>NC_139459.1:11143750-12435000 GCF_057233095.1 Heloderma suspectum
TTTTAGAGTGTTAGCTGGTGGTAACTAAAAACCAAGGATTGAATCGCCACCACCCCAGACCTGGAGTTATTGGTTGCCACTGATCTAACTATCTATAGAGATGTGCGAATCAGCAAAACTCCAGCTCATTGAGGCTCTCTGAATTCCACCTTCAACCTCATTCCAACTCATTTCCATATCAGATTGTGAGCCCTTTCCCCCCCTTCTTTTTCTGCATGAAAATGCGTGGATATTATCGTGCATATTTCACCAAATTAAACTGTGCACATTTTTTAAATGTACAGATCTTTTTCTCCCATTGGCTAAAGCATGTTTGTGTGCACATTTGTCAAATGTACATGTCTTCTTCTGTACCACAAAACACAGCGCAAGCCCAGAAATGTATGGATTTAAACAGCAGATTTTGTCCAGGTCCACATTCAGTTCCAGAAGGTGGAAAATGGGAAAATTCTGGTCAAAAATGAATTGAAACAAATTTCTCATATCTATCTATCTTGCCCAGTTCAGGCATTCCGTATCTGTGTAGGACAAACACATGAGCAGGGAGAGCACATGAGCCCCACCCCCTTCTCACACATTTCTATTGCCCTCTACATGTAGAGAGTGACATTATGAAAAAGATGTCTTCTTTATCCAAGGAGACTCTCCAGGTGATCTGGAAAGCTATCATGCTCTCCCTTCCCATGGGTTTACCCTACACAGATGAAGAACACCTGAGTACGGTATCTGTCTGTCTGTCTGACCATCCACACTCTGCACTGACATAGTTGATGAGGTAAGACAAAATACAAATTAGAATGGAAGTAGTACTTGAAGAGTCCGAAACAAAGTACATTTAATCAGCAGCTGCAGAACATCAGATTCCCCCCCTTCAGATAAGCCAATCAATAGTTAATTCTTTTAGCGTATGTAATCCACCCAGGTACCTTTTGTTTTTGGGTGGATTAAAATTTTAATATAGCAAATAAATACATACATAAATAAAGATGGGCATTAAAAAAAACAAATAAAAAAACAAACACTAACCACTCTATGAACATGGTCTTCACAGATTTCCAGGGCCTGAGGTCTTGCCACAGTTAGGGCTGTTGAACAAAAATTATTAGGGGTGCTTGCATAAGCAGACACCCAGGCTTGATTTCTGCAAACAGAATTGGGCTGAGCAAAAACTCATATGCATGGATCAAGGTTCTGTATTAGAGGAGCACTCTCATCCAAGCTCCCCTTCATGGATCACTGCCTTGTTGTGGAGAAGGGGCTTGCATAACTCAGTGAAGCCATAAGCTAAGCCATACAGGGCCACCCAAGACGGACAGGTCATGGCAGAGAGTTCTGACAAAATGTGGTCCACTGGAGAAGGAAATGGCAACCCACTCCAGGATTCTTGCCAAGAAAACCCCGTGGAACCTATCACAAGGCTAAAAGAGATAACGCCAGAAGATGAGCCCCTCAGGTCGGAAGGTGTCCAATATACTACTGGGGAAGAGCAGAGGGTATTTCCAAGTAGCGCCAGAAAGAGTGAAGTGGCTGGGCCAAACCCGAAAGGACACTCAGCTGTGGATGTGTCTGGTGGTGAAAAGAAAATCCGATGCTGTAAAGAACAATATTGTTTAGGAACCTGGAATGTAAGATCAATGAATCAAGGCAAGTTGGAGGTGGTCAAACATGAGATGGCAAGACTGAACATCGACATCTTGGGAATCAGCAAACTAAAATGGGCAAGAATGGGTGAATTTAATTCAGGTGACCATCATATCTACTACTGTGGGCAAGAATCCCTTAGAAGAAATGGAGTAGCACTCAT
Organism: Heloderma suspectum; assembly: GCF_057233095.1. Taxonomy (NCBI): domain Eukaryota; kingdom Metazoa; phylum Chordata; class Lepidosauria; order Squamata; family Helodermatidae; genus Heloderma; species Heloderma suspectum. The sequence goes on from NC_139459.1 coordinate 11,145,555, forward strand.
AGTCAACAAAAGGGTGGGAAAAGCAGTACTGGGGTACAATCTCAAAAATGATAGAATGATCTCAGTACAAATCCAAGGCAAACCATTCAACATCACAGTAATTCAAGTCTGTGCCCCAACCACTCAGGCCAAAGAAGCTGAGGTTGATCGGTTCTATGAAGACCTACAACACCTTCTAGAACTAACAACAACAAAAAATGTCCTTTTCATCATAGGGGATTGGAATGCTAAAGTAGGAAGTCTAGAAATCACCAGGATAACAGGCAAGCATGGCCTTGGTGTACAAAAGGAAGCAGGACAAAGGCTAATAGAGTTTTGCCAAGAGAACACGCTGATCATAGCAAACACTCTTTTCCAACAGTACAAGAGGCGACTCTACACATGGACATCACCAGATGGTCAATATCAAAATCAGATTGATTATGTCCTTTGCAGCCAAAGATGGAGAAGCTCCATACAGTCAGTAAAAACAAGAACTGGAGCTGACTGTGGCTCAGATGATGAGCTGCTTCTTGCAAAATTTCAGCTTAAATTGAAGAACGTAGGGAAAACCACTAAACCATTCCGGTATGACCTAAATCATATCCCTTATGAATATACAGTGGAGGTGAGGAATAGATTTCAGGGATTAGACCTGATAGACAGAGTGCCTGAGGAACTATGGACAGAGGTCCATAACATTGTTCAGGAGGCAGCAACTCAATCCATCCCAAAGAAAAAGAAATGCAAGAAAGCCAAGTGGCTGTTTGATGAGGCTTTACAAGTAGCTGAGGAAAGAAGGGAAGCGAAAAGCAATGGAGAAAGGGGAAGATATATCCAACTGAATGCAGAGTTCCAGAGAACACCAAGGAGAGACAAGAAGGCCTTCTTAAATGAACAATGCAAAGAAATTGAGGAAAACAATAGAATGGGGGAGACTAGAGAACTTTTCAAGAAAATCGGAGATATCAAGGGAACATTTTGTGCAAAGATGGGCATGATAAAGGACATAGAAGGCAGGGACCTAACAGAAGCAGATGAGATTAAGAAGAGGTGGCAAGAATACACAGAAGAACTATACAGGAAAGATCTGAATGTCCCTGATAGCCATGATAGTGCGGTCACTGAACTTGAGCTGGACATCCAAGAGAGTGAAGTCAAGTGGGCCTTAGGAAGCATTACTAACAACAAAGCTAGTGGAGATGATAGTATCCCAGCTGAGCTTTTTAAAATCCTGAAAGATGATCCTGTTGTAGTGCTGCACTCAATATGCCAACAAATTTGGAACACTCCACAGTGGCCACAATACTGGAAAAGGTCAGTTTCCATTCCAATTCCAAAGAAGGGCAATGCCAAAGAATGTTCAAACAACCATACAATTGCACCCATTTCACATGCCAGCAAGGTTATGCTCAAAATCCTACAAGCTAGGCTTCAGCAGCACGTGAACTGAGAACTACCGGAAGTACAAGCTGGGTTTCGAAGAGGCAGAGGAACTGGAGATCAAATCACCAAGATTCGCTGGATCATGGAGAAAGCAAGAGAATTCCAGAAAAACATCCATTTCTGCTTCATTGACTACGCTAAAGCCTTTGATTGTGTGGATCACAACAAACTGTGGCAAATTCTTCAAGAGATGGGAGTACCAGACCACCTTACCTGTCTCCTGAGAAACCTGTAAGAGGGACAAGAAGCAACAGTAAGAACCGGACATGGAACAACCGATTGGTTCAAAATTGGGAAAGGAGTACGACAAGGCTGCATATTGTCACCCTGCTTATTTAATTTATATGCAGAGTACATCATGAGAAATGCGGGGTTGGATGAATCACAGGTCGGAATTAAGATTGCTGGAAGAATTATCAACAACCTTAGATACGCAGACGATACCACCATAATGGCAGAAAGTGAAGAGGATCTAAAGAGCCTCTTGTTGAGGGTGGAGAGTGCAAAAGCTGGTTTGAAACTCAACATTAAAAAAACGAAGATCATGGCATCTGGCCCCATCACTTCCTGGCATATAGAAGGGGAAGAAATGGAAGCAGTGACAGATTTTCTTGGGCTCCAAGATCACTGCAGACGGTGACTGTAGCCATGAAATTAAAAGACGCTTGCTTGCTCCTTGGGGGGAAAGCTATGGCAAACCTAGACAGCATAGTAAGAAGCAGAGACATCACCTTGCTGACAAAGGTTCATATAATCAAAGCTATGATTTTCCCAGTAGCAATGCACGGCTGTGAGAGCTGGACTATAAGGAAGGCCGAGCGCTGAAGAATTGATGCCTTCAAACTGTGGTGGTGGAGAAGACTCTTACGAGTCCCCTGGACTGCAAGGAGGTCAAATCAGTCAATCCTAAAGGAAATCAACCCTGAGTGCTCATTGGAAGGGCAGATACTGAAGCTCAAATATTTTGGCCACCTAATGCAAAGAGAAAACTCCCTGGAAAAGACCCTGATGCTGGGAAAGATTGAAGGCAAAGGAGAAGGGGATGGCAGAGGATGAGATGGCTAGATAGCATCACCGATGCAATGAACATGAACTTGAGCATGCTCTGGGAGAGAGCGCAGGACAGGAAGACCTAGCGTGCTATGGTCCATGGGGTCATGAAGAGTCGGACACGACTTAACAACTGAACAACAACAACTCATCCAAGCTCATATGAACAAATTTGTTACTTTCTGAGTAAGTAACACATTCTCTCAGGATAAGTTCGCCCATCACTAATTAAAACAAGAACAGTATTTTCCCATGTGCACTTCAATTGTCAAGTTAAGTACCTGGAGTTCAGCTCCCACTCATTTTTTTTTATTATTTACTCTAAATTAAGTATGTGGGGCCCTGATCTGATTGGGATCACCACATGCTGGGAAGGGAGGTTTAATAGTACTGATGGAGGCTTTTCCCTTTTTTAACCTGCCACACAAAGGGGGACGTTTGGGGAGGGAAACAGCTGGAGAGGGAAGGATTAAGCCACAGTGGTCTTGATTTAGACTGAGACCTCTTGCTTACTCTGGAGTAAATAAGAAGTAGAGGGGCAGCTACTCACTTTGTAATTAAAAGAATGTTAAACCTTGAGAGTAAACTCTAAGAGATATAATATAGATCATGGATCGTAGAATCATAGGGTTGGAAGGGGCCTACAAGACCATCGAGTCCAGCCCCCTGCTCAGTGCAGGAGGCCTGATTCCCAGGTGGTCTCCCATCCAGGTACTACCAGGTCTGACTCTGCTTAGCTTCTGAGATCAGATGAGATCAGGCACATCCATTGCCACCTTATTCTACTGCATGTGTAAATCAAGCCCTTGTCTGCCTTTCTCAGCAGTCCAGCTTTGAATTCAGTTCTTTTCTTTCTTTTGGGTGGGGGTGGTGTTAAGCCTTTATTATTAACTCAAAGAGAGGTCTGGCTTTTCTAATTCCTTTGTTTCAGTCTCACGCCCCATGTGCAGACGGATACATGATAGATTCTCTGAGGCTTTGGGGTAGGTTCCTGAAGGTCAAAAGTTGGAAAAGTTGGAACCACTTTGAGATTTTTTTTAACAAATATACATATGCTAAGTGGTATATTATTATTATTATTATTATTATTATTTTCTCCCCCCCTTTTAAGGAACCCAAGGTGGCTTACATCGTCCTCCTCTTCTCCATTTCTTCCTCACAACAACCCTGTGAGGTAGGTGGGGCTGAGCTTCAGTGACTGGCGCAAAGTCACCCAGTGAGCTTCATGGCCAAGTGGGGACTAGAACCCAGATCTCCTGAGTCCCAATCCAGCACTCTAACCACTACACCACACTGCCTCTCTTCCAAATCTAATAAATAAATAATTGCTTATTATTATTATTATTATTATTATTATTATATTTATATCCCACCTTTTCCCCAATACTGGGTCTCAAGGTGGCTTTACAACATTAAATCTTTAAACAAATTAAAGATTAAATAAAATGGTTGCCAGAGGTAATAAGGCCATAAAATGGAATGTCCAAGTTTAGATGATGCGGAGAAGAGCCTTAAGTCTCTCTTAACACCTTTGGTGCTGCCCAGGGCCCTGCCCTGATGTCCCAGTGTGGTGCCCCTTTTAATTGTGCCACCCCAGGCAGCTGCCTAGTCTGCCTGCATAGCCAAACCAGCCTTGAAATGGTCCAAAAATACTGAGTTGAGATGCCATCCCATCCCTAATTTATGAACTTCTGGCTCGGTGGAGTTAATTGCTGCCATGTGCCATGATCCCTTATCTAAGGGGAAGAAACCGAGTCATACTGATGAATGCTGCAGTAACTTCCCATCCTTTTGGTCTCTCAGTGGGTTGCAAACCAGTTATGGGGTAATGGGCTATTTTATCCTTCCAGAAGTACAGATGGACTGGGGAACGGCATTGAAACTGAACAGAGGCTCCTATTATGGTAGATTAATTTCAAGTGAAATTAAAAGGCGTTTTAGAAAATGACACATAAAAGGGCGGCGGGGGGGATAAACACAGGATGGGCAATGAGGTGTGAATCATGGTTGCAAGATGGTGGGTTTGTTTACAGGGAGAGACAGCTGTATGATTTTTGTGGTCATCACACCTCAACTGTCATCACACCTGTCGTAAACTTTCTCCAGCTCTGCCCCTCCCTTTCTGACTAGAAATCTCTGAACAATGGCATGAAACCACAAAAGGAAATATATCTCAACAACCCAAAAATCAAAGAAACGAACACCCCCCAATAAATTGTATATGTCATGTAGTAAACGTGAATAAAATAAACATGCATACACAAAACACATATACTAACCTCTGCAGTTGAAAAACAGTATCAACGGCAACAATGACGAGAACTCATTACATACCTCAAACATATAACAAAAAATAATCATCGGTAAAACACACAACCAAACATGTTTTGACTGTAAGGTATTCTTCAGTGATCAGGTATTTCAGAGTTATTATTTCTCATATGACCCTGTTGACCAATATATACACAGCAAAACAATTCAGAATGACATGACAAAGACTGATATGCCACTAACAGTTGTATCACCGCCAATTAAAACTCATTCTCATACTCATACGCAGGACAAAAACAACACGCAGAAGTGCATACTATACACTGAATGCAACAATAAGTACCCCCAATAGCAAGGGAACATCACTCTAGTCTCTAACTTCAAAAACCCATACAAATACTAGCCAGGGCCAGCCCTACCATTAGACAGAATTCTTAGACAGAATGAGCCAGTCGCCTCAGGCAGCAAGTGCTGAGAGGTGGCAGTGAGGGGTGTGATGACACAGCTGTGGGCCACGTGGCTTGCCTTGCACCCCCTAAGCTCCTCTGCTGTCTTCAGGTGTGGTGGATGTTGTCCCATTGCCAGTATTGAAGAAAGATTTGACTGTCACTCCGGTCAGCTTTTGTACATAGATGGGTGGAGTTGCCATCTTGTCCTTTGCCTCAGGCAGCAAAGTGCATTGGGCCAGCCCTGACACTAGTGTTGCAGGCACCAGTATTTATTTATTTATTTATTTATTTATTTTCATTTCTCTACCGCCCAATAGCCGAAGCTCTCTGGGCAGTTCACAAAAATTAAAATCCAAAAGCACAGGATCAAACAACATAAAATATAAAATAATTAAAACCACAATATAACAATACAACCAGAATAAAACCAGAATAAAAGCTCGCAGAAATGCAGAGACTTAAAATACAGATTTAAAACACCAAAGCTAAAAGACTAGGAAGCTAAAATGCTAAAATGCCTGGGAGAATAAAAAAGGTCTTCACCTGGCGCAGTAAAATATCAGTAAGGGCTTCAATTTCCTAAATAAACTGGTGAGTTGTAGAGGAAATTCCCCGGAAGACCTTTGTATATGGAGCAGATGTGACATACTACAACTGCTTCTTTCATGCCTGAAACTCCCGTGAGACCTTATAAACCAGGTCTCTTAAGCCTCTAAGAGCCTTCTAGCTTCTTGGCCCGACTCCTTGTTTGAAGAACAAGTTAGGATGGTCTGGCCTAAGAAGGCGGGGAGGATCCCTTTGGTTGCGGCCCACCTGCTAATTTAACTTAAGGTGAAAAAATGCCTGACATCATGAGACCATCAGAGCAGGTGTGATTGATTAGGGAGCTGTGAGAGACAGCACATAGCCACCGGAGACTCTGGGTATCTAAGCAGCATCACCCAGTTGGAGCTTCGGTGCAGACCAGGACCGTATGGAGTTGCTGTGCATTGTCCGACTGGAGTCTCTCTGCTGCCATTATCTGGGGCTCCCGACAGCAGAACGGAGGAGTAAGATATTCTGCTTGTTGTTGTTCAGTCGTTCAGTCGTGTCCGACTCTTCGTGACCCCATGGACCATAGCACGCCAGGCCTTCCTGTCCTGCGCTCTCTCCTGGAGTGTTTGCTTAATAACATCTTACGCTTAACTGTAATATTCTGCTTGCTATACTTAATACAGCTCTTTGACTCTTACTCCTTTGTGTGGTCATTGCTTTGAATCCAAGAAAGAATGTCTCTGCCTTTGGCAAAACACAAATAGCCTTTTGCTATGAAATCTGCAGTGGGGAACCTGAGGGCCGTTGGTCAAATCTGGCCCTCCTCCAGTCCCAATCCAGCCTTCCAGGCTTCCCCAGACACACTCCCTTTCCCTGGTTCCACCCCTTTGCCCTAACCACCAATTGTTTGGTGGACTCCCAGCTATTGCACAGTTTCCTCGTTTTAAAGGTTGAAATGCCTCTCCTGAGGATTAGTTACTGGCAGTAAAAGCATCACACTAAAACGTGCTGTCATTTTTATTTTTTTATTTTTATTTTTTTACGTTTTTGGTATTTTGATTCACAGAACCAAAAGAAAAAGAAGTGAAAATGCATACAATTGAAAAATGTGCATAAAAAGGCATACTTTTGAGAAATGTGCCCCAAATTGCTTTAATCTATGGGGGGGGGGGAATGTGTACATTTAAAAATGCATACAACTGATGCACAATTGAAAAAATATGCACAAAATTGCACTTTAATTTTTGTGTGAAAAGAAAAAAGAAGCCCACTATCTGCTAGAGAAAAGAATCACAATGAGGTTCAAGGTGGAATGTGAAAACCTCGAGTCTTGCTGATTGCACATCCGTAATATGTATTGATTGATTTCTTTGTTAAATTTGTATCCCACCGTTCCACCAATGGAGCTCAAGGGAGGTCATAGTACTAAAAGTTGAAGTAAAATACAACATAACAATCAAAAATTCTAAAAAGCAGGTAAATCACATCAATAACACTGATAAAATCCACCTGTTAAACCTGTGATCCCTTGTAACCTGGGACCATCTGTATGCAAAGCGGTTGCTCTGTCACCGAACAATGGGCCTTTCAGAATGTAGTTGCCTGCCTTCTTGTGGGAACAAGACATACATAGCATGGCTTCTAGCAAGTTACTGAGTCCTTGTGAAGGTTTAAGGCCTACAGAAACAAAGGGGAAAAAGCTTAGAGACCTGGAGTTTTTGTTGGCAGGGGGTATCCCTGAGAGGCATAGTTTCATTTCCCCAGTCAAGTTTCAGTTTTATTTTCCCAGTTAAGCTTCATTTCTTCAGATTTGAAACAGTACTTTCAGTTTTGGGGGAAGAGGGTATAAGAAGGGACTGTCAGAAAGACCAGGGCAGGGCAGTAAGAGCAGAGTCAGAAGACCAGAACAGGAAGAAGCAGCCTGGGGAAGTCTAAAGTACAGCTAGGGTAAAGGAACTTGCATTTCACAACTTTTATTTCCTCTTAATCCCTTTTGTATTACTCAGGTCTATTGTGTAAATAGTTTTACTTGTGATTTGCTTGCTTTAATTTGCCAGTAAACTGTTGTGGTTAAACTCTGTGTCTAAAGTGTCAATCACCCCACATCTACAGCCTAAACCCCAAGTTACTGGAAAGGGGAAGGTTAAAGAAGGAAAGTGGGACTCTTAAGGAGGCAAGAGATCCTTAAGGAGTTGCTGAGGGGGTCCAGGTCATAAGGGGAACCTTGGTAGTCCTACTTAACATGTTCAGAGTTTAAGCTCTAAATTACCCGCACCCCCCCCGCCTTTTGAAATCTGCCCTGGCCTTCCATCTTCCAAACCACCCATCTATCTGTTGTTCCCAGCAATCTGCCACCTTCTAGGGGTGATGGAAAATGAAATTCCAGACAGCTCTGCTCTTGGAGTGAATTCCATAGGGTGGGTGCCACAATGGAGAAAGCTCTGCTCCTCTCTCTTGTCAATCTTACTTGACTGTAGGGATGGCGGAGAATTCTGCAACGGATTCCAGTGAGGCCGGATTCTTTAGAATCCGCCCCCCCCGGAATCCGTGGTGGAATGGCCTCCTGCCCGCCCCCCCGCGGAATCCCCCCGGGACAGCACTTACCTGGGGCGGATGCGGTGGATTCGGCGGTGGCTCCGGCTCCAGTGGCTGGTCTCCTGGCCGGCCGTGGCAGGGCTGCTGCCACCGCCATTGCTGTCCTTGCAGCCATGATAGGCTACATAAGAATTTACGTAGCCTATCACGGCTAACCTCAAAAAAACCAAACAAGCCCCACAGCGTGCGCAAATAGAGGCGGCTACAGTGGCCGCCATTTGCATTCCCTATTTTTCGCCGATTTATCTTATGTAAATATTTACGTAGGCTAGAACGGCAAAAAATAAAGGAATGCAAATAGCGTCCACTACACTATTTGCGTTCCCCTTTTTTTCCGCTGTTTTATCTTACGTAAATATTTACGTAAGATAAATCGGCGAAATATAGGGAACGCAAATGGTGGCCGCCATAGCCGCCGCCATTTGTGTATGCTGCGGTTTTTTGTGTTTTTTTGAGGTTAGGCGTGATAGGCTACGTAAATTCTTATGTAGCCTATCACGGCTGCCTGGCTGGATGCAAATGGCAGCCGCTATGGTGGCCCCCATTTGCGTCTTCACCAGCCCATCCGTGGCCAGAAATCCGGCTGCAGATGGCCCTGGCCGGCTGCTCCACGGCCTGGCCACGGAGCGGAGCTGGCCGTTGAGGATTCTGGGGGGGAGGAGCGGATCGCCTCCCCCCACGTCGAGGATTCTGTGGGGAGGGATGGAGCGGAAAGATTCCGCAAAAAGGTAAGTGAGTTTCGTACATCCCTACTTGACTGTCATTTTCCATTCCCTTTCAGATGGTCTCCCGGTTACTGTTTCTTGGTCCCACTGGAGCTGGAGTAGGCAACCAGGTACCCTTTAGCTGTTCTGGAGGACAACTCTGATGGCCTTGTAGGCCCCTTCCAACCCTACTATTCTATGATTCTATGAACTCCCCTCAACCTGAGTTGTAGCCAATTGTCAGGGATTATGTCAGTTGCAGTCCCAAACATCTGGAGGGCACCAGGTTGCCTGCCCAGGCTCTAGCAGGACCAAGAAACACTACCTACAAGACAATCTGAGAGGGAATGGAACAATAAATACTACAAGCTGTTTTGGTCTGACAGTCAAGTAAGACTGACAAGAGAGGGGAGCGGAGCCTTCTCTGTTGTGGCACCCACCCTATGGAATTCACTCCCAGAGTCCCAGCACAGAGCTGTCTGGTAGTTCATTTTCCAACAGGCCAACTCACCCCTCTCTTCCAAAGGGAGGGGCCACAAGGTGTCAGGTTTTCAGTTTTATTCCAAGCACAAGTGTGTGTGGCAGTGGGGACTGTGCCCGTTGCATCCACTTTCTTCCAGGTTAGTAGGTAAAGATTTGAGGAGAGCCCTTCCTTCAGTGGTAGAGTCCATGCCTTGCATGCAGACAGCCCCCCGTGTGATCTCTGGCAACTCCAGTTGAAGGGATCAGGTAGCAGGTGAGAGGAAACACTCTGGAGAGCTGCTGTTAGAGCAGGCAATACTGGGCAGAATGGACCAATGCAGTCTGGCTGGCCCTACAGCTTCTTACCTACCCATAAGACTTCAAAAGGAGTGGCTGTTTCATGTTGCTTCTGTCGGGTATAACTCCCCCTGCCACTTTCTTTTCTTTAACGATGTTAATTTGTGGTGAGTTATTTTAGTATTAATGCAGAGAGCTTATTCAGTTGCAATTTAGCATTATTGACTCTGCCATTACACAAGGCATTGCTGTGTAACCATTATGTCTTGTTTACAGTTTATAAAGATGCTAAGTATGGGGGTAAACTCAATAATGTGCCGGGATTGTACATAGATTGGATAAAGTCATTTCTTCTTCCTAACAGCTGGGGAGGAAGGAGAATCCTATGCATACTTCTGATGCTATTGGTTTCCACAAGTAGGGTGTGTGTGAGTGTGTTTTCAGTCCACATTTTAACAAAAAATTACCTAATCTGCACTTTCAAACCAATACCTGAACCAAAACTCAGTTATCCCTTAACATTCACACTTTTCCAAATTTTGCAATGGAGCTCTCCAATCAAAAATGTGTACACAAATATCTGTAATAGAGCCAGTGTGGTGAGGAGAGCCAGTGTGGTGTACTGGCAAGAGTGTTGGACTAGGAGCTGGGAGATCCGGGTTCTAGTCCCCACTCGGCCATGGAAGCTCACTGGCCATGGAAGCTCACACACTCTCAGCCCACCCCACCCCACAGGGTTGTTGTTGTGAGGATAAAATGGAGAGAAGGAGGATAATGTAAGCTGCCTTGGGTTCCTTGCAAGAGGAAAAAAGGTGGGGTATAAATGAAATAAATAGATAGGTAGGTAGATAGATAGATAGATAGATAGATAAATAAATAAATAAAATAATAGGGAGAAATACACACAAAAATGAATAGAAAGATAGAATCAAAGAATAGTAGGGTTGGAAGGGGCTTATAAGAGCATCGAGTCCAACCTCCTGCTCAATGCAGGAATCCAAGTCAGAGCATCTCCTACAGATGGCTGTCCAGCCTCGTCTTGAATGCCTCCAGTGTGGCAGAGCCCACCACCTCCCAAGTACATTGGTTCCATTGTCGTATTGCTCTAACAGTAAGGAAGCTTTTCCTGATGTTCAGCCAGAATCTGGCTTCCTGTCACTTGAGCCCATTATTCCGTGTCCTGCACTCTGGGATGATGGAGATGAGATCCTGACCTTCCTCTCTGTGACAGCCTTTCAAGTACTTGAAGAGCACTATCCTATCTCCCCTCATTCTTCTCTTCTCAAGGCTAAACATGCCCAGCTCTTTCAGTCTCTCCTCGTAGGGCTTTGTTTCCAGTCCCCTGATCATCTTTGCTGCCTTCCTCTGAACCCTCTCCAGTTTGTCTGCATCCTTCTTAAAGTGTGGTGCCCAGAACTAGACACAGTACTCCAGATGAGGCCTAACCAGTTCCGAGTAGAGGGGAACTAGTACTTCACACGATTTGGAAGCTATACTTATTTTATACATACATACATACATATATACATACACTGATTGATTGATTGAATTTCTTAATCGCCCATCTGGCCGGTCACCCGGCCACTCTGGGCAATGTACAGCAATACAATTTTAAAACAATAAAATTCTACTTTAAAACATCATATTTCTAAAAATACCGTTGTTGTTGTTGTTGTTGTTGTTCAGTCGTTCAGTCATGTCCGACTCTTTGTGACCCCATGGACCATAGCACACCAGGCCTTCCTGTCCTGCGCTCTCTCCCGGAGTGTGCTCAAGTTCATATTCATTGCATCCGTGATGCTATCTAGCCATCTCATCCTCTGCCATCCCCTTCTCCTTTTGCCTTCAGTCTTTCCCAGCATCACGGTCTTTTCCAGAGAGTTTTCTCTTCGCATTAGGTGGCCAAAATATTTGAGCTTCAGCTTCAGTATCTGTCCTTCCAATGAGCACTCAGGGTTGATTTCCTTTAGGATGGACTGATTTGACCTCCTTGCAGTCCAGGGGACTCGTAAGAGTCTTCTCCAGCACCACAGTTCGAAAGCATCAATTCTTCGGTGCTCAGCCTTCCTTATAGTCCAGCTCTCACAGCCATACGTTACTACTGGGAAAACCATAGCTTTGATTAGACGGACATTTGTCGGCAAGGTGATGTCTCTGCTTCTTACTATGCTGTCTAGGTTGGCCATAGCTTTCCTCCCAAGGAGCAAGCGTCTTTTAATTTCATGGCTACAGTCACCGTCTGCGGTGATCTTGGAGCCCAAGAAAGTAAAATCTGTCACTGCTTCCATTTCTTCCCCTTCTATATGCCAGGAAGTGATGGGGCCAGATGCCATGATCTTCGTTTTTTTAATGTTGAGTTTCAAACCAGCTTTTGCCCTCTCCTCTTTCACCCTCAACAAGAGGCTCTTGAGATCCTCTTCACTTTCTGCCATTAGGGTGGTATCGTCTGCATATCGGAGGTTGTTGATAATTCTCCCAGCAATCTTAATTCCAACCTCTGATTCATCCAACCCCGCATTTCTCATGATGTACTCTGCATATATGTTAAATAAGCAGGGTGACAATATGCAGCCTTGTCCCAATTTTGAACCACTCGGTTGTTCCATGTCTGGTTCTTACTGTTGCTTCTTGTCCCTCTTACAGGTTTCTCAGGAGACAGGTAAGGTGGTCTGGTACTCCCATCACTTTAAGAATTTGCCACAGTTTGTTGTGATCCACACAATCAAAGGCTTTAGCGTAGTCAATTAAGCAGAAATAGACGTTTTTCTGGAATTCTCTTGCTTTCTCCATGATGCAGCAAATGTTGGCGATTTGATCACTAGTTCCTCTGCCTCTTTGAAACCCTGCTTTTACTTCCGGTAGTTCTCGGTTCGCATACTGCTGAAGCCTAGCTTGTAGGATTTTGAGCATCACCTTGCTGGCATGTGAAATGAGCGCAACTGTGCGGTAGTTTGAACACTCTTTGGCGTTGCCCTTCTTTGGAATTGGAATGTAAACTGACCTTTTCCAGTCTTGTGGCCACTGTTGAGTGTTCCACATTTGTTGGCATATTGAGTGCAGCACTTTAACAGCATCATCTTTTAGGATCTTAAATAGCTCAGCTGGAATACTGTCTTATCCGCTAGCTTTGTTGTTAGTAATGCTTCCTAAGGCCCACTTGACTTCACTCTCTACGATGTCCGGCTCAAGTTCAGTGACTGCACTCTCATGGCTATCAGGGCCATTCAGATCTTTCCTGTATAGTTCTTCTGTGTATTCTTGCCACCTCTTCTTAATCTCATCTGCTACTGTTAGGTCCCTGCCTTTTTTGTCCTTTATCATGCCAGTCTTTGCACAAAACGTTCCCTTGAGATCTCCAATTTTCTTGAAGAGATCTCTAGTCTTTCCCATTCTGTTGTTTTCCTTTCTTTGCCTTGTTCATTTAAGAAGGCCTTCTTGTCTCTCCTTGGTATTCTCTGGAACTCTGCATTCAGTTGGATATATCTTCCCCTTTCTCCATTGCTTTTCACTTCCCTTCTTTCCTCAGCTACTTGTAAAGCCTCATCAGACAGCCACTTGGCTTTCTTGCATTTCTTTTTCTTTGGGATGGATTGAGTTGCTGCCTCCTGATCAATGTTACGGACCTCTGTCCATAGTTCCTCAGGCACTCTGTCTATCAGGTCTAATCCCTGAAATCTATTCCTCACCTCCACTGTGTATTCATAAGGGATATGATTTAGGTCATACCTGAGTGGTTTAGTGGTTTTCCCTACGTTCTTCAATTTAAGCCGAAATTTTGCAACAAGAAGCTCATGATCTGAGCCACAGTCAGCTCCAGGTCTTGTTTTGACTGACTGTATAGAGCTTCTCCATCTTTGGCTGCAAAGGACATAATCAATCTGATTTCGATATTGACCATCTGGTGATGTCCATGTGTAGAGTCGTCTCTTGTGCTGTTGGAAAAGAGTGTTTGCTATGATCAGTGTGTTCTCTTGGCAAAACTCTATTAGCCTTTGTCCTGCTTCATTTTGTACACCAAGGCCATGCTTGCCTGTTATCCCAGTGATTTCTTGACTTCCTACTTTAGCATTCCAATCCCCTATGATGAAGAGGACATCTTTTTTTGGTGTTAGTTCTAGAAGGTGTTGTAGGTCTTCATAGAACCGATCAACCTCAGCTTCTTCGGCCTCAGTGGTTGGGGCATAGACTTGAATTACTGTGATGTTGAATGGTTTGCCTTGGATTCGTACTGAGACTATTCTATCATTTTTAAGATTGCACCCCAGTACTGCTTTTCCCACCCTTTTGTTGACTATGAATACTACCCCATTTCTTCTAAGGGATTCTTGCCCACAACAGTAGATATGATGGTCACCTGAATTAAATTCGCCCATTCCTGTCCATTTTAGTTACACAAGCCCCTTCACCACAACAAGGCAGTTATCCATGAAGGGGAAAAAATACCCTACCCACCCCAAATGTCTGCCTGAACAATCACATGGTGGAAGCTCATTAAAGAGTAGGAGTGCACGAAAGCCACTTACCTGGTCTCGCAGCTTTTCGCGGTGGGGGGGAGGCGCTTCGCTGCTCTCCCCCCGAAGTTCAGGCCAGGGGGGGGGAGGCTTCCCACCTCGCCCGGCCGAAATTCAGGCTGGGGGGGAGGCTTACCGCCTTGCCCGGCCGAAATTCAGGCCGGGGAGGAGGCGCCTCGCCTCACCCGGCCACGAAATAAAAAGTAAAAAAAAATCAAAAACGCTCCCGTGATAGGCTACGTGACGTCGGGTCTCCCCTGACGGAGACCCGACGAACCGCCGCCAGGACGCGCCGCTGGGAGGGACATTCGGGAAAGGTAAGTCCCGTCCCGGGGGGGTGCGGGGGGCGGGGGGGTGCGGAGAATTTCTCCCCGAAACTTGTTCGGGGGGCTGAACACGTTGGCGCTCGGCCCCCCGTAGACGCTACGCTATTTGCGTTCCCCTTATTTTCGCAGTAGTCTACATAAATCTTTACATAGACTAGATGTGTCAAAATAAGGAACGCAAATGTCGGCGCCCATGGGGGCCTCCATTTACGTATGCGTGGTTTTTTGTTTTTAACTCAGCCGTGATAGGCTATGTAAACATTTACATAGCCTATCACGGCTGACTGCAGGGATGCAAATGGTGGCGGCTCTGGCTGCCGCCATTTACAGACCCGGCCGGCCAGGATTCGTGGCGGGAGGAATGGGGCACCTCCCCCTTGGCCAGAATTTCAGGGGGGAGGGAAGGGACGCCTCCCCCCCGGCCAGAATTTCGGGGGGAGGGACGGAGTGCCTCCCCCCCACCGCGAATAAAATTTCATTCAAGGTAAGAGACTTTCGTACATCCCTAGATCAGATTTGTTTTGCAGGATTTGTTCTTGACAAATCCATGTTGACTTCGATTAATCACTGAATTATTTTCAAGGTGCTTACAGATGGATCACTTTATAATCTGCTCCAGAATTTTCCCAGGGATTGATGTCAGACTGAATGGTCTGTAGTTCCCAGGTTCCTCCTTTTTGCCCTTTTTGAAGATAAGGACAACATTAGCCCTCCAGTCATCTGGCACTTCACCTGTTCTCCATGATTTCTCAAAGATAATAGACAGTGGTTCTGAGAGTTCTTCTGCCAGTTCCTTTATTACTCTAGGATGCAGTTCATCTGGCCTTGGAGATTTGAACTCATTCAAAGTAATTAGGTGTTCCTTGAGCATATGCCTATCGATCTCAAGCTGCAATCCTGCCCCTTCAGCCTGTACTTCGCCTTTGCCAGGGGGGTCATAGACCCTCTTTTGGGAGAGGACTGAGCCAAAGTAGGAATTGAGCACTTCTGTCTTTCCTTTGTAATCTGTTATCATTTTGCCATCCTTATTTCATAGTTGAACCACCATTTCTTTCCTCTGCCTTTTACTATGCACGTAGCTGAAGAAAGCCTGTTTTGTTGCTTTTAGCATCCCTCAGTAAACTCAGCTCGTTCTCAGCTTTAGCCTTCCTGATGCCATCCCTGTGATCTGTGCTACCTGCCTGTACTCTTCTTTTGTAGCTTGTCCTTCCTTCCACTTCCTATACGTGTCCTTTTTTGTTTTCAGGTCATCTCTAAGCTTTTTGTGTGAATATATTATATTAGGAAAATTGCTTGCAGAAAATGTGTATGCTAGGCAACGTTGCCTACAAAAACACATGTACTTGGAGAAATATGCATAAAACTACTCTCTCAGTTGGATGCAATTTTTCCCCCACAAAGTTCAGGCTTAACCAAACTTAAGACTGGGAAGATGAGGAATGGAGAGAATCTGCAACTGACACATTCACCCATCCCTATTCACAAATGGGACTTTGAAAATACACACACATTGTAGTGTGGAGTACTTCCATCCATGCCTGTCTGTCTTCTGAAATCCTGCCCTCTTTCAGGACATTGCATTCTTCCTCCTGCTGTTATCCCATTAATTTTCCACCTTTTTGACATTCAGCCTTCAGTTCAGCATTCCATGGCCACTGGGCGTGCTCACTACTCACTGGGCTGCTTGGAGCCCCCCCCATCCCGTGTGTGTGTGTGTGTCAATGGTGCCATTTTGGTGCGAATAAGAACCATTACACAGAAAATTAAAATCACTGGACAGTATCCATCGCTGTCATTCTGCAAACTCAAATAGCGCTAGCAGAGCACCACTGAATCTTTCCGTTGCACAAGGAGTTGCACAATGGCTTGTGCAAGCAGAACGTGTGACTGGTTGAACAGCAAGTTGCACCACAAGTTGCACAACAGTCATGTACAAGCTTCTGCAAACTTTAGTTGGAGTCTCCTCTTGTGCGTAGTTCAGAAGCTAGTTTCTGCTTGCGCAACGTAATTTGTGCTAATGGAATGACACAGCTAGTTATTGGCCAGAGATAGATAAAGAGAGAGAGAGAGAGAAAGAGAGAGAGGATTTTTCCTCCTAGTTATCTATTGGCTTAGGGTTCAATATGGATTGTGACTTGAGGCCAGACTGAAGAGGATTGGCATCAATACCAAGTACCCTCCAGAAGCTTTTGGGATTCCAGTCCCTCAGCAGGGCCCTTTGGTGCTGCTGCTGAATCTCAGTTATCCATGCAGTGTGACTTGGTTTATGAACCATCTCTTTCAATTCCCCACAGTGCACCTGATGCAGCGCTGCTCCAGGGTACTGTGAGATTTTAACACGCCCCCACAATGCCCTGTAGCGATGCTTCAGCAATGCTTCCTGTTGGCAAGCTGAAGTTGGAGGGGAGCCTCTAGATGGCTCTTTGCCTCCTCAGACCTGGGGCTGAACAGGAGATCGCTGTAAATGTCTGGTGAGCGGTAGCACATCAGGAAATTTCCTCCACAGAAAAATGTCCCATGGTTTGTGGAATATACCACCCAGTCCCTGCAGTGAGTTGCTATAAGGAATTCACGCATCACTTGACCCCCCCCCCCCCCACACACACAACTACTATATCCTTGACATTCAGCAGTTGAACAGGTGGAGTCCATTCTAATGCATTGCGTATATTGTGCAGTTTTCTTAACTTTCCTTCTGTAATGGCCCTTTCATGAACACAAGTGATGATTCTGCAGTCCTCAAGAGTAGAACATGCACAAGTGAACCCGGCTTACTAGATGGTTACAGCCTGCAAGGGAAGTGATTTAAAACAGCCTCTGTTTGATGGTCATAAATGGTAAATGGAGCTGGCCGCTCCCATCCAGACAAAACTCTGCCAGTCCTATCATCTAGGGATTCTGAGAGCCATGGGAACGACCTTTCCCATGATTCCTAGCAGCCCTTGACATTACTGCACATGGTCGTAACAGTGTCAAGAGTCTAATGGGATCCCACTGCACGTTCCCTCTCCCAAGTAGGGGTGTATGAACCCCCCCTACCTGGCTCTGCTGTGGGTCCACGGGGGGTGGAGGCAATCTGGTCCTCCCCCCCAGAATCCTCCCTGGCTGGCTCGGCTCTGTGGCGAATCCGACATAGCGGACACCATTTGCATCTGAAGACCGCCGCGGATGGACCCGGATGGACCTGGACCCAGCGGTGCCAGGTAGGATCCGGCCAGGTCGGACTTCGTGCGGTGGCAGGGTGGGGTGGTCCGTTACACCACGTACTCCGGGGGGGGGGAATCTAAGAATCGGCCCCCCTGGAGTCTGTGGCGGAATTGTCCGCCATCCCTACTCCCAAGCCAACGCTTCCTACTGCTCTGTCCACGTAAGTGTAGGAAAGGGAAAGCACAAGGCTCTGAGAGGCCTGGTCTGCACCACCCCAGATTTGGGGAGTGGATTACTGAATGTTTGAGTATTTGGCAACATAGTCCTGAACACACACTGCTGCCTTACACCAAGGGTGTTTCTACATTAAGCACCCCCCCCCCAAACCCACATCCTTTCCAGAGCTTCCTGCTTTCGGTTTCTTTGCGGGATTAGGAAGGGCTTCTTCACATGGCAGCCACGTGGTTTGAACTGAGGGAGTGCCTCCCTCCATCCCTGGCATGTGTGCAAAGGAGGGGGGCAGAGTCTTCCTTTCATGGCATAACTTCTGCTGCACTGGTTTCTCGCAGCCCCCAGAAAACCTCTGACTTACTTCTGAATTGACACAAAATGTAAGTTTGTGCTGTAATTCTGCAACCCTCAGCACACTTACTTGGGAGTAAGCCCCATTGAACTTAGTAGGTGCTCTGAAACAACAGAGGACATTGCTTCCAAGCTCAGTGGGGTGCAGCGGTGTAGTGGTGGAGGGTTGTGCCGGGGCATCGCTCTGGCACTTGTTTTTAAGCCAGCCCCCAGCCGGGTCGCAGTCTGCTAGGGAAGGAGGAGAGAGTAGAGGGAGTGTGGGCGGCTGTCTCTTGGCTGCTGGCCAGACAAAGGCAGCAAGTGAGGGAGCCGAGGGAGCTCTGCAGCCTCCTCTCGCCCCCCCTTCTCCTCCTCAGCTCTTGGCTTCTCCACGCGTCCCTGCTCCGTGCTTGCGTGCCTGGCGCTGCCCTTATCTCCTGCAACACCAGCCACCCATTCAGGGCTGCTGCTGCTGGCCACGGCAGCAGCGGGGGGGGGGGGGCGCTGCCACCATTATTTACTTATGGGGCAGGGCAGGTGGCTGGTTTGTGCCAGTTTTTAGGATTTATCACACAGTCCTATTCATGTTTACTCAGAAGTCAGTCCCACTATGTTCAGTTGCCAATTGGGCTTTCTCCCAGCTAAGTGTGCATAGGACCGCAGCCTTAGCTGCCTTTCCAAGATCTCTGCAATTTTAATTCCAAATGAAGACCCATTGGATTGCACTGTTGATTCTTGAACATTAATTTCTACAGTAAGCAGAACTGCCAAAGGCAACCTGTGCTGTCAGCTACACTTTTTGGCACAAGGTTGGCATGTAGCTGGGCAAACAAACCCTGGTGGTGGGGAGGGAAACAGAAAAAAATCAGTTGGGGGGAGAGGAGAAAGAAGGTATGTGTGTGTGTGGTTCAATCCAGCTGGGTGTGTGGACGACGGTTCTGTTGTGGGATGGGAGAGATATAATGAAGGAGCTTAGGGAAGGCTAATGGGTAATGATGGGGTGCTAAGGGAGTGGGCAAAGGGGCTGTTTACATGAGAAGGGATGTGTCTATGAGAGCTGAGTTGAGAGGGTGAAGCTTCCATAGAGTATCATATCTGGAAAACCTAAAATGTTTGTGTGTGAGTGAGTGAGTGAGTGAGTGAAAAAGATTAACACCCCTGCACTTTTTTCTCAGACGTCCAATTGAAATACCACTGCCTTACTCTCAGCTGCACTGTTTTTGGATCCCAGTTGAAGGCTGTATATCTTACAAGGTTGTACCATCTTAGAAGGGGCATGGCTGCGGGGGGCGTGGCTGTGAGGGGGCGTGGCTGCGACTGTCACGAAGAGCTCCCTCACTTCTGAATTTGCCACTACAGTACTGGTGGGGTGGGGGACCAGATGTGTCTCCTTTTGTTGCAGGGAGGCATTTTACCCTCTTCTCCCTCCAACTGAGTAACGCAGAGGCAGAAGATGCAATCAGCAGGCAATTCTTGCCCTCGTGCCTGTCAAATCTCATCCTGACCATGCCCCAACAACTGAACACAAATGCCCACAGCAGGCAGACACAGCAGTTTCTTCCGCTACTGAAGAATTTCATGGGGAGGTCATGGCGCTCCTGTTCCATGGGCTGGAAAAAATACCACATGTTTTGCATTTGGGGAAAACAGGAGATAGGCTGGAGGAAATGGCAGGAGATGGCCGGGAGGGTAATGGCACTAAGGAGTCCGCAAACTTCTGAGAGAGAGCCATCTCAATAGCAGGTTAAAAGCTCTGTGTAATGAACCCCCAAATCAGACTATTGGTTTATCTTGCTCAGTATTATCTACACCAGGAGTGTTGAACGTCTTTCAGCCTGAGGCCTGAACCCAGTTTCAGAGAATCTCTTGGGGGCCATGATCCAATGGTGGGCAGGGCCAAAGGCAAAAGGGGCGAGGCAAAGATGCCAGTATATTTTAGCTTAAAGCTCTTACTGCCAGCACCTAAGCCCCAGGAGAGGCACTTCCACCTGTTAGATTGGGGGGGGGGGAGCACAAAAACTTGGGAACCATCAATGATTGGGTGGGGGGAGGGCAGATGTGGACAAGG
Source organism: Heloderma suspectum (assembly GCF_057233095.1). Classification (NCBI taxonomy): domain Eukaryota; kingdom Metazoa; phylum Chordata; class Lepidosauria; order Squamata; family Helodermatidae; genus Heloderma; species Heloderma suspectum. Next base: position 11,165,955 of record NC_139459.1, read on the forward strand.
GAAAACAGTCTGGCCACATAGGGGCCTCCAGGGGGCTGGATTGGACCACAGGTGGGAAAGATTTGATCCAACACCTCTGCACCTCTGGTTTACACTGAGTGGTAGCAACTCTTGTTATTTCAGACAGGGTTCTCTTCCCACCCTGCCTGGGGATCCCATAAGGGATTTCACCTAGGAGTGCTCGAAAGTCACTTACCTCGTCTCACAGCTTGCTTCGCGGTGGGGGGGAGGTGCTTCGCTTCTCCCCCTGAAATTCAGGCCGGGGGGGGAGGAGCCTCGCCCGGCCGAAATTCAGGCTGGGGGGGAGGCGCCTCGCCCGGCCACGAAATAAAAAGTTAAAAAAAAACACAACGCCCCCGTGATAGGCTACGTGACGATTTATGTAGCCTATCATGGCTAGATCTGCAAAGTCAGCCGTGATAGGCTACGTTAATCATCACGTAGCCTATCACGGGTGACTTAAAAAAAAAAAAAAGCGCGTACGGCTAATGGCGGCCCCCATAGGGAGCCGCCATTCGCGTTCCTTATTTGGTCGCTGTAGTCTACGTAAATCTTTACGTAGATTACATAAATCTACGTAAATCTTTACGTAGACTACGGCGAAAATAAGGGCAACGCAAATAGCGTTGCCCTTATTTTCGCCGTAGTCTACGTAATCTTTACGTAGACTACAGTGACCAAATAAGGAACGCGAATGGCAGCTCCCTATGGGGGCCGCCATTAGCCGTACGCGCTTTTTTTTTTTAAGTCACCCGTGATAGGCTACGTGACAATTTACGTAGCCTATCATGGCTGACTTTGCAAATCTAGCCGTGATAGGCTACGTTAATCGTCACGTAGCCTATCACGGGGGCGTTTTTTTTTTTTTACTTTTCTTGGAATGGTGGCGGCAGCAGCCAGTCGAAAGACCGGCTGCCGCCCCCGCCCCTGTCGAAGCCCTGCCGAATTGCCGCTGCGACCTGCCACCGGGAGCGACATTCAGGAAAGGTAAGTCCCATCCCGGGGGGGGTGCGGGGTGCGGGGGGTTGCGGAGAATTTCTCCCCGAAACTACTTCGGGGGGCCGAATATGTTGGCACTCGGCCCCCCGAAGTTTCGGCGAGAAATTCTCTGACACCCCTAATTTCACCAGGAACCTTTTGCATGCAACGCTTGTGCTGGGCCACTAAGTTGCAACCCTTTTCCCAAAATGATTTATTATGAAGATTTTGGGAGAGTGTCTCCTTGTAACTAGTTAAGGTTCTGTTTTAATAAGGTGCATGATAGCTAAATTACATGTCCTTCCTAACTCTCAAACCAGCCCTACCGAGTAGCAAAACCATTCAGCTCAGCTTGTTCTTCACCATTTTGCAAAGTCTCTCCATGAAATATATCCCTGCCTGACATGAAAATCTTGGCACGTGTAGGAGAGAAGGAGTTATAATTCTCTCGGAGATTAGCTTACTATCTGGCTTTGCTATCATAAAGCTAGAAATTTGGCATAGAAGGAATTAGCTTATTTCAACAACTTTGAGGCCACCTAATGTGAAGAGAAAACTGTCTGGAAAAGACCCTGATGCTGGGAAAGACTGAAGGCAAAAGGAGAAGGGGACAGCAGAGGATGAGATGGCTAGATAGCATCACCGATGCAATGAATATGGACTTGAGCACGCTCTGGGAGAGAGCGCAGGACAGGAAGGCCTGGCGTGCTATGGTCCATGGGGTCACGAAGAGTCGGACACAACTGAATGACTGAACAACAATTTAGTACCAAGGGCAGCAAAGAAACCTTTCTTGTTTAATGGCCATCTCACCATGTGACAACACAACAACCACATTCTTGTCCACAAGCAGTTTTCAAGTTGTGTTCTAGGATGTCCTGGGAGAAGCTTATTAGTGTTCCTCAATGGGAATGATGGAGAATGTCCTTCCATGCCCTCTACTGCTGATGTTCCCCTGGAGTGTGAAGTCTCAGGGCAGTGTTGGGTGTTATCTATGGTGCATTCTCAGTTCCCATAGAGCAGCAGAACTAGGATTATCCCTTAAAATCCTGGGACCCACCCATTTTCCTAGAAATTCAAGGTAGCACACATAGATGGGGCTACCCTAGAGATATACAGATGGTGTAAAATCTGTTTCATCTGTGTTTCATGGATTGTCAGGCACCTTTTGTTCCATCATTCGCCCATCAACGTAATTGGATTTTTTTGTTTCCGAATTTGCACAAATGCACATTTCCGCAAATGCACAATTTCATACATGCAAAAATGCACAAATTCCCTGAAGTCCACATTTTCACATTTTAGCTTATGGGGGAAATGCATATTTTTGTTTTTTTGGGGTTTTTGCATATTTTTCTACAACAAAATCTGTGTAAAATTAAGGAAAAATAGACAATTGGTCTGCAAGTCTGTGGAATCCACCCAACAGGGAAAAAACTGGTCTGCTGCGGAATCTGCAGGTTGGATTCATGAAAATCATGGTTCCATTATGGATTTCTCCTACATCCCTAGGCTACCCCATTTATTCTTACATCAATCTTGTGAGATAAGTTAGGAAGAGATAGTGCCTGGCCCAAGGTTACGCAATGAGGTTCAAAGCTCAAGCAGGGCTTTAAATCCCCTCCCCTCCAGATCCAACACCCTAATGACTATATAATGCTGGTTTTTCTAAAACCACTTTCACCTGGTGTTGAAAAGATGACAAAGTTGGTGGCAACTGGGAAGAACCTTTCACAATAGGGCTGCCCTTACTGAAAGGTTTCATCACCCACCTCACTTCTGAAGGTGATGTTAACCAAATCATGGCCTATAGCAGCAATGTTGAACCTTTCACCTTGAATTTAATTTCAGATAAACTTTCAGGGGCCTTATTGAATTCCATGAAGCCGATTGGCAGGAGATTCAGGACAGATAAAAGGAAGGTCTTCTTCACATAACACATTGTTAAAGTATGGAATTAGCTACCAAACATGTAGTGATGGCCACCACTTTGGATGGCTTCAAAAGGGGGTTAGATAAATTCCTGGAGGAAAAGGCTATCAATGGCTACAAGTCCTGATGGCTATGTGCCACCTCCAGTAATCAGAAGCAGCAAGCTTATGTACACCAGATGTTGGGGAACATGGGCAGGAGTGTGCTGTTGCACTCATGTCGTGCTTGTGGTTTCCTGGTTGACAGCTGGTTGGCCACTGGGTAAACAGAATGCTGGACTAGATGGACCCTTGATCTGATCCAGCAGGGCTCTTCTTATGTTCACAGTCCAGTGGTGGGTGAAGCTGAAGACAAAGGGAGCAAAGCCAAAAGGAAAGAGGTGGTTTCAAAATAAAAAAAAAGCCAGCATAATTTAGCTTAAAGCTAAAACTAAGCCTTAGGAGAGGCATTTCAAACTTTTTTTTGGGGGGATGAGCAAATAACAGGAAACCACCAAATGACTTGTGGTTGGGGGGAAAGGGGGAAAGGCTATCTGAGGAACCCCAGAATGGGGGATCCAGATTTGGCATGTGAGCCTGAGGTTCAACAGCCCTGACTTATAGCTAGTCACACCATGGCTCAGAAATGATAATTTGATGGTGGGGCAGGGGGTGTTGAAGGTCTTAGGAACCCTTTTCAAACTGACCCTAATTTGAAAGAGTTAACCAAAAGCATCTAGAAGGGAGATTTGTTCTCTGCAGTGCTGCCTGTGCTCTATGGAATGCCAAAGTGTATTTTTAATCTGTTTTACAGTTTATAGCATTGCTGGAGAGCAGACAGTTTTGACTCCACAATACAAGGCTGTCTGGAAAACTTGCCTTTGATTGTATTGCTTGACTGGCTCCACTTGCTGATTTATCAGCTGGATAACGGATTTTAATCTGCATAAAAATGGAGCCTGCAAACTGATTTGGATTAATCAGGTCTGACTTTAATTCCTTTTGGTATTCTCATTTGAATAGCACATCCATCACCTGGCCTTCTTTTGATAATAATGTTACTGTAATATCTAATTCTACATTAATTCCATTGTAATTTAGCAGGTATTCATTCTAACAGTAATTCCTATGGAATTACATCTGACAACCCCATGAATACCAGAATTCCTCAACGTTATAAATGTTATTGTCGTTAAAAAATGCCTGCAAACCATTAGTGGACATCACCATGTAGAGCTAAATGTGTTCCCCTGTAAATCTGCTATGCATGAATTTGCAGTCAACACATAACTGGAATCTCTTCAAATGTGGTTAGAGTTGAAGAATCTGTGGCTACTTGGTAGGGATGGATGAATCTGTCAATTTCAGTTTCTCCCAGTTTCTCATTTTTTCCAGTCTGAAGACTGGTTCATTCCAAACCTGGAGAACTTTTTTTTTTTAAAAGTCTGAATGAAAATTTAGACACATTTCTGGGTACATTTCTTCTAATGCATGCATTTTTGTATGCAAATTTGCCTAATTCACACTTTTTGGGGAGCATTTTTCTTAATATAATTCATTTTAATTTGTTTTCACCAATAGATGCATTTTTGTATGTATTTATTATTATTTTAATTGGAGAACTCCATTGCGAAATTCAGGGAAATACGAATTTTGAAGAATAACTGAGTTTTGGTTTGCATATTGATTCAAAAGCCGCCTTGAGTGTCATTTTTCTTTGTTGAAAGGTGGGATACAAATCAAATCAAAGCAATCAGTTAGTAAGGGAAATATGTATTACAACTTACAATGCAAACCAAACCAATATCCCTCCCATCCCTACATGAACAGTAGGTTAGCATGGACTGTACCATTTCAGACTGTAGATAGGGAACCACAGGTCTGTATGCCTCTGAAGTTCTGGGACATAAGAAAACAAATGCGCCATATGCAAACATATTGTTTTCCCACCTTCAGTCTGGTGTGCATCACACCTCATAAATCTTCTGGTCATAAAGCCTGCTTTTATCCTGTCCCAGTGGTTCATAGTGAGTTACAACTTTGCACAATTAAAAATACTTCTTGGTCCTACAGGTCAAAAGTAAAAACTGCAAAGCCCCTATGTACCTCTTCCATTGTCCCTTTCATCTTCTTACAGTATAAGAAACATCATCAACCCAACACTGCCCTTTCCTAATACTTCCTATTATGTCCCAATTTGTTCCCACCTCTAAATGTCTATATAACCCCTAAACCACTCATCCTAATGCATACCCCTGATCCTTAAAGGCAGTGCCTAGCCATTAGACTATTCAGTCCTTATCCTTCCTAAGCTATGGTATACCCATCTCTGATACCAAGATGCAAACATAAAGATGTTCTCACTGTCACCAGAAGTACTGGAGCCAGAACCAAGGTAGGGATGTCAGAGAATTCCGCCACGGATCTCAGTGAGGCCGAATGCCAGTGCATTTGGCCCCTCGAACTCCGTGGCGGAATGGCCTGCCACCACCCTGCCCCCTGCAGATCCCCTCTGGGACGAGACTCACCTGGGGCGGATCTTCCAGGCGGCGGTGGCTCTGGCAGCGGCTGGTCTTTCAACTGGCTGCCGCCGCCACCATTTCCAGGCTTGCCTTGTGTAAAAAAAAAAAAAAGACGTGATAGGCTACATAAATCTTTATGTAGCCTATTATGACTGGGTGGGTTAAAAAAAACAACAACCCGCGTATGCAAATGGCGGCGGCTATGACCGCCGCCATTTGCATTCCTTCTTTTTACCATCTTAATCTACGTAAATATTTACGTAGACTATGATGGCGAAAATAAAGGGGAACGCAAATAGCGTAGCGGGCACTATTTGCATCCCCTTTTGATTCACTGTTTTAGCCTACGTAAAGATTTATGTAGGCTACAACGGGGAATCAAAAAGGGATGCAAACAGCGCCCGCTACGCTATTTGCATTCCCCTTTATTTTCGCCGTCATAGTCCACGTAAATATTTACGTAGATTAAGACGGCCAAAAAGAAGGAACGCAAATGGCGGCGGCTGTAGCCGCCACCATTTGCGTACGCGGTTTTTTGTTTTTTGTTTTACCCAGAGCCCTCCGTGGCCGGAAATTCAGCTGCGGACGGCTCTGGCCTGGCCAGGCCGGGCCTGGCCGGCTGCTCCTCAGAGCTGCTGCGGAGCACAGCCGGCCGTTCGAGGATTCCGGGGGGAGGAAAGGAGTGCCTCCCACCCGGCCAGGATTCCGGGGGGAGGGACGGAATGCCTCCCCCCCCATCAACATAATCCGTGAAAGGTAAGTCACTTTCGTACATCCCTAAACCAAGGACCTTCAGTTGTGTGTGTATATTGTGCCCCATGTGCTGAGCAATCAGAACTGCAGCTTGGGCCATTGCACTGGCAGTGAGATTTATTTATTTATTCATTCCATTTTAAAAATGCCCAATAACTGAAGTTCCCTGTTCTGACGTTCTGTACTTTCCTCAACCATCCAGCCTAACCACTGGGTCCTCATGGATGGGAAGGGCTATAAAAAGCTTCCTGTTTAGGCAAGGATCTTGCCTGATCAACAAAGTCTTCCTGGGTCTGGTGTGTTTCTGGGCGTTCTTTCAACTCTGACTCTTGTGGCTCCAACTCCTTGTCCCACCTCCTCCTAGCTCCTGGTTCCTGCCCTGGCTTACTTCTGATATCTTCCTGTGTTTTGGCCCTGATACTACTAAAACTACTCCCAACAGTCTTTATTCTAGAGCTGTGCCAAAAAATTTCCCCATTTTTTTTTTTACCATTCTCATTCAATTTACTAGAAAAGCAATTGTTTTTGAAAAGAAATTTGAAGGAGGAGAAAGTTTTGGAGAAATTCTTATGGATTGGGTGTGGGGTTCTTGTGCTTGCTTACTTACTTGTGAGGTGGCTGAGGCATGTGCATGACTGTTCTGTCTGTTATCGTACAGTAATCTCTGTGGCAGCCTGTAGCCTTCTTGGCTTCCCACACTTCAGTTAGAGCCATCATGAAGAAGACATCACAAGGCAATTCCTCCCATGGGCCTTTTTCAGTTCAGGAAATGCAGGTGGTCTGGGAGGCTGCAGATAGGGATGTACAGAATCCCCACTGTTCGTTCTGGTGGGGAATCCACTCCGGGGGGAGGCGATCCATTCCTCCCCCTCCCTCGGAATCCTCCAGAGCAGCTCCGCTCCAAGAGGATTCTGTGGAGCTGCCCGGCTTGAGAGCCACTTACCTTCTGGACACGTCCTGTTTTCCTCCACGCCACTTGCCAATTTTCTTTTTTTTTAATGGCTATCAGCAGGATGTACCCATAGCCTTATATGCAAACTAGAGCCGTGAATCTTGCATATAAGTCTATGGGCACATCCTGCCGATCACCCTTAAAAAAAAAAATGGCGATCAGCACAGAGGTGAATGGGACGGGTACAGGAGCAAGCAGCCGGAGGCGTTCCTTGCGAAACCCTCCTGGAGCGGAGGTAAGCGGGGCTGATCTGCCACGGATTCCAGTGTCAGATTTCCGTGGCAATCCATGGCGGATTTCTCTAACATCCCTAGCTGCAGATCAATGGAAAGATGTGTAATAGAGAGAGAAAACATACACACAGCACCCTCGGCCACCTCACAGTGATTAGGTAAGCTCAAAAATACCACCAAAAGAAATTCAAAATTCTTCCTCAGAAAAGTGGGAGCCTCAACACAGCTGATGCTGCTGCCACCTACAGAAGCAGTGCAAGAAACCAAAAATCCTTAGGAAAAAAGAAAGAACCTGTGCTACAGCGTCTGCCAAAAATGAACCCTATCTTTGAGAAACTGTTGGAGAATTTCCCCTCCCTGCCAAGAAATTTGGTGAAATCCCCACCCCCACTCCAATTTCTCTTCCCACAAATAGGCTGGATAATTTTGAGAGGCCCTTTGTGCACAGTTCTGCTTTATTCAAACAGCAAAGTATTAACAACTGTAGCCCTGGCCCCTCACCTATGACAGTATAGCCCCCCCCCCCGGGGAATGAATTAAGCTGAGTGGAATGCAGACAGCAACCACTAGCTAAAGTCTAGCACTCATGATGCATCCAGAACCCATCTCCTTGGCCTATTCCTAATTGATATCTGCAGGTCACAGATGCCATGGGCTGTGTGACTCATGTTTGATTACATAGGAGCCATTAGGACCATACACAGGAGAAACCCCTGAGATTTTATGTTCAGCTATGCAAGTTCTCCTTCTCCACGGCAGACATCAGGAATCTGAACTTTCTTTTAATGTGGAGATCGGTAGACATTTTGCACGAAGAGCGCAGTCACAGAAATGACTTGAATCTGCATTACCGTTAAGCTCTGCCTGTGTTCATTAAACCAGGGTGCTGGAGCCTGGGAGCCAAATCTGGCCTTCATGGATCCCAGTCTGGTCCTCTGGGGTTCTCCAGATGGCCACACCCCTTCCCCCTGGCCACACCCCTTCCCCCAACCATCAGTCATTTGGTAGTTTCCTGGCTTTTGTGCAGTTTTTTCCTTCATTCTAAAAGTTGAAATGCCCCCCCCCCATTAGTTATGGGCAGGTATTTTGGCCCCACCCCTTTTGCCTTCAGTTGCACCCACCACCAGAATGTGTTTTCTGAGAGCTTCTCCAAAATGGATTTGGCCCTTGGGTTGAAATAGGTTCAATACCCCTGCATTAAATCAATGTTTTCAGACTGCCCCAGGACACCCAAGGGTCCTTCAGTTAGAAGACCACAAATCAGGGATCAGCAACTAGGGATGGCATGGGTGCCTGATCCCATCCAGGAATCTTGTGGATACCCTCGCCCGCCCACACCCCTGAGCCCCACTCGCCAAGCCCTTGCTCCCACTCACCACCTGCTAGTGAGCAGCCCTTACTCACCCCAGTGGCCTTGTTGAGCTCTGCAGTCCTTTTTTTTAAAAAATGGTGATAGCAAAAATTGCCACATTTGTGTATGTGTGAAAATGCACATTTTTTGCAAATGACATATTTGCATATGCAAAACCGCACATTTTTGCGCATACGCAAATATGCACATTTTTGCGATCACCATTTTATTTTTCAAAAAATGGTGACCACGGAGCTTGATGAAGCTGCAAGGGTGAGTGCATGATGCTCACCGAGCATGGGAGGAGCTTGAGCATGGTCCGGGGACCGGCGAGTGGGGGCATGGGCTGGGCGGGCACCTGGAGAATCCACCTGGAGGTGGGTTCACACATCCCTATAGCAATAGTTTGAATCAGATGACCAGGATCAGATGAAAGTTCCATTAGCATTCTGTTTCCCACAGTGGTCAACCAGGTGCCTTTGGGAAGCCCACATGAAGTCAATAACCCTTTCTTACTGTTCTGCAGTGACTGGTATTCAGTGGGAAAGTAGCTGAATGCTGCATATACCTAGTGTGGCTAGTAAACTAATCCCCTTTTAAAGCCATCTAAGCTGTTGGCCAATAAATGCATCTTGCAGTAGCCAATTCCATACTGTGTGAAGGAGAAGGGGGTGTTCTCAAGGCCCAGTATTCAGAATGGCTAAAAGACCTAGTGATCCTGGCCCCTTATTTTGCATAGTTTCTACCAGTTATACATGGGAAGCCATGAATCAGGCCAAGAGAATCCCCCAATTGTGGGTAGAATCCAATGCTAGCAGAGCTGCCCACTGATTCTGGTCCGTGCGTGGCCGGCCCCACCACTTCTGGTCTGTAAGCGGACCCTGCTGCCTGCAGAATGACAATTTAGCTCTTCCAGAGGCAAGCCCCCAAATGAGCAGAAATGCTTATTTCTGGAAGGGGCAAGTAGGCTGTGCTCCCTCATGTGAGCCCCACCAACCTGCCCATTTCCAGAAATGAGAGTTTCCTCTCATTTTGGTTTGCCACCAGAAGTGCTAACTCACTGTTCTACAAGTGGTAGCGCCTGCTTGTGGACCAGAAGTGGCAGGGCTGGCCACATGCGTGAGGGCAGCATTGGATCCTGCCCTTGTCAGGGTTCCCCTTATTATTTATTTATTTATTTATTTATTATTAAATTTATTAATTGCCTATCTGGCTGGTCACCCAGCCACTCTGGGCGATGTACAATGTACAATAAAACAGTTTAGAACAATAAAATTCTACAATAAAAACATTTTCTAAAATACCCTAACCCACCCCAAATGCCTGCCTGAACAACCACGTTTTTAATGCATGACGGAAGCTCATTAAAGCTCATTACGGAAGCTCATTATGACCTGGACTCCTCTCCCCCACAGCTTCTTCAGGATCTCTTGCCTTCCTAAGAGTCCCACCTTCCGTCTTTTACCTTCCTCCTTCCAATACCATGGGTTTAGGCTAAAGTAGGGATGGCGGAGAATTTCTCCCCGAAACTTCGGGGGGCCGAGCGCCAACGTGTTCGGCCCCCCGAACAAGTTTCGGGGAGAAATTCTCCGCACCCCCCCCGGGACGGGACTTATCTTTCCCGAATGTCCCTCCCGGCGGCGGGTCCCGGCGGCGGTTCATCGGGTCTTCGTCAGGGGTGGGGGTGGCAGCCGATCTTTCGACAGGCTGCCGCCGCCGCCATTCCAATAAAAGAAAAAAAAACGCCCCCGTGATAGGCTACGTGACGATTAACGTAGCCTATCACGGCTAGATTTGCAAAGTCAGCCGTGATAGCCTACGTAAATCGTCACATAGCCTATCATGGGTGACTTTAAAAAAAAAAGAAAAAAGCACGTATGGATAATGGCGGCCCCCATAGGGAGCCGCCATTCCCGTTCCTTATTTGGTCGCTGTAGTCTATGTAAATCTTTACGTAGACTACGGCGAAAATAAATAGCGTAGTGGGCGCTATTTGTGTTCCTTTTTTTTCCTGTCGTAATAGCCTAAATAAATATTTACATAGGCTAGAATGGCAGAAAAAAAGGAATGCAAATGGCGCCCACTATGCTATTTGCGTTCCCCTTTTTTTTCGCCGTAATAGCCTACATAAATATTGACGTAGGATAAAACGGCGAAAAATAGGGAACGCAAATGGCGGCCGCCGTAGCTACTGCCATTTGTGTACGCTGTTTTTTTGGGGGGTGGTTAGTCGTGATAGGCTACGTAAATACTTACGTAGCCTATCACAGCTGCAAGGATGCCAATGGCGGGCGCAGCAGCCTGGCCGCAGCCGGTAAGGAGATCAGCTGCCGCCGCCGGAACCACCGCCGCATCCGCCGCAGGTAAATTCCGTCCCAGGGGGATTCCGTGGCAGGGGGCGGGGGGGGGGCAGGAGGCTGTTCCACCACGGATTCCGGGTTCTTTAGAATCTGGCCTCACTGGAATCCATGGCAGAATTCTCTGCCATCCCTAGCTCTTACTTAGATTACTGCATTGAGCAGGGGGTTGGACTCAATGGCCTTGTAGGCCCCTTCCAACCCAACTATTCTATGATTCTACCCATCCTCCAAGTGGGTTGCCCACCATGGCTCTGGAGTTTTACCTTCTCTCACCTCTTTCCAATCAGCCCCTGCTGGCAATGGGTAGTTGTTTTCCATCTCCTGCATCATGTGATTGGGTTATTGAATCTTGGTTCAGAGACACAGCAGAACTCAGAGGAGGTTGTCCATTGCCTCTGTGCATAAGTTACTGTACTGGGCTTGTCTCTTTCCAGTGGAAAGACATGTGCAGATCAGCAATCTGTGCCAAAACAGAGAGAGGTGGGGGTCTCCTCTGAGGGCTGGCAATCCTCACTCTTGCACTGGAGTGGGTAACCTTTGCCCCTCCAGATGTTGTTGGACCCCAAGTCCCATTAGCCCCAGCCAGCATGGCCAACAGCCAGGATGATGGGAGGTATAGTCCAATGACATCTGCTGGGCCACAAATTGCCCACCCTTGCTCTTGCACATGCTAAAGTAAGCCTTTTCACATATACTGTGTCTCAATTTTTAATTCAGAAAACAACAGTGGAACCCTACACATGTTAACCTGGAAGTGAGAGCTGTCATATTAAATGGGGCTTAGTCCTAGGTAAGTGTGTCTATGACTGCAGCCTTACAGTGCAATTCTATGCATGTCTAATCTGAAGAAAGACCCACTGAGTTAAGTCAGAAATACCCCCAGGTAAGTGTGTACATAGGATTGCAGACTTAATCTCTTTCATGAAGGAGAGGGATGGGGGGAGACTTTTTAGTTATAGCCACTAATTTATGGAACTCCCTCACCAGGGAGGTCTATTTGGTTCACTAATCCAGGAGTCAGCCCCACTGAACACAATAGGTTTTATATTTCTGACTAAATGTGGGTCTTAATTCTGAGTGAACATGCACAGGACTGCAGTGTAAGGCTGCAATTCTATACCCACTAAACTGGGGATCAATGGGATGTACTTCTGTGGGCCAAAATATACATTTTTTAAAGATATAGTGAGCAGGTGTGTGTGTGTATGCACACACACACACACACACACACACATGCTAGAGTAGGTGCAGGGGACCCAATCTGGGTTGGGACCCTAGCATATGGGGTGTGGGAGCTTTAACTGTTTCTCTGCTATCCTGATTGGGGCCGTGCACCTGCAATGTATCTTGCAAAATAGTGACCTATTTGTTTTATGGATCACTGTTTTGCAATAATATTACAGCACAAACATTTTAGCCTTCCATTTACAAATTCAAGGGATACGTGTAGGACACATATAGGCTAAATGTTTTAACTGTTCTTAAATGTTTTAAGAGATTAGCATGAGCTTTCATGGGTTACAACCCACTTCATTAGATGTTATAAGTGGAATTGGAGGTTTTGAGTCTGAAAAGAAGTTAAACAGGTAGATCTTCAATAAGCAGTCCATTCCCTTAAAGCGACAGTCACAAACCACTAAGTGCACTATAAGTCTTTATGATGTGCATAGAAACCATACTCACTACTGAGTCCCTGATTAACACAATCACACAATCAAATTTCCTTTTCTCTTGTTCTTCAGTCTCACTACGTTAGAAGTAAGCCCCTGATTTCAATTTCTTTAGAATTGTCACCTTAAGGTCTTTGATTGTATGGCCAGGAAGGTTAGAGTGTTCAGTGACAGGTGTATTGATGGTCATACGCTTGATGTCTGATATGTGCCCATTTAATCTTTGTCTTAAAGACAGTGCTGCTTGGCCAGTGTTAGTCGCTTTTGGGGACTTGATGCAGGAGATCAAATGCACAACATTTGATGATGTGCAGGTATTTGTGCCCTGGCTCTAGTGGATTGCACCATTGGGTCCGGTTCTTTTTAGGATTCAGAGGCAATGAACACACTGATGGGTAAAGGCTACAAACTTTATTGATATGGATGGTAATTAAGAATAACCTGCTGAACAAGATTACAATGCTTACTTCCCTTCAGTCGGCGGGAGCCCCTTGAAGAATGACAATGGACAAACTCCTGCAGGTGGCCAGACATGTAGCACCTTCCTTAGTCCAGGTCTATCGGTTCTCCAAGAAGAGTTTTCCAGAAACATATATACCTAAGAGCTACATTTTAATATCTGGCAGATGTGCCACCCCAAGCAGCAGCAACATTAATCAGACCTTTGGGTCTGATTATACTCCCATAGTCTTAATCATGTGTATACCTTCTTGCAAGGTCAGACAATGAGTCTTAGCATGTGGCAAGCAGCCAGCATAGATATCTATGTAACCTTCCTAGATTCTCAAGTCATACCGTCTTGGGCAGAGAACTAACTCTGAAAAATTCTAAGAAAAGTAGCATAGCAGACTACTTAAACAACCCAAAAGGAGATCTAAGCATGGAAGGAACAACTGCTGTACACCACTACACTCATGATACAATTGTCTTCTGCTTATTTCCACTACAGTCCACTTACATTATCACTGGTGTTTATTAATGGGTACAGCTGGCATTTTGGTTTATTGTAAGGTCTGGTACCTTTCTCTGAGCCCAGTAATGAAAGTTTGTCCCTGGTCAATAATTGCTTCAGGTTAGGTGGCTACCTATAAGGTAGCATGGTGGTACCTCCTATTATATCTCTGAGGGTGGGTTCATCAGGATGGGCTGTAGAACTTTGATATTTTTGCAACAGAAATTGCAGACATGGGAGTGGGAGAAGGGTCTCCCAGCATATTGGGCTAATCCAGGGGGAAAGGTTTAATGCAGTGTCTGTTTTGTCTCTGAGTAGTCATGTGCAGGGTGGCACTGAAAGGGTTAAAGTAATGTCTGTTTTATTTTTTTTTATTTTTTTTTAGTAAATTCCTAATCTGCCTAATAACTAATGTTCTCTGGGTGAATTGTTGTTGTTGTTGTTGTTCAGTCGTTCAGTCGTGTCCGACTCTTCGTGACCCCATGGACCATAGCACGCCAGGCCTTCCTGTCCTCCGCTCTCTCCCGGAGCGTGCTCAGGTTCATATTCATTGCATCGGTGATGCTATCTAGCCATCTCATCCTCTGCCGTCCCCTTCTCCTTTTGCCTTCAATCTTTCCCAGCAGCAGGGTCTTTTCCAGTGACTTTTCTCTTCGCATTAGGTGTAGGGGTGCACGAAAGACACTTACCTGGTCTCGCAGCTTTTTGCAGTGGGGGGGAGGCGCTTCGCTGCTCCCCCCACGAAGTTCAGGCCGGGGGGGGAGGCTTCCCACCTCGCCCGGCCGAAATTCAGGCCGGGGGGGAGGCTTCCCACTTCGCCCGGCCGAAATTCAGGCCGGGGAGGAGGCGCCTCGCCTCGCCCAGCTGCGAAATTAAAAGTAAAAAAAACAAAAAAACAAAAAAGAACACCCCCGTGATAGGCTACGTGACGATTAACGTAGCCTATCACAGCTAGATCTGCAAAGTCAGCCATGATAGGCTACGTAAATTGTCACGTAGCCTATCACAGGTGACTTAAAAAAAAAAAAGCGCGTACGCAAATGGCGGCCCCCATAGGGAGCCGCCATTCGCGTTCCTTATTTGGTCGCTGTAGTCTACGTAATCTTTACGTAGACTACAGCGACCAAATAAGGAACGGGAATGGCGGCTCCCTATGGGGGCCGCCATTATCCGTACGCGCTTTTTTTTTTTTTTTAAGTCACCTGTGATAGGCTACGTGACGATTTACGTAGCCTATCACGGCTGACTTTGCAAATCTAGCCGTGATAGGCTACGTTAATCGTCGCGTAGCCTATCACGGGGGCATTTTTTCTTTTCTTTTCTTGGAATGGCGGCGGCGGCAGCCGGTCAAAAGACCGGCTGTCGCTCCTGCCCCGGACGAAGACCCGACGAACCGCTGGCCGGACCCGCTGCTGGGAGGGACATTTGCCAAAGGTAAGTCCCATCCCGGGGGTGTGTGCGGGGGGCGGGGGAGGTGGAGAATTTCTCCCCGAAACTTGTTCGGGGGGGCGAACACGTTGGCGCTCGGCCCCCCGAAGTTTCGGGGAGCAATTCTCCACCATCCCTAATTAGGTGGCCAAAATATTGGAGCTTCAGCTTCAGTATCTGTCCTTCTAATGAGCACTCAGGGTTGATTTCCTTTAGGATGGACTGATTTGACCTCCTTGCAGTCCAGGGGACTCGTAAGAGTCTTCTCCAGCACCACAGTTCGAAAGCATCAATTCTTCGGCACTCAGCCTCCTAGGGTTGGCGGAGAATTTCTCCCCGAAACTTTGGGGGGCCGACCGCCAACGTGTTCGGCCCCCCGAACAAGTTTCAGGGAGAAATTCTCCACACCCCCCCCGGGACGGGACTTACCTTTCCCGAATGTCCCTCCCGGCGGCGGGTCCCGGCGGCGGTTCATCGGGTCTTCGTCAGGGGTGGGGGCGGCAGCCGATCTTTCGACCGGCTGCCGCCGCCGCCATTCCAATAAAAGTAAATTAAAAAAAACGCCCCCCTGATAGGCTACGTGATGATTAACGTAGCCTATCATGGCTAGATTTGCAAAGTCAGCCGTGATAGGCTACGTAAATCGTCACGTAGCCTATCACGGGTGACTTTAAAAAAAAAAGAAAAAAGCACGTATGGATAATGGCGGCCCCCATAGGGAGCCGCCATTCCCGTTCCTTATTTGGTCACTGTAGTCCACGTAATGATTATGTAGACTACGGTGAAAATAAGGGCAACGCTATTTGCGTTGCCCTTATTTTCGCCGTAGTCTACGTAAAGATTTACGTAGACTACAGCGACCAAATAAGGAACTTGAAGGCGGCTCCCTATGGGGGCCGCCATTTGCGTACGTGCTTTTTTTTTTTTTTTAAAGTCACCCATGATAGGCTACGTGATGATTTACGTAGCCTATCACGGCTGACTTTGCAGATCTAGCCGTGATAGGCTAGGTTAATCGTCACGTAGCCTATCACGGGGTCGTTTTTTGTTTTTTGTTTACTTTTAATTTCGCGGCCGGGCGAGGCGAGGCGCCTCCTCCCCGGCCTGAATTTTGGCCGGGCGAGGCGGGAAGCCTCCCCCCTGGCCTGAATTTCAGCTGGGCGAGGCGGGAAGCCTCCCCCCCCGGCCTGAACTTCGGGGGGAGAGCAGCGAAGTGCCTCCGCCCCACCGCGAAAAGCTGCGAGACCAGGTAAGTGATTTTCGTGCACCCGTAGCCTCCCTGATAGTCCACCTCTCATAGCCGTACGTTACTACTGGGAAAACGATAGCTTTAATTATATGAACCTTTGTCGGCAAGGTGATGTCTCTGCTTCCTACTACTCTGTCTAGGTTTGCCATAGCTTTCCCCCCAAGGAGCAAGCGACTTTTAATTTCATGGCTACAGTCACTGTCTGCGGTGATCTTGGAGCCCAAGAAAACAAAATCTGTCACTGCTTCCATTTCTTCCCCTTCTATATGCCAGGAAGTGATGGGACCAGGTGCCATGATCTTCGTTTTTTTAATGTTGAGTTTCAAACCAGCTTTTGCACTCTCCTCTTTCACCCTCAACAAGAGGCTCTTTAGAGCTTCTTCACTTTCTGCCATTAGGGTGGTATCATCTGCATATCTGAGGTTGTTGATAATTCTCCTGGCACTCTTAATTCTGACCTGTGATTCATCCAACCCGGCGTTTCCCATGATGTACTCTGCATATAAGTTAAATAAGCAGGGTGACAATATGCAGCCTTGTCATACTTCTTTCCCAATTTTGAACCAATCGGTTGTTCCATGTCTGGTTCTTACTGTTGCTTCTTGACCCTCATACAGGTTTCTCAGGAGACAGGTAAGGTGGTCTGGTACTCCCATCTCTTTCAGAATTTGCCACAGTTTGTTGTGATCCACACAATCAAAGGCCTTAGCGTAGTCAATGAAGCAGAAATAGATGTTTTTGTACACCAAGGCCATGCTTGCCTGTTATCCCAGTGATTTCTTGACTTCCTACGTTAGCATTCCAATCCCCTATGATGAAGAGGACATCTTTTTTTGGTGTTAGCTCTAGAAGGTGTTGTAGGTCTTCATAGAACCGATCAACCTCAGCTTCTTCGGCCTCAGTGGTTGGGGCATAGACCTGAATTACTGTGATGTTGAATGGTTTGCCTTGGATTCATACTGAGATCATTCTATCGTTTTTGAGATTGTACCCCAGTACTGCTTTTCCCACCCTTTTACTGACTATGAGTGCTACTCCATTTCTTCTAAGGGTTCTTGCCCACAGTAGTAGATATAATGGTCACCTGAATTAAATTAATCCATGCCTGTCCATTTTAGTTTGCTGATTCCCAAGATGTCGATGTTCAATCTTGCCATCTCATGTTTGATCACCTCCAGCTTACCTTGATTCATTGACCTTACATTCCAGGTTCCTAAACAATATTGTTCTTTACAGCATCGGACTTTCTTTTCACCACCAGACACATCCACAGCTGAGTGTCTTTTCGACTTTGGCCCAGCTGCTTCACTCTTTCTGGTGCTACTTGGAAATTCCCTCTGCTCTTCCCCAGTAGTATATTGGACACCTTCCGACCTGAGGGGCTCATCTTCCGGCGTCATCTCTTTTAGCCTTGTGCTACATTTCATGGGGTTTTCTTGGCAAGAATACTGGAGTGGGTTGCCATTTCCTTCTCCAGTGGACCACATTTTGTGAGAACCATGACCTCTCCGTCTTGGGTGGCCCTGCACGGCATAGCTTATGGCTTCACTGAGTTATGTAAGCCCCTTCGCCACAACAAGGCAGTGATCCATGAAGGGGTCTGGGTGAATTACAACCAGTTAAAAAACTAAAATGTCATTTTAAAATGAAGCTAAAAATTATAAAATTCAATACAAATATTTAACAGAATGAAATACAATATCATAAACATTAAACAGCATAAGAATCGATAAAACAGCCATAATAACCTAGAAGTAGGTCTCTAAAATTCCTGGGAGAAATGAAAAGTCTTTGCCTGGAACTGAAAAGATAACAAAGTAGGTACCAGGCAAACCTCTTTGGGGAGTTTATTCCATTTGTTGGATGCCAACACTGAGAAGGCCCTCTCTTTTGTAGCATAGCTTCCTTTGGTGAGGGCACCCAGAAGCAAGCCCCTGAAGATGCCGTAAGGGTTCAAGCAGGTACATGTGGAAGGAGATGTGCCTTTAGACACCTCAGTCCCAAGCCATTTAAGGCTTTAAAGGTCGACACCAACCCTTTGAATTGGACTCAGAAATGGACTGGAAGCCAGTGCAGCTGACAAATCACTGGCATCACATGGTTGACTTGGCCAATCTGAGTTACTAACTAACAGTTCTATTTTGAACTAACTGAAGTTTCTGAACTGTATTGAAAGGTAGCCCCGATACAATGCCCTGTTTTTGGCCCTGCTTTGAGAAGTACCGGATTGCACGGGTGGTGTGTTATTATCAGAAGTTTGAGAAATGAAGCACTGAACACTTTGGAGCCCCACCTGAAGTAGTGTTGTGAAGAGGCCCTCTCATGCCCCATTGTGTTCAACAAGAACCACTTCCATTTTGTATGAGCCCAGGATCTCAGCCATGAGGCTTTCTTACAATTGGTTTTAAAGCTTATTTTGTACTTTCCCCTCTTCATATCACTGCAAGTTTTATTCTTTTGTCTGGGAATTTGATGTCTTTATCAGGATGAGAGTCTTGCTCCGCTTTCCTAGATAAAGATTCTGTGAGTTTCAAAGGAGGCCCTCGGGTAGATTGCAGTGATCAAGCTGCATGAAAGACAGATGCTCAGGAAGTCAGTGGTGGCCCGTGAAAAAATAAATAACAACATGAACAATAAGAGATGTGAGCGCTGATAACTTCATCCTTGTGTAATTCATTTCTTTTTCAATGTTTGGATTTCTAGTATTGTGCTATTAAAAAAAAGAAGAAGTTCTTCACTTACCGGAGGAGCTTTGAGACAGTGCTAGACCATGCTGGGTGACCCAGCTGAGACCAATGTGGAATATGTTGCTTCACATCAATTGAGTTCATTTGCTTAGTTAATCTGTTATAACAGACATGAGAGGATGCAGAGCAACTCTGACTGAGATGCTCTTATTTCACACACCAAAGCACTCCCTCCCGGAAGGATCACACCCAAGAGGAATGGTTCAAGAAGACCTTCTGAGAACTACTGGGGGGAGAGTGAGGAGGAGGAGGGGGGGAGCAGGAAGAGGAGGGGGAGTAGTGACAAATGCTATCGACAAATAGGCCAAAATCACCCATTTGACTCTTCTTGTAAATATGTGATTAAGAAGTATACGAAGTAGGGCTGTGCATGGACCCCCCTGTCCACTTTGAATGCTGCTTCAGATCCCCTGAAGTGACCTCTATCTGCCTCAGATTGATTCGGACCCCCTCCGCTTCAATTCAGATCTGAATCCGAAGTGAGTCTCGGATATCCAGATCGCCCGTTTGAGAGGGTTTCCCATTGACTTGCATAGGAAAACACAAACGGCCATACCTTTTAAAGTTTTGATGATACAGGCATGGAATCTGGGAACTCTCCACCCCCTTGGAGAGGAGGCCACCTGTAAAATTTCAGACTGTTTGGTCCAGACGTTTTTGTGCTAGGCGGAGTTAAAATCTGATGTTCTCCACAGAAACTCTCAAAGCAAAGAGCCGTTAACTTCTCCGTTTCCACGGACGTGCGTGACACCTGGGCTTCTCCCAGCCCTCCTTGAGGGCATCTCAACAGCCAAAGTCCAGGCAGTTTGGCCCACTGGCTTGTGTGCAAGGTGCTGGTTGAATATTCCCAGAAACCCAGACCAAACTCAGGAGGGAAAGTGTGTTGAAGCAGAGGTCAGTATCCTTAATCTCTGCTGCAGGTTTCTTTGAAGTGCAAAACAACCCTTATTCAGAAGAATCACCAGCCCAGCATCTCTATAGCTGAATACACACATTACCTGGCAAGCAGGCTGGAACAGGTCATTTTTTATCTGCTTTTGTTTATTTCAAGCACACACTAAACGAGTATTTTGAATGTATCTTGAATGAACATGGTCAGTGCTTAGCCCAGAAGGGCCACTGGCTTATGAATGCTGGAAACCTCTACCTGGTGGACCCATACTTCCCCCAACTAGGGATGTTGGAGAATTCTGCCACGGACTCCAGTGAGGCCGGATTCTTTAGAATCCACCCCCCCAAGTCCATGGCGGAATGGAGCAATCCCCCCCCACCCTGCCGAATCCCCCCAGGATGGAGCCTACCTGGCGGTGGATGCAGTGGCGGCTCCGGCAGCGGCTCCGGCTCGACTTCCAGCCACTGCCAGGCTGCTGTGGCTGCAAATGGCGGCCGTCGTAGCAGCCGCCATTTGTGTGGCTTCCTTTTGCTGTGATAGGCTACGTAAATACTTATGTAGCCTATCACAGCAAAGAGCAGGGGTGCAAATGGCAGCCGCTATGCCATTTGCTCCCCTGCTCTTTGCCGTGATAGGCTACGTAAATATGTACATAGCTGTCAGGGTAGAAACTGAGCCCATAGAGCCCCAGAGCAGTTCTGATTCTGAGGAGGAACAGCAATCCATGGGAGAGGAGGCAGCTCATTCCTCACAGGCACAGCAGCTGGCAGAGATTCCTCCTGCCAGCATTCCTGAGATAGATAGTGATCCTAGCAGTGAGAAAGTGTGGGAACGAGGCTTGCTAGATGCTTGACACAGATGCAGAGAGCAACGAGCAATGGAGGGCGCAGAAAGGAGGTGTAGCACCCGTTTGGCGCGCAAGCAATGGCCGCCTCCCATCTACCCATGGGAGACAGGGGGGATCTCTCCCTAGCCCATAAGTTCTGGGTCTTCAAGTGACTCTCTTTCAAATGGGGATCAACTGCCTATTCGAAGCTTAGGCCACTCTGCTGTTCCTTGCTTTAGTTGCTGGTGATTAGCATCCGAAAGAGTCATTAAGTTGTAAAAGGATTAAAGCTTTGAAAAGAATTCCTTTTGTCTGTGTCTTGAGTTGCCTATTGGAGTCTACTGAAAGAGGCTGCCAGGGCGCTCCTGACAGTAGCCTATCATGGCAAAAGGCAGCCACGCAAATGGCGTAGTGGCCGCCATTTGTGGCTGCAGCAGCCTGGCAGTGGCTGGAATTCTGGCTGGGGCCGGCCCTGGCTGGCGGCTCTGCAGAGTCGCCGCGGAGCAGAGCTGGCTGGGGAGGATTCCAGAGGGAGGGACAGAGCGCCTCCCCCCACCACCGTGGATGCCTCGGAATGGAGCAAATAAGGGATTTGTACATCCCTACCCCCAACCCATCTCCTCCATGGTGGCCTGCCTAAACCTCTTGGGGGTGAGAGATGGAGAGCTTGCAGGAGTTCCGGAGGCACTACCAGCCTTATGCTTGCCCCTGCTGCCATCCTAATGGAACGTGGGGGGCTCTTCCCTGAGCAAGACCGATTGGTACTGCCTCCTCAAGTGCAGGAGCAGGCTGCTGGTGCTGTGGTGCCCTGGCTGTTTCCCCTGCTCAGAGACGCCTTGCAGTGGCAGCACACGGCAGTGCTGGGATCCACTCCCAACTCAAAGTGGTCCCACACAGTGCTGCCCTGATGCTTCAGGGGACAGGGAGGAGACGCAGACTGCCTGCCTTGAGTCTGGAGGGGCACCACATGAGTGGGGGGAACAATGGAAGAGGGGTGGGGTGCTCTGCCTGCTGCACCTCCTCCAACACACCCTGGAGGATCTCCTCCTCTTCACTCTCCACCATGCTGAAGATGTCAGACACCTCTGACCTAACGTCCATCAGAGGACTCCCCTCTTCCACCACAGAAGATGCTGCTCCACCTTGGGCAAGAGTGCGACTACTGCACCTGCCCACGCCAGCCTCCTCGAACAGGGACCTCCGAGCACTGCACCGAGCACGCCCCCCCGCCCGCCCCGCGGGACCCCCTGGGATGGCACTTACCTGGGGCGGATGCGGCGGAGGCTTCGGCGGCGGCGCGGCGGTGGCAGAAGGTGCGGAGGCAGCAGAAGGTGCGGCGGCAGCAGGGGCAGCAGGGGCGGCGGTGGGGGTGGCGGGGGCGGGGGCGGCTGGTTTCCTGGCCAGCCACAGCTGGGTGCAGCGTATGCAAATGGCGGCGGCTATGGCTACCGCCATTTGCATTCGCTATTTTTAGCCATTCTAGCCTACGTAAATATTTACATAGGCTAGAACGGTGAAAAATAGCGAATGCAAATGGCGGCCGCCATAGCCGCCGCCATTTGCGTATGCATTTTTTTTTACTTTGCTGTGATAGGCTACGTAAATATTTATGCCATTTGCATCCCTGCTGCCCAGCGGCCGGATGTCCGGCTGCGGGTGGAGCCAGCCGGCGGCTCCGCAGAATCCCCGCAGACCGGAGCCGGCTGGGCAGGATTCCGGGGGGAGGGACGGAGCGCCACCCCCCACCACCATGAAGCAGATCCGCGAAACGGTAAGTGACTTTCGTACATCCCTACAGACAACTTGCCTAATGGTGCTGATAGTGACAGCAGCACCTCGCCCACCTCTGCCCTCGCCAACACCCCGATGATGACTCCTATTGCACTGGAGTGCTTTGAACCTCCCTCCACCTCCCAGGAATCTATCCACCCCCAAAGGTAGAGCCTAGAATCCTTCCTAACCCTCAAGCCACCAAACCCTATCTGACTGCTCAAGACCAACCCAGCTCCTCTCTGTCTCCTGATCTCCCAACAATAACACCTCCCAGCTAGTCAGGAGACAGTATTTAAATTCTGAACAATCCAATTCATCCTCCCACCTACTTACCAAAGCCTTAAAGAGACAAAACATGTTATAACATATCAACCATGCAAGCGGATGTTATAATAGACAATGAAACCATAAAACAATTTACCGTTTCATCACAAGCACCATGTTCCTCACAGTGGCCAACCAAATGTCTATAGGAAGCCAACAAACAGGGCCTGAGTTCAATAGCACCCTCCCAGCCATGTTCCCCAGCAAATGGTACTGAGGGGCATACTGCCTCTATTCCTGGAGGTAACGTGTAGCTATCATGACCATTATTATACTGATTGGCTGATTATGCATGAATTTCTCTAATCCTTTTATAAAGCTAAATATAACATGACAGAGGGCCAAACACAATATAATGGCAGCAGCTACATTTGTTCTTCACAGATACACCCTGTAGCAGGTGGCATAAGGTCTAATTAGTACACTAAAAACAATCCTTAACAAATAGATGGGAGGAATGGGACTTTAGACTAGTGCTGTGCCAAAAAAAATTCTGCATCTTTTTTGTTTTTTTTACCGTTCTCATTCAATTCCATAGAAAATAAATTACTTTCAAAAAGAAATTCAAAGGAGAATAATATTCTGGAGATATTATCATGTATTGGGTTCATGTTTCTTTGTACTTACCTTATTAGGAGATTGCCAAGCAGCATGTGTAAATGTCCTATCTTTCATTGTGCAGTCATTTGTCTGGAAATCTGTTGCCTCCTTGGCTTCCTTCACTTCAGTTAAAGCCCAGGGGAAGACACCATGTGGTGACTCCTCCCATAGGGCTTTTGTGTGTGTGTCATATCAGGAAGCGGAGGCAGCCTGGGAGGCAGCAGAGCAGTGGAGAGATGGGGGGGGATGGGGGGGAGGAACCACAGCACACTCAGCCACCTTGCAGCAATTAGGTAAAGTTAAAAAGACCATCAAAAGAAATCCAAAATGAAGTATAAAATGCCCTCAGAATGAGGCAGAAAAATGGAAGCCCCTTCTATGGGGGAAGAAACTTTCAGGAAACTGGAAGACAAATTATTAAACATTATTAGCTCCATGTCTTCCATGGGGTTGTGGTATTATAAAATCTATCTGCAGCCACCCCTCATAAAGTGAATATTTGGAGGTCCCTGGGGAAGGTGCTGGCCTCTGAAGAATGACAACCGGAGCTGGGGTTCAGGCAGGATTATTTTTCCTAGCCCTACCTGGAGATGCCATCGGGGATTGAACCTGGGGGCCTTCCGCATTCAAAGAATGCACTTTACCATTGAGCTATGGCCCTCCCTTCAAGAGGGCTCCATTGCTGATCTTGAAGTGCGGCCAAGCTAATATGGGTGAAGACAGTCAATCGGTGATGGAATGTTCCTCCATCCAATTCCTTTCTGCATATTAAAAACTAGTGACCCAGTCCACACGATTGTGGCTGGGAAAATAACCCACCATGGTTTATTTCCCCCACTGCACATGCCGGGTGAGGGAGACTTGCGTAATTATCCTCGGCAGCATGGCTTGTCATGCTGTGTGAACCTGGCCAAGGTGGCTTGCTGCCATACATAACAAGCCACCCATAACCCATGGGCTGTCGTAGGTACCTTGGCTGGGTTTACACGACCTGAGAAGCTGCACTGCTGAAGGTAATTATGCTAACCCCCCTCCCCCAGGCATGCGTTGGGCATGTGCAGGGTGGGTAACAAGGCAACTTTGTGAACCAGGCCAGTGTGAAAGGGCTCTAGCTTAGCTTTCTCCTTGACATCCTAGTTTTCTATATGTAGGGATGGATGGATGGATGGACTCTATGAAGGAGAATTTATTTATTTGATTTATACCCTGCCTTTCCACCAAATTAAAAAAAATGGTGTTCAAGGTGGCTAACCGTAATACAACCAAGATTAAAATAAACTTAGCTAGAACAATCCCCTTCATGGATCACTGCCTTGTTGTGGTGAAGGGGCTTGCGTAACTCAATGAAGCCATAAGCTATGCCGTGAAGGGCCACCCAAGACGGACAGGTCATGGCAGAGAGTTCTGACAAAATGTGGTCCACTGGAGAAGGAAATGGCAACCCACTCCAGTATTCTTGCCAAGAAAACCCCATGGAATGTATCACAAGGCTAAACGAGATGACGCCGGAAGATGAGCCCCTCAGGTCGGAAGGTGTCCAATATGCTACTGGGGAAGAGCAGAGGGTATTTCCAAGTAGCGCCAGAAAGAGTGAAGCGGCTGGGCCAAACCCGAAAGGACACTCAGCTGTGGATGTGTCTGGTGGTGAAAAGAAAATCCGATGCTGTAAAGAACAATATTGTTTAGGAACCTGGAATGTCAGATCAATGAATCAAGGTAAGCTGGAGGTGGTTAAACATGAGATGGCAAGATTGAACATCGACATCTTGGGAATCAGCGAACTAAAATGGACAGGCATGGGCGAATTTAATTCAGGTGACTATCATATCTACTATTGTGGGCAAGAATCCCTTAGAAGAAATGGAGTAGCACTCATAGTCAACAAAAGGGTGGGAAAAGCAGTACTGGGGTACAATCTTAAAAATGATAGAATGATCTCAGTACGAATCCAAGGCAAACCATTCAACATCACAGTAATTCAAGTCTATGCCCCAACCACTGAGGCCGAAG
This sequence comes from Heloderma suspectum, assembly GCF_057233095.1. Taxonomy (NCBI): domain Eukaryota; kingdom Metazoa; phylum Chordata; class Lepidosauria; order Squamata; family Helodermatidae; genus Heloderma; species Heloderma suspectum. The sequence continues at coordinate 11,191,485 of NC_139459.1, forward strand.
AAGCTGAGGTTGATCGGTTCTATGAAGACCTACAACACCTTCTAGAACTAACACCAAAAAAAGATGTCCTCTTCATCATAGGGGATTGGAATGCTAAAGTAGGAAGTCAAGAAATCACCGGGATAACAGGCAGGCATGGCCTTGGTGTACAAAATGAAGCAGGACAAAAGCTAATAGAGTTTTGCCAAGAGAACATGCTGATCATAGCAAACACTCTTTTCCAACAGCACAAGAGGCGACTCTACACATGGACATCACCAGATGGTCAATATCGAAATCAGATTGATTATGTCCTTTGCAGCCAAAGATGGAGAAGCTCCATACAGTCAGTAAAAACAAGACCTGGAGCTGACTGTGGCTCAGATCATGAGCTGCTTCTTGCAAAATTTCGGCTTAAATTGAAGAACGTCGGGAAAACCACTAAACCGTTCAGGTATGACCTAAATCATATCCCTGATGAATATACAGTGGAGGTGAGGAATAGATTTCAGGGATTAGACCTGATAGACAGAGTGCCTGAGGAACTATGGACGGAGGTCCGTAACATTGTTCAGGAGGCAGCAACGAAATCCATCCCAAAGAAAAAGAAATGCAAGAAAGCAAAGTGGCTGTGTGATGAGGCTTTACAAGTAGCTCACGAAAGAAGGGAAGCGAAAAGCAAGGGAGAAAGGGGAAGATATACCCAACTGAATGCAGAGTTCCAGAGAATAGCAAGGAGAGACAAGAAGGCCTTCTTAAATGAACAATGCAAAGAAATTGAGGAAAACAACAGAATGGGAAAGACTAGAGATCTCTTCAAGAAAATTGGAGATCTCAAGGGAACGTTTTGTGCAAAGACGGGCATGATAAAGGACAAAGAAGGCAGGGACCTAACAGAAGCAGATGAGATTAAGAAGAGGTGGCAAGAATACACAGAAGAACTATACAGGAAAGATCTGAATGTCCCTGATAGCCATGATAGTGCGGTCACTGAACTTGAGCCGGACATCCTCGAGAGTGAAGTCAAGTGGGCCTTAGGAAGCATTAGTAACAACAAAGCTAGCGGAGATGACGGTATTCCAGCCGAGCTATTTAAAATCCTAAAAGATGATGCTGTTAAAGTGCTGCATTCAATATGCCAACAAATCTGGAACACTCAACAGTGGCCACAAGACTGGAAAAGGTCAGTTTACATTCCAATTCCAAAGAAGGGCAACGCCAAAGAGTGTTCAAACTACCGCACAATTGCGCTCATTTCACATGCCAGCAAGGTGATGCTCAAAATCCTACAAGCTAGGCTTCAGCAGTATGTGAACCGAGAACTACCGGAAGTACAAGCTGGGTTTCGAAGAGGCAGAGGAACTAGAGATCAAATCGCCAACATTCGCTGCATCATGCAGAAAGCAAGAGAATTCCAGAAAAACGTCTATTTCTGCTTCATTGACTACGCTAAAGCCTTTGATTGTGTGGATCACAACAAACTGTGGCAAATTCTTAAAGTGATGGGAGTACCAGACCACCTTACCTGTCTCCTGAGAAACCTGTACGAGGGTCAAGAAGCAACAGTCAGAACCAGACATGGAACAACCGATTGGTTCAAAATTGGGAAAGGAGTACGACAAGGCTGCATATTGTCACCCTGCTTATTTAACTTATATGCAGAGTACATCATGAGAAATGCCGGGTTGGATGAATCAGAGGTCGGAATTAAGATTGCTGGGAGAATTATCAACAACCTCCGATATGCAGACGATACCACCCTAATGGCAGAAAGCGAAGAGGATCTAAAGAGCCTCTTGTTGAGGGTGAAAGAGGAGAGGGCAAAAGCTGGTTTGAAACTCAACATTAAAAAAACGAAGATCATGGCATCTGGCCCCATCACTTCCTGGCATATAGAAGGGGAAGAAATGGAAGCAGTGACAGATTTTACTTTCTTGGGCTCCAAGATCACCGCAGACGGTGACTGTAGCCATGAAATTAAAAGACGCTTGCTCCTTGGGAGGAAAGCTATGGCCAACCTAGACAGCATAGTAAGAAGCAGAGACATCACCTTGCCGACAAAGGTCCGTCTAATCAAAGCTATGGTTTTCCCAGTAGTAATGTATGGCTGTGAGAGCTGGACTATAAGGAAGGCTGAGCGCCGAGGAATTGATGCTTTCGAACTGTGGTGCTGGACAAGACTCTTACGAGTGCCCTGGACTGCAAGGAGGTCAAATCAGTCCATCCTAAAGGAAATCAACCCTGAGTGCTCATTGGAAGGGCAGATACTGAAGCTGAAGCTCAAATATTTTGGCCACCTAATGCGAAGAGAAAACTCCCTGGAAAAGACCCTGATGCTGGGAAAGACTGAAGGCAAAAGGAGAAGGGGACGGCAGAGGATGAGATGGCTAGATAGCATCATGGATGCAATGAATATGAACTTGAGCACGCTCCGGGAGAGAGCGCAGGACAGGAAGGCCTGGCGTGCTATGGTCCATGGGGTCACGAAGAGTCGGACACGACTGAACGACTGAAGAAGAAGCTAGAACAATAATTTAAAAAAAGCAACAAATAGATTAAAATATAATTTAAATAACACACAGCAATAAAAGAAATAAAAACAGCACCCAACTCAACTAGGGATGTACAAAGCCCCCTTACCTGGAGTCCATGGGGGGTCCATGGGGGGGGAGGCGATCTGTCCCTCCCCCCCGGAATCCTCACTGGCCGGCTCCGCTCCGCGGCAAGTCCACGGAGCCACCAGCCTGCTCCGTCTGCTGGCGGACTTCCGTCCGCTGCTGGTCTGCGGACGCAAATGGCATCCGGCGTAGTGGACACCATTTGCGTCCCTGCTCTTTGCTGTGATAGGCTACGTAAAGTTTTACGTAGCCTATTACAGCAAAGAGCAGGGATGCAAATGGTGTAGCGGATGCTATTTGTGTCCCTGCTTTTTGCCGGGATAGACTACATAAAGATTTACATAGCCTATTACGGCAAAGAACAGGGACGCAAATGGCATCCGCTATGCCAGACGCCATTTTCTTCCGCAGACCGGCAGTGGATGGCAGCGGATGGATTGGACCCGGCCGGTGGCAGGTAGGATCCATTCCGGGGCAACTTCACAGAGTAGCGGAAGTGGGGGGTCCATTCAGCCACGGACTCCGAGGGGCTGGATTCTTTAGAATCTGGCCTCATTGGAGTCCATGGTGGAATTCTTTAACATCCCTACTATAGACCCACTTCAGTAATAGGCTGACTTACATGTTGAGGGTCTCCAGATGGGCAGCTACTAAGGTGGCCACAGGTATCTCCCTTGCTGCCTGCCAGGCTCCCCACCCCTCCTGATCTTTTTTTAGCTTAGATTTTTTTTAAAAAAAGTCTCAACTAGGTGGCTGCTGTTCTGCAAAGTGCTGGACCCCATGCCAGCGTCCGAGGCATTCTTAGAAAATAAAATAGTGGGTGGCTACCAGTGCTTCGTTTGGAACCCCCTCCCCAGCCACCCAGAATTTATTTATTATTGTATGGATAAATAAATTTATTTATTTATTTATTTATTTATTTATTAAATTGATTAATCGCCCATCTGGCCAGTCACCCAGCCACTCTGGGCGATGTACAAAGCTTATAATAAAACAGTTTAAAACAATAAAATTCCACAGTCAAAACACCATATTTCTAAAAATACCCTAACCCACCCCAATTGCCTGCCTGAACAACCACATTTTTAATGCACGGTGGAAGCTCACTAAAGAAGGGGCATGGCGGAGTTCCCTAGGGAGGGAATCCCACGGAGTGGGGGCCACCACAGAGAAGGCCCTCTCCCTTTTCCCCACCAGTCTAGCTGTCCTGGCTGATGGGACAGAGAGAAGGCCATCTGAGGCTGATCTTGTTAAGCGAAACTTTTAGAACTGAACTCACATCTTCAGAATCTGATATTCTTCCAGTATATTTCCATAATTTTGCATGCTGGGAAAAGTACCTTCAGATATCTGATATCTGAAACTTTTAGAACTGAACTCACACCTTCAGAATCTGATATTCTTCCAGTATACTTCCATAATTTTGCATGCTGGGAAAAGTACCTTCAGATATCTGATGGACTTGTTACCAAGTGACCTTTAAAACATGGATTTATGCCTGAATTTGCACCTTCAGACATACAACCCTGATACTTGAAGGGATCTTTTAAACATTGAGCATAAGTATCCTAAGGTTTGGCAATTTAAGGGTTAAGGGAAATTGGAGATTAAAGACACAGTTGCTAAGCCACGGAGCAATTTATTGAAATAAATCAAACATACATTCAAAAGAACAAACAAAGGCAACGGGTATTTATGGGTGAAATTTCATTCCTACAGATGAATAGTTCTAATGATTAAGACAGACATGGAAAAAGCCATGTTTTAATGTAAGGGGTGTAAGGTGGTGGTGGTGGTGGTGATGGAGAGAAGTCCTGGCAGTGGGGTGAAGGATGAGCCAGTGGCTTATCGAAATGGAGGGAGCAATCCTATGGCCACTAGTCAGTGGCTAGACGGCCATAGGATATCTGGTTTTCCTGGAACTGACCTTGAAGCCTGCACTCTGCGGTTGGTTCCTGGAGAACCGACCTTCCCCCTCTTCCATGCTGCCTCACAGGCCCTGCACTCTGCAAGAGGAGTGTGGAGCAGTCAAAATGGGGTGTCCCAGGAGGTGTTCCAGGGCGTTCCGGGGCGGGGAGGGTGGAAATGCTGGTATGACACATCCTATGTGTCGTCTGGCAGCCTCCTCCCCCACTCTGCCCCCTTGCGGCTAGACAGATGAAATTGGCTGTCTAGCTGCAAATGCAGGGCAGGAGAAGCATAGAAGGAATGATCCCCTCTGTGCTTCTCCTGCCCTGCATTTGCTAGGCCGTTGCCTCCAAGTCCAGAGGTGGCTGCCTATCTGCATAGGATTGCACCCTTAGATGGGCTGTTGAAAAGGTGTTTGGGAATAAAGTAGACTGACAGTTCTTCCTCCTCCCAGCTTCAGCAGGAAGGCAAAGATTAACAAGCCACTGAAAGCATTTAGCTGTTGAGTCTTCTAGAGTTGGCATCTGGAGCATAACTGAAGTTTTGGAAGTGATATCCAGGGAGGGGAAGAGGTAAAGGGATTAAAGAAGAATGGGCATGCCCAAAGGGGCTGATGGCTTTGTGTCATGTACACAGTTCTGCTATGAGTGCCAGGCCTGGCTTTTAGCATGACAAAGATTTTTCCTGTGCTTTTTCCAAGCTGGACCATTGGAAGATGCCCTATACTGAGGCAGACCAATGGTCCATCTTCTAGCCTAGTATTGTTGTCACTGACTAGCAGCAATGGCTCTCCTGGGTTTCAGGCAGACCATTTTCCAGCCCTACCTGGAGATGCTGGGGATTGAATGTGGGACCTTGTGCATGCAAAAAGCAGGTGGTGTGCCATTGAGCCATGGCCCCTCTCTGCCTCCAGGCCCAGATCACCATGTCTAAACGTAGCAGAATACTGGGGTGTTTCATAACAGACTGTCACACAGAATGTCATATATTTATTTATTTCATCTCTGTTTGTTTGTTTATTTCTTATTCTCTGTTCCTCCAGAGGGCAGGACTTCAACAAATGGATGGAAATTGTAAGGAAGCGGATTTAGCTAAACGTTAGGAGAAACTTCCTAACACTAACAGCTGTTTGAGAGTGGAACAGACTGTCTTGGGAGGTGGTGGTCCTTCCTTCACTGGAGATATTTCAGCAGAGGCGAATGGCCATCTGTCATGCTGTAGTTGCATGACTCTTGCACTTAAAGCAGTGTGTGTGTGTTGGAATGGATAACCTCCAAGGTCCTTTTTAATTCTAAAATTCTGTGTTTCTGTGGATCCCCAAATTTGGCTCTATCTCTTCCAGCAAGCGCTGCACTTCAACTGCACTGTGGGATTGAAGAATGACCAGGGAGTCAGGGGATTCTCTTTCAGTCAGTCCTGCAAACTTCCCTGCCCACAAACAAATCAACAGCAATACAAGATGGGAGAGAACTCTAGGAAACAGAAGACCCTCCCACCCCCTGCTGAACACTCACTAAGAATGCAAATAATTACCGAGCCAATTCTGAATCAAGTTGAGGGAAGTTCATGCACCATTAGTGGGCTAAAGTCACTCAAGGGTGAGAGGAATGCCATCTGCCTATGCTCGGAGGAAGGCTCATATTTATCTTATGTTTTCCAGGACTGAGCCCTGGCACTGAAAAAAGATGCCAAGTTTGTTCCCTGATTCATATTGAAATCCTATCTTCTTTCAGGCCACACGCTGAACCTGCTCATCTGGCTGTGTGAAGTCACCCACAGTCTGAATCCAGAAGTAGATCGAAGGTTTTGAAAACTACCACCCTTGCTTTCTAAGAGCCAAATTAAGTGCACAATCCTATGCAGATAGGTGGCCGCCCTCAAACTCGGAGGCGACTGCCTATCCAATGCAGGGCGGGAGAAGCACGTAGGGGATTGTTCCCTCCACGCTTCTCCTGCCCTGCATTTGCAGCTAGACAGTCGATCTATTTATTTATTTATTGCATTTATATCACGCCTTTTTTCCTCTTGCAAGGAACCCAAGGCGGCTTACATGATCCTCCTCCTCTGCATTTTACCCTCACAACAACAACCCTGTGAAGTGGGTTGGGCTGAGAGTCTGTGACTGGCCCAAAGTCACCCAGTGAGCTTCCATGGCCAAGTAGGGACTAGAACCCAGATCTCCCGGCTCCCAGTCCAGCACTCATACTGCTACACCACACTGGATCTCCAGTGTGAAGTTGTCTAACCATGGGAGTGCAGAGCAGGGGACGAGGCTGCTGTACGACACATTGGACGTGTTGTACAGGCATTTCTGCCCTTCCCGCCCCGGAATGCCCCTCAGGAATGCCCCATTTTGGCTGCTTCCCACTTCTCTTGCGAGTGCAAGACAGCATGGAAGTGGGGGAAGGTTGGTTCATGGAAAACGAGATATCCTATGGCCATCTAGCTGCTGACCAGTGGCCATAAGATTGCTCCCTAAGGTAATTGTGTAGCGTGTACTCAAGGTTAGCTTTTTTTTTTTTTACTCTAGTGTAAGTGTGTGCAGCCCCAATGAGGATTAGGAACACCATGCACTGGGAGGAGAGCATTAAGCATCCCCGCCCCCCAGCATTTGCTTCCTGAAATCCCTCCCCCCCCCACCACAGCAGAAGGTGGAATTTCGGGAAGCTGCTGGTGAGATGGTCCCACTCCAAATAAGGGCCATGTGGACTTACACTAAACTAAAGGCAAAGCTAACCCTCAGTTGCACACTATGCAATTTGTATAAAATGTAGTTTGACTTGAGCTTCTGAGCTGAACAGGTGTTAAAAGAAATAACATATTTTTTTTAATCCAGATCTATGTTTCCACAGTGCTCTTACCTTTAAAGCTAAAGTCACTCATGTTCCCTCTGAATTGGGTGCTCCATTCATGCAACAAACCTCTTAACCTCCCTGGAGGAATGTTCGTAAGATTTCTGCACGCCCTTAAAAACATCCATTGGCTCTGGAAAATTATTGATGGAGCTGTGTCCAAAAGCAATTTTGCAGGCCAATTGTGTTTGCTGCCATTCCTTCATATCCAGTAACATTTAACGTTCACGGCCCTAACCGCCAGGAAACCATGGCAATCCAGCATCCCTGGATTGGTCCAAAAAGGTTTGAGGCATGTCAGTTTATCAGCCTGTGACCTTTTCTATTAACACTGTCTTCAGGTTGGCTTGGCGGCACACACGGAAAATAAATCTTGTTACCCAGGGCTAGGCAGGTTGCCTGGGACAGTACAGCTGTGGCAGAAATCTGTGAAATTTCTTAAATTGCAAACATTGCTATGACTACATATAATTTATTAGCTAGAACGATCCCCGGGAGGAATGGAAAAATAAAAGTCAGGCAAATGGATGCCATTAAAATGGATCTAAGAGAGAGACGGTTCTTGCACTCCTGGTAAAAGTTGCTTTGTTTAGCTTATTTATAACCAGGATCACCATCTTGGAGATAATGCAAATAATGCTATCCCATAAATTATGTGACCTTTTCATGTTGCAATCTCCAGGAGATCTAAATGGAAATGAACCCAAGCAGCACAGCCCTCCTAGAGTCTCTGCTGACCTTGTTTATCGCCCTTTCCCAGACTTTCATCGACTTCCTCTTTCTGGGGAAGTTTCAATAATGGAGGGCAGGAAGGGGGATTTAAGAACTTCAAAGCACGGACAAGCCTTTCAAGACTAATGCAGTCTCCTTTCTCCCTGTTCCTTTGATGTTCTGGGGCAGGAGATAGGATTCTGGGAAATTAGTTTTCCCAGGATGCTCTTTGCTGTGACACTTCTAAGGGTGTTCAGGAGTGCCTCAGAATTTGCAGGACCCAGGGGAATATTCATGTTCATTCTGATTCACTCATTTCAATTCACTCAGCCTACCTCTTCCTTTGCCCACCAACCCCACTCCTTTTTTGTCAATAAATGAATCGCTCTTGGAGCATTCAAGATATGGAATACTTTTTTGGGGGGGGGGATCAAGGTTCAGTTTGATCAAGGGATCCACCATGGCTTAGCTTTGAATCCCATATCAATTTCCAGATTTGGCCCATCATCTTTATAATTAATTGCCACCAACTGCTCTGATAATGGATGAAACACTTCCTGAGGTTGGAGTATGGGATGGGTAGATTGCACTAATTCCACTCCATAAGCATTTGGGGCATTATCCAGTCCAAGCAGGGCCAGGTCAAGGGTAGGTATGGTCAGGCTCCTACCAAGCACCCACCATCCCCTGGAGTTGTTCCTCCTCTTCACCATCACAACCAGCTTGTGTCCCTGCCTCTCAATCTGGCCCAGACAACGGTGATGGTGGTTTAAAGGATGAGCACTAGATGTCACTGCCTACTTGCTCTCTGCCTGTCAAGCAAACAAGTGGTGGCAATGATGAGGAAGAGGAAGAGGAGCAATAGCAGCTCATGACAACGGTGGTGAGAAGGTAGATTCCCTGAGGGAGGTTGTCTTGCCCAAGGGCCCTTCCACTCTGCCACATTCTTCTGGCCTACTATGAATTTTTTTAAAGCTCCACGAAACATGTGTCTGTTTATTTAAGGGTGCACAGCAATTAGTTAAGCCTGTGAGTAAAATAAGGTTTCCCTGATGTTAAACCGAAATTGGGGTGGGTGGGTTGTACTGACTTTAATAACATTGGAAAGGTTTCACCAATCTTCCTGAAATGTGCATGTGTGGGAAAGAAATGTCTGTTTTACATAACGTGAAGATTTCAGGAAGATTGGTGAAAGACTGAGGGAGAAAGGGTATTTATCAGTAAAACAAAACACAAAACAAAACCCTTCACGCACTCAAAAGTGTTTTTGAAACGTGTTGGCTACCATTTGTGCTCATGATTTGTGGGGAAAAAAACCTTGTGCACTACTTACTTTACAGATTGATGTTTTCCTATTCCCTTTCTATTGTAGTTGGTGGAATGGAATTTATTCTTTAAATTAAATTTACTTATTTTAAAAATAATGTTCATTTGTAAAATGAGAGTCTATGGGGGTCTCACAATGCAAAGCCTCGAGATGTTGTGGGGGAGAGGAATAACTGCTGCATGGAGGAAAAGGAAAACCAGCAGCAGCTAAGTGGTGAGTTTCTGGGATGTGTGCGTGTGTGTATGCGGGCAAGTAATCCCCTCAGTGTGGCCAGACCTCACCCTTTCACCTATCTGTGCCCCTACCCCTTTTGTTTAATTTTCTGCTCTCCCACGGATTCTCCTTCTTCCTCTGCTCCTCCCTTTCCCCTTAATGGTTTGTGTTACTAAGGTTCCTTTTGGGGTTCAAGTGCTGGAAACAGAGGGCTTAGAAGGAACCTATGGAATGGAATGGGAGTGAATCTTGGGTTCATAAGCAGGCCTGTCTTCCTTGAGTAGGGGTGTATGAAACCCCGCTTACCTGGCTCTGCCGGGTTCCGCTGGGGGGGGAGGCGCTCTGTCCCTCCCCCCGGAGTCCTCGCTGGAGGGGGGAGGTGCTCTGCGCCTCCCCCCGGAATCCTGGCTGGCCGGCTCTGCTCCGTGGGGATTCCGCAGAGCCGCTGGCTGGCTCCACCAGCAGCCGGACATCCGGCTGCCGGCTAGCAGGGACGCAAATGGCGGCGGCTGTAGCTGCTGCTGTTTGCATCCCTGTTGTCAGCCGTGATAGGCTATGTAAAGACTTACGCAGCCTATCACATCTGGGTTTAAAAAAAAAAAAAAGTGTACGCAAATGGCGGTGGCTACGGCCGCCGCCATTTGCATTCCTTATTTATGGCCATCTTAGTCTACGTAAATATTTACGTAGACTAAGACGAAGACAAGAAAGGGGAACGCAAATAGCGTAGCAGACACTATTTGTGTTCCCCCTTATTTTCACCGTCTTACTCTACGTAAATATTTATGTAGACTAAGATGGCCAAAAATAAGGAACGCAAATGGCGGTGGATGTAGCCACCGCCATTTGCGTACGCATTTTTTTTTTAACGCAGATGTGATAGGCTACGTAAGTCTTTACATAGCCTATCACGAATGGGGGGGGGAAACAGACTGCAAATGGCGGCGGTGGCAGCCGCTAAAGCTGCTGCTGGAGCCGCTGCCGCCAGGAACATCCGCCCCAGGTAAGTCTCGTCTGGGGAGGGATCCGCGGGGGGGCGGGGGGGTAGCAGGCTGTTCCGCCATGGAGTTCGGGGGGCTGAATGCACTGGCATTCGGCCTCACCGAGATCCGTGGCGGAATTCTCTGACATCCCTATCCTTGAGAGCAGCAAGTTTTGCTGCCTGGAGGCTGAGAAGCAGGGAATTGGGCTGACAAAGCAGTGGTCAAGCCATGGAACAATGGAGCAACATGAGAAGAGGTTACAACATTTGTTACTCCCTGCACCTAGCAGCTCCATGAGTCTGGACTGTGCCCATGTATCTTGATAAGGCCTAGCGTAGCATCAGCTGCCTAAAACAATGAGAAACCGTCCCTTCTGGTTTCTTCCCCTCCCTCCCCCTTCACCAATCCAGAATCAAATTTTCCAGTTAGCAACTAGGGAAAAGAGCCAATCAAAAAAGCAGAAAATGGAGGGGTGTCGGGATTAAAGAAAGCAACAGCACTCTGTGGAAAAGGCAAGACCCATATTTGTTCCCACCTGGCTTGCTTGATTTTTACCTTTTGCTTACCTCTGAGCTTCGCTAGCTTTTGATTTGTTTGGCCTTTTTGGCCTTAGCCTGGTTCTTGCCTCCCTTTTGGGAGCAGATGAGTCCTCTTTTCTCTTTTTGGACATGTTTTCCCTTGGCTTTGAGATTATTTTGCGCTAGGTTTCCCTGAGACAGTTTCTGCTAGGGATGTACGAAAATCACTTACCTGTTCGCCGATTATGTTTATGGGGGGGGGAGGTGTTCCGTCCCCCCCTCCGAATCCTGGTTGGGGGGAAGGTGCTCTGTTCCTCCCCCTGGAATCCTCCGTGGCCGGCTGTGCTCCGCAGCAGCTCCGTAGAGGAGCCGGCCAGGCCCAGCCAGGCCAGAGCTGTCCACAGCCAGATTCCCAGCCGCGGAGGGCTCTGGTGAAAAAAAAAAAACCAAACGCGTATGCAAATGGCGGCGGCTACGGCCGCCACCATTTGCATTCCTTATTTTTGATGTCTTAATCTACATAAATATTTACGTAGACTAAGACGGCGAAAATAAGAGGAACACAAATAGCATAGTGGATGCTATTTGCGTACCCCTTATTTTCGCCGTCTTAGTCTACGTAATTATTTACAGTAGCCACCACTAGGGTTGGCGGAGAATTTCTCCCCGAAACTTCGGGGGGCCGAGCACCAACGTGTTCGGCCCCCCGAAGAAGTTTCGGGGAGAAATTCTCCGCCCCCCCCGCCCCCTGCACCCCCCCCGGGACAGGACTTACCTTTCCCAAATGTCCCTCCCGGCGGTGGGTCCCGGCGGCGGTTCATCGGGTCTTCGTCAGGGGCGGGGGCGACAGCCAATCTTTCGACTGGCTGCCGCTGCCGCCATTCCAATAAAACTAAAAAAAAAAAACCCCGCCCCCATGATAGGCTACGTGATGATTAACATAGCCTATTACGGCTACATTTGCAAAGTCAGCCGTGATAGGATATGTAAATCGTCACGTAGCCTATCACGGGTGACTTTAAAAAAAAAAAGCGCGTACGGCTAATGGCGGCCCCCATAGGGAGCCGCCATTCATGTTCCTTATTTGGTCGCTGTAGTCTACATAAAGATAACGTAGACTACAGCGAAAATAAGGGCAACGCTATTTGCCCTTACGTAGATTTACGTAGACTACAGCGACTACAGTGACTTTCGTGCACCCCTAGCCACAGCCATTTGTATACACCTTTTTTTTTTACCCAGTCATTTTAGGCTATGTAAAAACTTACATAGCCTATCACGTGTGTGTAAAAAACGCCCAAACACTTACAAATGGTGGCGGCGGCAGCTGGTCGGAAGACGAGCCACCGCAGCTGCTGCCACCGGAGCTGCCGCCGCCCGGAAGATCCACCCTTGGTAAGTCTCGCCCTGGTAGGATCCGCGGGGGAGGGGGGATGGGGGGGCGGGCCGTTCCGCCACAGTTTTCCGGGGGGCCGAATGCACTGGCATTCGGCCTCCCCGAGATCCGTGGCGGAATTCTCTGCCATCCCTAAGTTTCACTGAACCAGGCGCCTGGCTTCTGAGAAGCTCAGTGTAGTTTTCACCCTCTATTTTATTTGCTCACTGATGAAGCTTGGGCTTCCCAATGCTTTTCATTTTAAAATATTTTTCCACTCTTTACTAGGGATGTCAGAGAATTCTGCCACGGATCTCGGGGAGGCCGAATGCCAGCACATTCAGCCCCCCCAAATCGGTGGCAGAACGGTCTGCCACCCCCCCGTCACCCCCCGGGACGTGACTTACCTGGGGCGGATCTTCTGGGCGGCGGCGGCGGCGGCTCCGGCGGCTGGTCTTCTGACTGGCTGCCGCCACCGCCATTTGCAGTCCTGTAAAAAAACAAACAAAAAACCACGTGATAGGCTATGTAAAGATTTACATAGCCTATCATGGCTGGGTTTAAACAACAACAACAACAACAATGTGATATGCTACATAAAGATTTACGTAGCCTATCATGGCTGGATTTAAAAAAAACAAACAAACCCGCATACGCAAATGGCGGCAGCTATGGCCGCCGCCATTTGTGTTCCTTATTTTTGGCTATCTTAGTCTACATAAATATTTACGTAGGCTAAAACGGTGAATCAAAAAGGGACACAAATAGCACCCGCTACGCTATTTGCGTTCCCCTTTATTTTCGCCATCATAATCTACGTAAATATTTACGTAGATTAAGATGGCCAAAAATAGGGAACACAAATGGCGGCAGCCGTAGCTGCCGCCATTTGTGTATGCGTTCCCCCCCCGAGCCCTCCGCAGCCGGAAATTCGGCTGCGGACGGCTCTGGACTGGCTAGGCCTGGCCGGCTGCTCCGCGGAGCTGCTGCGGAGCACAGCCGGCCGTGGAGGATTCCGGGGGGAGGAACGGATCACCTCCCCCCCATCGAGGATTCCGGGGGGAGGGATGGAATGCCTCCCCCCCATCAACATAATCTGCGGAAAGGTGAGTGACTTTCGTACATCCTTACCTCCAAGTCATTCATAAAAATGTTGAAGAGCACTGGGCCCAGGACTGAGCCCTGCGGTACCCCACTCGTTACCTCTCCCCAGTTTGAGAAGGTCCCATTGATAAGCACTCTTTGAGTCCAATTCTGTAGCCAACTGTGGATCCACCATGGTCCACAAGGGAGGTGACTTGATCAAAAAAAGAGATCAGATTTGTCTGGCAGGACTTGTTCTTGACAAATCCATGTTGGCTTCGAGTAATCACGGCATTGTTTTCAAGGTGCTTCCAGATGGATTGCTTTATCATCTGCTCCAGAATTTTCCCAAGGACTGATGTCAGACTGACTGGTCTGTAGTTCCCAGGTTCCTCCTTTTTACCCTTTTTGAAGATAGGGACAACATTAGCCCTCCTCCAGTCATCTGGCACTTCCACCGTCCTCCATGATTTCTCCAAGAGAATAAACAGCAGTTCTGAGAGTTCTTCTGCCAGTTCCTTTATGACTCTAGGATGCAGTTCATCTGGCCCTGAAGATTTGAACTCATTCAAAGTAATTAGGTGTTCCTTGACCATATGCCTATCTATCTCAAGCTGCAATTCTGCCCCTTTAGCCTGTACTTCGCCTTTGCCAGGGGGGTCATAGACCCTCTTTTGGGAGAAGACTGAGCCAAAGTAGGAATTAAGCACCTCTGCCTTTTCTTTGTCATATCTGTTATCTTTTTGCCATCCTTCTTTAATAGCTGAACAACCATTTCTTTCCTCTGCTTTTTACTATGCACATAGCTGAAGAAAGCCTTCTTGTTGTTTTTAGCATCCCTCGCTAACCTCAGCATGTTCTCAGCTTTAGCCTTCCTGATGCCATCCCTGAAATTCTGTGCTACCTGCCTGCACTCTTTCTTTGTTACTTGATCTTCTTTCCACTTCCTCTATGTGTCCTTTTTTGTTTTCAGGTCATCCCTAAGCTTTTTGTGAAGCCACATTGGCTTCTTCTGTAGTCTTCCACCTTTTCTTCTTGTTGGAATTGTTTGTAATTGTGCCTTGAGAATTTCCTTCTTTTTAAAGCTCCCACCCATCTTGGACACCTTTTCTCATTAGCATCACTTGCCATGGGACCTTACTGATCATTGGTTCTCATAAATAATAATATTTAATATAATATAATTTAATATAATAATAAATAATAAACAAACTCAGTGTATTAAAATCAGCTTTCCTAAAATCCAGGGTACGTGTTTGACTACACTCAGCTTTTGCTTCCCTTAGAACTAAGAACTCAAGTACAACATGGTCACTTTCCCCCAGAGTTCCTGTAACTGCTACTTTATCCACTATGTCACCTCTGTTGGTTAGGATCAAGTCAAGGATAGACGATCCTCTAGTTCCTTCCTCTACTTTCCGTAGGAGGAAGTTATCCGACACACAAGTCAGGAATTTCCTGGAGGGGCCATGTTTTGCAGAATTTGTCTCCCAACAAATATCAGGGAAATTGAAGTCCCCCATTACTACTACATCATGCTTCCTTAAAACACTGGCTATTTGCTTTTCAAAGGTTTCATCCATATTTGTGTATGTGCTACATTTATCTTCATAACAAACCTGACAGAGATTAGTTTGCAATCCTATACCACTTACTTGGTAGTAAAGCCCACTGAATTCAGTGGGACTTACATCTGAGAAGACATGTACAGGATTCAAGTGTAAACTAACCTTCCCCAACATGATACTCTCCGGATGTGTCACACTGCAACTCCTATTTTATGTGTTATGGAGAACACAAAAATCATTTTCATCATTAATTTTAAAATAATCTTTACACATGAGAGTATTAGGTGCTCACTCTGCCTTTGGTCTCACAGTGCTGAACACATAAGACAAATCTTCCATGTTACTCCCCCAAGACCATATATTTGACATTCAATAAACAGAAAACCTACGTCATGCATGGAAAACTAATTCTGAAGTCTGAAGAACTGTCTGGATTAGGTATTCAGCATTCATTCGTTGTCTCTTCATTTGGTTTAAGACAGTCTATTTAAAGTGATGCACCTATCTCAGAGCTCCTTGGTGGATTGCATATCTTAATTCTGGAAACCAGCATGCTTTGGAGCAGCTGTGTGCAGAAAATAGATCTATCCTGATGTTTTGAACTTCAGCTCCCACCATTCCTGATCACTGGCCATGCTGGCAGGGGCTTCTATGAGTTGAACTCCAAAACATCTGGAAATCTACATTCTGCCCACCCTTGCTCTTGGACAGCTATCCCCAACCTGCTGCCCTCCAGATGCATTGGGTTGCAACTCTCAGCATTAGGAGATGCTCTAAAAGAAAGAGAAGTAGGTGGCCCTAAATTGATTGTCATCAGTTCTCCAAAACCCCACAGTCACCTCTGCAAATCATATTCTCCATCTTGTCCACATGGTTTATCTGCTTTGGGAGAATGAGAATTTCACTTGCACTTTAGCTCACAATTTCCTTCCTTTTTGGTCCTTGGTTGAAAGCCATATAGCCTTAACATTGTTTTGTAAACCATTGTTTTTTTTGTTCATTGAATCATAGAATCATAGAACAGTAGGGTTGGAAGGGGCCTACAAGACCCCAGAGTCCAACCCCCTGCTCACTGCAGGAATCTAAGTCAGAGCATCCCTGACAGATGGCTGTCCAGCCTCATCTTGGATGCCTCCAGTGTGGGAGAGCCCACCACCTCCCTAGGTAATGGGTTCCATTGACATATTTCTCTAACAATCAGGAAGTTTTTCCTGACGTTCAGCTGGAATCTGGCTTCTTGTAACTTGAGCCCATTATTCCATGTCCTGCATTCTGGGATGATCGAGAAGAGATCCTGGCTGTCCTCTCTGTGACAACCTTTCAAGTAGGGATGTCAGAGAATTCCACCATGGATCTCGGTGAGGCCGAATGCCAGTGCATTCGGTGCATTCGGCCCCCCGAAAACCGTGGTGGAACGGCCTGCCACCCCCCTGCGGATCCTCCCTGGGACGAGACTCACCTGGGGCGGATCTTCCGGGCGGTGGCAGCTCCGGCGGCGGTTCTGGTGGCGGCTTCGGTGGCGGCGGCCGGTCTTCCGACCGGCTGCTGCTGCTGCCATTTCCAGGCTTGCCTTGTGTAAAAAAAAAAAAAAAGACGTGAAAGGCTACATAAAGATTTACGTAGCCTATCATGGCTAGGTTTTTTTTTTAAAAAAAGACGTGATAGTCTACGTAAATCTTTACGTAGCCCATCACGGCTGGGTGGGTAAAAACAAACAAACTGTGTATGCAAATGGCGGTAGCTACGGCCGCCGCCATTTGCGTTCCTTCTTTTTACCATCTTAATCTACGTAAATATTTACGTAGACTATGATGGTGAAAATAAAGGGGAATGCAAATAGCGTAGTGGGCATTATTAGCATCCCCTTTTGATTCACCATTTTAGCCTACGTAAAGATTTACGTAGGCTAAAACAGGGAATCAAAAAGGGATGCAAATAGCGCCCGCTACACTATTTGCATTCCCCTTTATTTTCGCCGTCATAGTCTACGTAAATATTTACGTAGATTAAGATGGCCAAAAAGAAGGAATGCAAATGGGGGCGGCCGTAGCCACTGCCATTTTTGAACGTGGGTTTGTTTTGTTTTTTGTTTTTACCCAGAGCCTTCTGTGGCCGGAAATGCGGCTGCGAACGGCTCTGGCCTGGCCGCGCCTGGCCGGCTGCTCCGCGGAGCTGCTGCGGAGCACAGCCGGCCGTTCGAGGATTCTGGGGGGAGGAACAGAGTGCCTGCCCCCCCCAGCCAGGATTTTGGGGGGAGGGATGGAATGCCCCCCCATCAACATAATCCGCGAAAGGAAAGTCACTTTCGTACATCCCTACTTTCAAGTACTTGAAGAGCTCCATCCTATCTCCCCTCAGTCTTCTCTTCTCAAGGCTAAACATGCCCAGTTCTTTCAGTCTCTCTTCTTAGGGCTGGTATATAGGAATATATACCAATGCATGCCTTCACAGTTAGGTGTGCATGTTTCCTGTTGGACTTGCTGCTATTTTCTTTTTCTGACCTAGAGTGACAAGAAATGTCACTCTGTTCTTGAGAGGAACAGTGATCCTGTGCCAATGGTTTGGTGTGCTTCCACATTTTATTGAGTGTTGTGAAGAACTCCATTGGCCATACAAAGTGGTAGTTGCACATACCCAGGGAAAGCATGGTTATCTGTGCTCAAACATACACACAGGGCCCGCCAGCCACAGAATATTTCTGACTGCTAGTAGACTGTGCCTGCAGCATGAGCTCCTTCAAACGGATCACATTCATAAAAAGATACAAAGCAGGTTGATGTATGCATGGGGCAGAAATTGAGTTCTAGAAATGCACGTTGTATCAGCAACTGCACCCGGGGAGCATATAGAAAATCAATGCTGACATTAATACGCACCCAGTTCCATTCTGCTCTGAAGCTGATGAGGAGCAGGTGATGATTCCATTTTGAATTTTGGATCAAAAGAAATCCAGGAGCATCAGTAGGTTGCAAGAAACTGAAGTTGAGCATGAAGCAAAGGTCAAGCCTTGGAGATTTGCAGAAAGATAGCTCTGGATGAGAGAGAACAAAATCCCAAGCTTTTTTCAGCATTGCTATTGCTGTGATATCAGCATTTGGCATTGGCATCAAACCAGTGCTGAGCAATATAGCTTTCATCCCATTCCCTAACATTCCAGAAACAGGTAACAGAGAGTGGAGCTAAGACAATGTTGCCAGATGTGTGACAAATCTCATACACGTACAAGAATCTGGGGTTCTTTGGGGGGGGGGCTAACAGAACTTGAGCAAGGCATATGTTTTGCAGATAATTTTGGGAGAAGAGGAGTAAGAGGAAGGATTTTGATTTATTTAGATTTTATTTAGATTTTAAATTTAGATTTTGAACACTTTGGTGGTGATAGATACGGCTTTGATGAAATTGCTGGAAGCCATTCCAAACCCACGGGGTAGGGTGAGGAATACATAAAATAATGATTTGTATTAACTAATTAAAGAGACTGTATCTTATAACATCCCCACCCACCAATTCCATCCAACATTATTTATTTATTTATTTATTTATTTATTTATTGCATTTATACCCCGCCTTTCTCCCTCTCGCAAGGAACTCAAGGCGGCTTACATTATCCTCCTCCTCACCGTTGTATCCTCACAACAACAACCCTGTGAGGTAGGTTGGGCTGAGAGTCTGTGACTGGCCCAAAGTCACCCAGTGAGCTTCCATGGCCAAGTGGGGACTAGAACCCGGATCTCCCGGCTCCCAGTCCGTCACTCTCACCACTACACTACACTGGCTCACTTTTTTCAAAAGGTGTTCTTAGGGGTTTTACCAGCCTGATGTGCATACTGCTAAAATGTAGGCTACATCTAGAAGTTAAAAACATAATAATAATAATAATAATAATAATAATAATAATAATAAAATCAGCTACCTCCTTCAGCTTTATAGAATGACTCCCTGGAAGTTGCTGTTTATCCATTGGGTCCCTTTGATGTACCTCGACATCAAAGGCAACCTGAAAACATTCTTGGCTCTGCAAGCGGAAAGCATTCTCAGCTGTGCATCTTTCCCAATGTGCAAAATGCACATTGACCCACTTTCCACCACCCTCCCTCCTGCTCCATGTCCTTGATTCATGTGGAAGAAAGACATGAAATCCCCTGATCTTGGAGCTTTCATTGTCTGTTCATTTAGCTTCCACTGTGGGTTGGGACCCTAGGCTCTTCCCAGACTGCTGTTGCTTCTCTCAAGTGAACTCCGCGATTGCAACATTCCACTTCTGTGAAAAACATGGTGCATGTAGTTCAAAGGAGACTGGGGCCAGTCTTCACCCAAGACATACTCTCGGCAGATTGACAGTCCATCCTTGAGAGAAAGAAGAAGCAAAGCCCCTGATAAAATTGAAATTCAGGCCATTTCCTAGTTTTGCCTTCATTCTCGCTTAAGTGAAACCTGGACCATTCAGTATTTGCAGAAGGGCTGAGCTGCAACAGGGACTGTGGTGGTCGTGGGGGACCCATTTCGTGGGAAAAACCACCCTATGTGAAAGGCACCTCCCATTTCAGAGATCGGGATGGGGGAGGGCTGCAAAATGGGGATGAATATATTCCCCCACTCAGAATGACAACAGGAAGCACTGGCCTCAGTTTGGTTTGGCTTTGCAATGCTATCATGTAGCCAAATCTAACATGCTATAAGGTGTGATTTCTTCATCATACTGGCTTTGTGCTTGCTGTAGGGATGGATGGAACACTTACCTTCCATTCCATTCTGTTTCTGCAGTGGGTGGGAGGCGCTCCGTCCCTCCCCCCGGAATCCTTGATGGGGGCAGAGGCGATCCGGTCCTTCCCCCCCGGAATCCTGTCCGGTCGGCTCCGCTCTGCGGCCAAGCTGCAGAGCCGCCGGCCAGTTCCGGCTGCCCGCAGCCGGACATCTGGCTCCTGGGCAGCCCTGCAGGGATGCAAATGGTGGCTGTCGTAGCCGCCGCAATTTGCGTCCCTGTATTCAGTATTCATATAAATATATGTATCATATATTTACATGATAGACTATGTAAATATTTACATATAAATATATACGTATTGTTTCTGAACACAGGGAGTGGGATAGCAGTTCAGATTCAGGTTCAAGTAGCCACTGCCATTTGCATATGCTGGCTTTTTTTCTCCCTGCTATGATAGGCTATGTAAGTATTTACGTAGCCTATCATGGCAGGGGGAAAAAAACCCAGCGTACGCAAATGGCGGTAGCATCATAGGCTATGTAAATACTTATGTAGCCTATCATGGCCTCACACAAATGGCGTCCCTGCATTAGCTGTGATAGGCTACATAAGTATTTACATAGCCTATCATGGCTATGAAGAGAAGAGGAAGCGAATGGCGGCCGCAGGACGGCCGCCATTCGCAAAGCAGTGCGGATGGGTGCAGGTAAGTGCTCCGTTTCGCGCGCCTTTTGTGGGTTGGGGGGCGGCGGGGGCTTTGTTCCGCGACGGATTTCGCCGAGATCCGTCGCGGAATTCTCTGACATCCCTAGCTTGCTGGCTGGCTGGATCACATAGCCATAACAAAAAGAACCCACCTTTGAAAAGAGAGTGTGTGGGGGAGGCTGAGTGATGGAGTGAGCAGGAGTGAGATAGTGTGAAAATGGTTTAGGACTTTCCAGTGGTGGCGTCAGGTTTTTGAGGGCTCTTCGGCAAGACACCCTCACTGGGTCCCCTCCCCCCAAGGGTCTGCCTGCTCAATAGCATTGTCATCATCTGCTATTGCTCCTCATCTTCTTTCCTGCCATTGCTCCCAAATGCTTGCTGCTGTCAGGATTCCTTTAGCCCCCACTTTATTTCAACGCCAAAGACAAATACAGACGAGAGACTTCAGTCTACAGCTTGTAATCCATTACTTCACAGGGTCATACAGATGCAAATTCTCAGTGACTCTCAGTCTACAAAGGAATGCTTTCAGGGGAATTCAAAAGGAGGTTAAGAGAATTGCCTGCTGTTTGAAGAGGAAGGCGGTTTCACTAGCCTAACGTAAGGGGGTGGGGGAGGACCGTCTCTCTCGTGAGGCTTCTGAGTGCAGCTTCTCATGCAAGGCCAATCGGGTAGACTGTCTAAGTTCCACCCCTGCCTTCTCTCTCTTTGCTCTGTGCCTGCGCATGGCATCTATTAGATCAGACTCTCCACTCCCCTGCTGTTTGCTGTCTCTCACAGGGGTGTGTGAACAAGAACCCTCATCCTCAGCCAGCTGGGCGTTCGTAACCTGAGAAGCTGGCCCAGTCCTGTCTGGACTAGCCTGGGAAAACACCTCCCCCATGTCTGGTGGTTCTCCTTCAGAATCTGAACTGCTATCCCACTCCCTGTGCTCAGAAACAACCCTGACAGCTTGGCAGGCAGAGATCCATAGGCAGGGCGCAAGTAGGCTGTGGCATCTACTGCTCCTTCTTCTCACCACCACCGTTGTCTGGGCCAGAGTGAGAGGGGAAGAAGCAGGTTACAATGGGGAAGGGGAGAGCAAATTCAGAGAGTTCATGCCAGTGGGCCTCTGCTGTGGGGTGTGCCCTCAGCAGCTGCCCAACCATGCCTACCCTTGATGCTGGCCCTGGAACTGCCTCCCCCATATGGGTCTGCCTACTTATTACAGTCATCAAGGATGGCTTTCTTGCATGACTTGCTGACTTCTGCAGTGCATTTGGTTAGAACCAAGGGAAGAGCCTTCTCAGTAGCTGCACCCAAGCTTTGAGACACCATCCCAATGAAAGCCCACTTTGTCCCCTTTTATTGGTATTTTGCAGCCTGGCAAAATCTTTCCTATTTAGGAGGACTTTGGGGCTATAAGCTGTTTTCACCTTGCTGCTATTATCTCTCTGTTGTGAGGTTTTAAATATATTTTCTTCTGCACAGCTATTATTTGCATTGAGGCTGGGTTTGATTTTGCTTTGAATTCAAATGCTAATGCTCTCAGGAAGAGCTGTCTGGTATTTATTCTTTTATTCTCATGTTTATGTGGTTGTTTTATTTTGTGACTGTTAGTGACCTTTTTAAGAACGTTACACAAAGAGCAGGGTAGGAATGTTTAAAATAGAATTTAAATATAACAGAGAGCTCTCCCAGCATTCACAACCCTTCTTTTTTGGTATAAGAGTTTTACAGTAACACTTGTTTCCTCCCGAGTCTTTCTCTAGCTCTTAGAGAGCATAAAATATGAGGCAGGGGCCTCTCACTGCTTTTCTGATTACTAAGTGCTAATTGGATTCGACCTGTTAATCAAAGATGGTGTTATGAGCATGGGCTATCTTAGGTGGCTTCCACATTAGCCATTTCTCCCAGTATTGACAACATTTACCCACTCACTTATTCCTGAGAATCCAGATGACGTCCACCTAGGGATGGCGGAGAATTTCTCCCTGAAACTTCGGGGGGCCGAGCGCCAATGTGTTCGGCCCCCCGAACAAGTTTCGGGGAGAAATTCTCCACACACACCCTGCCCCCCGCACCCCCCCGGGACGGGACTTACCTTTGCCGAATGTCCCTCCCGGCGGCGGGTCCGGCCGGCGGTTCGGCAGGTGTTCATGTGGGGCGGGAGCAGCAGCCGGTCTTTCGACCGGCTGCCGCCGCCGCCATTCCAATAAAAGAAAAAAAAATGCCCCTGTGATAGGCTACGTGACAATTAACGTAGCCTATCATGGCTAGATTTGCAAAGTCAGCCATGATAGGCTACGTAAATCATCACGTAGCCTATCACGGGTGACTTAAAAAAAAAAAAGCGCGTACGGATAATGGCGGCCCCCATAGGGAGCCGCCATTCCCATTCCTTATTTGGTCGCTGTGGTCTACGTAAAGATTTACGTAGACTACAGCGACCAAATAAGGAACGCGAATGGCGGCTCCCTATGGGGGCCGCCGTTAGCGTATGCGCTTTTTTTTTTTAAGTCACCTGTGATAGGCTACGTGATGATTAACGTAGCCTATCACGGCTGACTTTGCAGATCTAGCCATGATAGGCTACGTTAATCGTCACGTAGCCTATCACGGGGGTGTTTTTTTTTTAAAAAAAAAAACTTTGGAGTTCGCGGCCGGGCGAGGCGGGAAGCCTCCCCCCCGGCCTGAACTTCGTGGGGGGAGCAGCGAAGCGCCTCCCCCCCACCGCAAACAAGCTTCGACGACAGTTAAGTGACTTTCGTCCACCCCTACGTCCACCCCCAAACCCCATCACTATATTTCTCCCATGACTCTCCCATATTTATCTTTAAAACAAACAAACAATCTTCCACCACAATTGCAGTGCAATCCTTTCATGAGTGATCGGCCGAGTGCAGTGCTGTTGTCTCACTTGGGGCAGAGGGCCGGCCGGTGGCATTCTTGGTGAGTGTGTTCAATTCCGTCTTTTCCACCATAAGGGCACCTCCCCGTCCTTTGCTCCTGTCAATTTTTTTAAAAAACAGCATCGTGAAACTGACCACAACCCTCCTGATTAGCAGTAAGAAATTTGCAAGCTTTGTCAATTTCACCAGGTTTTTCCTTAGAGGCTGCAGAGGTAAAGGGTAGGGACGAACCTTGTCCATTTCACTGTGCCTCAGCATAATTGAAATTCACAAGGGGACTACTCACAAGAATCCTGTCCATACATATACCACATGTGTGGAGGGGAAGGTGGGACAATGCCTGTTGGATCCATCATGATGCCCACATGTTGAGTGGAACATTGGGGAGGGGAACATATCATTCCATGCACAACTGTATGCATGTGGGCTCCATGCACCAGCAGGAAACTTGATTGTGCTGGGAGTCCACTGGCATGGGGAACCTAAGAGGATACCATTGTACACACATAGACCCCCCCCACCCTTGCCAACATTCTGCTCTTTATGCAGACATCTGTGGTGGGGCTGGCAAACACTTCAATGCAGGGGTGTCAACCCTCTTTCAGCCAGAACATAATTTTGGAGAAGCACTTCGGGGGTGTATCCCAGGGGTGGGTGAGGCCAAATGTAAAAGAGGTGGGGCAAAGGAAGAGGGGGTAGGTCCCAAATTGTCATGCCCTATCAGGAAATCCATCATACATTTTGGGCAACAGCTCAGCAAGGAGGCTTGGTACGGCCACCGTGGCTGGGTTAGGACTGGAACTAAAGTTAGGTTTCAGAACCTTGGTCAGCAACCCTGCAACTACAGAACAAGTAGGCATGTATGAACCCCACTCACCTGAGTCCTCTGGGGGGTCTGCAAGGGGGGGGAGGCGATCTGTTCCTCCCCCTGGAATCCTCCCTGGCCGGCTCTGCGGCGAGTCCACAGAGCTGCTGGCTGGGTCCGTCTGCTGCCGGACTTCCGTCCGGTGCCAGTCTGCGGACGCAAATGGCGTCCAGCATAGCAGACACCATTTTCATCCCTGTTTTTGCCATGATAGGCTACATAAAGATTTACCCGTCCCTTTGCACAATAGGCTACATAATAGGGATGTCAGAGAATTCTGCCACGGATCTCAGTGAGGCCGAATGCCAGTGCATTTGGCCCCCCGAAATCCATGGCGGAACGAAGCCCCCTGCCCCACCACCCTGCGAAAGGCGCGCAAAACAGAGCACTTACCTGGTGACGTTCACTCTGCTTTGTGAATCCCTACAGAGACCGTGATAGGCTACATAAATATTTACGTAGCCTATCACGGCAAAAAAGGGAATGAAAATGGCGGCCGCCGTAGCCACCGCCATTTTCATTCCTATTTTTTGGCCATGATAGGCTACGTAAATATTTACGTAGCCTATCACAGCAAAAATACAGGGGTGTAAATGGCGTACTGGCCGCCATTTGCACCCCTGTCATTCACTGTGATAGGCTACATAAATATTTACATAGCCTGTCATGGCCAAAACCAGGAACACAAATGGCGGCCACTGTAGCCACCGCCATTTGCGTCCGCAGGCTCCACATGCCTGCGAATGCACCCAGCCGGTGGCTCCGCCGAGTTGCTGCAGAGCGGAGCCAGCTGGGTTAGGATTTTGGGGGGAGATGCAGAGCACCTCCCCCCCACTGCGAATCACACCTGTGAAAAGGTAAATGACTTTCGTACATCCCTACTACATGAATTTTTATGTAGCCTATCACGGCAAAGAGCAGGGATGCAAATGGCGTCCGCTACGCCTGATGCCATTTGCGTCTGCAGACCAGCAGCAGATGGCAGCAGATGGCCTGGACCTGGCTGGCGGCAGGTAGTAATACTCTAGCCAGTGTGAACTTTGCGGGGTGGCAGAGGTGAATGGTCTAAAGAATCCAGCTTCATTGGGGTCTGTGGCAGAATTCTCCACCCTCCCTAAGAACAAGTTACTCTAACAGAGCCCAGAACAATGGCAGGCTTTTATAGTCAGGCCAGGAGAGCGGCTCTGGAAACTCCACCCCTTCAGGTGCTGTATCTGGCTGTTAAAGGGACAGCAGCCATTTCCTGCAAGTGTTGGCTTCTCCTAGGGCAGGAAGGTTGGAGAAGGGGAAGCCAGTTGGGAATAGCTCTCCAAGGTCTCTCTGTTCACTAGAGGAGTCTGAAGTCCTCAGGACTCAGAAGGTAGTGGCATGTCCTGGGGGTTGTGTAGACAAGACATGGGGTCTGAGGAAGTGGTAGGGATGGGGGAGAATTTCTCCCCAAAACTTCGGGGGGCCAAGTGCCAATGCATTCGGTCCTCCAAAGATTGTTCGGGGAGAAATTCTCTGCCCCCGCCCCCCTCCCCGCGGGATGGGACTTACCTTTCACGAATGTCCCTCCTGGCGGCGGGTCCCGGCGGCAGTTCGGCAGGTCTTCGTCAGGGGCGGGGGCGGCAGCTGGTCTTTTGACCAGCTGCCGCCGCCGCCATTAGAAGAAAAGTAAAAAAAAACAAAACAACCCTGTGATAGGCTATGATAGTGATAGGCTAATCGTCACGTAGCCTATCACGGTTGACTTAAAAAAAAAAAAAAAGTGCATACGGCTAATGGCGGCCCCCATAGGGAGCCGCCATTTGCGTTCCTTATTTGGTCGCTGTAGTCTACGTAAATCTTTACGTAGACTACGGCGAAAATAAGAGCAACGCAAATAGCGTTGCCCTTATTTTCACCATAGTCTACATAAATCTTTACGTAGACTACAGGGACCAAATAGGGAACGCGAATGGCGGCTCCCTATGGGGGCCGCCATTTGCGTACGCACTCTTTTTTTTTTTTTAAGTCACCCGTGATAGGCTACATGACGATTAATGTAGCCTATCACGGCTGACTTTGCAAATCTAGCCGTGATAGGCTACGTTAATTGTTACGTAGCCTATCACAGGGGCTTTTTTTTTTCTTTTGAAGTTCACGGCTGGGGAGACGGGGCACTTCTCCCCGGCCTGAATTTCGGCCGGGCGAGGCGGGAAGCCTCCCCCCCGGCCTGAATTTCGGCCGGGCGAGGAGGGAAGCCTCCCCCCCCAGCCTGAACTTCAGGGGGAGCAGCGAAGCACCTCCCCCCCACCGCGAAGCAAGCTGCGAGACCAGGTAAGTGACTTTCGTGCATCCCTAGGCAGTGGCCCCCACTTCAGAAGGACCCAAAATAGTTCTGATGCCTCCCCAGAGTCACTGTCACTGGAGGCTGCAGTTTCTGAGGGATGCCAGTCATGGGCCATGACAAACAGACCAAAAATGCCAGCATAGCTTAGGTCAAAGCTCTCAGTGCCATTAACAAAGCCTTAGGAGAGACACTTAAACCTTTTAGAATGGAGAAAAAACATACCATAAAGCCAGGAAATTGCCAAAAGTTGAGGAAAGGAGTGGGGCCAAGGGAATGGAATGTGGTCAGATTGGGACCCCCAGGGCCATATTTGGCCCTGAGATTCAACACTGCTACTTTAAAGAGAATTCTTCCTTGTACCCCTTAATTTTCCTGATCCAAAGTTCTAAAAAAAGAGGAAAAAATACCTCTCTGAAGACAGCAAAGAAATTAATGGAGGATAGATTCCTCAGTGACTGCTAGCCACAATAATTAAATTAGTGCTGCGCTGAAAATTTCTCCCACAGGTAGATGTGTGAGTGTGTGTGATTTACCATTCTCATTCAATTTGATAGAAAAGAAATGGCTTCCAAAAAGAAATTCAAAGGAGGAGAAATGTTGGAGAAATTCTCGTGGGTTGGGTTTGGGGTTCTTCTTGTGCTGACTTTACTTATGAGGTGGCTGAGGAGTGTGCATGATGTTCTGTCTGTCATTGTACAGTTATCTCTGTGGCAGCTTCAGCCTCCTCGGCTTCCCACACTTCAATTAAAGCCATCATCATGAGACAATTTCTCCTGTGGGGATTTTCTAGTTCAGGAATGGTGGGTGGCCTGGGAGCAATGGAAAGATGTGTAATAGAGAGAGAAAACACACACAGCACCCTCAGCCATCTCACAGTGATTAGGTAAGCTCAAAAACCAAAAGAAATTCAAAATTTTTCCTCAGAAAAATGGAAGCCTCAACACAGTTGATGATGTTACCACTTGCAGGAGCAGTGCAAGAAACCAAAATGCTTAGGAAAAAACAAAGAAGCTGTGCTACAACCCCTGCCGATAGTGAGCCCCATCTGTGAGAAACTGTTGGAGAATTTCTCCTCTCTGCCCACAAATAGGCTGGAGAATTTTTGAGAGGCTGTTTCCACACAGCTCTAAATTAAATGGAGTCTCCATGTGCAGTGGCAAGAGATGTGGATTCCATAAGTTGGAGACAAACAACAGAGGATTTCATCGTCTTCTTGTCTTGTGTGTGAATTCTTGGGAGATTCTGGCTGGGCACAGTTGGATATATAACGCTGGTTTATACAGATCTTTGGTCTGTCTCAACAAGAAAATATTGTGCTCTTGTAATCCAAAAACTGGAGTTCTGTGCACACTTACTTGGGAGTAAGACCCATTAAACTCAGTGGGACTCACTTTTTAGTAAACAGGCATAAAACTGTGCTGCAGATCTAATGACTTTAGTGGTCCAAGCTGGGGAAGACCAAACCATCTTTTCCCCTTTGACTCCAATATACTTGAAGACTTACAGCATTTTTTTTTTTTTTTACATCACACCAGCTTTATCGAATTTCTAAAGTCCCTTTTTTTCTGGAAATGACCTTTTGGGATTCTGTAAACTTTGGTGGCTGTTTTGTGCAGCCTCTTACTCCTTAAAAAAATCTATAATAAATGCCTGTCAGGTATTGCTGCAACAAGATAACATATTACCCCTACTACTGGGATCAATCAAACCCAAGTGGCTGGGATTCAATATGTCTTGTCTAAAGGATGTGAAATTTACTGAATAAATTAAGGGGGAACATTGCAGAATCCCAGGCCATAAATTAAGAACACTAGCTGGTAGAACTCCACAAAGCAGATTCTTCAACAGGAATGCAACTAAGAAAATATGTCAGTGATTAAGAATACACTAGGGATGTACGAAAGTCACTTACCTTTTTTCAGGTGTGATTTGCGGTGGGGGGAGAGGCGCTCCGTCCCTCCCCCCGGAATCCTCCCTGGCCGGCTCTGCTCCACGGCGGCTCCACGGAGTTCCAGCTGCAGCCAGGCTGCTGCAGACGCAAATGGTGGCCGCCATAGCGGCCGCCATTTGCATTCTGCCAGGCTGCCGTGATAGGCTACGTAAATACTTACATAGCCTATCATGGTAAAGGCAGCCATGCAAATGGCATAGTGGCTGCCATTTGCGTGGCTGCCTTTACCATGATTAGGGATGGCGGAGAATTTCTCCCCGAAACTTCGGGGGGCCGAGTGCCAACGTGTTCGGACCTCCGAACAAGTTTCGGGGAGAAATCCTCCATCCCCCCGCCCCCCGCACCCCCCCCCCGGGACGGGACTTACCTTTGGCGAATGTCCCTCTTTCGACCGGCTGCCACCACCGCCATTCCAAGAAAAGAAAAAAAGAAAAAACGCCCCCGTGATAGGCTACGTGACGATTAAGGTAGCCTATCACGGCTAGATTTGCAAAGTCAGCCGTGATAGGCTATGTAAATCGTCACGTAGCCTATCACGGGTGACTTAAAAAAAAAAAAAAAGCGCGTACGGATAATGGCGGCCCCCATAGGGAGCCGCCATTCCCGTTCCTTATTTGGTCGCTGTAGTCTATGTAAGTCTTTATGTAGACTACGGCGAAAATAAGGGCAACGCTATTTGCGTTGCCCTTATTTTCGCCGTAGTCTACGTAAAGATTTACATAGACTACAGCAACCAAATAAGGAACGCGAATGGCGGCTCCCTATGGGGGCCGCCATTTGCGTACGCGCTTTTTTTTTTTAAAGTCACCCGTGATAGGCTACGTGACGATTGAAGTAACCTATCATGGCTGACTTTGCAGATCTAGCTGTGATAGGCTACGTTAATCGTCACGTAGCCTATCACGGGGGCGTTTTTTTTTAAAAAAACAAACTTTTGAGTTCGCGGCCGGGCGAGGCGAGGCGCCTCCTCCCCAGCCTGAATTTCGGCCGGGCGAGGCGGGAAGCCTCCCCCCCCGGCCTGAATTTCGGCCAGGCGAGGCGGGAAGCCTCCCCCCCCGGCTTGAACTTCACGGGGGGAGCAGCGAAGCGCCTCCCCTCCACCGCGAACAAGCTTCGAGGACAGGTAAGTGACTTTCGTCCACCCCTAACCATGATAGGCTACATAAATACTTACATAGCCTATCATGCAGCTTGGCAGGATGCAAATGGTGGCCGCAGCAGCCTGCCAAAAGACCAGCCACCGCCACCACCGCCGGAGCCGCCGCCGCTGCTGGAGCCCCAGGTAAGTTTCATTCTGGGGGGATTCCGCAGGGTGGTGGGGGGTGGGAGGCCGTTCCGCCATGGGTTTCGGGGGGCCGAATGCCAGTGCATTCAGCCTCACTGAAATCCATGGCAGAATTCTCCACCATCCCTAGAATATACACACACACATACACACCAGTTCCAAAAGAAAAGCTAAAATAACAAAGGTGTCATTTAGAAAGGTGGGATGGGCATTCTACATTCTGCCCCTGTGGCAGAACACACTTATTCCACAGGGCCAAGTATATTTCTGGCCTAGAAATGCCCATTGAGGGCTATTGCTAGACACACTTACATAGGCCTGTGTGTTAGTTAATTTATATACATGCCAAAGGCACTTGATATCCACTACCCAGGGCCAAGTACAAAATACATGTATTTAGAATTTTTTTAAAAAATTCTGAGCCAAGGTATTTGGGTTCAACATTTGTTTGAAGTTCCAGAACTGAATGCAGCTAACGGTCCTTCCAACATAAGAATCACTCCGGGTCACCTGACCCCCCCCCTCCAGCTTTCTTCATGTCAGGAGTATAATTTAGGGGTGGTGAGGTCATCTTGTTATTGATACTGCTAGACACTTAGGAGTCAGAAATTCTTGCCGATCTCCTGAAAACTCTCCAGAGATATACCAGTAGACCCCAATCTACCTTCTGCCCATCCTTGATTTAGGGGAACATAAACAGGGGTGACATGTTTGTTCCCATCACCACTGCAGCATTTAAGCTCCTTGCTCTGCTCCTGTTCTGTTTCATCACTGAAGATGATTCAGAGTGAGGTCAGGAGCAGTAATACTTCCTACCCTCCCTCGGGCAACTTCTCAATGGAATTCATTAAGAAAAAGATGCCGGAAAGCAGTGGGAAACATCCTGGGATGATAAGAACAGAGCAGGTGGTGGCAGCTATGAAAAGAAGGCATGGCATGGTTTCATAAAACCTCTCATTGAGAATATCCAGGTTTGATTCAAATAGGTTCTTCAAATAACTTTAAACTCAGATCCGGAATGCATGTAGGTGCCTCTCCAAATGATCAGGAACCTTTGATTTCCAGGTTTCCCAGTCCCGCAGAGAGCACATTATGTTCATACAAGCTGAATGCACATAAACGCTATGTAAGTTCATCAACTGAATGTGTGGGGGTCAGGACAGGAGTGGGAGCAGCAATACAACTCTGTATGTCAAGTAGGCAGAGAGTCAAACCAACTAGAAATCTTGAAAGGGGCAGACTCCTCCACAGAATTACTGTGGGTGGCAATAACAGGCCCCCAAAGTAATTTAATACTAGGGACATACAATCACCCCACCGCCACCCCACCAGCCCCCAACCAAAATGTTCAGGGTGTTCTTGAAATGGAGAATGAAATCAGGGAGGTATGCACAGGTGAACATGATGGGGTAATGGGTGACTTTAATTACATTCGCATAGTCTGGGTAAAAGGACAACTAAGAGGTAAAATTTCACTGGTGTTTTTGTACACCATTGCATGCCTGCATAGGAAAAAACAAACAAAAAAACTTATGATGCAGGGTGTTTTGGGGGGGTGGAGGGGGGAGGCTACACCATTTGAGTTCAACTTTTCTAAAATGAACTCAGCAGCAGACATAGCTAAACATAAGTTTTGTCTTTCAATACAAAAACCTTTAAAGAAATAGTTGCAATGCCCTTGGAAGTCCAAAGTCCTTGATCCTCATAAAGCTTCTTTGCCCTGCTTTAAAATGATTAGGAGTATGACATGGCCAAAATTGCCTTCGTGCAGGCTTCTTACTTCTAAGATTAATGACAAACCTGTAGAACTTTATGTCGCATAGGAAGAATTTATCTTCCTTCTAAGGAAATCACAGATGTCTCTCTCCTGTTGGATCAGGAAATCACAAATGTGAATGGTTTTGTTGTTGTTGTTGTTTTGGTAAGGAAGCACGATTGTAATGGGAGAGATCCAACACAAGCTGCATTGCCACTAGAGTAAAGCCACAGGAATGCATGACTTTCACTAAATCAGAAAATAGGACCAATCCAGAATTTTCTATTCTGACTGTCAGTAGCTTTCCAAATTCTCAGGCAGAGGAAAAACCCTACCCAGTTCTTGCAACTAGGGACAGGGGAGATATGTTAATGCAAACATACCTAATTACTTATTTTTGAACCAATACACAAACCGAAACTCTCTTATCCTTCAAATTTCACGTTTTCTGAATTTTGTAATGGAGTTCTCAAGTTTAGAAAAATGTGTACGTTAATGGAATGTGCGCACACAAATGTGTACATTAGTGAAAATAACATGCAAAAACGCATAGTAGGAAAATCGCTTGAAAAAATGTTTCTGTTAGGCAACATTTTGTATACAAGTGCATACACTAGGAGGTAAGCACACCAAAATGCATACAAATGTTAATGCATTAAAAACAAATCTTGAAGTCTGGAGTGAATTGAAGTTAAGATTGGAAAAGGAGAAACTGAAATTGATAGATTCATATATGCCTACTTGCAGCCTAAGCTCTTTTAACTAGAAATGGAATTGGGGATGTTTGGTATGCAAAGCGTGTGCCCTACCACTATCTGATGGCCTCTT
Source organism: Heloderma suspectum (assembly GCF_057233095.1). Lineage (NCBI taxonomy): Eukaryota > Metazoa > Chordata > Lepidosauria > Squamata > Helodermatidae > Heloderma > Heloderma suspectum. The sequence goes on from NC_139459.1 coordinate 11,223,920, forward strand.
CCCCTTTGCAATTGGACCATTTACTCCAGCATTCTTTACTCTGTAGGCTTGCAGCTAGGGATGTACAGACTGTGTAAAATCCTTTCCATCTGTGTTTCGCAGATTGTCAGGTGCCTTTTGTTCCATCATCCACTCACAGATGGATGCAATTTATTTATTTTTTCATCATGTGGAAAAATACACAAATAATTCCCTAAGTATTTATGTAAGTATTTACATAAAATACCTTAGCACGTTACATTTAGAGTATTGTTCCCCATTCCATCCAACGTTTCCTCAGCAGAACCTTACGTATTTTCCTGTGAATTTATATGTGTAAATTTTGGGAAAGTAAAAAAAAAAAAAAATCATTCAAAAGTCCACGGACTCTGCGTGGCCTGAGGGGGTGCTCCACAGCAGATTCTGCAGGTCAGATTCTTAGAAATCTGAGCTCATTTTAGTTCATGATGAATTTGTCCTGCATCCCTACTTGCAGCACATCTCCAAGGTCTGAGGACCAGGGATCTTTTCCCAGCCCTTCAACCTGTCACTGTTTTACTTTTTTCTGTTTTTCTGTTGACATTTTTGTTTTATTTTTTGTGTAACCCCCCACCCGCACCCCAAGAAATTGGTTGGAGGGGAGGAGAATATCAATACTTAGAAGGAATACATAAATCAATTCACAGTGATGACAATATGACAACTGGGGCCTTCTACATGCAAAGCAAGTGATCTACCATCACTGAGCTACAGCCCCCATATAGGCACAAGAAATGGAAGAGAGATGCTGATTCAGTCTGAGGGGCTGGCCTAACCATCCCAAGAAATCTGCTGATCAGTGGTGCAGTGGTAAATGTCCAAGGGCAGGTGCTAATCATGGCAGACCCCATAGCCATGCCCCCAAGTAAAGTACAAAAATGCAGGCAGCTGTTTTGATCCATATCAAGAAACCAGTTCTAGCAGTTTTGATTTCCACCAGGAGCAGGTCTTGGCCACTTAATGTGAAGAGAAAACTCACTGGAAAAGACCCTGATGCTGGGAAAGATTGAAGGCAAAAGGAGAAGGGGACGACAGAGGATGAGATGGCTGGATAGCATCACCGATGCTGCAATGAGTATGGACTTGAGCACACTCCAGGAGAGAGCGGAGGACAGTAAGGCCTGGCGTGCTATGGTCCATGGGGTCACGAAGAGTCGGACACGACTTAATGACTGAACAACAACAACAATGGACATTGTAAAATCTGTTCTGTCTGCATTTCACAGATTGTCAGGTGCCTTTCATTCCATCATCCACTCATTGACAGTACCTCCCTGCCCCCCTGATTCCCTGAGTTTGTGCAAATTTGCACTGTGGGATGACGTTTGCCAGAAGAGGGATGGGGGAGTGCGACCCTGTTGATTCTCTGGGACCTTTCAGGGCTTTTGATACCCTTGACCATGGTATCCTTCTGGATAGGTTTCTGGGCTGGGGATTGGAGATAGGGATGGTGAAGAAATCTGCTGTGGACTCAAAAAACGTCAGATGCTCAAGCATCTGCCCTGTGAAGTCTGTAGTGGCCCAGTCCCACTCACCTTCAGGTCTGTTGGATTCCCCGTGGGGTGGCTCTTCTCCATTCTAGATTGCACAATCGGCCACAATTGCCATGAACTATGATTGCAAATTATCCATTCTAAACAGCACGCTTGCAAAAGGCCACAATTTATATAGAGGGAAGGTTTTTTTTACTGCCACAAATTCCATAAACTATGCAATTTACGGCCGCATTCTTCCCACAATTGGCTAACGGCGGTCACCGTTAGGCGATCACACCATTTAGAATGTAGGAGGGCTGCACTGTGAAATCCAAAATGGATGCGGTAAGGCTCCAGGGAAATCCGTGGGGCCCCAAGCAGCCTGGATTTCCCTGCTGTGGAGACACACACCCCGGCCAGAAGTGTGTGTGGGGGGTTCATACATCTCTAGTTGGATGCAGTGGTTCTGCTCCTAATCAGATGGCTGTTTCCAGAAGGCTGTGCTGGGGGATTATTGCTCTGTGCCTTGGCAACTATGCCATGGGGTTCCACAGGGCTCTATTCTATCCCCCATGTTGTTCAACATCTACATGAAACTGCTGGGGGAGGTTATCTGGAGATGTGGGCTGAGGCGTCATTGATATGTGGATGACATCCAGCTCTATCTCTCCTTTTCATCAAATCCAACTGAATCAGTGCCTGGGCACAGTAATGGATTGGATGAGGCCAATAAGCTGAAACTCAGTCCAGACAAGATGGAGGTGCTGTTAGTGGGTGGTTCGTCTGCCCATCTAGGTGATATTCAACCTGTTCTGGAGGCGGTTGCACTCCCCCTAAAGGATCAGGTTCATAATTTGGAGATGCTCTTGGACCTAGAAAAGTCACTTGAGGGACAGGGAACTCAGTGGCATGAACCACCTCAATGTTTGTGAACCACCCAGATAGCTTCGGCTATTGCGCAGTCTAGAAATGAAATACACAAACAAACAAATAAATAAATTTATCAGCTTATATACCAGCTACGCCCTTTTCAGGACAGAGATAGCCTGGCTACAGTTATCCATGCTCTGATAACCTCTCATCTGGATTATTGTAATGCATTATAAGTGGGGCTGCCTTTGCAAATGGTACAGAAACTTCAGCTGGTCCAAAATAGGGCAGCAAGATTGTTAACAGGGACTGGCCAATGAGATCACATTATGCCAGTACTTTCCCAGCTGCATTGGCTGCCAGTCCCTTTCCAGGCCTGATTCAAAGTCCTGGTATTAACATTCACAGCCCTTAACAGCTTTGGGCCAGATTAACTGAAGGATCATCTCCTATATGTACCTGCCTTGATCCTAAAATCATTTTCAGGGGTCCTTCTCAGACTCAGGGGGACTCTGCCAAAGAAAGTGAGGTGGGTGGCTACCAGGAAGAAGGCCTTTTCTGCTGTGACCCTTTGGCTGTGGAATGAGCTCCCCAGAGAGGTTCACCTGGTACCTACATTGTACTCTTTCAGGTGCCAGATAAAGACCTTTTAATTTTCCCAGCATGCTAGCATTATAGACTTTAACTTTGCTGTTTTAAATCTGTTATTGTACCCTAGGGATGGCAGAGAATTCCACCACGGACCACGGTGAGGCCGAATGCCGGTGCATTCGGCCCCCCGAACTCCGTGGCAGAAGGCCTGCCCCCCCGCGGATCCCCCCCGGGACGAGACTCACCTGGGGCAGATCTTCCGGGTGGTGATGGCGGCGGCTCCAGCAGCGGTGGCCGGTCTTCCGACCGGCTGCCACCACCGCCATTTCCACTCTTGTAAAAGAAAAAAAGAAAGAAAGAAAAAGAAAGAAAGAAAGACATGATAGGCTATGTAAAGATTTACGTAGCCTATCATGACTAGGTTTTTTTTTTTAAAAAAAAAACATGATGTGATAGGCTACGTAAATCTTTATGTAGCCTAACATGGCTGGGTGGGTAAAAAAAAACACCCGTGTATGCAAATGGCGGCAGCTACGGCCGCCGCCATTTGCGTTCCTTATTTTTGCCCTCTTAATCTACGTAAATATTTACGTAGACTATGATGGCGAAAATCAAGGGGAATGCAAATAGCGTAGCGGGCACTATTTCCGTCCCTTTTTGATTCCCCGTTTTAGCTTACATAAATATCCCTCCTTTTACATGATAGGCTACGCAAATATTTGCATAGCCTATCGCATTAATGTAGGGTTGGCAGAGAATTTCTCCCCGAAACATCGGGGGGCCTAGCGCCAACGTGTTCGGTCCCCTGAACAAGTTTCGGGGAGAAATTCTCTGCACCCCCCCGCCCCCCGCACCCCCCCCCCGGGACGGGACTTACCTTTGGCGAATGTCCCTCCCAGCGGTGGGTCCGGCCGGCGGTTCGTCGGGTCTTCGTCCGGGGCGGGAGCAGCAGCCGGTCTTTCGACCGGCTGCCACTGCCGCCATTCCAATAAAAGAAAAAAAAAACCGCCCCCGTGATAGGCTACGTGACGATTAATGTAGCCTATCACGGCTAGATTTGCAAAGTCAGCCGTGATAGGCTACGTAAATCGTCACGTAGCCTATCACGGGTGACTTTAAAAAAAAAGCACGTACGGATAATGGCAGCCCCCATAGGGAGCAGCTATTCCCTTTCCTTATTTGGTCGCCGTAGTCTACGTAAAGATTTACGTAGACTACAGCGACCAAATAAGGAACTCGAATGGCAGCTCCCTATGGGGGCCGCCATTAGCATACGCACTTTTTTTTTTTTTTAAGTCACCCGTGATAGGCTACATGACGATTTACGTAGCCTATCACGGCTGACTTTGCAGATCTAGCCATGATAGGCTACGTTAATCGTCACGTAGCCTATCACGGGGGCGTTTTTTTTTTTTTTAGCTTTTAATTTCGTGGCCGGGCGAGGCGAGGCGCCTCCTCCCTGGCCTGAATTTCAGCCAGCGAGGCGGGAAGCCTCCCCCCCCGGCCTGAATTTCGGCTGGGCGAGGTGGGAAGCCTCCCCCCCCGGCCTGAACTTCGTGGGGGGAGCAGCGAAGCGCCTCCCCCCCACCGCGAAAAGCTGCGAGACCAGGTAAGTGACTTTCGTGCACCCCTACATTAATGAAAAGTACAGATGCAAATGGCGCCCAGGATGCCATTTGTAGCCACAAAGGCCTTAGTTTAAGGTAAATGCAGCCATTTACGGCTGCATTTACCTTAAACTAAGGCCTTTACAGCCACAAATGGTGTCCCAGACATCATTTGCATCCGCAGTCAGTCCCCTTCAGCCAGCCATAAGGCATGGCGGCCGTACTGCTGGCAATCCAGAGCCGGAGGATCTGGCTGAAGAGGATTCTGCACGAAGGTGGGGGTAAGTCTTCCATTCCGCCATGGACTCTGGGGGCTGGATTCTTTAGAATCTGGATCCATTCCGGGGCAACTTCACAGGGTGGCGGAAGTGGGAGGTCCATTCCACCACAGACTCCAAGGGGCTGGATTCTTTAGAATCTGGCTTTATTGGAGTCCGTGGCAGAATTCTCCACCATCCCTACCACGCACAACCCTAATTATGATGATGGTTATGGTTAGGATTATGATTGCAAGCCTATGCATTATTTTACTGGTTTGAGCAGTAAAAGCTCATTGTATGAAGAAACAAAGCCAGGGTTTAAATAGCCAGTAAGTTTCAGAACTACCATGATAGAGAATATTGTGCAGTTATGTTTATGGATATATTATTATTATTATTATTATTATTATTATTATTATTATTATTTCAAAATGGACCTCTTTGTCAGACAATTTACACTACTTTTTGAATGAGCATGATCCAACTAAAGCTAAGCACTTCTACATGCCATTGATTTCATTGGGCATATTACCCACAGACTTAAATCTTTGATGTTGAAAATAATGGGATTCTTTCTTTTTTTAAAAAAAAGATGAATGTTGCCTTAATTGTACACAATGGCTTACAACCAGATGCTTTTCTTCCTTCATGAGCATCGCCTGAGAGAAGTTCTGCCCAGAATGCTCCTGCCAGCAGAAAGGGGAGGGGGAGGCAAAGCAGCGGCTCCTCCCCCACTCCTCTGGAGTTCCTGACCCCTCAAGTAGTTTTTTTTGGGGGGGGGACTGGGAACTGCAGGGGGAGGAAGGACATCATCAAAGACTGCCTCCTCACCTGTTCAGTCAGGGAAAATTCTCTGTTGGATTGGAAACCATCAGTGGAGGGAAGGAGCCCTTCTGTTCACAGAAGGATGACTACTGTGGTTCCAACCCATTGTCTTTTCTCTCCTTTGTCTGTGTCTGGACTTGGCTACTGGATTCAACTGAGAGAGGCCTCCAAGGAGCCCTTGACACTGAGGTTCCTGGTTCATTTATAACCCATCATGCTCCTCTTCTGCTCCTACAGGTTTTACCTTGGCTTCACTCCTGACTAGTGAACATTTACTTGTTCATTGATTCAGTGTCTAGAAGACCACCCTTCCGTGCAAAATTTCCAGGAATGCCTACAATCAAACAATAAAATAACATGATAAAACATCATGTCAAATCAATACCAATCACAGAGAACCAGTAAAAGCAGTAAATCCAACAAAATTTCCAGGAATGCCTTCAATCAAACAATAAAATAACATGATAAAACATCATGTCAAGTCAATACCAATCACAGAGAACCAGTAAAAGCGGTAAATTCAACAAACCATAAACAAGTATCAGCTGGAATGCCTGTGTTGAAAAGACATCAAAGCTGATGCCAGGCAGGCTTCTCTGGAGAAAATATTCTCCCTATATATGAGGCTCAGTGACTGAGCAGGATTTCTCTTTGGTCACACCTCTCACTTAACCTCAGACAGAGAGGGGACCCAGAGGTGAAAAAAGCTTCAAGCAAGCTCATGTAATCATTGCTGAGTTTCATATAGAAACATAGCTTCCAAATCCTGGGAAGTACTAGTTCCCCTCTACTCAGCACTGGTTAGACCTCATCTGGAGTACTGTGTCCAGTTCTGGGCATCACACTTGAAGAAGGATGCAGACAAGCTGGAGAGGGTTCAGTGGAGGGCAACAAAGATGATCAGGGGCCTGGAAACAAAGCCCTGTGAGGAGAGACTGAAAGAAATGGGCATGTTTAGCCTTGAGAAGGGAAGACTGAGGGGAGATATGATAGCACTCTTCAAGTACTTGAAAGGTTGTCACAGAGAGGAAGGCCAGGATCTCTTCTTGATCATCCCAGAGTGCAGGACACAGAATAATGGGCTGAAGTGGCAGGAAGCCAGATTCCGGCTGAACATCAGGAAAAACTTCCTGACTGTCAAAGCAATATGACAATGGAACTAATTCCCTAGGGAGGTGGTGGGCTCTCCCACACTAGAGGCATTCAAGACGAGGCTGGACAGCCACCTGTCAGGGATGCGCTGACTTGGATTCCTGCATTGAGCAGGGGGTTGGACTCGATGTTCTTATAGGTCCCTTCTGACCCTACTATTCTAGGATTCTATGATTCTATGTCTGTGGAACTTCAGGACCAGGCAGTCGCTACTGGAGAAATAATTGTTTGGGCCAGTAATGTGCCAACCCATTGGAAATCCTCATGTGTCAGTCTTGCCCAGTGATGGGTGAATCTGTCACTGTTTCTCTCACTTTCTCATTTTTCTGATCTTAAATTTGGTCCATCCTGAACTTTGATAATTTCTTTCTAATCTTAAGTTTGGTTTGTACTGAACCTAGTGAATCCAAGTCCACATCAACATTCCTATGTATTTTGTGTGCATTTTCTAATACATGCATTTTTGTATGTATTTTTGCCTAATATATATGTTTTTGCAAGCAATTTTCCTAGTATAATATTTTAATGCATGCTAGTATGCATCTTTCCCTAATATACAATTTCTGTAGGGTTTTTTGATTGGAGAATGCCATTGCAAAAATTGGAGAAGTGCAAAATTGGAAGGATAACTGAGTTTCAGGTAGTATATTGGTTGCAAAGTTTGAAAGTGGGTACACTGGAAGCTGCCTTATACTGTCAGATCATGGGTCCATCTAGCCCAGTATTGTTGATACTGACTGAAAATGTCTCTGCAAGGTTTCAGGACAGATTTTTTTCCTGCCCTACCTGGAGATCCTGGCGATTGAACCTGGGCCTTTTTGTCTGCAAAGCAGGTGCCCTACTACTGAGCTTCTCTCCCACTCTTAGGGCTTCACCACACCAGGGTTTTTATTCTGAAATTTACTGGGGCTTCTGCTTCCAGATTCTATGCAGAATTAAAGATTGGTTCCTTACAGAGGCTGACACGTGCTGCAAGTTCTCTGCAGCCTCTGAGGCAGAAAGTGAGAAAGCAGGCTGCGGGGTCTCCTGGCGGATCCAAGAATCTCCCTCTCTTTCTGCAAAGTGGTACATTGCTTCCTAATGTTGCTGTCAGCTGTTTACAGGTGGGTGGGGGTGCCATCTTCTTCCTCCTGCTGCCAGCTCTGTGCTTGCTTTGAGCCTCTCCTAGCCCTGCCAAGAAAACTGTCCTCTCAGCCTCACACTGGAGGAGGGGGTGATGGCGGAGGAGGGCAGTTGTGATTTTCCTGCTCTACCGCAATCAGTACGCTTCACTTCTTCTTCCCAGGCTGTGGTTATAGCAGAACTGCACAATTACACATGGCCATTAAAACAGATTTACATTTAAATAGTGCATTATCTCTGCTCTTTTTAAAAGTGGGATAAAGTTCAAAATCTGCTGGATGTGCGCTGGACATTGATTTTTTATTTATTTATTTATTTGACTTATTGGCCACCCATCTGGCTGGTTACCCGGCCGCTATAGGCAGTGTATAATACTAATAACAAATTTACATAATCAACTGAACAAACAAACAAACAAAATAACAAAACAACACTGCCCTAAAAAACCCTAACCCACCCCAAATGCCCGCCTGAACAGCCACGTTTTTAAAGCCCGGTGGAAGCTCATCAAAGAGGGGGCATGGTGGAGGTCACTAGGGAGGCAATTCCACAGAGTGGGGGCCACCACAGAAAAGGCCCTCTCCCTAGTTCTCACCAACCTAGCTGTCCTGGCTGATGGGACAGACAGAAGGCCTACCGAGGCTGATCTCGTTGAGTGGCATCCCCGGTGTTGTTGGAGGTGCTCCTTAAGATAGACTGGGCCGGAACCATATAGGGTTTTAAAGGTCAATGCCAACACCTTGAATTGGGCCCAAAAAACAACTGCTAACGAGTGCAACTCCATCACTGGAGTGATGTGGTCTCACCGACAGCTGCCTTTAATCAGGCGGGCCGCCACATTCTGCACCAGCTGCAACTTCTAAACTGTCTTCAAGGGTAACCCCACATAGAGCTCATTACAGTAGTCTAGGCAAGAGGAGACCACGGCATGTACTACTGATGACATCATGTAAAGGACACACAAACGTCTGTGAGTGACCAATCAAGCATGTGATATAAGCCTTGTGTAGAAATGATCTAAATATCAATTGAATCCAAATATGTCTGTTAGATCCTGACCACATTTAAACCCTACCTACTGAGACATGCAAAGGAAATTTGATTGGCCATCTTTCCACACCATTCCCCAGCATTCTGTCTCCAGCTGGGGCAATTCTTAGTGCTTCATAGGAACAGGAAAAAGATATGATGGGACGCTTGGTCATATCATAACGTCTCTTTTCCCCTTCTCAATCTGCCTTCTATAACCTTTCCTTTTTTTCTTGATGCTGCCATATAAATTTGCTAATAAATATGTTATGAGCCACTGGTGGGCAATATGTCTGTCTAGAAATATGCTTAATCAGATTAGCTGTAAAGCTAATGTTTCCCCAGTTCTGAAGGACTCCCCAGACAGAGGATTTCCCCCCCCCCTTTTTTGGCTTCCTTTTATTGCATGCAAAGCAATATTGTAAACAGGAACAAATTGAATAAGAATGCTGGGAGCTCAATATGTTTCTTCACCTTCATAAAAGTTGGTGAGGGAACTACTCAGAGGAAGCATAATTTCATCTACTCCAGTCCTGCTCAAACATTTTCTCTGTGTCGAGATTCCAAGCCGCTTCACTCATACATGTCTGAAAAGTTTACTTTTAGAGAATCCAAGAGTGAGATCTACTCATCTATAGAGGAACACACCCCCTGGACAGAAAGGGATACAACCAGATTGGTGACACATGCAGAGACAAGACATGCAGCCTCATCTCAGGAGTGTTCAAATCACTTGTAAGTGGAGGAGTGAAGCTGGGGCATTCTGCATACAAAGAATGTGCTCTACCACTGAGCTACGGGCTTTCTGATATCGTGGGCTGTATCTTGTCTGATATGGCCACATATCATGCGTGCCTTGGTTACATCCTGTTTAGATTACTGTAGCATGCTGTAAATGGGGCTGCTTTTGAAAACTATTTAGAGACCTCAGCTGGTCCACAGTGCTGTGGCCATACTGTGGACCAGAGCCAGTTCCAGGGAACACATGACTCCCATGTTACAATGACTTCACTGGCTATCAGGCCTGTTTCCAGATACAATTCAAAGGGCTGGTTATGACCTATAAAGCCCTATATGGCTTATGACCAGGCTACCTGAATAACCACCTTCTCCCATATGAGCCAGCTCAGGTTTTAGTATCATTGTTTGAGGCCCTTCTCTTGGTACTACTTAGGGATGCTGGAGAAATCTGCCATGGACACAAATGAGGCCAGATTCCAAAGAATCCAACGTCTGGAGTCTGCAGCGGACGGGCTGCACTTACCTCTGGGTCTGGAGGAGTTCCCATGGGTTGTCTCTCCAGCTTTCGAAAAAATGCGATACGCTAATGGCGGCTGCCATTAGCTTATCGCAGGAGAGTTTCAGCCGTAAATGGCATATTGTACGCCATTTGTAGCCATAAAGCACTTACTTGGACCTAAATTCAGCCATAAACAGCTGCAATTTAGGCAGAAGTAAGTGCTTCCTGGCTGCAAATGGCATAAAACATGCCATTTACAGCTGTAATTTTCCCGCAATAGGCTAATGGCAGCTGCCATCAGCGTATCACATTTTTTAGAAAGCCAGACAGCTGCTTTGCCAAGTCCAGACTGAATTCAGTTCTGGAGAACCTCTTCGGGGCAGCATTCAAGTGGTGGGCAGGGCTGGATGCAAAATGGGGTGGAGCCAAAGTCAAAGGGGCGGTGTCAAAAAACCAGCAATGCCAGTATATTTGAACTTAAGCAGTTACTGCCAGCAGTAACTAAGCCTTAGTAGAGGCATTTCTACTAGGGATACCTGACCAGGATACCTGAGAGAGCATCTTCTCCCTTGCCAACCTGCTCAGTCATGGAGGTTATAGAATCATAGAATAGTAGGGTTGGAAGGGGCCTACAAGGCCATCAAGTCCAACCCCCAAATTATTGAAGAGCATGCTCACTGCCTTGTTGTGGCGAAGGGGCTTGCGTTAACTCAGTGAAGCCATAAGCTATGCCATGCAGGGCCACCCAAAATGGACAGGTCATGGTGGAGAGTTCTGACAAAATGTGGTCCACTGGAGAATGAAATGGCAACCCACTCCAGTATTCTTGCCAAGAAAACCCCATGGAACGTATCACAAGGCTACAGTGATTGTAGCCATGAAATTAAAAGACGCTTGCTCCTTGGGAGGAAAGCTATGGCCAACCTAGACAGCATAGTAAGAAGCAGAGACATCACCTTGCCGACAAAGGTCCGCATAATCCAAGCTATGGTTTTCCCAGTAGTAATGTATGGCTGTGAGAGCTGGACTATAAGGAAGGCTGAGCACCGAAGAATTGATGCTTTCGAATTGTGGTGCTGGAGAAGACTCTTACGAGTCCCCTAGACTGCAAGGAAATCCAGTCAGTCAATCCTAAAGGAAATCAACCCTGACTGCTCATTGGAAGGACAGATACTGAAGCTGAAGCTCAAATATCTTGGCCACCTAATGTGAAGAGAAAAGTCACTGGAAAAGACCCTGATGCTGGGAAAGATTGAAGGCAAAAGGAGAAGGGGATGGCAGAGAATGAGATGGCTAGATAGCATCACCAATGCAATGAATATGAACTTCAGCACACTCCGGGAGAGAGTGGAGGACAGGAAGGTCTGGCATGCTATGGTCCATGGGGTCACAAAGAGTCGGACACGACTTAATGACTGAACAACAACAACAAATTCACCTGGTGGTTCCACATGGACCTATGGCCCGGTTGGAGTCCACCTGGAGAAGAGCCTTCAGCATGGTGGCCCCCTTCCTGTGGAACCCCCTGCCTTTGGAGGTCAGGCAGGCGCCAACATTGTGTTTCTTTCGGTGCCTCCTGCAGACATTGCTATTTCAAGACGCCTTCTCTGAGTGATCGGCTGCAGTTTATTAAGTTCAGAATCTGTTCTTTTAAAATGTTTTCATTCTTTTAATTATGGGGTTTTAGTATTTTCTCTTGTTGTTCACCACTCCGAAACCTTTGATGTGGACTGGTTTATATATATTGTATATCAAAATAAATACATAAATAAGTTTCTACTTTTTTTTTAGAATGAGAAAAAAGCTGCTATTCTTTAAAATTCCAGGGGAAGGGGTTTACATTTGTAAGAACCAGGGGCTTCTCTCTCTCTCTCTTGGTTCTTTTTTCCAAGCACCAGTTTGCTTCCACAGGAGAGTGGCAGGGGCACTGCTCATGATCTTCAGGGCTAAGTCACCCCACACTGCCTCCAAAGAAGGGTGCTACATTGCATTTCTGGGTGCATTTTTATGTATGCATTTATTTAGTATGTATTTTTTTTTCAAAGTCAGCCGTGATAGGCTACGGAAACATTTATGTAGCCTATCACGGTGTTTTTTAAAAATCTAGCCGTGATAGGCTACGTAAATCTTTACGTATCCTATCACGTTTGTTTGTTTTTGTTTTACTGTTTGTTTTTGTTTTACTAATTGTTTACACAATTACCAGGGAATAAGTCCCACTGAACTCAACAGGGTTTACTTCTAAACCTGAGTGCTGTGTGACGGAGTGAGCTCCCATCTTCAGTCCCAGCTCCTGCCAACCTAGCAGTTCAAAAGCAAGAAATTGCAAGTAGATAAATAGGTACCGCCTCGGCAGGAAAGGTAACAGCGTTCCGTGCACCTCAGTGTACAGTCATGCCGGCCACATGACCACGGAAGCGTCTTTGGACAGCACTGGCTCTTCGGCTTAGAAATGGAGATGAGCACCACACCCTAGAGTCGGACACGACTGGTTGGGGACACCTTTACCTTTTTTAGATACGTACAGGATTGCCCTGTCAAAGTGCCTTATAAATAAGACTGTGCTAAAGTTCCATATGGAACTTTTTCAGCACATTCCAAGGGATGAGAGTCAAAAAGGGAGTGGGCCTGAAAGTTTCAAGTTGAGTTTCAAGCCTTATGAAAAGTTGACTTCCAAGTTGACTTTCAAGTTGAGTTTCAAGCCTTATGAAACTCTGAAGAATTACAGTGGCGGGAGGGGACTTACTTTGGTTAAAGGTAATAGCACAGCCATCTTGCTTTATTATTTGCATGTGAACTGCTCTGCGACCCATTTTGGCTGAGAAGAAGGATAAAAAAATAAATACTTTAAATACATGCATACATACGTACTAAATAAATACATACATAAAAATGCACCCAGAAATGCAATGTAGCACCCTTCTTCGGAGGCAGTGTGGGGTGACTTAGCCCTGAAGATCATGAGCAGTGCCCCTGCCACTTTCCTGTGGAAGCAAAATGGTGCTTGGAAAAAAGAACCAAGAGAGAGAGAGAGAGAGAAGCCCCTGGTTCTTACAAATGTAAACCCCTTCCCCTGGAATTTTAAAGAATAGCAGCTTTTTTCTCATTCTAAAAAAAAAGTAGAAACTTATTTATGTATTTATTTTGATATACAATATATATAAACCAGTCCACATCAAAGGTTTCGGAGTGGTGAACAACAAGAGAAAATACTAAAACCCCATAATTAAAAGAATGAAAACATTTTAAAAGAACAGATTCTGAACTTAATAAACTGCAGCCGATCACTCAGAGAAGGCGTCTCGAAATAGCAATGTCTGCAGGAGGCACCGAAAGAAACACAATGTTGGCGCCTGCCTGACCTCCAAAGGCAGGGGGTTCCACAGGAAGGGGGCCACCATGCTGAAGGCTCTTCTCCAGGTGGACTCCAACCGGGCCATAGGTCCATGTGGAACCACCAGGTGCATTTGTTGTTGTTGTTCAGTCATTAAGTCGTGTCCGACTCTTCATGACCCCATGGACCATAGCATGCCAGATCTTCCTGTCCTCCACTCTCTCCCGGAGTGTGCTGAAGTTCATATTCATTGCATTGGTGATGCTATCTAGCCATCTCATTCTCTGCCATCCCCTTCTCCTTTTGCCTTCAATCTTTCCCAGCATCAGGGTCTTTTCCAGTGACTTTTCTCTTCGCATTAGGTGGCCAAGATATTTGAGCTTCAGCTTCAGTATCTGTCCTTCCAATGAGCAGTCAGGGTTGATTTCCTTTAGGATTGACTGACTGGACTTCCTTGCAGTCCAGGGGACTCGTAAGAGTCTTCTCCAGCACCACAGTTCGAAAGCATCAATTCTTCGGTGCTCAGCCTTCCTTATAGTCCAGCTCTCACAGCCATACATTTGTTGTTGTTGTTGTTCAGTCGTTCAGTCGTGTCCGACTCTTCGTGACCCCATGGACCATAGCACGCCAGGCCTTCCTGTCCTGCGCTCTCTCCCGGAGCGTGCTCAAGTTCATATTCATTGCATCCGTGATGCTATCTAGCCATCTCATCCTCTGCCCTCCCCTTCTCCTTTTGCCTTCAGTCTTTCCCAGCATCAGGGTCTTTTCCAGGGAGTTTTCTCTTCGCATTAGGTGGCCAAAATATTGGAGCTTCAGCTTCATTATCTGTCCTTCCAATGAGCACTCAGGGTTGATTTCCTTTAGGATGGACTGATTTGACCTCCTTGCAGTCCAGGGGACTCGTAAGAGTCTTCTCCAGCACCACAGTTCGAAAGCATCAATTCTTCGGCGCTCAGCCTTCCTTATAGTCCAGCTCTCACAGCCATACATTACTACTGGGAAAACCATAGCTTTGATTAGACGGACCTTTGTCGGCAAGGTGATGTCTCTGCTTCTTACTATGCTGTCTAGGTTGGCCATAGCTTTCCTCCCAAGGAGCAAGCGTCTTTTAATTTCATGGCTACAGTCACCGTCTGCGGTGATCTTGGAGCCCAAGAAAGTAAAATCTGTCACTGCTTCCATTTCTTCCCTTCTATATGCCAGGAAGTGATGGGGCCAGATGCCATGATCTTCGTTTTTTTAATGTTGAGTTTCAAACCAGCTTTTGCACTCTCCTCTTTCACCCTCAACAAGAGGCTCTTTAGATCCTCTTCGCTTTCTGCCATTAGGGTGGTATCGTCTGCATATCGGAGGTTGTTGATAATTCTCCCGGCAATCTTAATTCCGACCTGTGATTCTTCCAACCCGGCATTTCTCATGATGTACTCTGCATATAAGTTAAATAAGCAGGGCGACAATATGCAGCCTTGTCGTACTCCTTTCCCAATTTTGAACCAATCGGTTGTTCCATGTCTGGTTCTTACTGTTGCTTCTTGACCCTCGTACAGGTTTCTCAGGAGACAGGTAAGGTGGTCTGGTACTCCCATCACTTTAAGAGTTTGCCACAGTTTGTTGTGATCCACACAATCAAAGGCTTTAGCGTAGTCAATGAAGCAGAAATAGACGTTTTTCTGGAATTCTCTTGCTTTCTCCATGATGCAGCGAATGTTGGCGATTTGATCTCTAGTTCCTCTGCCTCTTCTAAACCCAGCTTGTACTTCCGGTAGTTCTCGGTTCGCATACTGCTGAAGCCTAGCTTGTAGGATTTTGAGCATCACCTTGCTGGCATGTGAAATGAGCGCAATTGTGCGGTAGTTTGAACACTCTTTGGCGTTGCCCTTCTTTGGAATTGGAATGTAAACTGACCTTTTCCAGTCTTGTGGCCACTGTTGAGTGTTCCAGATTTGTTGGCATATTGAATGCAGCACTTTAACAGCATCATCTTTTAGGATTTTAAATAGCTCGGCTGGAATACTGTCATCTCCGCTAGCTTTGTTGTTACTAATGCTTCCTAAGGCCCACTTGACTTCACTCTTGAGGATGTCCGGCTCAAGTTCAGTGACCGCACTATTATGGCTATCAGGGACATTCAGATCTTTCCTGTATAGTTCTTCTGTGTATTCTTTCCACCTCTTCTTAATCTCATCTGCTTCTGTTAGGTCCCTGCCTTCTTTGTCCTTTATCATGCCCGTCTTTGCACAAAACGTTCCCTTGAGATCTCCAATTTTCTTGAAGAGATCTCTAGTCTTTCCCATTCTGTTGTTTTCCTCGATTTCTTTGCATTGTTCATTTAAGAAGGCCTTCTTGTCTCTCCTTGCTACTCTCTGGAACTCTGCATTCAGTTGGGTATATCTTCCCCTTTCTCCCTTGCTTTTTGCTTCCCTTCTTTTGTGAGCTACTTGTAAAGCCTCATCAGACAGCCACTTGGCTTTCTTGCATTTCTTTTTCTTTGGGATGGATTTCGTTGCTGCCTCCTGAACAATGTTACGGACCTCCGTCCATAGTTCCTCAGGCACTCTGTCTATTAGGTCTAATCCCTTAAATCTATTCCTCACCTCCACTGTATATTCATCAGGGATATGATTTAGGTCATACCTGAACGGTTTAGTGGTTTTCCCTACGTTCTTCAATTTAAGCCGAAATTTTGCAAGAAGCAGCTCATGATCTGAGCCACAGTCAGCTCCAGGTCTTGTTTTTACTGACTGTATGGAGCTTCTCCATCTTTGGCTGCAAAGGACATAATCAATCTGATTTCGATATTGACCATCTGGTGACGTCCATGTGTAGAGTTGCCTCTTGTGCTGTTGGAAAAGAGTGTTTGCTATGATCAGCATGTTCTCTTGGCAAAACTCTATTAGCTTTTGTCCTGCTTCATTTTGTACACCAAGGCCATGCCTGCCTGTTCTCCCGGTGATTTCTTGACTTCCTACTTTGGCATTCCAATCCCCTATGATGAAGAGGACATCTTTTGTTGTTGTTAGTTCTAGAAGGTGTTGTAGGTCTTCATAGAACCGATCAACCTCAGCTTCTTCGGCCTCAGTGGTTGGGGCATAGACTTGAATTACTGTGATGTTGAATGGTTTGCCTTGGATTCGTACTGAGATCATTCCATCATTTTTAAGATTGAACCCACAAGGCAGTGATCCATGAAGGGGCAGCCATACATTACTACTGGGAAAACCATAGCTTGGATTATGTGGACCTTTGTCAGCAAGGTGATGTCTCTGCTTCTTACTATGCTGTCTAGGTTGGCCATAGCTTTCCTCCCAAGGAGCAAGCATCTTTTAATTTCATGGCTGCTGTCACCGTAGCCTTGTGATACGTTCCATGGGGTTTTCTTGGCAAGAATACTGGAGTGGGTTGCCATTTCATTCTCCAGTGTACCACATTTTGTCAGAACTCTCCACCATGACCTGTCCATTTTGGGTGGCCCTGCATGGCATAGCTTATGGCTTCACTAAGTTACGCAAGCCCCTTCACCACAACAAGGCAATAAGCATGCTCTTCAATAATTTGGGGGTTGGACTTGATGGCCTTGTAGGCCCCTTCCAACCCTACTATTCTATGATTCTATAACCTCCATGACTGGGCAGGTTGGCAAGGGAGAAGATGCTCTCTCAGGTATCCTGGTCAGGTATCCCTAGTAGAAATGCCTCTACTATTGTGTATAGCAGGATTGGGGGTGGGGGCTTCTTTGGCCTGAGGGCCATGTTGGCTCCAGAGAAGGACATGGGGGGCATGCCAGCAGTGGGTGGGACCCCTCGCACAAAGTGGATGCAGCCCTCTCTGCTCTCCCTCCCACTTCACACACCATCCATACATTCATTTATGGGTACTGATGCCCTGACTTACATTAGCATTTCAGTGGCAGTGCAAAAATCATGTTCATAGAATCACAGAATAGTAGGGCTGGAAGGGGCCTACGAGTCCAACCCCCTGCTCAGTGCAGGAATCCAGGTCAGAGCATCCCCGACAGATAGCTGTCCAGCCTTGTCTTGAATGCCTCCAGTGTGGGAATGCTTACCACCTCCTTCATGTTCAAATTAGGGATGTCAGAGAATTCCGCAATGGATCTCAGTGCGGCCGAATGCAAGTGCATTCGGCCCCCAGAAATCCATTGTGGAACGAAGCCCCTGCCTCCCCCAACCCACGAAAGTCGGGCGGCACAAAGCCCCACCCCACAAAAATAGCGCGAAACGGAGCACTTACCTGCTCCCGTCGGCACCGACTTGTCGGCAATCGCTTCCTCTTTCATGCCGTGATAGGCTACGTAAATACATATGTAGCCTATCACGGCTAATGCAGGGACGCCTTTTGCATCCCTGCGGAGGCCGTGATAGGCTACGTAAGTATTTATGTAGCCTATCACAGCAGGCTAAAAAAAAAAAATGGCCGTAGCCACCGCCATTTGCGTACGCAGTTTTGTTTTGTGTGTTTTTTCCCCAGAGCCCTCCGTGGCCGGAAATCCGGCTGCAGACGGCTCTGGCCTGGGCCTGGCCGGCTGCTCCGCAGAGCCACTGCAGAGCACAGCCGGCCAGTTGAGGATTCTGGGGGGGAGGAACGGAGCGCCTCCCCCCCGTCAAGGATTCTGGGGGGAGGGATGGAGCGCCTCCCCCCTCACCGCAAAGCAGATCCGCGAAACGGTAAGTGACTTTCGTACATCCCTAGTTCAAATGAGATTGGCAATTAAAACTCCCCTTGAAATTCCTATAAAGATGGCAAAAGGGCAGAAGAACAACTGATAGAGAATATCCTTTTCCTCCCACTCAATCGATGGCTAATTAGCAGACTTTGCATTAAATAGTAAATATTGATTTCTTTACTATCTTATGTCTGCTGTAGAAGTTTTGGACATGTGTACCTCCATTCCCTCTACAAGGAAAGGTCCTGTTAATGGCTCCCACCTGCCTGGGATATCTGCAGAAGTAATTATAAGACTGGGCTGGGAAAATGTACAGATTGATCTGTGTTTGGAGTATGCGCAGTGCGGAACTACATAAAGGCAGCAATAGTCAAGCTCCTTCCATGAAGATCGGGTGATGGGATCCTCCACTTATTTTAGTGAGGGAAGTGTAGGGTTGGCGGAGAATTTCTCCCCGAAACTTTGGGGGGCCGAGCGCCAACGTGTTCGGCCCCCTGAACAGGTTTCGGGGAGAAATCCTCCAAACCCCCCTGCCCCCCGCACCCCCCCCCGGGACGGGACTTACCTTCGCCGAATGTCCCTCCCGGCGGCGGGTCCGGCCGGCGGTTCGGCGGGTGTTCGAGCGGGGCGGGAGCGGCAGCTGGTCTTTCGACCGGCTGCCGCCGCCGCCATTGCAATAAAAGAAAAAAAAAAAAACGCCCCCTGATAGGCTATGTGATGATTCACGTAGCCTATCACGGCTAGATTTGCAAAGTCAGCCATGATAGGCTACATGAATCGTCACGTAGCCTATCACGGGTGACTTAAAAAAAAAAAAAAGTGTGTATGGATAATGGCGGCCCCCATAGGGAGCCGCCATTCCCGTTCCTTATTTGGTCGCTGTAGTCTACGTAAAGATTTACGTAGACTACGGCGAAAATAAGGGCAACGCTATTTGCGTTGCCCTTATTTTCGCCGTAGTCTACGTAAACATTTACATAGACTACAGCGACTAAATAAGGAAGGCGAATGGCGGCTCCCTATGGGGGCCGCCATTAGCGTACGCGCTTTTATTTTATTTTTTTTTAAGTCACCCGTGATAGGCTACGTGACGATTGACGTAGCCTATCACGGCTGACTTTGCAGATCTAGCTGTGATAGGCTACTTGAATCGTCACGTAGCCTATCAGGGGGCGTTTTTTTTTTTTAACTTTCGCGTTCGCGGCCGGGGCGAGGTGGGAAGCCTCCCCCCCGGCCTGAACTTCGCGGGGGGACCAGCGAAGCGCCTCCCCCCCACCGCGAACGTCCTTCGAGGACAGGTAAGGGACTTTCGTCCACCCCTAGGGAAGTGCAGGTTTTCCTGATCTCACACAGATGTTCACTACTGTTGCTTCTAGCAAAAGGACAGTGCATCTTTTAAGGAGGGAGCACCCTCTTTTTAAATGCCATCTCTTAGTCCAGATGGTTCTAAACTCATAGATCTGGCATTCCACTAGCATGAATGATGTTGCGCTAGTGGAAACTAATGCTGGCTCAGTGGGAAGGGTAAGGCATAGGGTGATGAACTGATGCCTTGCTCTGAGGGGTTCTCAGAGTAAAGCCCAGACCCATCCGGTACTCCAGAGAGGTGCCCCCCCCAAAATGCCGTGCACAGATCCTCAGAGAGCCCACCTGGCCCAAAGAGTTCTTCCTCAGAGTGAGGCATTCTGGCTGAGATGGCCTTGAAGATCATAGAATCATAGAATAGTAGGGGTGGGAAGGGCCTATAAGACTGTCGAGTCCAACCCCCAGATCACCTCTGCTGCCATGGTAGTCTCCAAAGCTACCTCCCTGCCAGTGTCTTGCTCTGAGGAACAATCCTTTGGAGCAAGGCATTGCGGGGGGGGGGGAGAGGTGGTGGCTGCCACCACCCAAGACTTGGAGGAGGAGGTGCAGGGAATGCTGATCAAATTTGCAGATGACAAAGATTGGGCGGGATAGCTAATACTTTGGAAGACAGACACAAAATTCAAAGTGATCTTGATAGACTGGAGCACTGGGCAGAAAACAACAGAATGACATTTAATAGGGATAAATGCCAAGTTCTGCACCTAGGAAAAAGAAACCAAAGGCACAGTTACAAGATGGGGGAATATGTGGCTCAGCAATGCTACAAGCGAGAAGGATCTTGGAATTGTTGTCGATCACAAGCTGAAGATGAGCCAACAATGTGATGTGGCTGCAAAAAAGGCAAATGCTATTTTGGGCTGCATTAATAGAACCATAGCTTCCAAATCTCCAGCAAAGGAGATCGTTACCTTTGTGGTGCTGGAGCTTGAGCACCTCAATGACACAATGAGCTAAACTGTGAAGGGACACCCAAGACGGCAATGTCATGGCATAGAGGTCAGGCTAAATATGATCCCTGGGGAAGGTAATGGCAACCCACCCCAATATTCTTGCCGTGAAAACTAAATGGATCAATACAACCAGAGATATGTTGGTATACCATCTAGGGATGGCAGAGAATTCCGCCACGGATCACGGTGAGGCCGAATGCCAGTGCATTCGGCCCCCCGAACTCTGTGGTGGAACGGCCTGCCCCCCGCCCCCCCGCGGATCCCCCCCAGGACGAGACTCACCTGGGGCGGATCTTCTGAGCAGTGGCGGCTGCGGTGGTGGCTGCGGTGGCGGCTGTGGCGGCAGCTGCGGCGGCAGCTGCGGCAGCTGGTCTTCTAACCGGCCGCCGCCGCCGCCATTTCCACTCTTGTAAAAAAAAAAAAAGAAAGAAAGAAAAAGAAAGACGTGATAGGCTACGTAAAGATTTACGTAGCCTATCATGACTAGGTTTTTTTAAAAAAATGACGTGATAGGCTATGTAAATCTTTACATAGCCTATCATGGCTGGCTGGGTTAAAAAAACAAACAAACCGCGTATGCAAATAGCGGCTACGGCCGCCGCCATTTGCGTTCCTTATTTTTGGCCATCTTAGTCTATGTAAATATTTACGTAGACTATGATGGCAAAAATAAAGGGGAATGCAAATAGCGTAGCGGGTGCTATTTGCGTCCCTTTTTGATTCCCTGTTTTAGCCTACGTAAATATTTACGTAGGCTAAAACGGCGAATCAAAAAGGGACGCAAATAGTGCCCGCTACGCTATTTGCGTTCCCCTTTATTTTCGCCGTCATAGTCTACGTAAACATTTGTGTAGACTAAGACAGCCAAAAGTAAGGAACACAAATGGCGACGGCCGTTGCCGCCGCCATTTGCGTACGTGGTTTTTTTGTTTTTTGTTTTACCCAGAGCCCTCCGCGGTCAGAAATCCGGCTGCAGATGGCTCTGGCCTGGCTGGGCCTGGCCGGCTGCTCCGCAGAGCTGCCACGGAGCACAACCAGCCACGGATGATTCTGGGGGGGAGGAACGGAGTGCCTCCCCCCCCGGCAAGGATTCCGGGGGGAGGGATGGAACGCCTCTCCCCTCACCATCAACATAATCTGCGAACAGGTAAGTTACTTTCGTACATCCTTAATACCATTGGAAGATGGGACTCCCAGGTCGGATGATGGTCAAAATGCTACTGGGGAGGAACAGAGGATAAGTTCAACTAGCCCCAGATGCGATGACGCAGCTAGCTCAAAGCCGAAAGGACGGCTAGCAGCCGACGATGCTGGTGATAAAAGATGAATCCGATGTTCTAAAGATCAACACACCATAGGAACCTGAAATGTAAGATCTATGAGCCAGGGCAAATTGGATGTGGTTATTGGGGAGATGTCAAGATTAAATATAGACATTTTGGGTGTGTCAGTGAACTGAAATGGACTGGAATGGGCCACTTCACATCAGATGACCACCAGATCTACTACTATGGATAAGACGACCACAGAAGTAATGGAGTAGCCTTCATAATTAATAATAAAGTGGCAAAGGCAGTGCTTGGATACAATCCAAAAAATGATAGAATGATCCCAATTTGAATTCAGGGTAAGCCATTTAACATCACAGTGATCCAAATAGGGCCTGCAGGAGAAGCCACCACCGGGGAAGAGGCGTGCCTGCTGCTGCCGTGCCTGCTGCTGCTGCGCCTGCTGCTGCCGCCATCACCAACACCAGTCCTCCCCATGGACTTCTGCCTGGTGGACCACCAGTCCCTGCAGGACCAGGACCCCAGGTACTGAGCCAGCTGCCCCTTCCTGGAGGGGCTACATAAGCTGGCTGGCTGAGGTGGCTTGGGAGAGCTAGGGCCTGCAGGAGAAGCCACCACCACCACCACCACCATCGGGGAAGAGGCATGCCTGCTGCAGCCGCTGCCACCACCGCCACCATCATCACCATCACCACCGTGGACTCCTGCCTGGCAGTATTTTTAAAGGGGATTTTTAAATTGTTTTTAAATTTTGGGGGGAGTCTGTTGTGTTTTTAGAGGTGGGTAGCCTGCCTGATAGGCAGAAGCAAGGGGGCATGTGTCCACCTGATGGAGGCAGTGGGGGGTAGGGATGGCGGAAAATTTCTCCTCGAAACTTCAGGAGGCTGAGCGCCAACGTGTTCGGCCCCCCGAACAAGTTTCGGGGAGAAATTCTCCGCCCCCCCGCCCCCCGCCCCCCTCCTGGGACGGGACTTACCTTTGCCCAATGTCCCTCCCGGCGGCGGGTCCGGCCGGCGGTTCGGCGGGTGTTCGTCCTGGGCGGGGGCGGCAGCCGATCTTTCAACCGGCTGCTGCCGCCGCCATTGCAATAAAAGAAAAAAAAAAAGCCCCCGTGACAGGCTATGTGACAATTAACGTAGCCTATCATGGCTAGATTTGCAAAGTCAGCCGTGATAGGCTACGTCAATCGTCACGTAGCCTATCACGGGTGACTTAAAAAAAAAAAAAAAAGCACGTACGGATAATGGCGGCCCCCATAGGGAGCCGCCATTCGCGTTCCTTATTTGGTTGCTGTAGTCTACGTAAAGATTTACGTAGACTACAGCGAAAATAAGGGCAACGCTATTTGCGTTGCCCTTATTTTCGCTGTAGTCTACGTAAAGATTTACGTAGACTACAGCAACCAAATACGGAACGCGAATGGCGGCTCCCTATGGGGGCCGCCATTAGCATTAGGGTTGGTGGAGAATTTCTCCCCGAAACTTCGGGGGGCCAAGCGCCAACGTATTCGGGCCCCCAAACAAGTTTCGGGGAGAAATCCTCCGAACCCCCCCCGCCACCCGCACCCCCCCCGGGATGGGACTTACCTTCACCAAATGTCCCTCCTGGCAGCGGGTCTGTTCGAGCAGGGCGGGAGTGCAGCCGGTCTTTCGACCGGCTGCCGCCGCCATTGCAATAAAAGAAAAACAAAACAAAACGCCCCCTGTTAGGCTACGTGACGATTCACGTAGCCTATCATGGCTAGATTTGCAAAGTCAGTCATGACAGGCTACGTCAATCATCACGTAGCCTATCACGGGTGACTTTAAAAAAAAAAAGTGTGTACGGATAATGGCGGCCCCCATAGGGAGCCGCCATTCCCGTTCCTTATTTGGTCGCTGTAGTCTAAATAAAGATTTCTGTAGACTACGGCGAAAATAAGGGCAACGCCATTTGCGTTGCCCTTATTTTCGCTGTAGTCTACGTAAACATTTACGTAGACTACAGCGACTAAATAAGGAACGGGAATGGCGGCTCCCTATGGGGGCCGCCATTAGCGTATGCGCTTTTTTTTTTTTTAAGTCACCCGTGATAGGCTACGTGGTGATTGACGTAGCCTATCATGGCTGAATTTGCAGATCTAGTCGTGATAGGCTACGTGAATCGTCACGTAGCTTATCAGGGGGCGTTGTTTTTTTTTTTAACTTCCGCGTTTGCGGCCGGGCGAGGCAGGAAGCCTCCCCCCCGGCCTGAATTTCGGCCAGGCCGAGGTGGGAAGCCTCACCCCCCGGCCTGAACTTCGCGGGGGGACCAGCGAAGCGCCTCCCCCCCACCGCGAACGTCCTTCGAGGACAGGTAAGGGACTTTCGTCCACCACTAATTAGCGTACGCTCTTTTTTTTTTTTTTAAAGTCACCCGTGATAGGCTACGTGACGATTTACATAGCCTATCACGGCTGACTTTGCAGATCTAGCTGTGGTAGGCTACGTGAATCGTCACGTAGCATATCACGGGGGCGTTTTTTTTTTAAAAAACTTTTGAGTTCGCAGCTGGGCGAGGCGGGAAGCCTCCTCCCTGGCCTGAATTTCGGCCGGGCGAGGCGGGAAGCCTCCCCCCCCAGCCTGAACTTCACGGGGGGAGCAGCGAAGCACCTCCCCCCCACCGCGAACAAGCTTCGAGGACAGGTAAGTCACTTTCGTCCACCCCTAGTGGGGGGAGCGTTGAGGGCCAGAACATATCGAGTCTGGGCGGCAGGCGCTGGCGGAGCGCTAGGGGCAGGCCATGCCAGGTAAGGGGAACAAGGGAGAGATGTGTAGTATCTGTCCCCTGCTCCGGGCCTGTCCAGAGCCAAAGGATGGCTGAGGGAGGCGTGACCCCATCTTCTGGCCTTCGTTTGCTGCTCTGCAATGCCAGGTCTGTTACCCAGAAAACCTCCCTCATCCATGACATGATCCTGGATGAGGGTGCAGACCTGGCATGTATTATGGAGACCTGGCTGGCCGAGGCTGCTGCTCCAACCCTTGCAGCCATGTGTCCAGCTGGATTTTCGTATGCACAGCAGCCGAGGGCTGGGGATCGGGGAGGGGGAGTGGCTGTTATCTACCAAGAGTCCTTGGTCTTCACCGGACCCCCTCTCCAGAAGACCAAGGTTGCTGAGTGCATGTACTGGAGGTTGGGCCAGAAGGGCAGTCTGGGGATTCTGCTCGTGTACCGTCCACCCTGCTGTGCGACTGACTCCCTGGACGAGGTGCTTGAGGTGGTCTCTGATGTGTGTGTGCAGTCCCCTAACTTGTTGGTGTTGGGGGACTTCAAAGTACATTCAGGGGCCGTCCTCACAGGGGCACCTCGGGACTTCATGGAGACCATGGCTGCCTGGGAGCCAACTGGGCCCACCCATGTAGCTGGTCATTCACTAGACCTTGTGTTTGTTTCTGGAGAAGCGGGGAGTGATCTGGAAGTCGGGGGTATATCCACCATCCCCCTGTCATGGTCAGATCACTATCTCATGATGTTGGACTTCCTAGTCCACAACCCCTCCACAGGGGTGGAGGACCCATTAAAATGGTCCACCCCAGGCATTTTATGGATCTGAATGGATTCCTGAACGTGCTTGGGGATTCTCTGGGGCACGCCAATGGCCACTCGGTCGAGACCCTGGTGGGTGGCTGGAATGCCGGAATCACTGGGGCATTAGATCAAGTGGCTCCAAAATGCCCTCTCCCCCTGAACAGGGCTTGGACTGCATCATGGTTCAATCCGCAGTTACGAGCTCTGAAACAGGAGGTGAGACGGCCAGAGTGCCGGTGGCGGAAGTCTCGCTCCAAAGGCGATCAGACACGGGCTAGAGCTGTATCTTCAGCCTATCACGTGGCGGTGAAGGCAGCATAAAAGGAATATTATGCTGCCTCTATTGCATCTGCAGAGTGCTGTCCCAGGAGGCTGTTCCAAGTGGTCTGGAGCCTGGTCAGTCCAGTTGCTCCGGAACCACTGGAGCATTCTAAGGCCTCCTGTGAGGCCTTGGCAAGGCACTTTGCAGATAAAATTGATCGGATTAGGAGTGTTATTCCGTGCACTTTGGATACAGTTAGTGAGCAGGAGGCGGTCTGTGGCACACTGGTTTTGTGGTTCCAGCTTCTTCCTTCTGATGAAGTGGACAAGGTGCTTTCATCTGTAAGGCCGACCACCTGCTTACTTGATCCTTGCCCATCTTGGCTCATTATGAGCTGCAGAGAGAGGCTGGGTGAGGGGATCAAGGCAGTGGTGAACGCCTCCCTTGAAGAGGGAGTGATGCCATCAGCCCTCAAGGAGGCAGTGATAAGACCGCTTTTAAAAAAGCCCTCCTTGGATCCCCAAGTTCTGAACAACTTTCGCCCAGTCTCGAATCTGCCTTTTTTGGGCAAGGTGATTGAGCAGGTGGTGGCGATGCCGTTGAAGGCACACTTGGAAAAAGCCGATTATCTAGATCCATTTCCGTTGGGCTTCAGGCCTGGGCATGGGACAGAAATGGCCTTGGTCGCCTTGGTGGATGATATGAGGAGGGCTCTGGATAGGGGTGAATGCTCCTTCCTTGTTCTCCTCAACCTCTCAGTGGCTTTTGATACCGTTGACCACGGTATCCTCCTGGACTGCCTGGAGGGGTTGGGCACTGGAGAAACCATATTACAGTGGTTCTGGTCCTTCCTCTCTGGCATGTACCAGAGGATAGCACTGGGAGAGGAGGTTTCGGACCCGTGGCCACTCATTTGTGGGGTGCCACAGGGTTCCATCCTCTCCCCGATGCTATTTAACATCTATGTGAAGCCGCTGGGGGCTATCATCAGGAGGTTTGGGGTGCGGTGTCATCAGTATGCGGATGACACGCAGCTCTACCTCTCGTTCAAATCTTCACCAAGGTTAGCCATAGAATCCCTGTCCGAGTGTCTGGAGACGGTGAGTGGCTGGATGGGGAGGAATAAGCTGAAGCTGAACCCTGACAAGACCGAGGTACTTTTGGTGGGAGCCAAGAGGAGGTTGGGGGATGTTGACCTGGTGTTGAATGGTTACCCTTGAAAGACCAGGTCCGCAGCCTGGGGGTCATCTTAGACTCCCAGCTGTCCATGGAGGCTCAGGTGTCAGCTATGAGCCGGACAGCACTGTACCAACTCCATCTGATACGGCGGCTGCACCCCTTCCTTCCCGACCATCTGCTCCCATCGGTAGTACATGCCCTGGTCTCCTCTCATTTAGACTGTGCTCTACATGGGATTACCCTTGAAGACGGTTCGGAAGCTGCAGCTGGTACAGAATGCAGCGGCTCGCCTGATTAAAGGCAGCCTCCGGCGAGATCACATCAACTCCAGTGCTGAAGGAGTTGCTCTGGCTACCAGTTGTTTTCCAGGCCAAATTCAGGGTGTTGGTTTTGACCTTTAAAACTCTATGCGGTTCCGGCCCAGCCTATCTCAAGGAGTGCCTCCAGCAACACCAGAAAGGCTGCTCAGCAAGATCAGCCTCGGATGGCCTTCTCTCTGTCCCATCAGCCAAGACAGCTAGGCTGGTGAGGCCAAGGGAGAGGGCCTTCTCTGTGGTGGCCCCCACTCTGTGGAACTCCCTCCCTAGGGAACTCCGCCATGCCCCCTCTTTAATGAGCTTCCACTGCACATTAAGAACATGGTTGTTCAGGCAGGCATTTGGGGTGGGCTAGGGTAATTTTAGAAATGTGATGTTTTAATGTTGAATTTTATTGTATAAAATGTTTTATTTATTTATTTATTTATTCATTCATTCATTCATTCATTCATTCATTTCATTTCTATACCACCCAATAGCTGAAGCTCTCTGGGCGGTTCACAAAAATTAAATCCAAGCAACACACAATAAAACAATTTAAAATATACAGAACATTAAAACCACAATATAACAATACAACCACAATAAACCCTAGCAGCAGTGCAGGAGTTTAAAATACAGATTTAAAACAGCAAAGATAAAAATTTAGGAAGCTAAAATGCTAAAATGCCTGGGAAAATAAAAAGGTCCTCACCTGGCGCCAAAAGGAATACAATGTAGGCGCCAGGCGAACCTCACTAGGGAGCTCATTCCAGAGCCGGGGTGCCACAGCAGAAAAAGCCCTCCTCCTAGTAGCCACCCGCCTCACTTCCTTTGGCAGGGGCTCACGGAGAAGGGCCGCTGATGATGATCTTAAGGTCCGGGCAGGCACATATGGGAGGAGGCGATCCTTCAGGTAACCTGGCCCCAAGCCGTTAAGGGCTTTGAATGTTAACACCAGCACTTTGAATCGGGCCCGGAAATGGACTGGCAGCCAGTGCAGCTGGAAAAGTACTGGCGTAATATGAGCTCGCAGGCCAGTCCCTGTTAACAATCTTGCTGCCCTATTTTGGACCAGCTGAAGTTTCCGGACCATTTTCAAAGGCAGCCCCACATATAACGCATTGCAGTAATCCAGACGAGAAGTTATCAGAGCATGGATAACTGTAGCTAGGCTATCTCTGTCCAGATAAGGGCGTAGTTGGTATACCAGCCTAAGCTGATAAAAAGTGCTCCATGCCACTGAGTTCACCTGTGCCTCAAGTGACAGTTCTGGATCCAAGAGCACCCCCAAACTACGAACCTGATCCTTTAGGGGGAGTGCAACCCCCTCCAGAACAGGTTGAATATCACCTAACCGGGCAGACGAACCACCCACTAACAGTACCTCCGTCTTGTCTGGATTGAGTTTCAGTTTATTAGCCCTCATCCAGTCCATTACCGTGCCCAGGCACTGATTCAGAACAGGCACTGCCTCACCTGGTTTTGATGTAAAAGAGAGGTAGAGCTGGGTGTCATCTGCATATTGATGGCACCTCAGCCCACACCTCCGGATAACCTCCCCCAGCGGTTTCATGTAGATGTTAAACAGCATGGGGGATAAAATAGAGCCCTGTGGAACCCCATGGCACAATTGCCATGGCACAGAGCAGTAATCCCCCAGCACCACCTTCTGGAATCGGCCATCCAAGTAGAAGCGGAACCACTGTAGTGCAGTGCCTCTTACTCCCAACCCAGACAACCTATCCAGAAGGATACCATGGTCGATGGTATCGAAAGCCACTGAAAGCCGTTTTTATGTTGTACATCGCCCAGAGTGGCTGGGTGACCGGCCAGATGGGCGATTAATAAATTAAATAAACAAACAAACAAACAAATAAATAAAATATACGCCCCAACCACAGATGCTGAAGAAGCAGAAGTAGATCAGTTGTATGAGGATCTGCAGCACTTACTGGATAATACGCCAAAAAGAGATGTTATTTTCATTACAGGAGACTGGAATGCTAAGGTGGGGAGTCAAACGATACCTGGAATTACAGGCAAGCATGGTCTGGGAGAACAAAATGAAGCGGGACATAGGCTGATAGAATTTTGTCAAGACAACTCACTGCGCATAACAAACACTCTTTTCCAACAACCTAAAATATGACTTTATACATGGACTTCACCAGATGGTCGACACCGAAATCAGATTGACTACATCCTTTGTAGCCAAAGGTGGCGGACATCTGTACATTCGGTAAAAACAAGACCTGGAGCTGACTGTAGTTCAGATCACGTACTTCTTATTACACAATTTAGAATCAGACTAAAGAGAATAGGGAAGACCCACAGATCAGTTAGATATGAGCTCACTAATATTCCTAATGAATATGCAGTGGAGGTGAAGAATAGATTTAAGGGACTAGATTTAGTAGATAGGGTCCCAGAAGAAATATGGACAGAAGTTCGCAACATTGTTCAGGAGGCGACAACAAAAAACGTCCCAAAGAAAAAGAAAACCAAGAAGGCAAGATGGCTGATTGCTGAGACGCTGGAAGTAGCCCAAAAAAGAAGGAAAGCAAAAGGCAACAGGGAAAGGGGGAGATATGCCCAATTACATGCAAAATTCCAGAGGTTAGCCAGAAGTGATAAGGAATTATTTTTAAACAAGCAATGTGTGGAAGTGGAAGAAGATAATAGAATAGGAAGGACAAGAGACCTCTTCCAGAAAATTAGAAACATTGGAGGTAAATTCCAGGCAAAAATGGGTATGATCAAAAACAAAGATGGCAAGGACCTAACAGAAGCAGAAGTGAGCAAGAAAAGGTGGCAAGAATATACAGAAGATCTATATAAGAAGGATAATAATATTGGGGATAGATTTGATGGTGTGGTCAGTGAGTTAGAGCCAGACATCCTGAAGACTGAGGTTGAATGGGCCTTAAGAAGCATTGCTAATAACAAGGCAGCAGGAGACGACGGTATCCCAGCTGAACTGTTTAAAATCTTGCAAGATGATGCTGTCAAGGTGATGCACTCATGCATGCCATATGCCAGCAAATTTGGAAAACACAAGAATGGCCAACAAATTGGAAAAAATCTACTTATATCCCCCAAAAAGAGAAACACTAAAGAATGTTCAAACTATCGAATAGTGGCACTTATTTCACATGCCAGTAAGGTCATGCTCAAGATCTTGCAAGGTAGATTCCAGCAATTCATGGAACGAGAATTGCCAGATGTACAACCTGGGTTTAGAAAAGGCAGAGGAACTAGAGACTAAATTGCCAATATCTGCTGGATAATGGAGAAAGCCAGGGAGTTTCAGAAAAAAACATCTATTTCTGTTTTATTGACTATTCTAAAGTCTTTGACTGTGTGGATCATCACAAATTGTGGCATGTTCTTGGTGGTATGGGGATACCAAGACATCTTGTCTGCCTCCTGAGGAATCTGTATAACGACCAAGTAGCAACGGTAAGAACAGACCACGGAACAACGGACTGGTTTAAGATTGGGAAAGGAGTATGGCAGGGTTGTATACTCTCACCCTACCTATTCAACCTGCACGCAGAACACATCATGCGACATGCTGGGCTTGATGAATCCAAGGCTGGAGTTAAAATCGCTGGAAGAAATATTAACAATCTCCGATATGCAGATGATACCACTTTGATGGCTGAAAGTGAGGAGGAGGTGAGGAACCTCATGACGAAGGTGAAAAAAGAAAGTGCAAAAACTAGGTTGCAGTTAAACCTAAAAAAAAAAAAGATTATGGCAACCAGCTTGATTGATAACTGACAAATAGAGGGAGAAAATGTGGAGGCAGTGACAGACTTTGTCTTTCTAGGCGCAAAGATTACTGCAGATGCTGACTGCAGTCAGGAAATCAGAAGACATTTACTTCTTGGGAGGAGAGCAATGACAAATCTTGATAAAATAGTGAAGAGCAGAGATATCACACTGACAACAAAGGTCCGCATAGTGAAAGCAATGATATTCCCCGTAGTAACCTATGGCTGCGACAGCTGGACCATAAGGAAGGCTGAGCGAAGGAAGATAGATGCTTCTGAACTGTGGTGCTGGAGGAAAATTCTGAGAGTGCCTTGGACTGCAAGAAGATCAAACCAGTCCATACTCCAGGAAAAAAGGCAGACTGCTCACTTGAGGGAATGATATTAAAGGCAAAACTGAAGTACTTTGGCCACATCATGAGAAGACAGGATACCCTGGAGTAGATGTTGATGCTAGGGAAAGTGGAAGGCCAAAGGAAGAGGGGCCGACCAAGGGCAAGATGGATGGATGATATTCTGGAGGTGATGGACTTGACCCTGGGGGAGCTGGGGGTGGCAACGGCCAACAGGAAGCTCTGGCATGGGCTGCTCCATGAAGTCATGAAGAGTCGGAAGTGACTGAATGAATAAACAACAAAAGCTTCCAAATCCCGGGAAGTACTATCCCCTCTACTCAGCACTGGTTAGGCCTCATCTGGAGTACTGTGTCCAGTTCTGGGCAACACATTTTAAGAAGGATGCAGACAAACTGGAGAGGGTTCAGAGGAGGGCAACAAAGATGATCAGGGGACTGGAAACAAAGCCCTATAAAGAGAGACTGAAAGAACTGGGCATGTTTAGCTTTGAGAAGAGAAGACTGAGGGGAGATATGATAGCGCTCTTCAAGTACTTGAAAGGTTGTCACACACAGGAAGGCCAGGATCTCTTCTCGATCATCCCAGAGTGCAGAACACGGAATAATGGGCTCAAGTTACAGGAAGCCAGGTTCCGGCTGAACATCAGGAAAAACTTCCTGACTGGGAGAGCAATATGACAATGGAACCAATTCCCCAGGGAGGTGGTGGGCTCTCCCACACTGGAGGCGTTCAAGACGAGGCTGGACAGCCATCTGTCAGGGATGCTCTGACTTGGATCCCTGCATTGAGCAGGGGGTTGGACTCGATGGCCTTGTAGGCCCCTTCCAACCCTACTATTCTATTCTAAGCAGAGTGGAAGAGAAGGAGGAGGAAGTGTGGGGTCTTGTACCAGCATTGTTTCTACCAGTGCAGCAGAATCCCTCTCCCCACTCTCTGCTGGAGCCAGTGAGATTCATTTTGAACAGTTTATAGCTCAGTGGTAGAATACTGCTTTGCATGCAGACAGTCCCACCTTAAATCCCAGGCATCACCAGTTAAAATGGCCTCAGGTAGCAGGTGATAAGCAAGACTTCTACCTGTCTGAGAGCTGCCAGATTGAACAATAGTGGAGAGATGGAGCAAGGGTCTGTCTCTCCCATCCTATTCAGGCATTCGCTTGAATGCACGAGGGCGTAAAGTACTTACTGGGATGAGGCTAAGCACACTGGCCCCAGCCCCTACATCTCTGGGTGTGCCAGCCCCACCCCCTCACTTCAGGCCTTGCTGTGTTCAACTGGCAAGGCCTGAACAGGAGCTTTACTGCCTTATCCAGGTTCTTGATTGTGCTGAGAGTTCTACTTGCTTTCAAGAAAACATGAGTAGAGCTCCTATTCAGACCTTGGCAGTTCAACACAGCAATAACTGGATGGAGGGGGGCAGGATGGTGCACTGGGACACATAGAAGATGGCCAGGCCAGCATGCTTAGCTTCATCCCAATACACACTGCAAACTTTCATGTGTTCAAACAAATGCCCGGACAGGGCTGATATCTAAAGCAGCATCACATAATATACTGTAGGACAATGTTATTTTCTAAGGAGTTCTGGTATATTTTGCCCCCCGCCCCCAGAAAACATGTCCCACCCCAAACAATTGTTGAAATGCTCCCCTCTATTTTTTAGCCTGTGAATGAGGCCAAAAACTTTTTTTTTTGCAGGCAGGAGGGGTGTGATGGAATTTAGGCCCAGCCTCAGTCCATCCAACTTCCAGGCTTATAGAACATTTTTCTCTAGCTAATAAATTTTAGTCTCGTGTGCTCCTGTTTATATTTGATTTTATCTGTCCGGGGGGGGGGGGTATTTTCTATCATATTTTAAAGTTTTTGCCATTTGCTTTCCCGATATTTTAATTAGATGAGATGCACTGAGGTTTAATTTGAATGTTATTTCAGGCTCCAGTCTATCCCAGTGTGAGATTTTGATTTCTATATGAAGATTTTAAAGGCTTTTAAAAAGTTTTTGTTCTGAAGTCCTTAGTGAACAGCTGTATCAGAAAGAAGAGGTAGAGAAAGTGGATTCTAAGACTTTTTTGAGCTATCGGCTTCTTAAGATTCATTTGCTGGCCATGTAATGTATCTCTTTCAATCTGTGCGCATATTACTGTATGTGTATCTATGAAGGTTTACCACTGCAATAAATGGTGTGGTATGATAAAGGATATTTATCACTTGCCATTACAAGGGATGCCTCCATGGTAATTGCCAGATTTTATTACACAGCTCTCTATCATGATTTCCACTGACCTATGGCACATGGAATGTGTTCAACAGGTAGCACATGATCCAATCCAATACACTTCCCCTGCTGAAACTACTGCTGATGATTCTGATATTTGGTCCTTGTATTTATTAATGTCAGCAACTGGAAATTCAGCATCTGGTAGCTGATGTTATGTATTGGATATTCTGTAAATCATTTCATTTCATTGATTCCATACCTATACCACCCAACAGCCAAAGCTCTCTGGGTGGTTTACAAAGATTTAAACCCTGAAAATATATAATATATAACCAACATACAAAGACTTAACCATTTTAAAACAATCAACAGTAAATCCAAAGACTCGTGAAAAACATTGGGCAGTATCCAACAGGGTGCTGTGCCCTGCCAATTCGGTATCACAAATAGCCGTTCCCGCCAATTCCAGAGATTTAACACTTCTGAGAGGAAGCCCCAAAATGAGGGGAAATGGGACAGGTCAGTGAAGCTCCATTATGTGAGCTCTGCTGACCTGCCCTGTTCCAGAAACAAGGATTTCCATTCATTTCCAGTTACTCCCAGAAGCACTAACTCTCCATTGCTCAAGCGGTGGATGCTGCTTGCAGAATGGAATTGGAGGGGTGCAACAGAATCAGTGGGAGCATAGCATCCCACTGGATACTGCCCTTTATTATATACTGTCAAATGCCTGGGAGTGGAGGAACGTCTTAACCTGATGCTGAAAAGATGACAATGTTGGCACCAGGTAGGCACGCCCAGCCAGAGACCTCTTTATTCAAGCAAGCCTTTGGCATGGAAGTAGGTCTGTTGGGTTGGATGCTTTTTTACTCTGTTAAACATGGCCAAGAGTGGGAATCGTGTGGCCCTCCCGGTGTTTTGGCTTACAGTTTCCCTCATCCCTCATCATTGGCCATGCTGGTGAGAGCTGATGGCAGTTGTAGGCCAAAACTTCTGGAGGGGACCAGTTTGCCTAGTCCTGGTGTGCACAGCAGCTGGAGTGGAGGTAGCCTGCATATCCCCGTAACTCCTGTCATGGGGTATTTCATGTACAGAGGGTCGTGTCAACCGCCCTACTGTCTCCACGGAAAGAACTATTAGGATTGGGGCCAGAAGCACAGGGCAGATTATTTTTTTGCTTGGATTGATGAGGACTTCTATTATTATTGTTATTATTATTATTATTATTATTATTATTATTATTAACATTTCTATACCATCCCATAGCCAAAGCTGTCTGGGCAGTTTACAAAGTTTAAAAAACATTGAAATACATCATATGAAGGTGTTGTTTTTTTAGGTTTTTTAAAAAAGTATCTACAGAAAACACACAAACTAGCAGTATATTCAGAGACAACATATATCTAAAAACAACTTTGAACAGTCAAACATAACCATAAAGCACATCCAGGACTGATTAAAAAGCCATCATATGCTGCCAAATGCCAGAGAAAAAAGATAGATCTGAAAAGATAACAATGTTGGTGCCAGGTGGGCCTCGTCGGGGAGAGCATTCCACAGTTGGGGGGCCACCACTGAGGAGGCCCTCTCCCTCATTGTGGGGGAGAGGGCCCTCATCTGCCTTCTGAGCCTCCCTTGGAGGAGGCAGCCAGAGGAGGACCTTAGATGCTGAGTATAGAGTATGGGCAGGGAGAGGCACTCTGTCAGATATTGTGGTCCCAAGAATTAGCTCGGCCCCATGACCAGTCTCTAAACCTGACCCACAAGAATTTAAAATTTCGGGAAGAATTTCAGGGAGCAAACAGGTGCTGGTGGTGCAGAGGTTCAATCCTTCCTTCTCAGTGCATGTTGGTCTCAATCCAAGTTGGGGATGTGTGCAGATACCCTAAAGTAACAAAAAATATAAGGCTCAGCTACACCTCACACAATTAACTTACTGCGTAGTTTGATCCCAAGTTTCCCAAGATGTAGCAATATTATCCAAGGCAGCCCATCAGTCATGTACAGTGGCTGTTGACTCCTCAACCCCCCCGGCCCCCCCCCACATTTTTGGAAATTGCAGGCAGGCAGCCTGGCCAGATAGCTTATTGAACGTCTGCTGGCCTTTTTTTGGTGGATCACACTTTCTGAAAGCCCATGATCGTTGTTGAGAAGATGGATGTCGACCCTTAGAGCAGCAAGAGAGTCTCCTTCACAAGCCCCTGAAGGGAGCCTTGGATAGAAGTTTGGGTTTCTGCAAACTGGTGCATCTTTCTTAACGAAGGCTGTATACTCCTCTGACATGTGTTTGTGAAGGAGGCTAGCCAGAGAACATTTCGGAATGTTTCCATGACAGCCCAGCCATCAATCTTGACTTTACCAAGAAGTTTCATCACCAATAGTTTAAAGTAGCTGTTGTAGCCATTTATCCATCATGCTGCGTTTTAACAGAGGTGTCGCACATCTCTCAGGTTTCAAGGCCAGAGTGACAAGGACATAAAGAAAATCCTCAGCTCCACATTCGGCGAAGCCAGCAAGTGCCAGCAAGCTGTGATATTTCATGGTGTGTCCCCTCAGGCAAGGAAAAAAATTGAACAGCCCAGTCCTCAACAGCCGGTGACTGGGACTTAATCTGTGCCCCAGCCTCACCAGAGCGTAGCCCAGGAACACACTCCCCAAAATAACGACTCGGTGTCGTAAACAGGACATTGCCAAAACTTTGCTTACATGACCTCAAAAATCTTTACAACAGCCTTGTGAAGTAGGCCAGCCTTACTTATTTATTTAAAATATTTCTTGGCTGCCTTCCAGGTCAGAAGCCCTCCCAAGGTGGCTTACAGCAATAAAATGCATAAAAACAGGTAAAATATTAAAAGTGATAAAAACATGAAAACAATAAAAATGACAAAGAAAGCCAACAAGAAAAACAACAGCAACAACAATGCAGTAATAACTGCAACAACAGTCATATCAAGAGAAGGCCATGGGAAAATAATATGTTTCCAAGGCCTTCTGAAAAGCCTGCACTGACGGAGCATGGCGGACCTCCAATGGCGACTTTTTCCAAAGGTGTGGGGCCACTGCAGAGAAGACCCTCTCATGTGTGATCACCCACCTGACTGCTCTCATGGGTAGGCAAATGAGAAGGGCCTCTCTGTCAGATCTTAAAGTACAGGCATGCTGATATGGGTGAAGGCAGTCCTTCAGGTAACTTGGCCCCAGACCATTTAAGTTTTTAAGGTCAAAACCAGCACTTTGAATTGGGCTTGGAAATACAGTGATAACCAGTGAAGCTGGTATGCTACAGGCGTTAGGTGATCGAATTGCCTTGCCTACACCAATACTCGGGCAGTCGTATTCTGCACCAGCTGAAGTTTCTGAACCATCTTCAAAGGCAGCCCCATGTACAGCGCATTACAGTAGTCCAGCCTGGACGTGTGTGGACAACTGAGGCAAGGTCCATCCTCTCCAAAAGGGGCTGCCCACAGCTGGTGTACCAGCCTAAGCTGGTAAAAACAACCAACCAACCAACCAACCAACCAACCAACAACACTCCTGGATACTGCAGCCATCAGGGCTTCCGCAGTTAGCTCAGTGTCGGGGAGGACTCCAAGATGGCACACTTTTAGGGGGAGTGCAATCCCTACTAAGGCCAATTGTAAACCTCCATACAAAGGAATTGGTTTCCCAGCCCACAGCACCTCCATCTTGTCTGGATTAAGGTTCAGATTCTTCCCCCTCATCCATCCCAAAACAGCCTCCAGACACTGTTGTCATTATTCCTCCTACTGATGTTTGGAGGCTGAGAGAATGGTGGGGAGGATCCATAGCTGTGTATCCTTCACGCACAGATCATTCCAGGTTCAGTCCCAGGCATCTCCCGTTAAACGATCTCAGGTAGAGGAGCTGAGGGGAAATGATCATTTATTGATTAGAAGCTTTTTATTTTTATTTTTACCCTGCTCTTCAGCCAAAAAGGCTCCCAGAGCAGCTTACACAGATCAGAAATAAAGCAGCCCCTGCCTGCAGGCTTACAGTGTAAGGGGCATGACACAAAAGGAAAGGGGATTGGGAGGGAAGAGGAAAAAAGAAAATTCAGACAGGGGATTCTTAAGAATATAAGAAGAGCCCTGCTGTGTCAGACCAAGGGTCCATTTAGTCCAGCATTCTGTTCACACAGTGGCCAACCAGCTGTCGACCAGGAACCCACAAGCAGGGCATGAGCACAACAGCACCCTCCCACCCATGTTCCCCAGCATCTGGTGCACACAGGCTCACTGCCCCCAGTACATCAAGACTAGTAGCCATTGAGAGCCTTTTTCTCCCAGAATTTGTCTAACCCCCTTTTAAAGCCATCCAAACTGGTGGCCATCACTACTTCCTGTGGTAGCAAATTCCATAGTTTATGCACTGTGTGAAGAACTCTTCCTTTTCTCTGTCCTGAGTCTCCTACCAATCAGCTTCACAGGATGACCCCAATGGGTTCTAGTATTTTCGAGAGCGGGAGAAAAATGTCTCCC
The DNA here is from genome assembly GCF_057233095.1 of Heloderma suspectum. Classification (NCBI taxonomy): domain Eukaryota; kingdom Metazoa; phylum Chordata; class Lepidosauria; order Squamata; family Helodermatidae; genus Heloderma; species Heloderma suspectum. The sequence continues at coordinate 11,261,865 of NC_139459.1, forward strand.
TATCTACATTCTCCACACCATGCATAATTTTGTAGACCTCTATCATATCTCCCCTCACTAGGGGTGTACGAAACCCCCTTACCTGAACTCTGCAGGGGTCCACGAGGGGGGGAGGCGATCTGTCCCTTCCCCCTGGAATCCTCGCCGGCCAGCTCCGCTCCGCAGTGAGTCCGCAGAGCTGCCGGCCGGCTTCGAAGTGCCAGTGATACGGCTGCCATTGCCATATCGCTGGCTGGGCAGATTAACTGCAGCCACAAATGGCATCCCGGTCACATTTGCGGCCGCAGTTAATCCGCCCAGCCAACAATATGGCAATGGTGGCTGTATCGCTGGCACTCCAGAGCCAGCCGGCAGGGAGGATCCGGCTGGCGAGGATTTCTCCAGGAGGCGGAGGTAAGTCTTCTGATCCTCCAAGGACTCCAGGGGGCTGGATTCTTTTGAAACCAGCCTCACTGGGATCCGTGGAGGATTTCTCCCCCATCCCTACCCCTCACCCTCCTTTTTTCCAAGCTAAACAATCCCAGCTGATGTAACCTTCTCTCATAGCTCCAGCCCCTGGATCATTTTAGTTGCCCTTTTCTGCACTTTCTCCAGCTCTACAATATCTTTTTTAGGTGTGGTGACCAGAACTGTACACAGTAGTCCAAGTGTGGTCACACCATAGATCTGTATAGGGGCAGTACGATGTTGGCAGTTTTATTCTCAGTCCCTTTTCTAATTATGCCTAACATGGATTTGGCTTTTTTCACAGTGGCTGCACACTGGGTTGACATCTTCATTGGGCTGTCCACCACAACCCCAAGATCTCTAAGGGGGTTCTTAGTTACCAACTGCAGCAGGCTATGGAGCTGGACCTAAGCACAATGGAAGGGCTGCTCCTATCCTATCCTAGCCGTCTGATGGCCTCAGCCATGGCACCTAGTAACAGGAAGGATGGGGCTCTCTGCTGGAACTGTATCTAGCCATAATGGAAAGTGCCCGACTTGCCCTCCACCTGTGCATTTGGATGGCATGGGAAAAAGCTCTATGTCACCTTGAGTTTCCTTTCAGAGAAATAGGTGGGATATAGGCTTTTAAAAATAATTAATTAATTAATTGATACTGCTCTCTCTCTCTCTCTCTCTCTCTTTCAAATATTTCTAGGCTGCCTTTCACAGCAGAAGCCCTTAGAGAGCTGCTCGCAGTCAGAATGGACAATACTAAGCTAGATATACCAAAGATCTAACAGCAGCTATCCAGGCTACTTTGTCTAACAGCAGCTATCCAGGATCTCAGGCAGGGTTTTCTTTCTATCTCCTTCTACCTAGAATTATAGAATAGTAGGGTTGGAAGGGGCCTATAAGACCATCAAGTCCAGACCCCTGCTCAATGCAGGAATCTAAGGCAAAGCATTCCTGACAAATGGCTGTCCAGCCTCATGTTGAATGCTTCCAGTGTGGGAGAGCCCACCACCTCCCTAGGTCATTGGTTCCATTGTCGTGTTGTTCTAACAGTCAGGAGGTTTTTTTTCCTGATGTTCAGCTGGAATCTGGCTTCCTGTAACTTGAGCCCATTATTCCTTGTCCTGAACTCTGGGATGATCGAGAAGAGATCCTGGCCTTCCTCTCTGGGAAAACCTTTCAAGTACTTGAACAGCGCTATCCTGTCTCCCCTCAGTCTTCTCTTCTCAAGGCTAAACATGCCCAGTTCTTTCTGTCTCTCTTCATAGGGCTTTGTTTCCAGTCCCCTGATCATCTTTGTTGCCCTCCTCTGAACCCTCTCCAGCTTGTCTGCATCCTTCTTCAAGTGTGATGCCCAGAACTGGACACAGTACTCCAGATGATGCCTAACCAGTGCTGAGTAGAGGAGAACTGGTACTAAATGGCTTTGGAAGTTATACTTCTATTAATGCAGCCCAACATAGCATTTGCCTTTTTTTTTACAGCCACAGCACTTTGTTGGTTCATATTTAGGGATGTATGAAAGTCACTTACCTTTTTGCAGCTTTGATTCACGGTGGGGGGAGGCGCTCTGTCCCTCCCCCTGGAATCCTCCCTGGCTAGCTCTGCTCCACGGCAGCTCTGCGGAGCTGCCAGCCAGGGCCGTCCGCAGCTGGAGTTCCGGCCATGGCTGGCTGCTGCGGCCGCAAATGGCGGCCGCTTTGCGTCCTGCCAGGCTGCCGTGATAGGCTGCCTAAGTATTTACATAGCCTATCACGGCAAAGAGCAGGGATGCAAACGGCAGCCACTATGCCGTTTGAGCCGCTGCTCTTTCCGTGATAGGCTATGTAAATACTTACATAGCCTATCACGGAAAGAGCAGCCACGCAAATGGTGTAGTGGCTTCCTCCCGGGGGGGATTCCACGGGGTGGTGGAGGGTGGGAGGACGTTCTGCCACAGGTTTCGGGGGGAAAAATGCCAGTGCATTCAGCCTCACTGAAATCCGTGGTGGAATTCTCCGCCATCCCTACTCATTTTCAGCCTGTGATCTACAACAATTCCAAGATCCTTCTTGCTTGTAGTATTGTTGAGCCAAGTATAAGGATGGGGGAGAATTTCTCCCCGAAACTTCGGGGGGCCGAGTGCCAATGTGTTCGGCCACCCGAAGTAGTTTCGGGGAGAAATTCTCCACTCCCCCGCCCCCGCACCCCCCCGGGACGGGACTTACCTTTCCCGAATGTCCCTCCCGGCGGTGGGTCCCAGCAGCGGTTTGTCAGGTCTTCGTCAGGGGCGGGGGCAGCAGCCGGTCTTTCGACCGGCTGCCACCGCCGCCATTCCAATAAAAGTAAAAAAACCCCCAAAAAACGCCCCCATGATAGGCTACGTGACAATTAACGTAGCCTATCACGGCTAGATCTGCAAAGTCAGCTGTGATAGGCTACGTTAATCGTCACGTATCCTATCACGGGTGACTTTAAAAAAAAAAAAAAAGCCCGTACAGATAATGGCGGCCCCCATAGGGTGTCGCCATTCACGTTCCTTATTTGGTCGCTGTAGTCTACGTAAAGATTACGTAGACTACAGCGACCAAATAAGGAACGCGAATGGTGGCTCCCTATGGGGGCCGCCATTTGCGTACGCGCTTTTTTTTTTTTTAAAGTCACCCGTGATAGGCTACGTGATGATTAACGTAGCCTATCACGGCTGACTTTGCAGATCTAGCCGTGATAGGCTACGTTAATCGTCACGTAGCCTATCACGGGGGCGTTTTTTTTTTTAACTTTTTATTTCGCGGCCAGGCGAGGCGAGGCGCCTCCCCCCCGGCCTGAATTTCAGGGGGAGCAGTGAAGCGCCTCCCCCCCACCGCGAACAAGCTGCGAGACCAGGTAAGTGGCTTTCGTGCACTCCTAGCCAAGTATCCCCCATCTTGTAACTGTGCATTTGGTTTCTTTTTCCTAGGTGCAGAACTTGGCATTGGTGTGTTATAAATCTAGGGATGTTAGAGAATTCCACCATGGATCCCAGGGAGACCGAATTCCAGTGAATTCGGCCCCCTGGAATCCATGGCAGAACGAAAGCCCCGCAAAACGGAGCCTACCTGGCTGCGGCTCTGGTGGTGGTGGTGGGTCTGGTGGCGGCGGCTCTGGCAGCAGCGGCAGCTCCAGCGGCTCCAGCCACTGCCGGGCTGCGGCCGCAAATGGCGGCCGCTACACCGGCCACCATTTGCGTCCCTGGCAAACCATGATAGGCTATGTAAGTATCTATGTAGCCTATCACGGCTCAGGGCAGGGACGAAAATGGCGTAGCTGCCACCATTTGCGTCCGTGTCTTTTGCCATGATAGGCTACGTAAATATATATGTAGCCTATCACAGCAATAGGAAGGAATGCAAATGGTGGCCACCGTAGCTGCTGCCATTTGCGTCCGTGTCTTTAGCTATGATAGGCTGCGTATATATTTACGTAGCCTATCATGGCTAAAGACACGGACACAAATGGCGGCAGCTATGGCAGCCACCATTTGCGTCCCTTTGTAGCCCAGCAGCCGGATGTCTGGCTGTGGGTGGCCCTGGCCGGCGGCTCCATGGAGTTACTGTGGAACGGAGCCGGCCGGGGAGGATTCTGGGGGGAGGGACAGAGTGCTTACCCCCCACCGCAGATTGCCCAGTGTGGAGCCAGGTAAGAGTTTCATACATCCCTATATAAATCTGGTGTGTTATAAATCATAACATAAGAACATAAGAAGAACCATGTTGGATCAGACCAAATGCCTTTCTAGTTTAGCACTCTGTTTGCACAGTGGCTAACCAGATGCCAATGGGAAGGCCACAAGCCGGACATGTGGCCAACAGCAGCCTCCTGCTCTTGGTCCCCTGTAACTGGTATATAAAGACATACTGCCTCCAATACTGGAGGTAATATATAGGGATGCTGCTGAATTTCATAATTAGTGTGATTGGTCTGAACTCATCCATTCTTAATGCTCACCTTTGTAGTGGTATGCCTATTTACAGCAGTTGCTGGGGAACATGGGTGGAAGGGTGCTGTTGCACTTACGTCCTGTTTGTGGTTTCCTGATCCACAGCTGGTTGGCCACTGTGTGAACAGAATGCTGGCCTCGATGGAGCCTTGGTCTGATCCAGCAGGGAACTTCTTATGTTCTGATGAGCCCAAGTTGATGTATTACAAAGTTCCTATTAAGTTTGGAGCTGATTGTGAAGTCTGGAGCATGTTGTCAACTGATAGCCATTCACCAAATGAGGAATCTTTGAATGTATCGCCCATCCCTAGAAGAGACATAGGGTTGCTGATTCTGGTGTCAGAAGGGCATTTTTCATAACGTCTAGTTCCTACAACAGAGATTGTGTGTGCCATGTACCAAAGAGAATGTCATCAACTGAAGACAAAACTCTTGGCCTTGAGCATGAGCTTCTATTAAAGCCTGATTCCTGTAGTCCTTTAACCTTTGATGCCCTTCAGGTGCCTGAAAGTGCTCTCTCTCTCTCTCTCTCTCTCTCTCTCTGTGCATGTGTGTGCACCATTGAGTGAGTGTCTGTATGTGTCTGTGTTCAAATGAACCATGTCTGTTCATTAGTCATGCTTCCAATGGGTTTTACCCCACTGACTATGAGGCTGGGTGAGGGTGTTAATACAAATGGTCATCCAGACAAGAGGTCTGATTAATAAAGTAAATGTTGCATGTCTTCCAAAGGAACTAGGCATGCACACCCCTTTGTCTTGATCTGAGTGGGCTGCCTACTAAAGAGATGTGGCTAGGTCTCTAGTCTGCCTCTGTTATTCATCAGCACTTTGAGAACTACCTTTGGTACACTTGCTGTTCCTTTCTTTCATGTTAGGAGCAAGAGAAAGCACAATTCATACAAATCGCAACCTCTCCGAAGCTTCTGCTCCTTCAACTGCCCCCCCATCAAGAGAACTTTAAGCAGCAACCCCCCCCCCGCCCCTGCCAGAACGTATGAGAATTGTGCTTGTGTTTGCCAAACAGGTGAACCAGTCATGTTCACAACTGAGATGCAAACTTGCACGTATTTTTGAGAGAAAGGTTTGTATGTTTCCAAACTTGTGAAAAATGTGCATTTTTTTTGGGGGGGGGAGTGTGCTTTAAATTGTGTGTTTTTCAAAATACATTTTTTCACACTTCACTGAATGGGGGGAAAGTGCACATTTTGGGTGTGCATTTCTAAAAATGTGCATGTTTCTCAATTGAAAATGCACATTTTTCCCCAGTTGGAAAATAAATGCTCACATCTGGGAATGCTAATGAAGTGAACTGAGCTTTGAGGGGGAATTTCAGAACCTTGACAAGGTCAGCATCACATGTTTGCCCCCCCCCACTCCCAGCAGCTCTCAACAAAGAAGAAGGCTAATGTGGGAACCGCAGTGCTTGCCTCCAAGGCTGCCTGCTTTGTAGCCTTCATTTAGTGCAGACGTGCCTTCATTGTAGAATGAAGGTCTAAAAAGCCAGGCTGAAATGTGTTACTTTTGAGGAGTCTGCAAACAATGACTCCATATTGATTCAGCTCATCCACTCATTCTTCCCTCGTCGGGACTGGTGAAATAGGCGCAACCTATTTGTTCTGAACCATTCTGAAGGTTATTGATTTGGAATCAATACAAATCAATTTTTCATAAATGCAACATTAAGAGTGGACAAATTGCCATGCTGAATCAGTCCAAGGTCCATCTAGTCCATTATTCTGTTTCCAACAGCGCACAGAGAGCATGCACTCCAAATATTCCTATAAATCTAAGACAATCCTTATTTTCTGGAAAGCCACTGTCCCTCTTTACCCCTATTTAGGGATGTTGCAGGCATCCAACTGGTTCCAGGAGTCCATTGGACTCCCCACACTTGCCCCCCGATCTCAGCTGGGCATGCTGCTGCCCCCACCTGCCAAGCAGTACGGGACCTGTCCAGGAGTATCCTGCAGCCGCCCATCCTCCATGCGATACATCTTTATGGAAGATGGGGGATCTAGATTTTCATATATCTAATGCTGTGCACAATGGCGGCCATAAAGGACCATTTCCACCCTTTTTGTATATCTAATGTTGCAGTGAGCAGCAGTGGTGACTCCTCAAGTGCCCACCGAGCGCTCAAGGTGTGAGTTCATCCATCCCTACCCCTATTATCGCTTTTTGAGGATGCCTTCTTAAAAGCTTTGCATGAAGTTGCTACAGTTGTTATCTTTGTGGTTCAAGTAGGGGCATTATCCATTCGACACCCTCCAGGCCTCTGGAAGTTAAATCCCAAACTGGGGACTGGACGCCTGATGTATTTTGTCAAGATTCATGTGCATTGCACCACACAGTGGACAGCCTGTCATTCCACAAAATGCAGTTGTTGATGTTTGTCACGTTTTTTTTTTTTTTTTTCCTACTAGTCAGTCTTTAACAAGAACACAACCCTTCTGGCTTTAAATCTTGTTACCTCCACTTTTGGACCAAAGCACCTAGCATGGATGAACAGCTTGGCGGGTAAGGGAGCAATCCTTGTGATATCAGAATACGCAATCAAACCTAGGGTCCAGTTAAGAAGCTTAATTAAAAGTAAGGATATAGGAGGGTGAAATTAGGTAGGTGGTATACAAAATAAACAAAACTATTTCTTTCAAATGAAAGGATAGACCAGATACAGCCATGGAGACCATATCTGGCATCTGCCTATATCTCCATTCAGAGATACTTCAGTGGATCTGTGTGAGTGAATGGGGTCTGGGCAATCACACTGGTGCTGAAAGCCCACAGTGGGGTAGCCCCACCCACTTTGAAGGGAAGCCCTGCTCACTGCTGGTCTGAGGCCCACATCATGCTTGGCCAGGACCAATTTGGCCTTTGGGCCAAAAAAGATTGCTTGGCCCCTGCTCTAAATAGTAGGGCTGTGCACTGCTTTGGTCTGAAGCCCAAATAACGAGTCGAAGCGGGCTGCTTCAGAGGTGCCTCCGTGTGATACGAGGTGGAGCAGAACAGCAATGAGGCACCCCAAAGCAAAGCGGCTTGTATACAAACTGCCTCGTCTGACTCGGTGATTTGTTCTGAGCAGTCTGGCACCAGAAGTATGAACTTGAGAAAGTTCAGCAGGGGGTTGAGGAGGAAGAGGGAGGGAGGGAGCTTTGACATTGGAAATTCTAGTTGCCAAATCAGGGCTGAATGTAACCCATCCATCTCCAATCAGTGACAATGGTGGAGGAGGGTGGGGAGACTAAATAACTGGAGAAAAACAGCTGTGTTTCACAGACAGAGATCATTCTGGTGATGTTACTTAGGGTTGTGAGAACCCACACCTATCCGGGTTCTCTGGACAACCATCCAGCCCCTGCTCTGCTCACTGGTCCCTTCACCTCTGCCCCAATCACCATGTTTTGTTTTGTTTTGTTTTAACATGGCAATTGGAAGTCTATGTGCACATAGACCTATATGCAAAAAGCACTGTGAATCTTGAGTATATGGATGATTCACATCACTTTTTGCATATTACTTTATGTGTGCAGAGGCAGCGGCGGAGCGGGGCTGAGAGGTATAGCTCTTTGCTTTGAGAGTAATTTGTGGAAAAAAATTCAGCTGCACCTAGAACAAAACATCCTGGGCCAAACTGTCTGAAATTTGGCAGTGCAGTCCTCCCCATGGGGGCAGAGAGGGCCCCAACTTTCATGTATTTATCATGAAAACTGAAAATGTTATGGCCATGTATATTTTCCCATGCAAGTCAATGGGAAAATGCCCAAACTGAGTTATTTCAATATCCGAATCTTGCTTCAGATTTGGATCCGAGTCTAAGCAGATGGGGTCCAAATCGGTCCAAGTCAAAGCAGGGCTGATTCGGAGGGTCCAAAGCGGCATCCCAAGCAAAGCAGGGGGCCCTTGCACAGCCTTACTAGATAGACTTTGTCAAACAATCCTAAAGAGAAGTTTCAAACGTATGTGCAAGCTGCATGGCTCACCCATGACTTTCGAGATGGCAAAGGGAAATGACCCCATCATTATCTCTGTAACTCAGGAAAGGGGAGCTGGCAGTGGGGAGAGAATTCTCTAATCAGGTGTGGTTCGCTCATAACATGGGGACTATTGTGCTATCCTTGAGACATGACACATCATCATGTAGGCAGGGGACTTGTGCCAAAGAGGTAACACCTTCCTACACATCATTTAGGGAGGTAAGATAAGAGATACAAGTTGAAGAAATTCCCAGTTTGCTTTGTTGTTGTTGTTCAGTCGTTCAGTCGTGTCCGACTCTTCGTGACCCCATGGACCATAGCACGCCAGGCCTTCCTGTCCTGCGCTCTCTCCCGGAGCGTGCTCAAGTTCATATTCATTGCATCCGTGATGCTATCTAGCCATCTCATCCTCTGCCGTCCCCTTCTCCTTTTGCCTTCAATCTTTCCCAGCATCAGGGTCTTTTCCAGGGAGTTTTCTCTTTGCATTAGGTGGCCAAAATATTGGAGCTTCAGCTTCATTGTCTGTCCTTCCAATGAGCACTCAGGGTTGATTTCCTTTAGGATGGACTGATTGGACCTCCTTGCAGTCCAGGGGACTCGTAAGAGTCTTCTCCAGCACCACAGTTCGAAAGCATCAATTCTTCGGCGCTCAGCCTTCCTTATAGTCCAGCTCTCACAGCCATACATTACTACTGGGAAAACCATAGCTTTGATTAGACGGACCTTTGTCGGCAAGGTGATGTCTCTGCTTCTTACTATGCTGTCTAGGTTTGCCATAGCTTTCCTCCCAAGGAGCAAGCGTCTTTTAATTTCATGGCTACAGTCACCATCTGAGGTGATCTTGGAGCCCAAGAAAGTAAAATCTGTCACTGCTTCCATTTCTTCCCCTTCTATATGCCAGGAAGTGATGGGGCCAGATGCCATGATCTTAGTTTTTTTAATGTTGAGTTTCAAACCAGCTTTTGCACTCTCCTCTTTCACCCTCAACAAGAGGCTCTTGAGATCCTCTTTCCTTTCTGCCATTAGGGTGGTATCGTCTGCATATCGGAGGTTGTTGATAATTCTCCCGGCAATCTTAATTCCGACCTCTGATTCATCCAACCCGGCATTTCTCATGATGTACTCTGCATATAAGTTAAATAAGCAGGGTGACAATATGCAGCCTTGTCGTACTCCTTTCCCAATTTTGAACCAATCGGTTGTTCCATGTCTGGTTCTTACTGTTGCTTCTTGACCCTCGTACAGGTTTCTCAGGAGACAGGTAAGGTGGTCTGGTACTCCCATCACTTTCAGAATTTGCCACAGTTTGTTGTGATCCACACAATCAAAGGCTTTAGCGTAGTCAATGAAGCAGAAATAGACGTTTTTCTGGAATTCTCTTGCTTTCTCCAGTACCAGTTTGCTACTGGTAGGCAGAACACATCCTGTATATCTGAGAGGCATGAGGCCCATGACAAGGCAACCTCTTTGCAGTGGCAATTTGAGTCAGTGAGTCCAAGAGAAATAGTTAAAGGGGCAGGCATTTTTCTCGAGATTAAATGTTCAGCACATAGTGGGGAGAGTAGAGTCTTCAGCAATGTGTAGTAATGAGGATGGAGGGCTTGGGAACTGATCCTTCATTTGAGAATTATGCCTAATAGATGCAGAGTTTATTGGTGGGCATAGTTCATTGCTTACATGGATCCACACTGCTGTTCTTCATTCCAGAATCCCTCTTGCCTTTAGTAGTCTAATATAAGCCCTGGGATGGATTAGACCATGATTGATTAACCTAGAGGATTCAGAAATCCTGGCCGGGATAGAGGGATGAATCTGCCACAAACATTACAAGAAGGAGAGCCAACCTGCAAGCCAGGAACAATTATGTTGACCCCACAATGTTCCCAGCTGCCCCTGGAACCCCTGGGCAGTTTTCTGAAAGAGATGACCAAGGAGATCACACTCTAGAGGCACAGTTTGCTTGGAAACAGTAATGACTCAGATCTGCACAGCACTGTGTTCCAGACCCTTCCCATGGATCTCCACCAGAGAGCCAAATGCTGAATTCAATGGCCCAGGGTCAAGACTCCCCCACAACTTGGCAATCGGGGTGTAACAAGGAGCTCTCTAATTTTGTTTGCACAGTGTTGGAGTACATACATACAGCTGCTCTTACTATTTGTCTTCAGCAGATGTCAGGTATTATTATTATTATTATTATTATTATATATTTGTATAATGCTCCATATCTAAAACAGATTTTGGAGTGGTGAACACAAAAAATAAAGCAGTAAAAAAATAAAAAAGATTAAAAACCACCTTAAAATCATGCTTAAACAAACAAACAAAAACAAAACAGAATGCCAGTAGAAACTGTGACTGGCCAGTTAAGGAATGCCTCCTGGAACAGTGCTGTTTTCAGGAGGTGCTGGAAAAAAACACAGTGTTGGTGACTGCCTGACCTCCAGGGGCAGGGAGTTCTAAAGAAAGGGGGCTACCACATTGAAGGCTCTTATCCTGGTGGACTCCAATCAGGCCATAGTTAGAGGTACATTGCCTCTGAGCATGGGATTGGCCTATCTTCCTTTAATTTATCTACATAAGAAAACATTCTGGCTGTTAGACACAACTTCATCCTAGAATTGTTGTGCCTTGGCCTGGCAGCAATCTTTTACAAATGCTATTTAAAATGGAGTTGGCCTTTTGTGTCACATCATATGACTACAGTCTTTCTTGCTGTGTTTCACTTTCACCTTTAGCCCTTGCTTAGCCAAGCTCTTTGTATTCATCTTGTTTTTTGGTTTGGTTGTTGTAGGGGGCTGCTCAAAAGATAATGGTTCATTCCCACTAGGCTCAGGCTCAGGCCCATCAATCCATTTGTCTGTGATTTTATTTGATATAAACCACCCACTGACATTCCAATCTCCATTTTATGTCCTAAGCAACAGCAGAAGTTATAGCCTGACATGTTTATCATTGTGAAGCTGAGCCAATTATCTATGTGCTGGGCTTGCTATTACAGATGTACAGCTATAATTAGGGTCACAAATGGTATAAGTTGCTGTGGTATTCAAAAAGACTGTGGCTTGCAAGTTTTGGAAACTTCACAAAATGTTTGTTTGGCTTCCAGAGTTTGGGGCCTAAATTTCAGCTTCTTTCATACAGTGTCATACAGAATGCTGACAGCAGAAAATGGCAGGGCATTATTCTGCAAGTAGATGAGAAAAATGAAAGCCCAGTACTTGGCTGCCTCAGCCTGTGGCAATTGTGTGATGGATTTTCCCACACCAACTTGCATGTGTGTGTGTTTATGTGTGGACAAATCTGTCAATTTCAGTATGTCTCGATTTCTCATTTTTGGAATCCTGGATTTGGCTCATACCAAACTGTGAGAAATTTTCCAGTCTTAAGTTCCTGAACTTGGAGTTGTGTGTGTGTGTGTGTTTTAAGTTTGATCATTCATATGCATTTTTGTGCTCATCTTTCATTTGTTCTTTCTTTCTATTTATTTATTACATTCTATGCTGCCCATTAGCTGCAACTCTCTGGGTGGTTCACAAAACAATTTCTTCTCATAATACTTCCATTTTTGTAGGCACTTTTGCCTAATATACACATTTTTGCCAGCACTTTTCCTAATATGAGGCATTTTTGAACATTATTTTCACACACACACAAACACACACACACACACACACATTGCATGCATTTTTGTGTGCACATTCCCCTAACATACACATTTTTGTACAATTTTTTTTTTATTGGAACACTTGATTGAAAAAAGTTCACATTTCAAAGGATAACTGAGTTTCATTGCACATATAGGTTTGAATGTGCAAAAATAGGTAAGTTTGCATTAAAACATGAATCAAACTAATTTCTTCCCCATCCATCCCTACTAACTTTCATCTGAGCTGACATGGTTGTCTGAGGGAGTTGTGTGAATGTTGAGTAGAAGAAGTTTGGGTGCTTCTTCACAATCGCTATAGTTGTAAGTGAGTACAATTCTCCTGCATTTGACAATCAGTATTCATGCTGTGATATGCAGAGCTGGATATTTTGCATATTGCTATGCCATTATACTAAGACTGGCAGAACCGAGGGCTCTGCGTAGGCCTCAGATAACTGAGGAAAATGGTCTCTTTACATAAAAAACAGCTCTGAAATGGTTGGCTAACTTGCTGACTGCAGTGAGTACTCAGTGAACATCCTCCATGGCTCATTCCTCTGCCTTTGTCACAAAAGAGAAGAAAGTGAAATCCCCACAAGACCTCCCCTCTGTTGCCACATTCTTGTATCCTCTCCCTCCGTTCTCTCTGGACTTGGAGAGTTCTGGGCTGATCCCCCTTTCCCAGTGTCTTACCAGCTGTTCCCCCACAAACACTATCCCCCACTCCCAAGAACCTGCTTTTATAAACATCTTGCCAGAGGAAGAAATCTGCAGATCTCCAAAGCTTGCATTTGGGGGGTGGGGTGATATTTGCATTGGCCTAATAGAGGTATTAAATTAGGGATGGTGGAGAAATCCACCACGGACTCCAATGAGGCCAGATTCTTTGGAATCCGGCCCCCTGGAGTCCGTGGCAGAACAGACTACCCCCCTGCCACTCCCCGAAATCCCCCCCCCCAGCATGGAACCTACCTGATGGTGGCTGGTCCAGGTCACCATCTTCGTTCCACTGCCGGGCTGCAGAACAAAATGGCATCTGGTGTAGGGGACGGCATTTGCGTCCCTGCCATTGGCCGTGATTGGCTATGTAAATATTTACATAGCCAATCACAGCCAACGGCAGGGATGCAAATGGCGCCCCTAAACCATTTGCATCCCTGCTCTTTGCCATGATAGGCTACGTAAATATTTACGTAGCCAATCACGGCCAGCGGCAGGGACGCAAATGGTGTCTCCTATGTCTGCAGACCGGATGCAGCCGGAAGTCCAGCAGTGGCCGGAGCTGGCCAGCAGCTCTGAGGATTCCCCGAGGAGCGGAGCCGGCTCGGGAGGATTCCGCTGGGAGGCCCGGATCGCCTTCCCCCACCTGCGGATGCTCCGGACCGGGGTAAGTACTTCGTACACCCCTAAATTAAATAGTGGTGTCGGAGGAATCTGGTTTGGGGGTTGAGCTCAGCAAGTTTTTGCCAGCTCAGCCCCCTGGATGCCAGCTTGAGGATCCCTGGGCTTGCCTAACTCAGCATGTGCCAAGTCAGGCAACCTCATGGTGTCCCACTCATCCATGAGTCACCATTTTGCACAACATCTCAGGTGAGTTATTTACGGAAATAGCCATGTTGAGCAAAATGGGGCCTTAAATAGCACAATTTATGCAAAATTGCAGACATAAATGGTCTTGCAATTTTGCAGAAATCACGCTATTTACATCTGCCATTTTGTGCAAAATGGTGATTTCTCCAAATAACTTACCCGCAATTTCGCACAAAATGGTGGCTCACAGACAAGTGGGATGCCGCAAGCTCCTGCTGGGTGCCCATCAGAATCACTCCTGCTGGGTGCTTCTCACTGCTTGTGCCCACCAGAATCAGGCAAGTGGCAGGAGTCCGGCGAATGGCACACAAAGCAGGTGCGGGGGAGTTCACCTATCCCTAGTATGAAACTATATGGATTTTGCCATTTTTCTTATGCTCAACACAACAGTCTCTGTTTTTTGTATAACTTGGTGAATACAAAAATCAGCCATTCAATAGTCCCTACACGAGAGGAAGAGAATTTCACACCACCTAATCTGGGACTTTATTCTCTAAGGAACCCTCCAACTACCAGGTAAAACTATCCAATTTGGCTTCTATTGGCTCTTTTTGTCTTTGTCTTTGTCTTTTTTACCTAGCACAGCATCTAAAGTTACCGGCAGCTTTGTTAATATAAAGACTGCCTAGTTGATCTCTATTTCAGTTTTCCACAAACTAAGGAACCTGTCTGGTGCATCATAGATGGAGACAGGTTTTTTTGAGTTAACAGCTAGATTTTATATTTTTGAAAATGGAGGATCTACAATTGTCTGAGGCTTTCTTCTACCCAGTGGCCCTAGAGTCACTGAAATCATCACATCTCCTCCTCGCAGAGTCCAATTTGAAAGTATGCAACCCCTCCTCCTCCTCCCTGTTGCCTTAAATCCAATGGAGGCTGGTGGCTCTGATGTCAGTGGGGCGGGCAATTCACTCCGGGTTTCAGTCAGAACCAGTCAGAACTCTAAAGGAGCTCTCCAAGGTGTGAAGTTCCTTTAGAGTTCTGGCTGGTTGTCACTGAAACTCGTAGCGGATTCACTGCACCACTGACATCAAGGCAACCAGCTTCTACTGCTTAAACCTCTGACCATGCAGACACGGGGGGAGGGGGGGACTCTTCATGGTGACAAGTTTAGTTCGCTCTCTACTTTGCTGCGGATTTTATTGCAGTTGAATCTGCACCATCTTGGGGACACACGGGGACTGAAAGTCTGGATTATCGCTAGCCTGGGGCTCTTGGCAGGTCATGCAGCAGTTTACCATGAATTGTTTGGGTGGCTACTGGGCAGAGTCTCACCCATATCATCTCCTAGAGAGCCTGTTCCCTCCCACTCCCTCCCTCCCACTCTCGCCTTGTTCGTCCCTTTCTGCTTTCACTGGCCCATGTGTCTTAGTGCCTGGCTCTGCAACCTATGCCTACCCACACCATTTTTTTTTTTTTTACTGTCTCTCTAAAACCACAGTAGCACAATATGAGGTATAGGTACTCCCATTCAAATGTGCTATTTCGTGATAGTGCTGTAGCGCTATTGTCACATTTCCCTTGACCCCCTTCTTTCCTTATGCACTCTCACACACAAATAGAGAGGCTTCAGTCTCACATCTTTAATTCATTATCAACAGGTTCATTACAAATGCAAATCCTCCAATACTCTCGGGCTACAAAGGAATGCCTCCAGGGGAGTCAAATGGGAACACCAAAGTTGCCTGCAGTTTGAAGTGAGGCTTGCTGGCTGGACTAACTTAGGGAGGGATGTCTTGCCCTTCCAGGGATGCTTCCTACATCGCCTCTCATGCATCACTAACCAGGTCGACCATCTGAGCTCCACCCCTGACATTTCCCTCTTAGCTGTGCACCGCAGTCTAGCATCTCTTAGGTCACAGCTCCCACTCTCCTCCTCCTCCTCCTCCTCCTCCTGGGTTCTCACAGAGGGGGGCAAGAGGGGGCTTCAGGCCTGGCCATCTGGGAATTAGTAACCTGAGAAGCATGTCTACCCATATCTGAACTAGCTTGGGAAAATGCATCCCCCAGTTCTGGCTGTTCCATTTCTGAATCTGAGCTGCTAACTATCTCCCTGCACTCAGAATCAATCCTGACAGCTATAGTTCTACAGGGATATAGCAACTCCCATTCAATGCATGAAATGGCAGAAACACTGGGGCAACACCCCTTGACCAGGGTCAGTGAGGTCACAGCCAGGTGAAAGACACACCCCTGGGCAGGGCTATCATGCTGCAGTAAATGCAGAGGGTTGGTGCACACCACAACAGAAGCGCAGACAAGCTGAATTTAGGAAAGCAATTGGACTATAAGTAGTCTAGAAAAAAAAAAATTGGCACAAGAGTGTGGGGTGGCTGCTGGATGGCTATGACATCATGTGACCTGGAAAGGAAAGGAAAGGAAAGGAAAGGAAAGGAAAGGAAAGGAAAGGTTCCTCCTGTGCAAGCACTGAGTCATTACTGACTCCTAGAGGGATGTCGCTTTCGCTGGCGTTTTCATGGCAGACTGTGGCAGGGTGGTTTGTCATTGCCTTCCCCAGTCATGACTACCTTTTCCCCAGCAAGCTGGCTACTCATTTGACCGACCCTGGAAGGATGGAAGGCTGAGTTGACCTGAGCCAGCTACCTGGGACCCAGCTTCCGCTGATCGAACTCAGGTCATGGGGAGAGTTTTGGTTGCAATACTGCCGCCTACCACTCTGCGCCACATGAGGCTCTCATGTGACCTGAATGACCTCCAAATGCAGCAAACACACAGTAAATCACATGTGGAGAAATCCCCCTGGACTACAACATCTAGTCTGCCACCCCCTCCCCATCCCCACCTGCCAACCTGGGTTTTTTTTGGCGGGGTAACATCTTGCCTGATGAAGAGATCTCAAAAGCTTGCACTTGTGTGTGTGTGTGTGTTTATTTTTTTATTTATTGCATTTATACCCCGCCTTTTTTCCTCTTGCAAGGAACCCAAGGCGGCTTACATTATCCTCCTCCTCTCCATTTTATCCTCACAACAACAACCCTGTGAGGTGGGTTGGGCTGAGAGTGTGTGACTGGCCCAAAGTCACCCAGTGAGCTTCCATGGCCAAGTGGGGACTAGAACCTGGATCTCCCAGCTCCTAGTCCAACAGTATTACATTATTTGGATTTTGGAATTTACCAGCTTACGATCAGCCAACAATAGGCACCCTGTCCATGTTCCCTGCTACCACCTGGCTTCCACAATGGCACATTTATTGAGGTTTACAAAGATTCAAATGCACAAGCTTTGGGGAATTAGCTGAGCAAATGGATTTAACACTTAGGACCAATTGGGGATGCTCCAGCCTTCACCGAGTTATGCTTTGGTGTGGAAATTAGCTGCATTCTTGGTGAAGCTGAGCTCCAGGCCGAGAAGTAGTTTTCAAGACTGTGGGACGGAGTCTTCCTGAGGCTTGAAGTGCACACATGCACAGAGCGAGAGAGAGAGAGAAGAGAAAGAGGGGGTGGAGGCTACAATTTGTCCTAAGACCTTCTAGAAACAATTTTACCTTTCCTTGGGTTGAAGCCCTGTCCTGCAGACAGGAACTAGTACGCGTTGCAATTCTGGTCTCAGGTGAAGAGGAAGGAAAACAGAGAGCCTTCACTAGGGGAGGCCAAGCACCCACTGTTGGCACCTTGCTCTGGCAAGCAGGGCACTTGGTGATTTCAGCGATTTCAGCATGGAGATTTTCCTCTGGGAGGAGAGACTTTGAGTGATTTCAGTAGCAGTGTGGCACCATGCCCCTGGAGGGGTCAGGCACCTAGTGATTTCAGCACCATCCCCCACCTGCTGGGAGAGGAAGACTTGGGACTGCCCCAACCAGGGGCTTCTTATACAGCTTAGAGAAAGGTGGTGACATCCCAACTCTGTTTTAAATTTAAGCTGAGCTATTTAAAATCCTAAAAGATGATGCTGTTAAATTGCTGCACTCAATATGCCAACTCATTTGGAACACTCAACAGTGGCCACAAGACTGGAAAAGGTCAGTTTACATTCCAATCCAAAGAAGGGCAACGCCAAAGAGTGTTCAAACTACCACACAATTGCGCTCATTTCACATGCCAGCAAGGTGATGCTCAAAATCCTACAAGCTTCAGCAGCGTGTGAACTGAGAACTACCAGAAGTACAAGTGGGGTTTCGAAGAGGCAGAGGAACTAGAGATCAAATCACCAACATTCGCTGGATCATGGAGAAAGCAAGAGAATTCCAGAAAAACGTCTATTTCTGCTTCATTGACTACACTAAAGCCTTTGATTGTGTGGATCACAACAAACTGTGGAAAATTCTGAAAGAGATGGGAGTACCAGAACACCTTACCTGTCTCCTGAGAAACGTGTACGAGGGTCAAGAAGGAACAGAAAGAACCAGACATGGAACAACCGATTGGTTCAAAATTGGGAAAGGAGTACGACAAGGCTGCATATTGTCACCCTGCTTATTTAACTTATATGCAGAGTACATCATGAGAAATGCCGGGTTGGATGAATCACAGGTCGGAATTAAGAGTGCCGGCAGAATTATCAACAACTTCAGATACGCAGATGATACCATGGCAGAAAGCACAGGGGATCTAAAGAGCCTCTTGTTGAGGGTGAAAGTGGAGAGTGCAGAAGCTGGTTTGAAACTCAACATTCAAAAATCGAAGATCATGGCATCTGGCCCCATCACTTCCTGGCATATAGAAGGGGAAGAAATGGAGGCAGTGACAGATTTTGTTTTCTTGGGCTCCAAGATCACCGCAGACAGTGACCGTAGCCATGAAATTAAAAGACGCTTGCTCCTTGGGAGAAAAGCTATGGCAAACCTAGACAGTGCAGTAAGAAGCAGAGACATCACCTTGCCGACAAAGGTCCGTCTAATCAAAGCTATGGTTTTCCCAGTAGTAATGTATGGCTGTGAGAGCTGGACTATAAGGAAGGCTGAGCACTGAAGAATTGATGCTTTCGAACTGTGGTGCTGGAGAAGACTCTTACGAGTCCCCTGGACTGCAAGGAGGTCAGATCAGTCAATCCTCAAGGAAATCAACCCTGACTGCTCATTGGAAGGACAGATACTGAAGCTGAAGCTCCAATATTTTGGCCACCTAATGCGAAGAGAAAACTCTCTGGAAAAGACGCTGATGCTGGGAAAGACTGAAGGCAAAAGGAGAAGGGGACGGCAGAGGATGAGATGGCTAGATAGCATCACCGATACAATGAATATGAACTTGAGCATGCTCTGGGAGACAGTGGAGGACAGGAAGGCCTGGCATGCTATGGTCCATATGGTCACGAAGAGTCAGATACGACTTAATGACTGAACAACTGTACATGTTAATGACTATCTTAAAGACAGGTATTAAGGCTGGAGTTCAACAATGGGAGCATACCGCAGGTAGTTGACTAGGTAACTCACCAGATATCACTCTTGCTATCCACCATATTCATTTTTTGCTGAATTTTGACCCCTACATTTGCCTTTGGGGAATGCATTTTAAGAAGCCCATCAGAAGCTGAACTTCTGAACTTGCATGATGCTCTAGTCTCAACCCCATTCCTGTGCCTTTCTCCCACCTTTGCTGAGGCTGGGGAGGAAGACAGCTGGCTTTTGGCTTTGTGGCTGTGTCTCAAAATGGAGTCAGCACTGTTCTCTCAAAAGAGAGCTACTTTGTAACAAAATCTACAGGAAATCAGAATACCACATACCTAGCATTGTTCTGGGGCATTGTGTGGCAGGGGGAGGGGAGGGGAGGGAAGAGAGGCAAAAACCACCCCAAAAATGGGGAAGAAAATTTGGGGAAATTTTGCAAAGTGGCCATTTCTAGGGAGGTAAGAAAAGAAGAATCTCAGGACATTTCTGAGACAAATGTATTCTGAGTAATTTTTAAATCAATTCTAGTTGTCATTCTTTAGAGATCAGCACCATCATCAGAATCTTCCAAATCTTACATTTCTGAGGGGTGATTTTCGATACATCTTGTCTCTGATGCAGGTGCAGAAAGATGATTGTACCATGAAAGACAGGGCACTCACACACACTCCTCAGCCACCTCCTAAGTAATGTAAGAACTTGTGAAGTAATTCACAAGAACCCTGAACCCAACACATGATAATTTCTCCAAAATTCCTTCTCCTTTGAATTTCTTTTCAAAAGCAATTTATTTTCTATCAGATTGAATGAGAATGGTCCAAAATAAAGTGGAATAAATTTTCGGCACAGCACTAGCCGAAAACCTAGAAGTCAGTAAAGAAAGTGTGGCCTATGTGTGCAGAGGGCAGAAGGAGGGAAGAGGATGAAAATTACCTTATGCCTGCTCACGCATTTAATACCAAAACATAGTCTGGCATTATATCTGAAAGATGCCACAGTAGGCAGTGTTACGAATGGGAGTGAAAATTTGACATGAATCTACCACTGGTCATGGCAGCCCCACGTTCTGTGGAATATATTAATCCATCTTTCTTTTCCAGGGAGATTTGGAGAGAAGAAGCTGTCTAAATCATCATGGCTCATGAAGGAACACCCCCCCCTTTAAACTTCCCTTTAATTGATACGTATAGAAGCACAATTACAGAAGAAATATAATATTTTAGGCTGTGAATTACAGGCCCAGTCAGAGCACTGCCACAGGCCAAATACAGATGGCTGTTTCATGCATAGCTTGGGCATAAATAAGGGGCGGAAGGTGAAAACCAGAGATATTTGAACACAGCTTTTCATATTGAGTAACGAGCAGTGAGAGCAGGTACAGGTGACACCAAGACAAAAGGGACGAGGCACTTTGGAAAATATACAGATGTTGGCACTATAATTATGCCAGGAGTTTCATATTTGCATACACTTTTCCCATCTCGCAGTTGAGTTAGGGTTGAATGGGGGTAGAGATGAAGAGCCAATTGAGTCCGTCTGTGTGAGAGTTTCTCCTGAAGGGTTTGGTTTTCCCACACATTTTCCCATCACTTAGCAACTGCAGACACAAGGGGCGAGTTGAATGGACCCTCGCAGAGCAAACATTGTAGGCAGGCAGAACTTTGGGATTTCCTTGAGCACAATGCTTTTCAGACATCAAATATATGGCAGTTTACACACCTGAAAGCAAGAGGGGGTAGTGAGGGGAGGGAACACACTGAAGTGTTTTATATGGCCGGCCCTGCCATTAGGCAGAGTAAGGCAGTGGATGCTGAGACAGTGGATGCTGAGGTGTGTGGAACAATGGTGAGATGGTGGAAGTCAGAGCTGTGCATGCCACATGGCCAGCCCTGCACCCCCTAACCCCCTCCATAGGTAGAGAATGCTGCCACATCAGCAGTGCTGACTTAAAATTCAGCTGCCAGTCTAATCTGTGAGCCTTAAAAGAAGAAAGTCTCCATTTGAATCAATGGAAGCCTTTTTGTGTGTTTTCCCTACCTCCATCAGGTGGGATTTCAGGAAAAAAAACAAAAAACGATAGATGAGAAGGTTTAATCCTCCCCTCCTGGAGAGCCATAGCCCATCGGTATTGGGGCTGCATGCATTTACACAAGAGTAAATAAATAAATAAATATAAGACAAGCCTCAACTCCATACTACATAATCAGCATAATGTGTAGTTTGACCCTGTATGTGGAATGCCATCTTGACCTTTGCCATTGGCATCAAAATGTTTTGGGCTGGCCCTGCGAGTACATGAAATGAAGAGAACATCAGAACATCAGAAGAGCCCTGCTGGATCAGACCAAATGTCCATCTAGCCAACCAGCTGCCCACAGGAAAGCCACAAGCAAGGCATGAGTGCAACAGGACTCTCCCAGCCATGTTCCCCAGCAACTGAAAAGAGAAAACCTCAACAGCAATCAGGAATCACTTAATTTAATAATGCTTCTAGCAGAGATGATACAAGTCTTCAAATGGGCTGAGACTTGAAATGCAAATGTTGGTCTTATCTGGTCTCAGCCAGATCCTGAGCTTTTAAGCTGGGCCAAACTTCGAATGGAGTTTGCACCAGGCAGTGGAGCACATTTACCAAAAGCATCTGGCATGTTTCTCCTTTTTTATTCTTTTGCCAGTTTAGACACAGCTTCTTCCTTTTCAGTTTAAGTTCCACATCAACTCTGATCTCCTTTAACGTGTAATTTAACTCTGCTACTTAATTAGTTCTCTGTCTTTGGTTTTTCAATCCATGACTACTCACATGTAGGGATGTACAAAAGTCACTTATCTTTTCGCAGGGGTGATTTGCGGTGTGGGGGGGAGGTGCTCTGCACCTCCCCCCAAAATCCTAACCCAGCCATCTCTGCTCCACGGTAACTCTGTGGAGCCGCTAGCTGGGTGCATTCGCAGGCGTGTAGAGCCTGCGGACGCAAATGGCGGCAGCTATGACGGCTGCCATTTGCATTCATTTTTTGGCCGTGATAGGCTATGTAAATATTTATGTAGCTTATCACGGCGAAAGACAGGGGCGCAAATGGCAGCCGCTACACCATTTATGCCCATTTTTTTACCGTGATAGGCTATGCAAATGTTTACGGAGCCTATCACAGCAAAAAAACAGGAACACAAATGGTGGTGGCTACAGCAGCCACCATTTGTGTTCCCTTTTTTTTGCCATGATAGGCTACGTAAATATTTACCTAGCCTATCACGGCTAGGGATGTACGAAAGTGAGTTACCTTTCACAGATTATGTTGATGGTGGGGGGGGAGGCGTTCCGTCCCTACCCCCGGAAACCTGGCTGGGGGGGAAGGCGCTCCGTTCCTCCCCCCTGGAATCCTCGAATGGCCAGCTGTGCTCCATGGCAGCTCCACGGAGCAGCTGGCCAGGCCCGGCCCGGCCCGACCAGGCCAGAGCTGTCCGCAGCTGGATTTCCGGCCACGGAGGGCTCTGGGTAAAAAAACAAAACAAAAAAACAACGCCTACGCAAATGGTGGCGGCTATGGCCGCCGCCATTTGCGTTCCTTCTTTTTACCGTCTTAATCTACGTAAATATTTACGTAGACTATGATGACAAAAATCAAGGGGAATGCAAATAGCGTAGTGGGCGCCATTTGCGTCCCCTTTTGATTCCCTGATTTAGCCTATGTAAAGATTTACGTAGGCTAAAACGGTGAATGAAAAAGGGATGCAAATAGCGCCTGCTGCACTATTTATGTTCCCCTTGATTTTCGCCGTCATAGTCTACGTAAATATTTACGTAGATTAAGACGGCCAAAAAGAAGGAATGCAAATGGCAGCGACCATAGCCTCCGCCATTTGCATACGCATTTTTTTTAACCCACCCGCAACCATGATAGGCTACGTAAATCTCTTTTTTTTCCCCCACAAGCCTGGAAATGGTGGTGGTGGCAGCCAGTCAGAAGACCGGCCGCTGCTGCTGCCGGAGCCAGAGCCGCCGCCGCCACCGGAGCCAGAGCCACCGCTGCCGCCGCCGGAGCTGCCGCCGCCGCCACCCGGAAGATCCGCCCCAGGTAAGTCTCATCCCGGGGGGGATCTGCAGGGGGGCAGGGGGGTGGCAGGCCGTTCCGCCACAGATTTCGGGGGGCCGAATGTACTGGCATTCGGCCTTACCGAGATCCGTGGCGGAATTCTCTGACATCCCTAATCACGGCCTCCGCAGGGACGCAAATGGTGTCCCTGCATTAGCCATGATAGGCTATGTAAGTATTTATGTAGCCTATCATGGCCTAAATGGGGAAACGAATGGTGGCCGCAGATGCGGCCGCCAATCGCAAAGCAGTGCGAACGGCATGAAGGAAGTGCTCCGTTTTGTGCACTTTTCGCGGGGTGGTGGGGCGGGGGGCTTCATTCTGCCATGGATTTCAGGGGGCCAAATGCACTGGCATTCGGCCTCACTGAGATCCATGGAGGAGTTCTCTGAGATCCCTACTCACATGCAACTAGGGATCACGTGTACATAGGCTTGACAAGCCAAATTATTTGGGAGGTCTTTTTCCTAGAGGGTTTTAGGGCATTTCTGGTATCGCAAACACCCAGAGGACTATTGCTTAAAGGGGTTTTTGCAGGTTTGTGTAACTTGTACCATATTACTGTCTTAAAAATGGTCAAGTGGTACTTGGAAAAAAAAAAGATACCAGGGCCTTCAAAAGTTAGTATATTGTGAAGCCAAGGATGACTAACAACACATGGTATAGGCCAGGAGTCCCCAACATTTTTGGACCTGTGGGTACATTTGGGAATTTGAGAAAATGTTGTGGGCACCACCACAAAATAGCTGCCATGGATGTGGCTAATCACATGATGGCTGTTGTGGAGGCCTGGCTAGTCAAAAGAAGTGTGTGTGTGTGTGTGTGTGTGTGTGTGAGGGGGGGATAGTGAATCTAGAGGCTGTGAGGGAAGGGGAGATAACAAGGCAAAGGGGTAGAGGGGAGAGGAAGAGAGAGGCTAGAGACTGGGAGGGGGGAGGAACAGTGAAGTAAAGAGGTGGAGTGGAGAGAAACAGCAAGACTAGAGGCTAGGAGTGGAGAGAAACAGCAAGATAAAGGAGGGAGTGGGAGAGAAAGAGCAAGGGTAGTGGCTAGGAAGGGAGATAAAGAACTGAACAGCTGAGCAGGTTGAGGAACAGAAAGGAAAACCTGATGCCCTAACATTTTCAAGGTTTTTTTTAGTTAAAAAAAATCTTTTTGAAGGAACAGGGAGCAGAGAATCTTGTGGGCACTGTTGGAGCTCCCAGCAGGTGTCATGGGGTATAGGCTTTTGTAATGTACTTGGACAGGAGATAGGTGGTCGTTGAGCTTCTTATTATCACAGCCTCTCAATAGGCTTGGTACAAAAACACATTGTCACACAGGGGCTGCAGATGTGGAAGGGGTGTGCATTCACTTCAGATGAATCCCAAACCAAAGCAGGCCACTTTGGAGAGATTGGGGACTTGCCCAAAGAAAAGTGGATGTCCTCCAAAGCCAGGGGTTTAAGAGTAAAGCACTCAAAGCCCTGGGCCTGATGGAAAAATCTGTTGATTTTGGTTTCTCCCATATTAATTCTTTAAAATAAAATAAGATAAATAATATCCAGTTTCGTTTCTCCGGAATATGGAGAACTTTGCAAATTTTGGTCAATTCTTATCAAAACTGAACTGAAACAAAATTCTCACCTATCCCTACTTGGGAATCCATTTTTTGGAGACATGGTGAGTGAGTCTGTGGAAACTGATAAATTTATCCTATATAAGGAAAACTCCAGGGAGGGGAGAGAGAGGAGTGGGTATAGTTTTGTGACTGACAGTTCAAGTTTGTAATCACAGGGAATTATATTACTAGAGCTGTCCAATCACAGTGGTTTTAGAGGGGGTGGGCACTGAAGTAATATATCAAAAATTTTTGAGTCTGTTCTGTGCTCACCTCTTTGCTAGTTCTGTCTCTCAGGAGAACAAACTTTAAAGCAAAGACTTTTTGGCTTGTGTCAACAAACATACTACCTATTACTTTTCCTTATTCCAACAAATTCTTTCCTAAAACTATTGCAGTGCCAAAAATTTATCCCACTTTTTTTTTTCGACCATTCTCATTCAATTTGATAGAAAAGAAATTGCTTTCAGAAAAAAATAATAATCAAAGGAGAAGAAAAGTTTGGAGAAGTTCTCATGGATTGAGAAGTTTAGAAGTTTAGAGTTCATGCACTTACTTTACTTATGAGGTGGCCAAGGAGTGTTTGAGAGTATCCTTACTTTCATTATACAATCATCTCTTTGGCAGCCTGTAGCCTCCTTAGCTTCCCACACTTCAATTAAAACCCAGGAGAAGGTGCCATGAGGTGATTCCTCCCAAACGGCTTTTCAGATCAGATTTTCAGATCAGGAAGTGCAGGCAGCCTGGGAGGCAGCAAAGCAATGGAGATATCTGTAATAGGAAGAGAAACACACACACAGAGAAAGAGAGAGAGAGAGAGAGAGAGAGAGAGAGTCCTTAGCTCCACATCTTCCCTTGCATAAATGCCTTGGCACCTATCTGTCTGAAATTTTGCAGGTTACATACCGAGGGATACTTCTACAATGTGTACTATTTTCATACAAATTGGCCACAAAACTGCAGGGAGCAAAATGAATCCATTTTTAACATGCACACGCTCCAAATGGTAAAGGCTGCCATTGCAGAAAAATCCCTGCACCCATCTGTCTGTTATTTGTAAGGTTTCACCCCCTCAGAAGGGGTCACTATGCCTGCAAATGTCATTGAATTTTGCAAAATATTAAAAAGCTACAAGAAGTCCCCATTTTTGAAAAGGAAATGTAAAGGCTGCTTGCATAAAATCCTCTGCAATTATTTGTATGGCAACTGGCGGGTTTCACCTAATCAGAAGAGGCTACTATACCTGTAACATTCATCCAATTATGTCAAACAGTAAAAACGTTATAGCCATCGGTTGATTTCTTCATCAAAGGGGAGAGGAGAAGCTTTGGATTTCCCAAAGCAAGGCTCTGATTTGGTCCTGAGGTGAAGTGAGTAATCTTCAAAGTAGCCCAAGCTGAATATTTCTTGTCTTTTAACATTTTAATATTTTATACAATGTTAATATTATTGATGGTTTAATTGTATTTTTAACTTTTGTATACTTCTATTTATAGGTTTCGACTGTACAAGTTTTAATGTTGTAAAGCTGCCTTGAGTCCCAGTATGAGGAAAAAGGCAGGATATAAATATAACAACAACAACAACAACAACAACTGATTTATATTCCGAAGAGAGATCCAAACCAAAACTGGTCTTTGGTGCACACTCCTATTATGTAGTATATTGCAGAGGTCCCCAATGTACGCCCATGGGTGCTGACCTCTAATGGCACCCACAAAGCTCTCCCCTCCATGCCCCCTTCAAAAAATGGTTTGAAGAAAAACCTTAGAAAATGTTCAGGCAGTCTTCTTCCTCTCCCTTTCTAGCCTCTAGTCATGCTCTTTTCCTCTCCTCTACCCCTTTGCCTTACTGTTTTCCCCTCCCTCCCAGCCTCTAGCCTTGTTATTTATTTCCCCCTACCTCTTTAGTTCACTGTTTCTCCCACTCCTAGCTTCTACCCTTGTCTTTCTCTATCCCTTTGCCTTGCTATTTCCCCTTCCCTCCCAGCCTCACTAACTCTCCCCCACCCAACAGACACACACACACACACACACCTCTCTTTAGCTCACTTTTGACTACCCAAGCCCCCACAGCAGCCATTATGTGACTAGCCACATCCTCCATGGGAGGCATTTTGTGGTGGTGCCCACAGCACTTTCTCAAATTCTCAAATGTTCCTACAGGTCCAAAAAGGTTGTGGACCCCTGCTCTATTGTAATATAATGGTATTTTGTGTGGGCTTACCCACCCCCGCTCTCGTAATATACACAATTTGTGGATGACTTTCTGTACTATATCATAGAATCATAGAATCGTAGGGTTGGAAGGGGCCTACAAGGCCGTCGAGTCTATATGCATGTTTGTCTCCATTTTCTCTTTGGAGAATTGCATGGCACAATTCTAAGGAGTGGAATGTGGAACAATATGCAAACCGCAACACAGAAGAGAACTATGTTCCAGTTCGCATTGATTTGAGAAGTGTGAAGTCAATAAGATCTTATCAAAACGCCAACTGAAAGAAATTCTCCCCCATCTCTATTTCCCACACAATCAACCCATCCCTCACCTCTTGGTTTCAGAGACTGGACCCTGACCCACACATATGGCTCTTCAGAGAGCTTTGGCTATTGGGCGATATAGAGATGAAATAAATAAATAAATAAATAAATAAATAAATAAATAAAATATGCATCCATCTGTGCTTGCTGGTACACCTCCTTTTCCATGGGTGAGGAAAAGGGATTCCTGAATCAATATGCATGCCGGAGCGTAGTTATACTTTGTGTTCCAGTTCATATGTTGTTCTAGTTTCAGGTCTCATCTGCAGGGACCATATACTCTGAAACCATAACTCAGAGGATTGACCTTTTGTTCCCTTGACGTAAAGAGACTTGCACTGCCAGCTCCTAAATAGATCTGATCTAAGCAACAAAAAAGCCATCCAAGAAAAAAAAAAAAGGTTTGCAATAAAGATTTGAAACAGTTAAAGTATCATTTGAAGCAAGCTGATTGTTTCCCTTTCATCCTCCTCTTCCCTTTTACGGCGCTTTCCGCCAGCACTCAGGTAATGGAACAATAATAACACTACAGCAGTTGCACAACTGGGCAATATTTTATTCCCTTGTAATTTACACTGCTGAGACTGGAAGTGGTATAGAGGTCAGGTTTTCTTTCTGACCTTTAAAGGCAAGAGCAGGATCATCTCTCTGAAACACATGAAAAACCCCTTATGTTCTTTATGGGTATAATGACCATAATCCTTGTCTCTCCCATTACTGTTATTCACCCTATTTCCCTAGACGCATTTAGTTAAATGGCCATCAACAGCAGACGATTAACGTAACAGGACAAGGGGATGAGTCAAAACATGAATCAGACAATAACGCTGTCTTCAGCAGAGCAAAGGCTATCGACCAGGGTGACAGCTTTTGCAAGCTAATTAGCAACGCGACATTCCAGGGAAATTGTGGACCAAGAAATGTCTTCCTTCTCTACCCCCACCCCACCACATCCTACTTTCCTTGGTGGCTAGATGTTTAAAGGAAAGGTGCAAACTTCAGACCCCTGAGCCAAATTGGGTCTCAGCCTTCTGCCCTTCCTATTCAGCTTTTTGCTGAAGCCACTAATAAAATGGTCCTGTTACCAAATGTCCTCCCTCTTCTGCAGACACATGGATATTCTTGTCCATGTTCCCACAGATACACATTCATGCAACCCAACAGAGACCTTTAGATACTGGTCATAGAGCACCTATGGCTAAGAAGAGACCTCCCTACCTATGGACACACACACACACACACACACACACACACACACACAATGGTAGGATAACACCCAGGATAACACCACTTGGCATGTTTTATTAATTACAGAAAAGAATTTTAAATGCACAAGTTGATTTGGGGGAAATTAACGAGGGATGTTGAGAGAGCCTGTGCGCGTGTGTGTAGAATCCGACAGACTCCCTCTCGTCCACCCTCCCAGACCCAGCTTGCCAAACCGTGGGGCACTTACAGACCTGCTCAGCGAGTGCCCCGTGGCTTGGAGAGCACCCAGCAGCTGCCCCATCCTCTTAGCGGGCTACCACTGCCCGCAACAGCGACAGCTCTGGCTCTTCAGGGTAGGTAATGCTGCATAATTGGCAGCTGTAAAGGGCCCATTTATATGATTCTATTATTTACAGTGCGCATGGTAGTGAAAGGAATGTGTGATGTCTTCATTTTCAGTTTGTGTGGTTTTTACTTCTGAGGAAGCCAGCGGTGAAACAGGAGTACATCCGGATTCCTGAAAAAACAGAAGGCTGCAACCTCCAAAGCCCATTTCTTCCAGCTGCAATTAAGTACTGTAGTCCGTGTAATATTTGGCCAGTTTCATTTACACTTTTTGAAAATAATTCTGTGCCTTTGTACTGTGCTGTTACTCCTGGCCTGGGGTCCTTTCTGTATACACACTGTTTTTGTCCCCTTATATTCTAACATTATATAATTCATGCTCGTGTATTGCAGTTGTGTGCAGTTTAGCATTCTTGGGTATTGTCTGGGTGTGTGGAGTCTGACAGACTCCCCCTCGCCCCCCCTCCCAGGCCCCCCTCACCAAACCATGGGTGCTCACAGGCCTGCTCAGCATGTGCCCTGCGGCTCAGCGAGCAACCAGCAGCTGCCCGTCCTCCTAGAGGACCACCACTGTGCGCAAGAATGGTGGCTCGGGTTCCGGGTATGTAATGTTGCATAATTGGCAGCTGTAAAGGGCCCATTTATGCAACACTAGGGATGTATGGACTGTCAAAAATCTGCTGCGTCTGTGTTTCATGGATTCTCAGGTGCCTTTTGTTCCATTGTCCCCTCACAAACAGATGCATTTTTTTTTTTTTTGTCATGCGGAAAAATATGCAAATAATTACGTAAGCTTTTACGTACGTATTTACATAATTTTCCTCAGTACGTAACATTCAGCACATTGTCCCCCATTCCATTTAACATTTCCTTAGCAGAAACTTAGTTGTTTTTGGAGGCCCAAGTGGTTGCGGCAGCTCGGAGTGCCTTTTACCAGCTTTGGCTGGTTCACCAGCTACGGCCTCTCCTGGACAGGGATAGCTTGACCACGGTGGTACAGGCATTAGTAACCTCAAGTCTGGATTACAGCAATGCGCTTTATGTGGGGCTGCCCTTAAGGCTGGTCCGGAAGCTGGAGCTAGTGTAGAATGCAGCAGCTCGGCTGTTGTCGGGAGCTGTCCCTTTTCAGCATGTAACTCCTTTGCTGAGGGAACTGCACTGGCTGCCTATTCGCTACTGGGCCAGGTTTAAGGTATTAGTACTAATGTACAAAGCCCTAAACAACTTGGGACCAGGATACCTGAGAGAGCGCCTCCTTCCCTACCAACCTACCCGGTCACTGAGGTCATCAGAGGGCATGTTCCTGGTGGTTCCACATGGACCTATGGCCCGGTTGGAGTCCACCAGGAGAAGAGCCTTCAGTGTGGTGGCCCCCTTCCTATGGAATTCCCTGCCTTTAGAGGTCAGGCAGGCGCCAACATTGTGTTCTTTCCGGCACCTCCTGAAGACGTTGTTCTTTCAAGAGGCCTTCCTTGCATGACCAGCTGTGGGTTGTTGAATTCCACTTCATTGGGATTTGTCTTTTTAAAAATGTTTTAACTTTTTAAACTCTTTTAACCATTGTTTTATTCTTATGTTGTTCACCGCTCTGAAATCTTCTGATGAGGAGCGGTATATAAATATTGTAAATAAATAAATAAATTTTCTACAAATTTATATGCGTAAATTTCAGGAAAGTTAAAAAATAAAGCATCCAAAAGTCTACGGACTCCGTGCAGCCTGAGGGGGGCGCTCCGCAGCAGATTCCGCAGGTCGGATTCCTAGAAATCTGAGCTCATTTTAGTCCATCTTGAATTTCTCCAGCATCGGTGGATGCCCATCGGTGGCTCGGTGGGTGGGCGGGGTGAGCAGGGAGCCTTGCCAAGCAGGTCCGGCGATCCTCCCTGGGTCCATCCATCCCTACCCCTCCATTTCCTTTGGGGCATACGCAATTTTCAAGTTTGATTAAAATCTGATGATGTCCAATCGAGTCTAACTTATGTGACATTGCTACCGAGGCTTATATCTTTGTCTGTGCTTTCCTATCTTGCCAGCGTTGAAGCTTACTATTCTCTCACCAAGATGGCATCAGTTTGGTTCACTCTAAAGCCACGCTACTTTGTTACAGCCTACCATGAAGCATGGTCCACACAATCAGTTGGATGCAACAGTGGCCGTCTGCTAAAATAATGGAAACTACTAGTGGAACGGATCTCTCCCTCCCCCCCCCCCCGCCTTGTGAGGCTCCTGAGAGTCCCAAGCTCAGGGAAGACCTCTTCAGAGGAGGAGTTCAATCTCTCAGCAGATCCCTCAGCTACAGTAGACCTGGGGCAACTTGAGTGGCCCTGTGGCAGGAATGTTTCACCTGGACTCCCTTGCAGCCCCTGTGTGCTCCCCCAATCCACTACAGAGGGTTGGGGAAATCATCTGGAGCAGATTTGGGGCATGTTGGGAAGGGAGCTATGGGGGTGGAGAGGAAAGGGAAGTCTCATTGTACCAGTAGATGTCTGCTTGCACAATGTTGGATCCAATACAATTCCTGGAAGTCTAACAAGTCCCCGTCCTTAAACTGATTGCCAACAGCAGACACAGCTAACATGGAGAACTGATGGAACATCAAGTTTCCCCAAAGGAGGGCGATAGTGGTAATGCCTGTGGACTACATATAGAAGGTCCCAGATTCTGATGTCTTCTGTTAAGAGGATTAGGTAGTAGATCATGGAAAACATGTTCTGTGCCTGAGACACTGAAGAGATGCTGTCAGTCTGAAGAGGCTGCACTGGGCTAGGTGTATGTTACCTGCTTTCAGCATTCTTATGGCTACAAAGTTCCAAACAGCTGAATGTGCCATCTACTTGAACTGATATAGCCAACAGCTCAGGAGACTGACAAGACAACTCAATGCATGGCTCATACATTGTCTGGGTAGCACAGTTTAATCAGGAAATCATATAATATGGCTACCCGATTCTTTCTTTGTAAGAAAGGCTGCCCAGGTGATTCAGGTCAATCATAACTATATCAAGGAACCTTTTCTCTGTTAATGAAGGCATTCTCTGCTTTCCACAAAGCAAGTGGGTGACCTATCATGGAAACATTCCATCAGGATAACATGTGAACTTGACTTCAAAATCCTGACTGGGAGGCAGGAGCTTAAATCCATTTTTAGACAAGTCAATCCAGCTGTACTTACCAGAAGACGAATTGGGAATGGTATGAAAGTGCTCCTGCCACTTGAACTAAAAATATTGCAGACTGGAACGTTTACATTGCAGTGATATTTTCACATATTTGGCAAGGTCCTCCTTCTTGGAGATCTCATCTGAGCTGTCTTAATTCCTGTGAGCTATTCTTTATTCTCGTCATGATGATAAAACTAGGGAAAGGACTCCTGAGGAATATAATATTTCTGAATTCTGATACAAATGGATCTGCACCTCCTGGATGACTGTATGGACCAGAACTGAGATATCTACCAAATTTTGCTTTTCCTGAATGTTCCAACCCAGTTTTTTTTTATTTTGTTAAAAGTCTGCAAGAAAATATGTATGTATTTTTGTGCACATTTCTAAACATGAATGCATTTTTGTATGCGCTTCCAAAGATGAGCCTTTTTGTGGCTTGTTCTATAATAATGCATCGTTGTGTGCATTTTTTTTTTCTGGAAGATACACCTTTTTGTGAGCATTTTCCCCTTATACAAACATTTCTGCTTGCATTTTTTTTATTTGCAAATTGCACCACAGAATTAAGTAAGGTTCAAATATCAATATATACGTGCATTGTGACTCATGAATGGGTTTGGGGAATGTGAATTTAGTAAGCTTGCGTTAAAATGCAAACTGAATAGCTTTCTCCTATCTGCAGGGGAGAGGGGCCATAGCTCAATGGGAGAGCACATACTTTGCACCCAGAAGGTCCCAACCTAAATCCTTGGCATCTCCAGTGAAAACGATTGGCTTGCTTGGTGGGAAAAACATCTACCTGAGACCCCAGGGACCTTCTGCCTCTTAGAGTAGAAAATATTGGGCAAGATGAATAGTTGGCTCGACTGTACTAAAGTCAGCTTCATGTGTTCTTCCCTCCTTGCTATTTCTGAACATGTTGTTCAAAGAGACACATTCTTATTCCTGCTTCAAAATGAGACTTAAAAAAAAATCTACATATTCACCCCTGTGATCTGAAATTCTTTGTAATTTCCAAGTCAAGTCACAGCTCTGATAGCTGAAATTTGAAAACAGATGCAACTCAAAGAGGCGATAAATAATGATATGCTCAAAGCTTCAGCTTCCGATTTATGGAGCTGGATGTAACTGCCTCTAATGGTAATCATGAAAAAAAAAGTTCTTGTTTTGATTGCACCCCAACTAACAATTCCACATGAGATTCCAAATCTGGACAACAGGGGATGGTGTGGGAAGTGAAATTCTACTTGCATTTGCAATAGATGGATGTTTGACCCATGGAGACTTAACAGTTTCAGTGGTTGTGCTCCAAAGATGAGCAGAGAGACAAGTAGCAAACTGAGTACACACTGTGTCATCATCAAATGATGATGATGATTTTAATGACAACAACAACAACAATATATTCATACATGTGGGGCTTTGTTGTTGTTCAGTCGTTCAGTCATGTCTGACTCTTCGTGACCCCATGGACCATAGCACGCCAGGCCTTCCTGTCCTGCGCTCTCTCCCGGAGTGTGCTCAAGTTCATATTCATTGCATCGGTGATGCTATCTAGCCATCTCATCCTCTGCTGTCCCCTTCTCCTTTGCCTTCAATCTTTCCCAGCATCAGGGTCTTTTCCAGGGAGTTTTCTCTTCGCTGTGGGGCTTTACTGAGTAACATAAGCAAGCATCAGGTCTATTTCCTAAGGAACTTACGGTGCAATCCTGTGCAGATAGGCGGCCACCCCTGAACTCAGAGGAAACCACCTATCCAATCCAGGGCAGGAGAAGCACAGAGGGGATCATTCCCTCCGTGCTTCTCCTGCCCTGCAATTTCAGCTAGAGGGCGGAGCAGGGGAGGAGAGCCAGTGTAGTGTAGTGGTGAGAGTGACAGACTGGGAACTGGGAGATCCAGGTTCTAGTCCCCACTTGGCCATGAAAGCTCACTGGGTGACTTTGGGCCAGTCACAGTCTCTCAGCCCAACCTACCTCACAGGGTTGTTGTTGTGAGGATAAAACGGACAGGAGGATAATGTAAGCCGCCTTGGGTTCCTTGCAAGAGGAAAAAAAGCGGGATATAAATGCAATAAATAGATAAATAAATAAATAAGGAGGCTACTGGATGACACATAGGATGTGCCGTACCAGCATTTCCACCACCACCCCGCCCAGGAACAACCCCAACATGCCCCATTTTGGCTGCTCTGTACTCCTCTTGTGAGTGCGGAGCACAGGGCTGTTCCACGCTGCTTGCAAGACAGTGGAGAAGGGCGGGGGGGGGGAAGGTCGGTTCCCGGAAAACCAGATATCCTATGGCCGTCTAGCCTCTCCCTTACACTCTAAATTTGGAGAAGGGATGAGGAAGGGGCACAGCTTCCTATATCTAGAAACTAAGCTTACAAAATCTAGTATGCATTCAGAATTCCACACATTATGTGGAGCCAAACTTGAGTTTGTCACCAAGATTTTTAAACTTCATACTTTTAAGTGTACTCCAAAGGGCCAAACTAAATGTGAGAGCACCAGTCACATCTGGTTCTTCAGGTGTGTGATCTATTAATGTATAAAACAAGGAAGGGGGGGTCTCTTCTTTCTTTTCTTTTCTTTTTACAACAAAAGGTACATGCAAATGAGGGGAGCTGACCCTTACCTGCCTCTGGCCTTTCCTTGATGTACTCCATCACTCCAGGATTTTTTCTCTCTCCAGCCAGTTCACTCTTGGTATTGGAAGAAAAGTGCCTGAAATGTGGCAAGGATGGATAGATCTCTCAACAGCTGTTAATCATGAGGGCTAAATGGGACCTCCATATTCAGAGGCAGTATGCCTTCATGGCCTGTTTATGGGCTTGTGGGAGGCATCTAAATGACCATGGGGGGAAGGAGGATGCTGGGGTAGAAAGATTTAGCAGGGTTTTTCTTCAGGTGAGGTGGGGGAGGAGGCTAGGCTTCAATTGCTCCCACCAGCAAACCCCTTTTTTCATGTACAAATGTGACTCTCTTCATTTTATACATAACCAGGAAGACATATCAAAATGCAACTACCTCTGAGTCAAGGCTGAGCCATAGGCATTTCTCAAGAGGTGGGTTGAGCCAGAGCCAAAAAATGCACAGAAACACACTAGAACCAGAAAGACTTCGTTGCTCAAGCAAGGTCCCAACCCAAACAGGAACACTTGTATAGCCCTTCCTGTCCAGTAGGTGCAATGGCCAGCCTTGGTGAGTGTGGCCAGTCCAGAGCCTGAGAATACTTCACTGCTGGGGCGATATTCCGAGCTGCAGTTCTGATAGCACGTCACATGGGGCAGCTCCACACAAAACTGAAAGTTCCTGGTCCTAGGAGCCCCAGCAGCTCCTGACTCCCAGTCATAACTCGTTTGGTGCTAAAATATATAATATTTGAAGCAGCCTCTCTAAATTGCTGCCTTAAGCACTGATGATGAGTTAGGCTTCAAAACCTCCTGCACCAGAAAACAGGGGAATCCGATAACTCTCAAGTCCCACTTGGACCCGATGGTTCTTTTATAAAGACAAATCTATATGAGCAAATGCTGCTTGGGCTAGGATCTGTCACCAAGGGAATGTAATGCTAAATTCTTCATTTCATTTCTAAGAACTACGAAATGACTGGCCTATTTTTTTTCCTCATCTCCTCATGCCAAGCTGGAATCTCAGATCTTATGCTTTGATCACCTCCTTAGGGCATTTTAGCTACTTCTGTGTCATGCAATCCATCACTCACTAAATAATTAATTTACTCATGTAAGGAGGACCTCTTGGGGTTTAGGGTTTCTAAGTAAGTAGGGCTGACAGTTGATATGCTCTTTAAGGAGGGAATAAAGAGGGGAAAAGTAGGAGGGGGAAAGGCATCTTTAACTAAACACAAGGACCCTTCTCAATTGTTTGCGTTCTTCACTTTGTAGTCGAGAATGCAGCTTCAAAGCAACGTTCCAAGTTAACATACCTAGGATGCAAGATTAGATCTTATGTCTTTCAAATTGTTTTAACCTGGAGTAGTGTTCAAGAACATTTAGAGTACAATTCTATGCATGTTTCGACAGCAGAAAGTCTTACAACTCTCAGCATTCCCCAGCCAGCATTGTTGACGAGGTCTTCATGAGCCCCAAAGCCAAAGATGGGTCCAGGAGTTCTTCCTCACACCTTACTGCTTGCAAACAACCTGCAAAGCATCAAGGAGTTTAGAAAGCCAGATTCATTCCATGATGAATGGAAAAGGATGCAGAGGAACTTTGCTGCAATGAAGTCTGGGCAGTGGAGTGGTAGATGGTGGTGGGTGAATAGTACATCTCACTGGAGCATCCCTGTGAGGGCTGGGCTACCTTCCATCCAGGAAATGGTCAGCTTTGCCTTTCACCACTATCCACAAATGCTATGTTTTCCTTCCCCTTTATGATGGAATGGCAACCCCTGACTTATATGGAAGAATGTAGGGAGTGTACTTGCGGTGGCACACTAGAAATGGTAGTTAACTTGGTGCCATGGTGATCTCAGCTGTCAAGAAACAAGCCAGCTCCCATATGCATCCTGAGTTCTGTTTCTCACTGAGATGGCTGTCCTATGTCTGGGCTGAGCCATTTCAGACTGAAAGGAGGAGAGAACCACATGAGTGAATATATATGTGTGTGTATATGTGAAAGGATGTGTGTGTGTGTGTGTAAAGTGAAAGTCTTCATTTCACAGATTGCCAGGTGCCTTTCGTTCCATCATCCGCTTGTTGACTGAATTATATTTTTTTCAGTTTCCTGAATTTGCCCAAATTTGCACTTACAGAAATGCCAAATCCTCCCAAAATGTGCAAATACCCCCAAAATGCACATTTTCATGCTTTAGCCTATAGGGAAAATGTACATTTTTGGTCAGTCTTTTTTTGATTTTACGTATTTTTCTACAACTAAATTTGCATAAAATTCTGGAAAGTAAAGAAACCAGTTTGCAAGTCCACATACTCCGTGCAACTCAGGACAAGCCAGTCCACTGCAGAATCTGAAGGTCAGATTCATAGAAATCCAAACTCATTTGATTCCATTGTGGATTTCTCTGACATTCCTATCGATGGCTACTAGTTCTGATGGCTCTGTGCTACTTCCAGTATCAGAGGCAGTATTCCTATGTACACCAGTTTCTGGTAGGGATGGCGGGGAATTCTGCCACAGACTCCAATGAGGCCAAAGAATCCGGCCCTCTGGAGTCTGCGGCGGAATGAAAGACTCACCTCCGCTACCCGGGGGAATCTGCACCAACCGGATCCTACCTGCCACTGTCCGTCCACTGCTGGTTACTGCTGGCCACTGCTGCCTGTCTTTGGACGCAAATGGCATCCGGCATAGCGGACGCCATTTGCGTCCCTGCCTTTTGCCATAATAGGCTATGTAAAGATTTACGTAGCCTATCATGGCAAAAGGCAGGGATGCAAAAGGCAGGGACGCAAATGGAAGTCCTGCAGCGACCGGAGCCAGCTGGCGGCTCTGTGGACTCGCCGTGGAGTGGAGCCATCCGGGGAGGATTCCGGGGGGAGGACTGGATCGCCTCCCCCCCCCCCGTGGACCCATGGGTGGATGAGGGTGAGTACAATCTGTACACCCCTAGTTTCTGGGGAACATGGGCAAGAGGATGCTCTTGCACTCAGGTTCTGCTTGTGGGTTTCCCATGGGCAGTTGGTTGGCCATTGTGTGAACAGAATGCTAGACTAGATGGACCCTTGGTCTGATCCAGTAGGGTGTTGCTTATGTTCTTATATTCATGTGTTGAAAGGCATGTACAACATGTGCCTGTTGTAGGCCTCCATTCATTCATGAGTTCAGAAAAAACAAAGCAAAACAAAACAGGATTCCCACTTATGTGGAGCCCTGCCTACACACATCTGCTTGTATCTGTTAGAGATGGGAAGCTCTCTCCCACTTTCCTTGGATTAACAAGTACATTACCCAAGTCCTTTCCAGGTAGGACTCAGATCATTTTCTAAACCCACCTCCCAAGAGCTGTTTCTTGGGGTGCACCCTCATGTGCAGCCCATGTGCAAACAGACTGAGAGACTATAATAAAAATAGCAGCTGCCAGTTGAAAGTTCCCTTAGGGCAGGGGTGCCGAATGTGCTGGTATTTTGGTTGTTGGTCTCCACCCTTTACCCTTTGGTCCTGCCTCTTTTTGCCTTTGCCTCCACAGTGGCAATTTAAATACAATCAAGTGGGGCCTTCCTGGGGCCTCAAACCAGCTCACCATATTTCCCCCAATGAGCATGTGACCTTCCTCTGGCCCCACCCCTGGGCGTTTCCCAGCTTATGCATAATTTTCCCCCATTTTAAGAGGTTTAGATGCCTGTCCTAAAGCTTAGTTACTGGCAGTAAGTCCTTTAAAGTAAAAAAAATGCTGGTATTTTGGTAATTTGGTTGTTTGTCTCCACCTTTTGGCCTTTTGCTCTTCCTCCTTCTGCCTTTGTCTCCGCAGTGGCGAATTAAAGACAATAAAAATGGTAAGCTCCCGAACTTCTTACATAACCACCCTGAAAAATTGTGGAATTGCCTCCCCCCCACCTCCCTGCCAAAACCCCTTCCATCCAACAAAAGGAGCAGCAAATTTAGAGAGCCAGTTTCAGCTAAGCTCTACACCAGTGGTCTGGATTGGTGATAGGTTCAGGGCTGACTAAAGGAAATACTTCATTACACAAGTCATAATTCACTTATGGAATTCATGCTCATAGGATGTGGTGATGTCCACTCACTGGCAGCCCATCCTATGCATGTTTTCTCAAAAGTTAGCTTACTGAGTTCAATGGGTCTTACTCCTGAATAGGCATCCATGGAGTTGTAATTTAGAAATGTAATAAGTACTTAAATACATAGATTTGAAATGGCTTTTTAAAAAAGCATTAGACAAATTCATGGCAGAAAATTCTGTCAATGGCTTTTAACTATGTTCAAAAAATGGAACTTCTATGTGCTGAGACAGTATATCTCTGAAAGTTGGATGCTAGGGAGAAACAATGGGAGAAGACTCTGTTTGGGAGCATCTATAGAACGTATGATGAGTTGGATCTCACTCTACTCCAGCAGGGCTGTTCTTGTATTCTTATGCCCTATGGGAAATTCCACTGTCTACCAGCATCCTTCTTCATATGTATTCTTACACAAACGAATGTACTGAAGACAGAGGTCCACACATGATGAGACTGTAGTAAGCTGAACCCCAGAGACATGGCCAGCAATGAAGTTTTGTAGTTCCATTCACTGCTTTTTATTGGGAAATAAAACAGGAGTCACCGTGTATCACAAAATACCTGATCACTCATTTCACAACGTGGCAAAATTATTAGGTAGTAAACACCTGAGCCCCCTTACAATAAACACCACAAATCAAAGACAGTAAAATGATCAAGTTAACAGAGCCCTTCCTCAGAGAGTGTTATTGCAAGGAAGGAAGGGATATACGTATGATGTTCATAGAAGCATAGAATCATAGAATAGTAGGGTTGGAAGGGGCCTAGCCCAACCCCCTGATCAATGCAGGAATCCAAGTCAGAACATCCCCAATAGATGCCTGTCCAGCTTCATCTTGAATGCCTCCAGTGTGGGAGAGCCCACTACCTCCCTAGGTAATTGGTTCCATTGTTGTATTGCTCTATGTTGGTGAAAGCAGTCTCCTCTCAATATATTTGGGGGATCTTGCATTGTTTGGTATGGGCTGATGTGGCTGGTTAGTCCATGAAAAGAGGATAAATCACTAACATTTGCTTTCAGCCACACAGGAAGTTACATCGTTGTTCTGTCTAAAATGTAGGAAGAGGGTGAAGTAAAGATTTCCTATGAAACTACAGGCTATCAGGACCTCTTTCATCACTTGTGTTGGCAGTGTGCTTTTGGGTAGGAGAGGATAAATGGAAGAATCAAGTGACCCCTTGATTTTGAATATTTCTTGGCATGTTTAGTGGCAATACTGAGCGGTTTAGAGGTGGTGGGTGGCATCAGTAATCACCAGCACTGTTGCCATCTTGGAGATGCTCAAGACAGGCATCTGCAGATGATCAAATCAGTTTTCCATGATGTCACTACCATTTTAGGTAGTCTGAGTCCTACACATGTTCGGTATGGACAACATACCCAACTGGAAGTGAATCAGCACCACCTGGCACCCTTTAGTGCTTGCTTCAGTATGATATTTGGAGGCACAGAGAGAGCTCAAAGGAAATGGAACTGAGAGTAGTATGGTCAGAGAGATCCGCAACTGATTCGAATGAGTTTGGATTTCTATGAATCCGACCGGTGGATTACGCACTGGACTGGCTATGGCCAAGTTGTGCAAATTTGCACTTGCGCGAATGTGCACTTGTGCTAATCTGCAGCAGCGCTAATTCGGACTTGCACAAGTGTGCATAGCGCTAATGTGCATTAGTGAAAGTGTGAATTAGCACTAATGTGTATCAGTGCAATTGGAAAGAAATTATCATACATGCATTAAAAAATCTGATTCTGTCAATGAACAGGCGATGAAACAAAAGTTGCCTGACTGTTTGCAAAACACAGACAGAATTGACTTAACAAAATCTGTACATCCCTAATGGACAGCGGGATTCATAATTCTCATGACATAATTCAACATACATGAACAAGATATGAACTTTGCCAATGTTTTCGGCAAGTCTGCATTAAGTCTCTTGTCTGTCTACTCTGCTTCGGCTATTGGGTTCCGTCTATTGGATGGTATAAAAATGTAATTACTTAATACATAAATAATAAATACATTATCTGCTGTTTGTTTACCATCCTCCCTGATGATGAGTTCTGATTAGTTTGAATATTTACTTTAAATCCCTATATCATGCTTTCTTTCATGATTCAGTGCAACACAATGCAGACAGGGTTCCTTCATGGGCTCCCATCCACATATTGATCAGATGCAGACTTGCTTCACTTCAGGCAATTTGCCAAAGCCTGTGACTTCATCCCACCTTCTGGGACCAGTTCTGGATGGCTTCACCCCCCCCCCTCCCAAAACCTGTTCACTTCTCTGTGCCCTTTTGGTTCTTCACAATAAATGCAAAACCTTACAACTGTTTACCTACAAAATAAACAGTTGCTACGGGTTGTGTTTTTGTTGTTGTTGTTGTTGTTTGTTTTCTTTTCTATCATGGATTGAAATGGCTTCCAGCAATGTTTTGGTCTACTTAAAAAATAAATTTAAAAAATCACCTTCTTTAATCTTCCCCCTCCCCAACCAACCCCACACATGTTTTATGGATGGGCATACATGCCTGATGCAGCTTAAAAGACAGCCTGCTGTTGAGTGTTAGAAGGCTTGGATCAAGCTGTTCAGGGGAGACATGAACTATGTAACCTTTTATCTCACAGGAGAGATGTAGCCTTCACCTCCATCCACACCATCCCTGATGTTTCCATGGAAATTTCACTGCTAACTGCAGCTGTGTTACTGAGGGCGGGGGGGGGGGAACAGAGTGGTGGTTTGGAAGGGGATTAATTCAGCGAAGTTGAAGGTGAAAAAGGGAAGACAAATAAAAATAGACTCTGAAGCCAGGGCTGGGAAGGGGGAATGCTAATATTTATTTCAATGTGCAAACTGATGGGATGTTGAACTCATGCACGTACATCACTTGAAGAAGCTATGAGGCAGGAGCAAGTGATCTGGTGGAGGGAATTGTTTTGCATGGAGGAACATGAAGTCATAAGAAGCCCCCATCTGGAGTCCAAAATAGTACAGCCCAGACACAGCTTCCTCGGGGAGAACTAAGGCACAGCCAGGAGCCAAAGACGGCATG
Organism: Heloderma suspectum; assembly: GCF_057233095.1. Taxonomy (NCBI): domain Eukaryota; kingdom Metazoa; phylum Chordata; class Lepidosauria; order Squamata; family Helodermatidae; genus Heloderma; species Heloderma suspectum. Next base: position 11,303,541 of record NC_139459.1, read on the forward strand.
GCTGTGTTGCATCTGAAGTGCTCTGACACCGACCAATATTTTAAACCAAGGGTAAACAACCTCAAGCACAGGGATCAAATCCAGCCCACCTGGGGACTCAGTTTATTTATTTATTTTATTTCATTTCTATACTGCCCAATAGCTGAAGCTCTCCCAGATGGCCATGCTCCACCTCCTTTCCCCAACCACCAGTCGTAGGGATGGACGAAAGTCCCTTACCTGATCCCGATGTTTGCTTCACGGTGGGGGGGAGGCGCTCCATCCCTCCCCCCAAAATTCTGGTCAGGGGGGAGGCACCCCGTCCCTCCCTGCTGAAATTCTGGCTGGGGGGGAGGCACCCTGTCCCTCCCTGCTGAAATTCTGGCCGGGGGGAGGCGCCCCATCCCTCCGGTCACGAAACCTCGTCTCCTGCTGGGACGAAATGGCAGCGGCCGTAGCCGCCGCCGTTTGCGTCCCTGCTGTCAGCCGTGATAGGCTACGTAAATGTTTACGTAGCCTATCACGGCTGACTTAAAAAAAAAAAAGTTGTTACACAGGAAGGCCAGGATTTCTTTTTGATCATCCCAGAATGCAGGACAAGAAGTAATAGAATCATAGAATCATAGAATAGTAGGGCTGGAAGGGGCCTACAAGGCCATCGAGTCCAACCCCCTGCTCAATGCAGGAATCCAAGTCAGAGCATCCCTGACAGATGGCTGTCCAGCCTCGTCTTGAAGGCCTCCAGTGTGGGAGAGCCCACCACCTCCCTAGGTCATTGGTTCCATTGTCGTATTGCTCTAACAGTCAGGAATCTGGCTGCCTGTCACTTGAGCCCATTATTCCGTGTCCTGCACTCTGGGATGATCAAGAAGAGATCCTGGCCTTCTTCTCTGTGACAGCCTTTCAAGTACTTGAAGAGTGCTATCATATCTCCCCTCAGTCTTCTCTTCTTAAGGCTAAGCATGCCCAGTTCTTTCAGTCTCTCATCATAGGGCTTTGTTTCCAGTCCCCTGATCATCTTTGTTGCCCTCCTCTGAACCCTCTCCTGTTTGTCTGCATCCTTCTTAAAGTGTGATGCCCAGAACTGGACACAGTACTCCAGATGAGGCCTAACCAGTGCAGAGTAGAGGGGAACTAGTACTTCCTGGGATTTGGAAGCTATGCTTCTATTAATGCAGCCCAAAATAGCATTTGCCTTTGTTGCAGCCACATCACATTGTTGCCTCATATTCAGCTTGTGATTGACAACAATTCCAAGCTCCTTCTCGCGTGTAGAGTTGTTGGGCCACGTATCCCCCATCTTGTAACTGTGCCTTTGTTTTCTTTTTCCTAGGTGCAGAACTTGGCATTTATCTCTATTAAATGTCATTTTGTTGTTTTCTGCCTAGCGCTCCAGTCTATCCAGATCGCTTTGAATTTTGTTTCTGTCTTCCAAAGTATTAGCTATCCCACCCAATTTTGTGACAAAATTGGCTCAAGTTACAGGAAGCCAGATTCTGTCTGAGCATCAGGAAAAACTTCCTGACTGTTAGAGCAATACGACAATGGGACCAATTACCTAGGGAAGTAGTGGTCTCTCCCGCACTGGAGGCACTCAAGATGAGGCTGGACAGTCATCTGTTGGGGCTGCTCTGACTTGGATTCCTGCATTGAGCAGGGGGCTGGACGTGATACTCTTGTAGGCCCCTTCCAGCCCTCCTATTCTATGATTCTATGATTCTATGATCTTGGAGATGGCACTGGTGGACTCTAAGCTGGACTTGAAAATTATCATCATCATCATCATCATCATCTCTATACCACCCAGTAGCTGAAGCTCTCTGGGTGGCTTACAAAAATACACACCACAATACCAGATAATAAAAACATATTATAAAATCTCTACAGTATTTAAAACAATTTAAATAGTTAAAAGTGTTTTAAGAAGATAATGAACCTGATAGAAACTACAGGCATAAATGCCCCATCATATGCCATCAAACACCTAGGAGTAGAGGATAGTCTTAACCTGACCCCGAAAAGATGACAGTGTTGGTGCCAGGTGAACCTCAGCGGAGAGAGCATTCCACAATCAAGGGGCCACCACTGAGAAGGCCCTCTCCCTTCTTGCCACCTTCCAAGCCTCCCTCGGATGAGGCACTTGGAGAAAGGCCTCTGATGTTGGTTGTAGTGTCCAGGTAGGTTCAGGTTGGGAGAGATTTCCCAGTATCTGATCAAAATAATTCAAAATATCACTAAAACATAACAAGAGCACAATGTTTAACACCAGCCCTTCCAAATACAACTAGAAGTGAAGGTGCTCACACTTCCCAAGACTGTCTCACCCTGGCACCACCGAATTCCCTGATGAAACTCAGGAAATGGGTGACATTGGCTTGAGCTGAAACAGAAGTTTGGGAAATGTCACCACTTTAAAATTAAAATGCTGACCTTGAATTATGACCTCAACTATTTGACGTGTGAGAAAATAACGAGAGCCTGCATTTGAGGAGCCTTGGTGTTCTTTGTTGTCTTCAGCATCATCTTGCTTTTTTGTCAGTTCTTCTTATTACCACAGATCATTGTTTTATGCCTTAGCCTGCTGTTACCTGAGCCGCTACCCACCCGATCCATGCCATTCAGTTCATAAGAAAAGATCACTGTTTTTTCTAAGCTGTACTATCTCTTTTCCTAAGCTGTAGAATTGCATGTCACTCTGATTGCTTTCTAACAATAGACATAGATTGCTTTTTTTTTTTTACATTTATTTTCCATCGCAAAAGGCCATGTTCACTACCTCCTAACACAATCTGCAATGCTGCATGGCGATCTGTATATATAAAACTCCCTACTGTAATTACTAACTGATTTAGATCTATTGATTTGCCCTAAACTGAGTGATCATAAACATACTATGAAGTTGGTTGCCTTTAAGGAGCCTTGAAATGAGGCATGGGTGCACGTTGCACTTTTAATTAGAGGAGGAGCAGCATGCTGCTTGAGATTAATCTAGGGATGTCAGAGAATTCTGCCATGGATCTCGATGAGGCCGAATGCCAGTGCATTCGCCCCCCCGAAATCTGTGGCAGAATGAAGCCCCCACCCCCCATGAAAGGCCTGCGAAATGGAGCACTTACCTGCTGCCGTCCATGCTGACTTGAGAATGGCGGCCGCGCTGCAGCCTCCATTCGCTTCCTCATCATAGCTGTGATAGGCTATGTAAATAATTACGTAGCCTATCACAGCTAATGCAGGGACGCCATTTGCTTCCCTGCAGAGGCCGTGATAGGCTATGTAAGTTTTTACATAGCCTATCACGGCAAGCTAAAAAAAACCCACAGCGTACGCAAATGGCGGCGGCTACGGCCGCCGTCATTTGCGTTCCCTTTTTTTTGCTGTTTTAACCTACGTAAATGTTTACGTAAGCTATTACGGCAAAAAGAAGGGGAACGTACGTAGGCTAAAACGGTGGGGGAAAAAAAGGAATGCAAATAGCACCCACTATGCTATTTGCGTTCCCCTTTTTTCCACCGTAATAGCTTACGTAAATATTTATGTAGGCTAAAACAGCGAAAAAAAGGGAACGCAAATGGCAGCTGCCATAGCTGCTGCCATTTCCGTATGCTGTTTTTTTTTTCTGCAGGCTGCCCAGCGGCCGGATGTCCGGCTGTGGGCGGTCCTGGCCGGAATCTCCACGGAGCGGAGCCAGCCAGATTAGGATTTCGGGGGGAGGTGCGGAGCACCTCCCCCCCACCATGAATCACCCCATCGAAAAGGTAAGTGACTTTTGTACATCCCTAGATTAATCCGGGCTACATACCTTAAACCAGTTCATTTGTAATGACATTTGAACTGGGCCTAATTTTCTGCTGCCTGTCCATGCAAGTGATACGAATCGGAAAGATGTCACACAATGGGTCAGAAAGGACTTTCAGCAAAATCTGGCAGAGAGTATAAGGATCAATCTCTTCAATAATAATGAGATAACGATGAAGACCCACCCAACCATGGCTGATTTTGTTTCAATTAATTACACAGAGAACAGTACGACTGGAGGTATTTTGGCTTGTGTTTCCCGTGTCCATCAAGGCACAGTTGCAGGTGCTCCTTTGTGGCATGGAATAAGAGCAGCGAGAGATAAATTAGAAAAGAAGTGCACAAAACCTTTATGGTTCAAGAGTAACATTCTCATTTTCAGCCCCTTGGGAGAACACAGTGTTTGGAATTCATCCTCTTCTCTTTGATTCATTTTCTCTCGCTTGTCTTGATTCATTTCCTGGAGAAATGTGCCACAGCTCCACGTGACCTCCAGCTTTCATAGCCATAGATCAGTAGTGAAATTGTACAGGAGCTGAAAATCTTCAGGTTATGCTCTGCTACAGTATATATTTGATTTCCAGGTATTATTACATTTAATTAATGTGGCACACAGCAGTACAAGCTTCCTACCCCATCTCAAGGCCAGATAACTCTGCAGGAAATGCCAGCATAACCCTAGCTGGACCCTCAGGCTCAGGGCAGTAAAAATAATAATAAACATAAACATAAAGAAAGGAAGAGAGAGAGAGAGAGAGAGAGCTTAACTCACTCGCTTAACTCACTCGCTTAACTCACTCACTCACTCACTCAGAGGCATTTGGTGGGAATTTCTACTGAAGTTAGAGCCATAAACTTTGGTAGATGTGTAGTCCAGCTAGGGTTGTTGTGGGTGCCCGAGTGGGTCTGGGAATCCGGTGGAACCACCCCTGCCCATACCCCCAAGCTCCACTCACTGAGCCCCTGCCCCTGCTTGCCCCCTGCTCGTGCGTGGTGAATGCCCTGCACTCACCCCAGTGGTTTTGTCAAGCTTTGCGGTTGCCATTTTTGGAGAAATAAAATGGCGATCACAAAAACGCGCATATTTGTGTGCGCGCAAAAATGTGCATTTCTGCAAATTTCTGGCGGCCTTTCTGCAAATTCTGGCAGCCTTTCCCCTCTGCAAGGGTGGGGGACCTATTAAAATGGTCCGCCCCTGGAGATTAATGGATTCCGATGGATTCCAGAGGGCTCTGGGGGATTTTCCTGCTGGTATGGCTGGTGCTCCTGTCGAAGCCCAGGTTGCTCTGTGGAATGCAGAGATGACTCGGGCGGTTGACACAATCGCGCCCAAGCGCCCTCTCCCTCTGAGCAGAGCCCAGCCAGCTCCTTGGTATACACCTGAGCTGAGGATATGCAGATGACACCCAGCTCTACCTCTCTTTCTCATCAAAACCAGGTGAGGCAGTGGCTGTTCTGAACCACTGCCTGGGCATGGTAATGGACTGGATGAGGGCTAATAAACTGAAACTCAATCCAGACAAGACGGAGGTACTGTTAGTGGGTGGTTCGTCTGCCCGGCTAGGTGATATTCAACCTGTTCTAGAGGGGGTTGCACTCCCCCTAAAGGATCAGGTTCGTAGTTTGGGGGTGCTCTTGGATCCAGAACTGTCACTTGAGGCACAGGTGAACTCAGTGGCACGGAGCACTTTCTATCAGCTTAGGCTGGTATACCAACTACGCCCTTATCTGGACAGAGATAGCCTAGCTACAGTTATCCATGCTCTGATAACTTCTCGTCTGGATTACTGCAATGCGTTATATGTGGGGCTGCCTTTGAAAACGGTCCGGAAACTTCAGCTGGTCCAAAATAAGGCAGCAAGATTGTTAACAGGGACTGGCCTGCGAGCTCATATTACGCCAGGACTTTTCCAGCTGCACTGGCTGCCAGTCCATTTCCGGGCCCGATTCAAAGTGCTGGTATTAACATTCAAAGCCCTTAACGGCTTGGGGCCAGGTTACCTGAAGGATCGCCTCCTCCCATATGTGCCTGCCCGGACCTTAAGATCATCATCAGCGGCCCTTCTCCATGAGCCCCTGCCAAAGGAAGTGAGGCGGGTGGCTACTAGGAGGAGGGCTTTTTCTGTTGTGGCACCCCGGCTCTGGAATGAGCTCCCTAGTGAGGTTCGCCTGGCGCCTACATTGTACTCCTTTCGGCGCCAGGTGAAGACCTTTTTATTTTCCCAGGCATTTTAGCATTTTAGCTTTCTAAATTTTTATCTTTGCTGTTTTAAATCTGTATTTTAAACTCCTGTACTGCTGCTAGGTTTTATTGTGGTTATATTGTTATATTGTGGTTTTAATGTTCTATATATTTTAAATTGTTTTATTGTGTGCTGTTTGGTTTTAATTTTTGTGAACCGCCCAGAGAGCTTCGGCTATTGGGCGGTATAGAAATAAATAAATAAATAAATAAATAAATAAAATTTGCGTATGAGCAAAAATGCGCATTTTAAAAAATGCACATTTTGGCACACACACAAATGTGAGCATTCACAAAAATGCACATCTTGCACATGAGAATATGTGCATTCGCAGAAATGCACATTTTTGTGTATACAAAAACATGCACATTTTTGCGATAGCCATTTTATTTTTCAAAAAAATGGTGACCACAGAGCTTGATGAGGCCACTGGGGTGAGTACGAGCTGCTCACTGAGCATGGGAGGGGCTTGAGCACAGTCCAGGGATTGACAAGCAGGGGCAGGGCCTGGGAGAGCATCCGGAGAACCCAGACAGGGGAGAGTTCGCACATCCCTAGCCTGGGATCAGCTTGCCCCTCGCTGCCATCACCACTGCTTCCTTCTCTCTCTCTTCCCCCCCCCCCCGTAGCTTGGGGCAGGAGGATGGCAGCAGGAGCTTCCATCTTGTCATCCTCCTGCCCTGCCTGTGCCCCAGAATAGTTCAGCTATTCTCACACTAACTAGTGGTGCCACCCAATTTTGTATTTAGTCGGCTTGCTGGTCAAGCTTCACCTGTTTATAATGTTCACCTTTTTAATGAGCCCAGACTGGCATTCTATGGATTTGCTTTTAAGTTCAGAATTGATTGTGAGCTTCTGAGCATGTACAGTCTGTATCTAAACAGCACTTTTTCTTTACATGCACTGAGTTGGTTGGATTATCCCTTTTCCTGCTTATGGTAAACTGTGATGATGTCACACCTCTCACTCTCATTGGATCAGATTTTGGGTCACTGTTGTTCATACAGTACTTTTATTTTGTTTTGTAAGGAAATATATACTTTACTTACTGCTGCTGCTGGGCGGAGTGTTCTGTGACAGGCTATGCAAAAACAACCAATCAGGATGGGGCTACATAACATGGTGATGCATGACATCATGATGTACTACACATTTCCAAGCTACAGCTCCCAAGATGCACTTTGATATTATGCATATGCAAAAATTCATTTACCTAGAAGGACAGTTTATTTTAAGGAAGAACTCTCATCTGAGCTTATCTGGGTGAGTTCATAATTATCCGAGGAAATACCAAATTTACCCAGGGCAGGGATGTACAAATCCCTTACCTTGCCTTCCACTGGGGGTCTGCCAGGAGGGGGGAGGTGATCTGTCCCCCCCCCCCAGAATCCTTGCTGGCTGGCTTCGCTCCACAGTGATTCCTCGGAGCCACCGGCCGGCTCTGAAGCAGCAGCAAAACGGCCGCCATGCCGTGTCGCTGGCTGAAGGGGGCGTGATGTACTGTGGCTGCAAATGGCGTTCAGGATGCCATTTGCATCCATGCTTTTAATTAGCGTGATAGGCTATGCAAATATTTGCATAGCCTATCACGTAAAAGCAGGGATCTGCATTTATGGCTGCATTTACCATAGGCTAAGGCCTTTATGGCCATAAATGGCATCCCAGATGCCATTTGTAGCTGCAGTATGTCCCCCCTTCAGGCAGCGATACAGCATGGCAGCCGTATCGCTAGCCATCCAAGCCGGAGGATCCAGCTGAAGAGGATTCCTCGTGGAGGCGGGGGTAAGTCTTCTGTTCCGCCACAGACTCCGGGGGCTGGATTCTAAAGAACCCGGCCTCATTGGAGTCCATGTCAGAATACTCCGCCACACCTAACCCAGGGTAAGTTCGCTCATCAGTAAATAGGAAGATGAAATCTGATACATTTAGGGCACAATCCTATGGGGATAGGCAGCCAGCTCTGAACTCAGAGGCGACTGCCTATCCAGTGCAGGGCAGGAGAAGCACAGAGGGGATAGTTCCCTCCATGCTTCTCCTGCCCTGCATATGTGGCTAGACAGGCAATTTCAGAGAGGGGGAGGATGCTGACGCACAGGATGTGTCTGTCAGGAGCGCCTTGGCGGCCTCTCTCAGTAGATTCCAATAGCCAACTCAAGACACAGATGAAAGGATTCTTTTCAAGGCTTTAATCCTTTTACAACTTAATTACTCTTTCAAATGCTCATCACCAGTGACTAAGCAAGGAACAGCAGAGTAGCCTATGCTCTGGGTAGGCAGTTGATCCCTGTTTGAAGGAGAATCACTTGAAGACCCTGAACTTATGAGCTAGGGAGAGATCCTCCCTCTTTCCCTTGGGTCCATGGGAGGCGGCCATTGCTTGCGCACCAAAAGGGCACTACCCCTCCTTTCCGCGCCCTCCATCGCTCATCGCTCTTCGCGTCTGCGTCGAGCATCTAAGAAGCCCCCCTCCCGCAGTCCCTCACTACCAGGGTCACTATCTATCTCTGGAATGCCGGCAGGAGGAATCTCTGCCAGGTGCTGAGCCTGTGAGGGATGAGCTGGCTCCTCTCCCATGGATTGCTGTTCCTCCTCACAATCAGAACTGCTCTGGGGCTCTCTGGGCTCAGTTTCCACCCTGACAGTGTCGTAGCGGCATTTCCGCCTTCCCCAACCCAGAATGCCCCCCAGAATGCCCCATTTTGGCTGCTCCACTGCCCTCTTCCAAACACTGGGCTGTTCCGTGCTGCCTGCAAGGCAGTGTGGACATGGGAGGAGGTCAGTTCTCTGGGAACCAACCTTGGAGAATGGGCTTTGAGGTCAGTTCCCAGAAAACCACATATCGTATGGCCAACTAGCCGCTGACTAGCAGCCATAGGATTACTCCCTTATAGCCCAATAAATCCTGATTACCAGAAAAGCCTGTCATAATATCAGAGGGAAAGGAAGCTGCTGTCAGGCAACCTCCATCATGCCTGGATACAGCTCAGCTAAGAGTTCCCCTCCCTCCTCCATCTAACTTTCACTGCTAAGGACCTCAGATGAGGAGGAAGCATTAGCCCTTCCACTGCATTTAGATCCATCTCTTTTGACCTGCTGAACTTTGGAACTCTAATGCCTGAATTTGCTTTTTACCTCCCCCCTCCCAATCCCATTTCCTTTTGTGTTATGTCTTTTTATATGGTTAGCAGGATAAAATGCTATACATAAATATAAATAAATAATAACTATTAGATGTCTGTACACCTAACAGTTAAAACTAAGGACATGCCATATATCATAGTTCAGAGTGAAACACCTCAACGTCAAGTGAGCAAAACCACTCATGCGATGGAATGATAGGCAGCGGGAGTTCCACAGCTCCTTCACACACTTGAATCATCTTTGGAGTTTGGGGATGCCCCCCCCCCCCGAAATAAGAAATGGAGGCCATGGTTGCAGAATGCAAACTTCATTCACTAGAAAAAACAAACATTAAAACAAATATTCCATTTAAAATAGGGTTGTTTAACAATGTTAACTCAGAATTCAGTCCAGCTGAGTTCAAGGAACCTTGTATGCAAATAACAATTCTCAGCTGAAAAGGTTCAGCAGGATTTTTGTTGTGTATTTTTCATTTAATGTTAATTATTTTTAACATAAGTACTTACAGATCTATAGAGGAGGAACTGTTGTCTTATCCATATACACATTTCTGCAGATTTATTGATCAATTGATTAAAAAGCCTAGGATTAATTGACTAAGATTTCTTTAGCTGGGTGGCAGCCCTAATTTACAGGAAACTTCTGCTCATCTAAAACTACTGAACAATGCATGCAAGGATGGAAACATTTTGTAGAACTTTGGGAAACATTCCTGCTCTGTCAAAAGTCTAACAATGAGTTATGGAGATGTGGAGTGCTTATGGCCAAGTCTGCATGTCTTTGCATGATACAGTCCCCAAAAGTGGGATCAGACAAATTCATGGAGGTAGTGGTGGTGGTGGTGGTGGTGGTGGTGGAGGAGGAGGAGGAGAAGAGGCCCATTAATGAGTATTAACCCTGATCATTTTACCACACCTCCAAAGTCATCCAGCCCAACTCCCTGCTGATAGGAAATCCACTTCTCCAGTAACCCTGATAAGTGGTCACCTTGATAAGTGGTCACCATTTAAATAAATTAGGCTTCATGCGTAATGGAAGAGAGTCCACCATTTTCTGAGGATATCTGTTTCACTGCCAAACAGCTTGTAGCATCAGGAAATTCTTCCTAATATTTACTCAAAATCCCCTTTCTTGTAACTGGAAGCCAATAGTTTGGGTCCTTCCCACTGGAGCAGCAGGGGGAATGGGATACAGGGGCAGGGGAAGTAGCAAGCCCTATTTGGCTGGAACCCTGAATGGAAGCACTTTTGTTAGGAAGGTGGATACCAGGCAACATTTTGTTCCAGGTCTCACTTGCACATAGGGGTGCACGAAAGTCACTTACCTGGTCTTGCAGCTTGCTTCGCGGTGGGGGGGAGGCGCTTCGCTGCTCCCCCCGAAGTTCAGGCAGGGGGAGGAGGCTTCCCTCCTCGCCCAGCCAAAATTCAGGCAGGGGGGGAGGCTTCCCGCCTCGCCCGGCCAAAATTCAGGCCGGGGATGAGGTGCCTCGCCTCTTTACGTAGACTATGGCGAAAATAAGGGCAACGCAAATAGCGTTGCCCTTATTTTCGCCGTAGTCTACGTAATCTTTACGTAGACTACAGCGACCAAATAAGGAACGGGAATGGCGGCTCCCTATGGGGGCCACCATTATCCGTACACACTTTTTTTTTTTTTTTAAAGTCACCCGTGATAGGCTACGTGACGATTTACGTAGCCTATCACGGCTGACTTTTCAAATCTAGCCGTGATAGGCTATGTTAATCATCATGTAGCCTATCACGGGGGCGTTTTTTTTTTTTACTTTTCTTGGAATGGCGGTGGTGGCAGCCGGTCGAAAGACCGGCTGTCGCCCCTGTCCCTGTCGAAGCCCTGCTGAACCGCCGCTGCGACTCGCCACCGGGAGCGACATTCGGGAAAGGTAAGTCCCATCCCGGGGGGGGGGTGGGGGGCAGAGAATTTCTCCCCGAAACTACTTCGGGGGGCCGAATACGTTGGCACTCGGCCCCCCGAAGTTTTGGGGAGAAATTCTCCCCCATCCCTACTTGCACAATATAAATGAAATGGTGAAGAGTAATGGATGCTGAACTTTTAGTCCTGTAGTACTTCATCATAATCTTCCCAATCACAAAGCATTTAATAAGATTTCCCATAGCCTGAGTGAGCTAAGATAATGAAGAGATGAAATGATATAACAAGTCACCTAATCTGTCTATATATGTTCAGTCTATATATCCAGAATCCAGGATTTGGGGTTTTTTTAGAAGTGTGGAAAGTGTGGTCATCTGTATTAAAAATTATCCAGTTTCTTTTTCCTTTTCCTTTACCCTTTCTTTATTTATTAGGTGGGGCAGGGCGGGGCGGGTGTGGGTGAGAGGGATTCCTGACATGATTTCTGAAATAAGTAAGAAGTAGGGATGTCAGAGAATTCTGCCACGGATCTCGGTGAGGCCAAATGCCAGTGCATTCAGCCCCGCAAAATCCATGGCGGAACGAAGCCCCCCCGCCCCGTGAAAGGTGCATGAAACGGGACACCTACCTGCTGCCATTAGTGCTGCTTTGCGAATGGTGGCCACGTCCGCGGCCGCCATTCACTTCTTCATTATAGCTGTGATAGGCTACATAAATACTTAAGTAGCCTATCACGGCAAAATACAGGGCACAAATGGCGGTGGCTACGGCCGCCGCCATTTGCATCCCTGTGCAGGCTGCCCAGTGGCCGGATGTCCAGCTGCGGGCAGCCCTGGCCGGCAGCTCCGTGGAATCGCTGCAGAGTGGAGCCGGCCAGAGAGAATTTCAAGGGGAGGGACGGAGCGCCTTCCCCCTACCACGAAAGTCACCCTACAAAAAAGTAAGTGACTTTCATACATCCCTAATAAGAAGATCTACAGCTGGACGTGTGACATCCAGGACATTTGCATTTTATATGTATTTATTTATTACATTTATATCCCACCTTTTTTTCTCCTTAAAGAACCCAGGGTGGAGTGCATAATCCTCCTCCTCTCCATTTTAGCCTAATGACAACAACCTTGTGAGGTGAGTTGGGCTGAGAGTCTGTGACTGGCCCAAAGTCACCCAGTGAGCTTCCATGGCCAAGAGGGGACTAGAATCCAGCTGTCCCGACACCCTGTCCAACACTCTAGCTACACCACACTGGCTCTCCACAACATCAAATAAATATGATGTTGTGGAATTTGCGGGTGTTATTCAATTTAATAAATAGGTTTTGGTAGTCATTCTGCCTTTCAAGGAGATAATTACCTATGGCTGCAGTCCCGTGCAAAGAGTGGAGGCTGGTGGCTCTGTGTTTGGTGGGGTTGTGCATCTATTCTGGGTTTTAGTTGGAACCAGCCAGCATTCTAAAGGAGCTATCCAAGGTACTGAACCCTATCCCCATAATAGGCTCAGCACCTTGGATTACTCATTTAGAGGTTTGGCTGGTTCTGGCTCAAACCCAGAATGGATTCACGGCCCCACCAACATTAAAACCAGCCTCCACTACATGTACAGTTACTTGGGATTAAGACCTATTTAAGATCTGGAACTTCTGTCTGAGTCAAAATGTATCGCAACCTTCCCCAAGCTAGTGCTCTCCAGATGTTTTAGACTTCAACTCCCATCAGCACTAGCCAGCATGGACAATGATCAGGAATTGTGATCCAGAACATGTGGAGGACACCAGGTTGGGGATTGCACTGCATTTCTTTTTCCTGAAGGAGAAAAGGAAGGGTGCCGCTTTGGCCTTCATAACCTAGTGGCCACCACTGAAAAGGCCCTATCCTCTGAAAGTGGTCAAGCACACAATGAAGATCTGAGCAGTTGGGCAGATACAGGTGGCAGCAGGCAGATAGTCCTTTATGTCCCCCTGTCCCAGACTGCTTGGTTTTTAAAGGTTAAAATCCAGCAACATGAATTGTACCTGAAAACCCACTGGGATGCAAAGTGACCTAAAGACAGGCTTTGTAAGCTCCATGCAGTAGATTCCAGCCAATAACTTTGCTCCTGCAATCTGAACCAACTGTACATTCCAAACAGGTTGTAAAAGACAGCCTTTCATAAAGTGCATGACACTACTCTAGTCTGAATATCACCAAGGCATGTGTGATTAGGGATGTACCGTTAGTGCAAAACCCATTCCAACTGTGTGCCTTTTGTTCCATCACGAGCCCATTGATGAAATTGAATTTCTTTTAGTTTCTCTATTTATGAAAATTTGCACATGTGAAAATGCGCAAATTCCCCCCAAATGTGCATCTTCACATTTGAGCAAATGTAAAGTGAAATGTGCATTTTGGGCTGTTCTTTTAAAATTTTGCTTAAGTTCAACCATGAACTTTGTGCAAAATTCAGGAAACTTAGAAAACTAGTCCGCAAGTCCATAGAATCCACCAGACAGGGGAAAAGATGATCCCCTGCAGAATCCATAGGTCAGATTCATGGAAGTCTGAAGTCACTTCATTCCATTTCAGATTTCTCCAGCACCCCTATATGCCTGTACTGATGAAAGGCTGTCTTGGCCATGGATGTAGGGATAGTGGAGAATTCCGCCATGGATTTCAGTGAAGTCAAATGCACTGGCATTTGGCCCCCCGAAATTCGTGGCAGAATGGCCTGCCCCCCGCACCCCCACGGATTCCCCCTGGGATGAAGCTTACCTGGGGCAGATGTTCCGGACAGCGGTGGCTAAGTGGCAGCTTCGGCGGCGGCACCGGCTGGTCTTTCGACTGGCTGCCGCGGCTGCCATTTGCATTCTGGTCTTTGCCGTGATAGGCTATATAAGTAAGTATTTATGTAGCCTATCATGGCAAGCCAATAAAAAAAACCCCGGTGTACGCAAATGGCAGCGGCTACAGCGGCTGCCATTTGCATTCCCTATTTTTCACCATTTTATCCTACGTAAATAATTACATAGGCAATTACGGCAAAAAGAAAGGGAACCACAAATAGCGTAGTGGGCAGTATTTGCATTCTTCTTTTCCCTGCCGTTTTATCCTACGTAAATATTTACGTAGGCTTTTATGGCGAAAAAAAGAAGAAATGCAAATAGCGCCCACTACGCTATTTGCAGTTCCCTTTTTTTCGCAGTAATTGCCTACATAAATATTTATGTAGGATAAAATGGCGAAAAATAGGGAACGCAAATGGCGGTTGCCGTAGCCGCCGCCATTTGTGTATGCCTTTTTTTGGGGGGGGCATGCCGTGATAGTCTATGTAAATACTTACATAGCCTATCACGGCAGCCTGGAATGACGCAAATGGCGGCCGCTACAGTAGCTGCCATTTGCTTCCGCAGCAGCCCATCTGTGGCCGGAAGTCTGGCTGCGGATGGCCCTGGCCGGCTGCTCCGCGGAGCCGCTGTGGAGTAGAGCCGGCCGGGCAGAATTCCAGGGGGGAGGACCGGATCGCTTCCCCCCCCATCGAGGATTCCAGGGGGAGGGACGGAGCAGCTCCCCCCCCAGCAGATGCCGTGACTGGAACCAAGTAAGGGATTCGTACATCCCTACATGGATGTAACTTGCACATACAAGACCAAGAAGATTCCCAAACTGTTGGACCTGGTCTTAAGGAGGAATGCAGGAGAACAGAACATGCCCCTAGGTCTGGGTCAGAAGAACCTCAATATATGTATCTTATCTGACTTAAGCTTTGGTTTATTGACTCTCAACTAGCTCATTCTCTACAACAGATGATAGATAGATAGATAGATAGATAGATAGATAGACAGACAGATAGAGATAGATAGATAGATAGATAGATAGATAGATATCCCAAGGTGTAGAATAACAACATTAGAGTTAATGGCAATGAAAAAATGAGGGCTTCCAATAGACTAAACAAAGTTGAGGTAATTAAGTATCAAGTAAACAGGCTCACCGTTATGAGGGGCGGGGGGAGAGAGAGAGAGAGAGAGAGAGAGAGATGGGTATCCATTAAAGCAGATGGATCACTGTTTGGCAATATATACTGCAGGCCTGGGGGAGGGTGGGGTGGAGCAAGATCAGGTTCACAGTGGGAAGAAAGGGTTAAAGCCCCCTACACCCCACACCAGAGTTCTGATCCCAGTTGTGGACGCTGCACTTAATCTAAAGGGGAAAAGGGAAAAATGCATAACTGCTTGCTATGTCTTTAAAGTAGCGTGTGTTTTGAGTCTTAGAATCCCGTATAATACAGCAGAGATTCAGGGGATCATCAGCAGACAAGTCATTATAGATCAGGATCCTGAATATATAAAGTTTAGAGACCACTGCCTTAGAGGAAAGAGAGAGAGACCCCCAACATCATAGGTGTGTGTATATGGATCTTGACAGAACATTCTAGACACATGCCTGAAAATTGTGTGCGTTCACACTTCGCAATCTCCCCCGACCACACACACACACACACAGTGTTTTACACTTTATAGTAAGCAAAGCCTTCGCTACTTCCCTGAATTTTATTCACAGTAAATAACGTGCCCTCTCATATCATACAGAAAGGGGGAAATACATCACCCCCCGAACAAGAGGTCAAAAGACTTGCGTGAAGTGTTCATGTGCTAATTTGGATATGTAGATGCAAAGTTAGAAAGTCTGACCCTGTTCACACGTAATAACAATTCCTGGGTTGTTTAACCCAGGAATTGTCAGGCCTGAGCAGAAGCTGTCATTGCCTTCCATGCGATCGTTGCTTCTGCTTTCACTGAACAACTCAAGAACCCATGGCTTGTTGTTGGGTTGCACCCTAGGTTGCTTAGTCCCTAAGCAACCCAGAGTTCCAGGTTTGGACATCACAATAATAACCCAGGAATGGGGTGTTCTTGGGTTGTTGATTGAAAGTGGAAGTGGTGAGCATGTGGGAGGCGGCACACTTACTCGCTTGTGCTTAGCTATGAGAATTCTTGGGTCAAACTAAAGGAAAAACTGGAGGCTAAAATTTCAGGGTCCCTGGTATTGAATACCTAGGCGTACTTACTTTAAACAGCCTCAGCTTGGCCCTAATATTGCCGGTGAGGTTCCTTTGGGGACTGAAATAGGGTGTTCACATTCACTCATATTTACTTAAATTCTACAAATAAAGACTAAAACAAAGGCATATGCTAAATGTATTTATTCCCCTTCATGGATCACTGCCTTGTTGTGGTGAAGGGGCTTGCGTAACTCAGTGAAGCCATAAGCTATGCCGTGCAGGGCCACCCAAGACGGACAGGTCATGGCAGAGAGTTCTGACAAAATGTGGTCCACTGGAGAAGGAAATGGCAACCCACTCAAGTATTCTTGCCAAGAAAACCCCATGGAACATATCACAAGGCTAAAAGATATGACACCAGAAGATAAGCCCCTCAGGTCAGAAGGTGTCCAATACACTACTGGGGAAGAGCAGAGGGTATTTCTAAGTAGCGCCAGAAAGAGTGAAGCGGCTGGGCCAAAGCCGAAAGGACACTCAGCTGTGGATGTGTCTGGTGGTGAGAAGAAAATCCGATGCTGTAAAGAACAATATTGTTTAGGAACCTGGAATGTCAGATCAATGAATCAAGGTAAGCTAGAGGTGGTCAAACATGAGATGGCAAGATTGAACATCAACAGCTTGGGAATCAGCGAACTAAAATGGACAGGCATGGGCAAATTTAATTCATGTGGCCATCATATCTACTACTGTGGGCAAGAATCCCTTAGAAGAAATGGAGTAGCACTCATAGTCAACAAAAGGGTGGGAAAAGCAGTACTGGGGTACAATCATAAAAACAATAGAATGATCTCAGTACGAATCCAAGGCAAACCATTCAACATCACAGTAATTCAAGTCTATGCCCCAACCACTGATGCCGAAGAAGCTGAGGTTGATGGGTTCTATGAAGACCTACAACACCTTCTAGAACTAACACCAAAAAAGATGTCCTCTTCATCATAAAGGATTGGAATGCTAAAGTAGGAAATCAAGAAATCACCAGGATAACAGGCAGGCATGGCCTTGGTGTACAAAATGAAGCAGGACAAAAGCTAATAGAGTTTTGCCAAGAGAACACGCTGATCATAGCAAACACTCTTTTCCAACAGCACAAGAGACGACTCTACACAGGGACATCACCAGATGGTCAATATCGAAATCAGATTGATTATGTCCTTTGCAGCCAAAGATGGAGAAGCTCTATACAGTCAGTCAAAACAAGACCTGGAGCTGACTGTGGCTCAGATCATGAGCTTCTTGTTGCAAAATTTCAGCTTAAATTGAAGAACGTCGGGAAAACCACTAAACCATTCAGGTATGACCTAAATCATATCCCTTCTGAATATACAGTGGAGGTGAGGAATAGATTTCAGGGATTAGACCTGATAGACAGAGTACCTGAGGAACTATGGACGGAGGTCCATAACATTGTTCAGGAGGCAGCAACTCAATCCATCCCAAAGAAAAAGAAATGCAAGAAAGCCAAGTGGCTGTCAGATGAGGCTTTACAAGTAGCTGAAGAAAGAAGGGAAGTGAAAAGCAAGAAAGAAAGGGAAGATATATCCAACTGAATGCAGAGTTCCAGAGAATAGCAAGGAGAGACAAGAAGGCCTTCTTAAATGAATAATGTAAAGAAATTGAGGAAAACAACAGAATGGGAAAGACTAGAGATCTCTTCAAGAAAATTGGAGATCTCAAGGGAACGTTTTGTGCAAAGACGGGCATGATCAAGGACAAAGAAGGCAGGGACCTAACAGAAGCAGATGAGATTAAGAAGAGGTGGCAAGAATACACAGAAGAACTATACAGGAAAGATCTGAATGGCCCTGATAGCCATGATAGTGCGGTCACTGAAGTTGAGCCGGACATCCTAGACAGTGAAGTCAAGTGGGCCTTAGGAAGCATTAGTAACAACAAAGCTAGCGGAGATGACAGCATTCCAGCTGAGCTATTTAAGATCCTAAAAGATGATGCTGTTAAAGTGCTGCACTCAATATGCCAACAAATGTGGAACACTCAACAGTGGCCACAAGACTGGAAAAGGTCAGTTTACATTCCAATTCCAAAGAAGGGCAATGCCAAAGCATGTTCAAACTACTGCACAATTGCGCTCATTTCACATGCCAGCAAGGTGATGCTCAAAATCCTACAAGCTAGGCTTCAGCAGTATGCGAACCGAGAACTACTGGAAGTACAAGCTGGGTTTCGAAAGAGGCAGAGGAACTAGAGATCAAATCGCCAACGTTCGCTGGATCATGGAGAAAGCAAGAGAATTCCAGAAAAACGTCTATTTCTGCTTCATTGACTATGCTAAAGCCTTTGATTGTGTGGATCACAACAAACTGTGGCAAATTCTTAAAGTGATGGGAGAACCAGACCACCTTACCTGTCTCCTGAGAAACCTGTACGAGGGTCAAGAAGCAACAGTAAGAACCAGACATGGAACAACCGATTGGTTCAAAATTGGGAAAGGAGTACGACAAGGCTGCATGTTGTCACCCTGCTTATTTAACTTATATGCAGAGTACATCATGAGAAACGCCGGGTTGGATGAATCACAGGTTGGAATTAAGATTGCCGGGAGAATTATCAACAACCTCCGATATGCAGACGATACCACCCTAATGGCAGAAAGCGAAGAGGATCTCAAGAGCCTCTTGTTGAGGGTGAAAGAGGAGAGTGCAAAAGCTGGTTTGAAACTCAACATGAAAAAAACGAATATCATGGCATCTGGCCCCATCACTTCCTGGCATATGGAAGGGGAAGAAATGGAAGCAGTGACAGATTTTACTTTCTTGGGCTCCAAGATCACCGCAGATGGTGACTGTAGCCATGAAATTAAAAGATGCTTGCTCCTGGGGAGGAAAGCTATGGCCAACCTAGACAGCATAGTAAGAAGCAGAGACATCACCTTGCTGACAAAGGTCCGTCTAATCAAAGCTATGGTTTTCCCAGTAGTAACGTATGGCTGTGAGAGCTGGACTATAAGGAAGGCTGAGCGCCGAAGAATGGATGCTTTCGAACTGTGGTGGTGGAGAAGACTCTTACGAGTCCCCTGGACTGCAAGGAGGTCAGATCAGTCCATCCTAAAGGAAATCAACCCTGAGTGCTCATTGGACAGATACTGAAGCTGAAGCTCAAATATTTTGGCCACCTAATGCGAAGAGAAAACTCTCTGGAAAAGACCCTGATGCTGGGAAAGACTGAAGGCAAAAGGAGAAGGGGACAGCAGAGGATGAGATGGCTAGATAGCATCACCGATGCAATGAATATGAACTTGAGCACACTCTGGGAGAGAGCGCAGGACAGGAAGGCCTGGCGTGCTATGGTCCATGGGGTCACGAAGAGTCGGACACGACTGAATGACTGAACAACAACAACAAATGTATTTATTAAAGAAAGACAAAAGAAAAAAGTTTAACAAGTGCACAAACCTTCTACTCAGCAACAAAGCAAAGATAAGGCATGCTCACACACGTGCTTTACCAGGAATGGTAAAGGGACTCTGTCCTTCTCCAAGCATGAGGGAGTCACTGAATCCTAAGTGATAGGCTCACAGTAACATCTCAGGTTCAGGGTAAAAGAAAAAAGACAGACCCAGATCTCCTCCATATATCAACTTAAATACCCTCCCAAATTTAGTAACCTCCTTCTCATTACATATTCTAAAATCTTTACATCTACTGGTTTATGTCGCATTATAGGTCATCCTATTCCCAGAAAATCCATCCTTTTGTCCCCAATATCACCTCTGTCCTTGACATAAGGTGTTGACTACGAAACAGGTCTACGTTATCTTTTTATGTGGTCAACAGCTCCTTTCTCCTTTATCTCCAGACAGGGGAACCCCAAACCACAATGTGTTCTTATCTACTGTATGACCCCTTACTTTTTACTCAGTTTCCTTAAAAGGAAGACACAGTTGATAAGGTCGGAAGGTTATCAAAAGATTCCTTATCACAGCATCTAGTAAGTTCCTAATACAATGGATCTTGCTCCCCTACTTGCCCCATTGCACATTATCTTTAACCCCCCCATAAGCACCATCTCTTACCCCTTAAACTTAAAACTCCCATACCCTATATTGTACCCAAATGTAAATTGCAAAGCCCAAGAAAATCCACACAAAACAACCCAGATAATGTCATTATATGTGAACCAGATCAATGACTTGAATTTAAATAGGAATACAATACATTTCACACTAGTGGAGAAGACTGTGGCGAGGTGACCTGTGTGTGTTTGGTCAGTCTCCTGAATCAGGTACTAACTATGGATGGACAACTTGAAGGTCTTTCTGCTCTCCCGTCTTAGGGTTCTTTATTAAACCAGAGTTGGACCAGACAGCCCTTCAAATAGAGGTTGCATTCAAACAGAAGACCTTCAGATAGAGGACTGTCCTCTGTGAAGTAGAATATATGGTCACTTTAACAGTCAATCCAACAGACTCTCTTGCTAAGGGTCAGATATATGCCCCTGGAACGTTTGCTGGTGTCTGCCAAACGGCCCTACTCCTACCACGTGTTAAAAATAAAAAGAAGCATATTTTCTTACCAGCAGCTGGGATATGTATGAAATAGGTTTCTGTTGTTGCTGAAAATGGTGGTTTCAAAGGCGGATGTTGTGGGTGCCTGATATGGGGGTGGAGTCTGATGGAGTCCCCCCCCACTCAGACCCCCAGACCCCAGTTTGTGGACCATGTGTCTCTCACTGGACCCATCTGCAAGCACTGCATGGTCCATGAGCATCCAGCAGCCCACCCACTCCTTCCCAGAGCTGCCATTTTGTGCAATGGACCAGCTCTTCCTGAGGATGTTGGCACCGGCAGGGAGAAAGGGAGAGTTATGTGTGGCTTGTGGATTTTGGCTTTATTTTTTTTCTCTAAAAATGGCAAATTGTGGCCTTAAATAGCTTAGTTACATGTAAATTGCAGCTGCAGTTTAGGCATAACTAAGCACTTTACAGTGACAATTTGCAGAATTTATGCTAATTATGGCTGTAAGTTGCTAAAGATATGCAAATTGAGGTTGCAATTTGTGTATCTTGCTCTTTTTAGAGAAAAAAAAAAGTCAAAATCTGCAAGCCGAGCCAAGGGCTCCAGGGAAATATCCATCAAGCCCCAAGAGCGCTGGATTTCCTCACAGTGGACATCCCTCAGAGTGGATATAGGCAGATTCATACATCCCTAGCAGGGGGGTGGGGAAAGGAAAGGTTTCTCCTGTGCAAGCACCGAGTCATTGCTGACTCCTAGAGGGATGCCACTTTCGCTGGCGTTTTCATGGCAGACTATAGCGGGGTGGTTTGCCATTGCCTTCCCCAGTCGTGACTACCTTTCCCCCAGCAAGCTGGGTACTCATTTGACTGACCTCAGAAGGATGGAAGGTTGAGTCGACTTGAGCTGGCTACCTGGGACCCAGCTTCTGCTGGGATCGAACTCAGGTGGTGGGAAGAGTTTCAGTTGCAATACTGCTGCCTACCACTCTGCGCCACACGAGGCTCTTTGGGGGGGGTGGGGAAGGGAGGCATAATTCACAAATATGTTTGTGTGCGTGTGTGTCTGGGTTGACTCACTACTCAATTATGCAGAGAGAAGAAATGTCCACCTTCCAGATTAGTGGAGGAACTGGACCCAAGATAAGACTTGTCTCTGGTATTTAGATGGGTGTCTGACAAAGATACCAGATCAAGGAAGGGCTCTTCTTTAAATTCATACATCCTCTCTTTGTTCCCCTTTTCTCTGTACTGTTTAGTTGTCATGAAGGGGAAAGTCACAAATGACAAACTGGCTGTGAACAGCAGGTGGTCAGATCACTTCTGCTTATTAAACCTGGAGATGCACTTCTACTGTGTTTCACGAAGTGTCAGGCCCCATCACCTTGTATCTCCTCCAGGAAGGATCGGGAGACTTGCAAAAGCCTCACAGCTGCCTTGTGGAGAGAGAGAGAGTGAGAGAGAGAGAGTTCTCACAAGGCTGTGTTGGAACAGAGTCTCTTTTTAATATCCACCTTGCTGGTAGGACGAGTTCAGAGATTACTATGGAACACTGAGCAAGTTCTTTTGCTGAGCTTCCATCCTGCCTCGCTCAAAGTGGTGGGAAGGGGCACTTAAAACTCACCACCAGGGTCAGACAATAGGTGTTCAACATCTGCCTGTGCCTCTGCAGTTATGCACAGCTGTCTGCTGTTCTAGAAGAAATGCTGAAATGCACAGCCTGAGGAATACCAATGAACTCAAACTGAGGTAGGAAATACTTCAGTGGAGCCTGGTGGCTCTGATTTCGGTGGGGCTGTGCATCCATTCCGGGTTTTAGTCAGAACCAGACAGAACTCTAAAGGGGCTATCCTAGGTGCTTAACCCTATCCACAAAATAGATTTAGTACCTTGGATAGCTCCTTTAGAGTTCTGGCTGGTTCTGACTGAAACCCAGAATGGATTCACAGGCAGCCCCACCGAAATCAGAGCCACGAGCCTCCACTGAAATCCCCCCCACTCCAATCAATTTATAGATTTGCCTTATCTGAATGCATACTATGGCTCCATCTAGCCTACTCCTGCCTACTTTGATTGAAAGCAGCTATCCGGGGTCTCAGGCAAAGATAGAGGGGTTAATTCCCAGCCCTGCTTTTTGAGATCTCAACATTTAGATCAGATATGCAGAACCTCCAGACTTTCTCCTCGGGTTTCTCCAGGGGGACTCCAAGTCCCCACCTCCAGAAGAATCCCCATGGGGGTTATGGCCAGCAGTGGGACTCAGCTGGTGGTCTTCTCAGCACCATGCAAATGTCTTCCTATGGCATGCACACTGCACAAGACCCAGAGACTTGGCCATGGTGAGAATAGCGGCCACAAACTGACAAAAAGTGGGTTCAAGCGAGCATTGCCTGTCTTGTTCCTGTTCTGAATTGTGAGCTTTTGTTGCTATTTTCTGAACTGGAAAATTTCGTAGGTAGGTGCACTTTTTTTTTTTTAAAGGTCTGTACCCATATGCACTTCAGCAAAGGAGATTGTTACCTTGTTGTGGTGCTGGAGCTTGAGCACCTCAGTGATGTCATGAGCTAAACCACGAAGTGACACCCAAGACGGGAAGGTCATGGCAGAGAGGTCAGACTAAATACGATCCCGGGGGAAGGAAATGGCAACCCACCCCAGTATTCTTGCCATGAAAACTAAATGGATCAGTACAACCAGAGATACTTCTTGGGATGACAGCAATGACAAATCTTGATAAAATCTTGATACACTGACAACAAAGGTCCGCATAGTTAAAGCAATGGTATTCCCCGTAGTAACCTATGGCTGCAACAGCTGGACCATAAGGAAGGCTGAGTGAAGGAAGATAGATGCTTTTGAACTGTGGTGCTGGAGGAACATTCTGAGAGTGCCTTGGACTGCAAGAAGATCAAACCAGTCCATACTCCAGGAAAGAAAGCCAGACTGCTCACTTGAGGGCATGATATTAAAGGCAAAACTGAAGTACTTTGGCCACATAATGAGAAGACAGGATACCCTGGAGAAGATGCTGATGCTATGGAAAGTGGAAGGCAAAAGGAAGAGGGGAAGACCAAGGGCAAGGTGGATGGATGATATTCTGGAGGTGATGGACTTGACCTTGGTGGAGCTGGGGGTGGCGATGGCAGACAGAAAGCTCTGGCATGGGCTGGTCCATGAAGTCACGAAGAATCGGAAGCAACTGACTGAATAAATAACAACAAAACCCATATGCATCATTTCCACCCATTGACTAAAGCATGAAAATGCATGTATTCTTCAAAATGCACATTTTCCCAATGATCACATTTTGAAAATGTGGTTGCAAGCTCAGGAATATGTGAGCTTTGCCTGAAAAATGCACTCATGTTCGCATTGGATGATATGAATAGGGCAAGTTCTACTCTTAAACAAATGCACACAATATTCTTATACATCCCTTGGTTCCCCCATCCAATTATAATGATGTAGTGATGGCCACCAGTTGGGATGGCTTTAAAAGAGGGGTTAGACAAATTCCTGGAGGAAAAGGCTATCAATGGCTACTAGTCTTGATGGCTATGTGCTACCTCCTGTACCAGAGGCAGTGAGCCTATGTGCACCAGTTGCTGGGGAACATGGGCAGGAGGGTGCTGTTGCTGTCATGCCCTTCTTCTGGGTTCCTGGTCGACAGCTGGTTGGCCACTGTGTGAACAGAATGCTGGACTAGGTGGACCCTTGGTCTGATCCAGCATGGGTCTTCTTATGTTCTAGTTCTGAACCCCTGACTAGGCGTGTCCAGATTTTGTGCAATCCATCCCATGGGTGTTTCATAGATTGTGAGGTGTCATTTGTTCTGGTGCCTGTTCAAAGATGGATTCATGATTTTAAAATTTTGTTATGCAGAAAGATACTCAAATAATTCTGTAAGAAGGTTTGCAACGACTTATGTTAGTACGTAACATTTGGTCTGTTGTCCCTCATTCCATTCAATGTCCCCCTGCATATATTTTCCAGTCTCAGCAGAGACTTATGTATTTTCTTATGAATAAATTTGCACAAATTTTGGGAAACTTTTTTTTTTAAAATCCAAAAGTCCATGGGCTAATAGTAAGCCCCACCCCTGAGAAACTATTGAACTATTGGAGAATCTCTCTCCTGCCCCCCTGGAGTAATTTGATTAAATGCTTTCTTCAGTTTCTCTACCCGCAGAAGGGGTGGAGAATTTCAAGAGGCCATTTGCTGACAGCTCTACCTGAGGTGATAATTAGGGCTGTGCATGGACTGCCCGATCCAATTCAGAGACCGCTTTGGGGCATCTGAGGTGGGTCCGATTCTTTTTAGGCTAATTCAGGTGGTGGGGGCACTCAACTTGGCCTATAAAACCAAAGTGGGATTCAGACATCTGAATCCCACTTCACACACACACCCCACACACGCACACCTCCCAGTCCCCAGCTCCCTACCTGGGCCCTTAGGCTTGTTCTGCATGTGTGTGTGTGTGTGTGTGTGGGGGGGGGTGTTGCCATGGTGTCAAGGATTCTTTTAGCCCCCACTTCACTTCTAAGCCCAAACATACACAGACGAGAGGCTTCAGTCTACAACTTTTAATCCATTACTTCACAGGCTCTTACAGATGCAAATATTCAGTGACTCTCAGTCTACAAAGGAATGCCTTCAGGGGATTCAAAGGGAAGTTACGAGAGTTGCCTGCCATTTGAAGAGGGAGGCAGTCCGGCTAGCCTAACTTAACGGAGGGTCCCTCTCTTCTTGTGAGGCCTCTAAGCGCAGCTTTCCACGCAAGGCTAAATGGGTAGACCGTCTACGTTCCGCCCCGGCCTTCTCTCTCTTTGCTCTGTGCCTGTGTCTGGAATCTATTACGTCACACTCCCCAGATTCCACCTCCTCCTGTTCACTGCCTCTCATGGGGGGGGGGTTGAAGAGGGCCCCTCATCCTCAGCCAGCTAGACGTTTGTAACCTGGGAAGCCAGCCTACTTATATCTGGACTAGCCTGGGAAAACACCTCCCCCATGTCTGGCCATTCTCCTTCAGAATCTGAACTGCTATCCCACTCCCTGCACTCAGAAACACCCCCGACTCACGGGGAGCCCCTGATACCCCCCCCCCACATAGGGATGGACGAAAGGGACTTACCTCATCCTGCAGCTTGCTTCGCGGTGGGGGGGAGGTGCTTCGGTTCTCCCCCCGAAGTTCAGGCGAGGGGGGGGAGGCGCCCCACCTCGCCCGGCCGAAATTCAGGCTGGGGGGGAGGCGCCCCATCCCTCGCCAGCAATATTCAGGCCGGGTAGGAGCGCCCCGTCTACCCAGCCGTGAAAAAAAAGTAAAATAAAACCACACACACACACACACCCGTGATAGGCTACGTAACGATTTACGTAGCCTATCACGGCTAGATTTCCAAAGTCAGCCGTGATAGGCTACATGACGATTTACGTAGCCTATCACGGCTGACTTTGGAAATCTAGCCGTGATAGGCCACGTAAATCGTTACATAGCCTATCACAGGTGTGTGGGGTTTTTTTTTACTTTACTTTTTTTTTTTGCAATGGCGGCGGCGGCAGCCAGTCGGGAGACCGGCTGCCGCCCCCGCCCCCACCAAACCGCTGCCGAACCGCTGCCGGGACCCGCTGCTGAGAGGGCCATTCGCCAAAGGTAAGTCCCATCCCGGAGGGAACGGGGGGCTGGCAGAGAATTTCCCCAACACTTTTGGGGGGCCGAATGCGTCGGCACTCAGCCTCCCGAAGATTCGTGGAGAAATTCTCCGCCAACCCTACCACGTTGGCTGGAGAGCCAGTGCCGGTGCTGGGGGAGTGGCTGCTGCTGGCAGTGCCCCCCAGGGGAGCCACTGCCACCGCCAGCTCCTAAGACCCCTGGATGTGTGCCGGCAGCTGTCTTGTTGTTCCAAAGTGGGGAGCCATCTTAAACATGGCTCCTCCCTCCAGAACAACAAGACAGCTGCTGGCACATGTCCATAGAACCCAGGTAAGGAGCTGGGGCCTGGGCAGCAGGAGTGACAGTGGCGTGACAGCTGGACTTCCAGATCATCCTGAAGCACACCAGAATGCTTCAGGGTGACACGATTCACTTCGGGCTGCTTCGTGCTCCCTTTGCCTTGCCTTGGAGGTGGCCTGAGGTGGACTGAAGCACTCCACTCTGACTCGGGGCTCGGACTTCATGCCAAAGCAGCGCACAATGCTAGTGATAATCATATGACCGAGAGATGCAGAAGCTTAACAGAAAGACTAGGAAGTATTGTTACAGTTAATCCTCTTTAATCATTCCCTTTTCTTTGGGATAATAGTGACAACAGTGCTTCAAACAAGGAAGAATTCCCCTTTGATCCATCTTGTGATTAAAAAATAAGCGATGCTCTGTTCCCTCCTCCAGATGAGCACTGTCATTATTTATGTTGTGTCATCCTAAAGATCCCAGATAGAAAGGTTTCCTGTGTCTTGCTGTGACCCCCCCCCCCCGGGAAAGGAGCCCAAAAAGAGAAATTAAACAAGAGAAAGAAGTGTAGGGTATGTGTATGAGGAGGCATTATTTGTTCTCCATTCTGCCCTGAAGTGGTGTGTATGTGTGTGTGTGTGTGTGTGTGAAATCTTGTTAAATAGCTTGACTGCTTCCGAGTCTCCTGCTTTTAAGGCAGAAGTCTTTCTGTGTATTATTGACAGTCCACAGCAATCCATCATGGCTGGTGATCTTCAGCTATTTAAAGATATTTTTACCCATTCTATAATATGGCAGCCCAGGTCCTGACACATCTTGGGTTTTTTGACTTCATGTTGAAGGCCGTCTCACACAGCTCTTTAATCTAGGGATGGGCGGATCATTTACCCCATTCCAGTTGGGGGGGATCTGCGGGGGGGGGGGTGTTGGCGATCCATCTCTTCCTCTGGAATCCATCCAGGCTGGCTTCTCCACGTGGTGATCCTGCAGAGCTGGCCGCCAGCTCTGCAGCGCTGGCAATACGGCCGGCCGCCATTGCTGTGCCGTATCGCTGTGCTAAGTCTGGACACAAATGGCATCCACTACGCCATTTGCATCCCTGTTTTTTCATGCGATAGGATACTCAAATATCTATGTAAATATAATTTGCGTAGCCTATCGCGTGAGAACAGGGACGCAAATGGCATAGCGGGCACCATTTGCGGCTGTAAAGCTGTTAGATTAACCTAAATGCAGCCATAAATGGATGCATTTAGGCTAATCTAACAGCTTTATGGCCACAAGTGGAGCCCACTATGCCATTTGCATCTGGACTGAGCACAGCAATATGGCACAGCAATGGCGGCCAGCCATATCGCCAGCACTGTGGAGCCAGCAGCCACCAGCTCCGCAGGATCACTGCACGGAGGAGCTGGCCTGGACGAATTCCGGAGGGGCACGGAGGTGAGTGCTCCATTCTGCCATGGCCCCCAATGGGGCTAGATTCTCAGAATCTGGCCTCATTGGGGCCCATGGCAGAATTCTCCAACATCCCTACTTTAATCACCATGCCCTACTCAGGAGGGCCTACTGTAATGAAGTCTTATGGCATGAAATGGAAGTGAATGCATTTCCCACTGTTTGTCCTGGGCCAGAGTGAAAGGCAGGTGAACAGTTTGCAAGGGTGAAGTGGGGGAGCAACTCCAGGGGAGATCTTGTCAGTGGGCCCCTGCTGGGGTGTGGGCCCTTGGCAAGTGCCCAACCATGCCTAACTGTAACACTGACCCTTCTTCTGATGTGCGTAATTTATGTCCTTACAGAGCAATGTGGAATGTTCATGCCAGCCAGCCAGCCAAGAATGCCATCTTCTGGGACACTCCATTCCATTCCTACTCCTCTCCCACACCCCCAGGAAACCCCCCCCCCCCCAGCAGTCAGCCAGCAGCATGTAGGATTCACTATAATGTAAAAGGATCACAAGGAGCAGAGATAGTACTGGACTAGGTGGACCAATGACCTGTCTTTCTTAAAGGGCAGTCCAGGAGGAAGGAAGGAAGGAAGGAAGGAAGGAAGGAAGGAAGGAAGGAAGGAAGGGCAGGGAATTCCAGTTCCCTTTCTTTCTTATTGTGCTTCTAATCCTCATGATTGCCAAGAAAGCTTTTGCGTATGACTGATGAGATAACAAAATTAGAGAGATGCAGATGGGAAGTGAAAGCCTCTTCATCCAGTCTTGGATGGCACCTCTTGGATAGAATGGTGAAGGAAATTTATCCTAAGTGGTAAGGATACAGTGCACCCCTAAACACACACACACACACATACACACACACACACACACACACACCTCAACTGCAATATAAACAGATACAAAACAACTCAGACAAAACAAACAGATAAAGAAAAAAACTCAAATACAAAACTCATTCTGCAGCCTTTGGTTATGGACTGGAAGTTGTCTGCAATCTCTGATACAGTGTCTTCCTCTCCCCACCCCGTCTCTCTGGGGGTGGTGGTGGAAAGAGTGCATGAATGAAGGGAGGAAAAGAAAAAAAAATGGGGAGAGAGATTGAGCAAATATACATGGATGCCTTCTTCCCATCCATAAATATTCATGGATTTCCTAGGTGCTACCACTGTGACACTCTATGGGCTGGAGCATAGAGTACACACTGCCTGAGCTCTCGGCTCTAATGCATACCGATGAGAGCTTCAAGAGCGGCTGCTGGCAAAATGTGCTCTGGGCAGAGGGAATGCACATTCATCCCACATCAAACAGAGCGGCATAACCTGATGGAAACTGTGCATTCCATTGGCGGATAATGTAGCAGTTGTAAGACGGCATCTTTCTTCCGGGGAATGGTTTTAGAAAAAAACATAGAATCCAGAGTGCAAAAGATGACTAGCTTTCTGACCGCAACAATTTCCTTCTCAACCCAGAGACAACTGTGAGTGAAGTAAGCAACCTCTGCTCTCGCACACTGCGGTCTTTTCTTTGGGGCTTGCAGATCAGGGATTAGGCTGGAAGGGGCACAAAAAGGGGCAACCCAAGCGAACTTTCCCTACGAGGAAAGGGTGAAGCACTCTGGATTCCCTACTAAAGGCAAGATAATACTTTAAAGTTAACATGGATAGTACTGGACAGTCAGAACTATGTTAATTAATTAATTAATTAATTAATTAAAAATATTTCTTGGCTGCCTTTCAAGGCAGAAGCCCTCCCAAGGTGGCTTACAGCAATAAAATGCATAGAAACAGTTAAAATATTAAAAGCGATAAATACATAAAATCAATAAAAAAAACAATGAGAACAACAATAAAAGCCAACAATAAAACCAGCAACAGTGTTAACAGCGGTAACAGCAACACTAGCAGTCATAGCAGGAGAAGGCCAAGGGAAAATAATATGTTTTCAAGGCCTTCTTAAAAGTCTGCAATGATGGAGCATGGCAGACCTCTGATGGCAGCTTGTTCCAAAGGTGTGGAGCCACTGCAGAGAAGGCCCTCTCAAGTGTGGTCACCCACCTGACTGCTCTCATGGGTGGGCAGATGAGAAGGGCCTCTCTTTCTGATCTCAAAGTGTGGGAAGGCTGATAAGGTGTCCTTCAAGTTACTTGGTCCCAACTTATTCTCGGTTAAGAACAGCAATCACCACCACCACAATGACATTTAACATATGGTGGCAGGCCAAAGCATTCCAGAGCTTTTGAGTTTAGGAAAAAGGTGAGGAAGGGGATGGAAGAACCAGGAGTGCCTGAGCTTGCTGAGCTTCTCCAAACTCCTCTTTGAAGCTTGGTTTGCGTTGCTGCCATTTTTATTGGTGACATGTTTTTTTCTTTGTGTTCCAAACAGAAAGAAGTGTGCATTTTGAATGGGAAATGTACATTTTTTTTATCAAAAGTGTGCACTTTCTCCTCATTGACTAAAGCCTGAAAATGCTTTAAAAAAAGGTGGATTTTAAAGTATAGATTTTAACAAACAAAAACACCCCAACACACACATACACACACACACACACACACACACTTTCTGAACGTGAACGCAAGTTTGGTAATGTGCAAGCTTTTTGTGTGGGGGGGGAAAGCACTCCTGTTTGTATCTTCATATGGGGTTTCAAATGGGGCAATTACACAAAAACAAAATTTCCATACATCCCTACAATGGAAGGCTATAAAATGATTCATGGTGTGGAGAAAGAGAAGCCTTTTCTCCCACTCTCATAATGCTAGAACGCAGGGTCATCCCATGAAACTAGGGATGTTGCAGGAGTCCAAGTGGGGTGTGGACTTGGCAGACTCCCTCCCACTTGGTCTTCTGGACTCCAGTCCACGGACCACTGTGCTTGCTGGACCTGGTGAGCTCCAAGTCAGGCAAATGCGGCTGTCCGCGCTGATCTGCCAAGCCACCATTTTGCCTGTAATCTTGTGTAAATGTCTGTTTCATGGCTGCCATTTGAGTAAAAGGCCCTTCACGTAAAGGAACAAGCTGCCATTTTTATGCAAAATGGCAGCTTGCTGAGGGAACAGGCAGCTGTGTGCTGTTCACTGGGCATTCATGGTCTGTCCAGCGGCAGAAGCCAGCCCGCAGGGGTTCAGCGAGTGGTGCACGAGGCTGACTGGGGTCAGTCCAGCCATCCCTACATGAAACTGAATGGTGGGAGACTGAGGTCAGATAAAAGGAAGTCCTTCTTCACATAGCACATAGTTAAATTGTGTTACTCTCTACCATAAGATGTAGTGTTGGCCACCAAACTGGATAGCTTTTAAAGAGCATTTGCAAATTCATGGAGGATAAGGCTATCAATGGCTGCTAGAGTTTATTATAGATAGAGGATAGATAGATGATAGATAGATAGATAGATAGATAGATAGATAGATAGATAGATGAGAGAGAGAGAGAGAGAGAGAGAGAGAGAGAGATTTTCTAGGCTGCCTTTCAGGGCAGATTAGGGGTGTACGGATTCCCCACCATCCATTCCAGTGGAGAATCCACCCAGGGGGGAGGCGATCCGTCCCCCCACTGGAATCCTCTGGAGCAGCTCCGCTCTGTGAGGATTCCACAGAGCCACCCATCTTGAGGGCTGCTTATCTGCTGGGCCCGTCCCGTTCTCCTCCGCACCGATAGCCTTTTTTTTTTTTTTAAGGGTGATAGGCAGGATGTTCCCATAGACTTATACGCAAACTAGAGCCATGAAGATTCATGGGTCTAGTTTGCATATAAGTTTATGGGCACATCCTGCCGATCACCAGTAAAAAAAAATGGCGATTGGCACAGAGAAGAACGGGACAGGTCCAGGAGCAAGCAGCCAGAGCCATTCCACACAGAATCCTTCTGGAACAGAGGTAAGTGGGGCTGATCTGCTGTGGATTCCGGAGGCTGGATTCCAAAGAATCTGGCCTCATTTGAATCTGTGGCAGATTTCTCTAACATCCCTAGGGCAGATGCCCTTGCGTTATAGCTGTGCATTACCATTAGGATCAGAGGCCACATGCCTGTGGCCACCAGTTGCTGGGTAGCAACCTCAAGAGAGGGCTATTCCATTCATGTCATGACTGTGGGCTTCCCAGGGGGATTTGTTGGCCCCTGTGGGAAACAGGATGCTGGAATGGGTGGGTCTTTGGTTGGGTTCGGCGAGGTGCTTCTTATGTCCCACATTATGCTACCCTGAATTCCAGCAATGGGAAGTCATACACATTCTAATATGTCTTGAGATACCAAGTGGCAAATAGCTTCTCTCTTTTGCAGGCATTAACATCTCCAAAGAAATAAAGACAGGTTTGCTGTTCTCATTTCAATTGACTCTGAGAAGCCAACTGATTGTATTTTTGTCTAATTTGTGGGGCTATCCAGGACAGTATTGCCATGTTATATTGTTCTATTACTTTGTAAAGTGCACCAGGGCTTTATGGGAATTACGCTTAAATGATTTGTTAATATTGCAAGTACAAAAGGAAATGAGAAGAAGGGAACCTTTGCAAGCCTTGGAAAGCTATAAATTCTGTACTATTCAGGAGAGATAAAACGATGCTGCGCGAAGCATTTTGAAAAGGGCAGGGGGAAGCTTTATGGTGTAAACACATTAAATACATCCCTACATTTTAAACAAAAGCAAAAGTTTGAAAATGCCAAGGCTACTACATTAAAATACTACTGCACTCATACCCCTGGGGAATGACCTTCTGATCTGACTCCCCACCCACCCCATATCAAACCTCTAAGATTTTGTAACTGACTACAGTGAGTCAGAGGCCTGGTTCACACTTTTCACCTTTCGTGGATTATGTTGATGGTGGTGGGGGAGGCGTTCCGTCCCTCCACCCGGAATCCTCGACGGGGGGGAGGCACTCTGTTCCTCCCCCCCGGAATCCTCCATGGCCAGCTCCGTGGATTTCCGGCCGCGGAGGGCTGTGGGGAAAAAAACACACAACCTCATACTCAAATGGCGGTGGGTATGGCCGCCGCCATTTGCGTTCCTTATTTTTGCCATCTTAATCTACGTAAATACTTACGTAGACTAAGACGGTGAAAATAAGGGGAACGCAAATAGCGTAGCGGACGCTATTTGCTTTCCCCTTATTTTCGCAGTCTTGGTCTATGTAAATATTTACGTAGACTAAGACAGCCCAAAATAAGGAACGCAAATGGCAGCGGCCGTAGCCACCACCATTTGCGTATGCTTTTTTTTTTTTTTTACCCAGAGGTTTTAGGCTACGTAAAAACTTATGTAGCCTATCACGTCTCTGTGAAAAAAACAACAACTGCAAATGGCCGTGGTGGCAGCTGGTTGGAAGCCACTGCCGGAGCCGCTGCTGCCCAGAAGATTCACCCCAGGTAAGTCTCGTCCCGGGGGTGATCCACGGGGGGGCAGGGGGGGGCAGGCCATTCCGCTACAGATTTCGGGGGGCCAAATGCACTGGCATCTGGCCTCACTGAGATCCATGGCGGAATTCTCTACCATCCCTACATTTTTGACCAGAATGTATCCAGTTTCCACCTCCCAGAACTGAAGTAGATCCAAACACGATCTGTGGTTGAAGTCTGTATATTTCTGAGCTTGCAATCCGATCTGCGGAACAAAACAAATGTGTTCCAAAAATGTGTACCTTTGAAAAATGTACATGAAAAAAATAATAATCTGTACTTTTGCAAAATGTGCACAAGCACATTTTAATCAATGGGAGAAAAATGCACACACAATGATCACAACCGATGTGCGCATTTGGAAGAAAATGCACATGAAAATACGCATTCATTTTCATGCAAAAGAAAAGAAAAGAATGAAGCTCACAATCTGATGTGGACCTGAGGCAGAACAATTTTTGAGGTGGAATTTGGAGAACCTTGATGAGCTGGTGCCTTCCTGAATCACATATCCATGTAGGGATGGCAGAGAATTCTGCCACGGATTCCAGTGAGGCCGGATTCTTTAGAATCTGGCCCCCCGGAATCCATGGTGGAACGGCCTCCTGCCCCCCTGCCCCCCCACAGAGTCCCCCCAGGACAGCACTTACCTGGGGCGAATGCAGCGGATGCGGCGGATGCAGCAGCGGCGGTTCCAGCAGTGGCGGCAGCGGCTCCAGTGGCTGGTCTCCTGGCCGGCCACAGCCGGGCTGCTGCGGCCACCATTTGCATCCTTGCAGCTGTGATAGGCTACATAAGCATTTATGTAGCCTATCACAGCTAACCCCCCCCCCCCAAAAAAAACACCAGCGTATGCAAATGGCAACGGCTATGGCGGCTGCCATTTGCTTTCCCTGTTTTTCGCTGATTTATCTTACATAAATATTTACGTAGGCTAGAATGGTGAAAAATAAAGGAACACAAATAGCGCCCACTATGCTATTTGCGGTTCCCTTTTTTTTCACCGTAAAATGGCGAAAAATAGGGAACGCAAATGGCGGCCGTTGTAGCTGCCATTTGCGTACACCATTTTTTTGGGGGGGCATGCCGTGATAGGCTACGTAAATACTTACGTAGCGTATCACGGCAGCCTGGAAGGACGCAAATAGTGGCCGCTACAGCGGCCGCCATTTGCATCCGCTGCAGCCTGTCCACAGCCAGAAGTCCGGCTGTGGACGGCCCTGGCCGGCTGCTCCGCAGAGCCGCCGTAGAGCAGAGCTGGTCGGGCAGGATTCTGGGGAGGAGGACTGGATCACCTCCCCCCCATCGAGGATTCTGGGGGTAGGGACGGAGCGCCTCCCCCCCCAGCTGGTGCCCCTACCGGAACCAGATAAGGGAGTCGTACATCCCTATATCCATGTTCCAGAGAAACATCATTACCTTAATAGGAACCTACTCAGATATGAACATAGGAAGCTGCTATTGGTACCTAGCTCAGTATTGTCTTCACCAGCGATAGGGAACTTCCATCCCACAGGCTGGATATGGTCTGTGAGGCTTTCCCATCCAACCCACCACCTTCTGTCACATGCCCCACCTTCTTACTTTGCCCCACACACTGCTCAGTGCTAGAGAATGGCTGCCTTTCTGTGGTGCTGAGACCAAAAACCATGCTCTTATTGCCAATCAGTGGTAGAAGATAAGAGCAGTGTTATTGTTTTTCCTCTTCTGGGTGCCAAAGAAAGGCAGCCATTCTCTAGTGCTGAGCAGGGAAAGGTTGCCCCTTTCTCCATGCACAGAGATGGCTCAAGGCCTCTCTCTACTTTGAGAAAGGAGACATATGACATCAGGACTTTCAGAAGGGTGGGGCTTCAGGAGGGAGCGGTTGATGCCCTGATATCATCTGAGCCCCACCTACACGCTGACACCATTAAGTCCCCAGGGGTTGTCCTGGAATGCAATCCAGTCCAATGCATGCGTTCATCCTGCACACGGGAGGGTTAAAATGGGGGTGGGGGATGATAGGGCACATGCAAGCCCTGCCTTCAACATCCCCAGGCAGTTGGGTGTTTCTAAAGATCTTAGAAGCATAGAATGATGGAGTTGGAAGGGACCTTGGAGATCATCTACTCCAGCACCCTGCTCACTGCAAGCTCTGCACTGGAGGCTGCAGCTAGCTACAGCATCCCTGACAGATGGTGTCCAGCCTTTGGTTAAATACCTCCAGCAAAGGAGAACCCACCACCATTAGCCTAATTACCTAAATAGTGCTTTTGTTAAGAGAGCTACTGACAGCAGGGCAGTTGCCTTTCAACCAAGGGACAGGTTTCCCACCATGCTTGGTAAGCTTTTCCTGGGCTCCCCCCATCAGGGAGGATGCTTCCAAACCCAACCCGACTTCTGATGGACAGCCAATCTGTCAGAAAGCCTCCCGCCTCCTCTCGGCTCCAACCACTTAACTCGGCGGTAGACTCTGGTATCTGTCAATTCTGGTGCTTCCTCACCCTCCAACAGAGGCTGGGTTCCCGTGGGAAGGGGGGAAGACAGAATCTGAGCCTAGCCCTCCTGCCTGATAAGCCCTTGAGAAGGTTCTTCACTGACTCCTAGAGAGTCTTGGGGAATGTCCTCCCCTGCGCCCTGTCTTGGCTGGGTTTCCTCTAGCTCTGTCTCCAAATCGGAGTCAGAGCTGCAAACCAAACCAGGGAGCCTGGATCCAATCCTGACATAGGACTTGAGTCGCAGACCTCCTCACCATCCTGGCGGCCAGTGAGCAAGAAGGCAGTGGCATCTACTACTCCCCTTTGCACCACTGCTATCTCAGGGAGCAAGGGGCAGGTGGGCAAGGAGGCTGCAATGGTGAGGAAGAGGAGCAACTTCAGGGGCCTCTTGTCCATGGGCTGCAGCTGGGGTGTGGGCCTCAGCAGAAGCCTGGCCACCTCGACCCTTGATGCTGACCCTGGCTGCAGGCCTGCATAGGGCTTGACTGGCATAGCGCTCCAGGGTTCAGGGAGGTGTCAAGCCCTAAACAGCATCAGGGAGTGTGATAGCAAAGAAGTGACCCAATCCAACTGCTCCTGCAGTAAGATAATATTTAGCTGTGGTCTGGGAATAGATGGAAATGCCGACAATAACAGAGTTTGAGGGATGCTAGGCAGCCGTTTCAACCTTTTCATGAGAATGTTTGTTAATTTAGTAAAGAGTAGCTATAATTAAAAGGTGAATCCCTATTAATCCCTATCAAAGTGGATCTGTGTCGCCAATGGATGATGTTGAGCGATCACATGTATTTGAATGTATTCTATACGTAACATGTCACGTAGTCCTGTCTTACAACAATTATGTAATAAAATTGATTATTTAAGTGTTTTCTTGTATCGCTTGAAATAGCTGCTTGTCAGTCAGTCGAAACCATTCATCTGTCAGTCATGAGTTGGATCCAGACTTAGTCATACCTAGAGTAGACCCACTAAAATAAATGATGCTTTAGTAAGTTAGTCAGGACTAAGTTAAGTCCTACTGATTTCAATGGGTCTCCTCTAGGCCTGATTCAGGTGTCATGGTTAGAGTGCTGGACTGGGACTCAAGGTACCCTGGTTCTAATCCCCACTTCACCATAAAGGTCACTGCGTGACTTTGGGCCAGTCACTGACTCTCAGCCTAACCTACCTCACAGGGTTGTGCTGAGGCTAAAAGAGAGAGGAGGAGGATTATGCACTCTGTCTCGGGCTCCTTGGGGGAAAGACGGGATAACTGTAATGAATAAATAACAACAAACAAACAAACAAACAAACGAACTCATTAGGTCCTGCACAGATTTTTCCCCCTGTATGTACAGCAGGGGGAGGGGAAAGAGAGATTGTGACCAAGGTGGCAAGACTTGCTTACTCTGCCTTCCCTAGGGCATCTGAGTATAGAACAACAACAAAAATGAATTAGCGATTAGGGATGTCATGGAAATCTGGGAAGATGGTGGAGTCTGGCAGAAATCCTACCACTCAGCCCTCTGGTTGCCAATCCACGGACCCCCACGCTTGCCTGACTCAGTGTGTGCTGCATCGGGCAAGCTCGGGGATCCCCGCTTATCCACATGCCGCCATTTTGCAAAAAACAACAACACAGGTGACCTTTTTACTTTAATCTCCATTTTACACAACATGGCGGCCGTAAATATGCCATCTAAGCAAAATTGCGGGCGTAAATGGGCCATTTACGCCTGCAATTTTGTGTGAATGACCTATTTATGGACACCATTTTGCATAAAAAGCTTACCTGTGGTTTTTCACAAAGTGGTGGCTCGCAGGTGAATGGGATGCCGCGAGGTCTCACCAGGTGCTCCTCAGGCCCTCTGACAACTCACCCCACACACCCACCGAGGTCAGGCAAGCAGCAGGAGTCTGGCAAGTGGCATGTGGGGTGGGCAGAGGTAAGTGTCTATCCCTATTAATGATAGGATTTCTACAAGTGGGTATATGGATGTCAGAAGAATCCAGAACGGATCCAAACGCATTCAGATTTCTGTTAATCTCACCTGTGGATTCGGCAGTGGACCAGCTTTTTCCGAGTTGCATAGATTCTGTGGACTTACAGAGCAGGATTTTAATGTTTGTTTGTTTTTTATGATAATGTGCTTTAGCACTAATGTGCAGTTGCATTAATACACGAGTGCTTATGCACACTTGAGGAAATGGAACAGAAGTTTTGTACATCCTTAAAAAATCCGATTCTGTCAATGAGCAGGTGAGGGAAAGAAAAATACCTGAGAAGCCATGAAACATAGATGGAACAGATTTAACAAAATCTATACATCCCTAAGTCGGTACTGCATATCCTTTGTTTTCACTGCCTTTTGTGTGTGTGTTTTTTCCCCTTCTGCTTTGTGCAACACCTATAGCTTACTTTTAGTTGCTGGGCTGTTCCCTTTTGACTGATCATGCTGCTCGTACTCAGAAGGACTTAAAAACTTTGCTTATAAGCTAACATATGTCTCCTTATGTTCTTTGTAGAGGATCGTAATGATCCTGTTTGTATTGTTCAGGATACAAATGACTGTATTAACAACAGCAAGGGCAGAAACATCTCTTAATATGGCCAGATCATCTGGGTGGTGAATCCTTAAGAATGGCTTAATAAGGCATTTAAAATCATGGGGAAATGCCACCTGACAAAAAAAGATTCTTTATTTCCACTTTTACCCACTACCTTCTTGAGCCCACTGTTGAATAACCAGGTGGAACTCATGCATGAAATACGATTCTATTTAGTTTAATGGCACATAGAGTACAAAGGGGTACATTCAGTGTATTATCTTAGCTCTGCAAAACTCCATAGTATTTAATGAAATGGGAATCTGTACAATGCCAAACGACGATGAATGGGGAACGGGGCTCTCCCCAGCTCTCCCCCCATTACCAGAAAAGTAGTAAATTCCGAAAAGCTGTTCCAGTTGTTCTCATTTCCAAAGTTTGGTGTATGTAAGAAAAAGAACACCATAGTTTTCACTTAGTTGTCAGATGTTCCCTCTGGTATTTGTGTTGTAGAAATAACCACCATTCTGTTTTGTAGAACAATTCATTCAAGGATTTTATTTTGGCCAGAATCAAATAAACTCAACAGCTGTTGAAGAGGAAACCAACATAACACCGAAGCTCCAGTTTGCAGTACAAGCCTCCCCCCCACACACAATTCACGAACAGCATATTGTATAATCTTTCAGACAAAAATAAGAATTAGCTGAATCATTAGGAAAAATACAGGAAACGCCACGTGACAAAAAAAATGCTTTATTTCCACTTTTACCCACTACCTTAGGTAAAAGTTTACCCACTACCTTGTTAGGGTTTGCATTATGTAAGAACCCAGAGGATTGCATAAGACCTTCATAGCTGACATGCATCTTTTTTTATTATGGAATAAGGTTTACATCATGACACCATGAGGTACGCAGCCTACTCAGCACCTATCTCAGTCATGTCTTTCTTGTGAATATATTGTTGACGTGCATTCCAAAACCTGCTTCTTGCCATTTGGCAGTGGCGGAAAACGCCGGTATATCTATGTCTTTAATTTGTAGAGTGCCCACCCTTAGCTAAAAAGGCAGGGATTTGCATTTGCAAATCCCTTTCTTCAATCCCTCATATTTCCAGCCAAAGGATCTCAGCAAGTGACATGCCTGGGAAAGGGCAGTAGCGCAAGTAAAATGGGGTGACTGGACCACCTGCTCTGGGTAGAAGATAGAAAGGAGCTTAAATTGAGCATCAAAAATTAATCATCCTTTTTAATGTTGCCAGATCTCTCTGAGGAAGCATCCTGGTTCGTTAACCTATGGCTCCAGAATGGCTTCATCAGAGAGGAAAAGAGAGGTACCAACTGAAAGCTAAGATGTAATGCAATGGATCAGGTTTGTTGAACCTCTGGCCCAGGGGTGCAAAAGCTCAGGCCCAGAGGCCCAATCCAGCATTCATGGGACCCCAATCTGGCCCTCTGGTGTTCTCCAAATACTTACCCGCCTTCCTTTGGCCACACCCTATTCCCACGATCACCAATCAGTTGATGATCTCCCAGCTTTTGTGAGAGTTTTGCTCATTCTAAAAGGTTTGAAGGCCTCTCCTAACACTGAGTTATTTGGCAAAAAGAGCTTTAAGCAAATATATACTAGTCTTTTTGGAATTTTTTGCTCTGTCACCTTTGCCTGAGGCCCTTCTCCATTTTGCCTCTGGCCCCACCCACCACTGGAATGCAGCCCCAGAGAGCTTCTCTAAAATGGAATTTGGCCCTTGAGCTTAAAGAGGTTCAACACACCTCCTCTGGCTCTTCACACAGATCACAGCCCCCACACTCCAACATAGCACCAGTAAGCACACATCTCTAGTGCAGCAGTAACAGCCACTGTGACATCATAAGCCAACCGACCGATCCTCATCTGCAGCCAGCTCCTCTACTTGCATAGAATCATAGAATAGTAGGGTTGGAAGGGGCCTACAAGGCCATTGAGTTCAACCCCCTGCTCAATGCAGGAATCCAAGTCAGAGCATCCCTGACAAATGGCTGTCCAGCGTCATCTTGAATGCCTCCAGTGTGGGAGAGCCCACCACCTCCCCAGGTAATTGGCTCCATTGTCATATTTCTCTTACAGTCAGGAAGTTTTTCCTGATGTTCAGCCGGAATCTGGCTTCCTGTCACTTGAGCCCATTATTCCATGTCTTGCACTCTGGGATGATGGAGAAGAGATCCTGGCCTTCCTCTCTGTGACAACCTTTCAAGTACTTGAAAAGTGCTATTATATCTCCCCTCAGTCTTCTCTTCTCAAGGCTAAACATGCCAAGTTCTTTCAGTCTCTCTTCATAGGGCTTTGTTTCCAGTCCCCTGATCATCTTTGTTGCCCTCCTCTGAACCCTCTCCAGTTTGTCTGCATCCTTCTTAAAGTGTGGTGCCCAGAACTGGACACAGTACTCTAGATGAGGCCTTACCAGTGCTGAGTAGAGGGGAACTAGTACTTCCCGGG
Source organism: Heloderma suspectum (assembly GCF_057233095.1). NCBI lineage: Eukaryota > Metazoa > Chordata > Lepidosauria > Squamata > Helodermatidae > Heloderma > Heloderma suspectum. The sequence goes on from NC_139459.1 coordinate 11,344,360, forward strand.
ATTTGGAAGCTATACTTCTATTAATGCAGCCCAAAAGAGCATTTGCCTTTTTTGCAGCCACATCACATTGTTGCCTCATATTCAGCTTGTGATCGACAACAATTCCAAGATCCTTCTTGCTTGTAGTGTGGTTGAGCCATGTATCCCCCATCTTGTAACTGTGCCTTTGTTTTCTTTTTCCTAGGTGCAGAACTTGGCATTTGTCCCTATTAAATGTCATTCTGTTGTTTTCTGCCCAGCGCTAGTCTATCCAGATCACTGTGAATGTTGTTTCTGTCTTCCAAAGTATTAGCTATCCTGCCCAATTTTGTGTCATCTGCAAATTTGATCAGCATTCCCTGCACCTCCTCCTCCAAGTCATTCATAAAAATGTTGAAGAGTACTGGGCCCAGGACTGAGCCCTGCGGTACCCCACTCGTTACCTCTCCCCAGTTTGATAAGGTCCCATTGATAAGCACTCTTTGAGTCCGATTCTGTAGCCAACTGTGGATCCACCAGATCATTGATTCATCTAGCCTACTTTGAGCTAGTTTGCTCATCAGGATATCATGGGGCACTTTGTCAAAAGCTTTGCTGAAGTTGAGGTATATGATGTCTACAGCATTCCCACGGTCTACAAGGGAGGTTACTTGATAAAAAAATGAGATCAGATTTGTCTGGCAGGACTTGTTCTTGACAAATCCATGTTGGCTTCAAGTAATCACGGCATTGTTGTCAAGGTGCTTACAGATGGATTGCTTTATCATCTGCTCCAGAATTTTCCCAGGAATGGATGTCAGACTGACTGGTCTGTAGTTCCCAGGTTCCTCCTTTTTACCCTTTTTGAAGATAGGGACAACGTTAGCCCTCCTCCAGTCATCTGGCACTTCCCCCATCCTCCATGATTTCTCACAGAGAATAGACAGCGGTTCTGAGAGTTCTTCTGCCAGTTCCTTTATTACTCTAGGATGCAGTTCATTTGGCCCTGGAGATTTGAACTCATTCAAAGTAATTAGGTGTTCCTTGACCATATGCCTATCGATCTCAAGCTGCAATCCTGCCCCTTCAGCCTGTACTACAACTTTGCCAGGGGGGTCATAGACCCTCTTTTGGGAGAAGACTGAGCCAAAGTAGGAATTGAGCACCTCTGCCTTTTCTTTGTCATCTATTATCATTTTGCCATCCTTATTTAATAGCTGAACCACCATTTCTTTCCTCTGCCTTTTACTATGCACGTAGCTGAAGAAAGCCTTTTTGTTGTTTTTAGCATCCCTTATTAACCTCAGCTCATTCTCAGCTTTAGCCTTCCTGACTCCATCCCTGCAATTCTGTGCTATCTGCCTGTACTCTTCCTTTGTTACTTGGCCTTCTTTCCACTTCCTATATGTGTCCTATTTTGTTTTCAGGTCATCCCTAAGCTTTTTGTGAAGCCACATTGGCTTCTTCTGTCGTCTTCCACCTTTTCTTCTTGTTGGAATTGTTTGTGATTGTGCCTTGAGAATTTCCTTTTTAAAAGCTCCCACCCATCTTGGACTCCTTTTCTCATTAGCGTCGCTTGCCATGGGACCTTACTGATCATTGTTCTGAGTTTATGAAAATCAGCTTTCCTAAAATCCAGGGTACATGTTTGACTACACTCAGCTTTTGCTTCCCTTAGAACCAAGAACTCAAGTACATGGTCGCTTTCCCCCAGAGTTCCTGTAACTGCTACTTTATCCACTAAGTCATCTCTGTTGGTTAGAATCAAGTCAAGGATAGCCGATCCTCTAGTTCCTTCCTCTACTTTCTGTAGGAGGACGTTATCCGCCACACAAGTCAGGAATTTCCTGGAGGGGCCATGTTTTGCAGAATTTGTCTCCCAACAAATATCGGGGAAATTGAAGTCCCCCATTACTACTATATCATGCTTCCTTAAAACATTGGCTATTTGCTTTTCAAAAGTTTCATCCTTGTCTTCTCCTTGATTGGGTGGCCGGTAGGGATGGCGGAGAATTTCTCCCTGAAACTTCGGGGGGCCGAGCGCCAACGTGTTCGGCCCCCCGAACAAGTTTGGGGGAGAAATTCTCCGCACCCCCCCTCCCCCCGCACCCCTCCCCAGGACGGGACTTACCTTTGCCGAATATCCCTCCCGGCGGCGGGTCCGGCTGGTGGTTCGGCGGGTGTTCGTGCAGGGTGGGAGCGGCAGCTGGTCTTTCAACCGGCTGCAGCCGCCGCCATTCCAATAAAAGAAAAAAAAATGCGCCCGTGATAGGCTACGTGATGATTAATGTAGCCTATCACAGCTAGATTTGCAAAGTCAGCCGTGATAGGCTACGTAAATCGTCACATAGCCTATCACGGGTGACTTAAAAAAAAAAAAAAAAAGCTCGTACGGATAATGGCGGCCCCCATAGGGAGCCGCCATTCCCGTTCCTTATTTGGTCGCTGTAGTCTACGTAAAGATTTATGTAGACTACAGTGACCAAATAAGGAACACGAATGGCGGCTCCCTATGGGGGCCGCCATTAGCGTACGCGGTTTTTTTTTTTTTTTAAGTCACCTGTGATAGGCAGGCTACGTGAAGATTAACGTAGCCTATCACGGCTGACTTTGCAGATCTAGCCGTGATAGGCTACGTTAATCGTCACGTAGCCTATCACGGGGGCATTTAAAAAAAAAAAACTTTGGAGTTCGCGGCCGGGCGAGGCGAGGAGCCTCCCCCTGGCCTGAATTTCGGCCGGGCGAGGCGGGAAGCCTCCCCCCCCGGCCTGAACTTCGCGGGGGGAGCAGCGAAGCACCTTCCCCCCACCGCGAACAAGGTTTGAGGACAGGTAAGTGACTTTCTTCCACCCCTAGTGGCCGGTAATAGACTCCGACCACCAGGTTCCTTTTATTCTTTGCTCCATTTATTTCAACCCAGATGCTCTCGATGGGGCTACCAAGCTCCTCCTCCTGTATTTCTGTGCAGAGATATGTATTTTTCACATACAGTGCAACCCCACCTCCCTTTCTGTTCCTCCTGTTCTTTTTGAACAAGTTATATCCTTCAACTGCTGTATTCCAGTCATGAGAGTCATCCCACCAAGTCTCAGTTATACCTATCAGGTCATAATTTCCCTCTTGTATTAAGAGTTCAAGTTCGTTCTGTTTGTTTCCCATACTCTGGGCATTAGTATATAGACATCGAAGACCATGTGCTTCATAATCTGGGTTTCTTCCTACATGTGTCTGAAGACTATTATTGGGCGCTATCAGAGCTGTTCTCTCCGTTGCAGTGCATGCACCTACGTCCATTGTTACCCCCAACATTACATCTCCCTTCCCCATAGGATTCAGTTTAAAGCCCTCCTGATGAAGTTCTTCATGCTCTGGCCAAACACATTCTTCCCATCCTTTGTGAGGTGCAACCCGTCCCTAGCCAACAGCCCATCTTCCAGGAAGTATAGCCCGTGGTCCCAGAATCCAAATCTCTCTCGTTGGCACCACCTTCATAGCCAGTCATTCACCTGGAGTATTTTTCATTCCCTTTCTATCCCTCTTCTAACTACTGGAAGGATGGATGAGAAAACTATCTGGGCCCCAAAGTTCTTGAGTTTCCTTCCCAAAGCTTCAAAGACTGATGTGATCTCTTCATAGCTCCGCTTGGTGGTATCATTTGTTCCCACATGGATGAGAAGAAAGGGATACCTGTCAGTGGGCTTTATGAGTGCAGGCAACCTTTCAGTCACGTCTCTAATCTGTCCTCCCAGGAGACAACATACCTGGCGAGTCCACGGGTCTTCGCGACATACGCTACTACCACTCTTCTTCTCTTCTTCTTCTTGTAGGCCTGGGTTTCATTGTCTCTGTTTGACTGACCTTCAGCCTCTTGCTCACTCTCATGCAGGTTCCCCTGTGATTCTTCCTCTGCAGGCTGTCCTCCAGTCTCATCCGCAAGTACCTGGGATCGGTTCCACAGCTCCACTGCTTCCACTGGTGCAGAGTGGCATCTAGTTCTTCTTCTCCTAACTGTCACCCTTTTCCAAGGAGTATCCTCTACTCCATTTTTCTTCACCTCAGCATTTCCCACTGCCTCATCTTGCTGTTGCTCTTCAAGCTTCTGGTCTGCCCTTTGCTGCTGTAGTTCCCCCATTCTGTCCAAGAACTCTTCATGTTCTCTTATTCCCCGGAGGGTCGACAGTCGCTGCTCCAGCCCACTTACTTTTTCTTCCAGCAGTGTGATCAACTTGCACTTGTTGCAGGTGTAGGCCATGTTGTTCTCAGGCAAGAAAACAAACATTGCACACACCTTGCAGGTCACCACCACTGGAGAGTCTTGTCCTTGCATAGCCTCTTTTCCCTTTTTGTGTGTATCTTTCTGATTGTTCTAGACTAGCCTGTGCCTGCTCCTCTACTCAGTAGAGGTTAAAAGCAGAGTCCCACTGGTGTGAAAGTGTGTTACAAGACAAATAAATGGAAAAAAGTTAGTTAAAAAAAAAAAGTTAGGGGCCTCCCCCTTGACCTCCCCTGCCGAACTCCCCTGGCCAACTCCTGTTTGCTCCCCCTGTTTGCTCGCTCTGGTCACTCACTCTCTGGGAGCTTGCCTGCTTCTGTAGTCCCTGGACCAGCTGGAGCAGCTTGCTCTGCTCTGCTCTGCTTTGCTCAGCTGGGAGGTGGGAAACAGACTGAAGCTTCCTGCCCAGTCAGCTGCTGGGAGTACTCAGGCCACAACTAGGGGTGGACGAAAGTCACTTACCTGTCCTCGAAGGACGTTCGCGGTGGGGGGGAGGCGCTTCGCTGGTCCCCCCGCGAAGTTCCGGCCGGGGGGGGAGGCTTCCTCCCTCGGCCCGGCCAAAATTCAGGCCAGGGGGAAGGCTTCCCGCCTCGCCCGGCCGCGAATGTGAAAGTTTAAAAAAAAAAAAACGCCCCCTGATAGGCTACGTGACGATTCACATAGCCTATCAGGGCTAGATCTGCAAAGTCAGCCATGATAGGCTACGTGAATCGTCACGTAGCCTATCACGGGTGACTTAAAAAAAAAAAAAAAAAAGCGCATACGCTAATGGCGGCCCCCATAGGGAGCCGCCATTCGCGTTCCTTATTTAGTCGCTGTAGTCTACGTAAATGTTTACGTAGACTACGGCGAAAATAAGGGCAACGCAAATAGCGTTGCCCTTATTTTCGCCGTAGTCTATGTAAATCTTTACGTAGACTACAGCGACCAAATAAGGAACGGGAATGGCGGCTCCCTATGGGGGCCGCCATTATCCGTACACATTTTTTTTTTTTAAAGTCACCCGTGATAGGCTACGTGACAATTGACGTAGCCTATCATGGCTGACTTTGCAAATCTAGCCCTGATAGGCTACGTGAATCGTCACGTAGCCTATAAGGGGGCGTTTTTTTTTTCTTTCATTGCAATGGCGGCGGTGGCAGCCGGTCGAAAGACCGGCTGCCGCTCCTGTCCCGCTCGAACACCCGCCGAACCGCCGGCCGGACCCGGCGCCGGGAGGGACATTCGGCGAAGGTAAGTCCCGTCCCGGGGGGGGGTGCGGGGGCGGGGGGGTGCGGAGGATTTCTCCCCGAAACTTGTTCGGGGGGCCGAACACGTTGGCGCTCGGCCCCCTGAAGTTTCGGGGAGAAATTCTCCGCCAACCCTAGCCACAACCCTCCAATTCAGTTGGAGCTCTCAGAAGCACCTGGTGAGCTCACAGCTAATCAGAAGGATGAAGGGCAGCCCCCTGGGCTCCCTGCAGCCCACTTACCTCTTAGCCTCTGTCTCCTTTGTCTCCTTTGTCTCTTCAACCACTGCAACTCCCCTGGCCTACTCCTGTTTGAGAATTCATGTTTGAGAATTCCAAGCTCAAATTAGGGAGGTGCAAACCCCCCCATCCAGGTTTTCCGGGGGTCTGCCCAGTCCTTGCCACTGCTTGCTGGTCCCTGGACTGCACTCGAGCCCCTCCTGCACTCAATGAGCAGCCTGCACTCACCCCGGTGGCCTCGTCGAGCACTGTGGTCTCCATTTTCTGAAAAATAAAATGGCCATTGCAGAAACGCGCAGGTTTCCATATGCATGAAAATAAACATTTTGTGAATGTGCATATTTGAATAAGTGTGAATATGCAAATTCATGATAATGCACATTTTTGCACATGCGCAAATATGTGCATTCGCAAAAATGTGCATTTCCGTGTATGCAAATATGAGCATTAACAAAGATGCACATTTTTGCGCATATGCAAAGACGCACACTTTTTGTGATTGCCATATTATTTTTTTTTAATGGCAACTGCGTAGCTCAATAAAGCTGCTGGGGTGAGTGCAGGCTGCTTGCTGAGTGCGGGTGAGCAGGGCAAGGGGCTTGGTGAGCGGGACTCAGGGGTGCGGGCAGGGCAGGTTCTGCTGGATTCCCAAACAGAATCGGGTGCCCGCACCATCCCTAGCTGAAAGTGAAACTCAATCCATGCTGCAGAAGTCAAATGCTCTCAGCATTCCGTGAATATCCCCCTAATAAAATGCATTGTGCATTAAAACACCCTGGGAATGAGGCAGAACAATGGAAGCCTCTTTCATGGGGGAAGAAAATGTTCAGAAAATTGGAGGACTTTTTTTTGGCACAGCCCTAGCAGAAACTGAAACAGACAGATTTCTCTACCTCTTTTTCAGCCCAACCTGTTTACATGACTTTGGAGGACTATTGAAGCAAAAAACAAAACAAACCCTATTTAGGAAGCAGCTCAGAACTCAAAACTATTCCAGTTTCTCTTTGATTCCAAAGGTACTTTACATTGGTGGGTTCCAGAATGTGACAGTAAATGAAAAAACGTTTCATCCTCCCTGCCTTCAGTATTTCACCCTCTAGCAAAGGAAATAAAAGAAGGGATCTGGGTATGTAATAAACATACCCACATAATCAATACCTTTGTGTGAGTGGGTGGATGGGTGCGGTAGGGGTTAAGCACAATAAAGAGTAATGATGGAAGAAATGCCCTGCTACTGTTGCATCTCTAATTAGAATTTTGCCCATGATGCAAATTACTGAGGTCCGGCAATATTCCCTGAGATGTTGAAATATTCTGTGAGAAGTATTGATTTGGCTTTGAATGTCAGAGGCTGGTCTTGGCAGCTGCACCCCCCCCCCTCACGCCCCACCAACACCAATACATACACACTTCTACATAATGATCAGATTATCCTCTGAATTCTAATTAAGCCTCTTTATTTTGAAAGCAGGGAAACAGCAATACCAGTGCGCAATTATCAAGGCGGTTATTGACCCTTGTGGGGGCAAAATGACCACAGTTTTAAGCATTGCTGAATAGCACATGATTTGCATTGAATGAAGCCCTTTTTTTCACCAAGATGGATTGGTTTTGCTTTCTAAATGTATAATTTGCAGGCTTGAAAGAGATGACTTAAATAGTTCAAATGGCACATGAGACGGTTATTAACAGGTCTGATGACACGGCAATGTGAAATATTAACCTTTGCAAAATCAATCGCCTGCTCATCTCTTCTTGTCAAAGGAAAACTAATTGAATTAGTCAGCAGAGAACTTTGGGTCTGATTCAGCAAAGCATAGCGTTGTAAAGGTCAGACCAGATCTGGTACGATGAACACTAAGGAGCAGGTGCCAGATGCATGTCCAAAGTGGGTCCAACCAAGGGTTTACCTCGTTCAGAGATGGCCAGATTTTTGGCCTTTGCTCTTAGCAGAGTCAGCCCTAGACAACTTGTAACCCAGGCAAGGAGTGTTTTTTGCATCTGCTCCAGTTGTCCATCTTTTAAAAACTTACTCTGAATTGCATCTGTAGCCCACTGCATGACTTCGATGCACAATCTGCATGTGTGATTTATTCCTGTCATTTCAGCCGATAAATACACATTCTAGGATCTGTAAATCTGTATTCATGCTATGTCAACTGTTTTTGCAGTATATGTCTCAGGTGTTGGCAGATCACTTGTATCAAGTACACCCTGAGCCCAGAATCCCCCAAGCTCACAGGTAATTGCCTTGGTTCTCCTCCCCCTAAATTTGGCCTTGGCTCATACCTTTCAGAAGAGGCCCCCGCCCCCTGCCCTGTGCCATGTTTCTGTATCTGGGCACCTTACAATTAAATATAAAAAAATAGTGCTGGGCTGAAGTTTTTGGCCCAGACAAATGTCATTAGCTTCAGAAGGTGGGGAAGGGGGATGCGCCCCCCCCCCAATTGTATGAATCTTCAGGGGATTTGCAAAATCGTCCTGGAGAGGGGATGGACATGTAGGCACCAGCGTACACATGCATACTGCATCTATAGGCTTATGGACAAGGGTTGCCAAGCGGTTATATAAGACTGGCACTGAAAATGAGGTTCTGGCTTCGCCCATCTCCGAATGGCCGAGAGGGTGTAACCAGAGCTCACTTAAGGCTACTTAAAGTTCAATATGTTTGAAAATAAATGTTAAAACTTAAGGAGTAAACAGTGAATACCTGTTCAACAGAGCCAGTGTGGTGTAGTGGCTAGAGTGTTGGACTGGGAGTCGGGAGATCCGGGTTCTAGTCCCCACTTGGCCATGGAAGCTCAGCTCACTGGGTGACTTTGGGCCAGTCACTTCCTGTCAGCCCAACCTACCTCACAGGGTTGTTGTTGTGAGGATAAAAGGGAGAGGAGGAAGCTTATGTACACCGCCTCGGGTTCCTTAAAGAGGAAAAAAGGCGGGATATAAATGTAATAAATAAATAAATAAATAATAGTTAAACAAATGAAAACTTGCTAAACAGGCAGTCATAAGATATGAATGGCTTATAAAGAAAAGTAAATGCAAGAGAACATCACATACAGAAGCAGAATGTGAAACATACATGCAATGATTACAAAGAACTACACAGGTTACATGTGAAGATTACACTATGCAAAATACAGTACAGTTTAACTCTAGCTAAAGCTTATTAGACCACAATGTTAAGAAAACTGCATTAGAGTATCACATGGGACAGCATGTAAAACTTATAATAGGCCCAGCTAACAGACGTTTGAATTGTTCCGCCAGTCTATACTAGTTAAATGCAGTGTTTTGGAGCTTTCAGCTATGTAACAGTATGGTCTAAACTTTTAGAGAAAAGGAAGGAAGGAAGGAAGGAAGGAAGGAAGGAAGGAAGGGAAAAGAGGGGGATTAAAAAGAAGGTATAGTTAGGAAAGGGTGGGCACTCCCCCGGGTTCTCCGGGCACCCGCCCAGCCCCTGCCCCCGCTTGCTCGCATCTGGACCCCCGCTCGAGCTCCCCACTGCTTGCCAAGCTGCCCACACAGCCTCATCGAGCTCCATAATCTCCATGTTCTGAAAAATAAAATGGCCATCACAAAAACATGCATATTTGCATATGCGCAAATATGCACATTTCCGCAAATGCACATATTTGCATACATGTGGATAGGCGCATTTTCGTGAGTGTGCATACTCGCACATATGCAAATATGTGCATTCTCACAATTGCCATTTTGTTTTCAAAAAATGGCAATCGAAGAGCTTGATGTAGCTGCCTAGGTGAGTGCAGGTGGCTCAGCAAGCATGGTTTGGGGGCACGGGGGAGGGGGTTCTGCTGGGTTCCCAGACGGAATAAGGCACCTGCACCATGCCTAGGTATAGCTACCTATTCCAGGCAGATATCCGAAGAACAGGTGTTGAAAGAGAACTCTCCAAGAGTCTAAGGTATAGGACTCAATGAAGTCCAGCTAAGAAAATTAATCCAGGTAGAAAGTGAAGAAAATGTCTTAAAATAGAAAAGGGTAGTGAAGTCAAAGCTTCACCGGTGAGTAGTTGGGAAAAACTGAATTAAGCTTTTCAGGAGCTCAGCATCTAGCCCCCCCAAGCTAGTTCAGAAATGATGGCTTGCTGCAGCCTTAGAAACTGAAGGAGAAGCATGGTCAAAGTAAGAATTTCCTTGTTCTCCCAAAAAGAAAACAAACATGCAAACTATGAGATGAATGGCCCACAAACTAGCAAATATCTGTTAGCAAAACGTGGAGCTATGCAAAACAGAAAAACAAACAAACGAACAGCAAGAACTAAACCAAAGTTCTTCTCCTGTGGTTCACTCACTTTTTGATTCACTTCCCAAAACGTCTTGCTTTCTGATTGGCCCTTTTCTTTCTTTTCAGTTGTCAACTAGAGATTTGGTTCTGGACTGGTGAACTGCCCATATTGGGTGGGTAGAAACCTGCAAAAACCGTGTTCTTCCACAGTTTTAGGCAGCGGACGTTACCCTAGGCCTTATCAAGGTACACGGGAACATTCCCAACTCATGGAGCTGCTAGTTGCGAGGAGTAACAAACCCTGCAACTTTTCTCATAGTGGCCCATCATTTCACAACTTTGTCGGCACGATTACCTGCATCTCAGCCTCCAGGCATCAAAAACTCTCTGCCCTCAAGGACAGGGTTGCTTATGAACCAAAGTTTAATTCCTACTCCATTCCATAGCTTCCTTCTAAGCCCTTCTATTCCCAGCACTTGAACCAAAAATGGATATGAGTAAAATACACTGGACCTTTGCTGGTACACTTTTAATCAGCCTTGGTGGCCATCCACCCTGTTCTTATGGTGAAGGAGTAGCTGGTCATGCAAGGGACAAGTAGAAACTTTTGCCCATTAACCAGATTGGAAAGGGGAGATAGGTTTGGGGTTGTCTCGTTTTGTTTGGGGTTTTTTGTTTTGCCTATTCTGCACTGTTATCCTTGGGGGAACTGGCAAATAATGCATGGAGAATGCCAATAACTGGTATAGTCCACTGGTGACAACAGCAGGCCTGTGAAAGATGCAAGTAGGAGCTTTGGTGAGTGTTTGGAGGCACCAAGACTCCCTAGAGCAGGGGTGGGCAGAAAATAGATCTCCAGGTGTTTTGGACTTCAACTCCCAGCATTTCTGACCACTGGATATGCTGGCAGGGGCTTCTGGGATTTGAAGTCTGAAACTTCTGAAGATCTATGTTCTATCCTCCCATGCCCTAGAGAACTGAGGGGGAAAGGAACCCCTCTGGTGCTACCCTGGCTCACACACCCAGAGTTTAGGGGCTCTGGGGGTAGTGTATCAGGAAGACATCCCTCAACACCTGTTAAGGTGTGTCCAGATGGAGGGGAGTGCCTCCAATTCAGGGATGGGTTAGAGTCACCCTCACATAACTGGAAATAAAAAGGTCACAAGGCATCTAGTCCTGCACAGTTCCTAGTATTCACTGCAGATCTCTTTTCTGTTAAACATTAATACTGTTGCAGCACAAGATAACCCAATGAAAAGAGCCTCACCTTTTTATTCCAGGTATGGGTGCAACTGAGCCCTGAAACAAACTGGCACGTGGCACCCAATGAAATTGGTACAGGATCAGTGTAATATGGTATGATTTCCTGCCCCCAGGTAAAACTCTGGCAGCTGCATTCTAGAACAATAGAAGCTTCTACTCTGTCTTCCAGGGCAACCCCATTTATCCAGTTTTGTGTACACAGCCTTCCTGATCACAAGCTGTATGTGTGTCAACTCTGTACATGACACCTATACTCTGCCTTTTTACAGGGTACAGAGTCTCTACAGGGAGCATACACATGTATAATTTGTATGCACATAGGAGTTTTGTGAAAGTTCAGATGGAGATTTGGGTTGGGCCTGGCAGGTTTTATCTGGACCCAGCAGCAGGTTTTATGAGTTATCCATGGAATCTTGTCAATTGAACAAGTCTGAGTTTCCCAAGATTAGCAGGAAATGGGTGAAAAAGCCTTTGGAAATTGTCCATGTATATCAAAAAGAAAGAAAGATCAACTTTCTGGAGTCCAGGCAAATTATGGCTATGATCAAACAATGTTCCTGAACATTCTGCCCACAACCTACTGAGTAACACATGTTTGCAAGCAGGGACTGCGAGGGGTGGGGAGAACTTTGTTTTCACAGCCTGCTTCAATGTCACCTCTGGCATGCTTTAAAAAGTGTTTAAAAGGATATTTGATATTTTACTGTCAAATGATTTTGTTGTCAGGATTACAGCATGGTGGTTTGATATATAGTTTCATTTATGTGCTCTCTGGCTATAATTTCAACCCCATAAAAATTAATTGCAGGAGAGACGGGGGTGGGGAGAGTTGAGCTGGCTTATTAAAGAGTTTCAGTGCAAAAACTGCATGATGTGAGTGTAATGTGTGGTTGCCTCTTCCTCCAACCATACATTAAACGGGGTTACCTCTGTAGGTGCCGGTCATCCAGCAAGGAATCTGTTGGGACAATGAGTTGAGGTGCTAGCATTAAATGTTTCCTGAGCAATGGCTTCCAAGTTGTGCTCCCATCAAGAATTCAATATGTTCTCTGGCTTTAGGGATATTTAGAGATTCCCATTTTGGACCCTGTTTACATTCAACTCATCTAAAGTAGTCACATGCAAGGCTGACTCTGACTGCTGAGAAATTTTGAATTCCTCCAGAAAAAGGCCGGGAAGTCTGGAGGGGATCATAAACTTACACACAGGGAAGAAGGAGCCATTGGACAACTTTCTCTATCTCTACTCAGCTAATTTTCCCTTTGGGTTGGGAGGAGCAGGAGTAGGGAATATTAGCTGCTAAAGGATAAAGAAGTGAAGCAGAAATGACCAATGGATTGGGGAGGTGGCTTCTGCTTCTCTGTGTGTTTCCCTACCATCCCCTCCCTCCAGACTTCTCTGCCTGTCTCCAGAAAATCTGTGTGCTGTGCTCAGAATTCTCAGCACCCAGAGCAGCCATGGAGGTGAGGAATGTCACATGTTGTCTGGCTTTCATTTTTGTGCATACTTCCACATTGTCAAAAAGCTCCCTAGCTTGGAGGAGGGGACGGGGACTGATTCACAAAAAAATAGATATGAGACTTTCACAAGGCTAGGAGGAATTTTTAAATCATTTGATTGCATGTTAATTTGTGTCCTATGTATTCATTCATTTAATGGTATTTATGAATCACATTAAAAGAAATGTCTACGCAATCTACAAAACAGTATGGTATAAGATCACAATAAAATACTGTCTATTATTACTGTGTACTGAAGACAAGATTACCTTTCGGGAAACGCTTGTTGGAACAAGTTTATTTTCAGTAGGCGCCAAAACTCAGAAGGCGTGGTGACTGTCTAAGTTGCACAGGTAGGGAGTTCCAGGAGTGAGCACTAAGATACTAAAGGCCCTGTTCTACCTGGCTTCAAAATCCTAGGCAAGACCAGGAAGAATGTTTCAGCATGACATCACTTAGCAGTCTTTTTGCTGCTGCTATTGATAAACAACTGGGAGTTGTTTATCAGAAGCCCTTGCTGACCATGCTGACAAAGTGCCCCATGATCTCCTGATGAGCAAACTAGCTCAAAGTGGGCTAGATGAAACAACGATCCGGTGGATCCACAGTTGGCTACAGAATCGGACTCAAAGAGGGCTTATCAATGGGACCTTCTCAAACTGGGGAGAGGTAACGAGTGGGGTACCGCAGGGTTCAGTCCTGGGCCCAGGGCTCTTCAACATTTTGATGAATGACTTGGAGGAGGAGTTGCAGGGAATGCTGATCAGATGTGCAGATGACACAAAACTGGGTGGGATAGCTGGAGGACAGGAAGTCAGAACAAAATGCAAAGTGATCTTGCTAGGCTAGAGTGCTGGGCTGAAAGCAACAGAATGAAATTTAACAGCGATAAATGCCAAGTTTTCCACCTAGGAAAAATAAACCAAATGCACAGTTAGAAGATGGGCGATACTTGGTTCAACAATACTACAATGAGAAGTATCTTGGAATTGTTGTCTATCACAAGCTGAATATGAGGCAACAATGTGATGTGGCTGCAAAAAAGGCAAATGCTATTTTGGGCTGCATTATTAGACGTATAGCTTCCAAATCACATGAAGTACTAGTTCCCTTCCACTCAGCACTGGTTAGGCCTCATCTGGAGTCCTGTGTCCAGTTCTGGGTGCCTCACTTTAAGAAGGATTCAGACAAGCTGGAGAGCATTCAGAGGAGGGCAACCAAGATGATCAGGGGACTGGAAATAAAGCCCTGTGAGGAGAGACTGAAAGAACTGGGCATGTTTAGCCTTGGGAAGAGAAGACTGAGGGGAGACAGGATAGCGCTCTTCAAGTATTTGAAAGGTTGTCACAGAGAGGAAGGCCAGGATCTCTTCTCCATCATCCCAGAGTGCAGAACACGGAATAATGGGCTCAAGTTACTTGAAGCCACATTGTGTCTGAACACCAGGAAAAACTTCCTGACTGTTAGAGCAATACAACAATGGAACCAATTTCCTAGGGAGGTGGTGGGCTCTCCCACACTGGAGGCGTTCAAGACAAGGCTGGACAGCTATCTGTCAGGGATGCTCTGGCTTGGATTCCTGCATTGAGCAGGGGGTAGGGATGTCAGAGAATTCCGCCATGGATCTTGGTGAGGCCGAATGCCAGTGCATTTGGCTCCCCGAAATCTGTGGTGGAATGAAGCCCCCCCACGCCGCCACCCCATGAAAGGTGTGCGAAACGGGACACCTACCGGCTGCCGTTCGCACTGACTTGCGAATGGTGGCTGTGGCTGCAGCCGCCATTTCCTTCATCACTATAGCCTTGATAGGCTACGTAAATACTTACGTAGCCTATCACAGCTAATGCAGGGATGCCATTTGTGTCCCTGCAGAAGCCGTGATAGGCTGTGTAAGTATTTACGTAGCCTATCACGGCAAAAAAAAAGGGAACGCAAATGGCAGCGGCTATGGCGGCCGCCATTTGCGTTCCCTTTTTTTTTGCCGTGATAGGCTACGTAAATATTTACGTAGCCTATTACGGGAAAAGGCAGGGGCGCAAATGGCATAGTGGCATCACGGCAAAAAAAAGGGAACCAAATGGCGGCCGTGGTAGCTGCCGCCATTTGCGTTCGCTGTTTTTTGCTTTTTGTTTTGCTGTGATAGGCTACGTAAATATTTACGTAGCCTATCATGGCAAAATACAGGGATGCAAATGGCGGTGGCTACGGCAGCCGCCACTTGCATCCCTGCAGGCTGCCCAGTGGCCAGATGTCTGGCTGCAGGCAGCCCCGGCCAGCGGTTCCGCGGAATCGCCGTGGAGCAGAGCTGGCTGGAGAGAATTTCGGGGGGAGGGACGGAGCGTCTCCACCCCACTGCGAATGTCACCCTTCGAAAAGGTAAGTGACTTTCTTACATCCCTAGCAGGGGGTTGGACTCAGTGGTCTTATAGGCCCCTTGCAACCCTGCTCTTCTATGATTCTATGATTCTACTACAAAGCAGCTAATGATTCCAGTCTAGCGCCTTCTAACCACTGTGTTGAACATACTGAAGGCAGCTTTTTTAACATTTTCTTTACTGCAGTATTTATTACAATATTTATAGCTGCCTCTCCATCTTAAATAGACTCCCAGGGCAGCTAACCTTCCAGTCTAAAAACAATAGCAAACTCTACAAAATACAACTTGTGTTGAGGAGTATGCAGGGAAACTCACTTTGGATAGAGGGACACTTTGGTATGTGCTTTGGATAAGCATGGTGCTTTATTCCAGATCCAGGGTGGAGCCTCACTTCAGTTTATTTCCCAAAGCTTTGGATGTCTCCCCATTAGCTATAATAGTACCATAAGGAAATGGCTATAACTTCTTATTTGCTTTGGCAGGACTGGTTGATATTTGCTGGCATAGGAGGGGCAATACTCTTTTGGGCAGTTTGCAGTGGGTAGACCTGGGGTTTCTTCACATGGAGCTTTTGTCCTGCTACTGAGATTGCTTACTTAGGGAAGTTTGTGGGGCCTTTAGATGATGTCATCAACCTCCAGGGTGTCTTCCACACTAAATGGCCATTATTCCTTTTTTGAAAAGATCGGAGATGATGAGCTATCAAATTACAGCACTTGAGTTCTGCTTGAGTTCCCGCATGAAAAAAGGAAAAGCCACGATAAGAGGAGCTAGACCGCAGCACCACCTAGTGGCTATCTAATGAAACATAAGGAAGACTCAGATGAGGGGGGGAGGAGGGGGAAAAGGGGGGAGGAAGTGTGTGTAAAGGGAGTCCACCACGATCCTGCATTTAAAACAGAAGCAGAAAGGGCCATTTTAAATGCAGGATTTTCGGCTGGTGTACAGATGCCCCTGTGATCACAGGGAGCAAGCAGTTCTTTAAATGCCCTAGTCACATTTTGGGGGGATTCCAAGGTGATAACCAGCTCTTTAAATTCAGCTTGAAAATACACCGGGGAGTCAGTGCAGATCAAACAGCAATAGAGTTATATTCTCTGAAGAGCAGGTCCCCACAGGGCTGACCCTACTATGAGGCGGGGCGAGGTGGCTGCCTTAGGTGGCAGAAGCAGGGGGCATTGTGGGGGATCCAAAATGGTACCTGGGCTCCCAACACAGTTGCTGTTGCTGCCCCTTGGGGGACCAACAAAAGCTTGGGGAAAAAAGAAAGAATTGGTGGTACTGCTGCTGGTGAACCTCACCCTTGAGAAACTTGAAATCTGTGGAGATGGTCCCCATACCCCATTTCCCTGCCCACAAATAGGTTGGAGAGTTTCAAGAGAGCTCTAGCTGGCACATGAGCCAAACATGTGAAAAAGTGGTCCCAGCCACAATGGCCACCTGACCACCCATGACTAACCCTGGATCCAGGAACAGCCCCAAGCTGTGAACACAGCTCTTCAAAGGGAGCACTTCCCCTAGAGATGTACGAAACACTTACTTGGTTTCGTCCAGGGACATCTGCGGTGGGGGGGGAGGCGCTCCGTCTCTCCCCCTGAAATCCTAGACGGGGGGGGGGGAGGTGATCCGTTTCTCCCCCGCGGAATCCTGCCCGGCCAGCTCCGCTCTGCAGCCAGGCCGCAGAGCTGCCAGCCGGGCCAACCCACAGCGGGGCCTCCAGCCGCTGCTGGGCTGCTGTGGACTGAAATGGCATCCTGAGCCATTTGTGTCCCTGCTTTAGCCGTGATAGGCTACGTAAATATTTACGTAGCCTATCACAGGCTACCATAGGGACACAAATGGCATCCCCTACGCAGGATGCCATTTGCATCTGCAGCAGCCTGGCAGCAGCCGGAGCCGCCGCTGCTGGAACCGCCACTGGAGCCAAAGCCGCTGCCGCAGCCAGGTAAGCTCCGTTTCGCAGGGCTTTCACGGGGTGGTGGGGTGGGTTGCTCCGTTCCGCGATGGATTCTGGGGGGCCGAATTCACTGGAATTTGGCCCCCCTGGGATCCGTGGCGGAATTCTCTAAAATCCCTAACTTCCCCTCCATAACCCAGATGGGCTTTTCTATTGACCAAAAGCATGTCTGTCTTGTCTGAACATTAAAACTAATATACCAGCTGGCCTGGCTGCTTCCAGGCCTAAAACAAAGTGTTGGTGCTTACCTTTACTGCCCTAAATGACTTGGGACTAGGGATGTCAGAGAATTTCTCCATGAATCTCAGGGAGGCCGAATGCCAATGCATTCGGCCCCCCGAAATTGTTGGTGAAATTCTCCGTCACCCCTCCACCCCCCCCCCCCGGGATGGGCCTTACCTCCCTCGAATGTCCCTCTCGGCAGCGGGTCCCGGCGGGAGTTCAGCGGCGGTTCGTCGGGGGCGGGGGCAGCAGCCAGTCTTCCGACCGGCTGCCGCCGCCGCCATTACAAAATAAAGTAAAAACAAAACAAAAAACCCATGATAGGCTCCGTAATGATTTATGTAGCCTATCACGGCTAGAATCCCAAAGTCAGCCGTGATAGGCTATGTAAATCGTTACGTAGCCTATCATGGGTGTTTTTTTTTTCACTTTTGTATTTCGCGGCCAGAGAAATGGGGCGCTTCTCCGCGGCCTGAATTTCAGCCGGGCGAGGCGGGGCGCCTCCCCCCCCCGCCTGAATTTCGGCCGGGCGAGGCGGGGCGCCTCCCCCCCGGCCTGAACTTCGGGGGGAGAACCGAAGTGCCTCCCCCCCACCGCGAAGCAAGCTGCGGGACCAGGTAAGTGCCTTTTGTACATCCCTACTTGGGACCCAAGTACCTTGAGTTCCATGATGGGAGAAAGGTGGGATATAAATGTAATTCAATATGTTTTTTTAAAAATACTGGAAGGATCTTCTCCTCCCATACCAATCTGCCCAGACATTCAGATCATGAGCTGTCGCCCTGCTCCAATACATCCTGTCTCAGAGGGAGACAAGTTTCAACAGGGGAGAGGGCTTTCTGGGTAACGGTGCCACAATTATAGGGATGGGAGAATCAGCAAAGCTCAAGCTTGTCAAGGGTAGGGAAGTTGGAGGAATATATCCGAGTGGTCAAGCCCACAGAGCTTTGGGCAGCTCAGCCCCTGGACTCCTGCTTGCTTGTCTGTGAGTAGGGGTGTACGAAAGTCACTTACCTTTTCGAGGGGTGACATTTGTGGTGGTGGGGGGGAAGCGCTCCATCCCTTCTCCCGAAATTCTCTCCAGCTGGCTCTGCTCCACGGAGATTCCACAGAGCCACCAGCTGGGGCCGCCCACAGCCAGACACCCGGCCGCTGGGCAGCCTGCACAGGGACGCAAATGGCACCATTTGCATCCCTGTATTTTGCCATGATAGTCCACGTAAATATTTACGTAGCCTATCACAGCAAAAAACAACACAGCGAACGCAAATGGGGCAGCTACAGTGGCCACCATTTGCATGCCCTTTTTTTTTTTTTGCCATGATAAGCTACGTAAATATTTACGTAGCCTATTATGGCAAAAAAAAAGGGAACGTGAATGGCGTCCCTGCATTAGCCGTGATAGGCTATGTAAGTATTTACGTAGCCTATCACGGCTATATGGAAGAAGTGAATGGCCACAGACGCGGCCACCATTTGCAATGCAGTGTGGATGGCAGCAGGTAGGTGCTCTGTTCTGGGCCCATTTCATGGGGTGGGGGTGGGGGGCTTCATTCTGCCATGAATTTTGGGGGGCCAAATGCACTGGCATTTGGCCTCACCAAGATCCATGGCGGAATTCTCTGACATCCCTATCTGTGAGCTGTCCCAACTCAAGCTGGAGAGGGTTTGGAGAAGGGCAACAAAGATGATCAGGGGACTGGAAACAAAACCCTATGAAGAGAGACGGAAAGAACTGGGCATGTTTAGCCTTGAGAGGAGAAGACTGAGGGGAGTTAGGATAGTGCTCTTCAAGTACTTGAAAGGTTGCCACAGAGAGGAAGGCCAGCATTTCTTCTCCATCATCCCAGAATGCAGGACATGGGATCATGGGCTCAAGTTACAGGAAGCCAAATTCCAGCTGAACATCAGGAAAAACTTTCTGGGTGTTAGAGCAATACAACAATGGAACCAATGACCTAAGCAGGTGGTGGGCTCTCCCACACTGGAGGCATTCAAAATGAGGCTGGACAGCCATCTGTCAGGGATCCTCTGACTTGGATTCCTGCATTGAGCAGGGGGTTGGACTCGATGGCCTTGTAGGCCTCTTCCACCCCTACTATTCTATGATTCTATGATTCTAAGTCAGGCCAGCTGGCAGACCTCCTCCTCCTCTGCCATTGCTGGCCACTCTGCACCACTCTCCCACTCGACAGAGTGGTGCAGAGCAGCTGGCGGGCGATAGTGGAGGCAGAGACAATGGCAAGTGGTGGCAATTCCAGCTCTGGTCACTGTGCGCAAAAGATTTCGTTCTCCCTGCTGGCACCACAGCAGGGAGAAATGAGACCTTTGTGCACAACAACTGGCATTGGAGTTGCCCATCGTGGCCGTGGGTCATTGCGTGCAAAAGTCTCCCTTCTTCCTGCTGGGGTGCCAGCAGAGAGAAGGGAGACTTGCGCAGAACAAACTGAGAATCTGCAAGTTCTGGCAAGGAAACAGCAGCTCGGCTTGCAAATACAAGCCAAACCGGAGCCTCCAGGGAAATCCGCCAAGCCCCAAGGTGGCTGGGTTTCCCTGCATCCGACACCCCTACTCAAGGTTGGTATGTCCTAGAGTTCCACCTCAAAGCTCAGTCTGCCTCGTTCCCATTTCCAAATACGACTATTTTGTTGTTGTTCTAGGAGGAAAAAGTGCACATTTAGATGCACATTTTTTTCAAGCACGCAGTCAAATGCATGCTTTCCCCTACTGGCAAAAAAGTGAAAATACATCCCCCCCATGCAAATTTTTTAAGTGCACATTCTCCTGATGAATAGACTTTGCAAATGTGATTGTAAGCTCAGGAATATGTGAGCTTTATCCGAAAAATGTGCTTGCGTACACCTTTGGTGGTGCAAACAGGGAAAGTTCTGACGTTAAACAAAAGGAAACTAAATTCTCATATATCTCGATGAAAGGGTGGCACGTCCTCCACAGTGGGGTTCACATGGTGCCAACCTTATTGTCTTTTAGGCACAGGCAAAAATCATGGTTCTTCAATGAAGCATTTTCAACTAGCTTAAAACACTGAGGGCACAATCCTATGGCAATGCCCATAAGCCTCCAAACTTGGAGGCTTATGGGCATCACATGTAGAGCGGGAAGAGTGGCAGAGGTGATCTTCACCTCTGCACTCCTCCTGCTCTACATTTTGGCTGGATGAATTTTTTCACCCATCTCGCTGTGGCGCGTTGGGGCTGGAGGGAAGGAGGCTGCAGAGGCCTGGGGATATGTTGTATCCTGGCTTCCCCAGTCCCCTCCCCTCCCCACCCAGTGGCATGCCCCCTTTACCCTCTCTCCAAGGTTGCCTTAGTGACATAGAATCATAGAATCATAGAACCATAGAATAGTAGGGTTGGAAGGCGCCTACAAGGCCATCGAGTCCAACCCCCTGCTTAATGCAGGAATCCACGTCAGAGCATCCCTGACAGATGGCTGTCCAGCCTTGTCTTGAATGCCTCCAGTGTGGGAGAGCCCACCACCTCCCCAGGTAACTGGTTCCATTGTCGTACTGCTCTAACAGTCAGGAAGTTTTTCCTGATGTTCAGCCGGAATCTGGCTTCCTGTCACTTGAGCCCATTATTCCGTGTCCTGCACTCTGGGATGATCGAGAAGAGAGCCTTGCCTTCCTCTCTGTGACAACCTTTCAAGTATTTGAAGAGTGCTATCATATCTCCCCTCAGTCTTCTCTTCTCAAAGCTAAACATGCCCAGTTCTTTCAGTCTGTCTTCTTCATAGGGCTTTGTTTCCAGTCCTCTGATCATCTTTGTTGCCCTCCTCTGAACCCTCTCCAGTTTGTCTGCATCCTTCTTAAAGTGTGTTGCCCAGAACTGGACACAGTACTCCAGATGAGGCCTAATCAGTGCAGAGTAGAGGGGAACTAGTACTTCCTGGGATTTGGAAGCTATGCTTCTATGAATGCAGCCCAAAAGAGCATTTGCCTTTTTTGCAGCCACATCACATTGTTGGCTCATATTCAGCTTGTGATCGAAAACAATTCCAAGATCTTTCTCACTTGTAGTGTTGTTGAGCCACGTATCCCCCATCTTGTAACTGTGCATTTGGTTTCTTTTTCCTAGGTGCAGAACTTGGCATTTATCCCTATTAAATGTCATTCAGTTGTTTTCTGCCCAGCGCTCCAAGACTATCCAGATCACTTTGAATTTTGTTTCTGTCTTCCAAAGTATTAGCTATCCCGCCCAATTTTGTATCATCTGCATATTTGATCAGCATTCCCTGCACCTCCTCCTCCAAAATCTCTCTATGCTGGCTACAAGGGGGATTGGAGTGCAGATTCCTGGATCTCAGATCCAGGAATCTGAATTATCATAGGATTGCTCCCTCCAACATCTCAATTATTGGTAAGAAACTTTTAGCTTCTTTTTTTAGCTGCTACATGTTTTGGTATTTTGTATTGTTGTTTATTTAATTCATTCATTCATTCATTCATTCATTCATTCTATTTCTATACCATCCAATAGCCGAAGCTCTCTGGCCAGTTCACAACAATTAAAACCAAAAAATACAACATGACAGAATAGAATATAAAAGTGTAAAAATCTAAAACTGCAGTATAAAATGAATGAATGAATAAATGAATGAATAGAATAGAATAGCCAAATAGACCTAACAGCAGTGCAAAGATTTAAAATACAATAACAGATTTAAAACAGAAACTGAAAAAAAAAGGGCTTCACCCGGTGCCAAAAAGAGCACAATGTTGTTCATTATTTTCTTTGATTTTTGTAAACTGCCTTGAAATCTTTGAATGTGAGGCAGTACAAAAATGTCCCAAACAAGCAAGCCAGAAAGGCAGCGAATGAGTAGTTCTCTCTCTCTCTCCCTCTCTGTCTCTCTCTGTCTCTCTCTGTCTCTTTCTTTTAGCATATATCCAGCCATCACAGAGTCCAGAGCTGTGGGTTCCTGGTTCTAGCCCTAATACACCTCAACATCATGTCTGCCTGCTGGATTCTAGGAATTGGTGTGTGCAGATCATCTTAGGTTTATAGCTCTGGGCATGCTTCAATCCTTCTGAAGATACTGGCAGATAAATCAAATAACAGCAAAACCCAGATTGGGATGGGGAAAGGCATGGGTGGGGGAGAAGCGTTGACTTCAAAATGCAAGGTTCACCTTAATGTTGAGGTTATAAAATCAGACTCTGTGGGGTGGCAGCCTTGATTTATTGTATGTCATGTGGATCAAAAGTTAATGCCGGCAGTTGACGAATACTTGATGCCCAGCAGGTTCACAAATACAACAGGCCCCAGCAGTGCAATGCTGAGGCTTGCCAACTTAATTAAGTTAGGATTGAATGCCCATGGACAGCTTCTCATAATAGCCAGCCCAAACAAAGGCTGGATGGGAGGCTGTAGATTAGTTTTATAAGAAACATTTTGTGTCCATGACAGGCAGCCATGTAAGATGCCCCAGAAAGTCAGAGAAATCAGATTTTTCTATGTGAGAGAATATGTTTTGATACAGAGTAGACGCAGGTGATATGGAGAATGCATAGATGCTGCTAAAAAGCAGCACTTCTAAGTCTCCTCTTCCCCCAGTAATGTGTAGCAAAGCAAAACATGTGAGGTGATGCTTCATGCAAGTGAAGTGGGGGCAGGAAATCTTTCAAGGCAATCACATGACATGTTTTATTTTATTATAACCAAGTGGATTTATATCAAGCCAGATCATTGGTCCATCTAGCCCAGTATTTTCCACTTTAACTTGTGACAACTTTTTGAAGTCTCAGGTAGAGGTCTTTTCCATCACCTGGACCATTTGAGTAGGGATGGTGAGAAGATGATTCGATCGGATTTTTTAATTCGAATTCTGTTCTGATTTTCCAATGAGTATGCTGGAACAGAATTGTGCACTGAAATGCACAATTTAAACTGTAAAGCGCTAAGCCTGGGGTCTTCAATGTGGTACCTGTGGTACCAATGTGCCCATGGTTACTTCTCTTGGTGTCCACCAGGCTCCCCGCCCCTCCTGATTTTTACTTTATTTAAGATTTGTAACTTTTAAAAAACTGGGATGTTGATTTTCAAACTAAAGTGCTGTCCTCCGGCCATCTTTATTTGGGTTTCAAAAGAGTGGCTTTGTGTTTTGGAGCTCAGAACCCAACCTACTCAGGTTCTCGGGCAAGTTACTTCCTTTAAATCTCACCAGTTTGCCTTCTGGGAAATAAATATTTTGTGACCACCCATGCCCACCATGGAAGACATGGGCAAGGCTCCTCATGGTGGCCATTTTGTGGACACCTAGGGCACTCATTCAAAATTCCAAATATGCCCACTGACCAAAAAAGCTTGGGGACAGTAGGTTTAAAATTCTTGGAACCAGAGTAAATGAAGGACCATCTTCTCCTAGATGAACCTGCCCCTTCCTTCACCTATTTTTTGAGCCCTTACTTTGGGTGTCCAAAATGTGAGGGAGATGGTAATTGGACCCTTTCTGTGGTGGCACCTTGTGTGTGGAATTCCTTTCTCAGAATATCTGTTTGCCAGGCAGCCTTGGCATCAGCATGTGACATGCTTGGCCAGCTGCCAGGGCCCAAGTGTAACACAGCCAGCCGAAATTGGCTACGACAGATTACATATGACTCAGTTCAAGCATCCTTAACCATTGTGGCTCTAAAATTGTGATGTTGCTTCCAGAAAAAGAAGGCGGGAAAAAATAGACAGGCCAAGTACATAGGGTATTTTATCACAGCTCTTGGGAATTAATAACTTGCAACATGTATCGGAGGGCATGCTCCTGGTGGTTCCACGTGCACCTATGGCCTGATTGGAGTCCACCCAGAGAACAGCCTTCAGTGTGGTGGCCCCCTTTCTTTGGAACTCCCTGCCCCTGGAGGTCAGGCTGGCACCAACACTGTGTTGTTTCTGGCGCCTTCTGAAAACAGCACTGTTCCAGGTGGCTTTCTTTAACTGACCAGCCACAGTTTTCTATTGGCATTCTGTTTTTAAAAAGCATAATTTTAATATGGTGTTTTAATCTTTTTATTCTTTTACTATTTTATCTTTTATGTTCACCACTCCAAATCTGTTTTAGATATGGAGCGGTATACAAATATTGTAAAATAAAGACATAAAGAAATAAATATTAACATTTCTGATTTCCTTGCTATCTCTCTAAGGGGAGAAGACAATACCCACAAGATGGAAAACACACACAAAGACAAACTTATAGAAGTCCTTAGCCACAATATACGTCCTCTCTTCCTCTGGGATGCTGAAGAGGGCTCCTCTTCCTGGTCCTTCATCTTGGGGTGATAATCTTTCAAATTAGTGACACACTCAGTCAGTACATTCCAGGCCAGAGGGCGTCTTTTTTTGGAGTTTCTTCTACCGCCAGCGGGGCTGAGATGGATGTCTCCCCACCCCCTTATGAAGTAAAACAAAACGTCCATCACACTAATTCAACAATAACTTAAATAAAAGGTAAATGTAGACCTGCAGGCCTCAGCACAGTAATTCATTTAAATGTTTATAACAAAAGGCTTATCATCTCTACAACATAGCCAATCAAGGAGATCCTATCACGGAGATCCTATTCTGTTCCTTATTTTAAGGGCCCAACTCATATACCTTAAAGGGACAAAGTTCAGTCAGTCATTCCCAGCCCATAGTCCTTCTCCATCATGTGGAGTTTCTTCTTCTTCTGTCTGGGCTGACACAGGCATTTTGCTCCCTACCCCTTGCAGGTGATGATATGGAAGCAGCCTCAGCACTATGACGCCAGCAGTGCCCATCACTATAGCTTTGCGCTGTGGTGACAGCAGTGTAGCTGTTGCTCTCTGCTGATGTCACTGCTGCCAAACCACTAGGTAAGGCCTACTAAAATAGGAGGGGTGCACCAGAGGGCACTTGGCCAAGAGACCCCTCAAACCTGAAGCCGGTCCTGTACAATGTCACCTTAATAGTCCCAACCAGTTAAACTGTATTTTTGTTTGCTTTAATTCTCCTGCGGTTTTCACAACAGACCAGTTTGGTTTTCTCTGTTGCTGTTATTTTTAATTGCATTTGATATTGTGATTTTGAGTTTCATTGCACTTGATAGGGCTGCTGTAAGACACTTTGACTTCTGCAAATGTGGAAAAACAAGATATAAACATTTTAAACTTGCTTTTAAAATAAAAGCTGAAATGCCCTATATTGTTGGGCTGTGTTGTAGAAATTAACAGTGCAATCATATGCAAGTCTACTCAACAGTATGTCCCACTGAGTTCATTGTAGTCCTAATTCTGGCTGAGCAAAGTTCTGTTCTGTACTAATAACTACAAAAAGGGCAGTGGTGTTTCCCTCCCTCCAAATATCATTAGAATTTCCTTATTAAGGAAATGAAACCATAACTAACCTAAGCACTTTAATCTCTTGCACATCTTAATTTGCTAAGTTTCTCTTTTTCCTCTCAGAACAGCCTTGACCCCCCAAAAAACAAAACAAAACACAAGACAGCCAAAGCCGTGATGAAGAGATAGAGGCAGGACCAGTCAGTACTGAGATAATCAAACATTGGCATTGAAGAATTTGTCCAATCATTTATTGTTTTATGCTCCCCTGCTTTCCTTACCCCTTCATGGATCACTGCCTTGTGGCAAAGGGGCTTGCGTAACTCAGTGAAGCCATAAGCTATGCTGTGCAGGGCCACCCAAGATGGACAGGTCATGGCGGAGAGCTCTGACAAAATGTGGTCCACTGGAGAAGGAAATGGCAACCCACTCCAGTATTCGTGCAAAGAAAACCCCATGGAATGTATCACAAGGCTAAAAGAGATGACGCCGGAAGATGAGCCCCTCAGGTTGGAAGGTGTCCAATATACTACTGGGGAAGAGCAGAGGGAATTTCCAAGTAGCGCCAGAAGGAGTGAAGCGGCTGGGCCAAAGCCGAAAGGACACTCAGCTGTGGATCTGTCTGGTGGTGAAAAGAAAATCTGATGCCATAAAGAACAATATTGTTTAGGAACCTGGAATGTCAGATCAATGAATCAAGGTAAGTTGGAGGTGGTCAAACATGAGATGGCAAGATTGACCATTGACATCTTGGGAATCTGCGAACTAAAATGGAAAAGCATGGGCAAATTTAATTCAGGTGACCATTATATCTACTACTGTGGGCAAGAATCCCTTAGAAGAAATGGAGTAGCACTCATAGTCAACAAAAGAGTGGGAAAAGCAGTACTGGGGTGTACAATCTCAAAAACGATAGAATGATCTCAGTACGAATCCAAGGCAAACCATTCAACATCACAGTAATTCAAGTCTATGCCCCAACCACTGAGGCCAAAGAAGCTGAGGTTGATCGGTTCTATGAAGACCTACAACACCTTCTAGAACTAACACCAAAAAAAGTTGTCCTCTTCATCATAGGGGATTGGAATGCTAAAGTAGGAAGTCAAGAAATAACCGGGATAACAAGCAAGTTTGGCCTTGGTGTACAAAATGAAGCAGGAAAAAGGCTAATAGAGTTTTGCCAAGAGAACACGCTGAACATAGCAAACACTCTTTTCCAACAGCACAAGAGACGACTCTACACATGGACATCACCAGATGGTCAATATCGAAATCAGATTGATTATGTCCTTTGCAGTCAAAGATGGAGAAGCTCTATACAGTCAGTAAAAACAAGACCTGGAGCTGACTGTGGCTCAGATCATGAGCTTCTTATTGCAAAATTTTGGCTTAAATTGAAGAACGTAGGGAAAACCACTAAACCATTCAGGTATGACCTAAATCAAATCCCTTATGAATACACAGTGGAGGTGATGAATAGATTTAAGGGATTAGACCTGATAGACAGAGTGCCTGAGGAACTATGGATGGAGGTCCATAACATTGTTCAGGAAGCAGCAACTCAATCCATCCCAAAGCAAAAGAAATGCAAGAAAGCGAAGTGGCTGTCTGATGAGGTTTTACAAGTAGCTGAGGAAAGAAGGGAAGCAAAAAGCAAGGGAGAAAGGGGAAGATATATCCAACTGAATGGAGAGTTCCAGAGAATAGCAAGGAGAGACAAGAAGGCCTTCTTAAATGAACAATGCAAAGAAATCGAGGAAAACAATAGAATGGGAAAGACTAGAGATCTTTTCAAGAAAATTGGAGATCTCAAGGGAACATTTTGTGCAAAGATGGGCATGATAAAGGACAAAGAAGGCAGGGACCTAACAGAAGCAGATGAGATTAAGAAGAGGTGGAAAGAATACACAGAAGAACTATACAGGAAAGGTCTTAATGTCCCTGATAGCCATGATAGTGCGGTCACTGAACTTGAGCCAGACATCCTAGAGAATGAAGTCAAGTGGGCCTTAGGAAGCATTAGTAACAACAAAGCTAGCGGAGATGACAGTATTCCAGCTGAGCTATTTAAAATCCTAAAAGATGATGCTGTGAAAGTGCTGCACTCAATATGCCAACACATTTGGAACACTCAACAGTGGCCACAAGACTGGAAAATGTCAGTTTACATTCCAATTCCAAAGAAGGTAGGGATGGTGGAGAATTTCTCCATGAATCTCCGGGAGGCTGAATGCCAAAGCATTCGGCCCCCCAAAATTGGTGGGGAAATTCTCCACCTCCCCGCCCCCCCCGGATGGGACTTAACTCTGTCGAATGTCCCTCTCAGCGGCAGGTCCCGGCAGCATTTCAGCAGCATTTCGGTGGGGGCGGGGGCAGTGGCCGGTCTTCCGACCAGCTGCTGCCACCACCATTTCCCAGTAAAGTTTTTTAAAAAACAAAAAGACGTGATAGGCTACGTAACGATTTACGTAGCCTATCACGGCTAGATTTTCAAAGTCAGCCATGAATCTTTATGTAGCCTATCACGGGTGACTTAAAAAAAAAAAAAAGCGCATATGCAAATGGCGGCGCCCATTCCAGAAAATCTATTTCTGTTTCTGCTTCATTGACTATGCTACAACCTTTGATTGTGTAGATCACAACAAACTGTGGCAAATTCTTAGAGAGATGGGAGTACCAGACCACCTTACATGTTTCCTGAGAAACCTTTATGAGGGTCAAGAAGCAACAGTAAGAACCAGACATGGAACAATCGATTGGTTCAAAATTGTGAAAGGAGTACGACAAGGCTGCATATTGTCGCCCTGCTTATTTAACTTATATGCAGAGTACATCATGAGAAACGCCAGGTTGGATGAATCACAGGTCGGAATTAAGATTGCCGGGAGAATTATCAACAACCTCCGATATGCAGACGATACCACCCTAATGGCAGAAAGTGAAGAGGATCTAAAGAGCCTCTTGTTAAGGGTGAAAGTGGAGAGTGCAAAAGCTGGTTTGAAACTCAACATTAAAAAACTAAGATCATGGCATCTGGCCCCATCACTTCCTGGCATATAGACGGGGAAGAAATGGAAGAAGTGACAGATTTTATTTTCTTGGGCTCCAAGATCACCGCAGACGGTGTCGGTGACTGTAACCATGAAATTAAAAGATGCTTGCTCCTTGGGAGGAAAGCTATGGCCAACCTAGACAGCATAGTAAGAAGCAGAGACATCACCTTGCTGACAAAGGTACATATAATCAAAGCTATGGGTTTCCCAGTAGTAACGTATGGCTGTGAGAACTGGACTATAAGGAAGGCTGAGCACTGAAGAATTGATGCTTTCCAACTGTGGTGCTGGAGAAGACTCTTACGAGTCCCCTGGACTGCAAGGAGGTCAAATCAGTCCATCCTAAAGGAAATCAACCCTGACTGCTCATTGGAAGGACAGATACTGAAGCTGAAGCTCCAATATTTTGGCCACCTAATGCGAAGAGAAAACTCTCTGGAAAAGACCCTGATGCTGGGAAAGACTGAAGGCAAAAGGAGAAGGGGACAGCAGAGGATGAGATGGCTAGATAGCATAATGGATGCAATGAATATGAACTTGAGCACACTCGGGGAGAGAGCGGAGGACAGGAAGGCCTGGCGCACTATGGTCCATGGGGTCATGAAGAGTCGGACACGACTTAACGACTGAACAACAACAACTTTCCTTAGCCAATGGAAGTGCCAGTAGTAGAAGAGAGTGAGATTGCGAAGTTTTTGTAACATTGTGTTAATTTGAAATATACACACTGAGGAAAGTGAAGGGTTGTGGCTGGCAAACTCCCAGAGAAAATAGATTGGATACCCCACCCCAGCCAGCTGCAAAACCTCACACTTTGTCTCCTTTTGCTGTTCCGACTCCAAACCATTTCTCTCCATCTGCCATGGAAGCAGAGTGGTATCTTTTGGTGAGTGACCACCAGTCATCAAAAACCATTAAACAAGGAGGAAGAGCTTGCAAGAATGAGAGCATTCATTGGACATCTGAAGTGGCCCAGCCCAAACACATGCTTACCACCTCTGCGAGAACAATAGGCCAGTCCCAGTGCTGTTCTCCAGGAACTTGTATTCAGTGGCATCCTGCTTCTGAATCTAACAGTTCCACATACCCATCAAGGCTAGCAGTCAATGATAGCCTGACCTTCCATGAATCTGTCTAACCCCTGCATTCAAAGCTCTAACACTGAGCCATAAGTCCTCCCTAAGGGTATGGTTATGACTGGCTCTTGTCGCTTCTTTCTCTTAAGGCAAAACTATGAGCAAAATGTTTAACCATATCTTGATTAAAATATGGTGGGGACACCAAGGGTAAGCTAAAGTTGTTTGGGTGTGTGTGTGTGTAAATCTGGCACATGGACACCCAGCTGGCCATTTTGACTATATCAGGTACTGGATGGTCCATTCATCCAGTTTAATTGCTGGATGACTCCAATGTCAAGTGATGCCTCCCTTGTGTGAATGAGTCAGTGCACATCTGATACCACAGGTAGAATGTGCAACTTACTTGATGCCACCTCAAATGCAATATATACCAGTGGAGCTATTTTCTTACACGAGGCAAGTGTTGAGCAATCAAGTCATGGGAATTCAGGCATGAACTGGCCCTTTTTCTTGAGTAAACAGCATTGTACAAAATGGAGGCATCACTAGCTGAATTTACATAGCAATGGAAACCAGCACTGAGGTTCTTTTTAAACAACATTCTCTTGGGAAATATGCCATCAACATGGCCTAATAAACTGGACAAATTGTGACTAAAAGCAGACCCTAATCCTCCCCCATTCAGAAGACACCCCCCCTCTATCTTTCTCTTCTTTTTAATATAACATTTCTTTGAAGGCATTATTCATTTTGATAGCCAGAAACAGCACAGCACATAAATAGGAGAAAGCCATTCATTTGTGAAAAATGATACTGAGCGTGACTGAGAAGATAAATTCTTCATGTATGAAAAAAAAGCTCTATTATAACTTTTCATGTCGTGCATATCTTCTCGTTTTATATGGCCCTCAGCTCCAAAGCCAGTATCTGTATTTGAGTTAAGTGTTGGACATAGACTGCCAATTTAAATAAATGTTTAAGTTGGCTTAAGGGGGTGGTAGTTACACCGGCTGACCGTAACGGTTTTGAAATGGGCAGTGTCATAAATACGGCAAATGCTTTTCAACTCAAGTCAGTGAGAGGAAGAGAGTTCTGGAGAAAATAGGTAAGTAGTATCCAGTGGTGTCCCAGCGCTAGCACTAATGACATTGCACTAGAGTAAACCAACATTTGCTCAATGTAACCAGCAGAAAGAGGAAAAACACTGACTTGCCACCAAAGTTTGGCAGCAAATCACCAGTTAGTTACAGAGGAATATCAGAAGCTGCCTTGAGCTTAGTCAGATAATTGGTCCATCTAGTCCAGTGTCACATGCTTAACTTTTGGCACAAACATATTTTGGGAAACTGACACAAAACACCAGAAACAGTGAGAACTTTTATTGGTAACCATCAGGTTTCACAGATGAGCTTCTTAGCTCTCATGGCAAAAGCCTAATGGTTGTAACGCTCTCTAGAAAACATATAGCTGATGGTAATTAACTCTAGGCTTATTACTCAGGTATCCTTTGAAATTTGCACTACTCCCAATTTTACAATTCTCCAATCATGTGTAGAAAAGGACATATATTAGGGGAAAGTGCATGCAAAAATGCATATATTCATGAAAATAATGTTCAAAAACTCATTATATTAGGAAAAGGAAAAAGGAAAGTTTCCTCCTGTGCAAGCACTGAGTCATTACTGACCTGCTTGCACTGGCGTTTTCATGGCAGACTATAGCGGGGTGATTTGCCATTTCCTTCCCCAGTCATGACTACCTTTCCCCCAGCAAGCTGGGTACTCATTTTACCAACCTCAGAGGGATGGAAGGCTGAGTCGACCTGAGCCAGCTACCCGAGACCCAGCTTCCGCTGGGATGGAACTCAGGTCATGGGGAGAGTTTCAGTTGCAGTACTGCTGCCTACCACTCTGTGCCATATGAGGTTCTTATATTAGGAAAACAGATTACCAAAATACATATATTGGACAAAGTTGCATACACAAATGCATACACATTTTCATGCAAACTTTTTATTAAAAAACCCCCTAAAACAAATGGGAAAAATGAGAAATTTGAAGAAACTGAAACTGACAGTTCCACCCATCCCTAATGATATCACATGCTTTGCAATGGGGGAGTTAGGAGAAGGAAGAGATAGGAGGATACAATTTTTGGGTGACAGTGGATTGAGGGCACTAGGAAATAATTGGGTTAATGTGCTTGAAGGGTATGAGTTAATCTGCCTTACACTGAGTCAGAATGTTGACCTGTTCAGCTCAGAATTATCTACACTGACTGGCATCTGCTCTCTAAAGTCTTAGATAGGGGTCTTTTCCAAATCTAAGTAGAGATGCCAGAGATTGAATCTGGACTTTCTTTATGCAAAGCATGTGCTCACTGAGCTAGAGCTTGTATGTATCCCAAAGACAGAGACCAGCCAATGAGCTGTGCAGCTGAGAAGGGATTTAAACACAGATCTGTTCCAGCACTCAGCCAAGTACACCACACTGGTGGAATTAGTAGCCCATCATGTTCATCACTCAGCTACCTTGTTGGAGGTGGGGGAGTCTGTCCATTTACGGGAGAAGCTCTGCTGATGTATCAGTTTGGGGGTATGAACAGTCCTGAGTGAAATCAGCTGCTTCCTGGGCTGGATAACCTTTTGGTTTAGGTTAGTCTTCATCTATTGGTAGGGATGGTGTGAGCATCCGGTTGGGGCTTGAAGCCCAGCAAGAAGTTGCCGGTTCGGCTTCCTGGACACCAGTTTACAGACCTGAGTCTGGCCCAACTCGCATCATGCTAAGTCAGGCTAGAGCTTGGGCACCCACTCCCTCAGCAAGGAGAGGGGAAGCAGGCAGCGCTTCTCCTCCTTCCCCCATCATTGCTACAGCAGCAGTGGTGTGGGACAGGCTGGTCATTTCCTGTAAGTTTTCCTGGCCTTACAGAAGATGACCAGCTTGTGCCTTGCTGCCACTGCTGTAGCAGGTGGGGGCGGAGGGAAGGAGGAGGCACCTATTCTCTTCTCCCCCACCCCGACCTGCTGGAGGCCAGGACGAGAGGCTGGGGGCTGGCCACCGAGGCCTTAGGGATGGCAGAGAATTCTGCCACGGATCTCGGTGAGGCCGAATGCCAGTGCATTCGGCCCCCGCAAACTCTGTGGCGGAACGGCCTGCCACCCCCCTGCGCCCCTGCTGATCCCCCCCGGGATGGGACTTACCTGGGGCGGATCTTCTGGGTGGCTGCGGCGGCAGCGGTGGCTGGTCTTCTGACCGGCTGCCGCCGCCGCCATTTGCAGGGTTTTTTTTTGTTTTTTTTACAGAGACATGATAGGCTATGTAAGTTTTTACATAGCCTAAAACAACTGGGTAAAAAAAAAAAGGCATACACAAATGGCGGCGGCTATGGCTGCCGCCATTTGCATTCCTCATTTTGGGCCGTCTTAGTCTACGTAAATATTTATGTAGACTAAGACGGCAAAAATAAGGGGAACGCAAATAGTGTAGTGGATGCTATTTGCGTTCCCCTTATTTTCACTGTCTTAGTCTACGTAAATATTTATGTAGACTAAGATGGCCCAAAATAAGGAACGCAAATGGCGGCGGCCGTAGCTGCTGCCATTTGTGTATGCGCGTTTGTTTGTTTTTAAAAGCCAGACGTGATAGGCTATGTAAGTCTTTACGTAGCCTATCACGGCTGACTACAGGGACACAAACGGCGGTGGCTACAGCTGCCGCCATTTGCGTCTCTGCTAGCCAGTGGCCGGATGTCCGGCTGCTGGTGGAGGCGGCCGGTGGCTCCGTGGAATCCCCGCAGAGCGGAGCCGGCCGGCCAGGATTCCGGGGGGAGGGACGGAGCACCTCCCCCCCCAGCGGAACCCAGCGGAGCCAGGTAAGGGTACTTTCGTACATCCCTACGAGGCCTTCCTTTCCTGCGCCGGCCCTTGACAGCTGGCATGAGGAAGAGGGGCAGCTTCGGGCAGGCAGGTTGAGCAAGGAAGCTTGCTGAGCATGTCCAGGCTGTGCGAGCTGTGGGTGACAGTTCGTTGAGCTTCCCCCACCCTGGACAGAGATGGGCTTGTCCATCCCTATCTATAAAGTACAGATTGCAAGTATTCAAAGCATTTCATATACATTGTGTCAGTATTAAGGGAAAATAACACTATATGGTAGATCGGTATTGTTCAGTATTAGTCAGTGAGGAGAGTGGCATGTCGAAGGTAGGGGTGTGCGAGAATTTCATTCCTCTTCTCAAATCGTCTGAACATGTCCCATTTGCAATTCTGAATGTGAATGTGAGCAAGAATACAATTCTCAGGATTTTTTTGGCAATTTCCCTAACTTGCATTCATGTTGCTTAACTAGCTTTCACTTGCATTCACTTGCAAGTGTGCACTGACAAAAATGTGCATTTGTAGACTTGCACATCTGTGCACATGCACACATTTGCATTTTTACACTTTAGCCCATTGGAGAAAATGCATATTTTTGATTGGGAAAAATGTACATTAAAAAAAGAAGTGTATTTTTCACTTGGGGAAAAAATGTGCACTTAAAAAAATGTGCATTTTGTCCAATCAAAATGTGCATTTTTCCCAACTCGGCCACCCCCCCCCCCCGATGTGTTTGGATTCGAAATGCAAACGAGGTGAAACAAGGTCTGAGGAAGGATTCGGAAAACCTCAATGAGCTCAAACATCACATGTTCACCCATCCCTAGCCAAAGGTCACACAGTGTGTTTGTGGTGGGGGTAAGATTTCAATAGAGACATCCTAGTCAACGCTACTCAATGTCTTAGCCACTATACTCCATTAACTCCACATTAACTCTGTGAAGGGTGCTTTCCAAATATCCAAGATAACTATTTCCACCACCATGAATTAGACTTTGGCGTGATTATGTTGTTTGCTGTTGTCGCTCATGAAGCACAGCCATTGCTCAGTTGTCTTCTATGCTCAGAGCTCCAGTAGCTTAATTAAGAACATTACTCCAAGTCTGCTGGACTCATTCACAGCCTCAAGACAGAAATGTAAACATTTGAATGAAATGTCACCACTGGAGCCTGAATTATCACCTGTCAGGGTGGAAACTGAGCCGATAGAACCCCAAAGCACTTCTGATTCTGAGGAGGATCAGCAATCTGTGGGAGAGGAGCCAGCTCATCCCTCACAGGCACAGCAGCTGGCAAAGATTCCTCCTGCTGGCATTCCTGAGATAGATAGTGACCCAGGCAGTGAGAGAGTGCGGGAGGGGGGCTTGCTAGATGCTCAACGCAGACACAGGGAGCGATGAGCGATGGAGGGTGGGGAAAGGAGGCGTAGCGCCCGTTTGGCGCGCAAGCAATGGCTGCATCCCGTGGACCCAAGGGAAAGAGGGAGGATCTCTCCCTAGCCCATAAGTTCAGGGTCTTCAAGTCATTCTTCTTCAAACGGGGACCAACGACCTACCTGGAGCATAGGCTACTCTGCTGTTCATTGCTTAGTCGCTGGTGATTAGCATCTGAAAGAGTCATTAAGTTGTAAAGGGATTAAAGCCTTGAAAAGAATCCTTTCATCTGTGTCTTGAGTTGGCTATTGGAGTGTACTGAAAGAGGCCGCTAGGGTGCTCCTGACATCACCAGCCATTTTCTTGCTGCCTTTACATTGCAAATGGCATAGACTTGGCCTGTAGGAGAAGAAAACATGGCATCCTTTCTTCCTAATGCTAGATTCCTTCTCCAGCAGAACCACCATTTTATAAACTGAGATGGTATGCATTCAGGTATTAGCACAGCTGTGAGGCAGTTCTGGGGATGGGATACTGGAATATCAAGTCAAGCTATAAATACAACTGCCCAAGAGATACAACTGCAAAGTAAAGGAGCATCAGGGGAAATAATTGATTCAGCATTCCCTCCTCCAAAGGGAGTGAGCTGGATTATTGGCCAGGTAGACAGTATTAGGGTTTAGGGATATACAGGAAATTCATTTCAGTTTGTTTTTGACCAGAATTTACTCAATTTGCCCCCACCAGACCTGCATGTGGACTTGAACACAATCTTTGGTCAAAGTCCATGTGTTTCTCAGTTTGCAATCTGATTCGTGGACCAAAATAAGTTGTTCAACAACATGTGTGCATTTGAAAAATGCACATGAAGGTGCCTACCTTCAAAAAATGCAAAGAAACATGTTCTAATAAATGGGAGGAGAATGCACACATTTCAAAGTTGTGCACAATTGATGTGCAGATTTGAAAATAAAACAAATCCACATGAAAATATGCACAGATGTTCATGTGAAAAGGAAACAACAACCACCGAAGATTTTGAGGTAGCGTTTGGAGAAGCTCAAGAAGCTCAAGTTTTGCTGATTCACACATCCTTAACAGGGTTCAATTATTAATGTGTTCTTGTTCTGGTGTTCAGCATATGATCCTTGGATATTAAGTGGGTCACAATGTCTTTTCCTTTTTCCCAGGGCAGCATCAACCCATGGGTTGGCTGTCCTACAGCATGAAGGAGTATCTTGCATGTGTAGATGGGTTTCCACAGAGAGGAACTCATGGCATCCTCTTAAACACAATGCTTTTTGATGGAGACAGTTCACACAGTCAGCTGCCAACCACTGATTGTACAGTCATGTAGCAATCAAGTGTCCTTCGTGCATGCAAGCCAGACCTCCATGTGAAACCGTTCCTCACGCTGAATGCTATAGAGATGTTTCTCAGACCTGCCAGTTGAAGCACCACCTCCAAATGTTGGCTAATACAGTCACATGTGTTCCACACCTTAATTGCATGCTCAGTTCCCACAAGACAGATTCTGCACAAGCTTGTTAATTTAAACAAGGAATGTTCATCTGAACTCCTTAAAAAATAAAATAATAATAAATAACACCCCAAAGAATAATTGTAGAAAACAGGTGCTTTAATGTAATTTAGGGAGGATTAGACTCTCCAATTCTTCAAAGAATGGCATTTGCAGTGGGCTGAAAAGAGGGAGGGGGAAGGAATGAAAAAGTTGGACTCATGGCAGTTTTAAATAGCGGAAGAGGGGACATTGTTCAATTTATTCTCCTGGCCTTTTGTGCTTTTCATGATGGAATGTGAGTTGTTTGCCCACGATGAGCTGCAAATGAAGGGACCGGCAGAGTGTGATTCAGTGATAAACAAAAACATCAGACAGTAATCAGGGGAATGAGAAATAGAATTACAAGCTTGCATTATTACCGTTCCACTGGATTTTAACTGCTAGCCATTTTATTCTGCATACTCTATCAAAGGAATATGCATTTGGCTTGCATTCCCAATGACACTTTCAAGGTCTTTGCCTTCATTAAATTTTTATACAGTAGGGTTTTTTTTTAAAGCGTGTGTGTGTGTGTGTGTGTGTGTGAAGCCTCTCTTCCTATTCCACCTAGTATATGGAAGAAGAAACAATTGTATAGAAATGCAGCTTAATAAAGTAAAACACAGGAAAACACAATGCTGACATTGTATTAGTAATCTCAGTTTTCATTTAGAATTAATTCATTCAGGCAACATGCTTTCAAAGGTTCTTCTTGCAAACAACTTAAGGCAGATATATATATATATATATATATATATATATATATATATATATTTGGGAGAAAAAGAAGGCATTTCAAGGTGAATTACATGGTTTTATATTGTGTATTTTAAAAGTTTAACTATTGTTGTAAGCTGCCTAACCATAGGCTGTAGCCCTATAATGACTGACTGGGGAGTAATCCCCATTGAACTACATTGGAGTTACTTCCGAATAGACATGTATAAGGGTTGCTCTCCGAATTACTAGACACCAAGGGCTCAGTCTGTCAGATCTGATACTTGTAAGCCTCCAAACTCAGAGGCTTACAAGTATCCAGTGCAGAGCAGAGGATGAGTAGAGGTGGTCTTTGCCTCCATGTTCCCCCTGCTCTGCAATTTAGCTAGATGGATGTTTTTGCCCATCTAGCAGAGGCATAGGGGAGGGGGAGGGGAGGAGGCTGGGGAGGCCTTTGTATATGGTGTAAGCCAGCTCCTACAGTCCCCTCCCCTCCCTTTCCACCAGCACACTCCCTTTCACTTCCCTCCAAGGTCACTCTTGTGACCTCAAGGGACAGCCAGCATAGTTCTCTCCATGCCAGCTGCAAGCGGGAGGGACCTTGGATTACTAGGGTGTTCTCTCTGACCTCCGATCCTGGAATCCAAAATATCCTGTGTGGCCCCCCAAACTCTGACTAGCGGCCATACGATTGCTCCCTCCAGGTTTTATCCAGTGTTAGTCCTACTTGGAGTAGATCCATGGAAATGAAAAGGGATTTAAGTTAGACAAA
Organism: Heloderma suspectum; assembly: GCF_057233095.1. Classification (NCBI taxonomy): domain Eukaryota; kingdom Metazoa; phylum Chordata; class Lepidosauria; order Squamata; family Helodermatidae; genus Heloderma; species Heloderma suspectum. The sequence goes on from NC_139459.1 coordinate 11,382,365, forward strand.
TACTGGATACAACCCTTAGTATTTCCAGTAATTTCTGTAAAGAAATAATAATATAACCATTGGATATACTGCTTGGTTACTGGGAAGTTATTCATCAGATATTACTAATCTTGGTCTTATTGTAGTCCACATATCCAGCTATAGATGTATCCTTGTATAATGGAAAGAGGCAGGGCTAGCTAATGGGGAGAGGAGCTCCAGAAGGACTGGAAAACATTTTAAATTCAACCAAATAATACAAGTGTTTATTGAAGTTGGGCTAGAGATTGGAGAATCTTTTCATAAAAGGCAGAGTTCTGTTTTGTTCTTTGATGGGTTCAGCTCTTAGACCAATGTTAGCAAATGCTGTTTCCTGTGGATCCTCAGGGATTAATCAGGAAATCCTCCATGAAATGATCAGCAATTGGGATGAGGCCATGGATGTCCTCAGGAAGGGGCAAGGTGGGCCAATCCATCCACCCCCACTGGATGAGACATAATTTCCATATTCCCAGATTTCTTTCTTCCTTTCTTTTTTAAAAGCAAGACTCTGGCCCTTGTAGAATGTGAGATATGAGGGAAAATGTGCAACCACTATACTGCCCAATCACTTTATGAGAAACCAATCTGCTTCTCTTCAGTGTTTTTTATCTAGTGAATGAAGCCTGGGTGTGTTAACCCTTCTGTGTGTGTTAAGCCTTTTCGAGGTCTTCCCAATTAGGAAGTAATTGCAGCCTCATTAAAAACAACGACGACTTGGAACTCCAGGCATCAAGTGTAGTTGAGTTTGGGCATCACTGTGGCTACCAAGAAACAAAAAGTAGCATCAAAGAGACGAGATCCTGATCTTTCTAACTCAGGACTCATCAAAATTTATTTTTCTGAGTTTATCAACATTTTACAAAATCCCCTGACCATATGGGCAGATATGAATATAGGTTGTTGTTGTTCAGTCGTTCAGTCGTGTCCGACTCTTCGTGACCCCATGGACCATAGCACGCCAGGCCTTCCTGTCCTGCGCTCTCTCCCGGAGTGTGCTCAAGTTCATATTCATTGCATCGGTGATGCTATCTAGCCATCTCATCCTCTGCCGTCCCCTTCTCCTTTTGCCTTCAGTCTTTCCCAGCATCAGGGTCTTTTCCAGAGAGTTTTCTCTTCGCATTAAGTGGCCAAAATATTTGAGCTTCAGCTTCAGTATCTGTCCTTCCAATGAGCACTCAGGGTTGATTTCCTTTAGTATGGACTGATTTGACCTCCTTGCAGTCCAGGGGACTCGTAAAAGTCTTCTCCAGCAATCAATATAGGTATTATACCTATATTGCAGGAGGCAAGGCTCTGGCTGAGAATGTGTGGGTTATACAAGCCTTGCAAAGGAGCCTGGTGTTGCTACTCTCATTTTGCAGGGTGGGGTGTGGGCTTAGAGTGTTGTTACCCAGTCTCCTGGTGTGTTGGTCTTTTAGGGAAATGCAGATGGGTCTGCAAAGTCGATGGTAGCAGTAGTGCAATTTATTAAGGGCTAGAGTGGGCTGTTGTGATGTATAGCTTTAAGAGGACCTGCCATTTTTAGCTCTTGCCAGAGGCCCAAGTGGAATCTCACCCCATCTCTCTCTCTGAGTGGAGGCCTTGGCTCTGAGACAGTGTGCCAATCAGCTCCACAGGGGGGGTAGTGTTTCCTCATGTATAGTAGTAATAATAACCCTGTTGGGAAGGTATCCAAATCTATTGTGTGTTGCCCGCAATACCAAGCCTAGGAGCGGACTGCATACTGAGCAAGTCACACACACACCCTGTATTGGCCCCAGGCCTGTAACCAAGTCACCTGTAGTTTTAGTGGGGCCTAGAGATCCATAATGCTTGGCTTAGGTTCATTATTACCGCAATTTCCTTGCTGGTGGGCTTCTGAGCATGTGTGATGAGTCAAAGGTCGATAGCATGGCTTCAGCACATTCCATGCTAATGAAGGCTAGTATCTCATCAGGGCCTAGGATATGCCTGAGAAGTGAGGCTATGTTTATGCTAAGTTACAGGTGTCTGTGCTGGGAAAGTTCTGATGGTTTTCTTCTGAACAAGAACTGTTAGCCTGTGCTGGGAAAGTTGCAGATGAATGCTAATTAATGCTTGCTGCTGTCATGCTGCCTCACTGCTGACATGCATGGTATAAAACCCATTTTACCCCATGGCTCTGGGTTCAGAGAAGCTGTCTGATCCAACCACTGGGTATACCCGTGTGCTGTAAGTATTCTATAAAGTCTCCTTGTAAGCAAGCCTGGATCGGGCTTATCAATATCTCAGCACCTCCAAACCTTAGCAACCCACGGCCGGGGCATACATCCCCCCCCCACACACAATTTTAACCATGCCCTTCACCCCTGTAATGGCCGTTGGCCTAAGAGCCATTTCAGGGGTGAAGGGAGTCAGGCTTCATTACTGCTCAGGCACCAGATCTACCAGAAATGGTAGACGTGGTCTCTGATGCTATTGGAACTTCCTTAAAAAAAAAAAAAAAAGTGAAACCATACGCACAATGTACAGTTCAAGGGAAAAAAAAATGCTGTTCCAAAAGAATATTGCTGCAGTTCAAATGTTCTTCTCATTTGATTCTTTTTTTCCCTTCAAAGGGAATTTCTTTTCTATCAATCTGAATGAGAATGGTAAAAAAAAGGGGAAAAAAAGAACCCTACTGGAACAGACTAAAGCCCTCTCTAGTCCAGCATCCTACAGTGTCCAAGCAGATGATTGTGCGGAGTCCATAAGCAGGCCATGAGGGCAATAGCCTTCCCCTGCTATTGTTCTCCAGGAACTGGTATAGAGACAGACTGCCTCTGATGCTGGAGGTTAAGTAGATAGATATAGACAAATGATTAGTAGCTATTGATAGCCATTTTCTCTATCAATTTGTTTAAGGAAACCTGGGAGGAGACATCTCATGGTATTTTCTCCTGGACATTAATTTAAGAATGGGAAGCCAAGGAGACTGCAGACCACTGGAGAGATGGTTTTACAGTGAAAGACAGGACATTCACACCCCCCCTCAGCCAGCTAGCTACTAAGAAAAGCGCGGGAGCTCTGCTCCTCCATCCACAAGAATATCACTGAAATGTCTTCTTATATTCATGTAAGTTGGTGGCCATCAGCACATCCCCTTTTGTATGTCCTGAATCTCTACCATTCAGCTTCACTGGGTGACCCCAGGTTCTAGTATTGTTAGAGAGAGAGAAAAACTTCTCTCCATCCCCTTTTTCTACATCATGCATAATTGTATACACCTCCATAAATCCCTCCTCCCTTACTCACCTATTTAATAAGCTACATAGTCCAAAGTGTTGCAACCTTTCCTGAAAGAGGAGTTGCTACAGCCCCATGAACATTTGGGTGGCCCTTTTCTGCACCTTTTCCAGATGTACAATATCATGTTTGAGGTGATGTGACCAGAAGTGTTGACAGTATTCCAAGCATGGAGGCACCGTAGATTTGTATAAGGGCATTACAGTACAGGCAGTTTTATTTTCGATCCCTTTCCGAATGATCCCCAAAATGGAATTTGCTTTGTTCATTACTGCCACATATTGGTGGGTCAAAATTTATCTGAGCTCTCCTCTACTATTCCAAGATTCCTCTCCTGGTCATTGGCAGCTCAGACCCCATCAGTGTATATGTGAAGTTAAGATTTTTTGCCCCAATGTTCATCACTTTACACTTGCTTACATTGAACAGTGTTTGCCATTTTAATGCCCATTCACCCAGTTTGGATACATCCTTTTGAAGCACTTCTCAATCTCTTTTTGTTTTTACCATCCTAAATAACTTGGTATGATTCACAAACATGGTCAACCCATTATAACATGACCCCTCCACCCAAAAATAGTTTGAAATTCCGAAATAATCTTCAGAGACAGCTAAAAGGAGTGTACATTACGGCAACCCAACTTTATGTTACCAAGGCATGGGGACTTGGAACTGAATTTCAGCTCCCCCCCCCCCACTTGCAGTCCCATTTGTTTGGGAAAGACTGATACTGGAGTCTGTCAGCTGGGATTTATGAATCAGCACAACTCAAACTCAACCAGGTTCCCTGAATTCCACCCCAATGTCCGTTCCAACTCGTTGTGTCCATATCAGATTGTGAGCTTTGTTTGCAAGAATTTTGGTAAGTATTTCCCCAGATGTATACCCCAAGTTTGTGCATTTTTAAAATGTACACAATTTTCTTCAATTGATTAAAGTGCGAGTGTATGCATGTTTCAAAAGTACACCTTTTTGACAACCTCAACGAGCTTGAGTTTTGCTGGTTCACACATTCCTAGTGCTTATAATGCTGCTGCAGGGTTGAGGCTAGCCTGCATGGTCCTGCAGCCCACTCTGCATTTTTTGTTTTGTTTTTTTAAACAGCAATGCAGAGCAGGTTATGAGCACCCCATTTAAAACAAGGAAATGTAGGGTATGACTGTTTCAGATGCCCATGTAAAGCAGACAACTGAAGAGCAAATGAATACAGCACAGGAACATCAGAAGCTGCCTTATACTGATTCAGACCCATGGTCCATCTAGCCCAGTATTGTCAACACTGACTGGCAGCAGCTCTCCAGGATTTCAGGCAGGATTCCATCCTAGCCCAACCTGGAGATGACAGGGATTGAACCTGGGACCTTCTGCCTGCAAAGCAGGGGCTCTACCGCTGAACTACAGTCCTTCCCCTGAGCTATGGTCCCTCACTTAGGGACCTAAAATCTAAGAAGCTGCCTTATACCAGGTCAGGGGGGTTGTCCAACTAGCTCCCTGGCAGCAGCTCTGCAGGGTCGCAAGTCAGATAAGGGTCTTCCTCATTACATTCTACCTGATCCTTTTTTCTTTTCTTTTTTTAAATGGAGATCCAAGAGATTGAACCTGGTATTGTCTTCATGAAAACCATTCTCTGTGGCTTCAGATGGAGGTGAGAACCCTTGTTTTTTCTCCACATCCACCCCTCTCTCCCATTCAGAGGTGAGCTGAAGAAAATACCTTCTCAGACATTTCATTCCAGTGCCTTTCATCCATCGCTCCTGAGTTGCTCCCACCATTGCTGTTCCCTTTCCTTAAGGAGCCATCCTGTTTCCTTTGCCTTACTTAACAGGAAACATTGCTCCTTGGGAAAGCACTTTCTCATTACGACATCAGTGCCATCGATACCTGCCTTCCACAAGCCCATTAGCTCCTGCCTCTCTCCCAGCTGTCCTGCTTTTGTGGGGCCTGTTCCCCCAAGCAACTAGCCAAACTGCCTCCAAGAAAGATGATTCTGCAATTTCCCAAATGCCTCTTAAAGTTAGGACATTAAAGTTAGGATCCAATCTCTCTACCTTCTTCCCTGCACTTTAAATCTATATGCCTTTGTTACCTGCCCAGTTGCTGATCTATCAGAAAGAGCCCCATTACTGTATCATCTGGATTATCTCTCTTTCAGAAGCTTTGCCTTGCCTTCTAAATGCTTGTTAAATTTGTTTCTTGTGTATTTGCTCTCTTTGTCCATTTCAGAAATCAATTACCGTCAACATGAAGAATTTTCTCCTAAAATCCCTAAGTGCCTGGCCTTTACTTGGTGTCAGACCATGCCCTTTTCTCTGCAAGCCCATTACACTTTTAAACCTTCTCTTCAATATGTCACATCAACCATTCCTAAACTAGAAAAAGAGAGAGGCAAGCACATGTTTTTAGTGTAATTTTTTGGCACAATCAACCAGGAGAGACAAAAGTTTTGTACTAATCTACTGCTGGCATGCATTCATCTTCTCCCACTCTTGTATCCTTGTCTTTAGCCATGTCCCCCCCACCTCCATGCATGGAACAACCTTGCCATCTCTTTTTAAAGCAAGGCTGTCTCCTCTTCCAAGTACTACTACCCACATAGCCCCACTGCTTTGGTTTGCAATCTCAGGAATGCTACTATGTGTGTTCAGCCTAAGACCTTCCTGCTCATTAGGGGAAGGGGTGGAGTGGGGTAGAATGGGACATTGGGGGCAGGGCTCCATACACCCTACATACATTGGAAAGCCCTGTTCAGGCATAACATCTAAACAGGATGAATGCCATAAATAAATCTATGGTGCTGCTGAATTTGGAATACGGCACACAGTTGTGACACACACAAAAGGATATCAAAGCTCTAGAAAAGAAAAATTAAATATTGCAACGAAAATGACTCAGTCAAGACAAATGAAAGTCTTCTCTCACAGTTCAATCCATTTGTGGAATGAAATTATGGAACATGCTGGGATGACTGCTAGCTTAGGGCCAAACTAAACATTCTCCTAATCACTAACAGTGGAGACATGCATGATTGTTTTCCCTATTTCCTGCAAGCAAGCATGGCCACGATTTGGATGAGGACCATGGCGCTTAAAGCTTCTCCTAATCACCACCCACTTTCACCCCAAAATCTTCACTGATGGCAGTGAAGACTTATTTTCTTTTTTTTAACTCCCTCTCCCCCCCCATGTGCATGCATGTGTGTGTGTGTGTGTGTGTGTGTGCAATTTTGAGATGACAATGGGTTGACAATTTTGAGATGACAACCCTCCTCTTCCAAAATGCCATGTTAGGGATGGACAAAAATCCCTTACTTGGTCCCGCAGCTTTTTTTGGGGGGGGAGGCGCTCCGTTTCTCCCCCCCAAATTCTTGGCGGGTGGGGAGGCACCCCGTCCCACCCCGGCGAAATTCTGGCCAGGGGGGAGGCGGCCCATCCCTCCCTGCCGAAATTCTGGCCGGGGGGGAGCGCCCCGCCTCTCCGGCCTCGAAAGAAAAAAGTAAAGTAAAAAAAACAAAAAATGTGATAGGCTATGTAAAGATTTACATAGCCTATCACAGCTAGATTTTAAAAAAACACCGTGATAGGCTACGTGAATCTTTATGTAGCCTATCACAGCTGACTTCGAAAAAAAAGGAAAAAAGCGTGTACGCAAATGGCGGTGCCCATGGGCGCCGCCATTTGTGTACGAACTTTTTTTTTTTTTTGAAGTCAGCCGTGATAGGCTACGTAAAGATTCACGTAGCCTATCACGGTGTTTTTTGAAAATCTAGCCGTGATAGGCTTAGGGGTGGACAAAAGTCCCTTACCTGTCATCGAAGGACGTTCGCGGTGGGGGGGAGGCGCTTCGCTGCTCCCCCCGCGAAGTTCAGGCTGGGGGGGGAGGCTTCCCGCCTCGCCCCGGCTGAAATTCAGGCTGGGGGGGAGGCTTCCTGCCTCGCCCCGGCCGAAATTCAGGCCGGGGAGGAGGCTTCCCGCCTCGCCCAGCCGCGAACGCGAAAGTTTTTTTTGTTTTTTTTAAAAACGCCCCCTGATAGGCTACGTGACGATTGACGTAGCCTATCACGACTGACTTTGCAAATCTAGCCGTGATAGGCTACGTGAATCGTCACGTAGCCTATCAGGGGGCGTTTTTTTTTTCTTTGATTGCAATGGCGGCGGCGGCAGCCGGTCGAAAGACCGGCTGCCGCTCCCGCCCCGCTCGAACACCCTCCGAACCGCCGGCCGGACCCGCCACCGGGAGGGACATTCGGTGAAGGTAAGTCCTGTCCCAGGGGGGGTGCGGGGGGCAGGGGGGTTCGGAGGATTTCTCCCCGAAATTTGTTCGGGGGGCCAAACACGTTGGCGCTCGGCCCCCCGAAGTTTCGGGGAGAAATTCTCCGCCATCCCTAGATAGGCTACGTAAATCTTTACGTAGCCTATCTCGTTTTTTTTTTTTTTTTTACTTAGAAATGGCGGTGGTGGCAGCCAGTCGGAAGACCGGCCACCGCTGCCGCCACCCCGCCACCGGGACCTGCCACCGCAAGGGACATTCGCATGAGGTAAGTCCCATTCCGGTGGGTGGCGGGGGGGGTGGCGGACCGTTTCTCCACCAATTTCGGGGGGCCGAATGCATTGGCATTCAGCCTCCCAGAGATTCCTGGAGAAATTCTCCGACATCCCTAGCCATGATCCTGAGCTGAACTGCGGCTGCCCTGCATGTGCTCGCAGAAGAGCTGGGAAAACAACCATGCATAGCTCCACAATGTGTGATTAGGAGAACATTTAGGTTGGTGCTCAGATGGCTTAATAAGAGGATTAGGTACAGAGATGGATGGATCTGTGAATCTTATTCTCATCAAGGTTCTATGTATCTATCTAAAATTATTTCCAGGCCAACTTTAAGGATGAAAGGTTCTCAGTTCTCCACCATGAGGCTCATTCTGTCCTGTTTCCAAACACGTTCCTTTTTTGCACAGGAATCCGTACGTATTTTTGGACCCATTTTTCAAGTGTGCATATATTTTATGCATATGTCACCATTAACCAAATCCTGATCTTTGTGCAGGGAAAGGTGAAGCTAGATCAGGAGGGTTCCAGTAGAGATAGGAGAGACTTTTCTAGCTGGGGATGATGGACTAAAACTCACATAATTGTCAGGGTGGACACTGAGTCCTTAGAATCCCAGAGTAGTTCTAATTCAGAGGAAGAGCAGTCACTCCTGGGAGAGGAGTGCGCCCCTTTTTCCCAGGGCCCGCAGCTGACAGAGATTCCTCCCACCCACATTCCTAAATTAGAAAGCAGTCCAGGGAGTGACCCAGCACCAATAGCAGACTGGTTAGATGCGCGGCACAGACGCAGAGAGCAGCGCCAAATGGAGAGCGCAGAAAGGAGGCATAGCGCCCAGTTGGCACTCAAAGAACGGTTGCGCCCAGAGGATCCAAGGGAAAAAGGGGAGGGATTCTCCCTAGTCCTTATATTCAGGGGTCTGCCAGTAATTGCTTTTCAAACAGGGACCAACTGTTCCAACTTAGGGCATAGGGATGCTGCTGCTCAGATCTAGTTGCTACCTGTAGAGTTGTAAGTTATAAAAGAAAAATAAAGCTTTAAAAAGAATCCCTTTGTCTGCGTCTAGACTTGGCTACTAAATTAGACTGAGAGAGCCCTCCAAGGAGCCCTTGACAATAATATCCAGTGGAAAATCATGTTCAGAGCATCATTTCCCACAGGAGGAAAGGCTGATGGAGCTTCTCACTGGCAGGAAACAATGTTCCAAGTGTTTTGTTTGTTGGGTCAATCTTAGGGATCATTGGGTTTGTACTCCAGCCTCAAGATCTGCCAGGAGAAGAAGCTCATAGATTCATTTTCTGCTCTCTTTTATTGAGACCTCCTTCAGCTCATCTGTCTTCCCCAGTGTGAAACTAAGGATGTTGCAGGCCTCTGGTTGGGGCTTGTGACCTAGCAAATTCTTGATGGCTCGGCCCTGCAGACACCAGTCCATGGATCATCATGTATACCCAGCTCGGCGTGCACCATGTCGGGCAAGCACAGGGATCCCCACTTCCTCACCGAGTCACAAAATGGCAGCTGAGCCTTTTTTGTAAAGGGCCATTTTGTGCAAATGGCAGCTATAAAGTGGCCCAATTATGCAATATTACAGGCATAAATCGTCTAAATAGACCATTTACGCCTGTAATCTAGCATCAGTCGGCTGCTTTATGGCTGCCATTTGTGTAAAATGGCCCTTTATGAAAAAGGCCAAGCCGCCATTTTGCATAAAATGGTGGCTTGGTGAGGGACTAGGAGGCCAGGCACGACTCACTGGGTGCCCGCGGACTACCTGGCGCCTCGCCACATGTGGCAAGCAGGGTTAGCCAGGTGTAGGGATGTACGGAAGTCACTTACCTGTTTGTGGATTATGTTGATGCTGAGGGGGAGACGTTCCGTCCCTCCTCCCAGAATCCTCGCTGGGGGGGAGGCGCACCACGCCTCCCCCCCGGAATCCTGGCTGACCGGCTCCGCTCTGCAGGGATTCTGCAGAGCCGCCGGCCAGCTCCGCCAGCAGCTGGACATCTGGCTGCTGGCTAGCAGGGACGCAAATGGTGGCGGCCGTAGCCGCCGCCGTTTGCGTCCCTGCAGTCAGCCATGATAGGCTATGTAAATGTTTATGTAGCCTATCACGTCTGACTTTAAAAACAACAACAACAACGTGCATACGCAAATGGCGGTGGCCATGGCCGCCGCCATTTGCGTTCCTTATTTTGGCATGTCTTAGTCTACGTCAAGATTTACGTAGACTAAGACGGCGAAAATAAGAGGAACGCAAATAGCGTAGCGGATGCTACGCTATTTGCGTTTCCCTTATTTTCACTGTCTTAGTCTACGTAAATCTTGACGTAGGCTAAGACGTGCCAAAATAAGGAACGCAAATGGCGGCGCCCGTAGTCGCCGCCATTTGCGCACGCGCGGTTTTTTTATTAAAAAAAATCAGATGTGATAGGCTACGTAAAGATTTACGTAGCCTATCACGGTTTGTTTTTTTTTTAAAAAAAACCTAGCCGTGATAGGCTATGTAAATCTTTACATAGCCTATCACGTCTTTTTTTAAAAAACTGGAAATGGCAGCAGCGGCAGCCTGTCGGAAGACCAGCCACCGCCGCCGCCAAACCGCTGCCGGAACCGCCGCCGCCCAGAAGATCTGCCCCAGGTAAGTCTCGTCCTGGGGGGGCGGGGGGGCAGTCAATTCCGCCACTGATTTCGGGGGGGCTGAATGCACTGGTATTCGGCCTCCCCGAGATCCGTGGCGGAATTCTCTGACATCCCTAGCCAGGCGGCAGGGGTCCAGTGAGCGGTGTGCGAGGGAGGCTGGGGTGGGTCCATCCATCCCTACATGAAGCTTTTTTTCCCTTGGGGAAGGAGAAGTAGGACAGAGATGGGGAACCTCTGGACAGTGGATCTAATTTGGCCGAAGTGCTTCCTTGGATTCCTCCAGGGGCAGGCCTGGCCTCAGAGCCCCTCCCCCAGAAGGAATCTCCATTGTCAACTTCCATCTGTGATATTTATTTATTTATTCATTCATTCATTCATTCATTTCATTTCTAAACCGCCCAATAGCTGAAGCTCCCTGGGCGGTTCACAAAAATTAAAACCAAACAGCACACAATAAAACAATTTAAAATATATAGAACATTAAAACCACAATATAACAATACAACTACAATAAAACCTAGCAGCAGTGCAGAAATTTAAATACAGATTTAAAACAGCAAAGCTAAAAGTTTAGAAAGCTAAAATGTCTGGGAAAATAAAAAGGTCTTCACCTGGCGCCGAAATGAATACAATGTAGGTGCCAGGCGAACCTCACTAGGGAGCTCATTCCAGAGCTGGGGTGATAGCAGGCAACAGAGGGGATTCCCTTGGGCACTGCTCCCCCTCCCAACTGGGAGGCAGATATTGTGCAGCTGTGGGTGATGGGGGACTCAGCTGGCATCCACTCTTGCCAGCACTGGCCAAGTCCCTTTCTCTGTGCTGAGAGAGGCACAGGGCTCTGCACCTCTTCTCATCTCAGTCCTAATTCCTTCCTCTTCCATCAGTATTTCATCCACGTCAAATTGTAAGGCCCCTAGGACTAACCAAATTAAACTCCAGAGGACAATAGAAGTAGTAATAGTTCTCTTAGTTGCAGAAGTAGAAATCAGCTCAAACATTAGAGGGAGATTACACTTTCAGTTGCTCTGTTGTTCAGCATAACTATTAATGTAGAAGTTGGAACTATAGTTTGGTTACAATCTTAGACATCCTGTGGGGGATGGAGAGTTCTGGCCCCAAACTCAGGTGGGTGCCGGCTTTCACAAGATCTCAAGCAGAGTGTCAATACTACTCCCAGGTAAGTTACAGGTTTCTTCTGTTCCAGGGTTACCCACTCTCTTTTACCCTTTCTGTTCAGCTTTGTTGGAAGCCAAGCCACTCTACAGTTATCTCAGTGGACATGGTCAAGGAGTAGCCATGCCACAAAGGTAACTTATAAATCTCTCCTTGAGCCTGTGCAACAACAAGGTTAGGATCAAGGTCTCATCTACCAGTATTAGTGCATCTGGTAAAGGAAGAAAGGGGATGATGAATTTGATGTGCTGCATCATGTCATCTGATCCCTGAAATCCAAAACACCCACAGAAACATGCACTTGGGGAGAAAGAGAATATCTGATATTAGCTCTGATCAGATCAACATTCCTTGCTCGATTCACACAGTTGCCACTGAGCTGGCTGTGGGGGAATATGGAAGATGCAAAATAGGTACAGTAAAAAAATAAATAAAATAAAAATAAAAGTATTTTTAGGGCTGCCTGATGACGTAGTGTTCACTCTGCATGCATAATGCCTTCACCAACAGCAGATGGTGGCCCCTTAAATAAATAATAAATTACTATCACCTTAGCAATTTTTCATCTCCAACATCTGGTGGCAAGAACATCTTTTTAGTCCTTTTTTTTGTAAGGAACAATGGGCTTTTTAAAATATAGAATGAGGAAGGATGGATGACATCCATGACCCTCTCAGAGAGAGCCATATGTAGCCTGCCCTAAACAACAGATTTAAATCCTACATTTGATGATCCAAATTCTATGCTAAAACGGATGATCTCTGTAAGGTATGCAAATTGGGCAGATTTGCATCTTACTTCTTGGAACTCTAATTTATAACTTTTGCATGCCCTCTTCTGGTTTTGCAGGTTGTAGGAAGGAGTTGTAGAACCAGTGGAGAAATTTCCCTCCTCAGAATTCCAAAAAAAGGGAAGAGGGCTTCTGAAGAGGAAGGGGGGGGGGTCTCCCTGAAAAGAAGTGGGATAGCATTCTGCCCCACCCCACTTCAACCACCACTTCCCCTGTGCAGTTGCAGAAATGATGTGAACTGAGCCAATATGTTTTCATTCTCTCTCTTGTGCTCCATTAGGTACTCTGAACAGGCCAGCCATACTCTTTTACTCTGAAGTGCCCCGGCTTTGTATAGGAACATTAGAAGCTGCCTTATAGTTAGTTAGATCATTAGTTCTTTTAGCCCAGTATTGTTGACAGTGATTGGCAGAAGAACTCCAGGGTTTCAGATAGTTTTTCCAACCCTATCTGGAGATACCAGGGATTGAATGTAGGACCTTCTGCATGCAAAGCATGTGCGCTACCATTGTGTTCTACCTCAGGAACCTCTGGAACTTCTCAGTCACCCAGTGTGTTCCATAACTGCACTCAGTACATTTTTTCATGATGTACTTTTAAGGTGAGCATAGGACTGTTCCTAGCTCAGCAGTAGAACAGATGTTTTTCATGCCAAAAGTTCCATGTTCAAATCCCAGCATCTCAAATTAAAGGATCTCAGGAGTGAAGTTGGGAAAGACCCCTGCATGAGACACTAGGGAGCCTCTGCTAGTCATGGTTGGGATGCTGGAGAAATTCGAGACAGACGAAAATGAGCTCGGATTTCTAAGAATCTGACCACAGGATCTGCTGTGAACCAGCCTGCCTTGGCTGCATGGAGTCCACAGACTTTTGGACTTTTTAAAAAAACTTTCCCAGAATTTACACAAATGTATTCATAGCAAAATACACACATTTCTTCTGAGACATCTGCCATCCTGGAAAATACATGCGGGTTAAAGTTGAATGGAATGGGGGACAACACGCTAGATGTTACGTACCTTGTCGTGGTGCTGGAGCTTGAGCACCTCAATGATGTCATGAGCTAAACCATGAAGGGGCACCCAAGACGGGAAGGTCATGGCAGAGAGGTCAGACAAAGTATGATCTCTGGGGAAGGAAACGGCAACCCACCCCAGTATTCTTGCCATGAAAACTAAATGGATCAGTACAACCAGAGATATTCCGGTATACCATCGGAAGATGGGACTCCCAGGTCGGAAGATGGTCAAAATGCTACTGGGGAGAAACAGAGGATAAGTTCAACTAGCCCCAGATGTGATGACACAGCTAGCTCAAAGCCAAAAGGACAGCTAGCAGCCGATGGTGCTGGTGGTGAACGACGAATCCGATGTTTTAAAGATCAACACACCCAGGGATGTCAGAGAATTCCACGACAGATCTTGGTGAGGCCAAAAGCCAGTGCATTCGGCTCCCTGAAAACCATTGAGGAATGAAGCCCCCGCCCCCCCAACCCACGAAAGGTGTGCGGGATGAAGTGCCCGCTACCCCCACCCCACGAAAGGCGCGCGAAACGGAGCACTTACCTGCTCCCATCCGCGCTGCTGTGCGAATGGCGGCCGTCCTGTGGCCGCCATTCGTTTCCTCCTTCTTCAGCCATGATAGGCTACGTAAGTATTACGTAAATACATAAATATTTATGTAGCCTATCACGGCAGGGGGGAAAAAAACCCAGCGCACGCAAATGGCAGCGGCTACTGCCATTTGGGTCCCTGCGGAGGCCGTGACAGGCTACATAAGTATTTACGTAGCCTGTCATGGTAAGGGGGGGAACCCCAGCACATGCAAATGGTGGTAGCCGCTGCCATTTGTGTACGCTGGGTTTTTTTTCCCCCTGCCATGATAGGCTACGTAAATATTTACATAGCCTATCACAGCTCACTACAGGGACGCAAATGATGGCGGCTACGACAGCTGCCATTTGCGTCCCTGCAGGGCTGCCCAGCGGCCGGATGTCCAACTGCGGGCAGCTGGAGCTGGCCGGCGGCTCCATGGCTTGGCCGCGGAGCAGAGCTGGCTGGCCAGGAGCGCCTCCCCCCCAGGGAGGATTCCAGGGGGAGGGACAGAGCACCTCCCCCCACCTGCGGAACCTGGCGGAGCCAGGTAAGTGGGGTTTCGTACACCCCTAATACACACCATAGGAACCTGGAATGCAAGATCTATGAGCCAGGGCAAATTGGATGTGGTTACTGGGGAGATGTCAAGATTAATGATATTAAAGGCAAAACTGAAGTACTTTGGCCACATCATGAGAAGACAGGACACCCTGGAGAAGATGCTGATGCTAGGGAAAGTGGAAGGCAAAAGGAAGAGGGGCTGACCAAGGGCAAGATGGATGGATGATATTCTGGAGGTGACGGACTTGACCTTGGGGGAGCTGGGGGTGGCGACGGCCGACAGAAAGCTCTGGCATGGGCTGGTCCATGAAGTCACGAAGAGTCAGAAGCGACTGACCAAATAAACAACAACAAACAACATCAGTTACATAAATGGTTGCAGATTCTCTTACATAATTATTTGTGCATTTTTCTGCAAAAGGGGGGTGTCGAATCCATCTGTGAACAGATGCTGGAGCGAATGACATTGCACAATCCATGAAACATACACAGGATGGATTTCGCAGAATCCAGACATCCCTAGTCATGGTAGACAACACCAGTCTTGGTGTCCCAGCGGTCTGACTCATCAGAAGGCAGCTCCACAGATTTATATGCTGAATGGCCTTCAAGTTGGCAGCCATCAGTGCCCCCCAATCCCCTGCTTGGGAATCAAAATCTCATGAAGCTGACTTATACTGAATCAGAACCTTGGTCTTTCTAGTCCAGGGGTGTCAACTCTAACTGATAGTGGCTCTCCAGGGTTTTGTGCAAGAGTTTTCCCAACCCTACCTGGAGATGCCAGGGACTGAACTCGGGACCTTCTTCTGCATGCAAAGCATGAACTTCACCAGCGTGGTGTAGTGGACAGAGTGCTGGACTGGGAGCCGGGAGATCCAGGTCCTAGTCCCCAGTTGGCCATGGAAGCTCACTGGGTGACTTTGGGCCAGTCACAGACTCTCAGCCCAACCCACCTCATGGGGTTGTTGTGAGGATAAAATGCAGAGGAGAAGGATCATGTACGCCACCTTGGGTCCTTGGAGGAAAAAATGCAATAAATAAATAAATAAACAAACTTTACTGTGGAGCTATGGCCCCTCCCATAATCTTAAAATACATGCTGATCCAAGGTTAATCCAGAACAGCATATTCTTTGTTTTTGCAAGGCTGCAAAGGTAATTATGGAAATTACAAAGCTGAAACATGAACAAGGGTTCTCCCATAAATACGTTTCTTCTTCTTCTTCTTCTTCTTCTTTTTTAAAAATGTAGCATTTGAACAAATGGGTGCTCCCCAGTAGCATAATAGTCATGGCATGATCAATAAATTGCCAACAGTGTATGGCCTCGTAAAATCCAAATTTGAAATCGTGAATTATAATCATCATTAAGGGGAATGACAAAAAGCATGAATCATGGCCAGCACTGCTGCAGTGCACAGTGGTAAGTCGAAGGAGATGGAAGTTTGTACTAATTACCGAAATGAAAAGATTTCCTGTAATAAATGCATCACAACATTTTATATGCATGTATATATTTCGGAGATATATCCCTACTAAGTGAAGCTATAAATTTACTCAGAACTGTTTCCAAGTTTGTTTGAGTGGGAGTCTTTGCAAGTTTGCTTTGGTGAAAGAGCATGAAACTAAAACCTGCCCCACTGGTAAAAAAAAGAAAAGAAAGAAGCATCCCCAGTTCATCATTCTGTGGGTGAATGTGAACCCCACCACCTCAGGCCTGTTTCAAATATGCAAATAGCATTGGCTGATATCTGGGGCAGCAACATTAATGGGACATTTAAGTTCTCATGCTATTCATAAGGGGAACATTATTGTGTACTGTCAAATGAAGATATTAATATCTTTTACATATCTTGGGGGGAGGAAAACTGAGGTAATTAATCCAAGTCAGTCGAAAGCCCAGGAAAAGCCTGCCACGTCCGAAAATCACCCCACTCATTTCTTCCTCGCTCCATATAACAAGGGTGTTGAAACTTTTTCATACTGGGGCCCAAATTCCATTCTGGAGAAGCTCTCAGGGGCCACATTCCAGTGGTGGGTGGAGCCAAAGGCAAAGGGGGCAGTGCCAAAACACCAAAACACCAGCATATTTTAGCTTAAATTTTACTGTCAGTAACTAAACTAGTGCTGTGGGGAAAAATGCTCCCACATTTTTTTCAACTGATCTCATTCAATTTGATAGAAAAGAACTTGCTTTCAAAAAGAAATTCAAAGGAGGAGAAATTTCTGGAAAATTCTCATGGGTTGGGTTAGTGGTTCTTGTGCTTACCTTACTTATCAGGTGGTTGAGGAGTGTGCATGAGTGTCCTGTCTTTCATTGTACAATAATCTCTGTGACAGCCTGTAGCCTCCCCAGTTTCTCGCACCTCAGTTAAAGCCATCAAGAGGAAGACATTGTGAGGTAATTCCTCCCATGGGGCTTTTTTCAGTTCAGAAAATGCAGGTGGGCTGAGAGGCTGCAGAGCAATGGAAAAATGTGCAACAGAGAGAGAAAACACACACAGCACCCTCAGCCACCTCGCAGTGCTTTGTTGTTGTTGTTTATTAGTTCAGTCGCTTCTGACTCTTCATGACTTCATGGACCAGCCCACGCCAGAGCTTCCTGTCGGCCGTCACCACCCCCAGCTCCCCCAAAGTCGAGTCCGTCACCTCCAGAATATCATCCATCCACCTTACCCTTGGTCGGCCCCTCTTCCTTTTGCCTTCCACTTTCCCTAGCATCAGCATCTTCTCCAAGGTATCCTGTCTTCTCATTACATGGCCAAAGTACTTCAGTTTTGCCTTAAATATCATTCCCTCAAGTGAGCAGTCTGGCTTTCTTTCCTGGAGTATGGACTGGTTTGATCTTCTTGCAGTCCAAGGCACTCAGAATTTTCCTCCAGCACCACAGTGCAAAAGCATCGATCTTCCTTCGCTCAGCCTTCCTTATGGTCTAGCTGTCGCAGCCATAGGTTACTACGGGGAATACCATTGCTTTAACTATGCGGACCTTTGTTGTCAGTGTGATATCTCTGCTCTTTACTGTTTTATCAAGATTTGTCATTGCTCTCCTCCCAAGAATTAAACGTCTTCTGATTTCCTGGCTGCAGTCAGCGTCTGCAGTAATCTTTGTGCCTAGAAAGACAAAGTCTGTCACTGCCTCCATGTTTTCTCCCTCTATTTGCCAGTTATCACTCAGGCTGGTTGCCATAATCTTGGTTTTGTGGAGGTTTAACTGCAACCCAGCTTTTGCACTTTCTTCTTTCACCTTCGTCATGAGGTTCCTCAGCTCCTCCTCGCTTTCAGCCATCAAAGTGGTATCATCTGCATATCGGAGATTGTTAATGTTTCTTCCAGCGATTTTAACTCCAGCCTTGGATTCATCAAGTCCAGCACATTGCATGATGTGTTCTGTGTACAGGTTGAATAGGTAGGGTGAGAGTATACAGCCCTGCCGTACTCCTTTCCCAATCTTAAACCAGTCCTTTTTTCCTTGGTCTGTTCTTACTGTTGCTACTTGGTCGTTATACAGATTCCTCAGGAGGCAGAAAAGATGACTCGGTATCCCCATACCACCAAGAACTTGACACAATTTGTGATGATCCACACAGTCAAAGGCTTTCGAATAGTCAATAAAACAGATGTTTTTCTGAAATTCCCTGCCTTTCTCCATTATCCAGCGATTATTGGCAATTTGGTCTCTAGTTCCTCTTAGGGATGGCGGAGAATTCCGCCATGGATTTCAGTGAGGCCTAATGCACTGGCATTCGGCCCCCCAAAACCCATGGCAGAACGGCCTCCCACCCCCCCGCCCCCCCACGGAATCCCCCCTGGGATGAAAGCTTACCTGGGGCAGATGTTCCGCCAGCGGCAGCTCCGGCGGCAGTGGCGGCAGTGGCAGCTGGTCTCTTGGTCAGCTGGGGTGGACTCAAATGGCGGCCACCAAACCATTTGCGTAGCTGCCTTTGCCATGATAGGCTATGTAAATACTTATATAGCCTATCATGGCAAGCAAAAAAACCCGCACGTACGCAAATGGCGGAGGCTATGGCGGCCGCCATTTCCGTTCCCTTTTTTTTGCTGTTTTAGCCTATGTAAATATTTACGTAAGCTATTTCAGCGAAAGAAAGGGGAACGCAAATAGCATAGTGGGTGCTATTTGCGTTCCTTTTTTTCCCGCCGTAATAGCTTACGTAAATATTTACGTAGGCTAAAATAGCGAAAAAAAGGGAACGCAAATGGCGGTCACTGTAGCCGCCGCCATTTGCGTACATGGTTTTTTTTTCAGAAGGCTGCCCAGCAGCTGGATGTCCAGCTGCGGGCGGCCCCAGCTGGCGGCTCTGTGGAATGTCTGTGGAGCGGAGGCGGCCAGATCAGGATTTCGGGGGGAGGTGCGGAGTGCCTCCCCCCCACCGCAAATCACCCCATCGAAAAGGTAAGTGACTTTCATACATCCCTAGTTCCTCTGCCTTTTCTAAACCCAGCTTGTACATCTGGCAATTCTCGTTCCATGAATTGCTGGAGTCTACCTTGCAAGATCCTGAGCATTATCTTACTGGCATGTGAAATAGGTGCCACTGTTCGATAATTTGAACATTCTTTAGTGTTTCCCTTTTTTGGTATGGGGATATAAGTTGATTTTTTTCCAATCTGATGGCCATTCTTGTGTTTTCCAAATTTGCTGGCATGCCTAGGGATGTCAGAGAATTCCGTCACGGACTCCAGTGAGGCCGGATTCTTTAGAATCTGTCCCCCTGGAATCTGTGGTGGAATGGCCTCCCCCCCCCCCCGCAACCCTGTGGAATCCCCCGGGACGGAACTTACCTGCCGGTGGCTCTGGTAGCTCTGGCTGGTGTCCCGGCTGCTGCCGGCTGCTGCGGCTGCAAATGGTGGCCATCGTAGCAGCCGCCATTTGCATGGCTGCCTTTTGCTGTGATAGGCTACACAAATACTTACATAACCTATCACGGCAAAGAGCAGGAGTGCAAATGGCGGCCGCTACACCATTTGCACCCCTGCTCTTTGCCATACTAGGCTACATAAGTATTTACGTAGCCTATCACGGCAAAAAGCAGCCACTGGGAGGAGGTTTCGGACCCGTGGCCACTCACGTGTGGGGTGCCACAGGGTTCCATCCTCTCTCCCATGCTATTTAACATCTATGTGAAGCCGCTGGGGGCTATGATCAGGAGGTTTGGGGTGCAGTGTCATCAATATGCGGATGTCACGCAGCTCTACCTCTCATTCAAATCTTCACCAAGGTTGGACGTAGAATCCCTTTCCAAATGTCTGGAGACGATGAGTGGCTGGATGGGGAAGAATAAGCTGAAGCTGAACCCTGACAAGACCGAGGTACTTTTGGTGAGAGACAAGAGGAGGCTGGAGGATGTTGACCTGGTGTTGAATGGGGTATGGCTACCCTGGAAAGACCAAGTCCGCAGCCTGGGAGTTATTTTGGACTCCCAGCTGTCCATGGAGGCTCAGGTGTCAGCTGTGAGCCAGACAGCGCTGCATCAACTCCATCTGATACGGCGGCTGCGCCCCTTCCTTCCTGACCATCTGCTCCCATCGGTAGTACATGCCCTGGTCTCCTCTCGTTTAGACTACTGTAATGTGCTCTACGTGGGGTTACCCTTGAAGATGGTTCGGAAGCTGCAGCTGGTACAGAATGCGGTGGCTCACCTGATTAAAGGTAGCTGCTTGCGAGATCACATCACTCCAGTGCTGAAGGAGTTGCACTGGTTACCAGTTCTTTTCCGGGCCAAATTCAAGGTGTTGGTTTTGACCTTTAAAACCCTATATGGTTCTAGCCCAGCCTATCTTAAGGAGTGCCTCCAGCAGCACCAGACAGGCCACTTAACAAGATCAGCCTCGGATAGCCTTCTCTCTGTCCCATCAGCCAGGACAACTAGACTGGTCGGGACGAGGGAGAGGGCCTTTTCTGTGGAGGCTCCCACTCTGTGGAACTCCCTCCCTAGGGAACTCCGCCATGCCCCCTCTTTAATGTGCTTCTGTCATGCATTAAAAATGTGGTTGTTCAGGCAGGCATTTGGGGTGGGTTAGGGTATTTTAGAAAATGTTTTTTATTGTAGAATTTTATTGTTTTAAACTGTTTTATTGTACACTGTACATCGCCCAGAGTGGCTGGGTGACCAGCCAGATGGGCGATTAATAAATTTAATATTAAATAAAATAAATAATAATAAGGGGTAGGGCAAGGGTTGAGGCCATCTGAGGGATCCTGGAAGGGCACATTGAGCCCCTGGGCCTGAGGTACCACACCCATACAATCTAATGGAGCAATCTAATGGAGCAGAATCAGGCTGCTCCATTAAGTTGTAGAAGGAGAACACAGGAAGGCCCCAAACTGAGGATGGGGGAGTTGAGCCCACCCACAATGGAGGTCCCATGTGGTGGGGATCATCTCCTCCACTGGGGGAATTTACTCAGTAGTCCTCCTCCCCCACCCCACCCCCATTCACTCCATCAGATTGTCTAGGGGCAGAGGAAAATGGTTCAGGGGCAAAATTTGAAGATGGGGATCCCTCCCCCAAAAGTCCTTCATGGGAGGGGGGCTCAATCCCTCACCCCTGGATTTTACATCTTTCAGGATAAGGGATTTTGCTCCATTGCACTGAATGAGGCAAATGTAACCAGGGGTAAACACAAGCAAGCAGCAGCAACAAAAACAATGTTAATATTAGGGGTGTACGAAACCCCCTTATCTGGAGTACATTGGGGGGTCTGTGGGGGGGGGAGGCGATCTGGTCTTCTCCCCAGAAACTTCCCCGGCCGCAGCCGGACTTCCGGCCACGGCCAGTATTAGGACCCAAATGGTGTCCGGCCTACGTAAAGATTTACGTAGCCTATCACGGTAAGGGGAAGGGACACAAATGGTGTCTGCTAGGCAGGACGCCATTTTCATTCGAAGACTGGCCGCGGATGGACCCAGCCAGACCCAGACCCGGTGGTGCCAGGTAGGAGCCGGCCGGGTTGGACTTTGCAGGGTGGCAGGGTGGGGTGGTCCATTCCACCATGGACTCCAGTGGGGGTGGATTCTAAGAATCCGCCCCCCCCCGGAGTCTGTGGCAGAATTCTCCGCCATCCCTAGTTAATAGCAGAGCTGTGCACATATGGCTAGGGATGTACGAAACTCCTACCTTGCTCCGTGCCAGGCAATCCACGGTGGGGGGGAGGCACTCCGTCCCTCCCCCCGGAATCCTCCCTGGCAGGCTCCGCTCTGTGCATCCGGCTGCTGGGCTGCACAGGGACACAAATGGCGGCCGCCGTAGCCACCACCATTTGCGTCCGTGTCTTTAGCCGTGATAGGCTACACATATATTCATGTAGCCTATCATGGCAAAAGACAGGGGCGCAAATGGCGTAGCGGCCACCACTTGCGTCCCTGCTTTAGCCGTGATAGGCTACGTAAATATATACATAGCCTATCACGGGCTGGTGTAGGGATGCAAATGGCGGCCGCTACACAGGACGCCATTTGTGTCCGCAGCAGCTCGGCAGAGGCTGGAGGCCCCGCTGCAGGTTGGCCTGGCCAGCAGCTCCGCGGACTGGCCACAGAGCGGAGCCAGCCGGGCAGGATTCTGGGGGGGAGGAACAGATCGCCTCCCCCCCCCGTTGAGGATTCCGGGGGGAGGAACAGATCACCTACCCACACCTGCGGACCCTAGCGGAGCCAGGTAAGCGGGGTTGTGCACACCCCTACTCAGGCAGTCTTCTAAGTCACCTGCCCCTAAGTCTGAGCCTGAGTTCAGCTGTAATGGGACCTCACTCAGGGGCTGACCTTAACTTTTTAAAAGCTGGAAGCTGTCCTGCTCAGAGGCCAGCAGGCACAGAGGTAAGGGGAGTCAGTCCTAACTTCATGGTATAAGTTTAATGAATGCCTCACTTGTTGTTAACATGTTTCTGAGGTAAACTCTGCCGATCTGCCCTTGCCGTTGCAAAGCCCTTGTATGCAGGTCAAGGAAGACCTGCATGTAGAATGTGTATTTCTTGTAAGTTGCGTGTGGTCTGGGCATGCAAGAATTTTCACATATGGTTTCCCAGCTTTTGACACAAAGTCATGTGTTCTTGTAAGGGACCGCGGTGGCTTAGTGGTTAAGACGTTGAACTGCAGACTGGAAGGTCGGCAGGTCAGCAGTTCGAGACCCGAGTGCTGCGTGACCGAGTGAGCTCCCGTCTTCAGTCCCAGCTTCTGCCAACCTAGCAGTTCGAAAGCAAGAAATTGCAAGTAGATAAATAGGTACCGCCTCGGCGGGAAAGGTAACAGCGTTCCGTGCACCTTGGTGTTCAGTCATGCCGGCCACATGACCATGGAAGCGTCTTCGGGCAGCGCTGGCTCTTCGGCTTAGAAACGGGGATGAGCACCGCACCCTAGAGTCGGACACGACTGGTTGGGGACACCTTTACCTTTTACCTTTACATGTGTTCTTGTAGGGTGACCCCATCGTTGCAGCTAGCCTAGGGCCCCTAAAACCTCTGGGCGGCCCTGCCCCTGGCTGGGCCGTAGGTAGGGAGACACTGGGTGAGAGTTAAGAAATGGGATCCATGGATAGGAGATACTGTTGTTGCCCAGGCAAAGAATGCCCTATGGTATGGCTACCCCCCAAAGAACCACCCCGACCATCTACTAGGGATGTATGAACACACCCCGGCTTGGGTTCTCCGGGTGCCCACTGAAGCCCCGCCCTTGCTCGCCCCCCCTGGACCATACTCGAGCCCCCACAAGCTCAGTGAGTTGCCCGCATTCACCCCAGGCCTGTCGGGCAAGCGCCCACCATTTTTCCACCTTTTTTTTTTTGCAGAAAAAGGGTAGTTGAAACAAATGTGCATATTTAAATATGCACAGTTTGGGGCCGGGCAAGCTTAATATGCAAAATATTAGTGGCATAATGGATACGGCGTAATGGATATGGCATCATGCCTCTAATATTGTGCATATGGCGGGGGCTCACCAGACGGGTGGTGGTGAGTCTGGGAGGCCTCAAGCAGGTGTGAATGAGGGCAGGGGATCAGCGGGTGTGGTCAGGGCAGGGGTTGGGGGCAGACTCCCAAGCCCATTCGGGCATCTGCAACATCCCTACCATCCACAGCCCACCCCAGATAGGAACATAGGAAACTGCCTTATAGCAAGTGAGACTGCTGGTCCATCTAGCCATGTATTTTTGACACTGACTGGCAGTGGCTCTCCAGGGTTGCAGGCAGGTGTTTTTCCAGCCCTACCTGGAAATGTTGGGGATCAAACCTGGAACCTTCTGCATGCAAAGCAGGGGCTCTACCACTGAGCTGCAGCCCCTCCCACACCACCCAGAGAGTGGGAGGCAACGGAGGCAGTGGCCAACAGCCACAGCACTGGGCTATCATGGGCATACCAGGGACCACAGGGCTGACGATGCTTGCCATCTCTTTTTTTTTTCTTTCTTCTTATTTTTAAAAGATATTTTATAGCCATCACGTGAGAGCCAGCTGGATTCCTGATGTTCATTTTATTATTTTCACGTGAAAAATCTACTGTCCTTATTTTAACAAGGAAATGGTGTTTATTCCCCAAGAAATGTGTTTAGTATCAGGGCAGCAAAAGCAACCATTTTATCCTTGCATTCATGACTGTGCTATGACCTAGGTGAGTTTCAAATGAAAAACTTCACATGCTCAGAGCACTTCTTTTCTTTTTAATTGGAGCTGGCATACTTATTTGCCTTGTTTTTGCTTGTTTGTTGCTGTAACATACCAGGAAGTGGAGAAGCAGTTGTAAAGCATGGAATCATGGCAGAGTGGGAGGTGGGGGAAGAAGAGAAGAGTTAATTGTGTGCCTCACAGCTGAAATAATAAGCCTGCCTCTCTAAAGGAGGGGCCCATAAGAACATAATTTCAGGATCTAAAATTACCTAGCTGCACCACTGAGCACAGCACGGACATGACATATACAGCACATTGCAAGACATTTATTTTTAAAATGCTTAAGCAATGTATGCCTTTCTAATCTGGCTCTGAAGATATGCCTGGTTCTGAATCTGAAGAGAGCTCAGATGGACATTTCATCAAGCTATACTCATCATTAGCAGTCCGGCACAAGCACAAGACACAACTATATTTATGCTATTAGCATCCACCACCAACTAAATGGGACCGGGAATCTGGGAAGAATAAAAATATTGGCTCTCATATTGATTTATGGGAAGGCATGTAGGCCACCAAAGGTTTATTCAGAGCCTTCCAGACCTTTAGTAGTTCAGTCCTCACTAATTACCACTTCTGGGACTTGAACATGATCCAGAGATGTCCATTCCACTGAGCAAGATATAGTGAAGTTTTCAATGAGGATCTAAGGTCAAGGTGATTTCTTCCATACCACGCACAAGATACTCTGTCTGCAGGAGATGGTGAAAGCAGGCTTGGCGAACTGCTTTGAGCACAGCTTTCATTGTTATTAAGGATCAGGCATTAAATAATGTGAAGATTCTGATTCTAGTTATACATCACAGTGCAGAATGAAGGGAGGGGGGATAGCTGCTAGGTTGATGAGAGATCTCAGGCAGCATCCAAAGAACTATTTTAGGTATGCCCAAGAGCTTGCATAAGGCAGAGTATTCGTTCAGGGATGGACAAAACCCAGCCTTTTATTTCTCCAGGTATTTCTGCCTTTCTGCATGCTCACACGGTATGTTCAGCATGCTCAACTGCAAAAACAGATTTATGTTTTTTGCAATACATATCCATATGTGTGGCTGACGTTGTTGTTGTTTGCAATAGATTTGGCTGCATGTGTTCCTCTTTCAAAAGCACAGGCATGACCGTCTCAGCCACAGAATAAAGATCTCACTAATTATTGGGTATTACAGGCACATACATTGCACTGGGAGCAGAAAAGCAGGGCTATTAGCATTTGGGAACAGCACCACTGTAGAGTCAGGCCAAAGGGTAGGGATGGGAGAGAATTTTGTTCAGTTCATTTGTGGATAAGAACTTATCAACATTCAGACATTTCTTCATAAACAGGCTGGAAAGAACTTGAGATTTATTTTTTTATTTTTTTAATGAATGTGGGAGAAAGCAAAACTGATGTATTTGTTCATCCAGGCAGAGGGCTTTGTCTGCTTAGCCCTTAAAAGTCTGGCTTGGAATTCCTGTGCATTCCACCATGTTTGTGGTGCCAGATTAGGGTCACCACCACTTTTTTTTCTTTTTTTTTCTGGGAGGATCCTCATCTTTTACAGCTACGTGGCAGACAGGGACAAGTAGGGGTGTATGGAACTCACCTTTCCAAGTCTGTGGGGGGGTCCCCGGGGGGAGGCGATCCGTTCCTCCCCCTGGAATCCTCCCTGGTCGGCACCGCTCTGTGGCGAGTCTGCGGAGCCACCAGCCGGGTCCGACCGCTGCCGGACTGCCAGTCTTTGGACGCAAATGGCATCCAGCATAGTGGACGCCATTTGCGTCCCTACCTTTTGCCGTGATAGGCTATGTAAAGATTTACGTAGCCTATCACGGCAAAGAGCAGGGATGCAAATGGTGTAGCGGACGCTATTTGCATCTCTGCTCTTTGCCGTGATAGGCTACGTAAATCTTTACGTAGCCTATCACAGCAAAAGGCAGGGATGCAAATGGTTTCCGCTACGCCGGATGCCATTTGCGTCCGAAGACAGGCAGCAATGGATAGGACAGGCGGCAGCGGATGGCAGCAGACGAATGGCGGCAGATAGGATCCAGCCGGTGCGGATTCCCCCAGGTGGCAGAGGTGAGTCTTTCATTCCGCCGTGGACTCCGGGGGGGCGGATTCTTAGAACCTGGCCTTATTGGAGTCCGTGGCAGAATTATCCACCATCCCTAGGGACAAGCTGGTTCTCTCCATGCTAGGAATAACTGTGCCTATTGAACTTGGCCAGTGTTGATCTGGCATTGAAAACGGTCAAATAGTTTGGCTAACAAAGTCACTTACCTTTTCGCAGGGGTGCTTCGTGGTGGGGGGGAGGCACTTCGCTTCTCCCCCCGAAGTTCAGCCGAGGGGGGGGAGGTGTCCTGCCTCGCCCAGCTGAAATTCAGGCCAGGGGGGGAGGCGCCCCGCCTCGCCCAGCCGAAATTCAGGCCAGGGAGAAGTGCCCCATCTCTCCAGCCGCAAAACAAAAAGTGTAAAAAAACAAAAACAAAACAAACCCGTGATAGGCTACGTAACGATTAACGTAGCCTATCACAGCTAGATTTCCAAAGTCAGCCGTGATAGGCTACGTAAATCGTTATGTAGCCTATCACGGGTGACTTTTGGGGGAAAAAAAAGCGCGTACGCAAATGGCCGCGCCCTATGGGAGCCACCATTTGTGTTCCTTATTCGGTCCCGGTAGTCTACGTAAAGATTTACGTAGACTACGGCGTCTACGTAAATCTTTACGTAGACTACCGGGACCAAATAAGGAACGCAAATGGCAGCACCCATAGGGCGCTGCCATTTGCGTACGTGCTTTTTTTTTTTTTTCAAAGTCACCCGTGATAGGCTACGTAATGATTTACGTAGTCTATCACGGCTGACTTTGGAAATCTAGCCGTGATAGGCTACATTAATCGTTACGTAGCCTATCACGGGGTTGTTGTTTTTTTACACTTTATTTTGTAATGGCGGTGGCGGCAGCCGGTCGGAAGACTGGCTGCCGCCCCTGCCCCTGACGAAAGGCCGATGAACCGCCGCCGGGACCCGCCGCCGGGAGGGACATTCGCCAAAGGTAAGTCCCATCCCGGGGGGGTGGTGGCGGAGGGGGTGGCGGAGAATTTCACTGCCGATTTCGGGGGGCTGAATGCGTTGGCGCTCGGCCCCCCAAAGATTCGGGGAGAAATTCTCCGCCATCTGAAGAGGCTACTTCAAACTGTAAATGGCTAATTTGATCTGGAATGGTTGAATGGTCTGAATGAATGTTTTGGGGAGACCTACAGAAAAGACCTCTTAAAAAAAAAAACCAGACTCATATTTAAGCAGACCTCAGACTTATACTCCAGACCCCTGGCCCATGGGCAAGAAGAACCTGAATTGTGATTTTATGTTAATTGATGTTACAGTATTATAATACTTCCAGCTAAGACTTCAAAGGACTGTGTTTAAAAAAAAATGCAGATGCCTTTTGCAAATGGCTTTTAGAAAGCAACAGCAAGGTAATGGCTAGGGATGTCAGAGAAATCTGTCCAGCAGGTGAAATTTGCCAAGCTTTCAGCAGCTCGTGCACCCGACTCTGGTTCGCTAGCCCATGAGCCGGCCCAACTCAATCGGTATGAGTCGGGCCAGCTCACAGATTTCCTCCCCCCCATACAATTATGCAAATTGCAGCTGCAATTTGCACAAATTATGCGAATTGTTGCTGCAATTTGTGTAAATGGTGCTTTCAAAATAAATAAATAAGTGATAAATTCCTGGATTCTGGGAAAAAGCCCATGGCTTTGCTCACAAGTGCAAGCCAAGCCAAGGGCTCTGGGGAAATCTGTTGAGCCCCCAAAGGGCTCAATTTCTAGGGATGGAGGGGGGGGTTCTAGGTTCTCCAGGTGCCCACCCAGCCCCTGCCCTTACTCCCACACTCCCTGACCTGTAAATGGGCTATCTACAGCTGTAATCTTGGGTATATGGGCAATTCAGGGCACCATTTTGGATATAGTGCTATGTGTGCATATTCACAATCACCATGTTTTGTTTTGTAAAATGGTGATCATGACACCAGAGGACGCGGCCCAGGCTAGTGCAGGAGGTTTGTTGAGTGCAGCAGAGGGGTTGTGGGTGGGTTTGGGGGCTTGGTGGGAATGGGTTAGGGGAGTGAGGGGAGGGGAGTTGGCCAGACTCCCGGACTGAATCGGATGCTTACACCATCCCAATGGATTTCCCTGTGACAGCCATCCCTAATCACAGCGCTGCTGAAAATTAGCAGAAAATGGGAGAACTTTTGCATGCTCAGATACCAACTAGGATGAAAAAAATATTTGTTAGCCATCCCATTTTGTGCATCTCTACTAGGGATGTCGGAGAAATCCTCCACAGACCCCAATGAGGCCGGATTCTATTGAATCCAGCCCCCCAAAGTCCGTGGAGGATTGGATCTCTTACCTCCGCCTCCCTGCAAAGTCCTCGCCAGCTGGATCCTGCCCGCCTCTGGCTCGAAAACCCCAGCGATATGGCCACCATTGCCATATCACTGGCTGGACTGACAGACTGCGTGGACACAAATGGCATCCGCTACTCCATTTGCGTCCCTGCTCTTTGACATGATAGGCTACACAAATCTTTATGTAGCCTATTGCATGAAAAAACAGGGACGCAAATGGCGTATTTGCGTCCCTGTTCCTTCGTGCAATAGGCTACGTAAAGATTTACATAGACTATCACGTCAAAGAGCAGGGACACAAATGGCGTCCTCAGTATGTCAGTCCAGCCAGCGATACAGCAGTGATGGCCCTATCGCTGGGGCTTCAGAGCTGGCTGGTGGCTCTGCGGAATTGCCATGGAGCAGAGCCAGCCGGCAAGGATTCTGGGGGGGGGCATATTGACTCCCCCCCCCATGGACCCCCCCCACTGGAGCAGCAGGTAAGTAATTCATACATCCCTAATCTCTGCTGATAAGAGATGCTGAAGAATGTCCTTACTCAATGCCTGTTGGTTTGGGGAGTAGGGATGGGCGGATTCCCTACCTGTCATTCCACGGGGGAATCCGCCTATGGGAGGAGGCGATCTGTCCCTCTCCCTGGAATCTGTCCAGGCTGTCTCCGCTCCTCATCGATCCTGAGGAGCCGGCCGGCAGCTCCGCATCACTGCCGAATGTCGATGCGGCTGGCAGCCATTGCCATACCGTATCGCTGTAAGTCTCCATTTGCAAATGCCATAGTGGGCGCCATTTGTGGCTGTAAAGCTAGTAGATTAGCCTCAATGCAGGCATTTACGGCTGCATTTAGGTTAATCTACCAGCTTTACGGCCACAAATGGAGTCCACTACGTCATTTGCATCCCTGTTTTTTGACGTGATAGGCTACGCAAATGGTGTCCACAACAGAATATGCATGAACAGGGACACAAATGGTGTCCACTAGAGGAATTCTCCCCCATCCTTATTGGGGAGCCATAACAACAAGCATGAATAATTATTAGGAAGAAGCATTAAGGTACATATGACAAACAGTGACTGAAGTTGAATGTAAATTCAAGGAAGCTATACCAGGGAGAAACATGTCATTCAAGGTAGCATGCCTAGATGTTAGACCTTTACCAACATTTTGGAAAGTGTCAGATCAACCAATTTGTGATAATGCTGGAGATATTCCCAAAGCACATGGGTATAAAATGTGGGATTGTTGAACACACAACAATCTAACCACCCACACACACCATTTTTGCTTGGAAGATTGTTGTCTCGTCACTCATTGGGGCCACCATCTCTGAGCAGAACAAGTGTATAAAAGCACAGTAGAGAGAGCTCTTCTTCTTCTTCTTCTTCTTCTTCTTTGCTCTCTCACTGCCTCATCTCTGATCTTCTCTGGACCACCGAACCCAAGGATTTGGGTAACTATGGACCTCTTTTGACTCTTAGACTTGCAAATAATTTTAACCCTTAACTTTCTGAAGTTAGGTTTTAGAATATTTTCTGAACTTGGGTGTCAGAGTTCCACCTTATGACCTGGACCCCCTGAGCAACTCCTTCAGAATCCCTTGCCTCCTTAAGAGTCCCACCTTCCTTCTTTCACCTTCCTCTTTCCAATAACATGGGGTTTAGGCCGTAGGTGTGGGTGATTAACACTATAGACACAGGGTTTAACCACAACAGTGTACTGGTAAATTAAAGCAAACACATCACAACTAAAGGTATTTACACAATAGAGTTGAGTGATACAAAAAGCATTAAGAGAACATAAAAGGTACAAAACACAAGTTCCTTTGCCCTAGCTGTACTTAGACTTCTCCAGGCTGCTTCTTCCTGCTCTGTCTTCAGGCTCTGGTCTTTCTCTCTCTGCTCTTATTGGTTCTCTCACTTTCTTTGTATACCCTCGTCCCTCAAAACTGAAAGTAGCATTTCAAACCTGAAGAAATGAAACTTAACTGGGGAAATGAAACTGAAGCCTAACTGGGGAAATTACTCCTCTCAGGGGTACCCCCTCCCAAAACAAACAAACAAACAAACAAAAACAGGCCTCTAAGCCTGGCCTCCCCCACCCTTGCCTCTGTAGGCCTCAAACCTTGCCTCTGTAGGCCTCAAACCTCTGTAGGCCTCAGGACATTGTCTTATTTCTGAAAATGAGACATGAGAGGTGTACGAAACCCCGCTTACCTGGCTCTGCCGGGTTCCGCAGGTGGAGGGAGGTGATCCGTTCCCCCCCCCCGGGAATCTTGCCCAGCTGGCTCCACTCCGCAGCCAGGCTGCGGAGCCACTAGCCAGGCCAATCCACAGCAGGGCCTCCAGCCGCTGCCAGGCTGATGTGGATGCAAATGGCATCCTGAGTAGGGGACGCCATTTGTATCCCTATGGTAGCCCGTGATAGGCTATGTAAATATTTACAGAGCCTATCACAGCTAAAGCAGGGACGCAAATGGCATCCCCTATGCCATTTGCATTCCCACTTTAGGCGTGAGAGGCTACATAAATATATATGTAGCCTATGACGGGCCTGGTGTAGGGATGCAAATGGTGGCTGCTATGATGGCTGCCATTTGCGGCTGCAGCAGCCCAGCAGCCGCCGCTGCCGCCGCCACCGCAGGAGCCGCCGCCACAGCCAGAACAGCAGCCAGGTAGGCTCCGTTTCACGGGGCTTTCACAGGGTGGAGGGGCAGGGGCTCCATTGCGCCATGGATTCTGGGGGGCCGAATTTAGGGATGGCGGAGAATTCCGCCACCGATTCCAGTGAGGATTCCCCAGGAATCCGTGGCAGAATGGCCTCCTGCCCCCCTGCCCCCCCGCGGAATCCCCCTGGGATGGCACTTAACTGGGGCGGATGCGATGGATTCGGTGGTGGCGGCAGTTCTGGCAGTTCTGGCAGTGGCGGTTCCGGTGGCTGGTCTCCTGGCTGGCTGCGGCAGAGCTGCTGCCACCGCCATTGCCGTCCTTGGACCGTGATAGGCTACATAATAATTTACGTAGCCTATCATGGCTAACCTAAACAACAACAACAACAACAACAACAATGCAGCGTATGCAAATGGCGGCGGCTACAGTGGCTGCCATTTGCGTTCTCTATTTTTAGCCAATTTATCTTACGTAAATATTTACGTAAGATAAATTGGCGAAAAATAGAGAACGCAAATGGCGGCCGCCATAGCCACGGCCATTTGCGTATGCTGCAGTTTTTGGGGTTTTTTTGGTTAGTCTTGATAGGCTAGGCTACGTAAATTCTTACTAGCCTATCACGGCTGTCTGGCTGGAAATCCGGCTGCAGTTGGCCCTGGCCGGCTGCTCTGCAGCCTGCCCGCAGAGCGGAGCCAGCCGTCAAGGATTCCAGGGGGGAGGAGCGGATCACCTCCCCCCCCACCACGAAAGATTCTGCGAAAAGGTAAGTGACTTTCGTACATCCATAGCCGAATTCACTGGAATCTGCCCCCCCGGGATCTGTGGTGGAATTCTCTAACATCCCTAATGGGCCACATCTTTACCTTGTGTCCTATCATGGTGCCATTATATCCCTCTTGCACATTTATACCTCATAGTGCACACAATGACATCTCTTGTGGTATTTTGGATAAAATAAAATAAAAAGCAAGAAATAACGCTAGAAAAGCGGTATGTGTAATGTTCCCCAACAGTTATCAGTGCACTTCAATACTGATAAAAAACACTAGTGTAGATCTAGCCCAGGCATCATTTCTAAACTTGAAGCTATCTTAGAACCAAACTTGGTTAACTCTTTAAACTCCAAATTTGTTTAACCCCTTAAATACGATTACATTTTAGGTTCTGGAACTGGATGCAAAATTTGGATTTATGATGCTAGACTTGCTGCAATAGCTCTAACATCATACTAGTAGAATTGAGCCCTCAGAAAGTCTCAGATACTTTTTTTTCCCCAGTGGATCACTTAATTTTCACTTTGGTTTCTTTGCTCCAGCTTTTACATTGAACTACATAGGTGTCAAGTTTAATTATTTGCATTCCTAGAGGAACTTAGTAAGAGGAACTTAGTAATGCTTTAGCCTATCTTTGTACATTCAAGTAGTGTGCAGGAAGAAGTCCAGGGGAAGTTAGAAATTTTAGCATGTTTTAGTTTAGCTTTACAATGCAAGTAGGCTGCGGGGGGGTTGCTGCTGAGGGGGGTCATATTATCCTAAAACCAATGCTAGGAGCTCAGTTTGTTACCTTGCTTGCTACGTTTGTAATGCCAGCTTTGTCAACTGCAATCCTTTCAGTGAATCATAAATTTATGTTACATTCTCTTTCACTCCTAATAATTTAATCACAAAGTAGCTTCTAAATTATGCTCATGAAAACACCACGCTTAAAACCAAAGCCAAACCCTAACTCAAGTGTTCAGTGCATTTGAATTTACTGTTGAGTCTGTGGTGATGTTTGCCTGTTTAGACTTGGCTTGGTTACACAATGGGATTTCTTAAACCCAATTGGTACAGGTTCTGAATCGAAACAGGACCAAATTAACAGTGAGTACAGATGGGTGAGAGAGAATTGTGATCCATTCCTTTCGGATGATGATGATGACGATGATAATATCCAAATTCACTAATTTCATCACGTAAGGGAAGGACAGATTGAGGCAGAAGGTGAAACTGCTGTATTTGTACATCCCTACCCAAGGACTATCCAGTTGACCAATTGTGGGGATACCAATACAGCGAGAGGTAGAAGGGCCGTACCCTTTGGCCTCATCCCCAGCCTCACTGAATTGATTGGTCTGAAACACTATAGGGAAGTCGTTATCTAATCCCTCTGTAGCAAAACTCCTAAGATTACAGCAGTGCACTGGAACTTTCAATGCCAATCATCACTGGAACATCCTCTTCCTGTCTAGCACTAATGAGCAATGGAATAACGTCATTTTACAATACGAGTATTATAAACAAGATGATTTAGAAGCTTTGGGGAGAGATTAATATGTGACTTCTGGAGTGAAAAATATTTGGGGTGTTAAAATGAGTCATACACACTTGCAAACACTTATCTTTGCATGTGTGTGGTACATTTCATATATCAAATCAAGGGTTTAAAACAGCTCATGTCTTTGTGACCAAACAAGTATTCTGTGATAAGAATATAAAGCTGAGAGAATGTGTCAATTACCATTAAACTTAAAATGAGGTTCCCCTTTTCTGATGATCTGGACTGAATGGTGAAGTAGTAGAGTGACCAGATCTCAATGGAAGCAGATAGCATCAGAGGAAGGAAAAGTCTTGGATGGGTTGTTTTTACACCCAGCAATCAAACCAAGTGAATGTCTGCATCTCAATATGGAGGCTATTGATGTTCCAGTGGCCTTGAATTTCAATTGGACTCCAGACCAATTGATCACACTTACACATTCTGATATTTAGATTCAAAGAAACTGTAATACAAAGCTCCAGTTTTGTGGTCAACAGAGTCCTTGCATGCTGTAAAGTGCTTCTCTGGATTGCTTTCTGGTATGTCCACCTTTGGCACAACCATCACAAAACAAAATGGTTAGATCAAGCTGTGTTGGTGGCAGGTTCTATAGCCACTAAAGTAAAGCCATTACTCTTTCTTTTATCTTTTGTCACAGACCTAGTTCAAGGTGCTTGTCAGTCCCCACATGGTCCCCTAAGGGAATCCACAGGGCAACCAGGTGGGATAACACAGAGTGGCGGATGTATGAAATTATGCTTCCATGTAGCACTGCCAGGAACTCCTGGACCTGTGTGCAGCTCCCACATATGGCAAACATTCCAAATGAAGGTGGCAGCTTCTCATCTAAGTATACTAAGTCCCTGGACTGACTCTGCCCACCCGGGTTAGGCACTGGATCCTCCTGAACAGGAAGAAATATAAGAGGGCTTCCTGTTCCAATTGAGCTTTGCTTTGACATGTTCCCATATCTGGTTATTCTTCAGTCCTGACCTCTTGCAATTTCATAGATCCCTCCTGCTTTGTCCTCTGGTTCTAACTCATTCTTTGGCTTCAGCTTCTGGCTTGCTTCTGCACTGCCAAACACATATAAACACATTCCAGAATCACTGAAATGTGCATGATCAGGCCAATCATTTTTTTTTTTTAAAGTTGGTTCATACAGATGGTTCATACACACACTAGATGTGAGTCTATTCCATGCTGAACAAACAAACAAACAAACAAACACCCATTAAGATTAGCCCTATTCAGGTCTTTGACATCTGTGGGTACCAAATGTGGGAAGGAGCCAGTGGAATACATGGGGCTAGCCCTGCACCCTCAACTATGGCATGCACACTGGCAACAGCCCCCGCCCGTGTGTGATCTGCTCATGCCAGAAGCTGGTGCTCCAACATGTGAAGGGTTCCCTCCGTGGGGACAGGAACTTTGACTTGCTAAGGTTCCCATAGGAAACCCTATACTCACTGAAGTGGCTTCCTAGCTGAGCTGATCACCCAGCTGGGGAGTAGGTGATGTATGAAGTGGGACTAGCCCCACATCTTCCTGCTGGTGCCTTCATGCATTCAACAATGAAGACCAGAACTGGGCTATTCTTTGTCAACAAAATCTGAAACCTGTATAACCCTTCCTGTCTAGGTGGGTCCAATAGCCACCCTGGGTGGGTGGAGCCCAGGATGGTGCTCTAATCCAGAGTTCTGGTGGCTTACCAGTCAAAAGACAGCTGTGTTTGAACCCTACAGTTCTTATTTGTAGTCCCAGTGGCTGCTGTCACCCAATTACGTGACAGCATATCCTTGTGTAAGTAATACCATCACTTATAAAAAACCATAAATGGCAAACACCATCTCACAGTCATTCCACCTTTGCTTCTTATTATTAAAGATTTATTTATTTATTTATTGCATTTATACCCCGCCTTTTTTCCTCTTGCAAGGAACCCAAGGCGGCTTACATTATCCTCCTCCTCTCCATTTTATCCTCACAACAACAACCCTGTGAGGTGGGTTGGGCTGAGGGTCTGTGACTGGCCCACAGTCACCCAGTGAGCTTCCATGGCCGAGTGGGGACTAGAACCCAGATCTCCCAGCTCCTAGTCCAACACTCTTGCCACTACACCACACTGGCTCTCCATTTAATAATTAAGATATTAAAGATAAAAGATAGTAAGCGTATAGACACATATAAAGATTAAAGATAAAATTAGTAAGCATATAGAAGGACAAGCCATGCTGAAAAAGAATCAACATGGCTACCGCAAAGGTAAGTCTGGTCTCACTAATCTTTGAGAGTGACATTATTTACTTGGAATTCCAAAAGGCTTTTGACAAAGTCCCTCCCCAAAGACTCCTGAGCAAACTTAGCAGTCATGGAATAAGAGGAGAGGTCCTCTTGTGGATCAATAACTGGTTAAAGAACAGAAAACAGAGAGCAGGAATAAATGGTAAATTCTCTCAATGGAGGGAAGTAAATAGTGGGGTCCCACAGGGATTTGTATTAGGACCAACACTTTTCAACCTGTTCATAAATGATCTGGAATTAGGCGTGAGCAGTGAAGTAGCCAAGTTTGCAGATGACACCAAATTAATTAGGGTGGTTAAAACAAAAAGGGGATGTGAAGAGCTCCAAAAGGATCTCTCCAAACTGAGAGAAAGGGCATCTAAATGGAAATGTGGTTCAATGTAAGCAAGTGTAAATTGATGCACACTGGAGAAAAAAGAACCTCAACTTCAAGGAAAGCCTGATGGGATCTGAGCTAGCGGTGACTGACCAGAAAAGAGATTTTGGGGTTGTGGTGGACAGGTCAATGAAGATGTCAACCCAGTGTGCAACCACTGTGAAAAAGGGAAACTCCATTTTAGCCATAATTAGAAAAGGAATTGAGAATAAAGCTGCCAATATCATACTGCCCCTATACAAATCTATGCTGCAACCACACTTGGAATATTGTGTACAGTTTTGGTCACCACATCTATATATATATATATTGTAGAGCTGGAAAAAGTGTAGAATAGGACAACTAAAATGATCAAGGGGCTGGAGCTTCTCCCCTATGACAGAAACAAAATTCAAAGTGATCTTGATACACTGGAGCTCTGGGCAGAAAATAACAGAATGAAATTTAATAGGGATAAATGCCAAGTTCTGCACCTAGGAAAAAAAAAACCAAATGCACAGTTACACAATGGGGGATACTTGGCTCAACAACACTACAAGCGAGAAGGATCTCGGAATTGTTGTAGATCACAAGCTGAATATGAGCCAACAATGTGACGTGGCTGCAAAAAAGGCAAATGCCATTTTGGGCTGCATTAATAGAAGCATAGCTTCCAAATCCTGGGAAGTACTAGTTCCCCTCTACACAGCACTGGTTAGGCCTCATCTGGAGTACTGTGCCCAGTTCTGGGCACTGCACTTTAAGAAGGATGCAGACAAACTGGAGAGGGTTCAGAGGAGGGCAACAAAGATGACCAGGGGACTGGAAACAAAGCCCTATGAAGAGACGTTGAAAGAACTGGGCATGTTTAGCCTTGAGAAGAAAAGACTGAGGGGAGATATGATAGCACTCTTCAAGTACTTGAAAGGTTGTCCCAGAAAGGAAGGCCAGGTTCTCTTCTTGATCATCCCAGAATGCAGGACACGGAATAATGGGCTCAAGTTACTGGAAGCCAGATTCTGGCTGAACATCAGGAAAAGCTTCCTGACTGTTAGAGCAATACAACAATGGAACCCATTCCCTAGGGAGGTGGTGGGCTCTCCCATGCTGGAGGCATTCGAGATGAGGCTGGACAGCCATCTGTCAGGGATGCTCTGACCTGGATTCCTGCACTGAGCAGGGGGTTGGACTCGATGGTCTTGTAGGCCCCTTCCAGCCCTACTATTCTATGATTCTATAAGTTTACAACAGATGGGATTGCTTAGCTTGGGAAAAAAAGAGAGTAAGGGGAGACATGATAGAGGTCTACAAAATTGTAGGGATGTCGGAGAATTTCTCCACGAATCTCTGGGAGGCCGAATGCCAATGCATTCGGCCCCCCGAAATTGGTGAAGAAATGGTCCGTCTCCCCCCCCCCCCGGGATGGGACTTACCTTGCATGAATGTCCCTGGCGCTGGCGGCTCCCAGCGGCGGTTCGGCAGCAGTTCGGCAGCGGTTCGGCTGCCATTTCCCAGTAAAAACAACAACAAAAAACAACAAACGCGATAGGCTACGTAAAGATTTACGTAGCCTATCACGGCTAGATTTTCAAAAAACACTGTGTTAGGCTACGTAAATCCTTCATTAGCCTATCATGGCTGACTTTGGGGGAAAAAAAAAAGCGCGGACGCAAATGGCGGCGTTGCCCTTATTTTTGCCGTAGTCTACATAAATGTTTACGTAGACTACACGTGCCCAAATAAGGAACGCAAATGGCGGCGCCCATGGGCGCCGCCATTTGCATACGCACTTTTTTTTTCTCCCAAAGTCAGCCATGATAGGCTATGTAAGGATTTACGTAGCCTATCACAGCTGACTGCAGGGACGCAAACGGCGGTGGCTACGGACGCTGCCATTTGCTTCCTGGCCGGCCAGGAGGATTCACAGCCGGAGGGACGGGGCACCTCCCCCCCAGCCAGAATTTCAGTGGGGAGGAACGGAGCGCCTCCCCCCCACCGCGAAGCAAGCTGTGAGACCAGGGAAGTGACTTTTGTCCATCCCTACAAAATTGTGCATGGTGTGGGGAATGTTGATAGGGAGACATTTTTTCTCCCTCTCCCAAAATACTAGAACCCAGGGACATCCTATGACATCATTGGTGGGGGATTCAGGACAGAGAAAAAGAAGTCCAGAGCACATAGTTAATCTATGGAACTCGCTACCACAGGATGTAGTGATGGCCACCAGTTTGGATGGCTTTAAAAGCGGGTCGGACAAATTCCTGGGGGAAAAGGCTATCAATGGCTATTAGTCCTGATGGCTATGTGCTGCCTCCAGTACCAGAGGCAGTAAGCCTATGCACCCCAGTTGCTGGGGAACATGGGTAGGAGGGTGCTGTTGACTTCATGCCCTGCTTGGGGGTTCCTGGTCAGCAGCTGGTTGGCCACTATGTGAACAGAATGCTGGACTAGATGGACCCTGGTCTGATCCAGCATGGCCCTTCTTATGTACACAGACACACTCAGATATGAATATATAATGAATGAGTTAAACAATCAGCCAAATTGATCAATTAAATTTTCTTGTTTAATCATGTGGCAGCCCTCCTGGAAATCTTATTTGTCCATTCTTCTGCCTATTGAACTTTCAGCAAGTATTTCCTTAATATATATATATATATATATATATATATATCCTTATTTTATTTGTATGTATGTGTATATGTGTGTGTGTGTATGTGTGTATATATATATATATATATATATATATATATATTTCCATATATATATATATATATATATATATATATATGAATGAAGTAGCTGAAATCTGGGCCTAATTTCGTACTGTGTGTGTATGTGTGTGTGTGTGGGGGGGGGCGTTGGTTGATCCTGTCGTCCCACATAATTGTTCTTGCATACATACTTTCTCTACGTGAGACCGACTGGGTTGTTGTAAAGTGGACAGTATCTCCAAACACATCTGAATGTGGTTGTGTGGAGGTCCAAGCAGACCACAGCTTTGAAAGCAAATTTTGCAAAGTTCTAGTGCTGCAGAGAGCCAAATAAATCATAAGTGTGGAATATGCACTAATGTCTGTATTTCTGACTGCTGAGGTTGGCTTTGTGAGTTCAGGAAGTCGTCTTCATTCCAGTTATCAGCAGGTGGCTCCCATCATGTTCTTCTGCCCCTCACACCCCTGCTAACATAGGCAAACCACGCTCATGCACGTCCTATTTTTATGAGTCCATCTTGGCCACCTCTTAATAAATTATGCATTCTCAAAATGCTTTCCTATCTCTTCTCTTATTAATAATTCCCATACACTTCCTATTGCTGAAGTGAAGTGTACTTTTTTACGACTTACTGGCTCTGCCATTATCCTAGGCTGAAATATGTTTCACAATTAGTGAGCTCTTGGATATGCAAGCAGCATTTGAAATGGTCTTGGTGATACACACATGAGGTCCTAAAACCAGGCTTAAGTAGAATAAATAGTTGGAGGCCGGGTTAAGCCAGGGGCATGAACTAAGAACTGTAGAGGGACATCATTCTTCAGGAATAAAAGCTACGTTTCATGCCAGTATACTGGTTCCACATGCCAACTCCAGGTTTATTTGTTTATTTATTTATTATTCAATTTATATCCTGCCTATATGCAAAATACTCTAGGTGGCAAACAAAGTTAAAAACAAATTAAATAGAAAACCAACAATAAAAACAATACATCAGGAAAACAATATTTAACCATCAGCGAACAGGAATAAGAATTCATAAAACTGAAGGCCTGCTGGAATAATAGAGTCTTCAATTTCTGCTTGAAAACCTTCAAAGAGGTCAGCAGACATATTTCATCTGGCAGGTCACTCCACAACTGAGGGGAAGCAAAAGGAAAGGGCCTCTTGTGTGTGGCTGCCAATCTCACATTAGGCAATTGCAGCTAATAACTCTTGGAGGACTATGGGTGGTAGCCTGGGATGTAGGGGAGAAGGTGCTCCTTACGATACCTTGGACGTAGACCATGTGAGGCCTTAAAGGTAAGAACCAACGCTTTATATTTTATCCAGAAACAAATTGGCAGCCAGTGTAAAGAGTTTAAAACTGTTGTCATAAGGTCTCCACGGGGTGTCCAGGAATACCCACCTGGCTTGAGGAAGCCTTCAACAGAAGGTTTGTGGCAGCTTTCCGCAGAGTGTCCTCAAGTGTTCTCCTCCTATGTCAGTGGGTCACCCCCTCCTTAAATTGGGCCTTGGGGGCCTTACTTTGGGGCAGTAGTAATGGGAGCAGGCAGTAGGTTTGCCATTTATTTATTATTGATTTATTTGATTTGTACCCTGCATTCCTATCCAAAAATAGCATTCAAGGCAACTAATGGCATTCAAGGAAATGTGTCCTATTTTACAGAGGACAGTCCTCTACCTGAAAGACTGTCAGAGGACAGTCCTCTCCTTGAAGGGCTGTGCAGTCCAAGTCCAAAGAATAGATAGCAGGGGCCTTTCAGTTGTCCCTCAAATAGAAACAAAGCCCTATGAGGAGAGACTGAAAGAACTGGGCATGTTTAGCCTTGAGAAGAGAAGACTGAGGGGAGACAGGATAGCGCTCTTCAAGGACTTGAAAGGTTGTCCAGAGAAGAAGGCCAGGATCTCTTCTCGATCAGCCCAGAGTTCAGGACACGGAATAATGGGCTCAAGTGACAGGAAGCCAGATTCCGGCTGAACATCAGGAGAAACTTCCTGGCTGTTAGAGCAATATGACACTGGAACCAATGACCTAGGGAGGTGGTGGGCTCTCCCACACTGGAGGCCTTCAAGACGAGGCTGGACAGCCATCTGCCAGGGATGCTCTGACCTGGATTCCTGCATTGAGCAGGGGGTTGGACGCGATGGCCTTGTAGGCCCTTTCCAACTGTACTATTCTATGATTCTACGATTCTGGGCAGCAGACAGAGCAGGCATGCATTTCGCCCTGCTCGCAGTCTTCTCCAATATGGCGCAATGACTGTACATTTGCTTAAATTGCATTCATGATTTCTAAATGTGCATCTATTCAGCAAAATTAACCTACACAATTTTTATGCAGACCTGTGTCCTCCTTGTCCTCTCTGTTGTTGATGATACATTTCTTCTTTTTTGGTGATTCCTAGGTGGCAGTAGCAGCAGTGCTATGAGAAGCAGTGCTATGAAGGGGAATTCAGAGAATAAACTGCATCTACAGTTGTATTTGCAGACTCCTGGCTTATCTAGGACATCATTTTCATGATAGTAGGTGCATGTATTCAATTGCCCACCCCTGCTGTTTTGCTGGGTATAGGAGCTGTCTACTATGGTGAGTGTCTGAGCCAGTCCAGAGTTAAGAGTACTGAAAACTACTTTCAAGAATGGGTTTGAATGCACTTAACTATGGTCTGGATTGTAGCCAGTGTCTTTGAGGTGTCCATATGGAGTTCTTTGTTGCAATGTGACTTTCCCAGGCCTCATAGGCAGGCCTAATCCCTTCAGACCCAGTGAGCTGACACCTTTTAACAAGCAAGCTATGCAAATGCTGTCTATTTAGGGGATTACATGGGGATTTGCAGTTTGGGGTTTAATGTTTTCTCTTTGCCTTCTTGTTTGGGTGCCACAGGGTGAATGGTATTAGCAAATTTAGCAGGCAAGTGGAAAGGTAATCTTCCACATAGAGAGAATGAAGGTACCCTGCTAATTCAAGGGTGGGGTTGCATGGGGATATGGGGTGGACTCATCCACACTGCTGCAGTGTTATTATCTCTAGTGTTGCCAATCAATTAAGGGTTTTTTAGTTGATCATCATTTGCTTTCTAACAGATTAATCAATTAATCAAAATGTAAATAATTTTCATTTTAATATGGCCTCATTATAGGCACATTTCTGAGATATTGACGGAAGGGTGAGACAACTTAAGCATTTAATTAACAAAAGCTGCCACATATTGTTACAGGGAAAGGACATTTTTGATTTATTTTCCAGCTTCAGTTAAAAATTAGTGTACTCTTAAGCCTTCCTGGATAAAATTTGCCTTCATCTATTAAAATTGCTCCCCTTGAATTGATTGGTTTATTGATTAAGGATTCAGTCATAAACACACTTACATGAGAGTAAGCCTCATTGAATTCAATGACATTTACATCTGAGTAGACATGTAGATCAATTAAAGTTTTCCTAGTTGCCTGAAGTTCAAACAACTCATTCTGAGCATTTCCATGATTGATCTTAAAACACACACACACACAAACACACACACAATACGTGACAGCAGTCTGTGGCAGGAAGAATGGCAAGCAGAGGGAGGCTACTTAAACCTTTCCCCTTTTGTCATTTTCCAGCTCAGAATCACTGTTCTCTAAGCTGCTATCTCATCTATGGGGTAAAGTTTGGGGATGACAGAAGGACCCATCCTTTCCCTCTATGGTTAATAACAGGGCAATGTTGAGTTGAAAAATGATGGAGTGTGCGTGTGTTATGCAATGCACCATTATTCTGCTCTGATGCAGAATATTCTGGGATATTTGGGGTTAAAAAATGGAGAAAGCATCAATGAACTCCATGTACTGTGTAAATGGAGAGAGAGAGAGAGAGAGAGAGAGCGTAAACAAAGAAACAAATTTAGATACAGTTTCTCAAATCCTAAAGAAAAAAAAATAAAGTACAAAATTCTAGAAAGAAAAAATAAAACAGAAAATTATAGCTGCAAGCAGTTATATAAGAAACATCTGAGCCAGTTATTAAAACATATTGAGCCTTCTGAGCAATAAGAAATATTATATATATATATATATATATATCTCTCTCTCTCCAATTAAACTACCATGACATTGCTCCATTGTCACAGTAACAGTGGCATAAAAGTTTACATCAAAAGACTGCCAGGGAAGTGTTAGTCCATAAGCAACCAAAATCCCAAGGAAATCATTCAGAAGTTCAAAAGAAGCTAATGAAAGAAGCCCACGGGACATACATTTAATGGCTCCTGAGATGAAGAGGAGGTAAAGTACCAGAACTTTTAGTGGTATAAAGGAAAATTTAATTAGAAGGAATGAG
This sequence comes from Heloderma suspectum, assembly GCF_057233095.1. NCBI lineage: Eukaryota > Metazoa > Chordata > Lepidosauria > Squamata > Helodermatidae > Heloderma > Heloderma suspectum. The sequence continues at coordinate 11,425,650 of NC_139459.1, forward strand.
AGCAAGATAAGCCAAAATGTAGGCACAGATGGGAAGGGAACACCTAAGGTAAGGAGAAGAAGTAGAGAACTTCACATAACATAGAGTGGTCTCTCCAGATTGGTCTCACCTAGCTCTTTAAGTGAAGTCTGGAAGCAAGATACCATATTTAACTGGAGAATGAGTATGAGCCAAGTCATTCCCAGTTCAAATCATACCTTGGCCACAGACTTACTAAGTGGTCTTAAGTGTGCCACCATTCCCTCAGTCTCAGTTCCTCCTGTCTACTAATGGGATAGAGATCTCCTCTTATCTTACATGGCTGTCACAAGGACTGGTTAGAATGATGCATGTAAAAGTAACTGGAACCCTTGGAATGTGCTATGTGCAGTCTCCAAAAGCTAATTAATGCTTGAGTCACACAGCCCAGAAGGGCTTGAGTACTGCAATAGCCAGTTAACACACACATACCTCATATACACAATTTCCAAAGTATGTGAAATGTGTTTATCGTGGTGGTGGAGCAAGATGGAAAGGATAATGGAAAATGGTAAAAATGAGAAACAAACTCAAGGTAATGCATCATACAAAATTGCCATATGTGGGGTGAGTCTATTTGTCCATTTCACCCGGTATTATTTCTTCTTTGACTGGAAAAGGCTTCCAGGGTCTGTTGCACAAAATGCTAGTTTCGCCCCCTGGAGGCTAGTCCAATTTGCCCCAAAGAGGAGAGTCAACTTCAGGCTGGGTCCAACTCGATTTTATTGTTTGCAAACAGTTCGACAAAGGAGCTCATGCTCAAAAGCAGAGTCGACCCCCGGCAACCCCCGCGCTACAGTTTTATCACTTAGCTTGCATTCCTCAGCCAGCGCATTACTTTTGATTGGTTGCCAGAGGTTTGCTTAGCAACCTTATCTTAGGGTTACTGTCCGCTCATTCCAGGCATGCGCAGCTCTTACAATGCTACATGGTGCTTAAGGCACATACAATGGCTTTTAGGTTACATTTTTACTACAGGTCTTCTTAGGCAGAGACCTTTCCCATCAACTGCCTACCAATCCTTTAATTGAAGAAAGGGCAGAGAGATTGTTAATAGGGACTGGCCAAGATGACCATATTAACCCTGTATTTTTCCATTTACACTGGCTGCCAGCCCATTTCTAAGCCTGATTCAAAGAGTTCAATTTGAATGTTCAAATATTAACATTAAAATCCGTAAATGGCTTGGGGTCAGGTTACCCCTTCATGGATCACTGCCTTGTTGTGGCGAAGGGGCTTGCGTAACTCAGTGAAGCCATAAGCTATGCCGTGCAGGGCCACCCAAGACGGACAGGTCATGGCAGAGAGTTCTGACAAAATGTGGTCCACTGGAGAAGGAAATGGCAACCCACTCCAGTATTCTTGCCAAGAAAACCCCATGGAACGTATCACAAGGCTAAAAGAGATGACGCCGGAAGATGAGCCCCTCAGGTCGGAAGGTGTCCAATATGCTACTGGGGAAGAGCAGAGGGTATTTCCAAGTAGCGCCAGAAAGAGTGAAGCGGCTGGGCCAAACCCGAAAGGACACTCAGCTGTGGATGTGTCTGGCGGTGAAAAGAAAATCCGATGCTGTAAAGAACAATATTGTTTAGGAACCTGGAATGTCAGATCAATGAATCAAGGTAAGCTGGAGGTGGTCAAACATGAGATGGCAAGATTGAACATCGACATCTTGGGAATCAGCGAACTAAAATGGACAGGCATGGGTGAATTTAATTCAGATGACCATCATATCTACTATTGTGGGCAAGAATCCCTTAGAAGAAATGGAGTAGCACTCATAGTCAACAAAAGGGTGGGAAAAGCAGTACTGGGGTACAATCTTAAAAATGATAGAATGATCTCAGTACGAATCCAAGGCAAACCATTCAACATCACAGTAATTCAAGTCTATGCCCCAACCACTGAGGCCGAAGAAGCTGAGGTTGATCGGTTCTATGAAGACCTACAACACCTTCTAGAACTAACACCAAAAAAAGATGTCCTCTTCATCATAGGGGATTGGAATGCTAAAGTAGGAAGTCAAGAAATCACCGGGATAACAGGCAGGCATGGCCTTGGTGTACAAAATGAAGCAGGACAAAAGCTAATAGAGTTTTGCCAAGATAACATGCTGATCATAGCAAACACTCTTTTCCAACAGCACAAGAGGCGACTCTACACATGGACGTCACCAGATGGTCAATATCGAAATCAGATTGATTATGTCCTTTGCAGCCAAAGATGGAGAAGCTCCATACAGTCAGTCAAAACAAGACCTGGAGCTGACTGTGGCTCAGATCATGAGCTGCTTCTTGCAAAATTTCGGCTTAAATTGAAGAACGTCGGGAAAACCACTAAACCTTTCAGGTATGACCTAAATCATATCCCTGATGAATATACAGTGGAGGTGAGGAATAGATTTCAGGGATTAGACCTGATAGACAGAGTGCCTGAGGAACTATGGACGGAGGTCCGTAACATTGTTCAGGAGGCAGCAACGAAATCCATCCCAAAGAAAAAGAAATGCAAGAAAGCAAAGTGGCTGTCTGATGAGGCTTTACAAGTAGCTGAGGAAAGAAGGGAAGCGAAAAGCAAGGGAGAAAGGGGAAGATATACCCAACTGAATGCAGAGTTCCAGAGAATAGCAAGGAGAGACAAGAAGGCCTTCTTAAATGAACAATGCAAAGAAATCGAGGAAAACAACAGAATGGGAAAGACTAGAGATCTTTTCAAGAAAATTGGAGATCTCAAGGGAACGTTTTGTGCAAAGACGGGCATGATAAAGGACAAAGAAGGCAGGGACCTAACAGAAGCAGATGAGATTAAGAAGAGGTGGCAAGAATACACAGAAGAACTATACAGGAAAGATCTGAATGTCCCTGATAGCCATGATAGTGCGGTCACTGAACTTGAGCCGGACATCCTGGAGAGTGAAGTCAAGTGGGCCTTAGGAAGCATTACTAACAACAAAGCTAGCGGAGATGACAGTATTCCAGCCGAGCTATTTAAAATCCTAAAAGATGATGCTGTTAAAGTGCTGCATTCAATATGCCAACAAATCTGGAACACTCAACAATGGCCACAAGACTGGAAAAGGTCAGTTTACATTCCAATTCCAAAGAAGGGCAACGCCAAAGAGTGTTCAAACTACCGCACCATTGCGCTCATTTCACATGCCAGCAAGGTGATGCTCAAAATCCTACAAGCTAGGCTTCAGCAGTATGTGAACCGAGAACTACCGGAAGTACAAGCTGGGTTTCGAAGAGGCAGAGGAACTAGAGATCAAATCGCCAACATTCGCTGCATCATGGAGAAAGCAAGAGAATTCCAGAAAAACGTCTATTTCTGCTTCATTGACTACGCTAAAGCCTTTGATTGTGTGGATCACAACAAACTGTGGCAAATTCTGAAAGTGATGGGAGTACCAGACCACCTTACCTGTCTCCTGAGAAACCTGTACGAGGGTCAAGAAGCAACAGTGAGAACCAGACATGGAACAACCGATTGGTTCAAAATTGGGAAAGGAGTACGACAAGGCTGCATATTGTCACCCTGCTTATTTAACTTATATGCAGAGTACATCATGAGAAATGCTGGGTTGGATGAATCAGAGGTCGGAATTAAGATTGCCGGGAGAATTATCAACAACCTCCGATATGCAGACGATACCACCCTAATGGCAGAAAGCGAAGAGGATCTCAAGAGCCTCTTGTTGAGGGTGAAAGAGGAGAGTGCAAAAGCTGGTTTGAAACTCAACATTAAAAAAACTAAGATCATGGCATCTGGCCCCATCACTTCCTGGCATATAGAAGGGGAAGAAATGGAAGCAGTGACAGATTTTACTTTCTTGGGCTCCAAGATCACCGCAGACGGTGACTGTAGCCATGAAATTAAAAGACGCTTGCTCCTTGGGAGGAAAGCTATGGCCAACCTAGACAGCATAGTAAGAAGCAGAGACATCACCTTGCCGACAAAGGTCCATCTAATCAAAGCTATGGTTTTCCCAGTAGTAATGTATGGCTGTGAGAGCTGGACTATAAGGAAGGCTGAGCGCCGAAGAATTGATGCTTTCGAACTGTGGTGCTGGAGAAGACTCTTACGAGTCCCCTGGACTGCAAGGAGGTCAAATCAGTCCATCCTAAAGGAAATCAAGCCTGAGTGCTCATTGGAAGGACAGATACTGAAGCTGAAGCTCCAATATTTTGGCCACCTAATGCGAAGAGAAAACTCCCTGGAAAAGACCCTGATGCTGGGAAAGACTGAAGGCAAAAGGAGAAGGGGACGGCAGAGGATGAGATGGCTAGATAGCATCACGGATGCAATGAATATGAACTTGAGCACACTCCGGGAGAGAGCGCAGGACAGGAAGGCCTGGCGTGCTATGGTCTATGGGGTCACGAAGAGTCGGACACGACTGAATGACTGAACAACAACAACAGGTTACCAGAAGGATCATCTCCTCCTATATGTACTTGTCCAGACCCTAAAATTGTCTCCAGTGGTCCTTCCCCAGGAGCCCTCCACCAAAGGAAGTGAGGTGGGTAGCTACTAAGAAGAGGACCTTTTCTGTTGTGGCACCCTGGTTGTGGAATGAGCTTCCCAGAGAGACTCACCTAGCACCCGTGTTGCACTCTTTTTGGTGCCAGACAAAGACCTTTCCCCCCCAGGTATTTTAGTCTTTCACACACACACACACATCACAGGTTTAAACCTTCCTTCTCATCCTCCAGCTATTACTACCAGGATTGTTGTTTCTCCATCTCTACTGGTAGGAAGAAAACAGCCATTTTGGAATCAGTCCTTCTTGGAGATCGGCACCGCAAGATTGCTGTTTCTATGCTACTACTAGCAGCAGGAAAACAGCCCTCTTGGAAGAGGCATCACTACAGGTTGGAGCAGCTTTTTTCGCTTCCATCTCCCAGCAAGATCTCTGTCTCTGCACTATTAATAGAAGTGTTGGAACATTGCTCCCCTGCCCCCCCCCCACACACACTGTAGTCCATCTGATCACCTGTCCCTAAGGATGTCAGAGAAATCTGCAACAGATTCAAATGAGATCAAATTTCTATGAATCTGACCAGCAGATCCTGCAGCAGACCGACTTTCCCCAAGTCATACAGATCCAACGGATTTGAGGACCATCTTTTAAGGGTGTGTGTGTGTGTGTGTGTGTGTATTTGCTCAAAATTAACACTTGTGTTAATGCACACTTGTGCAAGTGGAACAAAATTATCATATACCCCTATAAAATATCTGATTCTGTCAATTAGCAGATGACGGAATGAAAGACTCTTGACAATCCATGAAAAACAGACAGAATGCGTTCAACAAAAACTGTACATCCCTAGCTGGGCCATAAGAAAAAGTGGGTGGGACCTTGCCAGCTTTGTGGCCCTCACAGGAGGTGGCTAAAGGCCTTGCGGCCTTCAAGTTGTGCACCCCTAAAGGGTACTTTGTTTCATTTAAGGTGGCTGGATTTACTATTGTACATGACTGGCTGGGGAATGCTGGGTTTGTAGGACTTGTTTCTGTGTAAACAAACATAGGATTGCACCCTAAACATGTTAATTTATGATGCATGTGTGGGTCGCAACAGGGGAAGTAATTTTTGCATGTCTTTCAAATTTTGTCTTTGGTTAGGAAGATATGCTGCAGCAGAAAGGGGGAAAAGAGAGACAAAAAAGGATCATTGATGCACAATAGCTTCTCCAAAGCAAAAGAGCAGAGAAACTGGGCTATTCTTAGTAGCTGAAGTTGGAACGGATGCAAAAGCTTTTGAGGTAAATGCTTTTGATCTCAGTGCACATGTCTGTTTCATCATGACATTAGCTAAAGCATTTGTGAGGAGCGGAAGGGTAAGATTCCAGTAATTAGCTACACGTATTTCTTTGATCAGCCTTCTACTTTAGAAAGGAATAATTTATTTGCCAATACTGAGAAAGGGGGAAAGGATTAACAGTGCAATCCTATACATGTCTACTCAGAAGTAAGTCCCATTGATTCTTATCAGGCTTACTCCCAGGTGAATGGCTATAGGATTGCACATTTAAGGGCCTTTTAAAATTATGGCTATGATGATGTTAATTCATCCCCAAAGGTAACATTCACTTGAAAACTGAGATGATTGGAACCCACCAAGAAGTTTTCCTAGGCTCCTTAAACAATCTTTTTGCTTCTTGTGAAATTCTTTGGATGTTTTGTGCAAGGAGAGACCTACAAATTCATCTCAAAATTTCATTTTAGTCCAAATTCGCTGGTGAATTTAGTTATAGGTAACAAAGGAAGCTGCTCTATACTGAGCCAAACTATTGCCCAACAGGTCAGGTACTGACTAACCCAGTGTTGCCCATCTTGGTGCCCTCTGAGTTGGACTGAAACTGCCATCATTCCTAGCCAGCATGGGCAATGCTGGCTGAGAATAATGGGGATTGAAGTCCAATGCATTTGGAAAACACCAGTTTGGAGAAGATTGCTTCAACCTCATGGACAGATTCTTTCACATCACCTGCTACTGGATCTCTTTAACTGGAGTTGCTGGTGATCTAACCACATACATTGGTGGGCGGGGGGAGCTTGGATTTAGGACATAAGAACATAGGAAGCTGCCTTATACCGAATCAGAGCATGGGTCCATCTAGTCCTGTATTGTCGACACTGACTGGCAGCAATGGCTCTCCATGGTTTCAGGCAGGGGTTTCCCCAGCCCTGCCTGGAGATGTCAGGGCTCAAACCTGGACATTCTGCATGCAAAGCATGTGTTCTGTCACTGAGCTATGGTCCCACCTCAAAGGTAATTATAAAATCATTAGCTCCAGACCTAGTCCCAGGTCTTATCAATGCTGCTTACCATGTAGATTGTTTCTTCATCATCCATGGACACCCAAATGGTCAGGCCAAACAATACCCACAAGATAACATAATTAATATTCTGTACATGGCTGGACACCTATTAAGGGCGTGCGCCCCATCTGCCTCTTGCTCTTGTCCAGACAGCAGTGGTGGTATGAAAGAGGAGAGGAAGATGAAAGTGCCTGAATGCTCATTAGCTCTCTACCTGGCAAGCAAGTAGGTGGGTAGCAATGATGAGGAAGAGCAGAAGCAGCAGCATGAGACAATGCTGGAGAGAGGGAAGATGCACTGAAGGACTGGGCACATTGAGGATGGCCCACAGAAACCTGAAGCCAGCACTGACCAACACCCACTCACTTTTCCCACTGGCCCTTTGGGAGTACCAGTTGCTGACCAGAGCCTTAGGGCAGAGATCCATATGTGTTCTCCCACATCATGATCAAACATGAATTGTTAGATTAGGCATGCATGGAAATCCAGCCTTGGCACAAATCAACCCAGAGTTTGACTGCATTTGTAGCCAAGGAAGTCCCTTATTCTCACTAGGAATCTGTTAAAATATACATGTTTAAAAGTGAATTCTGTGGCCATCTCAGACAGCTGCCTGCAAAGCTCTGTCTGGGCAATCCGTTTTCTCTCCATCATGGCTCCCAGGACATCTGTCTGGATGTTTCCCACCCCTGATACAACTAATGAGCTTACAGGACACATTAGAGAATCATAGGTCACTCACTACCCCAGCATTATGACATGTGTTGCTTCCATATAAATTACGCTGTAGGCACATTCTGTAAAATCTTTCATTATTTTTGCGTGGCAGTTCCAATAGTGGTGAGACGGGACACATCTTCCATTAGTAGCACTCAATATATTTTCTTGTCAGTTAATCTTGAAAGCTGGCTACAGTCCCTCAAAAGGCTGGAACTTTCATTTCCTTCCGATAAATTCTTCGCACTAACGACAGTATTGTCAGAGATATGCTGGTAATTGAACACTTTCCTACCTGTTTCTACATTGGCCTGCAATATAATGTTTGCTTCATGTAGGATGAAAAAGGGGGGAGGGACATCTCCCGTTAATGTGACCCAGGTTAAAGGGCTAGGGGACCCTCTGCCAAAGGCTTTGGAAAGATGCCACCAGTCAGGGAAGATGAGTTCAGACTCATGGATTCTGCAGTAGACCATCTTTTCCCCTGCCAGGTGGATTCCACAGACCTGCAGACCGTTTTTCTGATTTTCCTGAATTTTGTGCAAATTTCATCCATGGGCAAATATGCAAGCCCCTTTGCCAAAAATGCACATTTCCCCATAGGCTAAAGTACGAAAATGTAGATTTGGGGGGAATTTGAGCATTTCGGGGGAATTTCAGCATTTTCATACTTCAAATATGCGCAAATGCACATTTGTGCAAATGCATATTTGCACATATTCGGAAACAAAAAATCCATATGGGTTGATGGGCAGACGATGGAATGAAAGGCGCCCGACAATCCACGAAACACAGATGGAATGGATTTTACACCATCAGTACATCCTGAGATGGCGTTAAGTGAAATGGAGTCATTGTCCCATTCACAGTGGTGCAAGGACTGACATCCAGGTATTAGTCAAGGTCAGTACCAAAGACAAAGTCAGTCAGTAGGCACTCCAAAGCCCAAATGCAGAAGGGTTGTTCACACATTATACTGTATATGTGTACAAGCTGCCTGTACAAGTATTCAGCTGCCTGTGAGGATCAGTCCACATATGTGGAGTTTTGAAATTACCACTTGCAGCTGGAAAATGTGGCACTTCCTTCATGTAGATCTCTCCACCCATCCTGTCCATGTGGTAATGACTGTGTGCACTTTTCTAGAGAGTTCCAGAGAAGAGCTAGGTTATCAAAGGAATTCAAGGCCTAAGTCTGAGAGTTGGGCCACAGTCATTATTACAGCACTTTGAAGGTGTTTAACTCTGAACCTTCAAAGCCCCACCTAAAGTACAGCTGCAGGCAATCAGTGTCACTTGAAGAATGAGAGAAGCCTTACACATGAGTATACCTTTACTGACAAGAAGTCATTATTCACATGCTCAGGTGGGCACTTCTGCATCTGGCAGAACCTTTAGGCATCTGTACTTCCTGGGATAGGTGGTCTCTCATCCTCTGAGTCCAAGAGAGGGGTAACTACATCTTGAGGGAAGGACAAATGGCCATTTCCCCCACGGGCCTGGGATGCCCTGATTGGTGTTAAGGTGCCTCAACACAGGTAGATACTCTGTGATGTTTGTCTCCATGTCATCCTCTCTGAAGAGGAGCCCTCCATAGGGGGGCATGGCAAGAATGGTTTCAGCATAAGACTGCTTTATGTAGCCATTAAAAGGGGATAATAGCCAAGGACATAGCCTAGTAATGGTTAATTGGTGGCCCATAAAATGGATGTTACATTCAAAGAGTCAGTAAACTGGCTACAGTTGGGCACAAATGGTCTCTCTCAATTCTCCATCCTATTTGTGGGCACATAAATTTTTCAGAGCGGAGGCCATTTCACCAAATTTCTCCAGGGGGAGGAATTCTCCAACAGTGTCTCAAGAGTGGGGCTAACCCTGAGTAGTGGCAGTAGCTGAGCTTCTTTCTTTTCTTAAGAGTGTTTTTGTTTTGTTTTTGTTTTGGCTTGGCCACCATTTTGTGGCACGGCCATCATTTTTCTTCTGCCACAGCCCTTGGAGCAGGTGTTGTTCCAGTGCATTGTGATGCTGGAGAGAATGGTGGCTACCAGAAAAAAAGGAGACAATTACTATTAGTAGTAATGGTAGTGGTATTCAGAGAAAATTAGGTGAAGTAGCCTTTTTCTCAGGGAGTGAGAAAAAGAGAAGTGTCAGATGTTTCCTGGCGGGGGGGGGGGGTTAATATTCTGAGAAATCGAAAGAAGTTCTCTTTGGAGCAAGTGGGAGATTTTTCCCTATTGTTAATTCCAGAATGGGGGGTGATCTGGGAAGAGGGAGAGGGAAAGATTAAACCTCCCCTCCCTGCAGGACAGGAAGGCCTGGCATGCTATGGTCCATGGGGTCACAAAGAGTCGGACATGACTGAACGACTGAACAACCCTGCGCACTGTGGGAATTGCATGCACACGCGCGCACCTAGGATTGCATTTTTGAAGATCCCTTGATGTGGCTACAAGCAAAACAATTAACTCAAGATATACGCTCACAAAAATGAGTATTGTACATCCCTGTGTCTCATGTTGTACTGATCACAGAATCATAGAATCACAGAATCACAGACTAGTAGGGTTGGAAGGGGCCTACAAGGCCATCGAGTCCAACCTCCTGCTCAGTGCAGGAATCCAGGTCAGGGCAACCCTGACAGATGGCTGTCCAGCCTCATCACGAATGTCTCTGGTGTGGGAGAGCCCACCACCTCCCTAGGTCATTGGTTCCACTGTCATATTGCTCTAACAGTCAGGAAGTTTTTCCTAGCGTTCAGCCAGAATCTGGCTTCCAGTAACTTGAGCCCATTATCCCATGTCCTGCACTCTGGGCTGATCGAGAAGAGATCCTGGCCTTCCTCTCTGTGACAACCTTTCAAGTCCTTGAAGAGTGCTGTCCTATCTCCCCTCGGTCTTCTCTTCTCAAGGCTAAACATGCGCAGTTCTTTCAGTCTCTCTTCATAGGGCTTTGTTTCCAGTCCCCTGATCATCTTTGCTGACTTCATCTGAACCCTCTCTACTTTTTTTCTGCATCATTCTTAAAATGTGGTGCCCAGAACTGGGCCTAACCAGTGTTGAGTAGAGGGGAACTAGTACTTCCTGGGATTTGGAAGCGATGCTTCTATTAATACAGCCCAAAATGGCATTTGCCTTTTTTGCAGTCACATCACATTGTTGGCTCATATTCAGTAGGGATGTACGAATCCCTTACAAGGTTCCAGTCTAGGGCTTCGGCGTTGGGGGGGGGGAGGCGATCCATCCCTCCCACCGGAATCCTCCCCAGCCAGCTCCACTCCGCGGCAAGGCCGCAGAGCCGCCGGCTGAGGCCGGCCACAACCAGACTTCCAACTGCTGCCAGGCTGCTGCAGGTGCAAATGGTGGCCGTCGTAGCAGCCGCCATTTGTGTCCTTGCATTAAGCCGTGATAGGCTACGTAAGTATTTACTTACAGTGGATTTACTTACGGCCTATCATGGCAAAAGGCAGGGATGCAAATGATGGCCGCTACGCCATTTGCATCCCTGCCTTTTGCCATGATTGGCTACAGAAATACTTATGTAGCCTATTACGGCAAAGAGCAGCGGCAAAAATGTCATAGCGGCCACCATTTGTGCCCCTGCTCTTTGCCGTGATAGGCTATGTAAGTATTTACGTAGCCCATCACGGCCTAATGCAGGCACGCAAATGGCGGCCACTACAACGGCCGCCATTTGCAGCCGCAGCAGCCCAACAGCAGCCAGAAGACGACACAGAGCTGCCGCTGCATCTGCCACCGCATCCGCCGCTGCCGCATCCGCCGCCAGGTAGTTCCGTTCCGGGGGGGGGGATTTCGGGGGGTGGCAGGGGGGAGACTGTTCTGCCATGGATTCCAGGGGGGCAGATTCGAAAGAATCCAGCCTCACTGGAGTCGGTGGCGGAATTCTCCAACATCCCTACTATTCAGCCTGTGATCTACAACAATTCCAAGATCCTTCTCGCTTGTAGTGTTGTTGAGCCATGTATCCCCCACCTTGTAACTGTGCCTTTGGTTTCTTTTTCCTAGGTGCAGAACTTGCTATTTATCCCTATTAAATGTCATTCTGTTGTTTTCCGCCCAGCGCTCCAGTCTATCAAGATCACTTTGAATGTTGTTTCTGTCTTCCAAAGTATTTGCTGTCCCACCCAATTTTGTGTCATCTGCAGATTTGATCAGCATTCCCTGCACCTCCTCCTCCAAGTCATTAATGCAAATGTTGAAGAGCACTGGGCCCAGGACTAAGCCCCGCGGTACCCTGCTCGTTACCTCTCCCCAGTTTCAGAAGATCCTAAGAAGTGATCCTTCCACTTCTTTTTGAAAGTGGATGCTCCGTTCATATATGACATAATTGTCAACTCTAGGGTGTTACAGCAGAGGTTGGCAACTTGTGGCCCTCCAGATATGTTGGCCTACAACTCCCATCATCCCTCAGGATTGTCTACATTGGCTAGGGCTGTTGGGAGCTGTAGGCCAAAATATCGGGAGGGCCACAAGTTGCCCAGTCCTGGTGCAGAGGAAGCCAGGGTTCTTCAGGTGAACCCCAGTGGAATGGGACTAGAACTCAGAAGGAACTGCAACAGAAGAACTTGCAGGGAGGACAGAGAAGCTTGGAAGAGACTGAGGAATATGTAGGAATGCTGGGGAGTACAGGAACTTGAAAGTTACCGAAAGAGCTAAACAAGCACAGTCTTGATCTGGCAGTTGCCCAGAAAAAGCTCAGGCCTTACAGGAAATATTTCTAGCAGGAGTGGCAACTTCTGGTGGTCAGGATCTGCAAGAGGAGAACTTGCAGGAAGGATGGAGAAGCTGGGAAGAGACTGAGGAATATGTAAGAATGCTGGGGAGTACAGGAACTTGGAAGTTACCTAAAGAGTAACTGTCTTGATATGGCAGTTGCCCAGAAAAAGCCCAGACCTTACAGGAAATATGTATAGCAGGAGTGGGCAACTTCTGGCAGTCAGGATCTGCACGAGGAGAACTTGCAGGAAGTTTTTTGTTTGTTCGTTTGGTTAGTTAAAAATGGAAGCAAAAGTGTTGATTCTCCTTGCAGCTACCTAAGTGGAAAAGAAGTGATGGGGGAGTGCAGGAGCCCACGGATCATCTGCATAATGTGAAACCATAATTTAGAATATTAGGTTCAATGCAGCCAATGTGTGTCTGTGTGTGTATGTGGAAGGGGGTATGCTGACACTTAAGCATTTAGATCAAATTTCTCAAGTGTTTTGACAGATAATTATTTTCTTTTGAAACCAAGTCCCTCTATTATCAAAATTTAAACTGGCCCAATAATGGGACAAATGCCCCACTTTTTAAAAAAAGTGACACCATTTGTATTACTGTAGGGCTAAGATATCTATTTGTATATCTAGGGCTAAGATGACCCCGTTTTACACCCCATTTGCAAGTGGCAAAAGTGGGGACCACTTTGGATGGTCTTTCAGGGGCTGAGTTGGCATGAAATTGAGGGAGCACCAACAGCACTGTCTCCCTCAGTGGGGGGATCCATTTTTCCCCCTCAGAACCCTCCCTGAGAACAATGCTATGTTGTGATGCAGTGTCACTCTCAGGAGAACTGTAGGGAGAAATGGTGGACACCAGCCAGTGGCTGCCAAGAGGAATACTGCCATACTGTTTTTCATGGAGCAATCACATCCCCTCCCCCAAAGGGGCTTTTGCTAACATTTAATCTGGTGCTTCTCTGAAGATCATTGCTTATCACACAGGTGGGGAACTAGGTTGGAGTAACCCCCCATCTGGCCTACCATAGGCTGAATAATATCTGGGGTGGGGCCTTGATGTCCTTCGGTCCTTGGCTAAAGTGCTGGGTGGAGTTCCTCCAGGTGGTGTTTCAGTTGGAGACCTGGTTCAGGCATTCCCTAGCTGGGAAAGCTGGCCCACAGAGGCCTGGGGGGGGGGATACTTCCACCCTGCACCTCTGTCAGGGCAGCTTCACCTGCCCTTCCCCCATGGGGAAGGTGGACTGCATAGCAGTTCTCCTTGTCCCAACAGGGAGGATGAACAGCATGCAATGGGGAATCCCTCATATTATCTCTGCTGATCACTGATCAGAGCTAGCAGCAGGGAATCCCCTTCCAGCTAACCATTAAGGGCATGGCTTCAGAGAGGGGGCAGGGTGTTGCCTGAGTCCCCATGGACCATACAAGCTGGCCCAGTGAGCCAAATTGGCTTGCACAGAGACCTAACAGAAGCAGATGAGATTAAGAAGAAGTGGAAAGAATACACAGAAGAACTATACAGGAAAGATCTTAATGTCCCTGATATGGGATATGATAGCACTCTTCAGGTACTTGAAAGGTTGTCACAGAGAAGAAGGCCAGGATCTCTTCTTGATCATCCCAGAGTGCAGGACACGGAATAATGGGCTCAAGTTACAGGAAGCCAGATTCCAGCTGAACATCAGGAAAAACTTCCTGACTGTAAGAGCAATACGACAATGGAACCAATTACCTGGGGAGGTGGTGGGCTCTCCCACACTGGAGGCCTTCAAGACGAGGCTGGACAGCCATTTGTCAGGGATGCTCTGACTTGGATTCCTGCATTGAGCAGGGGGTTGGACTCGATGGCCTTGTAGGCCCCTTCCAACCCTACTATTCTATGATTCTATGATAGCCATGATAGTGCGGTCACTGAACTTGAGCCGGACATCCTTGAGAGTGAAGTCAAGTGGGCCTTAGGAAGCATTACTAACAACAAAGCTAGCAGAGATGACAGTATTCCAGCTGAGCTATTTAAGATCCTAAAAGATGATGCTGTTAAAGTGCTGCACTCAATATGCCAACAAATGTGGAACACTTAGCAGTGGCCACAAGACTGGAAAAGGTCAGTTTACATTCCAATTCCAAAGAAGGACAATGCCAAAGAGTGTTCAAACTACTGTACAATTGCACTCATTTCACATGCCAGCAAGGTTATGGTCAAAATCCTACAAGCTAGGCTTCAGCATAGGGATGGCGGAGAATTTCTCCCCGAATCTTCGGGAGGCCGAGCGCCGAGGCATTCGGCCCCCCGATAGTGTTGGGGAAATTCTCCGCCGGCCCCCTGCCCCCCCCTGGGATGGGACTTACCTTCAGCAAATGTCCCTCTCGGCGGCAGGTCCCGGCGGCGGTTCGGCGATGTTTCGTCGGGGGCGGGGGCGGCGGCCGGTCTCCCGACCGGCGGCTGCAGCCGCCATTACAAAATAAAAAAGTAAGTAAACAAAAAACAAAAAACACCCATGATAGGCTACGTGACGATTTACGTAGCCTATCACGGCTAGATTTCCGAAGTCAGCTGTGATAGGCTATGTAAATCGTCACATAGCCTATCACGGGTGACTTTGAAAAAAAAAAAAAGTGCGTACGCAAATGGCAGCGGCCCATGGGCGTTGCCATTTGCGTTCCTTATTTTGGCACGTCTAGTCTACTTAAAGATTTACATAGACTATGGCGAAAATAAGGGCAAAGCAAATAGTGTTGCCCTTATTTTCGCCGTAGTCTACGTAAATCTTTACGTAGACTACCCGTGCCCAAATAAGGAACACAAATGGCGGCGCCCATGGGCGCCGCCATTTGCGTACATGCTTTTTTTTTTTTCAAAGTCAGCCGTGATAGGCTACGTAACAATATACGTAGCCTATCATGGCTGACTTTGAAAATCTAGCCATGATAGGCTATGTAAATCATTATGTATCATGTTTTTTTGTTTTTACTTTTTTATTTTGCGGCCGGGGAGACGGGGCGCTTCCCCCTGGCCTGAATTTCAGCAGCGAGGGATGGGGCACCTCCCCCCCAGCCTGAATTTCGGCCGGGAGGGGCGGGGCGCCTCCCCCCCACTGCGAAGCAAGCTGCGGGACCAGGTAAGGGACTTTTGTCCATCCTTTAAAAAATAGGGATGTCAGAGAATTCCGCGACGGATCTCGGTGAGGCCGAATGCCAGTACATTCGGCCCCCCGAATTCCGTCACGGAACGAAGCCCCCGCCCCCCAACTCTTGAAAGGCATGTGGGACGAAGTCCCCCCCACCCCCACCCCACGAAAGTCACACGAAACAGCGCACTTACCTGCTCCCGTCCACGTTACTTTGCGAATGGCGGCCATCCTGGCCACCATTCGCTTCCTCCTCTTCCTAACCGTGATAAGCTACGTAAATAGCCATTTGCGTCCCTGCGGAGGCCATGATAGGCTATATAAGTATTTACATAGCCTATCACGGCAGGGGGGGGGAACCCCAGCGTACTCAAATGGCGGCGGCTACCACCATTTGCATACGCTGGTTTTTTTCCCCCCCTGCCATGATAGACTACATAAGTATTTACATTACCTATCATGGCAGGTGGAAAAAAAAAAGCCCAGCATATACAAATGGCGGCAGCTCCCGCCATTTGCGTACGCTGGGGTTTTTCCCCCTGCCATGATAGGCTACGTAAATATTTATGTAGCCTATCATGGTTCGCTACAGGGACACAAATGGCTACGACAGCCGCCATTTGCATCCCTGCAGGGCTGCCCAGCGGCCGGATGTCCAGCTGCGGGCGGTTGGAGCCGGCCAGGCAGGATTCTGGGGGGAGGGACGGAGTGCCTCCCCCCTCCCACGGATGCCCCTGCATGGAGCCAGGTAGGTGTTTCATACATCCCTATAAAAAAACTAAGATCATGGCATCTGGCCCCATCTCTTCCTGGCATATAGAAGGGGAAGAAATGGAAGCAGTGACAGATTTTATTTTCTTGGGCTCCAAGATCACTGCAGATGGTGACTGCAGCCATGAAATTAAAAGACACTTGCTCCTTGGGAGGAAAGCTATGGCAAACCTAGACAGCATAGTGAGAAGCAGAGACATCACCTTGCGGACAAAGGTCCGTCTAATCAAAGCTATGGTTTTCCCAGTAGTAACATATAGCTGTGAGTAGGGATGTATGAAAGTCACTTACCTTTTCGCAGGAGTGATTCGCGGTGGGGGGGAGGCACTTTGCTTCTCCCCCTGAAGTTCAGGCAAGGGGGGGGAGCTGTCCCACCTCGCCCGGCCGAAATTCAGGCCGGGGAGAAGCGCCCCGTCACCCCAGCTGCGAAACAAAGTGTAAAAAAAAAAAAAAGTGATAGGCTGCGTAACGATTAACATAGCCTATCATGGCTAGATTTCCAAAGTCAGCCATGATAGGCTACGTAAATTGTTACGTAGCCTATCATGGGTGACTTTGAAGAAGAAAAAAAAAAGTGTGTACAGATAATGGCGGCCCCCATAGGGAGCCGCCTTTCCCGTTCCTTATTTGGTCCCGGTAGTCTACGTAAAGATTTAAGTAGACTATGGCGTAGTCTACGTAAATCTTTACGTAGACTACCGGGACCAAATAAGGAACGCAAATGGCGGCGCCCATAGGCTGCCGCCATTTGCGTACGCGCTTTTTTTTTTTTCAAAGTCACCCGTGATAGGCTACGTAACGATTTACGTAGCCTATCACGGCTGACTTTGGAAATCTAGCCATGATAGGCTACATTAATCGTTACGTAGCCTATCACAGGTTTTTTTTTTTTTTACACTTGGTAATGGCGGCGGCGGCAGCCGGTCGGAAGACCAGCTGCCACCCCCGCCAAAAGGCCAACGAACCGCTGCTGGGACCCGCCGCCGGGAGGGACATTCGCCAAAGGTGAGTCCCATCCCGGGGGGGGCGGGGGGCGGAGAATTTCAGCGCTGATTTCGGGGGGCCGAATGCGTTGGCGCTCGGCCCCCCGAAGATTTGGGGATAAACTCTCCACCATCCCTAGCTGTGTGAGCTGGACTATAAGGAAGGCTGAGTGCTGAAGAATTGGTGCCTTCGAACTGTGGTGCTGGAGAAGACTCTTACGAGTCCCCTGGACTGCAAGGAGGTCAAATCAGTCCATCCTAAAGGAAATCAACCCTGACTGCTCATTGGAAGGACAGATACTGAAGCTAAAGCTCCAATGTTTTGGCCACCTAATGCGAAGAGAAAACTCACTGGAAAAGACCTTGATGCTAGGAAAGACTGAAGGCAAAAGGAGAAGGGGACGGCAGAGGATGAGATGGCTAGATAGCATCACCGATGCAATGACTATGAGCCTGAGCACGCTCTGGGAGAGAGCGGAGGACAGGAAGGCCCGGCGTGCTATGGTCCATGGTGTCACGAAGAGTCGGACACGACTTAACAACTGAACAACAGCAACAAGGGATGGTGGAGAATTCCTCCACAGACTCCATTGAGGCTGGATTCTAAGAATCTGGCCCCCTGGAGTCCGCGGCAGAACAAAAGACTCACCTCCGCCACCCGGGGGTATCCGCGCCGGCCGGATCCTACCTGCCACTGTCTGGCTGCTGCTGCCTGTCTTCGGACACAAATGGCATCCGGGGTAGCAGACGCCATTCGCGTCCCTGCCTTTTGCCATGATAGGCCTTTTGCCATGATATGTAAAGATTTACATAGCCTATCGTGGCACAGAGCAGGGATGCAATTGGCGTCCGCTATGCCGGATGCCATTTGCGTCTGAAGACCAGCAGTCCGGCAGTGGATGGACCCGGCCAGCGGCTCTGTGGACTTGCCGCGGAGTGGAGCCAGCTGGGGAGGATTCTGGGGGGAGGAACGGATCACCTCCCCTCCCGTGAACCCCCTGGCGGACTCGGAGGTGAGTTCCGTACACCTCTAGCTTGCACTTTGGAGGTTCCCCATTCCTGGCTTATCATACCCTCCTGTCCTCACACACACAAACACACACACACACACACACACACACACTATCCTCACTGTTCCATTCAGAATATCTTCAGTCACTAACAAAATAGTCTTTCAAAGCACCATCGTTTAAAAAAAAATCAAAGAAGTCATTAAGCAGGCCATTAAAAATACAATCTCCACTATAAATCCACTAACTGATGTTGTAAATAGGGTAATGATAATTTCATGTTCAAATACTTTTGCAAGTATAGAAGCCTTCCACTGAGCCTGTAAATAATTTCCCCTAATGCATCCTGTAACTTTTAAACTCTTGAAAATGGTAAAATCCAGTAAACACCTTCCCAGCACCCCCCCCCCCCCCACACACACACACCTCTTCTCTTGGCCATGGAAGTGTGATCATTTTCACCTACTTTGCACTGTCTAGATCAGGGTTCGATGATCTGGCCTAGGTAATTTGACTTCTTATGTCCTAATTAATTGTCATAATTGACAGGCTCAGTGTGGTTTGAAAGAACCAGCTATGCTGGTGACCAAAAAGAGGATGGAGAAGGAGCTGTAGTAGCTCAGTGGCAGAGCACATGCTTTGCATGTTGAAGGCCCCAGGTCCAGTCCTTGTCATCTCTATGTTAAGGCTGGGAAAGAATCTGACCTGAGAAGCCCTGGAGAGTCTCTGCCACTCAGTTTAGGCCAACCTTCCCCAAGGTGGTGATCTCCAGATGTTTGGGATTCAGATGTCAGGATTCCTGACCAGTGGTCATGCTAGATGGGGCTGATGGGAGTTGAAATCCAAAACATATGGAGGCCACTAGCTTGGAGAAGATTGGTATACTATTGAGCAGGATCAAGCAAGGGTATGAAGGGGTTTCCTATCTTCCTAAGATGTTTTCCCAAACAACTGGCTGGAGGGGACTTAGGACAGAGAATCTCTTGTGGTCTGGCACATCATTAGCCCAAAGTCTTACTGGCTCAAGAGGCAGATGACTGGTCTTCTTGGCACAACATTCATTGGTGTGGTCAACAAAAACCAAGGACAGCACATGATACTGGCATTGGGTTTCAGCCATGGTGATGTTGCCCTTTAACAAGAAAAGCAGCAGCCCTGAAGTCTTACCTAAGAAGAGGCACTTAACTAGAGATCATAGAATCATAGAATCATAGAATAGTAGGGTTGGAAGGGGCCTACAAGGCCATCGAGGCCAACCCCCTGCTCAATGCAGGAATCCAAGTCAGAGCATCCCCGACAGATGGCCGTCCAGCCTTGTCTTGAATGCCTCCAGTGTGGGAGAGCCCACCACCTCCCTAGGTCATTGGTTCCATTGTCTTATTGCGCTAACAGTCAGGAAGTTTTTCCTGATGTTCAGCCGGAATCTGGCTTCCTGTCACTTGAGCCCATTATTCCGTGTCCTGCACTCTGGGATGATCAAGAAGAGATCCTGGCCTTCTTCTCTGTGACAACCTTTCAAGTACTTGAAAAGCGCTATCATATCTCCCCTCAGTCTTCTCTTTTCAAGGCTAAACATGCCCAGTTCATTCAGTCTCTCCTCACAATTCTTAAATTGTGGTGCCCAGAACTGGACACAGTACTCCAGATGAGGCCTAACTAGTGCTGAGCAGAGGGGAACTAGTACTTCCCAGGATTTGGAAGCGATGCTTCTATGAATGCAGCCCAAAATAGCATTTGCCTTTTTTGCAGCCATATCACATTGTTGGCTCATATTCAGCTTGTGATCGACAACAATTCCAAGATCCTTCTCGCTTGTAGTGTTGTTGAGCCACATATCCCCCATCTTGTAACTGTGCATTTGGTTTCTTTTTCCTAGGTGCAGAACTTGGCATTTATCCCTATTAAATGTCATTCTGTTGTTTTCTTCCCAGTGCTCCAGTCTATCCAGATCACTTTGAATTTTGTTTCTATCCTCCAAAGTATTAGCTGTCCCGCCCAATTTTGTGTAAATTTGATCAGCATTCCCTGCACCTCCTCCTCCAAGTCATTCATAAAAATGTTGAAGAGCACTGGGCCCAGGACTGAGCCCTGCGGTACCCCACTCGTTACCTCTCCCCAGTTTGAGAAGGTCCCACTGATAAGCACTCTTTGAGTCCGATTCTGTAGCCAACTGTGGATCCACCGGATCGTTGTTTCATCTAGCCCACTTTGAGCTAGTTTGCTCATCAGGGTATCATGGGGCACTTTGTCAAAAGCTTTGCTGAAGTCGAGGTATATGATGTCTACAGCATTCCCACAGTCTACAAGGGAGGTCACTTGATCAAAAAATGAGATCAGATTTGTCTGGCAGGACTTGTTTTTGACAAATCCATGTTGGCTTCGAGTAATCACAGCATTGTTTTAAAGGTGCTTCCAGATGGATTACTTTATCATCTGCTCCAGAATTTTCCCTGGGATTGATGTCAGACTGACTGGTCTGTAGTTCCCAGGTTCCTTCTTCTTACCCTTCTTGAAGATAGGGACAACATTAGCCCTCCTCCAGTCATCTGGCACTTCCCCCGTCTTCCATGATTTCTCAAAGAGAATAGACAGCGGTTCTGAGAGTTCTTCTGCCAGTTCCTTTATTACTCTAGGACGCAGTTAATCTGGCCCTGGAGATTTGAACTCATTCAAAGTAATTAGGTGTTCCTTGACCATATGCCTGTCGATCTCAAGCTGCAATCCTGCCCCTTCAGCCTGCACTTCGCCTTTGCCAGGGGGGTCATAGACCCTCTTTTGGGAGAAGACTGAGCCAAAGTAGGAATTGAGCACCTCTGCCTTTTCTTTGTCATCTGTTATTGTTTTGCCATCCTTATTTAATAGCTGAACCACCATTTCTTTCCTCTGCCTTTTACTATGCACGTAGCTGAAGAAAGCTTTTTTGTTGTTTTTAGCATCCCTTGCTAACCTCAGCTCGTTCTCAGCTTTAGCCTTCCTGACGCCATCCCTGCAAATCTGTGCTACCTGCCTGTACTCTTCCTTTGTTACTTGGCCTTCTTTCCACTTCCTATATGTGTCCTTTTTTGTTTTCAGGTCACCCCTAAGCTTTTTGTGAAGCCACATTGGTTTCTTCTGTTGTCTTCCACCTTTTCTTCTTGTTGGAATTGTTTGTGATTGTGCCTTGAGAATTTCCTTTTTTAAAAGCTCCCAGCCATCTTGGACTCCTTTTCTCATTAGCGTCGCTTGCCATTGGACCTTACTGATCATTGTTCTGAGTTTATTAAAATCAGCTTTCCTAAAATCCAGGGTACACGTTTGACTACAGGGTACGCGTTTGACTATATACCCATCTATATAAAGATGTATACAAATTTCATTTTTCCTTGTGAAACATATGAACAGGCCCCATCCAAAGCCCTGAATACAACCACAACCATGTGTCTGCCTCAAATATTCACTAATTGTCAAACATGTGCTCACGTTCGTGTTGTTCCTAATTCCCAGCTTGATTTGTGCAAATTTCCTAATTTGCACAACTTTCCTCAGTAGACTGAATTAGTCCTGCATTAGTCTATGGAGGAAATTTGCACAAATTAGGAAATATGGGAAGATGTATGTAAATTTGGAGAGTTTTGTGCAAATTTCCAATTTTATCACTGCTCAATTTGTGGAAGTTTCCTGTTCACACAAAGTGAGCAGCAATCGCGAACACAAATGGGAATCACGCATGAGACAAGGGGTGAGATGATGTTCAGAGAATCCTAGTGATCAAAAATATCACTCATTCACCCATAGGGATGTACAGATTGTGTAAAATCCATTCCATCTATGTTTCACAGATTGTCAGGCAGCTTTTGTTCCAATATCCACCCATCAACAGAATCAGGGTTTTGTGTTTCCAAATTTCCACATTGTGCATGTGCAAAAATGCACAAATTCCCCCAGAATGTGCATTGTCACATTTGACATTTGAGGGAAGTGCACATTTTTGGCCATTTTAAAAAAGTTTTGCTTATTTTTCTATGACAAAATTTGCACAAAATTCACAAAAGTTCAAAAATTGGTCCGGAAATCTGCGGAATCCGCCTGGCAGGGAAAAAGCCAGTCTGTTGCAGAATCCACCAGTTGGATTCATGAAAATCCAAACTCATTTGGTTCCATTGCAGATTTCTCTGACACCCCTATTCACCCATCCCTACACTTATCCCACACTAGGGTTGGGGGGTGGGGGTAGTTTACTAGTACAGATGGCAATAAAGTTGTGGCTATGGCATATACATGGCTCAAGTCTTTATTCAAGGGTAGAGGGGAAGCTCCAATTTTGTATTCATGGTGTTGGTAGCAGTAAGTTTGCACCACCTTTTTAGTTCCTCAAATCTTTAACCTACTATCAGGGCTGTGCCTTAGGCCACAGTCTGTCAGAGGGAAGCCAGGAGATAGGTGTTATCCCAGGGAGTCAAGAATCAGGGAAGGAAGGCAAGAGTCAGAAACAAGGAATACACCAAAATATACCAAAACCAGGAAGGTTGTTTTTGCTCCAGCAAAGTCTCAGCCCAAACATGAAGCCTATTATAGCCATTCCTGTGTAGGACAGATGGATGAGACCAGCCTAAAATCTAAGAATCTTTCAATACCCAGAAGGTACTCCAAGCCACAGTTTTTTGGGCTTCCTGCAAGGGTCAGTGGCACACAGAGCCAGGGGTTTCCTGTGCTAGGTACTGACACCTATGCAAGACTGGAATTGGAGACGGGAAGGTGGAAGTTCAAACAGAAATCATGATCAGCTGCCATGTGTGCCTGACCTGGGATCGTTTGATTTGCATGTGCAGAGAACATTTCTTTCCATTAGAGAGTTCTGTCTGTTGACACAGAGGAGTGATGTGTGTGTCCTAGCTGATGTAAACTCACCTTCTTCTGAACATGATAACCAGCGGCTGTTCACAGTTATTGGTTTGCACCCTCAGAGCGAGGAGTTTATCAGAGTCCTTTCAATTTGGACACCTGTTGATCCAAAACACACACACACACCTTTCCTTTGTTTTATTGGTGTTGTTTTTTTAAGCTACTTCAACTTGTGCATTCCCTCTGTGTGTGATAACAGAAGCTGTGTGAATAGCTAAGAGAAAAATTATCCATGCTGAGACCAAAGGTAGCAATTTATCATGTCAGAGCTGCAGTGCTTTGAGTGTAAAAAGGGGGAAAAAATCCCTACATAATGAGGCAGAGAGCCCAAGAAATATGGAATAATACTTAGAAAGTTACCTGGAAAAAATGGGATCACTACCCTGTGTTTTCACTATATATTGCAAGTTATTAAAGGTGTTGCTTTAATTTTAATTTCCCTCTGACTCAAATGCTGAGGGTTTATGCCTAGTTTAACCTTACTAGCCTAGAAACTCAATGCAGGAGAAATGTTTTTTGCTCAGTTCTGCTTGTCTAGAGGCTATGCGTTATGATCTCCTTAGATGTACTGCATACTGAATTGTATTTAGATTGCAAATTCTCCTCTGCTCATCAGTATTTCATCAACAGATGTAGATTTGGAGTTAATCAGCTTCATATTCTGGGGAAATGAACCCATCCAATAAGAATGTGAAATTTGATCATTTCACCATATGCAATGGGGGGACCTGCAAAATCTCCCTAAGAAGTTTCACTGGTCATGTCAATGTGTGCTTGAATTTCTTTGGAATTCCACAGACGTTTCATGCAAAACCTGGGAAAGTGCAGAACATGCCCTTTCCCACAGATTTTGCTACTTTGTCTTTCTCAAATAATAATAGTAATAATAATAATAATAATAATAATAATAATAAGAAGAAGAAGATGAAGACGAAGATGAAGAAACCATGAGAAATTCTAAGACATTAGAGGTAAAGGAGAACATCCACACATACTTCAAATGTCAAGTTGGTCAAACCTTATGTGGAAACTCTAGATTCTCAATAAGCACACCTGAAGAAACCCCTTCATACTCCATTAGACAAAGATCACCAGTGAGTCACCATCTTGTTCAGGAGGTGGACTCTGAGGTGAAGTGCTAGGCCAGGCTACAATGCTATGGCTGTATCGCCAAATATATGTGATTATCTGGAACCTCTCTAATTTCAAACTCATTATTTGACATTGGGTGCGGATGATGGTCAATTGACCAATCATCCCCACCATTGCCAAATGACTAGAACAGGGGCTCACAACTTGTGGCCCTTGGATGCTACCTGTGCGACCCCTGAAGCCAGCAGGGCCCCAACACTTTCCCCTGATAAGCTGGGCTGTGCGTGGTGGGGTGTGCTCTTCCCTGGCTTCTGTGATTACTGTTTTCCCACTGTTAGTAGTGGTGAAGAAATAGCAACATACACGGCAACCGCTGTGGGTTGGGAGAGGCTTTTACCCCCAGCAATCCCTAGATCTTAGTAGCCAGGAAAGGAATGTTCCCCCGTCCCCCTGGATGACAATGAATACAGCCCTTGGGGTTGAAAAGGTTGCATATCCCTGTACTAGAAGAAGAAGGTGGGAAACAGATGGAATATATTAAATAAGAATAAATGGAAGGAGCAATCCTATGGCCGCTAGACAGCGGCTAGCTGGTCATAGGATATCTGGTTTTCCAGGAACCGACCTCCCCCCACTTCTGCGCTGCCTCGAGGCATGCTCCACGCTCGCAAGGTGGGATGTGCGAACCCTCTTACTTGGCGTCCATGGGGGTTTGCGGGGGGGGGAGGTGATCCATCCCTCCCCCCCGGAATCCTCGCTGGCCAGCTCCGCTCTGCAGCAAGTCCACGGAGCTGCTGGCCAGCTCCGAAGTGCCAGCGATTCAGCTGCCATTGCCATATTGCTGGCTGGGCGGATTGACTGCGGCGTGGCCGCAAATGGCATTCCGGCACTGGCACTCCAGAGCTGGCCGGCGGGGAGGATCCAGCTGGCAAGGATTTCTCCAGGAGATGGAGATAAGTCTTCTGATCCTCCACAGTATCCAGGGGGGATTATTTTGAATCTGGCCTCACTGGGGTCTGTGGAGTATTTCTCCCCCATCCCTACTCACAAGAGAAGTAGGGATGTACGAAAGGTACTTACCTTTCCACGGATTATGCTGATGCTGGGGAGGAGGCATTCCGTTCCTCCCCCCCGGAATCCTGGCTGGCCGGCTCTGCTCTGCAGGGATTCTGCGGAGCCTCCAGCCGGCTCTGCCAGCAGCCGGACATCCGGCCGCTGGCTAGCAGGGATGCAAATTGCGGCAGCCATAGCTGCCGCCATTTGCGTCCCTGCAGTCAGCCGTGATAGGCTATGTAAATGTTTACATAGCCTATCATGGCTGATTTAAAAAAAACCCAAAAAACGTGTGTACGCAAATGGTGGCGCCCATGGGTGCCACCATTTGCGTTCCTTATTTTGGCACGTCTTAGTCTACATAAACATTTACGTAGACTAAGATGGTGAAAATAAGGGGAACGCAAATAGCGTAGATGCTACGCTATTTGCGTTCCCCTTATTTTCGCCGTCTTAGTCTACGTAAATGTTTACGCAGACTAAGATGTGCCAAAATAAGGAACGCAAATGGCGGCGCCCATGGGCACTGCCATTTGCGTATGCACGTGTTGTTTTTTTTTAATCCTCCGTGATAGGCTACATAAACATTTACGTAGCCTATCATGGTGTTTTTTTAAAATCTAACCGTGATAGGCTACATCAATCTTTATGTAGCCTATCACATTTTTTTGCTTATTGCTTTTTTTTACCTGGAAATGGTGGAAGTGGCAGCCGGTCAGAAGACCGGCCACCGCAGCCGCTGCCGCCGAACCGCTGCTGGAGCTGCCGCCGCCAGGAAGATCCGCCTAATGTAAGTCCCGTACTGGGGGGGTGGGGGGCCATTCCACCACTGATTTCGGGGGGCCGAATGCGCTGGCATTCGGCCTCCCCGAAATCTGTGGCGGAACTTTCGTACATCCCTAAAGAGAAGCATGGAGCGGCTGAAAAGGGGCATTCCCAGAGGGTGTTCCGGGGCGGGGAGGGTGGAAATACCTGTACAACACATCCAATGTGCTATACAGTAGCCTCCTCCCCTCCTCTGCCCTCTCATGGCTAGACAGTTTCAATCAGCTGTCTAGCTGGAAATGCAGGGCAGGAGAAGCGCAGAGGGAACGACCCCCTCCGTGCTTCTCCTGCCCTTCATTGGATAGGCGGTAGCCTCTGAGTTTGGAGGCGGCCGCCTATCTGAATAGGATTGCGCCCTAAATAGCTGATAAATAGAAATGAACATCTATATGTGGTGCTATTAAGTTTAGGGATGTATGAGAATTTTGTTCCTGTTTGCAAATCATGTAAACATATTCTGTTCATGACCCTGAACATGAAGACAAGCAGAAACATAATTCTTAAGAAAGTTTTGCAAATCCTCCCATAATGTGATTTAGCCTAAGGGGGGAAATGCACATTTTTGGTCAGAAAAAAAGTGCATTTTTTAAAAAAATGTGTATTTTTTGAATTGGGAAAAAATGTGCACTTTTAAAAATGCAGGGTTTTTTTTCCAATTGAAAAATGTGAATTTTTCCTGATTGGAAAAAAGAAAAGAAGAAAGATGCTCTCATTCAGGAACACAAATGAGGCAAAATGAGTTTCGAGGAAGAATTAGGAGAACCTCAATGAACTCAAACATTGCATGTTTGCCCATGACGACTCTACACATGGACATCACCAGATGGTCAATATCAAAATCAGATGGATTTTTCTCTTCAAGAAAATTGGAGATCTCAAGGGAACATTTTGTGCAAAGACGGGCATGATACAGGACAAAGAAGGCAGGGACCTAACGGAAGCAGATGAGATTAAGAAGAGGTGGCAAGAATACACAGAAGAACTATACAGGGATCTTAATGTCCCTGATAGCCATGATAGTGCGGTCACTGAACTTGAGCCGGACATCCTCAAGAGTGAAGTCAAGTGGGCCTTAGGAAGCATTAGTAACAACAAAGCTAGCAGAGTATTCCAGCTGAGCTATTTAAAATCCTAAAAGATGATGCTGTTAAAGTGCTGCATTCAATATGCCAACACATTTGGAACACTCAACAGTGGCCACAAGACTGGAAAAGGTCAGTTTACATTCCAATTCCAAAGAAGGGCAACGCCAAAGAATGTTCAAACTACCGCACAATTGCGCTCATTTCACATGCCAGCAAGGTGATGCTCAAAATCCTACAAGCTAGGCTTCAGCAGTATGCGAACCGAGAACTACCGGAAGTACAAGCTGGGTTTCGAAGAGGCAGAGGAACTAGAGATCAAATCGCCAACATTCGCTGCATCATGGAGAAAGCAAGAGAATTCCAGAAAAACGTCTATTTCTGCTTCATTGACTACGCTAAAGCCTTTGATTGTGTGGATCACAACAAACTGTGGCAAATTCTTAAAGTGATGGGAGTACCAGACCACCTTACCTGTCTCCTGAGAAACCTGTACGAGGGTCAAGAAGCAACAGTAAGAACCAGACATGGAACAACCGAGTGGTTCAAAATTGGGAAAGGAGTATGACAAGGCTGCATATTGTCACCCTGCTTATTTAACTTATATGCAGAGTACATGATGAGAAACGCCAGGCTGGATGAATCACAGGTCGGAATTAAGATTGCTGGGAGAATTATCAACAACCTCCTTTGTGCAGACGATACCACCCTAATGGCAGAAAGTGAAGAGGATCTAAAGAGCCTCTTGTTGAGGGTGAAAGAGGAGAGTGCAAAAGCTGGTTTGAAACTCAACATTAAAAAAACTAAGATCATGGCATCTGGCCCCATCACTTCCTGGCATATAGAAGGGGAAGAAATGGAAGCAGTGACAGATTTTACTTTCTTGGGCTCCAAGATCACCGCAGACGGTGACTGTAGCCATGAAATTAAAAGACGCTTGCTCCTTTGGAGGAAAGCTATGGCAAACCTAGACAGCATAGTAAGAAGCAGAGACATCACCTTGCCGACAAAGGCCCGTCTAATAAAAGCTATGGTTTTCCCAGTAGTAATGTATGGCTGTGAGAGAGCTGGACTGTAAGGAAGGCTGAGCGCCGAAGAATTGATGCTTTCGAACTGTGGTGCTGGAGAAGACTCTTACGAGTCCCCTGGACTGCAAGGAGGTCAAATCTAGGGATGGTGGAGAATTTCTCCACGAATCTCCGGGAGGCTGAATGCCAACGCATTCGGCCTCCCGAAATTGGTGGTGAAATTCTCCGCTGGCCCCCCGCCCCCCCCCCGGGATGGGACTTACCTCGTGTGAATGTCCCTCTCGGTGGCGGGTCCCAGTGGCGTTTCGGCGGCATTTCGGCGGGGGCAGCGGCGGCGTCCCGTCTTCTGACTGGCTGCCGCTGCCGCCATTGCAAAATAAAAAAGGAAAGTAAAAAAACCCACACCTGTGATAGGCTACGTAATGATTTACGTAGCTTATCACGGCTAGATTTCCAAAGTCAGCCATGATAGGCTACGTTAATCGTTACGTAGCCTATGACGGGTGTGTGTGTGTGTTTTTAATTACTTTTTTTTTTGTGGCCGGGTAGACGGGGCGCCTCCCCCCCAGCCTGAATTTCGGGGGGAGAACCAAAGCGCCTCCCCCCCACCACGAAGCAAGCTGCGGGACCCGGTAAGTCCCTTTCGTCCATCCCTAGTCAAATCAGTCAATCCTAAAGGAAATCAACCCTGACTGCTTATTGGAAGGACAGATACTGAAGCTGAAGCTCAAATATTTTGGCCACCTAATGCGAAGAGAAAACTCTCTGGAAAAGACCCTGATTCTGGGAAAGGCAAAAGGAGAAGGGGACGGCAGAGGATGAGATGGCTAGATAGCATCACCGATGCAATGAATATGAACTTGAGCACACTGGGGGAGAGAGCGCAGGACAGGAAGGCCTGGCGTGCTATGGTCCATGGGTCACGAAGAGTCGGACACGACTGAACGACTGAACAACAATTAGGAAAACTCACATTGACTCTTTTGCCTGGGATTTGGGAGGGAAAGGGAATACAGACTTACAGGGTGATACTATTCATATCTATTCATAAATAAGTCCTACTGAGTTTAATGGTACTTGCTCCTAAGTAAGTATGCAAAGGATTGCAGCTGGGGAGTTGATCTTATTGAACTCAGTGGGATTTCCTTCTGAGTAGACATGCAGAGGATTGTGCTATGATTATTAATATAAACCTGAGGAACCTCAGACTGAAAAAAGGTCTTTTACCTCATTTAAAAAGTAATGGTTAAGCTGATTAGAGGTAACGGGTTACTTTTATCTCTCTTCTCTTACAGATGAAAAGGTTTGTTTTTCTCATGTGATGATTCTCCTACATTGGGCATCACTTGTCCAGAACAACATACAGTGTTTTGGATGGACTGCCAGATCTTATATAAATTAACTTCCAGTAAATTCCTACTCCAGAAGTCACTACCTTCAGAGGTTAGGCTGGTGGTAACCAGGGAAAGGTGCTCCTTTGTATTGGTGTGGTGGTTGTGGAATTATCTTCTCCAGATTCACTTCCATGACAACCTCTTTGCTCAACAGGCACCAAGTAAAGATTATATAATTCTTCCAGACTTTTTAATGGATGATGTATTACTATGGTTGGCATCTAGGGATATATGGGAAATTCATTTCAGTTTATTTACCCAGTTAACATCTTTTGGACTGAACATGGACTCAGACAAAAAGAAACTTGCTAATCTTTCCGCTCATGCTACATTTGTACACGTGTGACTGCTTCAGAAAGAACTTTCCATTATACTGTCTCCTTTTCATGAGTTTCATAACAGCAGTGTGGTGTAGTGGTTAGACAGCCAGTGTAGCCTAGTGGTTAGAGTGTTGGACTGGGACTTGGGAGATGGGGGGTTCCAGTCCCCACTTGGCTATGGAAGCTCACTGGGTGACTTTGGGCCAGTCTCAACCACACACATTGTTTGTGTGTTCTTTCTGAAGCATTTACACGTGTACAAATGTAGCATGAGCAGAAGGATTAGCCAGTTTCTCTTGGTTTTGATAAAAAGCACACTCTGCACATGCTCAGGGAATGGACAAAATGAGGAATACACATATCAGGGAATACGAAGAACTACATTCTTCCATTATGTGTGTGTATGTAAATGTGTGTGTGTGGGGGGGGCTTCTCCCCCAATCCAGCTGTTTCCCTGGAAACCCCCTCCCCCTCGTTCACCCAAAGGTCTTCTCAGATAACCTAACAGGAGGTTTGATAATGAGCTGGATGTGGAAATACAAAGCTGAGCTGGGGGCAAAGACGGGTGCTGATATGTGTAGGAGTAAGTCCAGTTGAACTCAGTAAGACTTACTTCTGAGTAGACATGCACAGAGTTGGTTCTCCTCTCCATTTTAGCCTCACAACGTCCACAACAATGCTGGATGTGAAAATATAAAGCTTAGCAGGGAGAATAATCCATGGTGCAGGGCTCCAGGACCGGCATGGTCTTTTTAAAAGGTTTGTTCTTTCTTTAAAACAGCATTGCTTTAAATAAATAGTTTATCTCTCAGGCACACCTAAGACAGCCTTCTTTTGGGAAGCCCTTACAAGGAAGAGGAAGTATTTTGGCTGAAAGTAAACTCCCCAACGGAGAAGGAGGATTTCAATTTAAAAAGAACATGCACAAGGCAGTAAGCACAATTCATTAAAAAAAAACCTTACAGATTTATTATTGTAATATTACTTTACTATCCTTCCAATTTATGAATTATACTGCGCATTTATTTACATGAATTTCGCAACTCTTTGCAAATGACAACAAAAAAGCTGCATGGCTTTGCAGGACCTTGAGGTGCCACTTCGCAGAGGATTCTGTGACACGGACTGAAGGGAATTTGATCCCATTTCAGTCTGTGGTAGAATTCTCTGACATCCCTACTGACAGACAGTTCTGTCAGTTTGGGTTTCACCCAGATTCATTTTCTTTTTAAATTTCAAGTTCTATTTGTCTTAAATATGGAGGACTATATGACTTTTAATACATTCTTATGAAAAATGAACTGAAGTTCTTACTCATCGCTAATAAAACACACAGGTGAAGTGATGGTGGCATAGTTCCTGTCCACTCTAAACAGCTGAAGCCGTATAGCTTTAATACTACCTTGCTTTGAGAAGTGGCTTCAGAAGAATTCCATATGATGTGAGCTCTAGTGGTATTGTATCAAATTTCCTGCTATTGGACAATCTCAATTAAAAACCTACAGAGGGATAAGAAGTGACAGCCAGGTCCAGCAAGACAAATGTTTCTGGCTTTCTCTAGCTAACTGCCGATATAAACTTTGGTTTTAAAAGGAAAGATTTTATAGAGATACAGCTGCTGCCGTTATCGAAGGTGTCAGCACTCTGCTGGCGATAACGTCTCACTAAGCGAGCAGTCATTTCTTCCCTGCCCTCTTTGCTAAAGCCCATAATAGATATTGTTAGCACGCAGATAAATCTCCCTTTATGTTAGGCTTGACCACAAAGAAGAATTAGGTGGTGTTTTTCTAAAACACATGGGGCTACATCTGTTACAGCCATCAACCCAGATTGCTTTAGGTTCAGTAGGCGCTTTACTGCACCATAAAGACAAACAGCAGAACATTGACCTAGGCAGAGAGTGTAAGGTTGTAGAAATGGACTGGTCTGGGTGAATGGTTTGGAACTTGGGTGTAAAATGGAGGATTAACCCCAGAAAAGAATGTCCCAGTTTGTTTTGTGACTCATAGAATCATAGAACAGTAGGGTTGGAAGGGGCCTACAAGGCCATCAAGTCTAACCCCCTGCTCAATGCAGGAATCCAAGTCAGAGTATCCCTGACAGATGGCTGTCCAGCCTTGTCTTGAACGCCCCCAGTGTGGGAGAGCCCACTACCTCCCTAGGGAATTGGTTCCATTGTTGTATTGCTCTAACAGTCAGGAAGTTTTTCCTGGTGTTCAGCCAGAATCTGGCTTCCAGTAACTTGAGCCCATTATTCCATGTCCTGCTCTCTGGGATGATGGAGAAGAGATCCTAGCCTTCCTCTCTGTGACAACCTTTCAAGTACTTGAAGAGCGCTATCATATCTCCCCTCAGTCTTCTCTTCTGAAGGCTAAACATGCCCAGTTCTTTCAGTCTCTCCTCATAGGTTTTTGTTTCCAGTCCCCTGGTCATCTTTGTTGCCCTCCTCTGAACCCTCTCCAGTTTGTCTGCATTCTTCTTAAAATGTGGTGCCTAGATTTCTTTGCTTTTAAAATCTGTGTTCCAGGTGCTTTAGAAAAAATCTTCAAACTGGGATGGAGCAGCTAACTGGCTAACATAAACATGAGCTAGTACAGATGTAATGTTGGGTTCTTGGCAAACATGGTGAGCAAATCAGGACTCAGCCCTGGAGTGTTACGCTCCTTCCATATATCCCATTCCCTCTGTCAAGGCACAATCTGACAGACCTTGGGACAGCTTTCTGGGGGCAATAGGAAATATTGGATTCCCCCTCCAAGGTCAGAGACAGAGCTCCAACTTCAGAAGGGGAGATTTGGCCTCAGATTCCACCTTCCTGCCCGCACAGAAATTTTCATCTCTCTCACACTTCCAACATCAGATCTCTGATTCTGGAGAGGAGGAAAGTGGGGGGGGGGATTGGGAGTGTGGTGTAGGCGGAGTGGGAGGACCTGTCCCAGACCCAAACCATGCCCTGAACATGGGGCAACATTTAGACCAGCCCTGGAGTGGGTCAAAATGATTTCCCTCCCACTATGAGCAGTGGGAGGGAGGGAAATAGTTCAAAGGAAGAAAGGGAGATACCAAACAACATGCATTGCACATTACATAGTTAAGAAGGGCATGCTGAAAGATCAATATGATTAAAAGAGGTGCAGAAATGAAATTCATTCCTATTTTGTGGCATGGGGCCATTAAAAGAAGTACAAATACATAAAATTACAACCAGAGCAAAACAACCAAAACCATTAAGTGGCAACTCTAATCTTGGTTCTAATCAATTTTGGCTCCTTCAAAAAAAAAAAAAAAAAGTTCCAAAGAATTTCAAACCAGCTTTTGCACAATCCACTTTCACCTTCAACAAGAGGCTCTTTAGATCCTCTTCGCTTTCTGCCATTAGGGTGGTATCATCTGCGTATCTGAGGTTGTTGATAATTCTCCCGGCAATCTTAATTCCGACCTCTGATTCATCCAACCCGGCATTTCTCATGATGTACTCTGCATATAAGTTAAATAAGCAGGGCGACAATATGCAGCCTTGTCGTACTCCTTTCCCAATTTTGAACCAATCGGTTGTTCCATGTCTGGTTCTTACTGTTGCTTCTTGACCCTCGTACAGGTTTCTCAGGAGACAGGTAAGGTGTTCTGGTACTCCCATCTCTTTCAGAATTTGCCACAGTTTGTTGTGATCCACACAATCAAAGGCTTTAGCGTAGTCAATGAAGCAGAAATAGACGCTGTTCTGGAATTCTCTTGCTTTCTCCATGATCCAGCAAAAGTTGGCGATTTGATCTCTAGTTCCTCTGCCTCTTCAGAACCCAGCTTGTACTTCTGGTAGTTCTCGGTTCACATACTGCTGAAGCCTAGCTTGTAGGATTTTGAGCATCACCTTGCTGGCATGTGAAATGAGCACAATTGTGCAGTAGTTTGAACACTCTTTGGCGTTGCCCTTCTTTGGAATTGGAATGTAAACTGACCTTTTCCAGTCTTGTGGCCACTGTTGAGTGTTCCAAATGTGCTGGCATATTGAGTGCAGCACTTTAACAGCATCATCTTTTAGGATTTTAAATAGTTCAGCTGGAATACTGTCATCTCCGTTAGCTTTGTTGTTAGTAATGCTTCCTAAGGCCCACTTGACTTCACTGTCTAGGATGTCCGGCTCAAGTTCAGTGACTGCACTATCATGGCTATCAGGGCCATTCAGATATTTCCTGTGCAGTTCTTCTGTGTATTCTTTCCACCTCTTCTTAATCTCATCTGCTTCTGTTAGGTCCCTGCCTTCTTTGTCCTTTATCATGCCCGTCTTTGCACAAAACGTTCCCTTGAGACCTCCGATTTTCTTGAAGAGATCTCTAGTCTTTCCCATTCTATTGTTTTCCTCAATTTCTTTGCATTGTTCATTTAAGAAGGCCTTCTTGTCTCTCCTTGCTATTCTCTGGAATTCTGCATTCAGTTGGATATATCTTCCCCTTTCTCCATTGCTTTTCGCTTCCCTTCTTTCCTCAGCTACTTGTAAAGCCTCCTCAGACAGCCACTTGGCTTTCTTGCATTTCTTTTTCTTTGGGATGGATTGAGTTGCTGCCTCCTGAACAATGTTACGGACCTCCGTCCATAGTTCCTCAGGCACTCTGTCTATCAGGTCTAATCCCTTAAATCTATTCCTCACCTCCACTGTATATTCATAAGGGATATGATTTAGGTCATACCTGAATGGTTTAGTGGTTTTCCCTACGTTCTTCAATTTAAGTCGAAATTTTACAATAAGAAGCTCATGATCTGAGGCACAGTCAGCTCCAAGTCTTGTTTTTACTGACTCTATAGAGCTTCTCCATCTTTGGCTGCAAAGGACAGAATCAATCTGATTTTGATATTGACCATCTGGTGATGTCCATGTGTAGAGTTGCCTCTTGTGCTGTTGGAAAGGAGTGTTTGCTATGATCAGCGTGTTCTCTTGGCAAAACTCTATTAGTTTTTGTCCTGCTTCATTTTTTACACCAAGGCCATGCTTGCCTGTTATCCTGGTGATTTCTTGACTTCCTACTTTAGCATTCCAATCCCCTATGATGAAGAGGACATCTTTTTTTGGTGTTAGTTCTGGAAGACGTTGTAGGTCTTCATAGAACCGATCAACCTCAGCTTCTTCAGCCTCACTGGTTGGGGCATAGACTTGAATTACTGTGATGTTGAATGGCTTGTCTTGGATTCGTACTGAGATCATTCTATTGTTTTTAAGATTGTACCCCAGTACTGCTTTTCCCACCCTTTTGTTGACTATGGGTGCTACTCCATTTCTTCTAAGGGATTCTTGCCCACAGTAATAGATATGATGGTCACCTGAATTAAATTCGCCCATGCCTGTCCATTTGAGTTCGCTGATTCCCAAGATGTCGATGTTCAATCTTTCCATCTCATGTTTGACCACCTCCAGCTTACCTTGATTCATTGATCTTACATTCGAGGTTCCTAAACAATATTGTTCTTTACAGCATTGGATTTTCTTTTCACCACTAGACATATCCACAGCTGAGTGTCCTTTCGGGTTTGGCCCAGCCGCTTCACTCTTTCTGGCGCTACCTGGAAATTCCCTTTGCTCTTCCCCAGTAGTATATTGGACACCCTACGACCTGAGGGGCTCATCTTCCGGTGTCATATCTTTTAGCCTTGTGATACATTCCATGGGGTTTTCTGGGCAAGAATACTGGAGTGGAGTGGGTTGCCATTTCCTTCTCCAGTGGACCACATTTTGTCAGAACTCTCTGCTATGACCTGTCCATCTTGGGTGGCCCTGCATGGCATAGCTTATGGCTTCACTGAGTTATTCGCCACAACAAGGCAGTGATCCATGAAGGGGAGATCCATCCATACCTGCATCAAAATTCTTTTTCATTCAAAATTCTTCAAATGTTTTCCCCAAGCAGAAATCTCCAAATTCATTTCAAATTTTCAGTTAAGGCAAACTCTGGAAACAGCTTTAATCCCTACCATACATTCAGGGCTAGGAACATAGGACCTATGAGCTACCTTATGAGTCACCCCCTTGGTCCATCTAGCCCAGTACTGTGTCAACACTGACTGGCAGTGGCTCTGCGGGGTTTTTGGCAGGAATTTTCCAAGCCACATCTGGAGATGCCAGACATTGAACTTAGGACCTTCTGCATACACAGAGTTACAGTCCCTCCCCAGTCCCAGCATCAGGATGCCAGCAATCTTGGGCACGTGTTGAAGCTATGGCAAGCCCTAGAGTGCCCTGGTCCAGTTGTTTGTCTTGTCTGATGCCACCTTGTCTCCTGATTCTGCTCGCCTCTCTTCTGGATGGCTGGGTGTATTGGATCCAGACAGATGGCTGGGTGGATTGGGTCCAGAGGGCAATTGAATGGGAAGGGGTGGCAGTGGCAAGAAGGAAAAGGCCCACTGAAAGAAACTTTCCCAGGGGCAAAATCTCATAAAATGTCTAAAATCCAGAATGAACACTCTCCTGGCTTCTCAATTCTCTTCTCCACATGTGCAAAATAATATTATGTGAATTGGTCCTTTTCTCTTGGCTGGATTTCAGCTAAATGATCTTGCTCAGTAAAGTGAAGCTGCTGAACAATACAGAAATACAGCGTTCTCCAGGTACTTATTTCTTTTGAATGTATGTTTGTGTATGTGCATGTACATGGTGTGTGTGCGCCTGTGTGTGCGCCTGTGTGTGCATGCGTATGTGTATGGCCTCCAGCTATTTATAATATACAAGCTCAGCCACCAAAAGAACAAAATCCCTGAGCCTTTATCTGCTGTCTTGATACTTGTTTACCGTACTAGCCAACCAAATCTAGGTTGTTTCAGGGATGTGACCTTATCACGGCAGACAGATGGTGAAAGCACTTTCAAGCCACATTAAGCTATTTTGCCCAGCATTTTTTGTCACCTTATTATCATTTTTGTGTGTGTTCTGAATGTATTTATCTTTGACACCACATTTCAGTTCTTCAGATGAAGAGGACCACTTGTCTCTAATAGTCTGGGCACCCTGAGCTCCTCTCTCATTACCTTCCAAGAAGTTTCCTGCAGCCTCATGGTATGTGAACAAAATAGTTCTGTCATTCAGAAAAAGCTCTAAATGACTTTTCTTTCTTTTTTAAGCAATGCTTCGAAGATCTTTTTTTAGCCAAAGGGCATAGATACATTCTCTAAAACTGGGTGGGCCCAGATTTTTCATTCAAATGTCGTTAAACCTCCATCTCTATCTCTGATTCCAGAAGCCCAGATTACAATGCTGAAATACTGAACACTAGGATGTTACTGGCACCTCCAGGGGTGCATGTACTAGCAGTGTCTCTATGTACACAGTGGGGTCTATTGATTTTCTAAAGCAGTACTCCAAGACGTTTCCAAATTCCATGGAAATTTGGCCACTGCCACTGCTAATGCAATTTTGCTGCTAGATTCTTCCTGCAACAGAATTTGGTGGCTGATGAAGTAGACAGTGTCCACAAAACCTTATGCCAGAATAAATTTGTTAGACATTAAGGTGCCACAATACCATTTTGCTGTTTTTTGCTGCAACAGACTACCCCTTTTGAAATCTCTCATTTTCTCTGTCTTCCTTACTGATCATTTCAGTAAATGATCTTGGCAATGATAAGGGTGGTGATGGAATTCAGAAAGTGGTCCTTGTATAGGAAAAAAGTGTGACACCTGTTCTGTTATTTCTATGGCTATTTCTCCTGTTAATTCACACACACACACATGCATGCACTCACGCACCCTTCCCCCCCGCATGCTGGCTTGGGATAATTATTGACCAAAAGCTGGCGTGAGGTTTTTTCCAATGCAAATGTGAATCATTTTACCTCATCACAGCAGCTTGCTCATTCAGCCTCTGCATTTTTTTAAATGTTCTCAAACGCAAACCTGCTTCGAGTTTTGAGATAGTTGCATTATTCAACACCTACAGTTGGCTTCATTGCACAATGATCTTATCATTCGTGTGCATCTTTCTAAGGCTTCAGTACCATGCATACTTACTTGGGAGCAAACCCTGTTGAACCCAGAGAGACTTACTTTCAAGTAAACATGCATGAGGTTGGGATGCAGGTATTATACTTTCATTCTGAATCATTGCTGAGGTTGGCATGCAGAGTGCTACTAGGAATGTCAGAGAATTTCGCCACGAATCTCGAAATCAGTGGCGGAACGGTCTGCCCCCCCGCCCCCCCAGGATGGGACTTACCTTCAGCGAATCTTCCTGGCGGCGGCGGCTCCAGCAGCGGTTCGGCGGCGGTTCAGTGGTGGTGCGGCGGCGGTGGCTGCGGCTGCGGGTCTTCTGACCGGCCGCCGCCGCCATCATTTCCAGTTAAAAAAACAAACAAACAAAAAAAGTGATAGGCTACGTAAAGATTTAAATGTTTTCGTAGCCTATCACGGCTGATTTAAAAGAAAAAAAACACACGCATATGCAAATGGCGGCCCCATGGGCGCTGCCATGTGCGTTCCTTATTTTGGCACGTCTTAGTCTACGTAAACATTTACGTAGACTAAAACGGTGAAAATAAGGGGAAAGCAAATAGCGTAGCATCTACGCTATTTGCGTTCCCCTTATTTTCGCTGTCTTAGTCTATGTAAATGTTTACATAGACTAAGATCTGCCAAAATAAGGAATGCAACTGGCAGGGCCCATGGGTGCCGCCATTTGCGTTCGCGTGGGATTTTTTTTCCTTTAAATCAGCCGTGATAGGCTATGTAAACATTTACGTAGCCTATCACGGCTGACTGCAGGGATGCAAACGGCGGCGTTTACAGCCGCCGCCATTTGCGGAGCCGGCCGGCCAGGATTCGGGGGGGAGGGACGGAGCGCCTCCCCTCCAGCCAGAATTTCAGGGAGGAGGGATGGAGCACCCCCCCTGGCCAGAATTTTTTGGGGGAGGGATGGAGCACCTCCCCCCGGCCAGAATTTCAGGGGGAGGGACGGAGCGCCTCCCCCCCACCGCAAATGTCACCCTTCTAAAAGGTAAGTGACTTTCATACATCCCTAAGTGCTACCCACAATTGGTACAGTTGCACATCAGCCTACTCATCCAACTCCCAAATCTCTTGGCAGATCCAACAGTAATATCCCGCAAGTGCTGCCGTTCTGACATAGTTCCTCACAATAGCAGATATCTGGATTGTGTTTGTATTTTTGTTAACGAAGACCTGAATCATTGTCATGCATCACTTCATTATTATTATTATTATTATTATTATTATTATTATTATTATC
This sequence comes from Heloderma suspectum, assembly GCF_057233095.1. Taxonomy (NCBI): domain Eukaryota; kingdom Metazoa; phylum Chordata; class Lepidosauria; order Squamata; family Helodermatidae; genus Heloderma; species Heloderma suspectum. The sequence continues at coordinate 11,464,728 of NC_139459.1, forward strand.
TGTAATTGGCTGTATTATGCACCGAGTCATCTTTTCTTTTTTCTTTTTTTGATCCAGTGCTAATACTCTGAAGTCCACTGTCCTTTCAAGATAGAACAAGATAGAAGTGTGCTGATCAGCAAAACTCGAGCTTGTTGTGTTTCTCCAAAATTTACCTTGATGTTCGTTCCAACCTTGATGTTCGTTCCATCTTGATGTTCGTTCCATCTAGGGATGTATGGATTAGGTAAAATCCCTTCCACCTGCGTTTCAGGCACCGATTGTTTAGTGCTGTACTGAAAAATTTCTCCCATATGTGTTTTGACCATTCTCATTCTATGTGATATTGCTTTCGAAATTGCTTTCAAAAAGAAATTCAAAGGAGGAGAAATTTTGGAGAAATGCTCATGGGTTGGGTTTGGGGTTCTTGGGCTTACCTTCCTTGTGAGGTGGCTGAGGAGTGTGCATGAGTGTCCTCTCTGTCATCATACAATAATCTCTGTGGTGGCCTGCAGTCTACTCAGCTTCCCACACTTCAATTAAAGTCATTGTGAGGAACACATTGTGAGGCCATTCCTCTCATGGGGCTTTTTCAGTTCAGGATGTGCAGGTGGTCTGGCTGCAGAGCAATGGAAAGATCTGTAAGAGAGAGAGAGAGAGAGAGAGAGAGAGAGAGAGAACTCACACAGCACTTTCAGCCACCTCGCAGTGCTTAGGTAAGCTCAAAAATACCACCAAAAGAAATTCAAAATTCTGCCTTAAAACAGTGGAAGCCTCACCACAGTTGATGCTGTTCCACCTACAGAAGCCATGCAATAAGCCAAAAACCCTTAGGGTAAAAAAGAAAGAAGCTGTGCCCCTGCCAATAGTGAGCCCTATTGGTGAGAAACTGTTGGAGAATTCCTCCTGCCCTAGGAGAAATTTGGTGAAATTGTCCCTCAATTTCTCTGCCCACAATGAGGCTGGAGGATTTCGAGAGGCCATTTGTGCACAGCTCTACCTTTGTTCCATTGTCCACTCACATACGGACTCTTTTTTTTTCATTGTGCAGAAAAATACAGAAATAATTATGCAAGAGGGTTCACAACAACATACATAATTTACCATTGCATGTAACATTTTGCGTATTTATTATCCCCCATTCCTAGGGATGTACGAAACACCTACCTGGCTACACGCTGGGCAATCTGCGGTGAGGGGAGGTGCTCCGTCCTTCCTCCCAGAATCCTCGATGGGGGAGGATCCAGTCCTCCCCCCCGGAATCCTGCCCGGCCAGCTCCGCTCCACGGCCAAGCCGCGGAGCTGCTGGCCAGCTCCAGCCATCCGCAGCCGGACATCTGGCCGCTGGACAGCCCTGCATGGATGCAAATGGCAGCTGTTGTAGCCACCTCCATTTGCATCCCTGTATTGAGCCATGATAGGCTACGTAAATATTTATGTAGCCTATCACGGCAGGGAGAAAAACCCCAGCGCACGCAAATGGTGGTAGCTGCTGGGGTTTTTCCCCCCCTGCCATGATAGGCTACATAAATACTTACATAGCCTATCATGGCCTCTGCAGGGATGCAAATGGCGTCCCTGCATTAGCCATGATAGGCTACGTAAGTATTTATGTAACCTATCATGGCTATGAAGATGAAGCGAATGGAGGCTGCTGGACGGCCGCCATTCGCAAAGCAGTGCAGACAGGTGCAGGTAAGTGCTCCATTTTGTGCGCCTTTTGTGGGTTGAGGGTGGCGAGGACTTCGTCCCGCACGCCTTTCGTAGGTTGGGGGGGCGGGGGCTTTGTTCTGCGACGGATTTCGGGGGGCCGAATGCACTGGCATTTGGCCTCACCAAGATCCGTCGCAGAATTCTCTGACATCCCTACCCATTCCATTCAACTTTTTACCTGCATATATTTACCAGTTTCAGCTAGGGATGGCGGAGAATTTCTGAGAATTTCTCCACGAATCTTGGTGAGGCTGAATGCCAACGCATTCGGCCCCCCGACATTGGCGGTGAAATTCTCTGCCACCCCGCCCCCCCCGGGATGGGACTTACCTCCTGCGAATGTCCCTCTCGGTGGCGGGTCCCGGCGGCGGTTCAGCGGCGGTTTGGCGGGGGTGGGGGCAGCGGCCGGTCTTCCAACCAGCTGCTGCCGCCACCATTACAAAATAAAGTAAAAAAAAAAAAAAACCCGTGATAGGCTACGTAACGATTAACATAGGCTATCACGGCTAGATTTCCAAAGTCAGTGGTGATAGGCTACGTTAATCGTCACGTAGCCTATAACAGGTACTTTGGAAAAAAAAAGTGCGTACGCAAATGGCGGCGGCCCATGGGCGCCGCCATTTGCGTTCCTTATTTTGGCACGTCTAGTCTACGTAAAGGTTTACATAGACTATGGTGAAAATAAGGGCAACGCTATTTGCGTTGCCCTTATTTTCGCCGTAGTCTACGTAAATCTTTACGTAGACTAGACGTGCCAAAATAAGGAACGCAAATGGCGGCGCCCATGGGCCGCCGCCATTTGCATACGCGCTTCCCCCCCCAAAGTCACCCGTGATAGGCTACGTGACGATTAACGTAGCCTATCACGGCTGACTTTGGAAATCTAGCCGTGATAGGCTACATTAATCATTACGTAGCCTATCATGGGTTTTTTTTTCCACTTTTTGTTTCGCAGCCAGGGAGGCGGGGCACTTCTCACCGGCCTGAATTTCGGCAGGGCGGGGCGGGGCGCCTCCCCCCCCAGCCTGGATTTCGGCCAGGCGAGGCGGAACTCCTCCCCCCCTTGCCTGAACTTTGGGGGGAGAAGCAAAGCGCCTCCCCCCCACCACGAAGCCAAGCTGCGAAAAGGTAAGTGACTTTCGTACATCCCTAGTTTCAGCAGAAACCTGCATATTTTCCTATGAATAAATATGTGCAAATTTTGCAAAAGTAAAAGAAAAAAGATCCGAAAGTCCATGAACTCCGTGTGGCCTGAGGAGGTCAGTTTGCAGCAGATTTCACAGGTCAGATTACTAGAAATCCAAGCTCATTTTAGTCCATGTCATATTTCTCCAGGGTCCCTTCCCATGTCCATTTCAGACTGTGAATTCATTTCTTTCCTGTTCACATGAAAATGTGTGTGCATTTTCCTGCACTTCTTCCACATATACCCAGCAATTGTGCACATTTTTCAAAACTACACATTTTTTTTCATGTTCACTTTTCAAATGTTGTTGAACACATTTTTTTGGTCTGCAAATCACATCACAAGCCCAGAAATGTACAGACTTCAACCACAAATTAAGGCTGAGTCCATGTTTGGCTCCAGGAGCTGGAAATTGGATACATTCTGGTCAATAATGAACTGGAATGAATTTCTCATCATCCCTAATTCAATAAATTTATTTGCAACAACAAATAAGCTTTTGTTGAATTGGATAAGCAGTGGAAAATTGTAGGTATTTGTGGATAGGGATGGATGGACTAACCTCCATCCATGCTGTTGTCTGTGCACTGAATCACTGCACAGTCTGGGGATGCCTGGCAAGCACTTGGCAGCCTCCTATCCCCCTCAGCGAGCCACCATTTTTCTAGGGATGTCAGAGAATTCCGCGATGGATCTCGGTGAGGCCGAATGCCAGTGCATTCGGCCCCCCGAAATCCATCACGGAACGAAGCCCCTGCCCCACCAACCCAAGTAAGGTGCGCGGGATGAAGTCCCCGCCGCCCCCACCCCACGAAAGGCATGCGAAATGGAGCACTTACTTGCTCCCATCCGCGCTGCTTTTAGGGAAGTACGAAAGCCCCTTATCTTTTACGAAATTTGATTCGTGGGGGGGGGAGGCGCTCTGTCCCCCCCCCAAATTCTGGCCGGAGGGGAGGCACCCCATCCCTCCCGCCGCAAATCCTGGCCGGCCGGGTCTGCAAATGGCAGCAGCCGTAGCTGCCGCCGTTTGCGTCCCTGCAGTCAGCCGTGATAGGCTACATAAATGTTTATGTAGCCTATCATGGCTGAGTTGAAAAAAAAAAAAAACCACGCATATGCAAATGGCGGCACCCATGGGCACCACCATTTGCATTCTTTATTTTGGCACGTCTAGTCTACGTAAACCTTTACGTAGACTACGGCAAAAATAAGGGGAACGCAAATAGCGTAGACATAAATAAATATGTATTTACGTAACCTATCACGGCTGGGGGAAAAAACCCTCAGTGTACGCAAATGGCGGCAGCTACCGCCATTTACGTACGCTGGGGTTTTTTCCCCTGCCATGATAGGCTATGTAAATATTTACAAAGCCTATCACGGCTCAATATAGGGATGCAAATGTCATAGCCATAGTCATAGTCATAGCCGCCGCCATTTGCGTCCCTGCAGGGCTGCCCAGCGGCTGGATGTCCAGCTGTGGGCGGCCGGAGCTGGCCGGCGGCTCCGTGGCTTGGCTGCAGAGTGGAGCCAGCCAGGCAAAATTCCAGGGGGAGGGATGGAGCGCCTCCCCCCCATCGAGGATCCTGGGGGGAGGGACGAAGCACCTCCCCCCCCACCGTGGATTGCCTGGCGTGGAGCCAGGTAGGTGTTCCATACATCCCTACATTTTTCACGAAATTGAGACTTGGGTTTTTCCATAAATACAATGTTGCATAAATGGCTGCCGTAAAGGGGCCACTTACACAACATTACAGGGGTAATGTCCCCTTTACAGCCACATTTACGTAGCATTACATTTATGGGGAAAAAACAAGCTGCCATTTTGCGGGGAAAAAGGAGCACCTCCAGCAACACCAGACAGGCGACTTAACAAGATCAGCCTCAGATGGCCTTCTCTCTGTCCCATCAGCCAGGACAGCTAGACTGATGGGGACGAGGGAGAGGGCCTTTTCTGTGGTGGCCCCCACTCTATGGAACTCCCTCCTTAGGGAACTCCACCATGCCCCCACTTTAAGGAGCTTCCGCTGTACATTAAAAACGTGGTTGTTCAGGCAGGCATTTGGGGTGGGTTGGGGTATTTTTTTATGATGTTTTTAATGTAGAATTTTATTGTTTTAAACTGTTTTATTATATGTCTTGTACATCGCCCAGAGTGGCTGGGTGACCAGCCAGATGGGTGATTAATAAATTTAATAAATAAACAAACAAAATAAAATGACATAGTAGTGGAAAATGGACTCTTGGACTGGACAGGCCATGTATTTCATGCAGAAAGGTTTCACTACCATCCTTATGGCCATATAGATCAAGTCACATCGACATGCTAAGTCTGAATGAGCCATCTTTCATTCCCACTTTATCCTTATACCCCTGTCTTATGCTCCTTCCCTTTCTGTGCAAGCCTAGGGATTTGGAGCAGCAGATATTAGCCAGGACATTTTGACAGGTACCACCATGACAGAATGCAAAGTAGCGTGACTGAGGGTACGATGCTGCTGAACCACAACTGAAACGTGGGTTGGGAGAGCAGGGGCAATTGAATGAACTGGAGGAATAAAACATGTATCTGGCTAGAATCTGTAATGAAGTTGTCTCTGTTCAACACAGTGACAGCAGCAAGCAAGAACTTATAAAAAATATATATATTCTAACACTGCACAGTGCAGCAGTGTTCTGATGCAGCTGGCTAAAGACATGTTTACACATATTTTAGAAACTCACCTTTTAACAAACCAGACATATGAACTTGTGCTTCACTGCTGGAACATATAAGATGTGCTTAACTAAATCAGCATCAAAACAGTGGCCATAAAGTCCAGCATTTTTTTTTTCCCATGCAGGAGAGTCAAATGTCTGCAGTAGCTCACCAAGAAAGCTTGGACGAGATGGTGATCTCCTATTATTTGTTCCAAGCCATTGGTATTCAGATGTACACAGTCTCTTTATATGGAGGTTTTATTTAGCTAAAATGGCTGTCTGTTGACAATAAACATATCCCCCATGTAGAACAATGGTATGGAACCTCAGGCCTGGCGGCCAAATCCAGCCTGCTTAGGAACCCAATCTGGCCACACCCCTTTAGCTGACCCCACCTGATTTCCCAAACCACCAATCATTTGGGGGGTTTCCTGGCTTTTGTGTTTTCCCCATTCTAAAAGAAGCATTAGCTATGTCACACCTCCAACAATTAGCCAACTGAGACAAACCCTTACTAAAGAGATGTTGTGTCATCCCAACAGGAGGGATGTGTGATTCTGGGTTCTCCGGGTGCCCACCTAGCCCCTGCCCCCAATCAGCAGTCCCCAGACCACACTTGAGCCCCCCTGCACTTGGTGAGCAGCCCACACTCATCCCAGCAGCCTTGTCAAGCTCCGCGGTCACCATTAAAAAAATAAATAAAATGGCAATCACAAAGATGTGTATCTTTGTGTATGCATGGAAATGCACATTTTTGCAACTGTGCATCTTGGCATATGTGTGAAATGCACATTTTTTCCAAAATGCATATTTTATGCACATACACAAAAATGCACATTCACAAAATGCACATTTTAACACACAAAGATGCACTTTCCAAAAAAAGGTGCATTTTTGTGTATATACAAAGATACGCATTTTCACGATCACCATTTTATTTTTAAAAATGGCAACTGTGGTAGTCGACGAGGCTGCGTGGACAAATGTGGGCTGCTCGCCTAGTGTGGGTAGGGGGCAAATGGGGGTAGGGGCTTTGCGACCGGAGCTCAGGAGTGAAGGCAGGGGGGGTTTCGCTGGATTCTTGGATGGAATTGGGGTTCCACACCAACCCTATCCAACAGACACAAAACAAAAGGTTTTTTGGCTGAATAAGATGCAAGCTGAAATCCATAGATACATCTAGGGAGGTATGAATTGTGTACCTTCAGTGCTGCTTGACTTGTGCAGTTTGCAGCCAGTGTTCTGTTCTGCCATTCACAAGCCCCCAGAATTGTCCTCTTTTTTTTTCCACTCTGAAAATGATGAAGATAAATCCATCCCGAAAACCATAATTACGGTGCCCAGTTATCTCCATGAGTCTTTAGAATCTGGCCTCAGTGGGGTCCATGGTGGAATTCTCCACCATCCCTAGTCAGCACCCAGTGGGAGGTGGAATTTCTTAGGGACCTGAGCTGACCAGTCTGCTTAAACCCTCAGTTCCTGTTAGCCATGTTGCTGAAACAACAGCTCCTTCCACGAAGAACAATCTCAGCCTAGAAGCTTCTGCAGAATGCTGTCCAAGATGCTATCAGTCTCTGCATAGCTGTTCTCTTCTTTACTCAGCATAACTGATGACCTAATGTGACCCTTGCCTTGCCACATTAGCTTCTTTTTACCGAAGCCTGCATGGACACTCAGTTGACTGGCTGTTTCCCCTGCGCCCCAAACCTAGACTGATCTCAAGATATGGGTCACTGCCTATAAAAGCATATGTCACATTTAGAGGTGGTGGGGAGGATTAAATAACTTCATGGGGGATATGGTTTTAATGGCCATTAGCCATGACAGATAACTGGAGGTGTGGGATGGGCAAATGAGCAATGTTCAATGTTCAACATTCTCCAAACATCAGCTCACTGCTCTCCTCAATTTGCACTCACATTTGCAGTCACTGTTCATTTATCATGAATGGAACCCTAACAGCTACCAAATGTGAAAGCTGTGCAAAATTTGCAGAAATTTCCCATATTGCACACATTTTCCCAATAAACTAAAGCATGGGTGATTTAAAATTTGCACATTTTGAGAAAGTTGTGCATTTTGAGAAAGTTGCACATTTTTAAGTACAGATTTTGTGACTGCAAACACAAATTTGGGAGTTAGCAAATTTCAGAGAAAATGTGCTCCTTTTCACATTCATGTTTGGGATTGCAAACAGGACATGTTTGAGTGATTTGTGAACTGAAGCAAAATTCTCATACATCCCTCCTGAAGCCTCCATTCAGAAGTGCACCAGATGTTGATGGTTTGATACCTGGAAATCAGATGCTGGGGACAAATAAAAGGCAAAGACCCTCATCTTTATGTCCTTTGAACCTGAATTCTCCATTTGCACCTACCAATGCTAACTTCCATTGATAGGCCTCTGCTCAACTGAATTTGTCTAATCTTAAACAAACAAACAAACAAACAAACAAACAAACATGTTGTGGCAATAAAAACTGAAGTCCAATGGTGTCTGTCCACCAGCAGAATGCCATCTTCCAGCAGAACAAATTTCCCCTTACTGCCTGCATGGTCACAACATCTGTTGAGGGTTGGGAGACAGCAGGGATCAGATTTTGGGGAGTGGACATGGGCTGCAGGGGGGAGAAAAAGAAAGGTCTGTCATGTGAGTGAAATCTGCTCATGTAACATTAGACTTCTCCAAAATTCCATAAGTTAGTTCTGTGTGGAGTGAAGAAGTGAAGAAGGCAGTCACTATCAAAGAAATGGAAAATAGTGACTGCCTGCTTTGTTTGAGGCTGATGACTTAAAAAAAATCTTTGAACACAAAATGACAAGAGAAGGAACACAGTAATTCATTGACAGGAGGGGCCCATTCAGAGGAGGCCCTTATCCAAGGAACTGTCATAAGCTTTGAACTCATATTGAGTTCCTCCAAGTGTCTTAATTAGACTCCAAGATAGATTTCATGGGGTGTTGACATTAATAGACTTTCTATGCATGCTGTCTGGACCTCGGTAACCAATTCATGATGGACCACTTCCCAAGAGGGAAAATGGCAGAAGCATATTTTCATTTTGGTGTGACCAAACTAGGGATGTCAGAGAATTTCACAACGAATCTCAGGGAGGCCAAATGCCAGTGCATTCAGCCCCCCGAAGTCGGTGGTGAAACGGTCTGCCCCCCCGCCCCCCGGGACGGGACTTACCTTTTGCGAATGTCCCTGGCGGCGGCGGCTCCGGCGGCGGTGCGGCGGTGGTGCGGCAGTGCGGCAGTGGTGTGGCAGCGGTGCGGCGGCAGCGGCAGCCAGTCTTCTGACCGGCTGCCACCACCGCCATTTCCAGTAAAAAAAGCAAAAAAACAAAAAAAAACGTGATAGGCTACGTAAACATTTACGTAGCCTATCACGGCTAGATTTAAAAAAAATACCGTGATAGGCTACGTAAATGTTTACGTAGCCTATCACGGCTGAGTAAAAAAACCAAAAAACAAAACTGCGCGTACGCAAGTGGCGGCGCCCATGGGCGCCGTCATTTGCGTTCCTTATTTTGGCACGTCTAGTCTACCTAAACATTTACATAGACTACGGCGAAAATAAGGGGAATGCAAATAGCGTTCCCCTTATTTTCGCCGTAGTCTATGTAAATGTTTACGTAGACTACACGTGCCAAAATAAGGGATGCAAATGGCAGCGCCCATGGGCGCCGCCATTTGCGTACGCGCATTGTTTTTTTCCCCACTCAGCCGTGATAGGCTACGTAAACATTTACGTAGCCTATCATGGCTGACTGCAGGGACGCAAACGGCGGCCGCTACGGCCGCTGCCATTTGCAGTCCCAGCAGGACAGGATTCACGGTGGGAGGGACAGGGCGCATCACCCCCGGCCAGAATTTCGGGGGGGAGGGACGGGGCGCCTCACCCCTGGCCAGAATTTTTTTGGGGAGGGATGGGGCACCTCCCCCCCTGGCCAGAATTTCGGGGGGAGGGACGGAGTGCCTCCCCCCCACCGCAAATCAAATTTCATCAAAGGTAAGGGACTTTCGTATATCCCTGGACCAAACACAGGGCATTTTTGCTTTCCAGTGTATTCTAACTTTACCGCTACCACAGTTGTTATTCCATCACCTTGATACTATCAGAATCCCATGCAGGATGTGGGAGTAATATATTAATCAAAGTAAATTATTGCCTACATTCATGCTTGTTGTGAGCAAAGCACAATATTTCAAATTACCATGAACCCGATTATGGCAATAGATGTAATAAAAATATGGGTTTAATTATTTAGAGCATTTATTTCAAATGTCTGCTTTATTTACAAAACGATGTGGCATTTTTGTAATTGGCTCATGCTGCATTAACAACAGCTCTGGACTCCTTTGTCAGAGACGACCAATAAACTGAGCTCTAGACAGAGGACATAGGAAGGTTAATCTGCATTGTGCTGTCCCTAAGAAACATTAGGATCATTTGTCCCTAAGAAGCAAAGTCTACATGATACAGCAGAAGTCCTGCGTAGGGATGGATGGACCCATCTCTGTTTGGGGCACGGAAGCTCGATGATCTCCCCCCCCCAGCTCTCATGGCCTGGACCCACTTGGCAAGCGTCCCTGCTCGCCCCGCCTGCCCACCGAGCCGCCCCTCCTCTCTGCACCAAGGACTTCCATAGTCAAGCCCTTGTGCTTGACTGCTGAGTCCTCAGTGTGGCCAGCCCCCAGCACTCTTACGTTGGCTCCTCCTCCTGAGGAGGCCCGGGCGAGAGCACTTCAATGCCACCAAGCACTTCCTCCCCATGCTGAACCAAAATGAAATCTTGCCCAACTGCACCAGCCAAATTCAGCTAATCTCAACAGGGAAAGGACCATGTTGTATCTGCCTGCCATATTATTGTGGAAGATGAAGAGTCTGTCAAAAAAAAGAGAGGTGGCAACCATAATTAGGTACTAACATGATTAAACACAAAGGGATTCAAACCCAGGCTTTCAAGAGTTGAGGAGTCAAAGCTCTCTGCCTGGATGGATCAATCTGTCAGTTTTTATTATTCCTGCATTGTTGTTGTTTCTTTAAGCCCAGTTCTTTCTGTCTTAAATATGAATAAGAGTGCAATCCTATCAAGATAGACATCACCCTCCAAACTTGGAAGCTGGTGCCTATCCAATGCAGGGCAGATGGAGCACACAGGGTATCCTTTCCCTCTCCAGCCACCCGTGTTTCTGGCTAGGTGTGTTTTCAAGCATCTAGACATGGCTTCAAAGAGGGGGAGGGAAGGGGCCTGGTGACCCTATAGGAAGATGTCCAAAGCAGCCTCCACAGTCTCCCCGCCGCCCCCAGGACCGTTCCCTTTTCACCCTCTCCATGCTCTGTTTATGAGCGTGGAGATGGTGGCTGCATGGAAACAAGCACACCAACTATGAGGGGGCAGGGAGCATGGTTTCTGGATACCGAGGTCAGATGACCTCAGTTTCCAGAAACTGAAAAATTCTATGGCTGTCTAGACAGAGTCTAGTGGACATAGGATTGCTCTCCCCAGGTTTTTTTTTTTTTTTGTAAATGCTAATAAAAAATGTACTGGAATAAAATTGTCACCCATCCCTTTTATAAAGTAGTGGACCACTCTGGGGAGAGAGGCACAGTTGTCGAAAGAGTCACAGAACTTCCCTCTATAGTTGTTTCCTTGCACTAACATGTGATGGCAGGGTCCTTGCTCTGTTCTACTACTCCTACTCTCAATACAATCTGTGTAGTAGATAAAGTCATAGGATCAACCCAACATAATGATTGGCATCCTGGAAAGGCATCAGAAACAACCCTCTCTATTTTTGACTGCCCTTTTTCTGCTCTGGCATCTCCTCTGGTGTCCCAGGATTGTCAAGGAAGGTTTGCATTATGTGATTATGTCCACTTTTTTTTTTCTCTTTGTCCTGTTTATCTGGACTGGTGAACACTAGGATATGTCAATGCTATTCCTTATGCTTCTTCTTCAAATAGGTACTCCTGTTCTGAATTTCCTAAGAATGTTCTCTGATGTTTCCTCAAAGTTCACTTGTCTAACCTGAAAACTTAGATGTGTTCGTTTAATGATATATAATTTCAACAAAAGCCTGACAAAATACTCATTCTTTGAGATGGGTCACATTGAATACATCCCAGCCACATTTCTATTTGTACCATCTGAAGTCTTGTTTGTCTGCCACTGTGTACATTCATCCATAAACAGCCTGAGATATCCAGACAGTAAGAATATGCCACTCATGACAATAGACACTCCCCAAAGTGGCAAGAAGTGAGGGGCCATTAGAACAGAAGTGGAAATCTCCTCCTTTTTATGATGAACAATGGGGAAATTCCATTTTGCAACATCCCTATTTATCTTCAGTATGCTCCATCTGACAAAATCCCTGCAGCTTCGTAACTGAAGTGATGAAAAACATGTTCTGACCACTTTGTAGGTCACTCCTTTTGATACTTCGGAAGTGAGGGGCACATAATGTTCTAGAACTGTTCATTGGCCAATTTCCCCATTGCTTGTAATTTTCCTCTGTTGGAAGATTAGAATGGCTTTTATTCTTTCTATGCTTTGTGCTGGGACCAGTCAGTCTTCCTTGCCAGATAGAAGAAAGGGGTGGGGGGTGGGGATTCAGATCCTTTTCTGCCCAGTACATACAATTTGACCCCATCCTGCATAGTCATTCAGGGAGTTACAACCATTGTTTTGGGAACTGAGCATCATGCCATGAGCCATTTGGCTGCAGACTTAATTGTGCTGTTTCCCTAAAACTGACAGGTGTATGAAATATTCAGGACTTTCTCAGGCTGGAAAATGCCTCCAGTCATGCTCCATCCCCCCTTACTAGCTTGTGTTGGAAAATGGAGACACTAAATAAATAAATTATAGCAAGACTATGCCAACACAGAAGGAGATCAGCAACTTTAGTAAACAGGAAATGCTACCTGTTGACCCTTACCAGGAACATTTGATCTAATGAAAGAACAATGAGTCCTGAATCTTGCATGACAGATCCTGCCAATTGTATGGTTTGGTAGCATTCTGATGCATAGGATTGGTTCACACACTTCTTCCCCATGTTGCTTTCCACTCCACTTTGTTATCACGTGGATGAAAGGGCCATACAGGACAGAGGTGTTGAACCTCAGGTCTCCAGACCAAATCCAGCCCACTTGGGGTCTCAGTCCATCCCTTTTGCATTCCTTCAGAGGGTCATGCCCCCTTCCCTGCCCCCATCGTCTTTCCCCTGACCACAACATGTATGGTGGTTTTCTGGCTTTTGTGCAGTTTTTCTCCATTCTATAAAGGTTGAAATGACTCCACTAGGGCTTAGTTACTGGAAATAAGAACCTTATGCTAAGAGATACTAGTATTTTCGGTATTTTGGAACCACTCCTTTGCCTTGGGCACCACCCACACCTGGAAGCTTCTCCCATGCCCCCTGGGAGCTTCTCTGAAATTAAATTCAGTGCATGGGATGAAATAAGCTTTACACACCTGATGTAAGAGAAGCCCATGATGTGGTTTCTTTCTTCCCATGTCTCTATTGCTCTCCTCTGGGGACAGGTGAAGGGGAAAAAGTACAAGAAAGTATCAAGATGTTACATATATAGCTACATTCTAGACATCTAGAGATGTCATTGGGATATGGATTCCTTGGTTTGGAAAATGAAACTTCTTCTCAAGTATGGGATAAGAATTATGACCCCTGGGCAGTATCCAATGGGGCTGCTTCACTCCCACTAATTCCATTGTGCCTGTGGGACTCACTGCTTGCATAACAGGGAACTAGAGCGGCAACCAGATAAATGAGCAGAAATATTCATTTCCAGCTTGGGACAGGCCAGCAAAACTCCTTTCTGTGAGCTCCACGGATTGGCTCCATTACAGAAATGAGTGTTTCCACTCATGTCGTGTTGCTTCTAGAACTACTAGCTCCCTGTTGCACTAGTGGAGAGTCATGCTAGTGTGTGGGCAGAATAGGATACTGCCCCCTGAATTCCTCCCTGGCTTGGATTTTAATTCAAGACAGAAAAGAACTCAGCTCCTCCCATCTGTCCACCACCTCCAGTGTCCTTGGGGGCATAACTTCTATGATTATGATTATTAAATTAATAAATATTTAAATTAAAATGAATAATAATTTATCTTATTGTTAACTTCATTTCTTTTGCTAGCCATGTTGAGGTGTCTATAAGAAGAAGGGGTGCAAACCTCTAAACAAACGAACAAACAAACAAAATAAATAAAGGAATCAGAATAAACTGTGCTTTCAGTATCATGGTACTGTTCTGGATCATTTATCTAAGTTGGGCCTGAAAGGTAAGGTATTCTGGTGGATACAGTTCTTCCTGGAAGGTGGTGCTGAGGGATTTCTGTTCCACCCCATGGGTATCTTCTTCTATTTTGTTCTCCCGTGGTGTTTATGGTTCTATTGTGTCCCCCCATGCTTTTCAGTGTCTACATGAAAAAACTGGGGGTAGTCATCTGAAAGTTTGGGCTGAAGTGTCATCAGTGTGCAGACGATACTCACACACCTCTATATCTTCTTTCCATCTATTAATGCTCAGGAGACTGTGGAGCTGTTGAACTGGTACCTGGTGGTGGTGTGGGGATAGATTAGGACAAACAAGCTAAGACTTAAACAAGACAAACCATAGGTGTTCTGGGCAGGGAAACTGAGTAGTCTGGATGGAGATTTATAACCAGTCTTAGATGGGGTTCCCCTCCCCATGAAGAATCAAGTGCACAGTTTGGGAGTTCTCCTGGACTCAACACTAACTGGGGAAGCTCAGGTGGTTGTGGCAGGAATTTATGAGAAATTTGTTTCAGTTCAATTTTGGTCACACCCAGTTCACAATTTACAGATTAAACATGGACTTGGACGTATTCTGTGGTCAAAATCCATACATTTGGGAGCTTGAAATGTGTCATGTGATTCACATCAGTCAGCATGCATACATTTGAAAAATGTGCATGAAAAATGCATACCTTTGAAAAATGTGCACAAATACACTTCAGAAGAAGAATGCATACATTTCAAAGATGCACACAACTGATGTGTACATTTGGGGAAAAAAAGCACAAAAATACACAGAGATGTTCATGCAACCCCCACCCCACCCCCCAACACAAAGTTCGCAATCCAATATGAACTCATGTTGGAACAAGCTTTGAGATGGAATTTGGAGGACTTCAGAAAGTTGGAGTTTTGCTGATTCATACATCCTTAGAAAGCCATGGTCAGGAGTGCTTTTTACTATCTTAGGTTGCTACAGCCACAGTCCTATCTGAAAAGTTATGACCTTGCTGCAGTTGTCCATGCACTAATGATGTCCAGGCTAGACTACTGTAATGCACTGTACTTTGGGCTGCTTTTAAAGGCTGGGCAGTCAGCTCATGGGACACCGATACTGCACCAGCTGCACCGGTTGCCAGGGCATCTGTGAGCCCAATTTAAAGTGCTTTTTTCACCTTTAGAGCAGGGATGGGAACATGTGGACCTCCAGATGCTGTTGGTAGGCTGCAACTCCCATCATCCCTCACCATTTGCTGTGCTGGCTAAGGATGATGGGAATTGCAGTCCAACAACATCTGGAGGACACTATCTCCCCCACCCCTGCTTTTGTGCCTTTGGGACCAAATTACCTGAAAGACCACCTTCACCTGTACCAGCCTGACCACCTCTTAAACTCAGGAGCAAAGGCCCTTGTCATCTGCCCACCTCCAAGAAAAGCCTGGTTGTTCGGCACAAGGAAGACAGCCTTTTCAGCAGTGGCCCCATGTCTCTGCTATGCATACCAACTGCAGTCCAACATGCCCCATCACATCAGAATTCAAGAAAGCCAAAAGACCCATTTGTTCTGTTTTCTTTCTTTCTTTCTTTCTTTCTTTCTTTCTTTCTTTCTCTCTCTCTCTCTCTCTCTCTCTTTCTTTCTTTCTTTTTGAGTTGTGCTTTATTTGATAGCTGAGGGCTTGCTTGCCCACAACGAGGAACATAAGGAAGCTGTCTCATACTGAGTCCGACCACTGGTACATCTAGACAAGTATTGTTGACACTGGCTGGCAGCTGCTCTCCAGGGTTTCAGACAGGATTCTCTGCTAGACCTACCTGGAGATGCTGGGGATTGAATCTTGGACCTTCTGCATGCAAAACATGTGTTCTGCCACTGAGCTACACCCCTTCCTCTGTTGATTTATTTATCCGTTTACTGGATTTTCGCATGAGATGTTGTTTTATTATTATTATCATTGACTTTTATTACTTATTTTGTGCTTATTGTTACATCACATTTTATTTTGAACACCACCTTGAGAAGGTCTTTCCTCTTTACCCTTAAAGCAGGAGTGGACAACTTGTGGCCCTCCAGATGTTTTGGCCTACAACTCCCATGATCTCTCACCATTGACTATGCTAGCCAGGACTGATGGGATTTGTAGGACAACACATCTGGAAGGTCACAATTTGCCCATCCCTTCCTTAAAGACTAGGAGAGAAAAAACCTATAACCATGATTAACCTACCTCTTTCTCATTGGTATGATCCAAGACTGAAAAAGAAATCACCAGATATTTTGAAAGTGAACATGATCACCCAGTTTCCCAAAGCAAAAAGGAAACTTAACTGGCCAATTGGAGTCCATCCTATTCAATTTGCAATGGGAAATCCCCCCCCCACCTGCTATCTAATCCACAAACTTTTAAAAAGAAACAACCCAGCATTAGTTATAAATAGATTTACTTTTATACAGATTTACAATGTTTACTTTGAAATTTACTGCAGTAGATTGCTTTTCACATGAACACAAAATATACAGACCACTTAATCCTCCAAGGAAGAAATGATGAGCTTTGATTTAATATTTGTGGGCTTTGGGGTTTTATGAATAAACATTTCCTAACTAATAGAAAATAACGATACTTTCTTTCTTCTTGACAGAAGATTTTTTTCCTCTACTTTTTTTTTTCCTCCCCCACACACTTCACTTCTCCGATTCAGCAAAGGGGATTGGTGCACGATAGCCTCCTCGAGTGTCATTTTTTTTTTATTGGTAGAAAGGTGGGGTACAAATCAAATCAAATGAATAAATACGTGGCAATCTTCTCCATCTGATTTTTTTCTTTTCTTCCTGGAATGGGAACTGAACATGTGGATTGAAAATGCATAAGGATACACATTTTGAGATGAGTAGGGATGGGCAACCACAACGTTCTTCATCCCCCAAATAAATCCCCCCCTCTTGAACAGTCCTGTTGAATATCAGCCCCCTGGGGGGGTGATGTTTGAACACACTTCTGAAAAGGGCCCAAATATCCCCCACACACATGCACACACTCACACACATGATATCATCCTGGCTACTAAAGAAAAGCTTACCATGTCAGCAGCCAGAATGGGGTAGCAGGCTCTGTTGGTGAGTCGATGAGCACTGTGCTCTCAGAAGGGATAATCCTACTGAGGCCTGTCCTTCAACCATACCTCTTTGCTTCAGAAAACACTTGGGATGTGTTAGGTGCTGTACACTGGCCTCTTCTGATTGGGATTATGAAGTCTGAGCAACAACTTTCTTCATCATCCCCAGCCATTAACATTTTATGTTGGGGATGATGGGATATGTAATTCAATCTCCATGACCCCAGACAGAAGATGCTGCAGCAGGGGAGGAAAACACAGGCCCAGGGGGCAACATTTGGCCTTTGGGTCCCAAACTGGCCCTTGGGGTTATCCATAATGCTATGGCCCCTTCCACTGGGCCCCTTCCCTTTTCCTGACCACCAATAATTTAGAGGTATCCCAGCATTTGTGCAGGTTTTTCTCCATTCTAAAAGGTCGAAATGACTCTACCTAAGGCTTAGCTGTCAGTAGTAAGTGCTTTAAGCCACAATAGGCTGGCATTGTTTTGTCTTTTGGCTCTGTCCCTTTTGTCTTCAGCACCATGTTCCAGTGGAATGCAGCTCACAAGAGGTTCTCTGAAACTGAAAGAGGCTCCCCACCCCTGTGCTATACTGTCAATGAATTGCCTGCATCTTGCCTGCATTCAAGGAAGCACAATGGCTGTGGGGAGGGTGTGGGGAGAAAGGCAGGAGTGGTCCTTTCCCATCTAAGAAGAGGCCCCCACTGGAGTTACTACCAGAGCCTGCTACTCCCCTTTCTGAGCACACCCTTCGGTGTGGTGGGGGGTTCTAGTTTTCATTAGAGCTGTGAACAAATGACCTCTCAAAATTCTCCACCCTATTCAAGGGCAGAGAAATTGGGGAGGGGGGATAGGGATGGCGGAGAATTCCGCCATGGACCCCAATGAGTCCGTGGTGGGATGGAATACTTACCTCTGCCTCCCTGTGGACTTCCTGGCCGGATCCTCCCTAGTGGTGGCTCCGTAGCGCCAGTGATATGGCCACCATTGGCATGCCATATCACTGGCTGAGGGCTCACTCCAGACGCAAATGACATACTGCGCGCCATTTGCGGCCGTAAAGCTCATAGATTAAGCTAAATGCAGTCGTAAATGGTTGTATTTAGCTTAAACTAAGGGCTTTATGGCCACATATGGTGCCCAGTATGTCATTTGTGCCCAGAGTGAGCCCTCAGCCAGTGATACGGTATCACAATGGCGGCTGTATTGCTGGTGCTATGGAGCCAGTGGCTAGGTCTGTGGAATCGGCACGGAGCAGAGCCATCTGAAGAGGATTCCCGGGGAGGGACGGATCACCTCCTCACAAGGGCGGATTCCCCACTGGGGCAGCAGGTAGGGAATCTGCCCATCCCTGGGGGGGGGGAGGACCATTTCACTGCATTTCTCCAGTTGGAGGAGAAATTCTCCAACAATTTCTCAAAGATTGGGCTCACCATTGGCAAGGGCTATATCACAACTTCTTTTCTTCCCCCCCCCTTAAGGTTTTGTTGTTTGTTTGTCTTTTGCACTGCCATGGCAAATGTCAACAGTCAGCAGCAACTGTGTTGGCAGCCTGGCCTCCATTTGGCATTCTTCACAATACCTGAAGAGCATGGAAGGGCTCTGGAGAACATCATTCATCGTATCTAGCATTGGCCTGGGGGGGTGGGGGAAGGAAGGTGAAACCCACCTACCCCAAATGGGGAAGAACATTACAGGAACTTCTGCAAGGTTGTCTTTTATTTCTGGGGGGTGGGGGAGTAGAAAAGAAAAATCTCAGGACTTTTCCAAGAAAAATGACACATTTTGGATCAGTTCTAGTTGTCCTTCTTGAGGACGCTTCCCTTTCCCCAGGATCTTCCAAACATTACATTTCTTAGGGGTGATTGTGGATACATCTTGCCTCTAATCGCCTTGGTGGATGATATGAGGAGGGCTCTGGATAGGGGTGAATGCTCCTTCCTTTTTCTCCTCGACCTCTCAGCAGCTTTTGATAACATTGACCACGGTATTCTCCTGGACTACCTGGAGGGATTGGGCATTGGAGACATTGTATTGCAGTGGTTCCGGTCCTTCCTCTCCAGCAGGTACCAGAGGATAGCACTGGGAGAGGAGGTTTCAGACCCATGGCCACTCATTTGTGGGGTGCCACTGGGTTCCATCCTCTCCCCAATGCTGTTTAACATCAATGTGAAGCCGCTGGGGGCTATCATCAGGAAGTTTGGGGTGCAGTGTCATCAATCTGCGGATGACACACAGCTCTACCTCTCATTTAATCTTCACCAAGCTTGGCCGTAGAATCCCTGTCTGGAGACAGGGAGTGGCTGGATGGGGAGGAATAAGCTGAAGGTGAACCCTGACAAGACTGAGGTACTTTTGGTGGGAGACAAGAGGAGGTTGGGGGATGTTGACCTGGTGTTGAATGGGGTATGGCTACCCTTGAAAGACCAAGTCCAGAGCCTTGGGGTCATTTTGGACTGCCAGCTGCCCATGGAGGTTCAGGTGTCAGCTGTGAGCCAGACAGCGCTGTTCCAACTTGGTCTGATATGGTGGCTGCGCCCCTTCCTTCCCAACCATCTGTTCCCATCGGTAGTACATGCCCTGGTCTCCTCTTGTTTAGACTACTGTAATGCGCTCTACATGGGGTTACCCTTCAAGACGGTTCGGAAGCTGCCGCTGGTACAGAACGCAGCAGCTCGCCTGATTGAAGGCAGCTGCCGGCAACATCACATCACTCCAGTGCTGAAGGAGTTGCACTGGTTACCAGTTGTTTTCCGGGCCAAATTCAAGGTGTTGGCTTTGATCTTTAAAACCCTATATGGTTCCAGCCCAGCCTACCTCAAGGAGCACCTCCAGCAACACCAGACAGGCCGCTCAACAAGATGAGCCTCAGATGGCCTTCTCTCTGTCCCATCAGCCAGGACAGTTAGGTTGGTGAGGATGAGGGAGAGGGCCTTCTCTGTGGTGGCCCCCACTCTGTGGAACTCCCTCCCTAAGGAATTCCGCCATGCCCCCTTGTTAATGAGCTTCCGCCATGCCTTAAAAACATGGTTATTCAGGCAGACGTTTGGGGTGGGGTGGGGTATTTTTTAGAAATATGATGTTTTTAATGTAGTATTTTATGGTTTTAAATTGTTCTTTTGTTGTACATTGCCCAGAGTGGCTGGGTGACCAGCCAGATGGGCGATTAACACATTTAATAAATAAATAAATAAACAAACAAACAAACAAAGCAGGGCAGAGAGATGATTACACAATGAAAGGCAGGGCACTCATACACACTGCTCAGCCACCTCTTAAGAAAGGGAAGAACGAGAACCCGGAGCACCATCCCTGGGAATTCCTCTGAAATTTCTTCTCCTTTGAATTTCTGTTTGAAAGCAATTTCTTTTCTATCAAATTGAATGAGAATGGTCAAAAATAATGGGGGAAGAAATTTTGGGCTCACAGCACAAATTTAGATGGCGAAGGACTCAGTAGATTCATGGAGGAGAGATCTATCAAAATGCTGGACCAAAAGGCTCTTGGTCTGATCCATCAGGGTAATGTGGATGTGTCTATGCCCACCGCAGCATCATTATGTTTTTGTCCGTTTGGTTCTCCTGTCTGAAGTGTAACATTTTACATCTGCCTGTTAAATTGTATTTCGTTGCTTTCATGTTATTCAAAAGTTGCTTGTGTGGAGGTGGCTTTCAGACTTCAGTACATATTCCCAAGTTGGTATTTAAGAGACGATTAAAACACTGCTGTTTGTAGGGCTAATAAAGAGAATGTTGGCTTTGTTTGTGCTATAGACCTCTAGTACAAACTGCAGAATGTGTAAAAGAATAAATTTATTTGCAGCCATGTAATTAGAGGGTATATACACTCCTTCTCATTCCTGTAATTAAAAGGAAACTTTTATTTTTTTTTTTTGCTTTCCCAGAGGTAATTTTAGAGAGAGAGTAATTAGAAAACTATATTACTTTTGAAATCAACACTTTTTTTTTTTGTCCCTACACACTTTGAAGTAGAAACACATGCTTCTCCCCCACCTCCCTCCCACTGGTACTATTGCTCTCTCAAGAACACATTTTGCAATCCAGAGTGTAAATGGAGAGTCAATTCATGGAAAGGACTGGCTTTGTGAAAACTAAAATAAGGGAAGAGAATCTGTGCCTGTACTTACAAGTGCTTTGTTCAGCAAATAAATTGCTAAGTTGCAAAGACTCTCTGAAAGAAGAAAAAAATCTGTCTTAAATATGGAGGTAAAATCTCTGAGCACATTAATCAACACACATCTGCAAGGTTGTAAACTTACACATCTACCCTGTGTTATAATTACTTGTGGGAGCTAATAGAGACAGAAAAAAAGGGCCAAGGCTCCTTAGCAACCCAAACTGCTTTCCTCTTCAGAGCAAAAGGAGCTGAAACTTCTCTATAGGTATTGAGAGAGAATTATACTTTGCATTTTGTTGTATTTTTCCCAAAGTGGGAAGTCGTTGGGAGTTATATTTACTTCTTTTGGAAGAAAATACATGTGAAAATGTGTTCACTTAAGAACTTAAGAATCGGATCATACAGATGGCTCATCTAGTTAGGCATGGATGAATTTGTCTGTTCCACTTCCTACAAGTTTCGAAGCACCAATTCATCCCATCCCATTTCCACAACAGTTTACGATGGGGGGGGGGGATAAAAAGTCAGAAAACTTGTACACATCCCCCCAAATATACCCATTTTTGTATGCAATTACCCCAAATAAATCCCTTTTTTGCAAACAAGTTCCCCCAACATACGACTTTTTAAATGTCGTTTCCACCAAAGTACACATTTATTTATTTCTTTTTTGGGATTGGAGAGCTGCATTGAAACATTCAGAGAAGTGCAAAAATGGAAGGATAATTGCATTCCAGTTAGTGTATTAGTTCAGGAAGTATGAATTAGGTATTCATATTATAATGAGAACCAAACAAATTTGTCTCCCTTCTCTGCGTCTAGTCCAGTAACTTTTTTCTCACAGCCTCTTAGAGCAGCCATGCTTTATGGTAGGACATGTCATGCCAGCACATCTGACTTGGAGCAGCAGCTTTACAACAGTTTTGCAGCACTGAGATTGCACTGCTTTCTGGCCGTAGCCCTAGAACTGCTTTCATTTGGGCTGGATCCAGACTTAGTCTTTCATTAGAGCAGATCTACTGAAATCAGTGGGACTTAATTGTGGTCTTCCCAGAGGCATTTCGCTGGCCACTGTGGGAACTAGGAAGTTGGACTAGATGGACCTGATCCAGCAGGGCTATACTTATCTTTGCAACAAAATGCACAGAGTATGGCATTTTGTGGTATACTACCAAGGATGGCACGGGAGCCCAATTTTGTCTGGGAATCCAGTGGAAGCCACCCCCCCGCCCGTACCCCCCAGGCCCACTTGCCGAGCCCCTGACCCTGCTCACCCCTGCAGTTGCAATTTTCTAAAAACTAAAATGGTGATCGCAAAACTGCGCAAATTTGCATATGCTTGAAAATGCACATTTTGCAAATATGCAAATTTGGGTATGTGCAAATATGTGCATTTCTGCAGAATTGCGCATTTTTGCACATATGCAATTGCCATTTAAAAAAAATGGTGACCGCGGAGCTCAACGAGGCTGCCAGGTTGAGTGTGGGCTGCTCTCTGAGCACGGGAGGGGTTCGAATATGGTCCAGGGACCAGCAAGTAGGGGCAGGGGTTGGGCAGGTGCCCAGAGAACCCAGACAGGGATGGGTTCACACATCCCTATCTACCTGTGAAATACCTCTGCCTCCATTTTGGTCCCCCTGCAGGGTCTGTCCCAGTATTCTCTCTGTCTCAAGTCTTTTTTTTCTTTTTTTTTTCTGGCACCCATTAAGGGTAAATTGATTCATCTTCCATTATCTAGGCTGCCTGTGGCCCAGTGATAACGGACCCCCTCCAAAACAACAACAACAACAACAACGTCATAGGGGCAGCAGGCAGCAGTCATGCTCCAGTAGTAGGAAACCAGGCTTAAGATGACGGTGGCCTATTGCATTATACCAACTGATGTCACTATCACTGTTACAAATGGAACGAGCAAGCTTTTCTTTTCTCCTTCCAATTATTATATGCCATTTTTGCCCCCTGATAATGAAAGGTAATGATACTAATGAGTTCTTCTCACCATTCCCCACTATTTATTGTTACTTGCAATAATGTTTTGCTTTAATAAATCTTCCCATTCGGAATTTTCCAATGCATGCCAATTTCATGCCATAAATATATCCCCCCAAATATGCACAACTGCTGTCTGGTGTGAAAAGATAAAACTATTTTACAAAGATTTATTGGACTGTTAGTGTTTTTTAACATCTGTGGCTTTAGATGGTTAGTACTTTGCTTTCCTCTTTTTCCCAGACTCTGACAATACACGAGGGCAGGTTTAATTGTCAATATTAAAAATTTAAGAGCTGCACATCACATGGCCATACAGATCATTTGTTCAGAGCTGTTTTCAGGAAAAACTTTTCACCATCTGTTGTTTGTGAGTTTTCCCATGCAGGCGGGAAGCATGGCATAAATGCCAAACTTGGTTGAATTTGATCAGACTGCCAATTTAGGGCCCTGGGAAACTGGATTTCCTTAGACAGAAAACACACAATATAGAATGATAGGGCTAGCCCACCCAGGTGAATGGCTGCCATGTGATCACTCCTGTGTATTCCCAGGAGGTCACAATAAAAAAATGTATTGTGCGTTTGGATGTTCATGGATTACATTACCACAAAGGCCCAAAATTTGGTTAATAATTCATAGCTGTATTACATAACCACCTGAAAACAGATTTCTGCACTTTTCACACTCATGCAAATAAATGATGGCAATCACATATTTACTGATGTGCAGTAATCCAAACAGTGGAGGCTGGTGGCTCCGATTTTGGTGGGGTATAAATCAATTTCAAGTTTCAGTCAGAACCGGCCAGAACTCTAAAGGAGCTACCCAGGGTGCTGAACCCATTTGGGAGAATAGGATTGAATACCTTGGATAGCTGCTTTAGAGTTCTGACTGGTTCTGACTGAAACCTGGAATAGATTCACAACCCCATCAAAATTAGAGCCACCAGCCTACACTGTATCCAAAAAAGTTGGGGCGGGGGGACTACAGACTCCATCATGGAGGAAATGCCACTGCATTGGGGACAGGGATGGAAATGGATTATCTTAGCTCCAGGGAAGTCACCCCCCCCCCCCCCGTTCTAGGGTGTTTCAGTGAAACAGGACTCCCTTGGTCCAAATCCTTCCTTGATCTAGCCCAGGCATTCCCCCTTTTGCTATTACCACCCCAGGGGAAGAACCATGATGGTGGCAGAGGGTTCCACACCTGCAGGCAAGAGACTTGCAAGGGTGGATCTCCCTCTCCACTTGTGGACTCCCTTCTCTGTGGTTGCAAAGGGAGAACACCATAGGACACCATCCTATGTCCCCTTGGATGCCTTCTCGGTGACCATAGGATTTCAGCATTAGTTATTTATATATATCCCTTCAATGGGGTCAGAGTGGCTGCCAACTTTTCCAAGTACTTTCTGAGTTTTTGTACTCACCCCCCCCCCCCCGCTTTTTCTGGGTATGTCAGCGTTCCCATGTGAAAGCCAATAGTGTTTGTGTGTGTATGAGAGAGAGAGAGAGAGAGAGACCTTCTTAATCTGAACAGGAAGTGATATGTTTTAAACTTAGTATAAGTTAGAATGTATTGTTATATGATACTTTCGTGTAGCCCACAATGCTGGTTGTAGGATCTGTTAAATTTTGCTGGTTTGCTTTAGAAACGAATGGTTACAAATGTATAGGTATAGATAGATGATTATAGATGATAGATAGATAGATAGAGAGATAGACAGATAGACAGATAGACAGAAAGATAGACAGATGATAGATAGATAGATAGATAGATAGATCCATCTGGGGCTGATATATTGTTTTGCAATCTGAATTGTTCGTGGATTGTTCAGTGTTGGTGGAATAATATGGGATTGTTTAATATGTGCTGTTTTGATGGTCCTATGGCAATGCTGGTTCTTTGCTAAATCATAAGGTAGTGGATATGTTCTGATTGAAATGTGTTTTTATGTATTTTCTGATTATTTTATTCCATGCTGATGTTGTGGTGAGTCATTTTGGGCATGGTTTAGAAAGTGATAATGATTATGGTGCTCCACCAGAACTTGGATATTCATTCTAACAGATGTGCTTCAGTTGCAGTTTCCATAATCATAGTGGCATTTCTAAAGTTGCCATGATGATCACCAACACCAGAGTAAGAGAATATCCATGGCATCCTGATTCATGCACTGAGCATGTCCATGCAATCCTAGGGATAGATAGGTGAGATCTCAGTCTTGTTGCACCTTAAAAATGTGCAGCATGTTTAACCAGATGTAAGTCCTGCTGTATAGGGATGACTGTCTAGCCAGTGTATTTAGGAATGACTGCATTTATTTTGTAGGCAAGATTCTACGCCATCAGATGAATCTCATAAGCCAGCCCATAAAGTTGAAAACAGCTTCAGCAGTATATGCCAGCTCCTTCTCAAAACTGTAACTCAGTCACACCATGGACAATTCTACTTGCCACCCCCTTCCAGATTAACATTTGTGGTCCAGACTATAATTTGCAATAAGCAAAGAGCATGTCCTATAGTAGAATTGCTGCAGAAAAAAATGCTCTGGATAAGAATTAAATTTGGACACATACAATGAGGAAAGAGAAAAAGGCCATGGACTCTGCTGAATTTAGAAGAAGATGGTTTTTTTTTCTTCCCCAACCTGAAATATTGGGCACAATCTTGCCAAATTTTAAATTCTTCTGTAGTGTTGTAGATAGTAGATTTGGACCAGGAAGACATAGGCTTACAGCTCAGCTCAGCCATTACATTCACTGGGTTACCTGGGGCTAATGGTTCTCTCTCGGCATCACAAAAGCATCATGCCACAAAATTGTTATGAGGATGAAATGGAATTACCCCCAGGTATGCCACCCTGAGCATCTCAAAGAAAGGATGATACATATAAATACAATTTCAGACAGAAGGAATGAAGCTTGAAGAAGCACTTCTTCACACGACTCCTAGTTAAACTATGGAATTTACTTCCACAAGATGGAGTGATGGCCACCACTTTGGATGGCTTTAAAAAGGGTATTGGACAAATTCTTGGAGGAGAAGGCTATCAGTAGCTACTAGTCCTGATGGCTCTATGCTACCTCCAGTATCAGAGGCAGTGCACCTATGTACACCAGTGGCTGAGGAACATAGGTTAGAAGGTGCTGTTGCATTCATGCCCTGCTTGTGGGTTTCCTGTGGGCAGCTGGTTGGTCACTGTGTAAGCAGCATGCTAGACTAGATGGACCCTTGTTCTGATCCAGCATGGCTCTTCTTATGTTCTTATGCCTTTAACTGTTCAGTTGTAATTAATGTTCAGTTTTGTTCCTGTTTGGGGACCACAGCACTACTAGGAACCCAGCAGCACTACTAGGATACAACAGCACTACACACAGCTCTACTAGGATCCCAACTCCCTGAAAACCTTTTGTGGTCCTGAATCTACCCTTTGACCACAAGATGCCAATTTGTAATGTTACACTCATGACCAGGTATTCCTGTAGGAACAATGAACTATGAGCAGATGTGTGACATATTAAATATGTTGTGTTAGCAGTTAGCCAAAAGTCAGGCATAATGAGAAGCCAGCCACAAATTAAAATGAAACACTATCACACATTTTGAAATGAACTCAGTTAGGACTGCCATCAGCATCCAGCACCCTTGGGCAGCTCCTTGGGCAACAGTGCCCTGGAAGGACCCACTGCACACCACCCACCATTTAAATTACCCCCCCCCCGAACCCCACTCTGGAAATTGTGGGAAATTAAAAGGGCAGACGCATTGGCCATCTCACCATTTTAATTTCTGACAAATGCTATATTGCGGTAATGGAAATGGTGGGTGTCTTAAAGCCACAATGCCCACTAATGTATGATGGGTGGGGGCACTAGAGTGCAGTCTACTGGGGGCCCACTCAAACCTGGAGCCACCTACTCTAAAAGAGTTGTCAACACTTTGCAGTCCAGCCAGCATGCATGGTCCCATCTTGAATGAGGGCTAAGTCTTTACAAGCATGAGCCTGCAATGGTTGTCACTTGGAAAGCATCACTGACTGGACATTTTTCCAGATTGACTTGAGCTGTATCCAGTGCTACTTGATTGCATGTTTATAGCCACAACTGTACAACAGTTTTAATAAGCTAACTACTGACAGCTTAATGAAAAGCTTCTGCTGCATTAAGAGATAGGAACCCATCCAAGAATGTTCATCTTAGATTGATATAAACTTCCCACATTAAAATGTATTTTTTTCTGTCTGCAGCTAGCACGCTAATGGAAGTCACCATTTAGAGGAAAACATGTTTGCACCATTAACTTGGATTTAAACTCCAGGATTATGTTGTCCTTCCTTTTTTTCCTGTCTTTAAAACATACCTTGAAATATGGGGGGGGGGTAATTTTATTGGTAATGTCTTATTGGAAGGACCCACTGCACACCACCCACCATTTAAATTACCCCCCCAACCCCACTCAGTGAGGTTCTCTTGCTCATTCATTCATTCATTCATTCATTCTATGCCCTTTTTTCTTCCAGAGAAAAAATATCCACTCCTGAACACTACCCATTTTACATTTACAAGGAGCTTTTGCAAGTAGCCCCAAATGCACATAAGCTTCTCCTGTATGTGTGACCTGGGACCCTGGAATGTAGCGGGTCTCAGATCACATGTACAGTATTCTATGTGTATTCGACTATATATGCACATCAGCTTCGCACAACCATGAGCCTTGAATGTGTGCAGGTTGGGGCAGTATCAGCAGTGGAGTAGTGGAGGCCAGGCTCACAGGGATGCAGCCCCGGCACTTTTTCATCAGCAGGAACTCTGATGTCATCTGCCACCCCCCTCAGAATTCCCTGTTCCCTCTGAGCTTAGCTGCAATCCTCACTGTAGCTGTGGGGGGAATGAATTTTCCAAGCAACAATATATTGTTCCATGTTGGAATGCAAAGTACTTGGGATGACTTGGTCTGGAACGGGCAATTAAGACCTATTCACTTTACCAAAGACGTGGTCCTGGTGGAGGTGAAACCGCCTAGTACTGGTTTGTTGATATGGATCGGCACAGCTGCCTGAAAGTTTTGAACTGCCCTTGGAGACTTGTCACAATGAGCTCCTGCATTTCCAAATTTACCACTACAGCACTGTGTGTGTGTGTGTGTGTGTGTTTCAATCCAGCTGGGTGTGTGGACATTTCTGTTAGAGGTGGAGTGGGGAGAGATAATGAAGGAGCATAGGGAAGGCTAATGGGTAATGTTGGGGCGCTAAGGGAGTGTGCAAGGGGGCAGTTTAAATGAGAAGGGATCTGTCCATGAAGGCTGAGTTGAGAGGGTGAAGCTTCCATAGAGTACCATATTTGGAAAACCTAAAATGTTTGAGTGAGTGAGTGAGTGAGTGAGTGAGCGAGCGAGCAAGCGAAAAAGATTTTCACACCCCTGCATTTTTTCTCAGACGTCCAGTTGAAATATCCCTGCCTTACTCTCGGCTGCACAGTTTTTGGATCCCAGTTGAAGGCTGTATATCTTACAAGGTTGTATAATCTTAGATGGGGGCGTGGCTGTGAAGGGGTGTTGCTGTGACTGTCATGAAGGGAACCTGCACTTCTGAATTTGCCACTACACTACTGCATACCAGTGTGTATGAATCTAATCAGCCCCTCCCACACTTTCATTTGTGTGTGAATTAAAATCTCTTCTGCACTTCTCTGCAGCATTTCCTTCAAATGCGAACTTTCCTGGAGGCTCTGTGTAGTCCTTTATCACTCCATGCATGCATTCATTGGCTAATTTAATTTCACTTTGAGTTTCTCTTCTGACATCCTGTCACCTTTACTGCAGCAAATGCTGTAAAATGATGCCTCCGCAGATGTGGAAGAAACAGACTCATCTCAACATGGCTACCACCGAAAGGTTTCAATACAATGGTAGTATGGTCCAGAACTCTTTTTCTCCATTCACCTACCTATGTTGTAAGTGTTGCTGTATGATGAGAACATGTCCTGGGCTGTGAATTCTGTGTATGAACACCCCAGCAAAAGTTATGCAAGGTATTTGCAAGCTTTCCCCCCTCACATTGATCTGCTGTTACCTTTTCTTCTTCCATTACTCCCATTCCTTTGTTTCCCTCCAAAGTTACGAAGCATTTGCGTCGTAATCTACTTTGGGGCCAGAGGCCTGCCTTTTTTGCTTATGAAACAATGCACAAAATGAAATGTACATTGATGGTGCAACATCATCATTACCATGTGGAATGCCACAGTATGACAGTAATCTCCCACATTCAGCTTTGAAGTGAAATATTTTTGTTCCACTGGTGTGGACAGTTATGCCTAACTTATCTCATATCTGATTCTATTTGTTTCATTTTCCATCATACCCAGAAGTTCAAGCAAGTCAGAATCTCTATTTGGGGGACCAAATAATGGTGTCTGTATGGCAAATACTTGTATAATATAAGCAGTGAAAGAAAAATAGAGTTTGAATGTCATCAGAATAAGGGATGAGCAGAACAGAAGACTTCCATTCTAGGTTTGTTCCAGGTTTTCAATATGTGATTGACTCCATTCTGGTTGAATTCTAATTAGAAATCCAAATTTCAGAATGTCAGAATATAACGTATTTTGTGTATGTGCCACTCACGGTGTGCATGCGTGCGTGTGAAACAGAGAATCCCTAGACATGCTGCTGCTATTGGAGATGAATTGCCTTCCAAAACGCTCCACCCTATTTGCTGATGATAAAATAGTGTGGGTGGGGATGCTGAATATTCTTTGGAGACAGAATTCCCCAAAAGGTTTTCTTTCTTTCTTTCTTTCTTTCTTTCTTTCTTTCATTCTTTCATTCTTTCTTTCTTTCGTTCGTTCTTTCTTTCTTTCGTTCTTTCGTTCTTTCTTTCTTTCGTTCTTTCTTTCGTTCTTTCTTTCTTTCTTTCTTTCGTTCGTTCTTTCTTTCTTTCTTTCTTTCGTTCGTTCTTTCTTTCTTTCTTGCTGCTGGGAGGGGGAGAAGATCACCATTAGTGCTCACAGAAAAATATATTAGGATACTATTAAGCAAAATAGTTATCTTTTGAGGGGAATGGAGAGGAAAAATTGTAAGAGTTTCTCTTCTTAGGAAATTTGGCTCAGCTCTAGCAGCCAGTCAGAGTAGACAACATTATAAGGCAGCATCATATGAACTGAGAGCCGTTTTGTGTGCAATGGTAGCAGGGGAATAGGAAGCACAGGTTGCAAAAGTGATTTTTGTCTTTCTTGGGCATGTTCAGAAGCATTGTGGTGCACATGTTTCTGAAGCACAATGTGTAACTCCCAGACTCCTATCGCAAACTGAATTACATTGTTTGGCTTCCACTTTCCTAAGTGGTAGGACCTTCCGCACATTTTCTGCTGGTTCTGTTTATTTGGGAGGAGAAAGCACTTGGGGCTTATGTTGCCCATCCACCAACATTAACATTGAGAAGGAATGGGAAGGGTGCAGCTGCAGTTTATTCTTGGCAAAGCTTCTTCCAAAAGAGAATCGCTGATGACCCCAAACATGTAACCTACTCAGGAGATGTGATATTGCTTCTTCAGCCCTTCATTTCTAGCGTCTACTTCCAGACTCTCATTTTCTCCAAGCCATTGCCTACTGCATTAGCCTTGGCTTCCATGGAAGCTCTCTTGCATTCCACTAATTTGGTCTAATCTTATATTCCTCTGATTCAGCTAATCCCAAATTTAGATTTTTTTTTTAAGGGAGCAATCCTACCAGGATAGGTGGCCACCTCTGAACTCAGAGACGACTGCCTATCCAATGCAGGGCAGGAGAGGCACAGAGGGGATCATCCCCTCTTAGCTTCAGCCACCCTGCATTTGTGGTAGACAGCCAATTTTGGCTGTCCCACCATGGGAAGGCAGAGTGGGGGAATGTACTGCCCCTGCAGTAGGCTTCAAACTCTTAATTTAGTGATAAATCAGATCTAGGTTTACTTACAAGGAGATACTTTATTGAGTACAATCAACACAGAGACGTACCCAATGGTTGGATCAGACAGATTCTCTGAACCCAGAGCCATGGGGTACAATGGGTTTTATACCATACATGTTAGAAGTGAGGCAGCATGACAACAGCAAGCTTTGATTAGCATTCGTTCCCAGCATAGGCATAACAGTGCTTGGTCAGCCCAGCACAGACGCCTACAGCTTGGCATAAACAAAGCTTCACTTCTCAGGCACATCTTGATAAGACACTCCACTCATTAGTATGGAATGTGCTTGAGGCTGCACTATTGGCCTTTGACTCATCTAACATGCTCAGAGGCCCACTAGCAAGGGAATTGCACTAATATTGAACCTAAGCAGAGCATTATGGATCTCTAAGCCCCTCTAACACTAGAGGTAACTTGGTTACAGGCCTGGGGCCAATACATTCCACTCCCAGATGATCAAAGGATGATACCAGTCTACGTGTCACAATCTCTTCTTACCCAGATGGACGGATCTTCTTTTCCCTGCCATTTGATCACCAGGGGGTTGATAACTACTTAAATATATACTTTAAAACATGACAGCCATATGAGCAAGCACACAAAGCTATAAAGCTGCCAATAACAGTCAGAATTAGGGATGTACGAAAGTCATTTGCCATTTCGCGGATCTGCTTCGCAGTGTGGGGGGAAAGGCGCTCCGTCTCTCCCCCTGGAATCCTCAACAGGGGGAGGCGCCCCATCCCTCCCCCTGGAATCCTCGACAGGGGGAGGCGCTCCGTCCCTCCCCCCAGAGTCCTGCCTGGCTGGCTCTGATCCGCGGGGATTCCACAGAGCTGCTGGCTGGCTCCGCCCACAGACTGACATCCAGCTGCTGGGCAGCAGGGATGCAAATGGTGGTGGCCGTAGCCACCGCTGCTTGCATCCCTGTACTTAATAGGAATGGATGAAAGGGACTTACCTGGTCCTGCAGCTTGCTTCGCAGTGGGGGGGAGGTGTTTCGGTTCTCCCCCTGAAGTTCAGGCGAGGGGGGGGAGGCGCCCCACCTCGCCCGGCCAAAATTCAGGCAGGAGGGGAGGCGCCCCATCCCTTACTGCCGAAATTCAGGCCGGGGAGGAGTGCCCCATCTACCTGGCCGCGAAAAAAAAAAGTAAAGTAAAAAACACACACACACACACCTGTGATAGGCTACGTAATGATTTACGTAGCCTATGACGGCTAGATTTCCAAAGTCAGATGTGATAGGCTATGTAAATCATCACGTAGCCTATCACAGGTGACTTTGAAAAAAAAAAGCGCATACGTAAATGGCGGCGCCCATGGGGTGCCACCATTTGCGTTCCTTAGTTTGGCACGTCTAGTCAATATAAAGATTTACGTAGACTACGGCGAAAATAAGGGAACAGTATTTGCGTTGCCCTTATTTTCGCCATAGTCTACGTAAATCTTTACGTAGACTAGACGTGCCAAACTAAGGAATGCAAATGGCGGCTCCCCATGGGCGCCGCCATTTGCGTACGCGCTTTTTTTTTTTTTCAAAGTCACCCGTGATAGGCTACGTGACGATTTACGTAGCCTATCACAGCTGACTTTGGAAATCTAGCCATGATAGGCTACGTAAATCGTTACGTAGCCTATCACGGGTGTGTGTTTGTTTTTTTTACTTTCCCTTTTTATTTTGCAATGGCGGCGGCGGCAGCCGGTCAGAAGACTGGCCGCCGCTGCCGCCCTCGCAGAAACGCCGCTGAAATGCCACCAAAACGCCGGCAGGACCTGCCGCCGAGAGGGACATTCACACGAGGTAAGTCCCATCCTGGGGGGGGCGGGTGGCCGGCGGAGAATTTCACCACCAATTTCGGGGGGCCGAATGCGTTGGCATTCGGCCTCCTGGAGATTTGTGGAGAAATTCTCCGCCATCCCTAGTACTTAACCATGATAGGCTACGTAAATATTTACGTAGCCTATCATGGCAAAGTAAAAAAAAACATGTACGCAAATGGCGGAGGCTACGGGGACCGCCATTTGCGTTCGCTATTTTTTGCTGTTCTAGCCTACGTAAATATTTACATAGGCTAGAACGGTGAAAAATAGTGAACGCAAATGGCAGCTGCCATAGCCGCCGCCATTTGCATACGCTGCGCCTGGCTGTGGCTGGCCAGGAGACCAGCCGTCGCCCCCACCACCGCCTCTGCCACCACCCCTGCCACCACCGCACTCGCCGCCACCCTGCCACACCTGCCGCCACTGCTGCACCTCCCGCCGCTGCCCCCGCCGCCGCCACCACCCCTCCACCACCGCCCTGCCATAGCTGCCGCCCCCCGCACCCACCACCACACCTGCCGCCGCCCCCGCTGCCGAATCTGCCGCCGCCGCACCAGCTGCCACCGAATCCGCCGCTGCATCGCTGCCGCCGTATCCGCCCCAGGTAAGTGCCATCCCAGGGGATTCCGCAGGGGGAGCGGGGGGCAGGAGGCCATTCTGCCACGGATTTCGGGGGGCCAAATGCCAGTGCAATTGGAATTGTTGCAGTGGTGGAATTGTCCGCCATCCCTAGTCAGAATTATTGTAACCACTTGCTTCCTTCCCCGTCCCCCGATTCCTTGAAACCAGTCTGAAATCAGTTCGAAGAGGGAATCCCCTTCTCAGTGATGTATTTTCTAATGTTGCGCATAGAAAGCCTGGATGCTGTGATTTATCACACTTTGCTTGTCAGGAATATACAGGCAGCATTCCTGCTGCAACACAGCACAATCACTGCCCTGGGCTGCTGTGATCATGTCTAAGGCCAGGCGGTTCAGCAAAACAGCAGTTCCCATGCTTACCATCTCTATCCCAATGGCTGCTAGTGCCTCAGCAGTGTTGTTCAATATGGTTTCTATTGCCCTTCCAAAAATATTCACTTTGTACATTATTGTGGCTACTCCACCCCCAGATAATAGGCTCCAGGCATAATCAGCTGAACTGAAGATGTCTCGTTGCCATCTCACCTTCCAACCCCTGTAATTACCCACTGCAGGGCTCTTCAGAGTATTCACAAACCTATGGGGACCCCACAGCAGTCTCAGGGAGCATAAGTCACCCTGGGGGCAACCACGGCCACGCTTTTTCTCCACAGATCCAATAACTACCATTAGGGGCAGTCCAGTTAGTGCCAGGGCACTCTTTCCAATTTGTGCACACCCATCCTTGGGCATTATCACCAGGGCATGCATGTATGGTCTGGCACCCTCTACTGAACCCCATTTGTTGTTGAAAGCATGGTGCTACTCTGTTGTGTCTCACTTGTTCCCAAGACGCTAATGGCCATGGTGGGGCATACACCTTTAAGGGGGCAAGCCATCCTATTCCATTGTGTAATTGCTCAAACTCCTCTCTGGTCCTCATGGATTTGTTTGCCTTCTGCATGTTAACACTGAAGGCTCTGTCCCGGCTGGCACTAACATCAAACCATTGGGAACCACACCCAGTGTCATTCGGAGTTGCAACTGACAGTAAAGACATTTTCAAATATTACATAGTATTTAAGAAATCATAAAATGCACACAACAAACTCTCATTGAAATCTAACACTATGACTGGAAAACACTTCTTTCATGGTAAGGCATGAGCAGATCTAGCAATCATTCTGCTCCTCTAGGTTACGTGGTCAGGGCCCATCAAGATCAAGGGAAGGCCATACTCACACATGCAAAGAGTTCTAGGCCACTGCTTTCTCATCAGCAACTCCACACTACATGAGTTCTGGCAGAGGGAAGTCTAAAAGTCATAGATCAAACTCAGCCTGCCGTACACTGAGCTGACTGCAGACACAGACACATAGTCCACAGCAATGAGAGTTCAACTCTATGAAAAGCCTCACAGTACTTTAACAATCCAAAGTTCCAGTCCATGTGCACAGTCTCTCCAAAAGCCCAGACGATGATGGATCCAAACAGAGGAGGCTTTGGGCAATGAAGACGAGATGTTTCCAGCAAAGGTTCCCCGCTTTTGCATCAGCTTAAGGGGCTAGGTGTGACTGTGCACTCCTTCCAGATCCCTTGACAGACAAGGGCCTTTAGCCTTTCAGCAAGGCTTCTGTCTGGGGATGTACGAAAGGTACTTACCTTTCGCAGATTATGTTTATGGTTGGGGGGGAGGTGCTCCATCCCTCCCCCTGGAATCCTCACTGGGAGGGAGGTGCTCCATTCCTCCCCCCCCGGAATCCTGGCCAGCTGGCTGTGCTCCACAGGGATTCTGTGGAGCCGCCGGCCAGCTCCGCCAGCAGCTGGACATCCAGCCGCTGGTTAGCAGGGACTCAAATGGCGGCGGCCGTAGCCGCCGCCGTTTGCGTCCCTGCAGTCAGCCGTGATAGGCTACGTAAATGTTTATGTAGCCTATTACGGCTGACTACCCCCCCCCCCGCAAAACGCGCGTATGCAAATGGCGGTGGCCATGGCCGCCGCCATTTGCGTTCCTTATTTTGGCACGTCTTAGTCTACATAAACATTTATGTAGACTAAGACAGCGAAAATAAGGGGAACGCAAATAGCGTAGCATCTACGCTATTTGTGTTCCCCTTATTTTCGCCATCTTAGTCTACGTAAATGTTTACGTAGACTAAGATGTGCCAAAATAAGGAATGCAAATGGCAGTGGCCATGGCCGCCGCCATTTGCGTACACGCGTTTTGTTTTTTTTTTTAAAAAAAATCAGCCGTGATAGGCTACGTAAAGATTTACGCAGCCTATCACGGGTTTTTTTTTAACACCTAGCCATGATAGGCTACGTAAATCTTTACGTAGCCTATCATGTTTTTTTTTTAAAAAAAACTGGAAATGGCGGCGGCGGCAGTCGGTCGGAATACCGGCCGCCACTGCCAAACTGCCACCGGAGCTGCCGCTGCCGCCGCCGCAGCCAGGAAGATCCGCCCAAGGTAAGCATCGTCCTGGGGGGAGCGGGGGGCAGGCCGTTCCACCACCAATTTCGGGGGGCCGAATGCGCTGGCATTCGGCCTCCCCGAGATCCTTGGCGGAATTTTCGTACATCCCTACTTCTGTCTAAACAGAGCGGCACTGCTCAGCTCTCTAGCAGTAACACTTCAACCTGGGCAACTCTTCGCAAATCCTGCTCAGCCTCTGTCAGGTTCTCACAGACATCTTCCAGCCTCCCTGCCCACCAAGGCTAGACCAGCAGCAGACAGGAGTTGGGTGACTCCTAGGGTAGTACGAAAGTCACTTACCTTTTCGTGGAATCTTTTGTGGGGGGGGAGGTGCTCCATCCCTCGCCCCGGAATCCTCGACGGGGGGGAGGCGATCCGGTCCTCCCCCTAGGAATCCTCAACGGCCAATTCCGGGCCGTCTGCAGCTGGATTTCTGTCTGTGGATGGGCTGCTGTGGACGCAAATGGCAGCTGCCGTAACGGCCGCCATTGCCATCCAGCCATCCAGCGGTGATAGGCTACGTAAGAATTTACGTCGCCTATCATGGCTAACCCCCCCACAAAAAACCAAGCATATGCAAACGGCGGCGGCTATGGCGGCCACCATTTGCATTCCCTATTTTTTGCCAATTTTTACGTAAATATTTACATAAGATAAATTGGCGAAAAATAGGGAACGCAAATGGTGGCCGCCGTAGCTGCCGCCATTTGTTTATGCTTGTTTTTTGGGGGGAGGGTTAGCCGTGATAGGCGACGTAAATTCTTATGTAGCCTATCACCACTGTAAGGATGGCAATGGCGGAGGCAGCAGCCTGGCCACGGCTGGCCAGGAGACCAGCTGCCGCTGCTGCCGCTGCTGCCGCTGCTGCCGCTGCCACTGGAGCTGCCGCCACTGAATCCACCACTGCTACTGAATCCGCCACATCCACCCCAGGTAAGTGCTATCCCAGGGGGATTCCACAGGGGGCGGGGGGGCAGGATGCCATTCCGCCATGGAATTCGGGGGGCCGAATGCACTGGCATTTGGCCTCACTGAAATCCGTGGCGGAATTCTCTGCCATCCCTAGTGACTCCCCCTGGCTCTGCTCTGAGAACACTGACAGAGATAAGCTCATACAGACTCTGACATTCTAAAAACTGAATAGGCCTAAACTCTTCCAGCCTACTTCTAATCAAATCATGGCTATAACTTATAAGGCCTCACTGCATTACCGAAGCTTGGCCTTGACATTATTTTCTCTTTCATAACACTTCTTCAGTCTAAAAATTTACTCTCCTTCCCTCACACTTTCTTGGCTTGGTTGCTCAGAGATTGGTGAGAGGAAGCAACTGTCTAAACTAGGGAGCTTGCAAAAACATTGCCAGTGCTTCTGAGCTTTCATTGAGTCTAGTTGGAAATCTAAATCTAAGTTATTTCAAACACATTAAAAACAACACAACTATCTCTTTTGCAAGGAGAAAAGGAGAGCTGATCGGCCGTTATCCCCTCCCCTTTGCAAAAGTAAACTTACAGTAACAGGGCAGTTTTGAACTGCACAGCTATTAACAACAAGGGAACAACAATTGGACTTTTCAGTAGGGATAGCAGAGAATTCCGCCATGGACTCCAGTGAGGCCGGATTCTTTGGAATCTGCCCCCCCCGGAGTCCATGGCAGAACGGAGCAATCCCCCCCCGCCACCCTGCGGAATCCCCCTGGGACGGCTGGGAAGCGGATGTGGCGGCGGCGGTGGCTGCGGTGGCCGCTGCAGTGGCTCCGGCTCCTCTTCCAGCTGCTGCTGGGCTGCTGTGGCCATAAATGGCAGTCGTCATAGCGGCCGCCATTTGCATGGCTGCCTTTTGCTGTGATAGGCTATGTAAATACTTACGTAGCCTATCACGGCAAAGAGCAGGGGCTCAAATGGCAGCCGCTATGCCATTTGCACCCCTGCTCTTTGCTGTAATAGGCTACTTAAGTATTTACCTAGCCTATCACGGCAAAAGGCAGCCATGCAAATGGCGTAGCGGCTGCCATTTGCGTCCCTGCCTTTTGCCGTGATGGCTTGGCAGGGACACAAATGTTGGCCGGCATAGTGGCTGCCATTTGCGACGGCAGCAGCCCGGCAGCGGCCGGAACTCTGGCTGTGGCCGGCCTCGGCTGGTGGCTCCACAGAGCTGCCATGGAGAGGAGCCGGCTGGGGAGGATTCCAGGGGAGGGATGGAGTGCCTCCCCCGCACCATGGATGCCCTGGGCTGGAACGGAGCCAGGTAAGGGATTCGTACATCCCTACTTTTCAGTGCTTTTCAAACGAGGACTAAAGAAACTGAGGCTTGAGTGAGGGGGAAACTCTTGAGGCTATCAATCACTAGACAGGCTAGCCAGGGATTCACAACATCAACCACACACCCTTTTTCTCCCTCAACCTGGCACACAGAAACAAACTGCTGAAACTCAAGATGCTGCAGGGAGATGGCGGTCACCTTTTACTTGCATTCTTTACATATCCATCAATCTGCTTTGGGAGGCGGTGGGGTGATTTGCAGGGCTTCAAAGCAAAGCTTCACAGTTTGTTTGTATTTGTAAATCCCAAGTTCGAAACAAGACATGATGAGGTACAGGGCAAACCGAATCTTTGCTTTGTCAGGGGCGACAAATGACTCAGGTCACCTTCTTCTGCTGGGGTCTCAAACAGGAAAACAGTCCTAGTTTGCAGCTGTAACATCACTTACAGCATCAGCCAGCCAGCTCTGCAGGTCTCGGTGTTTTTGTAGACAGCTACTACAGTATCTTATTTTCCCCTCAATCAGGTTGGGTCTCCCAGTTTACAGTGTTTGTTGCAGCTTGCAGGAGCGTGGTAGTACTGTTTCTTTGGCTTGGCCAGGAACACGCTGTCCGGTTTCTTGATCTTTTCAGCACACATGCTCAGGCAGTCTGACACTGGACACTCAAATCAGTGAGATTCCTTTTATTGCAGAGAATCCCATGGCAAAAGCTTAATGGTTACACACTCCAGAAATCATATAGCTGATGGTCAGTAGCTACAGGCTCTATGAAATTCTAAAACAGTTCAAAGTTAAACACTATTATCTTGACTGAGATCTTCAACATGGTTTCTCCACTTCATTCTGCCTTGGGACCATCCTCTGGCACACTTTCCACTCTAAGAGGGGTCTAGCCAGTGCCCTGGGGGCTGATTCTTTACCTGTACTCCATTCCTCATCTTCATCTTCTGGGTCTTCATCTTCAGTTTCCACTTCCTATGGATTTCATCCCAAGTGGGTGAGGTGATGATGTTGCACACCTCGGCACTCCTTGAGCAATTCTTCTGAGCTCAGCGTATCAGTCTAACGGCTACTTCTTCAGCCTCATGCTCCCACGTGTTGTTGGAGGCCAGGCTGTCTTGCAACATTTCTCTAATTAAAAGCCTTAAATCTAGGGATATACAACAGTCTCTTACCTTTTCGCCGATGTGATTCGCTGTGGGGGGGAGGCACTCCGACCCTCCCCCCGGAATCCTCGACGGGGGAGAGGTGCTCTGTCCCTCCCCCCGGAATCCTCCACAGTCCTCTCCCCCGAATCTGGTCCTCTCCCCTGAATCCTGCCCAGCCGGGTCTGCTCTGCGGAGGCTCTGTTGAGCAGCCGGCCAGGGCCGTCCGCAGCCGAAGTTCCGGCCGTGGACTGGCTGGTGATGACGCAAATGGCGGCCGCCGTAGCGGCTGCCATTTTCATCCAGCCAGGCTACCGTGATAGGCTACATAAGTATTTACGTAGCCTATCACGGCAGGCAAAAAAAAAAAAGCGTACGCAAATGACGGCAGCTATGGAGGCCGCCATTTGCGTTCCCTATTTTTCGCCGTTTTAGCCTACATAAATATTTACGTAAGCTATTACGGTGAAAAAAAAGGAACGCAAATAGTGCCCACTATGCTATTTGCTTTCCCCTTTTTTTTGCCATAATAGCCTCCATAGCTGGCGCCATTTGCGTATGCTGTTTTTTTTTTTTGCCTGCCATGATAGGCTACATAAATACTTACGTAGCCTATCATGGCTTACTTCA
Source organism: Heloderma suspectum (assembly GCF_057233095.1). Lineage (NCBI taxonomy): Eukaryota > Metazoa > Chordata > Lepidosauria > Squamata > Helodermatidae > Heloderma > Heloderma suspectum. The sequence continues at coordinate 11,504,737 of NC_139459.1, forward strand.
AGGATGCAAATGGCAGCCACTACGACGGCCGCCATTTGCAGCTGCAGCAGCCTGGCAGTGGCCAGAACTCCAGCCGGGGAGGATTCTGGGGGAGGGATGGAGTGCCTCCCCCCCATCGCAGATGCACTGGAGCAGAGCCAGGTAGGGCTTTCGTACATCCCTACATGAAACTATCCTTGGCATCAAGTTCTCAGTAGGGATGGATGGACTTCCTTGCATCTGCAATTTCTGGATGCTTGCCGAATCCTCACTACCACCAGCCCCCACTCACTGTCCTGCATGAGCCACAGCATAGCCTGACAAATGCCCGCTGACTGCCATTCAAACCTCTAATCTTGCATAAAAGGTGGCTTTACAGCTGCCATTTCCATAAAAGGCCTTTTATGCAGAATAACGAGCCACCATTTTTATGAAAAACGGCAGCTGGCTAAATGACTGGGTGTGGTGGCTGTTGGGTGCTCATCAGGCTATCCAGCGGCTCACATGGCTGAATGTGGAGTCTGTTAGACTCCACCCCAATATCAAGCATACGCAACATCCCGAGTTCTCAGTTTAAAGCCAAATTTTCCTTTAAAAATATGAAGTTGCAGTGGCCTTGGAGGTGCCTACTATAGAAATACAAAGAATTTCAAGGGGGATTAAGAATTTCAAAGCATTTCAAGGGAGATAAAGGCATCTCAGCAAGACTTGCCAAGTCTCTTAGGTGAGCAGGTTCTGCACCATCCTACTTGAGTCCCATAGGAAATATTGGTGCTGCTTGGTAGTCAGCCTCTTCTATTTGTTGCCATACATATCCCACCAGCACTGTATGTCCTGATGGGTGTGGGGCGTTGGGGTGTCAGGATATCTGGGGAAGAAAGTCACACAGACATTCCATAGGCTATGCATGGTGTGGAGAGTGTGGACAGGGAGACATTTTTTCTCCCTCTCTCATAACATTAAAGAACCCAATTGGATCATCCCATGAAGCTGATTGGTGGGAGATTCAGGGCAGATAAAAGGAAGGACTTCTTCACACAGCCCTAGGGATGTCAGAGAATTCTGCCACAGATCCCAGGGAGGCCGAATTCCAGTGAATTCAGCCCCCTGGAATCTGTGGCGGAATGGAGCAACCCGCCCCATCTCCCCACGGAAGCCCCCCGGAATGGAGCCTACCTGGCTGCAGCTGTGACGGTGGCGGCGGCTCCGGCGGTGGTGGCGGCAGCTCTGGCGGTGGCAGCAGCTCCAGCCACTGCCAGGCTGCAGCTGCAAATGGTGGCTGCTACACCGGCTGCCATTTGTGTCCCTTCGCTGAGCCGTGATAGGCTATGTAAATATTTACATAGCCTACCACAGCAAAGAGCGGGGATGCAAATGGCATCTGCTACGCCATTTGCATCCCTGCTCTTTGCCGTGATAGGCTACATAAATATTTACGTAGCCTATCATGGCTCAGCAAAGGGACACAAATGGCAGCCGCTATGCCAGCCGCCATTTGCGTCCGCAGACCTGCAGCCGGCCGGATGTCTGGCTGTGGGTGCACTCGGCCGGCTGCTCTGTGGAGTTGCCACGGAGCAAAGCTGGCCGGGGAGGATTCCAGGGGGAGGGACAGAGTGCCTCCCCCCCCCACCGCGGATGCCACTTATGAAACAGGTAAGTGGTTTTGTACATCCCTACACAGCCCATAGGTAAACTATGAGAACTAGTTAAACTATGGAATTCACTACCATAAGATGTGGTGATAGCCACCAGTTTAAATGGCCTATAAAGGGGATTGGACAGATTCATGGAGGATAAGGCTATAAATGGCTATTGGTCCTGGTGGCTATATGTGTCCTCCAGTATCAGAGCCAGTATGCCTATCTACACCAGTTGCTGGGGAACATGGCAGGAGGGTGCTGTTGCTTGTGGGTTTCCTGTGGGTAGCTGGTTGGCCACTGTGTGAACAGAATGCTGGTCTAGGTGGACCCTTCGTCTGATCCAGCATGGCCTTCCTTATATTCTTACGTTAAATTTCAGGGTGAATCTCAGTGCTCTGCTTTCCCCATCTCTCCTTTTTGTTTGATTAAATTTGGATTAGAAACTCTTGGGTGCAGGGATCTGTTTCTACATAACCTATCCTGTAGGCACCATGTGCATAAATGGCAGTATATGAACAAGTGGTGCTTTGAAACAAAGTGTTGCAATATGGAGTGCTACCATTTAGGATTCTTGCCACTCCATTCTGTTCAACCCCCCCCCCTCACAGTTTCCCATTTTCCTCTGAAAACATGGGGTTCCACAAACAAAGCCTGCTGATGCCTCCCTGTTGTGCATGGATGGTGTCATTTTGGCGACATAAGCAACAACACTCACCGCCCAAATACTGGAAACAGAGGGAATGGTCACAGGGTAATGAGATGTGGGGTTGGTCCAAATGATCTCTCAAAGATCCCCTCCCATGATCCTGTGATTGTGGGTTGTGTTTGGATCTGTGGCTGGGTTTGGATTGCTCAGCAGGGTCAAAACAGTTTGGCAAGTTTAGCCTGGCAGGGTCCCTACTGTTATGGGACTTAGCTCAGTGGTGGTGACCTTCCTCAATGATGGTCATGGACTTTTCTGGGATGGGGCTTTCCTTTCTCTCTCCCTCCCTTCAGGAATGTGCTAGGAGTGAAAGTTTAGTGTACAATCCACACTGAAACTTAGTGAGGGAAGCAGAAATCTGTCAAGCGTGTTAATGCTGTGACTCCCTGTATGTCCTCAACCTGTATATATGTGCATAACACACACACATGTTATCACAGATGTGCCATAAGCCTCCAGTACCTCCTTCCAAGGAAATGGAAACCTCCGGCAATTGCTTGAATTCCTGAAGTTCTTGCTGCTCAGAGAACTTGGGTGTGCATGATATTAATAATGTGTATAAAATTAACATTGGTTTGGATGAAAAGGGTTCCTTCCATAAATGGAAGGCACTTCTACTCCTTTAAAGGAGAGAGGTGTCCAATTTCTGCTGATTTCCCACCCAGCTCCAAACACCCCTACATGCCATTCTGAGAGGCCCCCTGACCTTCAGGAGTGGCTTTTCTGGGGGCAGGAGGAGCTGCCATGTAAATGAGGAGCTCTCAGTTGTGTGAGTGGAACTTCACCTGTGGTTCTGAAGGTCCAAGCCATAGTTCTTCTGAAAATGGGAATGCAAGTTCCCCAGTTCTCTGAATCACTGAAAGTTCTGCTCTGAATATTGGAAAATAACTTTGTCTCCTTCAGTGTAAGTGGAACAAGACAAGTCAGTTGAAGGATTAATAACCCCAGATAATAACTGAGACCATCATTCTGTAGACTGACAAACGGTTTGCAACAGTGTTTTCTTAGTTAAGCGCTGGAGTACAGGGGATATCCCAGCAATTTGTCAAGCAGAATTAATGGCTTTCTGGTAGGCAGCCTAGCATTTACATCTGAGTCAAATCGCAGGTGATCTCTGCTATATTGAGCTGTCTGAGTTTTCTTGTTTAGACTCCCAGATGGCTGGTTATGCAGGAGCACCATGTCATGAATACCACCGGACTTGATTTCCCATTTGTCCCGCTCTACCAAGTGAGGAAAGCAGCACTGCTGCAGGGTGAAGCCAACCACAAAGTATGTTATTTAACAAGATGGTGGTGCCTCAGGGGTAACCAACAAAAGTGACTTGTTGGCCATTTCTCCAGACTCCTAAAACAGCGAGTGACAAGCTCGACTTAATTTTCCTGGAAGGAGAAATGCAGCCAACAGACTTTTGCTAATACAAGAGGAAGGGTATTGTTGCTGCCATCTGCATTTGGGGTTAGATGGGTGGGAGAGACCTCAGGCCAACAAGGAAACATCAAGCTCCTCTTCCAAAACAAGCATGATTTTAAAAATCCCGGAGGGTTAAGTGTGTTGGTCTGTTGTAGCCACAAGATTCTTGTGGTACCTTAAAGACAAACAAATTTATTCTGGAATAAGCTTTCATGGACACTGTCCACTTCATCAGATGAATGCAGTGTGTCATAGAAATAACCACCATTCTGTATTGGAGTACAATTCCTTCAGAGACTTTATTTTGGCCAAAATCAAATAAACTCAGCAGCTGTTGAAGAGGAAACCAACGAAACACCGAAGCTCCATGTTGCAGTACAAGACTCCTCCCACACAATTCACAAACAACATATTATATAGTCTTTCAGGCTAAGATATGAATTAGGGATGTTAGAGAATTCCACCATGGACTCCAGTGAGGCCAGATTCTTTAGTATCTGGCCCCCCGGAGTCTGTGGCGGAATGGAGCAATCCCCCCGCCAACCCACAGAATCCCCCCGGGACGGAGCCTACCTTTGTCAGCCGTCCACTGCCCCGCGAATGGATGTCTCGGTCTGTGGCCACCATTATCATTCCAGTTTATCTGGAATGGAAGATAAACATGATAGGCTATGTAAGTATTTACGTAGCCTACAATGGCTAGTGCAGGGATGCCATTCGCATCCCTGCGGTAGCTGTGATAGGCTACGTATATATTTACATAGCCATCACGGCTACCACAGGGACGGAAATGGCGGCTGCTATGGTGGCCACCATTTGTGGTCGCAGCCCAGCAGCGGATGGAAGTCCGGCTGCGAGTGGCCCCGGCTGGTGGCTCCCCGGGCTCCCCGGGGAGCAGAGCTGGCCAGGGAGGATTCCGGGGGGGAGGGAAGGATTGCCTCCCCCTCCAGCGGATGGCCCCAGTGCAATGGGGTAAGTCATTTGTACATATTCGTATACAGAATTAACTGAATCATTAGGAAGAATAAGGATGGATCGAACAAACAGACATGGAAGAAAATGTTTATCAGCACCAGACAGCTTTTTCCCAACTGGTCTGTCACCCGACTACTAAGAATTGCTAACCACTATTTATCTATCTATCTATCTATCTATCTATCTATCTATCTATCGCATTTCTATGCCACCCAATAGCCAAAGCTCTCTTTGTACTTTCTTCTTACTAAAAATATGTGGTTTTTTAAAGCATATTTCTTTCACCCTTGCCCCTTTTATTGCAAACTTCTTTTCCAGCAACAAGGCCTAGCAGCCCTTAAAGCTTGAACTAAAGCACTGAAGCTTGAACCACTACCTCTTTATCTCTTGCCTCCCGCCGCCCTTCTATAAGTATTAACCTCAAATTGGCAGATCTATATACATACATGTGTGTGTGTGTGTGTGTGTGTGTGTGTGCATGTGCAAACTGCTTTGTAAGAGGGAATTTAAATGCAAAAAGTACAGACCGGGGTGAAATCCTTAATGGTTGTTATTCACAAAACATTGTTAATGTGTCAGTACAGACATCATTGCAAAGGTGAGCCAATTAATGTATAGGGATGATGTGGGAGTCTGAGCAGGGTGTGAGGTCCTACAGACTCCCCCAACCCCCAGCCACCCAGACCCTGCTCACGTGGCTGCGGAGGGGGTTGCTTGTCCACTCGGCGACTGGCAGGAATCGCTGTGATGCCATATTTTATTTTTATTTATTATTAAATTTATTAATCGCCCATCTGGCTGGTCACCCAGCCACTCTGGGCGATGTACAACATACAATAAAACAGTTTAAAACAATAAAATTCTACAATAAAAACATTTTCTAAAATACCCTAACCCACCCCAAATGCCTGCCTGAACAACCACATTTTTAATGCACGACGGAAGCTCATTAAAGAGGGGGCATGACGGAGTTCCCTAGGGAGGGAGTTCCACAGAGTGGGGTCCACCACAGAAAAGGCCCTCTCCCTCGTCCCCACCAGTCTAGCTGTCCTGGCTGATGGGACAGAGAGAAGGCCATCCGAGGCTGATCTTGTTAAGCGGCCGTTCTGGTGCTGCTGGAGGCGCTCCTTAAGATAGGCTGGGCCGGAACCATATAGGGTTTTAAAGGTCATCCATCCCCTTACTGAGCTCAGCTGCAATTCTGTGCACAATTATGTCTGGGTTACTTCTGCATATCTAAAGATGCATCTATGGCTGCCTTAAAGGGGCAATGAGTCAAGACTACAGGTATAAAGGGCCTTTTATGCTTGTAATCTTGAGTCATTGCCTCTTTAAGGCTGCCATAGACACAACTTTAGATATGCAGAAGTAACCGAGAGCTGCGATAGTGCACACAACTGCAGTTCGGTAAGGGGATGGACAGCCCCACAGCACGTCTTGGATGGTTACTGAACTATCAATTCACTCCTGCGGTGCAGCTTGCATGGGTGGGCAGCAACAGCAGCTCACTGATGAAGCCTGAAGGGACGGGACAAAAGCATAATTAGAAAAGGAACTGAGAATAAAACTGCCAATATCATACTGCCCCTATACAAACCTATGGTGCAGCCACACTTGGAAAACTGTGCACGGTTCTGGTCACCACACCTAAAAAGAGATACTGTAGAGCTGGAACAAGTGCAGAAAAGGGCACTAACATGATCCAGGGGCTGGAGCATCTCCCCTCTGAGAGAAGGTTACAACTAGGGATGGGGGAGAAATCCTCCACAGATCCCAGTGAGGCCGGATTCAAAAGAATCCGGCCCCCCGGACTCCATGGAGGATCGGAAGCTTACCTCTGCCTCCTGGAGGAATCCTCACCGGGGGGGAGGCGATCCGTCCCTCCCCCCCGGAATCCTCGCTGGCCGGATCCTCTCTGCCGGCCGGCTCCGGAGTACCAGAGATACGGCCGCCATTGCTGTATCGCTGGCTGGGAGGATTAACTGCAGCCGCAAGTGGCATCCCAGATGCCATTTGCAGCTGTAAAGGCCTTAGTTTAAGGTAAATGCAGCCATTGCATCCACAGTCACTTCCCTCCCTTCAACCAGCAATATGACATGGCGGCCATATCGCTGGCACTTCGGAGCCAGACAGAGGCTCTGTGGACTCACTGCAGAGCGGAGCCGGCCGGTGAGGATTCTGGGGGGGAGGGACGGATCACCTCCCCCCCTGTGAACCCCCGCGGATGCCAGGTAAGGGGGTTTCATACACCCCTACTTACAACACCTGTGATTGTTTAGCTTGGAAAAAAGGAGGGTAAGGAGAGACATGATAGAGGTCTACAAAATTATGCATGGTGTGAAGAATGTAGATAGGGAGACATTTTTTTCTCCCTCTCTCATAATACTAGAACCCAGAGTCATCCCATGAAGGTGACTGGTGGGAGATTCAGGACAGATGAATGGAAGGACTTCTTCACACAGCACATAGTTAAACTGTGGAACTCACTACCACAGGCTGTAGTGATGGCCACCAATTTGGATGGCTTTAAAAGGGGGTTGGACAAATTCCTGGAGGAAATGGCTATCTATGGCTACTAGTCTTTATAGCTATGTGCTACCTCCAGTACCAGAGGCAATGAGCCTATGTACACCAGTTGCTGGGGAACATGGGTTGGAGGGTGCTGTTGCGCTCATACCCTGTTTGTGGGTTCCTGGTCAACAGCTGGTTGGCCACTGTGTGAACAGAATGCTGGACTAGATAGACCCTTGGTCTGATCCAGCATGGTTCTTCTTATGTTCTTATAGTCTGTCCTTCCCTATTAATGTATGTAGTGTGATTAAAAAACAGTTGTCCTTATTCAAACCACAAGAAACACAGTTAAATCTGAACTGTACTTCAGCAATTTCAGTATCTGTCTTTGAAATTCTTTGGTTCAAGATTTTCATATCAACATTTCCTTTTTTGATGGGGGAGAATTTTCCATTGATCCACAATTCAGATTTAAAATGTTTCACTGTTTCACACCCAGTTCAGAAGGCAATATGAAGGATGCCCAAGAAGGCTACTTTGTAGGGATATACGAATCCCTTACCTTGCTCCGCTGAGGAGCATCTGCGGTGGGGGGGGAGTCGATCCCTCCCTCCCCCTGGAATCCTGCCCAGCTGGCTCCGCTCCATGCCTTCTAAAGAATCTGGCCTCACTGGAGTCCATGGCAGAATTCTCCAACATCCCTACTACTTTGTAAGGCATACAAAGGTGTACATTTCCTGACTTAGCCAGCAAAGGCCACACTTCAAGCATCAAGGTCAAAGGACATGTGCCACCTCTGTGTTGCTAAAAAATAAGTCATAACTTTGTGATACAGAACACAAAAAAGTACAGATACCTTATTTTCCTTTATTAAGGAAATCAGTTTTTTCTTCTTCCTGAAACCAATGGACTATCACAATTCCAGCCTCCCTCTTAAAAAGCTCTGAAGCAAATAGAACAACTCCCGACTCTTTTTGTGTGTGACAGCAATTAGATAGATAGATAGATAGATAGATGAGTGTGTGTGTGTGTGTGTGTGTGTGCACGTGTGTGTGTCATTTTCCCAGACAATCCAATCAATTATTCAATTATTTCATGAGCTGAAGTACTTTTCAAATTTCTTCTGCACACAGCTGCTTCCCTCAAGGAACCCTGGCTGCATGCTCGCTCCATACTGTTGGATCTCTTCCAAACACACCTGCTCAAGTCTTGGAAGTGCTCAGAAAGCACCTTATTAGCAATGCAGAGAGAAGACGCCAGGCAGCCTCTTGCGGCTTGCATTAGCATTTGGTCTGCGAACGCTGCGGGGCGGAGCAGCCAGCATTAGCGGTTCAGCACGTGTCATTTGCAGACCTGGCAGGCATCCTCCCATGTAGAAAAAGGCAGGTGTGAAATGCTATTACAAATCCCCAGCAGGACACATTCATGCCACCATTTCGATTAGTTTGGAGGCCAGCATATAAAAAATCATACTAACACTGCCCAAGGTTAAGAGCTGTGCCTCTTTTAGGGATGTCAGAGAATTCCACCACTGACTCCAGTGAGGCCAGATTTTTTAGAATCCGGCCACCTGGAATCCGTGGTGGAACACCCCCCCGCACCCCGCGAAATCCCCCTGGGACGGATAGCGTTGCCCTTATTTTCGCCGTAGTCTACGTAAATCTTTACGCAGACTATAGTGACCAAATAAGGAACGGGAATGGCGGCTCCCTATGGGGGCCGCCATTATCCATACGCGCTTTTTTTTTTTTTTTAAAGTCACCCGTGATAGGCTACGTGATGATTTACGTAGCCTATCAAGGCTGACTTTGCAGATCTAGCCGTGATAGGCTACGTTAATCATCACGTAGCCGATCACGGGGTGTTTTTTTTTTTTAAAAAAAAACTTCTGAGTTCGCAGCCTGGTGAGGCGAGGCGCCTCCTCCCCGGCCTGAATTTCAGCCGGGCGAGGTGGGAAGCCTCCCCCCCGGCCTGAACTTCGTGGGGGGAACAGCGAAGCACCTCCCCCCCACCGCGAAAAGCTTCGAGGACAGGTAAGTGACTTTCGTCCATCCCTATAGGTTACGTAAGTATTTATGTAGCCTATCATGGACAGACAGCCACGCAAATGTCATAGCAGCCGCCATTTGTGGGGCTGCCTTTACCGTGATAGTACGTATTTTACTTTACCGTTATAGTACGTATTACTGTGATAGTAAGTATTTACATAGCCTATCACGGTAAAGAGCAGGGGTGCAAATGGCGTAACAGCCACCATTTGCATCCCTGCTCTTTGCCGTGATAGGCTGCATAAATACTTACGTAGCCTATCATGGCTGACTGCAAAGATGCAAATGGCGGCCACTACAATGGCCGCCATTTGAGGCCATAGCAGTCCGGCAGCAGCTGGAACTCCGGCTGCGGCTGGCCCCAACTGGTGGCTCTATGGAGCCACCGCAGAGTGGAGCTGGCCAGGGAGGATTCCGGGGGGAGGGACGGAGCACCTCCCCCCCACCGTGGATTGCCCAGCATGGAGCAAGGTAAGTGTTTTGTACATCCCTAGCTCTTTCCCCTGCAAACTCTCCCTCTTTGGGTCAAACTAAACAAGATGCAGGAGACATCGGGAGTGGCCCCCCCATGGTACTTTTTCTGTTTTTACTGAAGTGTAGCCATAGTGGTAGTGGGAGGAAGGGGGAGCTCGGAATATAATTTCAACAACAGCATGGGGGAAGCGGGGGAGGCTTAGCCAGTTAGACTATTGCAGGGCCCTTTACATGGGGCTAGCCTTGAAGAGCACCGGAAGCTTCAATTCTTGCAAAACGTGGCTGTGAGACTGCTAACCAGTGCACAGTATCATGGTCGTATCAGCCCAATACTGAAATATCTACATTAGGGCTCTGCAGTGCATCGGCCCTAGGCCAGAAGCCCGGGTCGAAGCGGGCTGCTTTGGGTCATGTTGAGCCCCTTCCAAGGTGAAGCGGAGGGGGCATGAAGGGGGCTCTCCAATAGGGATGTCAGAGAATTCCTCCACGGATCTTGGGGAGGCCAAATGCCAGCGCATTCGGCCCCCTGAAATAGGTGGCAGAATTCTCTGACATCCCCCCGCCCCCCCCCCCGGGATGAGACTTACCTGGGGCAGATCTTCCTGGCAGTGGCGGCTGAGGCGGCCGGTCTTCTGACAGGCTGCCACCGCCGCCATTTCCAGTTAAAAAAATTCCAGTTAAACGTAGCTTATCACGGCTAAGTTTTTTTAAAAAAACATGATAGGCTATGTAAATCTTTACGTAGCCTATCACGGCTGACTTAAAACATCAACAACAACGCACGTACGCAAATGGTGGCGGCCACGGCCGCCGCCATTTGCGTTCCTTATTTTGGCCTGTCTTAGTCTACGTCAAGATTTACATAGACTAAGACGGCGAAAAAAAGGGGAACGCAAATAGCGTAGCGTCTGCTACGCTATTTGCGTTCCCCTTATTTTCGCTGTCTTAATCTACATAAATTTTGACGTAGACTAAGATGGGTCAAAATAAGGAATGCAAATGGCGGTGGCCATGGCCGCCACCATTTGCGTACGCACGTTGTTGTTGATGTTTTAAGTCATCTGTGATAGGCTACATAAACATTTACTAGCCTATCACGGCTGACTGCAGGGACGCAAACGGCGGCGGCTATGGCCGCCGCCATTTGTGTCCCTGCTAGCCAGCGGCCGGATGTCTGGCTGCTGGCGGAGCCGGCCAGTGGCTCCGCAGAATCCCTGCAGAGCACAGCCGGCCAGCCAGGATTCCAGGGGAGGGGGGAGGGACGGAGTGCCTCCCCCCCACCATCAACATAATCCGTGAAAGATAAGTGCCTTTCGTACATCCCTACTGTCCGAAGTGCTCTGCGTGTTTCGGAGCTTTGCCCCACCCAGCCCAGCCACGCCAGCACCTTCAAGTCCTTACCTGAGCTGCCCACCTCCGCCTCCACCTCCTCCATCGCCACTGCCTCCACCGCATCATCGCTGCTGCTGCCACCTCCTGAGGCCTGGGCACGTGCTGGTTCTTATTTCAGGGAGGCTTAATGGTGAGCCCCTGCAATAGGAGCCAGTGCGTGTCCAGGCCTCAGGAGCTGGCGGCGGCAACAACAGTGGTGGCGGCGGAAGAGAAGGATGCAGTGGTGGCAAGGAGAAGGCAGCAGCGGAGGAGGAGAAGGTGGCGATGAAAGAGAAGGTTGGGTGATGGAAGAGGAAGAGGAGGAGGAGGAAGGGGTGGCAAGGTAAGGAGCTGAGGGTTTGCACGGAGGTGTCAATGGGGTACCCAAACCACGGTTTCGCCATGCAAATCCCACTTTGGGTTCAGGGCCGAGTTGGGTCAAGCCCCCCCCCAATCAGCCTGAGCTGGATTGGGCCCACCTCCGAAGCCATGAAGCGGCTTTCAAATCAGATCGGGGGGTCCCTGCACAGACCTAATCTGCACTACTAGCTCATTGTTTCCTGGGCTCGATTCAAGGTCTGAATTTTAACTTTTAAAGGTCTAAATGGCTTAGGGTTTGGCTATTTGAGGGACCACCTATCCCAGGATGAGCCTACTTGGTTATTAAGATCAAGAGGAGAGGCCGTTTTGAAGGCACCCTCATGTGTAGGCTGCTCATTAGGTATTCAGGAAAGGGTTTTCTCCTGTGTTGCTCCCAAACTCTGGAATGCACTTCGACTGGAATTATGACTGATCCTCATTCCCTCTATTCTCAGGAAGGGGATCAGGACACATCTTTTTATCTGGCTTTAAAGTTGGCTTCTGCCCTGGAAGGCCGCCTAGAAATATTTCTAAATGAATGAATGAATAAATATGTACATATAGACATACAGACATACGTAATTGTTATGTATTTTAAAGGTTGCTTTTAATGGTTTACTATGTTTTTATTCAGTTACAGGTTTTATGCCTGTAATGTTGCATAAATAGCCCCTTTATGGCCACCAGTTACACAACATTACATTTACGGAAAAACCCATGCTTCTATTTTTTGGCAAGGTGGCAGCTCTCTGAAAGTTTGGATGGCCACCAGGTGCCTGCAACCCATGCAATGGCTCATCCACAAAGCCAAACAGGGGTGGCTGGTAGGGTTGGCGGAGAATTGCTCCCCGAAACTTCGGGGGGCCAAGCGCCAACATGTTCGGTCCCCCGAACAAGTTTCGGGGAGAAATTCTCCGCACCCCCTGCCCCCCGCACCCCCCCCGGGACGGGAGTTACCTTTCCCAAATGTCCCTCCCGGCGGCGGGCCCCGGCGTCGGTTTGTCGGGTCTTCGTCAGGGGCAGGGGCGGCAGCCGATCTTTCGACTGGCTGCCACCGCCACCATTCCAATAAAACTAAAAAAAAACAAACGCCCCCGTGATAGGCTACGTGACAATTAACGTAGCCTATCATGGCTAGATTTGCAAAGTCAGCCGTGATAGGCTACGTAAATCGTCACGTAGCCTATCACGGGTGACTTAAAAAAAAAAAAGCGCATACGGATAATGGCGGCCCCCATAGGGAGCCGCCATTCCCATTCCATATTTGGTCGCCGTAGTCTATGTAAAGATTTACGTAGACTACAGCGACCAAATAAGGAACGCGAATGGCGGCTCCCTATGGGGGCCGCCATTTGCTTACGCGCTTTTTTTTTTTTTTAAGTCACCCGTGATAGGCTACGTGACGATTTACGTAGCCTATCATGGCTGACTTTGCAGATCTAGCCATGATAGGCTACATTAATCGTCACGTAGCCTATCACGGGGGCGTTTTTTTTAAAAAAACTTTTTATTTCGCGGCCGGGCGAGGCGAGGCGCCTCCTCCCCGGCCTGAATTTCGGCCGGGCGAGGCGGGAAGCCTCCCCCCCCGGCCTGAACTTTGGGGGGAGAGCAGCAAAGCGCCTCCCCCCCACCACGAAAAGCTGCGAGACCAGGTAAGTGGGTTTCGTGCACCCCTAGTGGCTGGCTGGTGGAGGCTTGGTGAGCACCTAGCAGCACGGACGGAGGTGAGTCCATCCATCCATATTGTAAACTCCCTTGATGGGCTTAAAAAAGTAGTATAGAAATTCAAATACTAATACAATTGATGATGATAATGATGAGGATGATGAGGATGAGGATGATGATAAATAACAAGACTGTTGATTTGTCTTCTAAAAATAAATAAATCCCCAGCTCTTCTTTCTCCCTTCAGAGGAAAAGACAAGTGATCTGAGTACATTTTCCCTAGTCTGTGAGAAAGCATCTTTGGGATGATCAGAAAAAAGGCCGGCAGGGAAAGAATTAAGCGACCTCCACTGCAAATTCCCTCCCCCACAGTAATAATAAAAAGATATAGACATGTTATATGCCTTCACATAGGGATGGATGGACCCCTCTCTGTCTGGGGAGCAGGGGAGCTTGATGAGCTGCCCCTCCAGCTCACACGCCCTGGACCCACTCCGCAGGCCTCTCTGCTCACCCTGCCTGCCTGCTGAGCCATGTGAGCCACCCTCCTCTCTGCGCCAAAGACTCTGGCAGTCAAGCCCTTGTGCTTTATGCGCACAAGGACTTGACTGCCAAGACCATGGTGTGGCCAGCCCCCAGCACTCTCGCCCTGGCCTCCTCTCAAGGAGGCCAGGGCAAGAGTGCCAGGGTGCCGTTGAGGCCCTTGCTCCCCACACCAGCTGTCAAGGGCTTCCTTGACAGCCAGCGGAGGCAGGACAGGTCCTGGTGCAGCCAGCCCCCAGCACTCTGGGAGGAGGCCAGGGCAAGAGTAGAGGGCTGCTGTGACACTCCCAGATACTCACCAAGCTCTGGGATACTCAGTGGCCAGCTCCGTCAGCACCCCAGGGCTTGGTGAGCAGGGGCTGAGAAGCTAGATGGGGGGAGTCCGTTGGACTCCACTGCCTTTTCAGACTCCCGCGCCTCCCTTATCTTCACATTTATTTTGGACAAAACACAGCTCTGTGCAATTTCTATGGGATTCTGCAGTGAATTGTTTCAAGTTGAGGAGGTTTCCTTTAATATGCTAGGGCCTAGTTCATGCTAGAACATGGATAAGCATGGACTGATTCCTCAGCGCTTGGAACTTGTTCATGCATGCATGCCTGTTCCTCATTGACTGCAACATCAAGTGTTGACATGAATGTGTGAATGAGGGAGGGGGGAATTGCTTGGAGTTTAGCTTTCAGCTGGTGACAACTGAGAGGTGGGCGGATACCCATCCCTGAATAAGGCTCTGCAGAAACCCCCTGACCTTCCTTGGAGGTCGCTTTGGGGCTTCCAAGGCTGGCCTGACCTGCTTTGGGCTGCTTCAGATCCCATCTAACCCGCTTTGGGTTCTGGCTCTGAAGCAGGATTCGGATGGCTGAAGCAGGCTCACCCCTCCCTGACACCCCACTGCGCTGTGCCTCCTCCTTACCTGGACCCTTGGGACATGCACTGTCGGCCTCTTCAAGGCAGTTGCATTTTCGCCTGTAACGTTGCATACATGATGGCCTTACGGCCGCTATTTGATTCAATTTCCGGAAACAGAGGGAGTCATAATGGCCACTCCCTTGAAGAGGTTGCCAACTGCCAGCATGCATCCTGAGGGTCCAGGTAAAGAGGAGGGAGCTCATGCAGCTGGGTGGCAGAGAGTGCCCATGGCAGGGGCAGGGAGTGCAGCGGGATGGTGGGGCTTCCGGATGGCTCTGAAGCATGCCAGCATGCTTTGGAGTGACTCAACCCACTTCGGATCACTTCAGTCTGCCCCTGACCCATTTCAGGTGCAACCCAAAGTGGCCTGAAACACCGCGCTTCAGCTTGGAATTCAGCCCCAGAGCCGAAGCGGTGCACGGTCCTATCCCTGAGCTCTTGGCAAACTAGGAATAGGAGAATTTTGTTTCTGCTCAGAAAATACATGATGATGCCCTGTTTGCAACCCTGAGCATGAGCACAAGCAGGAGAACCCATCTGCTGAGGATGTTTGCAAATTTTCAAACATGTGCTCTTGCTCGATTTCTTCAAATTTCCCTGTTTAGATTCTATACATTTCCAAAGTTGTGCATTTTTTTTTTTAAATCACCTAAACTATAGTCTATGGAGGGAATCTCCGGAACTTTGAAAAAATGTGCAAATTGGGGGGAGGTGCATAACTTTCACATTCAATAGCTGTTTATTTTGCACAATGTCCCCATTCACACAAAATGAACAGCGATTAGGGATGTACGAAAGCCACTTACCGTTTTGCAGATCTGCTTTGCGGTGGGGGGGGGGGAGGCACTCTGTCCCTCTCCCTGGAATCCTCGATGGGGGGGAGGTGCTCTGTCCTTCCCCCCAGGATCCTGCCTGTAGGGATGGCAGAGAATTTCTCCCCAAAACTTCGGGGGGGGGCGAGCGCCAATGTGTTTGGCCCCCCGAACAAGTTTCGGGGAGAAATCCTCTGCACCCCCCGCACCCCGCACCCCCCCGGGACGGGACTTACCTTCGCCGAATGTCCCTCCCGGCGGCGGGTCCGGCCGGCGGTTCAGCAGGTGTTCGAGCAGGACGGGAGCGGCAGCCGGTCTTTTGACCGGCTGCCGCCGCCGCCATTCCAATGAAAGAAAAAAAAAACGCCCCCGTGATAGGCTATGTGACGATTAACATAGCCTATCACGGCTAGATTTGCAAAGTCAGCCGTGATAGGCTATGTTAATCGTCACGTAGCCTATCACGGGTGACTTTTTTTAAAAAAAAAAAAAGCCCGTACGGATAATGGCGGCCCCCATAGGGAGCCGCCATTCCCGTTCCTTATTTGGTCGCTGTAGTCTACGTAAAGATTTACGTAGACTACAGCGAAAATAAGGGCAACACTATTTGCGTTGCCCTTATTTTCACCGTAGTCTACGTAAACATTTACGTAGACTACAGCGACTAAATAAGGAACGCGAATGGCGGCTCCCTATGGGGGCCGCCATTAGCATACACGCTTTTTTTTTTTTTTTAAAGTCACCCATGATAGGCTATGTGACGATTAACGTAGCCTATCACGGCTGACTTTGCAGATCTAGCCGTGATAGGCTACGTTAATCGTCACATAGCCTATCACGGGGGCGTTGTTTTTTTTAAGAAAAAACAATGGAGTTCGTGGCCGGGCAAGGCGGGAAGCCTCTTCCCCGGCCTGAATTTCGGCCGGGCGAGGCGGGAAGCCTCCCCCCCGGCCTGAACTTCGCGGGGGGAGCTGCGAAGCGCCTCCCCCCCACCGCGAACAAGCTTCGACGAAAGGTAAGTGCCTTTCGTCCACCCCTACCTGCCTGGCCGCGGGGATCTGCTCTGCGGGGATTCCACGAAGTCGCCGGCCAGCTCCTCCCACAGCTGGACATCTGGCCGCTGGGCAGCAGGGATGCAAATTGCGGTGGCTGTAGCCACCGCCGTTTGCATCCCTGTACTTAACCATGATAGGCTACGTAAATATTTACGTAGCCTATCACGGCAAAGTAAAAAAAAATGCATACGCAAATGGCAGTGGCTACGGCGGCTGCCATCATTTGCTATCTTTAGCCGTTCTAGCCTACGTAAATATATGCCACCATTTGCGTACACTGGGGTTTTTCCCCCTGCTGTGATAGGCTACATAAATATTTACATAGCCTATCATGGCTCAATACAGGGACGCAAATGGCAGCGGCTATGATAGCCGCCATTTGCGTCCATGCAGGGCTGCCCAGTGGCCAGATGTCTGGCTGTGGGCGGCTGGAGCTGACCGACGACTCCACGGCTTGGCCGTGGAGCGGAGCTGGCTGGGCAGGATTCCGGGGGGAGGGACGGAGCGCCTCCCCCGCATCGAGGATTCTGGGGGGAGGGATGGAGCGCCTCCCCCCCACTGTGGATGCCCCTGTGCGGAGCCAGGTAAGGGATTCATACATCCCTAGACAGTGCAAAAAACCAAACACCCTTTGGAAAAAAGAAAGAAAGAAAGAAAGAAAGAAAGAAAGAAAGAAAGAAAGAAAGAAAGAAAGACATTGTGCTACAACTCCTACCAATGGTGAGCCCTACTGGTGAGAAACTGTTGAAAGATTCTCTTACCCCTGGAGACATTTGGTGTAATTGTTCACCCATTTTCTTTGCCTGCAGAGAGGGTAGATAATTTTGAGAGGCCATTTGTGCCCAGCTTTATTTACAGTACACTGCAGTTTCAGAATTTCAGAGGGAAAAAGCCAGGGATCAGTGGGTGAGCACCTGCTTTGCATGCAAAAGGTCCCAGGTTCAATGCCTGGCATCTTCAGGTAGGGCTAGGAAGTAATCCTGCCTGAAAATCTGGAGAGCCACTGCTGCCACACAGTATTCGTAATACTGGGCTAGAATGGACAAACGGCCTGACTCAGGATAAGGCAGCTTCCTAGACAGCATGTTCTGGAAATTCCACATTGTCAAAACCTCCCTTAATATCACTAGGGATGGTGCAGGAGTCTGAGCAGGGGGTGGATTCAATGGACTCCCCCCACCCCGCCACCCAGACCCCGCTTGTTGGCTCAGCAACCGGTGGGAAGTGCTGTGAGCCGTCCATCATCTTACTGAGCTGCCATTGTGTGCAGAAAGCTTGGCTCAGTTACTTCTGCAAATCTAATGTTGCATCTACAGCTGCTTTAATGGGGCGATGAGTCAACATTACAGGGGTAAAGGGAAGATGTGCTCCCTTTAATATCACCCCCTCTTTGAATGACATTTATGGCATTCCAAGGAAATACGAAATAGTAGCTTTCCCCTTCCTTATTCTTTGCCCTCTGTTCCTTGGTGGCCATCACTACATCTTGTGATATTGAATTAGATAATTTAACTATGTGGCGTATGAAAAAGTCCTTTTATCTGTCTGGAATCTCCCACCAATCGTCTTCATGAGATGGCCCTGTTGGGTTCTGCTATTTTGACAGAGGGAGAGAAATGCTCCTCCTCCCCATTCTCCACATCCCCTTACATCTCAGCACCCCAGATGGGAAAATGATGCTCTTTCCAAGTCCCCCTCTAGCCTCTCCCTTCTCCTGCCCAAAGAAAGGTTGTGGGGAAGGTGACGGAGATGGGTGCTTCAAGCACTACAAGCAATTTGCAAGCGCTCTCACAAAGCATGTACAGTACATTTATTTGGGGGCAGTGAGCCGTCCATCATCTTACTGAGCTGCCATTGTGTGCAGAAAGCTTGGCTCAGTTACTTCTGCAAATCTAATGTTGCATCTACAGCTGCTTTAATGGGGCGATGAGTCAACATTACAGGGGTAAAGGGAAGATATGCTCCCTTTAATATCACCCCCTCTTTGAATGACATTTATGGCATTCCAAGGAAATACGAAATAGTAGCTTTCCCCTTCCTTATTCTTTGCCCTCTGTTCCTACTGAGGTCTTGATCGATAACACTCATTTCACATTGGCCCTGGATGTTGTTGAAACAGTTGTGAGTCTCTGAGCCCTACCAAGGGGGGAAAAGAAATATTGACGCATGACAAAGTGCTGGGCTGGGAAATTTTCATTGTCACATTAATTGTCTAATGACAGAAGACATACAGTCAGCAAGACAGCTGCGTTGGAGGCCCTGCTCTTTATTACCTCCGGGGGAAGAGATTCAAATTGCTGCATGAGCGCAATACTCTCGAGTGGACATTTGTCCCCCCCTTGTGAAAACAACCTCATAATTCAGAGCGGTGGTAGCAAAACTGGAACATTTGGAAAGAGGAGGAGGCTGGGATCCAACAGCGCAGAGGAAAGAATGATTCAGGATAGAAAGCTGGGGTAGTGCCTCTGGAGTGATTTTCACAGCAGTAAAAAGACAAGACCCATCTTCAGTGCAAATCACCATGCTATGCAGATATCCCACAGGGCTCCAGGGAGATTTCTCAAGTAAAAAAAAAAAATCAGAATGGGAGGAAAGTGCAAACAGAATAAGCTACACATGGTTTAAGAAATAAGCAAGTTCTGAGACAAGACTATCATTCAAATAACATACATCCCATAAAACAGCCTTCCCCAAGCTGTTGCCTTTCTGATCCCTTGGACTGCAATGGCCATCATCCCCATCTAGCACAGCCACAGTGGCTAGGGAATGATGGGACTTGTAGTCCAATGGGATCTGAATGGGAAGGCTGCTACGAACAGTGTAATCTGAACAGAAACCTAACGGGAAAAAGTTCCAAGTCAAGACTACAGTTTTGTGCCTAGTAAGACTGAAATACGGAACCTAATGTGGTTACTCTGCACATGTCTGGACATTTTTTGTTTCATTTCATAGTCTCCTTCTGAGAACCATGGGGTTTTGTTAAAAGTAAGTAGATAGCTATGAATGGAGTACCAGTATATGAGTTAATATGGCATAGGAATACCACTGCGAACTATAAGCTTTAGGGCACAATCCTATGGATAGAAGGAAGCCTCCATTCTCAAAGGCTTCTGAGCATCAAATGCCCTGCCGGACTGCTGGAAGCAGGGTGTGGGGAGCAACAGGGGTGATTTTCACCTCTCCTTCTTCCTTTACCCTCCTTTGTCCTGTAGACAGGCCATATAGAGTAGTCTCACTGGAAGGGCCACAGGAAACATTGTATCCTGGCCTCTCTTCTCCCCTCCCACCAGAACACCCCCTTGCAGACCTCTCCAGGGTCCTCCAAGGCTGCTTTTCATGCAGTCCGTGCAGTTCTTTCTGCAGCAGCTATGGGGGAGCAGGGGCAGGTGGAGGGATTGGATTCCAGAGACCCCCTTCTGAGGTTATAGCAGTATTTATATCCATGGAAGGAGACTCCAGATGATGCTCTCATGCTCATAGGATTGCTCTCTCACCAGTTCCCCCCAAAAGCTGGACTGACTATTAAAGGAGGCCACACATGGCCACATAGGTGCCACATCTAGGGATGTCAGAGAATTCTGCGACGGATCTCGGTGAGGCCGAATGCCAGTGCATTCGGCCCCCTGAAATCCATCACAGAATGAAGCCTCTGTCCCCCCAACCGATGAAAGGTGCGTGAAACGGAGCACTTACCTGCTCCCGTCCACGCTGCTTTGCGAATGGCGGCCGCCCAGCGGCCGCCATTCGCTTCCTCCTCTTCGTAGCTGTGATAGGCTACGTAAATACTTACGTAGCCTATCATGGCTAAAGCAGGGACACCATTTGCATCCCTGTGGAGGCCGTGATAGTCTACGTAAGTATTTACGTAGCCTATCACGGCACAGGAGGGGGGAAACCCCAGCGTACGCAAATGGCGGTGGCTACCGCCATTTGCATACGCTGGGGTTTTTCCCTCTGCCCTGATAGGCTATGTAAATATTTGTGTAGCCTATCACAGCTCAATACAGGGACGCAAATGGTGGTGGCTACGACAGCTGCCATTTGCATCCCTGCAGGGCTGCCCAGTGGCTGGATGTCCGGCTGCGGGCGGCCAGAGCCGGCTGGCGGCTCCACGGCTTGGCCGTGGAGCGGAGCCGGCCAGGCAGGATTCCGGGGGAATGGACGGAGTGCCTCCCCCCCGTCGAGGATTCCGGGTGGAGGGACAGAGTGCCTCCCCCCCACCCCGGATGCCCCTGCGCGGAGCCAGGTAAGGGATTCGTACATCCCTAGCCACATCTCAGGATGCTTGAGGAAGTGGATCTTTGTGAATTCTGAAATGAACTGACTAGGTCTGCACCTCCCAGACCAAGATTAGAACTTAATTATCCATCATGTTTTTACTAGGGATGTCAGAGAATTCCACTGCAGATCTCGGTGAGGCCGAATGCCAGTGCATTCGGTCCCCCAAAATCAGAACAAAGCCCCCGCCCCCCCACTCCACGAAAGGCGCGCGAAATGGAGCACTTCCCTGCTGCTGTCCGCGCTGACTTGCGAATGGCCGCACTGCGGCGGCCATTCGCTTCCTCATCATAGCTGTGATAGGCTATGTAAATAATTACGTAGCCTATCACGGCTAACGCCGGGATGCCATTTGCGTCCCTGTGGAGGCCACGATAGGCTACGTAAGTATTTAAGTAGCCTATCATGGCAAGCTAAAAAAAACACCCAACCGCATACGCAAATGGTGGCGGCTATGGCGGCCGCCATTTGCATTCCCTTTTTTTCGCTGTTTTAGCCTACGTAAATATTTACGTAAGGTATTACAGTGAAAAAAAAGGGGAACGCAAATAGTGCAGTGGGCGCTATTTGCGTTCCTTTTTTTTCTTGCCATAATAGCTTAAGTAAATATTTACGTAGGCTAAAATGGCGGGGAAAAAAGGAACACAAATGGCGCCCACTATGCTATTTGCGTTCCCATTTTTTTCGCCTTAAGAGCTTACATAAATATTTATGTAGGCTAAAACAGTGAAAAAAAGGGAATGCAAATGGCAGCCGCCATAGCCGCCGCCATTTGCGTATGCGTTGTTGTTTTTTTCCTGCAAGCTGCCCAGAGGCTGGATGTCTGGCTGTGGGCGGCCCCTGACTTGCGGCTTTGCGGAATCTCCACGGAGCGGAGCCAGCCAGGTTAGGAGTTCAGGGGGAGGTGCGGAGTGCCTCTCCCCCACCGAGAATCACCCCATCAAAAAGCTAAGTGACTTTTGTACATCCTTAGTTTTTACACTTCCTGAATGTTCTGATGAAGTTCTCAGCTCAAATAACATAGCAGAATTCATGCAACAAATATGCATTTTGAGAGGAAAGACATCCCCAAGAGTGTATATTGAGAGACAATGTATTTAAAACACACATTTAAATATTTAAATGTATTAAGGTTTAAATGTATATAGTGTGTGTGTATGTGTGGGGGGTAAATAGCAGATCAATGCAAAAATGGAAGAGAATGAACATATGAGCAAACAAAGGCAAAAGTGGCACTGACTGAAAATAGGCTGATTCATAGCCACATGGGGGCTCTTAAGAAATTCTCCCCATCCAAATGTCTTTCCATATTTGGGGGTTCTTGTTTCTAGAATGGCACCAGTGCAAAAGTGGCACCACTATACTTCTGGCTTTTCTTCAACCCATGCATGAGCACAGACTAGACACATTCTCAGTCAAAATTCTGGATTTGTTTGATGTGCTTCTACACCAGGGTTGAGTAACTTGTGACTCTTGAGATGCTTTGGCCTACAACTCCCATAATCCCTATTATTATTATTATTATTATTATTATTTTACTTATATCCCACCTTTTTCCCAATACTGGGATTCAAGGCGGCTTTACAACACTAAAACTTATATAATTAAAACCTATAAATAGAAATAGAAATACAAATGTACAAAAGATAAAAATATAATTAAATCATCAGTATTAAAATTGTAAAAATATCAAAACATTAAAAGACAACAAGAAAAATAGTATCCATCCATCATATTTTCACAGGTCCAGACTAGTTATCCCCAAACTGCTGGAATAAAAAAGTTTTTACATGCCTATGGAAGCATATCAAGGAGGGTGCCACTCTTGCCTCCCTGGGAAGGGAGTTCCAGAGCCTTGGGGCAGCCACCGAGAAGGCCCTCTCCCGCGTTCCCACCAGGCGTGCCTGTGATAGTGGCGGGACAGTGAGAAGGGCACAAGTAGGCTCATGGGGGAGAATACGGTCTTTCAGATAACCTGGACCTGAGCTATATAGGGCTTTATAGGACATGACCAGCACTTTGAATTGTGCCCAGAAACAGAAGTATGTGGAGGATAACAAGTTGCCCAGCCCTTTTCTAAAACTGATGGAATTCACACAGTCCATCAATTCCAACAACTATGGAATAAGGACATAAGATAGGGAGGAAACGGATTGGATGCAGAGCCCCAAGTGCCTTGAATGATCTGGCACCTGCCACCTGTCGCCCCAGGATCACTGCAACAGGATAGGGGTGAAGCTTATGACTGTGCATTGTTTTACTTTGCATGGATCTTCATAAAACAAATGGCTGAAGGATCTGATATAGCTTTGGTGAATCTTAAGAGAAAAGAAACATTTTCAAGGCAATCCTAACACCAATCTCAGACAGCTCTGACTTTGGAGCCTCTGAAAGATCTAAAACACTGCTGGGCTCATGCCAGCTAGGCAAACTTGAGTGAGGGATTTTTGCTCTTTCCCCCCTTCCTGGCTGGTGACATGCCTTCCCCTGATACCATAGTCTCAGAGGAAGCTTCTAATTCAAAGATATAAGATTCTCATTTAGGGCCTAGTCAAGTTTTGGATTGTCAGGGTGCTTGGAATTCATGTCTGCCTGGCTTCACAGTACACTGTGGTCATGGGGAGGAAGTTACTCCTCCTGAACTACAGCTAGAGCTAGCCTAGGGAAAAAAAAGAATCTGAGTTTCCCAAGCCTGAGGAACGTACATTGATAAGAGGCCAGGAGGCAGACTTGGCTGAGGAAGGAGCATGCCTGAGGCTGTCTCCCAGTCAATGCCAGTGGCTGAAAAGGCAACAACTAGTCAGACAGAGTTCTCAACTCCAGGCTAAGTTTTTTTCCAGAGGGCTGGGTTGACAAGTGAGGAATTCTAGCTACCCTGCCCCTGCATTAAAGCTGGCACACAGGCAAAAGGGTCTTGTGCGTACAAGGTCACTGATCCCAGATGCTCCTTTGCTGAACTACTCTTGGACCCTGAACTATTGCATGCCTTGAACCTTGTGTCTTGAGACCTTGTCTTGGATTATACTGCTGGACTTTAAGACCCTGTTTCTGGCTCCTGTTTGGATTATCTGAGGGGGTGTTTGTGTGTTTGTTTGTTTTAACTTGGGCTTATGAAGGACTCTGATTCCATGGACTCTGGTGAAGTGTCTGTGCTTGTGTCCTGTTGTAATAAAGGAGTTTGCTGTTTCTCTAACATGTAGTTGATTGCTGATGTTGTGCGGGAGACAGGTCTGACAGCCAGGTCTTTCCAGTCCTTGGGCTGAAGTCAGTAGGAAATTAATCTGTGCCAGCTCCTGGGCTTGTTTGAGTGCATGGCAAAGAGCCAGGATTAATCCTTTCCCCAGTTCCATGGTTCTGGCACCCACCTCCTCCAGCTGCTATCTGCCATATGAGGGCAGGAAGAGAGGTCCTGGCCTTCCATACATTCATGTTGAATCTCTGTACAGAGATAAAGAACAGAATGGCTATTATATCTAGAGAGATATCCATCAAATTGGTCTCTGGAGACCTTCATGGATGGATACCTTCACATGGGGAAAAGGCACATGAAACTACCCCTTGAACCCAGGCCTGACATGTTACAAAAGACATCTGGGGAAATCAGCCAACAAGACTTGAATAAGAAGGGCTCTCTTACATCAACTTCACCCACATGGAGAGCTTCACCTCTGAATTGGAAGACTTTAATTTGATAATCATTTAATTTGCTCTAATTGGATTTGCATTAATGCCATCTGAAATCATGACGTTCACCTCAATAAGTTTAATTTGTCTCAGGCATTTAATGTTGCCTTGGCCAAAACAAAAGGGAAATTGACAGGCCCATCCAACTCAGCAACGCTTTCTGTTGTTTAAAAAGAAATGCAATTACTCATCCAATCAAGCAATGGCCAAGTAACACGTGGGAACTATCACCTAGATTTCATTACATCTATGTGTTTGTTTTCCATTTGGCACTTTTAGTCCACCTCATTGCCAAGGCTGAGCAAAGGACAATACAGAGCACTCAAAATGAAATGTCAAGTAGCTACCGGGTATACAGCAAAATACAGCAAAAACAACAGTGACTAAGAACAACAGCTGTTATCAAGGAAATCAGTTTGCACAGGGCAGTAGGAAAATTAACTTACAAGCAGAGATGTAACTCCCACCCTCCCCAGTCTCAGTTGGAATGAACATTTCTTTTAGTTCCCCCCTCACCCTCAAGAGAATGTCCCAAGCTTATTTCTATAAGTCAAGCTGGAATTCAAAGCATCCTTGAAGTTTGGTAGCATCACTACTTGCAAAAACCCAACTTAGGGAGCAATCCTATGGCTGCTAGACAGCGGCTAGACAGCCATAGGATATGTTGTTTTCCAGGAACTGACCTTGGAGCCTGTGCTCCGAGATCAGTTCCCAGAGAACCCACCTCCCCACACTTCTGCGCAGCCTTGGAGGCAGTGTGGAATAGCCCCATCCTCAACGCTTGCAAGAGGAGTGCAGAGTGGCCAAAAAGGGGCGTGGCTGGGGGGCGTTCTGGGGTGGGGAGAGCATAACTGCCTGTACGACACATCCAATGTGTCATATAGCAGCCTCCTTCCCTGCTCCATGCTCCTGTCTAGCCAAAAAAGCAGGGCAGGAGGAGCGTGGAGGGAACGATCCCCTCTGTGCTTCTCCTGCCCTGCTTTGGATAAGCGGTCGCCCCTGAGTTCGGAGGCGGCTGCCTATCTAGATAGGGTTGCTCCCTCAGAGATATTGGAGATATAGAGATATCCCTTAGAGATTTTAAATATGGACAGTGGTATATATATCTGTAAATAAATGAAAGAGCTGAAGTGTGCTGCAAAGTGCAAGCAAATTAGCCCTTTAGAACTCCAGGTTGAGGGTGCAATCCTATGCATGTTTAGGCAGAAAAAAAAGGCCTACAACTTCCAGCATGCCTCAGCCAGTTATAGGCCTTTTTTCTGTCTTAACATACATAGGATTGCACCTTGAGTCTTGCAAAGTCTTTTGCTCTGTTCCCATAAGCCGAACTCTTTGAAATCTTACCAATAATATATAGGGTTCCCACATTTTGCTTTAAATAAATGCTGGTTCCCATTTGGTCAGGCCTGCTGCAGGGCCAGATAAATGTGGCCTTGGCAAAACTTGGAGGATAACAGCAGATTCTATCAAAATCTAGCAGGTTAGAGGAAGAATCAGGGTATTATCTAGGGATATGTGAAAGTCACTTACCTTTTCGTGGAATTTTTCATGGTGGGGGGGAAGGCGCTCCGTCCCTCCCCCCGGAATCCTCAATGGGGGGGAGGCAATCTGGTCCTCCCCCCCAGAATACTGCCCGGACGGCTCCGCTCCGCAGCAGCTCCGCTCCGCAGCCGGCCAGGGCCGTCCGCAGTCGGATTTCCGGCCGTGGACAGGCTCCTGCAGACGCAAATGGCGGCCGCCATAGCAGCTGCCGTTTGTGTCCAGCCATGCTGCTGTGATAGGCTACATAAGTATTTACATAGTCTATCATGGCAAACCAAACAAACAAACAAAAAAAACAGCGTATGCAAATGGCGGTGGCTACGGCTTACGTAAATATTTACGTAGGCTAAAACGGTGGAAAAAAAGGAATGCAAATAGCGCCCACTATGCTTTTTTTTTCTGTAATAGCCTACATAAATATTTACCTAGACTAAAACGGCGAAAAACAGGGAACGTAAATGGCGGCCGCCGTAGCCGCCGCCATTTGCGTACGCTGGTTTTTTTTTAATTATTATTGGCTTGACATGGTAGGCTACGTAAATACTTAAGTTACCTATCACAACAAAGATGAAGATGCAAATGGCGGCCATGGCAGCCAGTCAAAAGACCAGCTGCCACCGCCGCCGCTGCCGCTGGAGCCACCGCCGGAGCCGCCACCATTTGGAACATCCACCCCAGGTAAGCCTTGTCCAGGGAGGGATCTATGGGGGTGGGGGGGGCAGGCCATTCCACCATGGATTTCGGGGGGCCGACTGCCAGTGCATTCGGCCTTACTGAAATCCATGGTGGAATTCTCCGCCATCCCTAGTATTATCTGGCATCATTGCAGGATTGCAGCTTGAGATCGATAGGCATATGGTCAAGGAACACCTAATTACTTTGAATGAGTTCAAATCTCCAGGGCCAGATTAACTGCACCCTAGGCTAAAAGATATGACGCCGGAAGATGAGCCCCTCAGGTCGGAAGGTGTCCAATATGCTACTGGGGAAGAGCAGAGGGTATTTCCAAGTAGCCCCAGAAAGAGTGAAGCGGCTGGGCCAAACCCGAAAGGACACTCAGCTGTGGATGTGTCTGGTAGTGAAAAGAAAATCCGATGCTGTAAAGAACAATATTGTTTAGGAACCTGGAATGTCAGATCAATGAATCAAGGTAAGCTGGAGGTGGTCAAACATGAGATGGCAAGATTGAACATCGACATCTTGGGAATCAGCAAACTAAAATGGACAGGCATGGGCGAATTTAATTCAGGTGACCATCATATCTACTATTGTGGGCAAGAATCCCTTAGAAGAAATGGAATAGCACTCATAGTCAACAAAAAGGTGGGAAAAGCAGCACTGGAGGACAATCTCAAAAATGACAGAATGATTTCAGTACGAATCCAAGGCAAACCATTCAACATCACAGTAATTCAAGTCTATGCCCCAACCACTGAGGCCGAAGAAGCTGAGGTTGATCGGTTCTATGAAGACCTACAACACCTTCTAGAACTAACACCAAAAAAAGATGTCCTCTTCATCATAGGGGATTGGAATGCTAAAGTAGGAAGTCAAGAAATCACCGGGATAACAGGCAGGCATGGCCTTGGTGTACAAAATGAAGCAGGACAAAAGCTAATAGAGTTTTGCCAAGAGAACATGCTGATCATAGCAAACACTCTTTTCCAACAGCACAAGAGGCGACTCTACACATGGACGTCACCAGATGGTCAATATCGAAATCAGATTGATTATGTCCTTTGCAGCCAAAGATGGAGAAGCTCCATACAGTCAGTAAAAACAAGACCTGGAGCTGACTGTGGCTCAGATCATGAGCTGCTTCTTGCAAAATTTCGGCTTAAATTGTAGAACGTCTGGAAAACCACTAAACTGTTCAGGTATGACCTCAATCATATCCCTGACGAATATACAGTGGAGGTGAGGAATAGATTTCAGGGATTAGACCTGATAGACAGAGTGCCTGAGGAACTATGGACGGAGGTCCGTAACATTGTTCAGGAGGCAGCAACGAAATCCGTCCCAAAGAAAAAGAAATGCAAGAAAGCCAAGGGGCTCTCTGAGGAGGCTTTACAAGTAGCTCACGAAAGAAGGGAAGCGAAAAGCAAGGGAGAAAGATATACCCAACTGAATGCAGAGTTCCATAGAATAGCAAGGAGAGACAAGAAGGCCTTCTTAAATGAACAATGCAAAGAAATCGAGGAAAACAACAGAATGGGAAAGACTAGAGATCTCTTCAAGAAAATTGGAGATCTCAAGGGAACGTTTTGTGCAAAGACAGGCATGATAAAGGACAAAGAAGGCAGGGACCTAACAGAAGCAGATGAGATTAAGAAGAGGTGGCAAGAATACACAGAAGAACTATACAGGAAAGATCTGAATGTCCCTGATAGCCATGATATTGCGGTCACTGAACTTGAGCCAGACATCCTCGAGAGTGAAGTCAAGTGGGCCTTAGGAAGCATTAGTAACAACAAAGCTAGCGGAGATGACAGTATTCCAGCCGAGCTATTTAAAATCCTAAAAGATGATGCTGTTAAAGTGCTGCATTCAATATGCCAACAAATCTGGAACACTCAACAGTGGCCACAAGACTGGAAAAGGTCAGTTTACATTCCAATTCCAAAGAAGGGCAACGCCAAAGAGTGTTCAAACTACCGCACAATTGCGCTCATTTCACATGCCAGCAAGGTGATGCTCAAAATCCTACAAGCTAGGCTTCAGCAGTATGCGAACCGAGAACTACCGGAAGTACAAGCTGGGTTTCGAAGAGGCAGAGGAACTAGAGATCAAATCGCCAACATTCGCTGCATCATGGAGAAAGCAAGAGAATTCCAGAAAAACGTCTATTTCTGCATCATTGACTACGCTAAAGCCTTTGATTGTGTGGATCACAACAAACTGTGGAAAATTCTGAAAGAGATGGGAGTACCAGAACACCTTACCTGTCTCCTGAGAAACCTGTACGAGGGTCAAGAAGCAACAGTAAGAACCAGAGATGGAACAACCGATTGGTTCAAAATTCGGAAAGGAGTACGACAAGGCTGCATATTGTCACCCTGCTTATTTAACTTATATGCAGAGTACATCATGAGAAATGCCGGGCTGGATGAATCAGAGATCGGAATTAAGATTGCCGGGAGAATTATCAACAACCTCCGATATGCAGACGATACCACCCTAATGGCAGAAAGCGAAGAGGATCTCAGGAGCCTCTTGTTGAGGGTGAAAGAGGAGAGTGCAAAAGCTGGTTTGAAACTCAACATTAAAAAAACTAAGATCATGGCATCTGGCCCTATCACTTCCTGGCATATAGAAGGGGAAGGAATGGAAGCAGTGACAGATTTTACTTTCTTGGGCTCCAAGATCACTGCAGACGGTGACTGTAGCCATGAAATTAAAAGACGCTTGCTCCTTGGGAGGAAAGCTATGGCCAACCTAGACAGCATAGTAAGAAGCAGAGACATCACCTTGCTGACAAAGGTCCGTCTAATCAAAGCTATGGTTTTCCCAGTAGTAATGTATGGCTGTGAGAGCTGGACTATAAGGAAGGCTTAGCGCCGAAGAATTGATGCTTTCGAACTGTGGTGCTGGAGAAGACTCTTACGAGTCCCCTGGACTGCAAGGAGGTCAAATCAGTCCATCCTAAAGGAAATCAACCCTGACTGCTCATTGGAAGGACAGATAATGAAGCTGAAGCTCCAATATTTTGGCCACCTAATGCGAAGAGAAAACTCCCTGGAAAAGACCCTGATGCTGGGAAAGACTGAAGGCAAAAGGAGAAGGGGACGGCAGAGGATGAGATGGCTAGATAGCATCACGGATGCAATGAATATGAACTTGAGCACGCTCCGGGAGAGAGCGCAGGACAGGAAGGCCTGGCGTGCTATGGTCCATGGGGTCACGAAGAGTCGGACATGACTGAACGACTGAACAACAACAACAACAGAGTAATAAAGGAACTGGCAGAAGAACTCTCAGAACCACTGTCTATTCTCTTTGAGAAATCATGGAGGACGGGGGAAGTGCCCGATGACTGGAGGAGGGCTAATTTATTTATTTATTCATTTAATTTATTAATCGCCCATCTGGCTGGTCACCCAGCCACTCTGGGCAATGTACAACACACCATAAAACAATTTAAAACAATAAAATTCTACCATAATTTTTTTTAAAAAAATACACTAACCCACCCCAAATGCCTGCCTGAACAACCACGTTTTTAATGCACGATGGAAGCTCATTAAAGAGGGGGCATGATGGAGTTCCCTAGGGAGGGAGTTCCACAGAGTGGGGGCCACCACAGAAAAGGCCCTCTCCCTCGTCCCCACCAGTCTAGCTGTCCTGGCTGATGGGACAGAGAGAAGGCCATCCGAGGCTGATCTTGTTAAGTGGCCTGTCTGGTGTTGCTGGAGGCGCTCCTTAAGATAGGCTGGGCCGGAACCATATAGGGTTTTAAAGGTCAAAACCAACACATTGAATTTGGCCTGGAAAACAACTGGTAACCAGTGCAACTCCTTCAGCACTGGAGTGATGTGATCTCGCCGGCGGCTGCCTTTAATCAGGTGAGCCGCCGCGTTCTGTACCAGCTGCAGCTTCCGAACCGTCTTAAAGGGTAACCCCACGTAGAGCGCATTACAGTAGTCTGAACGAGAGGAGACCAGGGCATGTACTACCTATGGGAGCAGATGGTCGGGAAGGAAGGGGCGCAGCCGCCGTATCAGATGGAGTTGATACAGCGCTGTCCGACTCACAGCTGACACCTGAGCCTCCATGGACAGCTGGGAGTCCAAAATGACCCTCAGGCTGCAGACCTGGTCTTTCAAGGGTAGCCGTACCCCATTCAACACCAGGTCAACATCCCCCAGCCTCCTCTTGTCTCCCACCAAAAGTACCTCAGTCTTGTCAGGGTTCAGCTTCAGCTTATTCTTCCCCATCCAGCCACTCACCGTCTCCAGACATTTGGACAGGGATTCTACGGCCAACCTTGGTGAAGATTTGAATGAGAGGTAGAGCTGCATGTCATCCGCATATTGATGACACTGCACCCCAAACCTCCTGATGATAGCCCCCAGTGGCTTCACATAGATGTTAAATAGCATCGGGGAGAGGATGGAACCCTGTGGCACCCCACAAGTAAGTGGCCACGGGTCCGAAAACTCCTCTCCCAGTGCTACCCTCTGGTACCTGCCGGAGAGGAAGGACCGGAACCACGGCAATATGGTGTCTCCAATGCCCAACCCCTCCAGGTGGTCCAGGAGGATACCGTGGTCAACGGTATCAAAAGCTGCTGAGAGGTCGAGGAGAACAAGGAAGGAGCATTCACCCCTATCCAGAGCCCTCCTCATATCATCCACCAAGGCGACCAAGGCCGTTTCTGTCCCATGCCCAGGCCTGAAGCCCGACTGAAATGGGTCTAGATAATCAGTTTCTTCCAAGTGTGCCTTCAACTGCACCGCCACCACCCGCTCAATCACCTTGCCCCAAAATGGCAGATTTGAGACTGGGCGAAAGTTGTTCAGAACTTGAGGATCCAAGGAGGGCTTCTTTAAGAGCGGTCTTATCACTGCCTCCTTGAGGGCTGATGGCATCACTCCCTCCTCAAGGGAGGCGTTCACCACCGCCTTGATCCCCTCACCCAGTCTCTCTCTGCAGCTCATAATGAGCCAAGATGGGCAAGGATCAAGTAAGCAGGTGGTCGGCCTTACAGATGAAAGCACCTTGTCCACTTCATCAGGAGGAAGAAGCTGGAACCGATCCCACAAAACCGGTTTGCCACAGGCCGCCTCTTGCTCACTAACTGTATCCACAGTGTGCAGAGTAACACACCTAATCTGATCAATTTTATCTGCAAAGTGCCTTGCCAAAGCCTCACAGGAGGCCTTAGAATGCTCCAGTGGTTCCGGAGCCACAGGACCGACCAGGCTCCGGACCACTTGGAACAGCCTCCTGGGGCAGCACTCTGCAGACGCGATGGAGGCAGCATAATATTCCTTTTTTGCTGCCTTCACCGCCACGTGATAGGCTGAAGATACAGCTCTAGCCCGTGTCTGATCGTCTTTGGAGCGAGACTTCCGCCCCCGTCGCTCTAGCCGTCTCACCTCCTGTTTCAGAGCTCGTAACCGCGGATTGAACCATGGTGCAGTCCAAGCCCTGTTCAGGGGGAGAGGGCGTTTCGGAGCCACCCGATCTAATGCCCCAGTGATTGCAGCATTCCAGCCACCCACCAGGGTCTCGACCGAGTGGCCGTTGGCATGCACCAGAGAATCCCCAAGTGCATTCAGGAATCCATTTGGATCCATAAGACGCCTGGGGCGGACCATTTTAATGGGTCCTCCACCCCTGCGGAGGGGTTGTGGAACCGAGAAGTCCAACATCACCAGATAGTGATCTGACCATGACAAGGGGGTGGTGGATATACCCCCGACTTCCAGATCACTCCCCGCTTCTCCAGAAACAAACACAAGGTCTAGCGCATGACCGGCTACATGGGTGGGCCCAGTTAGAATATGGTGCAGCTCCCAGGAGGCCATGGTCTCCATGAAGTCCCGAGGTGCTCCTGTGAGGATGGCCTCCGAATGTACGTTGAAGTCCCCCAACACCAGTAAGTTAGGGGACTGTACACGCACATCAGAGACCACCTCAAGCACCTCGGCCAGGGAGTCAGTCGTGCAGCGGGGTGGACGGTACACGAGCAGAATCCCCAGACTGCCCTTCGGGCCCAACCTCCAGTACATGTACTCAGCAACCTTGGTCTCCCGGAGAGGGGGGTCTGGTGAAGACCAAGGACTCTCGGTAGATAAAAGCCACTCCCCCTCCCCGATCCCCAGCCCTCGGCTGCTGTGCATACGAAAATCCGGCTGGACACATGGCTGCAAGGGTTGGAGCAGCAGCCTCGGCCAGCCTGGTCTCCATAATACATGCCAGGTCTGCACCCTCATCCAGGATCATGTCATGGATGAGGGAGGTTTTCTGGGTAACAGATCTGGCATTGCAGAGCAGCAAACGAAGGCCAGAAGATGGGGTCACGCCTCCCCCAGCCATCCTTTGGCTCTGGACAGGCCCGGAGCAGGGGACAGATACTACACATCTCTCCCTTGTTCCCCTTACCTGGCATGGCCTGCCCCTAGCGCTCCGCCAGCGCCTGCCGCCCAGACTCGATATGTTCTGGCCCCCAACACTCCCCCCACTGCCTCCATCAGGTGGACACATGCCCCCTCGCTCCCGCCTATTAGGCAGGCTACCCACCCCTAAAAACACAACAAAATCCCCCCCAACAAAATAAAACAAACAGACAAAACAATTAAAATCCCCTTAAAAATGCCAGGTAGGAGTCCACAGGGAAGGCCTGGTGGTGGTGGTGGTGGTGGCGGCGGCGGCGGCAGCGGCGGCAGCAGCAGCAGCAGCAGCAGCAGGCCCAGCAGCAGCAAGCACGCCTCTTCCCCCGTGGTGGTGGTGGTGGTGGTGGTGGTGGTGGTGGTGGTGGTGGCGCCTTCTCCTGCAGGCCCTGGTTCTCCCAGGCCACCTCAGCCAGCCAGCTTATGTAGCCTCTCCAGGGAGGGGCAGGTGGAGCAGCACAGCTGGGTCGGTACCTGGGGGCCTGGTCCTGCAGGGACTGGCAGTCTGCCAGGCAGAAGTCCACAGGGAAGGCCTGGTGGTGGTGGCAGCGGCGGCAGCAGCAGGCCCAGCGGCGGCGGCAGCAGGCCCAGCAGCAGCAAGCACGCCTCTTCCCCAGTGGTGGTGGTGGTAGCTTCTCCAGCAGGCCCTGGCTCTCATTGTCCCTATCTTCAAAAAGGGTAAAAGGAGGAACCTGTGAACTACAGAGTAGTCAGTCTGACATCCATCCCTGGGAAAATTCTGGAACACATGATAAAGCAATCCATCTGGAAGCACCTTGAAAACAATGCAGTGATTACTCGAAGCCAACATGGATTTGTCAAGAACAAGTCCTGCCAGATGAACCTGATCTCATTTTTTGATCAGGTAACCTCCCTTGTGGACCATGGGAATGCTGTAGACATCATATACCTCGACTTCAGCAAAGCTTTCAACAAAGTGCTCCATGATCTCCTGATGAGCAAACTAGCTCAAAGTGGGCTAGATGAAACAATGATCCGGTGGATCCACAGTTGGCTACAGAATCGGACTCAAAGAGTGCTTATCAATGGGACCTTCCCAAACTGGGGAGAGGTAACGAGTGGGGTACCGCAGGGCTCAGTCCTGGGCCCAGTGCTCTTCCACATTTTTATGAATGACTTGGAGGAGGAGGTGCAGGGAATGCTGATCAAATTTGCAGATGACACAAAATTGGGAGGGATAGCTAATACTTTGGAAGACAGAAACAACATTCAAAGTGATCTGGATAGACTGGAGCGCTGGGCAGAAAACAACAGAATGACATTTAATAGGGATAAATGCCACGTTCTGCACCTAGGAAAAGAAACCAAAGGCACAGTTACAAGATGGGGGATACGTGGCTCAACAACACTAAAAGTGAGGAGGATCTTGGAATTGTTGTCGATGACAAGCTGAATATGAGCCAACAATGTGATGTGGCTGCAAAAAAGGCAAATGCTCTTTTGGGCTGCATTAATAGAAGCATAGCTTCCAAATCCCGGGAAGTACTAGTTCCCCTCTACTCAGCACTGGTTAGGCCTCATCTGGAGTACTGTGTCCAGTTCTGGGCAACACACTTTAAGAAGGATGCAGACAAACTGGAGAGGGTTCAGAGGAGGGCAACAAAGATGATCAGGGGACTGGAAACCAAGCCCTATGAAGAGAGACTGAAAGAACTGGGCATGTTTAGCTTTGAGAAGAGAAGACTGAGGGGAGATATGATAGCGCTCTTCAAGTACTTGAAATGTTGTCCCAGAGAGGAAGGCCAGGATCTCTTCTTGATCATCCCAGAATGCAGGACACAGAATCATGCGCTCAAGTTACAGGAAGCCAGATTCCGGCTGAACATCTGGAAAACCTTCCTGACTGTTCGAGCAATACAACAATGGAACCAACTACCTAGGGAGGTGGTGGGCTCTCCCACACTGGAGGCATTCAAGAGATGAGGCTGGACAGCCATCTGTCAGATATGCTCTGGCTTGGATTCCTGCACTGAGCAGAGGGTTGGACTTGGACTCGATGGCCTTGTAGGCCCCTTCCAACCCTACTATTCTATGATTCCATGATTCCATGATCCTATGAGTCTATGATCAAATCTGAAGCTAGGGAGATATCTGTGTGGTCATGAACAATTCTGGCATAATCTGGATGTTTTTGGGGGGAGGATGCTCATCATCTCTCAGTGATGGCTATCAAACATTGGTAGAAGGTTAGCTGGCTGGCAACCACAATGGTATTTTTAGGAAGCTTTTAGGAAGCTTCCATAGATGTGAAAATATCAAGAACAACACAATGGCAAGTGACCAGATTCCAAGGCCGATCCACCTTAAACATGTTGAAACTTAGAGAACTTCCAGGTCCATCACTTTACCAGGGTAAACTGTCTACTTTGTTTTGCAAAGAATAATTTACAAGCATTTACAGCATTATTGCAGTGCATTTCACCATCCTCACCAATCCTCTTTTAAGGATGCCCATCTGTTGCCTGCTGCCCACCCGGCTTGGCTTGCATGTGTGAGCCAAGCCATGGGCTTTTCCCAAATATGCAAACTTTTCTCAGGGGGAGGGGGTTTGTAAAATTTAATTTGCATAAATTCCAGCCATAATTTGTGTTAATTAAGCAAATTACAGCTGCAACTTGTGAAATTTCTGGCTGCAATTTGCACACATTTTTTTACAACCCCCCCCCCAACAGAAAATCTGCAGTATTTATTCCAGTAACCTGCAATTACAGGTGTAAATGGGCCATTTATACCTGTAACCTTATGCATATCAGCCATTCACAGCCCCATTTTATGTGAGACCAAATATGCACATTTTTGCTTTCTTCATTTGTTTCCACAAAATGGTGATTGCAGAGCTTGCCAGATGGACCCAGGGTGAGTACGGGTGGCTCAGCAAGTGCAGGGTGAACTCCAACGGGGCAAGGGGCTCAGTGGGGGCAACTCGGGGAAGAGGGTGGGGAGAGTCTGCCAGACTCCTGGACAAGGTCAGGTGCCCATACCATCCCTAGCTCAAGCATCCCTGGTTCTTCCATCCCTAAGCAGCTATTCTCAACTGTGAGAGTTTAAACTTCTTCACAATTTATAGAATTGTGCTTCCATCCTCCTTTCTTCCTACATGTAGTGGTCAAATACTTGATGTCTTGACATGGGCTTGCATTTTCTTCC
The DNA here is from genome assembly GCF_057233095.1 of Heloderma suspectum. Taxonomy (NCBI): domain Eukaryota; kingdom Metazoa; phylum Chordata; class Lepidosauria; order Squamata; family Helodermatidae; genus Heloderma; species Heloderma suspectum. Next base: position 11,540,982 of record NC_139459.1, read on the forward strand.
ATTATTTTACTTTACAGATGGAAATCCAAACTCTCTTTGTCTCTGTCTCTCTGTCTCTCTCTGTGTGTGTGTGCGTGTGTGTGTGCGTGTGTGTGTATGCCCCGGCCGTGGGCCACTAAGGTTTGGAGGTGCCAAGATAATGATAAGCCAGACCCAGGTTTGCTTACAAGGAGACTTTATTGACTACTTACAGCACACAGGCATACCCAACGGTTGTATCAGACAGCTTCTCTGAACCCAGAGCCATGGGGTACAATGGGTTTTATACCATACATGTGAGGCAGCATGACAGCAGCAAGCATTAATTAGCATTAATCTGCAACTTTCCCAGCATAGACTAACAGTGCTTGTTCAGAAGGAAAACAATCAGAACTTTCCCAGCACAGCCACCTGTAACTCAGCATAAACATAGCCTCACTTCTCAGGCACATCCTAGGCCTTGATAAGATACTAGCCTTTGTTAGCATGGAATGTGCTGAGGCCGTGCTATTGACCTTTGACAGCTCAGAGGTCCACCAGCAAGGAAACAGAACATATAATGAACCTAAGCAAAGCATTATGGATCTCTAGGCCCCTCAAAAATTACAGGTGACTTGGTTACAGGACTGGGGCCAATACAGTGTGTGTGTGTGTGTGTGTGTGTGTCTTTCCATATGTATTTTATATATGAAGGAAAGAGCAAGAATCATCATCATAATCTCTTTCTATGAAAACTAGTTCCTTGCTTTGTTCCACTCCGGTGCGATAGAGGAAAAAAATCAAGTTGAGGTTTGCTGATAAAGAGGTGGGGTGATGCAAACTGGCACAAACTTGTTTCTTGTTTCTTGCTGGAGACTAAGTAGACATTGCTAATTAACTAGAGCTAGAATTAGGGATGTATAAATATTGTTAAATCTGTTCCGTCTGTGTTTTGTGGAGCGTCAAACGTCTTTCATTCTGTTGCCGACTCATTGACAGAATATGTTATTTTTTAGAGATGTACAAGAATTTCGTTCCACTTGTGCAAGTGCACATTAGCACTAATGTGAATGTATTGCAATGTGAATTTGTGCAAATTCCCTAAAATAAAATAAAATAAAATACAGAAACGGTCCGCAAGTCCATGGAACTCATGCGACTCAGATGATGTTGCTCCATTGCAGAATCTGCAGGTCAGATTCATGGAAATCTGAACTCAATTGCATTTGTTGTGGATTTCTCAGATATTTCTGCTGGGGACACAGAGAGTAAGACCTTCCTTTCTGGGGTCCTCATGTGTATGTATTTGCTACCTCTCATATAGGCAAATAAGTATGGCTGCCCTCTACTCCTGTTGGGAAGATTGCTGTGGTGAGGCAGAACTAGGGATGCATGAGAATTTAGTTTTTGCTCACTACCCCCCCCCCATCCCTTGGAGGAATTTCCCAGTTCTGCTGAGAAAGCAGCAATCACAAATGCAAATGGGAGTCAGGCACAAGAACAGTAGCAAGATGAAGTCCGGAGAAACCTGGTGATCTCAAACATCACTCATTCACCCATCCCTTGGCAGAAAAAACCTTCCACACCTGACACTGTCTAGTTCAGTCCCTATTGGTTGGTATTAACAGGGTGTAATGTTTTTCTATCTCCCCCCCCCCAGACTCCATGACACATCACAATAATGGGTGTATTGCTAGTAATGATAACAAACCAACAACCTAAGCAGATGCTTCTCAACAATTGCTATGTTCGGCTCCATAGAATAAGATTAACAAGGCTTCCAAACATCCTGGCACTATGATAATGGGGGTAATATAAATATCATGGTTAGATTTAAAGGAATGCATTAATTGGGCATATATTCTGTCCTGTTTTATGACTGCCCTCTGAGATAATGATTTCATAGTGAGATGATAATCAAATCTGCCAAGGGTAGGGAAGAGGATAACCTGCCTCATATATTATACATTTGTACGAGACACCATGGTTCCATTTGAAAAGAAATATATGTCATTCATATATATATATATATATATGTTGTCCCTTAAAACAACCCCAAATGATTCTGCAAGATATCCGGATCACAGAGTGATTGACAGCAAAGTGAGTTACAGCTGTCATCTTTGGAGGGCCATAGCAGTAATGAAACGATCTGTTTTGGATGTTGGGAGTTGATTACTAGAGAAAGAAAGCCACTGAAACCCCAAATCACAGAGCTGCTGCATTCTAATTCTGCCATCTTTGCCCTGCCAGCTTTGCAGGAGCTCCCCACATCCACCCTTTGGAGGAGGCATCTTGGTTAATTAGAAAAAGCAGCCGGAACATTTCCCCCATTCTGTTATGACTTATGACAGTAACTCTGACTATAACCTTTGTGTGTTTTGCCCAATTAACTAGGGTTAAGTCTTATGGATGATTTAGACTTGGGTGAGCACAAGTCAAGAATCATGGTGCCTGGAAAAAAATAAAACAACAACAACAGGGACTACAATAAAAATGTTAAGGTCTAGAATAAGAATGTGGTGAACTATGGTAGTGCAAGGGCCAAGCTAGAACCACCATTAGAGTGGAGCTGAACCATGAGGGAGAACTTTGCTCAGTTCGCAATTAAAGCAAAATGATCGTGCCACCCAACTGGCCAGGATGGTCCAATTGGGGATGCCTTTGCAAGGGGCAGAATGAAGATGAGGCTTTGCCTGCATGGCACGTGGATGTATGTCACACAGCTACGACGGTGGCATAGCGTGAGGATTTATAAGCCAACCCAGCCCCTGAATCAGGCCTCTTCCTTTTCACCCCCACCCTCCCTATTTCAGCACAGAACTAGCTGGTCGCTCTTTCCGGGGGCCAAGTAGGGATTTTCTCACCAACTGGCTGGCCTTGTTGGTATATTTTTTGCCTATTATGTACTTAGGGGTGTCTCAAGAGTCTGATGGATGGCCCCTTGCCCCTGGACCCCCCTGGAGCCCGCTCGCCAGGCCACGGGGCACTTGTGGACCTGTTCGTCAAGCCCCCCACAGCTTGCTGAGCGCTGAGCAGCTGCTTGTCCTCCCTAACGAGCTGCCATTGTGCGCAAGAATGGCAGCTCAGGTGCTTCTGGTTAGGTGACGTTGCGTGCAATGGTGGCTCGCCGTGTTGCATACATGTTGAGCACAGTGGCGGCTCATCAGGGAGGATGGGAGACCCCACAGCATTGTGGTCCACTCCCCCGGCCATGGCGAAGCAGCAGGGATGAACAGTGGTGGCAGCTCAGCGAGTGCCTGACAAAGTGCCTGACATCCGTTCATATCTGCTCTGAGGTGTGGGAGATGGATTAAATTAATTGGAGTTGAGGTAGGTTGGTCTGGTCACTTTTAGTTGTTGTTCTGGTTGGCAGGGATGTGTGGCAGGTAGGAGTAGAGAGGGCTGAGCAGCTTGGGGCATTTTTTCCAGTGATTGGCCATTCCCGAGACTTGCCACTTAGGGCTGTGCAACCTAGTGGCAGAGTAAGGATGGCTCCTAGGCTAACCTGAACCACCCACTTGGAGCTATGTGGCACTGTGGTGTTCTGGGAAGGCTGCCTTCTGCTAGGGATGGATGGGTGCCCCCCATCCTGGTTATCTGGGTGCCTGCCCTGCTCCTGCCCCTGCTCATGCATCCCCAGAGTCACAATCAAGCCCCATGCCCACTTGCTAAACTGCCTGCTCTTACTCGGGCCCCATCTGCCTTCACCGCGATCACCATGTTAGGAAAAAAAAAATGGCCATCACATTACTGCACACAAAGACTTATATGCAAAATGGTGCCGTGAATCTTGCGTATATGGGAGATTTGGATACAGAGGATTCCCACGACCCTCCGGCTTGGCTTGCCTTTGCAAGCTGAGCTGGGAGTTCCATCCTAAAACCGGGAACTCCCCCCCCTTCCATAAAAGAATTTATGGAGGGGAAAAGTGGGGGCAGTTCCTGCTGCCATGGCCACACCACTGTCATCCCTCTCTCTCTGCCAGAGTGAACCCCAGCAGAGTGGGAGGGATGAAGGTAATATGGCGACTGTGGGGGCAGTGGGGGTGGGGACAGAAGACGGGGCTGTGCAGCAATGGTGGTGGGAAGGTTAGACAGGAGCCTCACCTTCCTGTGCCCGCTGTCACATTGTCCCATTGTCATGTACCTAATGAGAACAGAGGGCAAAGGTAATTCAGAGTGAGAGCTATTTGCTCTGGAACATTAGGCTCAGCAACACTCTGATGGTCTCTATTTACCAAGGACAATCTGAGTTCCTAGGCACTCCTCCTTGATGAATCTCTCCCCACTATGGGTGGAGAGATGGCTACTTTGCATTTTGGAGATATTTCAGGGATGCTTAAAAAAATGTTGTTAGTAAGTTGCTAGGTTCCCCCTCCCCCCTCCTCCAGTTTCTAGCCATCACCCTCGGGTTTCTAAAACTCTCATATCTTAGATCTGTCTTAGATCTCTCGGCACTTAGAAGGCATGTACAGACCATGTGAAATCTGCTCCGTCTGTGTTTCGTGGATTGTCAGGGGCCTTTTGTTCTGTCATCCGCTCACAGACAGATGCAATTTTTTTCATCATGTGGAAAAAAAAATGCAAATAATTATGTAAGATGTTTTGTAAGAAGGTACATAATTTACCTTAGTACGTAACATTTAGTGTATTGTCCCCCATTCCATTCAACTTTTCCTCAGCTGAAACGTGCATATTTTCCTACAGATAAATATGCACGAATTTCAGGAAAGTTAAAAAAAGAAATATCCGAAAGTCCACGGTCTCCATGCAGCCTGAGAGGGTCACTCTGCAGTGGATTCCACAGGTCAGATTCTTAGAAATCCAAGCTCATTTTAGTTTGTCTCAAATTTCTCCACAATCCCTAGCAAGGAGCAGGCTTTAGTGACACTAAGCTATCATGTAATTCATGATCTTCCATTTCACATGATGCAGCTGGTGAGCTCCATTTTGAACTCTGGACGTGGCTTTCTGCTTCTCAAGCTGGTCTCCTGAAATCACAGTTGGGCTCTGTGGCTTGGTTGGCCATAAAACAGGAGTGGGCAACTTCTGGCTCTCCAGATGTTGCCGCACTGCACCTCTGGCAGCTCAAGTCAGCAGAGCTAATGGTGAGGGATGATAAGCAGGTCACGGAAGCAAGCCTTGACCTTCACAGGTGTTGCCATTTACCAAGCTCTGTCCATTTTACCAAATGTTAAATTCATGAATTACACAAAGGTGAGAGATTTATAACACTAAAAAGGAATACATAGGGTTGGATTTTATTATGAACATTATCATGACATAACACATGACAAAAAAGTGCATAATGATTTTTTTTTTTTTTTGGTACACCATCTATCAAAAGAAACATTACTTAGCTTTGAAATCAGTGCAAAATAAACAACACACAGCTAGTGGATGACAGACTTCAGCAATGCGTAATTTGGGAGCTTAGGCAGTGAGCTTGGTATGGTAACAGGGACATTGCTGAGAAACTGGATTGTCCCTTTTGTCATGTGGGAAATGTTGGAGCATGTGACAATGTATGGTTGTAACCATTTGCTCCATGGTAAAAAAACCCTGATAATGAGAATCAATCTCAAGATGATGAAGGGTGCACTCCTATACACATTTACCTGGAAGTAAGCCTCATTGAATCCAATGGGGCTTACTTCTGAGTAGACAATATTTAATGTTGTGCTGTAAGAACATATGAAGAGCCAGGCTTGATCAGACCAAAAGCCTATCTAGCCTGGCATTCTCTTTACACAGTGGCAAAACAGATGTGCATGGGAAGCCGATAAGCATGTGCATAACAGCACCCTCCCATTCCTGTTCCCCAGCAACCGCCATACAGAGGCATACTGCATCTGCATCTTGCAGTCCATCTCATCAGCTAGGAGGAATGCAGAGGCTTTTCAGTTGTAAGATTTCTCCCTTTGGGCTGGGGATGACTACATGGGGTCACATGTGAGTTCACACATGCTTGTTCATCACTCTATAACAGGGGTGAGCAAATTGTGGCCTTCCAGCTGTTGTTGGATCACAATTCCCATCATAGAATCATAGAATAGTAGGGCTGGAAGGGGCCTACAAGAACATCGAGTCTAACCCCCTGCTCAATGCAGGAATCCAAGTCAGAGCATCCCTGACAGGTGGCTGTCCATTCTCGTCTTGGATGCCTCCAGTGTGGGAGAGCCCACCTCCTCCCTAGGTCATTGGTTCCATTGTCATATTGCTCTAACAGTCAGGAAGTTTTTCCTGATGTTCAGCCAGAATCTGGCTTCCTGTCACTTGAGCCCATTATTCCATGTCCTGCCTTCTGGGATGAGCAAGAAGAGATCCTGGCCTTCCTATCTGTGGCAACCTTTCAAGTACTTGAAAAGCGCTATCATATCTCCCCTCAGTCTTCTCTTCTCAAGGCTAAACATGCCCAAGTTCTTTCAGTCTCTCTTCATAGGGCTTTGTTTCCAGTCCCTTGATCATCTTCATTGCCCTCCTCTGAACCCTCTCCAGCTTGTCTGCATCCTTCTTAAAGTGTGGTGCCCAGAACTGGACACAGTACTCCAGATGAGGCCTAACCAGTGCTGAGTAGAGGAGAACTAGTACTTCTTAGGATTTGGAAGCTATGCTTCCATTAATGCAGCCCCAAACAGCATTTGCCTTTTTTGCAGCCACATCACATTGTTGGCTCATATTCAGCTTGTGATCAACAACAATTCCAAGCTCTTTCTAGCTTGTAGAGTTGTTGAGCCAAGTATCCCCCAGCTTATAACTGTGCATTTGGTTTCTTTTTCCTAGGTGCAGAATTTGGCATTTCTCGCTATTCAATTTCATTCTGTTGTTTTCTGCCCAGTGCTCCAATCTACCTATCAAGATCACTTTGTATTTTGTTTCTGTCTTCCAAGGCATTAGCTATCCCGCCCAATTTTGTGTCATCCGCAGATTTGATCAGCATCCCCTGCACCTCCTCCTCATTAATACAAATGTTGAAGAGCACTGGGCCCAGAACTGAGCCCTGCGGTACCCCACTCATTACCTCTCCCCAGTTTGAGAAGATCTCATTGAGAAGCACTCTTTGAGTCCAATTCTGTAGCCAACTGTGGATCCACTGGATCATTGTTTCATCTAGCCCACTTTGAGCTAGTTTGCTCATCAGGATATCATGGGGCACTTTATCGAAAGCTTTGCTGAAGTCAAGGTATATTATGTCCACAGCATCCCATGGTCCATAAGGGAGGCGACCTGATTCAAAAATGAGATCAGATTCATTTGGCAGGATTTGTTCTTGACAAATCCATGTTGGCTTCGAGTAATCACTGCATTGTTTTCAAGGTGCTTACAGATGGATTGCTTTATCACCTGCTCCAGAATTTTCCCAGGGATTGATGTCAGACTGACTGGTCTGTAGTTCCCAGGTTCCTCCTTTTACCCTTTCTGAAGATAGGGACAACATTAGCCCTCCAGTCATCTGGCACTTCCCATCCTCCATGATTTCTCAAAGGGAATAGACAGTGGTTCTGAGAGTTCTTCTGCCAGTTCCTTTATTGCTCTAGGATGAAGTTCATCTGGCACTGGAGATTTGAACTCGGGATGGACGAAAGTCCCTTACCTGGTCCCGCAGCTGTTTTTGGTGGGGAGGGGTTCTCCCCCTGAAATTCTTGGTGGGGGGGAGGCGCCACACCCCCCCCCCCGGCGAAATTCAGGCCTGGGGGGAGCGCCTCGCCTCTTCGGCCGTGAAAGAAAAAAGTTATGTAAAAAAAAAAAAACGTGATAGGTTATGTAACGATTTACATAGCCTATCATGGCTGACTTTGAAAATCTAGCCGTGATAGGCCACGTAAATCGTTACGTAGCCTATCACGTTTTTTGTTTTGTTTGTTTTTTACTTTACTGGGAAATGGTGGCGGCGGCAGCCAGTGGGAAGACCGGTCGCTGCCGCTGCAACGCCGCCGCAATGCCACCAAACACCGCCGAAATGCCGCCAGGACCCGCCGCCGAGAGGGACATTTGCACAAGGTAAGTCCCATCCTGGGGGGGGGGGGCGGGCGGGTGTCGGAGAATTTCCTAGGGATGTACGAAAGTCACTTACCTGGCCTCGCAGCTTTTCGAGGTGGGGGGGAGGCGCTTCGCTGCTCCCCCCGTGAAGTTCAGGCCGGGGGGGGAGGCTTCCTGCCTCGTCCAGCCGAAATTCAGGCCGGGGGGGAGGCTTCCCGCCTTGCCCAGCCGAAATTCAGGCCGGGGAGGAGGCACCTCACCTCGCCTGGCCGTGAAATTAAAAGTAAAAAAAAAACAAAAGAACACCCCCTAGATCTGCAAAGTCAGCCGTGATAGGCTATGTAAATCGTCACGTAGCCTATCACGGGTGACTTAAAAAAAAAAAAAAAAGTGCGTACGCAAATGGCGGCCCCCATAGGGAGCTGCCATTCGCGTTCCTTATTTGGTCGCTGTAGTCTACATAAAGATTTACGTAGACTACGGCAAAAATAAGGGTAACGCTATTTGCGTTGCCCTTATTTTCGCTGTAGTCTACGTAAATCTTTATGTAGACTACAGGGACCAAATAAGGAACGCGAATGGCGGCTCCCTATGGGGGCCGCCATTTGCGTACGCGCTTTTTTTTTTTAAGTCACCCGTGATAGGCTACGTGATGATTAACGAAGCCTATCACGGCTGACTTTGCAAATCTAGCCATGATAGGCTACGTTAATCGTTACGTAGCCTATCACAGGGGCGTTTTTTGTTTTTTTTTTACTTTTCTTGTAATGGCGGCGGCGGCAGCCGGTCAAAAGACCGGCTGCCGCCCCCGCCCCTGACGAAGACCTGCCGAACTGCCGCCGGGACCCGCCGCCGGGAGCGACATTCGTGAAAGGTAAGTCCCATTCCGGGGGGGGGGGCGGGGGGCGGAGAATTTCTCCCCGAACAACCTTCGGAGGACCGAATGCATTGGCACTCAGCCTCCTAAAGTTTCGGGGAGAAATTCTCCCCCATCCCTAGAATTTCCCCACCAATTTCGGGGGGCCGAATGCATTGGCATTAGGCCTCCCAGAGATTCGTGGAGAAATTCTCCGACATCCCTAATTTGAACTCATTCAAAGTAATTAAGTGTTCCTTGGCCATATGCCTATCAATCTCAAGCTGCAATCCTCCCCCTTCAGCCTGTACTCTGCCTTTGCCAGGGGGGCCTTTGTCCCTCTTTTGGGAGAAGACTGAGCCAAAGTAGGAACTATGCACTTCTGTCTTTTCTTTGTCATCTGTTATCATTTTGCCATCCTTATTTAATAGTTGAACCACCATTTCTTTCCTCTGTCTTTTACTATCCATGTATCTGAACAAAGCCTTTTTGTTGCTTTTAGCATCCTCCACTAACCTCAGCTCGTTCTCAGCTTTAGCCTTCCTGACACCATCTAGGGATGGCGGAGAATTCTGCCACGGATTTCAGTGAGGCCAAATGCACTGGCATTCAGCCCCCTGAAACCCGTGGCAGAACGGCCTCCCCCCGCCCCCCCCGGAATCCCCCCCGGGACGATGCTTAACTGGGGTGGATGTTCTGGTGGCAGTGGCTCTGGCAGCGGCTCCAGTCACGGTGGCAGCATCTGGTCTCTTAGCCGGCTGTTGCAGACTCAAATGGCGGCCGCCATAGTGGCTGCCATTTGTGTCCGGCCAGGCTGCTGTGATAGGCTACGTAAGTATTTACGTAGCCTATCACAGCAAAGGAGCCACGCAAATGGTGGTCACCATGCCATTTGCATAGCTGCCTTTGCAATACTTACGTAGCCTATCATGGCAAGCTAAAAAAAAAAAAACGCCTACGCAAATGGCGGCGGCTACTGCGGCCACCATTTGCATTCCCTTTTTTTTGCTGCTTTAGCCTACGTAAATATTTACGTAAGCTATTACAGCGAAAAATGGGGACGCAAATAGCGTAGTGGGCGCTATTTGTGTTCCCCTTTTTTTCGCTGTAATAGTTTATGTAAATATTTACGTAGGCTAAAACGGCGGGAAAAAAAGCAACGCAAATAGCACCCGCTACGCTATTTGCATTCCCCTTTTTTTTGCCGTAATAGCTTACGTAAATATTTACATAGGCTAAACAGCGAAAAAAAGGGAACGCAAATGATGGCCACCATAACTGCCGCCATTTGCGTACACTGTGTTGTTGTTTTTCCGGGAGGCTGCCCAGTGGCTGGATGTCCGGCTGCAGGTGTCCCCGGCTGGCAGCTCTGCGGAACCTCCGCGGAGTGGAGCCAGCCAGATTAGGATTTCGGGGGGAGGTGTTGAGTGCTTCCCCCCCATTGCGAATCACCCCATTGAAAAGGTAAGTGACTTTCGTACATCCCTAACACCATCCCTGCAATTATGTGCTACCTGCCTGTACACTTCCTTTGTTGCCTGGCCTTCCCCCCACTTCCTACACATGTCCTTTTTTGTTTTCAGGTCATCTCTAATCTTTTTTTGAAGCCACATTGGCTTCTTCTCTTGTCTTACACCTTTTTTTCTTGTTGGAATTGTGCCTTTAGAATTGTCTTTTTTTTAAACTCCCACCCATCTTGGACTCCTTTTCTCATTAGAGTCGCTAATGCTAAGACCTTACTTATCATTGTTCTGAGTTTATTAAAATTGGCTTTCCTAAAATCCAGGGTATGGGTTTGGCTATACTCAGCTTTTGCTTAATTTAGAACCAAGAACTCAAGTATAACATGGTCGCTTTCCCCCAGAGTTCCTGTAACTGCTACTTTATCCACTAAGTCATCTCTGTTGGTTAGGATCAAGTCAAGGATAGCCGATCCTCTAGTTCCTTCCTCTACTTTCTGTAGGAGGAAGTTCTCTGCCACACAAGTCAGGAATTTCCTGGAGGGGCCATGTTTTGCAGAATTTGTCTCCCAACAAATATTGCTGAAATTGAAGTCCCCCATTACTGCTACATCATGCTTCCTTGAAACCTTGGCAATTTGCTTTTCAAAAGTTCCATCCTCGTCTTCTCCTTCATTGGGTGGCCTATCAACCTATTACACCTATCAACCTTCACCATTGCATTGCCTATGCTGTTTAGGGCTGATGGGAGTTGTAGGCCAAAGCATCCAGAGGGACACCAGTTGCCCACCCCTGCTCTATAAACTCATCATCAAGGGATGAGCTAGCTGCATGTGTGAAACAGCTACCACAGACTGAAGACTGAAGATAAGGGTTTTCACATCATCTCACATCACATAAAACAGAAGGGCTTGTTTCCAAAGAACTGTATTTTGGCTGTGAAGGTGGTGGTGGGAACTTCCTTCATATCTGGGGTTGGTCTGGAGAAATTCAGACAAAAGCTGCCCACAAACGGGGGACTTGCATTTTGGAGACACCACCAGAGGTGTCTTCTTTTTCTTTCTTTTGTTCTAAGTTTGAATGAAATGGCAGAAGAACTGCCAAAATGGGTCCAGCTGTTTGGACAATTTTAGCTTGGCAGACCCATTTTGTTGGGGAGATGAGTACTGCTAGCTCCAAATGCTATCATCAACAGAGGCCCTTCTCACTAGCCCACCACCAAGAATCATTAGGCTGGTGAGTACAAAGAAGAGGACCTTTTCAGTGGTCCCCCCAGATCTCTAGAATCAGCTTCCACCAGAGCTTCCTCAGGCCCCTCCTTTGCAGGACTTCAGGAAAGCTTTGAAGATGCACCTGTTTTCACAGGCCTTCCCATAATGTCTTGGGCTGCTGGTTTCATTGGTAATTTCTGTTTGTCTTGATTTTTATTGGTAACCTGCTTGTATGGATTTTTACTGAATGTGTGGTTATTGATTTTTATTGTATCCACTTTATGTGTGTTTATATTGTATGACACCTTGAGAGGGTTCCACCCTTAAAGTCCCCCCCCCAATAAATTTAAATAAATACATACATAAATAAACATGCTGGTTTTGGGGTGACCAAGGAAATGGCCAGAGATGTTTGTAGAAGGGGGATATGTCTTTCTTCCCCCACATTCCCCTCCCCCAAAGGAATGTGTCGGTGATCTCTGTAACAGCAAGCAGCCTGTCAGTTTGGAGCAATGAGACAACAGAGTCAGTTTGAGGAAGAGTCGGTGTTGACAAGTTTCAGATGATCGGAAGGTGCTGAACCCACTCCCAGGAATCCAGGTTGGGAGGGGAGTGTCAGTGCACTTTGGGACATCTGTTGGAGGGGTTTAAGCTGTGAACCTCCAGCTATGCTCAACTCATACATTTGTAAATAAACAGATATACTACAAAATATCAGTGAGCCTCCAAAGACCTGAACCCAGGTAAGCTCTGGACCCCCTGAAATCTCTCACTGTTCAGAGGATTGGGTTGTGCACAAAACTCTCTTTTTTTGCTTTCTTTTCTTTTTCTGTAAAACAGTTCTTGCCACTGCTTCCCCACAGTAGCAGTGGTCCTCCACCATCTGGGCCCACCTCACCCCACAAAGCTTCTCAGGGAGGATGCCATGTTGCAGCGTCCTTCCTGCAATGCATTGTGGGGTAGGATGGCCCCAGAAGCAGGATTCCTGCCAACACGGGGAAGCAGTGGCAAAACCTGTTTTAAAGAAGAAAGAAATCAAAGAAAGAAAGAAAAAGGAATAAGCCCCCAATTCCTACTATCTTCTAAATATGCAAGCCCCTACACTCAAAGAAAAGTGCCCCTGAAACTCAGCAGAAGTTCTTCACCCCACTTGTTTTCCAAGGGGGGGTGGAAGATGATGTCTCATCTAGTGAAGGACAAACCCCCCACTTTCTGGTCCAGGGGTTTTCGTAGAGGGGCCCTCCATGCTGCTTAGGGTCCCTCAAAATCCTTGGGAACTGCTCCGCATCCAGGGCAGTTTGTGGAGCAGCTCTCTGGCCCCCTATACAAGGCGATACGCTAATGGCAACTGCCATTAGCCTATCATGGGGAAAAATACAGCCATAAATGGCTGCAATTAGGTCAAAGTCAGGGCTTTACGGCAGCAAGTGGTGTCCAATACACTATTTACGTCTGTATTTTTCCCCGCAATAGGCTAGTGTATCGCAGGAAAAATTAGCATATTGGATGCCACTTGTGGCCATAAAGCACTGATTTAGACCTAATTGCAGCCATTTATGGCTGTATTTAGGTCAAAATCAGTGCTTTACAGCCACAAGTGGTGTACGATACATCATTTTCATCGGTATTTTTCCCAGTGATAGACTAATGGCAGCTGCCTTTAGAGTATTGCCTTGTATTGTATAGGGAGCCAGAGATCCACTCCACATGAAATCCTCCAGAGCTGGTGGTAAGTGATGCCATTCCACCAAGGAATCCAGAGCTTGGATTCTCTGGAATCTGGCCTCATTTGAGTCCATGGAAGAGTTCTTTGCCATCTCTAGTCTCATCATGCCTGCTGATTAAAAAAGAAGTGCTGGTGCTACATCCCTGGGAGCCCTGGCTCCGTTATACCACTGCTGTTCATTTCCCCACTTACCACTGCAGCCCTTCATGCCCTTTGGATAATTTGCCCCTGAGGAATAGGGCACCATCCAGAATGTCATTCAGGAGTGCAGTGCCAGGGTGGAAAGCAGGAATAACTCACTCGCCCCTTGTATTACTCTCATCCAAGTAGTAATCTGGATCCCAGCAAATACTTTTCACTGAAGGCGTGGTCAAACTGTGGGTCATTGAGTGCCGTGCTAGCAAAAATAGATATGGAGACCCACACACAGCACATATGTAACTGCTGGCAGTGCACGCTTCTTGTGCTTGTTGAGTTCTAGACTGTAGAAATGCCCTTTGCATTTAGTTTGCATTTCATATCAGTCTCTACAAGGTCTTATAATATGCTTTATAACAGGGGTGCAGAATCTATTTCAGCCTGGGGGCTGAATTTCATTTTGGGAAAGATCTAGGGGGCCACATTCCAGTGATGGGCGGGACTGAAGACAGTGCTCCAACCTTTGACCCAGCGGTCCAAGCTCCCCACCTCTTCCCCCTCCCCTGAACAGCTGGCACAAAGGCAACCTCAGAGAGGAGGGAAAGGGGGAGGTTCTGAGGGCATCGAGGGGAGGCTGGAGAAGCGGGGATACAAGCTATCCCTAATCCTCCCCAGCATTCTTCTCTCCCACTCCACAGAGCCCTAGCTAGATGGGAGCATCTGAGAGCATCTCTACACCAGCCTAAAATCCCCCGTTTAAAATGGGGCTTTCTGCCTCTGTTTTAAATCATGACGATTCCCTTTACATGTGCTTCCTCCCCCCTTTCCCCCCTTATCTGAGTCTTCCATCTGTTTCATTATACAGCTGCTAGATGGCACTGTGGCCTAGATCCTCTTATTGTGGCTTTTCCTTTTTCACAAGGGAACTGAAGTGGAACACAAGTGTGGCAATTTGATAACTCATTATCTTCAATCTTTAAAACAAATGGAATAAAGGTCATGTAGTACGGGAGATGCCCTGGAGGTTCACGACGTCATCTAAAGGGCCCACAAACTTCCATGAGTAACCAATCTTAAGAGCAGGATAAAAACTCCACATGAAGAAGCCCTGACTCTTACTGACAGGCATCTGGATAGCTCTTACTGGCAGTAATGAAGCCTTAGGAGAAGCATTTTATTCTTTTAGAAGAGTATCCCCCACCACTCCCTGTTAAAATATTAAATACATTTCAACCTTCTCTTTACTAACACATTAAGAGGGACCATTTCTCATCTTGCACATACCTCACCCAAAGTTAGAAGACTGACCATGTGTGAAAGGAACCCTGGAAAATAAGACCACATAAGATGATGCCTTTTGGAATCGCAAAGGGCAGTAAGCTCTGAGCAATTCCCAAACAGTGCAGATTACTGTATGGGGAGTACCATCAAGATGGGCTTTCCCTTTTCTTCTTCAAAGATCCTTTCAGTTTCTGCCACAGACTGTCTTTGCTTTTCGACTTCCCCTCCGCCTGAGGCACAGACTTCTCCCTCTTGCGGATTTCCCTCACTAGTTTGTGGAAGACATCATCAATGTAGAAATGCAAGGCGGCAGAAGTCTCAAAGAAGGGGCAGGCATACTCCTTGGCCAAGTTCATGCCTTCTTCTCTGGAGACCTACAAGAAAAAAATAGAGAGGCTCTTTTAACTGTACCAAGCACCAGAAAGGCATTGACCATGGGCCTAGCCGGGTCAGATCCCAACAAATGCCATTAAAATATGCATACTATGCCAGTGGCCCATTTATAATTGTGATGGGTAGGGATGGACTGACTCACCTCCGCCCGGTCCCTTCAGGTGGTTGCTGAACTGCAGTTGCAGCCCACCTATGCGAGTCATGCTGCAGGAGCTACAGGACAGCTTGGCAACTGCCCAAAAAGCACTGCGAGGCCATCTGTCCCCTTACCAAGCTGCAATTGTGTGCAAAATCGTGGCTCTCGGTTACTTCCGCATATCTAAAGTTGCATCTATGGCTGCCCTATGTAAAGGGCCCTTTACGCCTGTGAACTTGAGTCATTGCCCCTTTAAGGCAGCCACAGATGCACTTTTAGATATGCAGAAGTAACCAAGCTGCAATTATGTGCACAACTGCAGCTCAGTAAGGGGCCGGCCGGCTTCACAGTGCTTCCCACCAGTCACTGAGCAGGCAAGCGAGCCCCCAACGTCCAGGTGAGCAGGGTGTCCATTGGACTCCACCCCCTGCTTGGTGTCTGGACTCATGCACCACCCCTACTTATGGGCTGTTCATACCTTGACACTTAACATTTATATAGTGTTTTTAGAGTGTATCTCATAAAAACCTTGGAAATACATTGTGTGTGTGTGTGTGTGTGTGTGTGTGTAAAAGACATAGCCCAGCTATTTCATTTATTTTTCATTCCAGTGAGCTATTTGATAACTAAGCCTATACAGATCTACATTTTACATTGTATAACTACGCCTATGCACACACTATGTCACATGCATTCTTCCACCTCTCTCAGTTCCCTTTGTCTGTTTTTTTTTTTTTTAATTGTTAGCACCTTGCAGCAGGGACCTCTTCATTACTTATTAAAATGCCAGGCACATTGATAATGGCATGTAAATGAATGAATGAATTATTGGAACTCAGGCCATGGTCTCAAGGCACCTGTGGAAGCAACCTCAGGGCTGGAGCACTGCCCAGATTTAGCGTGGGGAGGGGGGGAATCACCCAGAAATGCTATTAGGATCAGGGATAGACAAATCTGTTAGTTTCACTTTATCACACATCATCGTCACCATCATCGTCGTTATTATAGATTTCAAGTTATTTCTCTGAAGACTGTGAATAAAATTTGCGAATTTTGAAAAATTCTTGAACTGAAACAAATTTTTCACCCAGTTAGACAGGCCAAATTCAATAGAAATGGCTCTTCCAAGCATGGAGAGGACCATATCGTACCTGCCTGCCATGTAGTTGTTAAAGATATGGATACTGTCCTTACAAAAAAGAGGAAGCAAACCCAATTCAGCATTAACATGGTAGAATATATGGGGATTCAAACCAGGACTTTTTAGAGTAAGCCCCTTGAAGCCCTGGGCCTGGATGGATCTGTCTCTTTTAGTTTCTGGGACATGATAGAGGTGTGCAAAATTACGCATGGTGTGGAGGAACTGGATAGGGAGACCTTTTCTCCCTCTCTCATAATACTAGAATCCAATGGGGTCATCCAATGAAGCTGAGTGGTGGGAGATTCTGGACAGATAAAAGGAAGGACTCCTTCACACAGTGCGTAGTTAAACTATGGAATTTGCTACCACAAGATGCAATGATGGACATCATTGCTTTAAAAGGGGATTAGATAAATTTGTGGGTTGATGGCTATGTATCACCTCCGGAATCAGAGGCAGTATGCCTCTGTATACCAGTTGCTGGGAAGCACGACTGGGAGGGGGGTATTGCACCCATGACTGAGATGTGTAGTTCCCACAGGCAGCTGGTTGGCCACTGTGTGAGTAGAATGCTAGATTAGATAGGCCTTTGGTCTGATTTAGCATGGATCTTCTTATGCCCTTATGTCCACTCTCAGGGGAAATGAGCTACTATCCTCAGTTAGGGATGTTGGATCATTCTGTTAGAGGGTGGAGCTCAGTGAATTTTTGACCTCTTGGCCCCCAGACCCCGGCTTGATTATCTGCAAGTTGGCCCAACTCGGCGAGAGACAAGTCAGGCCAACTCATAGATTTTGGGGGTGGGTTTTTTGTGCAAATCATGATCAAAATGGCAGCTGTAAATAGCACAATTTGTGCAAAACTGTGCCCCAAATGGTCTAATTTGCACAAATTGGACCATCTCCACCTGCAATTTTGTCCCGATTGTGCTATTTACAGCAGCCATTTTGCTCAAATCGGCCCCTGATTTTGTGCAAACCCCCCCCCCCATAACATTCCTGGGTTTCAGGGATTGGCATGAGGCTCAGTTCACAAATGCAAGCCAAGCTGGGTTTGTCACAAAGATCCATCAGGCCCTAAATGTTCTAGGTTTCCCCACAATGGACAGCCCTATCCTCAGTCCAGAACAGAATTGCCTGGTTAACCAGCAATGCGGCTTCCCATTGGTTCCCCATAAACAACTATGGCTGCCTCGTAGACATTTTTGTCTGTGGAGCCAGTCTCCTAATGGATTCCCTGTGTTGAATTTCACCCCAAGCTTCCTGTCCTGCCCCTAGTGTTGCAACTCCTGCATCTTAAACCTTGAGACTTAGACAGTGAAATGTTAAAATTGTGGATGGTCCTGGTGGATAGGGACAGATCCTGGCTGTGCCTAGAGGTTCAGGGAGGGAGCCCCATGGAAGTACAGGTGGAGCTAAGAGCAAAAATACTCAAGTGAAACAGAAAATTCCCTACTTATTCCTAGGGATGTACGAACCCCCCACTGTCCGGTTTGAGGGGAGGGGCCCACTGCGGGGCAATTCGGGCAGCTTGGTGGCTTGTGGAGTCCTCCAGAGACCTGCCACATCCGCCAGAGTTGGTGGAGCAGCTCTCGGCTTTCCTCCAAAATGTGATACTTTACTGGCAGCTGTCATTAGCTTACTGCAGGAAAATTACACCTGTAAATAGCATATTTCACGCCATTTGTGGCTGTGAAGCACTTTTATCTAAATTGCTACTGTTTATGGCTGTATTTAGGTAAAGGTAAGTGCTTTATGGCTGCAAATGGTGTACAATATGCGATTTATGGCTGTAACTTTCCTGCAATAAGCTAATGGTAACCACCATTAGCATATCAAGTTTTTTAGGAAGCTGGAGAACTGCCCCTCAGGAACTCCTGCAGACTTGGAAGTAAGTGCAGATCATCTGCAGTGGACTCCGGAGCCGGAGGTTGGATTATTTTGAATCCAAACTCATTTGAGTCTGTGACGGATTTCTCCAGCATCCCAACTTATTCCTTAATGCTGCTTATTCAGAAATTGAACACTTTCCCATCAGCCTGAGACCTGGCAACTTTACCTGTCTCTTGCTTGTTGCTTGGCCCAGCCTACACTCAGCTCCAGCTGCTAGATTGTCTCTCCATGCTTCAGCCTCTTCCCTTTCTCTAGATCCAGCTCATTATACCACAGGGTGTTGCTGTTTATTCACTCAGTTGCTTCCGACTCCTCGTGACTTCATGGACCAGCCCACGCCAGAGCTTCCTGTCAGCTGTCGCCACCCCCAGCTCCCCCAAGGTTGAGTCCTTCACCTCCAGAATATCATCCATCAATCTTTCCCTTGGTCGACCCCTCTTCCTTTTTCCTTCCACTTTCCCTAGCAATACCACAGGGTAGAATTCAAGAATGAGATTACGCCTACTGCTTCACTGCTGGTAATCTTAAACTAGAGATCTTAATGATATATGGCAGGATACACATGTTTTAAATAAAATAAAATAAAGTAAGTAAGTAAATAAATAAATATATAAATAAATAAAAGTCCCGTCCAGATGAACTTGATTCTGTCTAGGCCAACTTTGTCATGCCTGGAAACAAACTTCTAGTTCTACTGACACCATTGTTGTTTTTTCAAACCTTGTACTAGAACAGGGGTTAGCTGCACATGGACCATGTGCAACCTCCCAAGGTGTTACATGTGACCTCCATGGATTGCCCTGTTTGCTGCAGAAATACTGCTGAGCACCCAACTATTGTGATCTTTGCCAAATTTTCTAGGCTGTCGCTGCTGGCAAAAGGATATTTTGTTGGGGAACAGGGCTCATGGGGATGACTCTCCTCATACGTCCTGTTTCCGAACAGAATTGGGTCCCCACCAGTCTGCCAAACAACTGTTGGGCCAGTGGGAGAGATGCTGCTGAGAAATAGGGCATGTTGGGATGAGAATGCTGGAAAAGAAGGTGCACAAGGAAAGTAACCCCCATGTGACTTCTTCCATGGCATGACCATTGGGAAGAGGGCCAGGGAAAAGCCTCTCCCTCCTCCCAGTGAATATGAGCAGCATTGCCAAGATGGGACCAAAGTTAATGCCTATCCCACTGAACAAATCTGTGTGGATGTGATGCATGCATGCACACCACCCAACACCACATTCGACCCCGACCCAAAGGAAGCTGTCCAACCCTGTTCTAGAAGCAGAGAGTATGGGGAAAATGCTTCCACTTTCGGTACGTATTGGTAGCCCCATGACCTCATAAAGCAAAGAAATATTTATTGGCTCCCGAGCTGCATTTTTTTAACCCCATTAAAATTCTGCTTGTGACTTTTGCCAGCCTCCCCTCAGAAAATTACAAGTGAGATTAAATGGAACGCTGACAGCGCATGGAGGCAATGATGGATGACATGCCATCTTTAAAGACAGCTAGCGCTATGCTAAGGTCAGCTGCCGCACACCAAAAGGACACAAAGGAGAGGGGGGGAAATGCCAAGTGTGGGGTGCAGCTTGTCAGGCACCGCCACTCTCTGGGTCTCACTTGACAGGACTTTTCAGTTTTCTGCATCACCTGGGGAAGAAGCAAGCAAACAAACACATCAATACCCTAACTGGGGTTTTGGGATATATCGTTGACTAAGAAACCCTTTTCCATGCCCAATTGCTCCCCTAGTGTGTTTACATCGCCTTCAAACTTTGCTGGAACAGCCTCAAACTCACATCTGA
Organism: Heloderma suspectum; assembly: GCF_057233095.1. NCBI lineage: Eukaryota > Metazoa > Chordata > Lepidosauria > Squamata > Helodermatidae > Heloderma > Heloderma suspectum. The sequence goes on from NC_139459.1 coordinate 11,560,957, forward strand.
AGTGTGTTTTGGCTTGGAGACTTATCATTAAGTAAAGCAGCTAAATCAGTCTGGCACATTTGGAAGCTGGTCTCTCAAGCAGGCAAGCAATAAATCTCGCCCTACACACCACACACCTGCAGCCGCAGCAATCAGTGCTCTCGGCCTGAGACAGGCTGCCCGTCATTAAAGGCAAAGAGGTTGCCATGACAAGAATCTGTAGGCCACAGGTGGAATGATAATCAGTACAAAGCTTCTCTTAAAGTTTATCTTTCAGCCTGGCTGCCTTTCATTAGCTATAAAACTTCTCTGGTTAACTTCCTTTCATTTATTGTTTAGATCTATATCTTCCTTCACCCTGGAATGGAGAGCGAAATTTTGGCAGGATTTAGATTAGGATAATGTATCTCCCACAGCTGGGCTGAGTTAGGGATTGGAAAGAAACTAGTTTGGGTTGCATTTTAATGTGCTTACCTAATGTCCCACTCTCAAATCACTAAGTGTACCGAAGCTCATTATACGTACCTTTGAAATCTGCACTTTAAAAAAAAAATGCAATGGAGTTTCCAATCAATAGATGTGTTAAAAATGAATATATCAGCAAAAAGAAATGTTCAAATATGCATTATATTTGGAAAACCAGATGTAATAAATGTGAATATTAGGCAGAACTATATACATAAATGCATGTGTTAGGAGAGATGCACACAAAAATGATTATGAATTTTCATGCAAACTTTTTTTAAAAAAATAAAAATCTCAGTGTTTAGAACAAACCACAGTTAAGACTGGAGAAATTATCAAAGATTGATATGAACTGAATTTAAGCTTGGAAAAGTGAGAAGCTGAGAGAAGCCAACATTGACAGATTCATCCATCTCTACGTTGAATATTCCACACTCAGCTTCCGTGGGACTATTTGTTCTCCATGAAAGGGGGAGGGCATATCTGGTCATTTTTTAGGGAGGGGGCGGTTCTAAGACCTTTCTTATAATTCTGTTTCCCCAAAGGATCAAATCAATCTTAGGGAGGGGAAGTTTTGCTCCTCCTCCATGAAATCACCACTACCACCACCACCTAAGCTGGGTCAGATACATCTGGTGCAGCTTCAGCAGATCAGCAGTGGGCAACTAGGAGGTAATTCAGGGCATATTAGAAGCCAGGATTAATTCTCCTATAATGGACAAGGGTTTTGCTCCTTTCACTTCTCCAGAACAGGCAGTCCTTCAGTTTTTTGGTCCTTTATTTATTTTTAAATGTTCCTGATTTTTAGATCTTAGCACTGCTGTCAGTTTTACTTTGGTTTTATTCTGTAGCTGCCTTTTTATTTTCTGTTTTTATCTTTTTATTTTACACAAATACCCACACACACAAACATCTACCAAGAGAGCTTAAGCTAGTGGCTGGCTTAGACATGTAAGAAGTAAGAAGTAACTAAATAAAGACAGATATTACAGATATGGATATTCCCCAGTAAAATGCAGTGATGGCAAATGATTTACTCATTGATTTCTTCCTGCTCTGCAACTAATCCTAGCTCCCTTTACACTTACCTGTGGCAATGTAGTTTGAGCTTCCTTCCCTGTTTGTGCAACAGCCAAGCAATGCTTTGTCCCTTCGGGGTGTCCATCATTGCATGTTATGTCAACATGAAATAGCGCCCAAAGACATGGGCAGATATTATTTCACACAACCTCAGAAGAGATGCGTGAGAAACCATAGAGGTAAATGTAAAAGAGCTGGCAAAGTTCATATCCATAAGAAAGTTAACAATCCAAATGTGGCCCACAAAAGAAGTTTGGGTGTACTCCTAGATTTAGCCCTAAACCTGGATGCCCAGGTTGAGGTTGTGGCCAGGAGTGTTTGCACAGCTGAGGCTAATTCACCAACTGTGCCCAGTTCTGGAGATATCTGCTTGGGCAGCAGTGGTGACATATACCTTAGTGACATCCTGTTTGGACGACTGTAGCACACTCGACAAAGGGCTGCCTTTGAAAAGTGTTTTGAAACTTCAGTTGGCCCAGAATGCTGCAGCCAGACTACAGGGGCTGGTAATAGGGAATCACATAACTCCCTTGTTGCCACAGTTTCATTGGCTACTGCTATGTTTCCTGGTGCAATTCGGAGTGACTATGACTATAAAGCCCTATGCTGTTTGGGACCTGACTGTTTGAAAGACTAGATTCTCCTATATGAGTCTGCCCGGGTTGTCAGATCCAAGGGAAAAGCAGCCCATCTCTTTGCTCCACCATTATAAAAGGCATACTTGGTAGGAACACACACAAGGAATGAGCAATCAGTATCGCTGTGTGCTTGCGTGCCTGTGTGCATGCCCCCAAGCCAGCATCACCTATGGCCCTTGGGGGCTGAAAAGGTTGCTCATCCCTGTGTTAGAGGATTTTGGATAGAAGGGTGGAGAAAGACTCTGCTTGTGGTCCAGAGGGCTTCTATCAATCTTATAGGGATAGGCAGCCTCCTCTGAACTTGGAGGCAACCTCCTATCCAATGCAGGGCAGGAGAAGCACGGAGGGGATTGTTCCCTCCGCACTTTTCCTGCCCTGCATTTGCAGCTAGACAGCCTATTTCAGCTGTCTAGCTGCAGGAAGGCAGAGCAGGGGAGGAAGCTGCCGGACAATGCATAGGATGTGTCATACTGGCATTTCCACCTTCCCTGCCCCGGAATGCCCCCCAGAATGCCCTGTTTTGGCTGCTCCGGGCTCCTCTTCTGAGCGGGGAGCACAGGGCCATTCCATGCTGCATGCAAGGCAGTGTAGAAGTGGGGGGAGATTGATGTCAGGGTGGAAACTGAGCCCATAGAGCCCCAGGGCAGTTCTGATTCTGAGGAAGAGCAACAACCCATGGGAGAGGAGCTCGCTCATTGCTCACAGGCACAGCGGCAGGGAGAGATTCCTCCTGCCTGCATTCCTGAGAGGGATAGTGACCCTGGCAGTGAGAGAGCGGGGGAGGGGTCTTGCTGGATGCTCAGCGCAGACACAGGGAGCGGCGCCAGATGGAGGGCACCGAGAGGAGGCGCTCTGCTCGCTTGGCGCTAAAACAACAGTCGCGTCCCGAGGACCCAAGGGTAAGAGGGAGGACCTTTCCATAGCTCTTAAGTTCAGAGTCTTCCCACCCTCCTCCTTCAAATGGGGACCAACTGCCTTACCTGGATCTTAGGCTACTCTGCTAACTACCCCAGTGCAGTTCCTTGCTTAGTCACTGGTGATTAGCATCTGAAAGAGTCATTAAGTTGTAAAAGGAATAAAGCCTTGGAAAGAATCATTTTCTTCTGTGTCTTGAGTTGGCTATTGGAGGGGACTGTAAGAGGCGGCTAGGGCGCTCCTGACAATCAGTTCTCCAGGAACCGACTTCTGAGCATGGGCTCTGAGGTCAGTTCCTGGAAACCCAGATATCCTATGTCCATCTAGCCACTGACTAGCAGCCATAGGATTGTTCCCTCCAAGAAGTAAACAATAATTTTCTAGATGGATGACTTGCCTAAGCATCTTCATATGTTCAAAAAATATCCACACTATCACTCTCTCACCTTGAAGTCCCTACCTCTTACCCTTTCCTAGCTACACAGGACCAAACTCCACCAACCATTTTACCAAAACTAAAACAACCCTTCTGTCAAGAATGGACCCCTTTCCTAAAACAGGTGGATATTTGTATCAAAAAGGAGGATGATCTGTAACTCTCAATTGATCTGCAACCCAAGGAAATAGTATCCCTCCAACTGTCAGCTACATGCATCAAGAATCATAGACTGAGCACTGTTAATCTATATAGACTTGGTGTTAAGGAGACCACTAAATCAATCTACACTTAAACACGGCAAAGATTAGAGAAACCCAGACACATCTTGTGTCTTGGCTCAGAAGTGACACTTTCTTACACCTCACATTTTATTCCTCAAAGCTTCTTCTTGTCGAGGGCAGGATTGATGGGGGAGTTTAAGGCAATATTATACTAAAAAAATGTTTCAGGAACAATGGCCCAAGGGCTCAAACACATAAGACACTCTGATCTTGTAGCATCCCTCAGTAATTCTGTGTATAACACGGACTGTGAAGATTTCAGCATCAATCTTCAAGGAGAGTGATTAAGGGTCAATTTTCCCCCAAAAGCATTTTGCACATTTTCAAAATTATCTGTAATCTATAAAGCTGTACTGATTGCAATGCCTTCACCAACATTATTGATGATTGGAAAGGTTTGCAAAAATACTTTAAAACTATCTCTCAACATGCACACCTATGACGAAGTAAACAAGGGATTGGATAATATGGCTATGATCATTCTTCTACATGGGATGAGAGTACCTTAGCTTCCAGATGCTTTTAGATAAAATTCAGGAACAAACTGCGCGATCTGATCCCATGTGAATTAAATTTTCTATGTCTAGGTGCGAAGGTTTGAGGATGACAGAGGCAAATGGGGAAAGAGTCAGGTTTAGAGGCCTGGGGTTTTTGATGGGTGGGGGTATCCCTGAGAGGAGTAATTTCATTTTCCCATTTAAGTGTAAGTTTCATTTCCCCAATTAAGTTCCATTTCTTCAGGTTTGGAACAGTACTTTTGGTTTTGAGAGAAGAGTGCATATAAAGAGAGAGTCAGAGCAGAGAGAGCAGAGTCAGAAGACCAGAGAAGGAAGGAGCAGTCTAGAGGAGTCTAAGTACAGCTAGGGTAAAGGAACTTGCATTTGGCAACTTTTATTTATTATTTTTTTCTTTTAAGGCCTTTTGTATCACTCAGTTCTACTGTGTAAATACCTTTAGTTGTGATTTGCTAGCTTTAATTTACCAGTAAACTGTTGTGGTTAAACCCAAGTGTATGGTGTGTCATTCACCCCACATCTACCGCCTAAACCCCATGTTATTAGAAAGGGAAAGTTTAAAAGAAAGAAGGTGGGACTCTTAAGGAGGCAAGAGATCCTCAGGGGGTCAAGGTCATAAGGGGAACCCTGACAATAGGCCAAATTTGAATACCTTCACATGGATAGCTAGTGGTACTGGAGGCTAAGCAGCTGAATCAGGTGGGCAAGGGAGGTAAGAAGACATATTCTCACTTCCGCTCCCTGCCTTGCATAGGGGAGCCATTGGAGCCAAACATATGATCATGAGTATATGTGAAACCAACCATTGATATTTTTGCCTTCCCACAATCATTACATGCTGAGGACAGTTATCTGCAAAAGAAGATATATGTTGTTCTGTGCTTTGCTTCCAAATTATTGTTGCATGGTGTATATTGTTTTCTGCAGCATCCTCACCTATTCATTAAAAGCAAAGGCAGTGCAATGCAGTTCTGAATCACAGGAGTGCATTTGCATGAGTGGCTGGCTTAGGGTGCAATCCTATTCAGATAGGCAGCCACCTCCAAACTTGGAGGTGACCGCCTATCCAATGCAGAAGCACAGAGGAGATCGTTCCCTATGCACTTCTCCTGCCCTGCATTTTCAGCTAGACAGCCAATTGTGGCTGTAGGGCTGAGCAAGGCAGGAGTCTGCTGTCCGACACATTGGATGTGTCGGACCAGCATTTCTGCCTTCCCCACCCCAGAGCGCCCCCAGGAATGCCCGTTTTAGGCCACTCCTCACTCCTCTTGCGAGCGCGGGGCTTGGGGCTGCTCCGTGCTGCCTGTCAGGCAGCATGGAGGTGGGGGGAGGTCGGTTCTCTGGGAATGGACCTCCGAGTGTGGGCTCCAAGTCAGTTCCCAGAAAACCAGGTGTCCTGTGGCCGTTTAGCCACTGTCTAGAGGCCATAGGATTGCTCCATCCATTGGCTATCATCTGCCTTTTTTTGTGGTTTTACTTAAACAAAAATGACCACACATCTAAAAATAATTGTTTTCGAACATGGTACTTGTTCAAGACACTTGTCTGAAACTACATATGTGTAGTTTTTGCATTGGGAACAGTAACAAAGAATCATATTTGCAGGATCAATAGAACAGTCATGAGGTAACAGAAGAAATGTTTCCCCTTACTAAACTATTTAATTTAATTTTCTGCCACAAAGCAAGTTATATCAAGTCTTACTTAAAGATCTGCTACTGACAGATGACGGGGGTGGGGTGCGGGGGGATAAACACACTATGCACAGTATCCAATGGTGTCCCAGCACTAGTGTTGCACTAATGTAAACTGATGCTTCTGTAACAGAACCAGCACAATGGCAAATCACCGTTTTTCACATTCTACTAGTTACATTGTGCAAACAATGGTTTACACTAACACAATATTGTTAGTGCAAGTGGGGGCACACCACTGGATCCTTCCCTATGAGGGGCGCACTTTCATGTGAGTTTGTGTGGGGTTTTCCACATTGATCAGATGGACTTATTTATATGCCACATGGTCCATGGTGGTTGTCTCCCTATTTCCTCTTGTGGAAGAGGGTGGCAGGCATTCTTGCCCCTTTGATACCACCACCATATAGGCAACCCTAGGATAGGGGCTGAATGGGAAACCCCTGCATGACCAGTCGACCACCCAAAATGAAGCTACAGTATGAGGACCTAGCAGTAGTATGAAGGCCAGTGTCTCCCAATGCTGCCCGAGGGGCAGCCTCAGGCCCAAGTTCTCTTAAGAACATAACATCATTAGAAGATCCCTGCTGGATCAGACCAAGGTCCATCTAGTCCAGCATTCTGTTCACACAGTGGCCAACCAGCTGTCGGCCAGGAAACCACAAGTAGGACATGAGTGCAACAGCACCCTCCCACCCATGTTCCCCAGCAACTGGTGTATGTAGGCCCACTGCCTCTGGTACTGGAGGTAGCACATAGTCATCTAGACTAGTAGCCACTGATAGCCTTTTCCTCCAGGAAAATGTCTAACCCCCTTTTAAAGCTACCCAAATTGGCGACCATCACTACATTCTGTGGTAGCAAATTCCATAGTTTAACTATGAGCTGTGTGAAAAGTCCTTCATTTTATCTGCCCTGAATCTGCCCACCAATTAGCTTCATGGGATGACCCCAGGTTCTAGTATTTTCAGAGAGGGAGAAAAATGTCTGCTTATCCACATTTTCCACACCATACATAATTTTCACACCTTTATCATGTCTCCCCTTATCTTCCTTTTTTCCCAAGCTAAACACTCCCAGCTGTTGTAACCCTCTATCATAGGGGAGATGATCCAACCCCTGGATCATTTCAGTTGCTCTTTTCTGCACTTTTTCCAGTATCTTATTTTAGGTGTGGTGACCAGAACTTTACACAATATTCCAAGTGTAGTCTAACCATAGATTTGTATAGGGGCAGTATGATGTTGGCAGTTTTATTCTCAATTCCTTTTCTAATTATGCCTAACATGGATAGGGATGTGTAAAATCCGCTCCATCTGTGTTTCGCGGATTGTCAGGTGCCTTTTCTTCCATCGTCCACCCACGCATGCATGCATGCATGCATATATATATATATATATATATATTTATATATGTCATGCGGAAAAATATGCAAATAATTACGTACATATTTATGTAAGTATTTACATAATTTACCTCAGTAGGTAACATTTCGTATATTGTCCCCCATTCCATTCAACATTTCCTCAGCAGAAACTTAAGTATTTTACTATGAATATATATGTGTACATTTTGGGAAAGGGAAAAAAAAATCATCCTAAATTCCACGGACTCTGTGCGGCCTGAGGGGTGTGCTCTGCAGTAGATTCCGCAAGTCAGATTCTTAGAAATCCAAGCTCATTTTCATCCTTCTTGAATTTATCCAGCATCTCTAAACATGGAGTTCGCCTTTTTTACAGTGGCCACAAACTGGGCTGACATTTCCATCAAGTTGTCCACCACAACCCCAATGTCTCTTTCTTGGTTGGTCATTGCTACTTCAGATCCCATCAGGCTATACTTGAAGCTGGGATTTTTTGCCCCAATGTACATCACTTTACACTTGCTTACATTGAACTGTGTTTGCCATTTAGATGCCCATTCCCCTAGTTTGGAGAGATCCTTTTGGAGCTCTTCACAATCCCTTCTTGTTTTAACCAGCCTAAATAATTTGGTGTCATCTGCAAACTTGGCCACTTCTCTGCTAGCTCCTAATTCCAGATCATTTTTGAACATGTTGAAAAGCATTGCCTCTTGCCACCTTAGGTGGGAGAAAACACACACCGCTGCCACCACATCATGCCCCCTGCCCCCGCCACAACATAGGCAACCTCTTTTCCCCTGTCACACATTCCCCTTCCCCTTACCTTTGCTGCTGCTGCCATGTCAGCTCTTCCAGCTGTGGGACTCTTGTGAGAACTCAGGCAGGTTTCACAAGAACTCACCCAGCTTAGTCTTACGAGACACTCCTGAACTCCCAGGAGAGCCCTGCAGTTGCTGCTTCTAGCTGTGCAGGGGCAAAGATGAAGGCATGTGGCAAAGGAATCAGAGAACAGGTGGCTGCTCTAGAGAGCCCCACCAGCTGCACTCTCACTGCAGCAAATGCCACAGCATGAGAGCAGCTGGAGGGTCCTTCCAGAGCATCCACTGGAGGTGGTGAGGCAGAGGTCATGGTGGGCTCTCATGGCAGAGGCAGGGAACAGCACAATTCACCACTCCTTCTGCTCTGCCACTTGATATGTGAGTCTCACACTGCTTCATGATAGGGTTGGCCCTGCAGAAGGGCCCTTTGCTCCAGCTTCAATGACCTGCTTCTTTGGCATAGCAGATCATAAGGTCAGGACATAGGAAACCTAACAAATCCATGTTTGTATGTCACTATATTCACCAGAGAACCACCCAATTAATGCCTTATTAAAGGTAATTGGATTGACTTGGTAGTGAACCGAGTTCTTCCCCCTACAAAAATAATGTCCTTTGAGGTGGGCTTTTAAAACTTCCCATTTACTTCTCTGAACCAGTTTGGGGTAAAACAACAACAACAACACCAGCAACAACCTTTCCCAACATGTCTATTCCATATGCCTAAGGCAAACATTTACTTCCACCAAGTGTAAGCCCTTAAGATCAGTTACAGTAGTCATTTGGATCCCGGCCATTATATATAAAGCTTCAGTTTCATAGAGGTCCTCATTAATATGCATCCTTTGTTGATACTGAACATATGCAGAATACAGGAGAGCATGGAAAAGGATTTAGAAGTAGAGAGCAATGGGAAAAATTAATGTGAAAGTGGGGGAAACGATGATATTAAGGAGTGTTATTTTTTGTAAAATAAATGCAATACATAATTTAATTTTGGGATTTTTCAAAATGTCAGAGTTTATTGAGAAGGTTTCCCCATCGCATTAAGTGCAGCAACACTTGAGGAGTGTGTTCATTAAACTAATGTCATTGATTTCTCCCGTGATGCCGCTAGTTAAAGCAAAATGCCACACATTTTGAGAGAAATTGGCAGATAAAGATGAATGGGTGGTGCACTCAGGTTATCCTTCTCAGCCCCCTTTTTTATTTTAGTATTTTGGCAAAGTGTGTGAAAATAAGAGCACATACTTCAAATACGTATGTTGAGGACACATCCTCATAAATGTCCATTCCAGTGCATTTGAAGTTGCAGTGGAAATCTGAAGGCAGGTTTCACAACAGTAATGAGTTGAAATTAATGGGAAGAGGGAAGTTCTAAACTAGAACCCACTGAAAGGGCCTTCTCAATCATACTAAGTGGAGAAGGAGCTGTTTTCCTGTGACTTCATCAAATGACACCCATTGTTTCAATCACATGGCTTCTTTTGTATTGTTGATGTTGTTGTTCAGTCGTTAAGTCGTGTCCGACTCTTTGTGACCCCATGGACCATAGCACACCAGGCTTTCCTGTCCTCTGCTCTCTCCTGGAGTGTGCTCAAGTTCATATTCATTGTATCGATGATGCTATCTAGCCATCTCATCCTTTCCCATCCCCTTCTCCTTTTGCCTTCAATCCTTCCCAGCATCAGGGGCTTTTCCAGTGATTTTTCTCTTCGCATTTGGTGGCCAAAATATTTGAGCTTCAACTTCAGTATCTGTCCTTCCAATCACATGAGCAGTCAGGGTTGATTTCCTTTAGGATTGACTGATTTGACCTCCTTGCAGTACAGGGAACTCGTAAGAGTTTTCATAGAATCATATAATAGTAGGGTTGGAAGGGGCCTACAAGAACATCGAGTCCAACCCCCTGCTCAATGCAGGAATCCAAGTCAGAGCATCCCTGACAGATGGCTGTCCAGCCTCGTCTTGAATGCCTCCAGTGTGGGAGAGCCCACCACCTCCCTAGAGAATTGGTTCCATTGTCGTATTGCTCTAACAGTCAGGACGTTTTTCCTGATGTTCAGACGGAATCTGGCTTCCTGTCACTTGAGCCCATTATTCCGTGTCCTGCACTCTGGGATGATCAAGAAGAGATCCTGGCCTTCCTCTCTGTGACAACATTTCAAGTACTTGAAGAGTGCTATCATATCTCTCCTCAGTCTTCTCTTCTCAAGGCTGAACGTGCCCAGTTCTTTCAGTCTCTCTTCATAGGGTTTTGTTTCCAGTCCCCTGATCATTTTTGTTGCCCTCCTCTGAATCCTCTCCAGTTTGTCTGCATCCTTCTTAAAGTGTGGTGCCCAGAACTGGACACAGTACTCCAGATGAGGACTAACCAGTGCTGAGTAGAGGGGAACTAATACTTCCCGGGATTTGGAAGCTGTGCTTCTATTAATGCAGCCCAAAAGAGCATTTGCCTTTTTTGCAGCCACATCACAATGTTGGCTCATATTGTTGGCTCTTCTCTAGCACCACAGTTCGAAAGCATCAATTCTTCAGCGCTCAGACTTCCTTATAGTCCAGTTCTCACAGCCATATGTTACTACTCAGAAAACCATAGCTTTGATTATGTGGACCTTTGTTGGCAAGGTGACGTCTCTACTTCTTACTATGCTGTCTAGGTTGACCATAGCTTTCCTCCCAAGGAGCAAGCGTCTTTTAATTTCATGGCTATAGTCACCATCTGCAGTGATCTTGGAGCCCAAGAAAGTAAAATCTGTCACTGCTTCCCTTTCTTCCCCTTCTATATGCCAGGAAGTGATGGGGCCAGATGCCATGATCTTCGTTTTTTTAATGTTGAGTTTCAAACCAGCTTTTGCAGCCTCCACTTTCACCCTCAAAAAGAGGCTCTTTAGATCCTCTTCACTTTCTGCCATTAGGGTGGTATCGTCTGCATATCTGAGGTTGTCGATAATTCTCCCACCAATCTTAATTCCGAACTGTGATTCATCCAACCCGGCGTTTCTCATGATGTACTCTGCATATAAGTTAAATAAGCAGGGCAACAATATGAAGCCTTGTCGTCCTCCTTTCCCAATTTTGATCCAATCGGTTGTTCCATGTCCGGTTCTTACTGTTGCTTCTTGACCCTCGTACAGGTTTCTCAGGGGACAGGTAAGGTGGTCTGGTACTCCCATCTCTTTCAGAATTTGCCACAGTTTGTTGTGATCCACACAATCAAAGGCTTTAGCGTAGTCAATGAAGCAGAAATAGACATTTTTCTGGAATTCTCTTGCTTTCTCCATGATCCAGCGATGTTGGCGATTTGATCTCTAGTTCCTCTGCCTCTTCGAAACCCAGCTTGTACTTCCAGTAGTTCTCGGTTCACATACTGCTGAAGCCTAGCTTGTAGGATTTTGAGCATAACCTTGCTGGCATGTGAAATGAGAGCAATTGTATGGTAGTTTGAACACTCTTTGGCGTTGCCCTTCTTTGGAATTGGAATGTAAACTGACCTTTTCCAGTCTTGTGGCCACTGCTGAGTGTTCCAAATGTGTTGGCATATTGAGTGCAGCACTTTAACAGCATCATCTTTTAGGATTTTAAATAGCTCAGCTGGAATACTGTCATCTCCGCTAGCTTTGTTGTTACTAATGCTTCCTAAGGCCCACTTGACTTCACTCTCGAGGATGTCCGGCTCAAGTTCAGTGACCGCACTATCATGGCTATCAGGGCCATTCAGATCTTTCCTGTATAGTTCTTCTGTGTATTCTTGCCACCTCTTCTTAATCTCATCTGCTTCTGTTAGGTCCCTGCCTTCTTTGTCCTTTATCATGCCCGTCTTTGCACAAAATGTTCCCTTGATATCTCCAACTTTCTTGAAGAGATCTCTAGTCTTTCCCATTCTATTGTTTTCCTCGATTTCTTTGCCTTGTTCATTTAAGAAGGCCTTCTTGTCTCTCTTTGCTATTCTCTGGAACTCTGCATTCAGTTGGGTATATCTTCCCCTTTCTCCTTTGCTTTTCACTTCCCTTCCTTCCTCAGCTACTTGTAAAGCCTCATCAGACAGCCACTTTGCTTTCTTGCATTTCTTTTTCTTTGGGATGGATTTCGTTGCTGCCTCCTGAACAATGTTACGGACTGCCGTCCATAGTTCCTCAGGCATTCTGTCTATCAGGTCTAATCCCTTAAATCTATTCCTCACCTCCACTGTATATTCATAAGGGATATGATTTAGGTCATACCTGAATGGTTTAGTGGTTTTCCCTACATTCTTTAATTTAAGCCGAAATTTTGCAACAAGAAGCTCATGATCTGAGCCACAGTCAGCTCCAGGTCTTTTTTTTACTGACTGTATAGAGCTTCTCCATCTTTGGCTGCAAAGTACATATTCCATCTGATTTCGATATTGACCATCTGGTGACGTCCATGTGTAGAGTCGCCTCTTGTGCTGTTGGAAAAGGGTGTTTGCTATGATCAGCATGTTCTCTTGGCAAAACTCTATTAGCTTTTGTCCTGCTTCATTTTGTACACCAAGGCCATGCCTGCCTGTTATCCCGGTGATTTCTTGACTTCCTACTTTAGCATTCCAATCCCCTATGATGAAGAGGACATCTTTTTTGGGTGTTAGTTCTAGAAGGTGTTGTAGGTCTTCATAGAACCTATCAACCTCAGCTTCTTTGGCCTCAGTGGTTGGGGCATAGACTTGAATTACTGTGATGTTGAATGGTTTGCCTTGGATTCGTACTGAGATCATTCTGTCATTTTTGAGATTGTCCTCCAGTGCTGCTTTTCCCACCCTTTTGTTGACTATGAGTGCTACTCCATTTCTTCTAAGGGATTCTTGCCCACAGTAGTAGATATAATGGTCACCTGAATTAAATTCGCCCATGCTTGTCCATTTTAGTTCGCTGCTTCCCAAGATGTCAATGTTCAATCTTGCCATCTCATGTTTGACCACCTCCAGCTTACCTTGATTCATTGATCTGACATTCGAGGTTCCTAAACAATAGTTTTCTTTACAGCCTCGGATTTTCTTTTCACCACCAGACACATCCACAGCTGAGTGTCCTTTCGGCTTTGGCCCAGCTGCTTCACTCTTTCTGGCGCTACTTGGAAATTCCCTCTGCTTTTCCCCAGTAGTATATTGGACACTTTCTGACCTTAGGGGTCATCTTCCGGTGTCATATATTTTAGCCTTGTGATACATTCCATGGGGTTTTCTTGGCAAGAATACTGGAGTGGGTTGCCATTTCCTTCTCCAGTGGACCACATTTTTTCAGAACTCTCTGTCATGACCTGTTTGTCTTGGGTGGCCCTGCACGGCATAGCTTATGGCTTCACTGAGTTACGCAAGCCCCTTCACCACAACAAAGCAGTGATCCATGAAGAGGCTTATGTATTGTACTTGTGATGAAATGGTATTTTGTTTTGCTGTTTAATTGTATGTTTGAATGTTTGTTTGCATGGTTGATGTGTTTTAACATATCCTTTCTCCTAAAGGAAGAGGGCCTTTTCTGCTGCGGCACCCCACCTGTGGAATGAGCTCCCTAGAGAGGGTTGCCTGGCACCTACATTGTACTCCTTCTGGTGCCAGGTGAATACCTTTTTAATTCTCCCAGTATTTTATCATTTTAGCTTCCTAGTCTTTTAGCTCTGGTGTTTTAAATCTGTAATTTAAATCTCCACATTGCTGGTAGGTCTTATTATTCTGGTCACACTGTTATATTGTGGTTTTAAGCTTTCATATTTTACATTGTTTTATGCTGCGTTTTGTGGTTTTAATTTTTGTGAACCGCCCAGAGAGCTTCGGCTATTGGGCAGTATAGAAATAAACAAATAAACAAACAAACAAAGGCTATGCTAAGTTGGTTGGAGGTGGGAGTTAGAATGTTCAGATTTTAAATGGTGTCTCCTGATCAGCCACTCCTTTTTCAGTTGGGGGAGTGAGGAAATAACAGGCAGTTGGCTTGGCTTTTCTTTAGAGGCTGAGATAGGGATTGGCTTTCTGAGGGGTAGGATTAGGGCACCGGGCATTGTGGGTGGTTAGGTTCCCCTGGGAGGTGGAGGGAGGTATAATTATTATGTTGTAGCTTCATTATTAGAAGGGGGAGATTGGTAAGGAATTAACTAAAATGAAAGAAAAAATAAACTTGAAACAATAGTTTTACCACATGAAACTCAGACTACATTGAAACTTCTGACAGCTTGTAAATAAAGTTTCATTTTTGATTTGTTCTTTCAAACCGCAGCATTCTGGGTCTCATTTGTTACCAGAAAAAGGGTTCGATGAAATTGTGAAAGAAATCAGCCTTAGTCTGTGAATTTACATCTATCTCCCCCCCCCCTCTCTCTCTCTCACACACACACACTGAAGGTTCTCTTCTCATGAGGAGGAGTTTGGTGGCAGCATCCTAAAAAGTTTATAAAAAAAGTTTTTCTACTAAAACAAACACAACAATAATGGCTGCTAGGGTTATAGTTCATGTATTCCTTCCACACACACTCGCTGTAAGGTATTACTTCAAAGAAGAGGTTGGGAGAATATAGAGATACTGAAATTCAGGAGCTAAAGTCAGTACATGGTGTTGTAAAAATATGTATGAGGAGTGGTGATGATATAATGATCACAGGTGCGGGGAGGTTGATACGTCACAACACTTCTCATTGGCTTCCTCTCACTTCTTGTCTTCACAGTAAGTGTCTTGTTCTCACTTTTGAATGGTTTTGTTCCATAATACCTATCTTCTCTTCATCCTCTATATCAGAGGTGGGGAACTGCAGGCCCATGGGCCAAATTCCTCCCAGCTGGTTTTCCTGACTTTTGCACAGTTTTCTCCCCATTCTAAAAGGTTGAAATGCCTTGCAGATGGCTTGGTTACTGGCAATAAAAGCATCAAGCTAAAATATGTGGGGATTTGGGGTGTTTGGAGCCCCATATCCTCCCCACCCCTTTTGCTTTTGACCCCATCCACCACTCATTTGTGGCCCCCAAGAGCTTCCCCAAAATTGAATACTGCCCTCAGGCTAAAAGAGATTCAGCACCGCTGCTCTACACGCTTGCACCATCCCTCTTTCCTACTGCTGTGCCACTTCCCTTCCTCAATTTTCCCAGGCTGAGCAACAACGGCCCTTCCCTAATTGTGCTGCCACATTTACAGGCAGCTGGCAGCAACGTGGGGAAGGGGTAATTTTGGAAACGTACAGGCAGCTGGCAGCAAAGTGGGGAAGGGGTAATTTTGGAAATTTTCAGGAGAGTGAAATGTACCAGTAGTCTCTGTGGCCAGTGGCCATCATTTTATTTTGTTTTATCATTTCCTTTGCCAAGCAATCCTGTGACTTCAGAACTGTACCATGTGATTCGCCCACAATAAAATGGGCAGCATCAGCAAAAACATAAAATAAAGGGTTTGGGAGCAGTTTGGGGGGATCCCCCCCCATTTGAACTGAAAGTTAGATTAAATTCTTGCACTCAGAATCTCCTAAAGAAACACATATACTTCACCCTGGCTTTCCCTAGCTAACCCTTTTACTTCCTTTTCTTGTGAGGTTTGGCTGTTGTTGTTTCCCCCCCCCAGTGTTGCTATTGAACTTGTCCCAACTCCCACCAAGTGGTGCTCAGGGAGCAGGGTGGTAGCCCCCTCTAGATTCTCCAGCATCCTCAGATTTGGAGGAAAGTAGGTTCTCAGAACCCAGGGTCCGTCTCCTCCATCCCCAGTGCATTAGCAGTGGCTTGAAGGGGCACCAGGTAAGCTCCCTCCTGGCCTTCTCCCACCTTTTAAAGAGAGCAAAGCAATCAATGCAGGTATGGTTGCTGATCTACATCACTTACATTTTAAGAACTAAGAAGAGCCCTGCTGGATCAGACCAAGGGTCCATCTAGTCCAGCATTCTGTTCACACAGTGGCCAACCACTGTCGACCAGGAACCCACAAGCAGGGCATGAGTGCAACAGCGCCCTCCCACCCATGTTCCCCAGCATCTGGTGCACACAGGCTCACTGCCTCCAGTACTGGAGGTAGCACATAGCCATCAAGCCTAGTAGCCACTGATAGCCTTCTCCTTCAGGAATTATTTCAACATACTGGACCTCACTCTTAGAGTAGAAAATGCAACAGTGTGTTGTTGTTTTTAATGAAATAAATACAAAACACCAAACCTTTCTTACCTTGAGTTTTCCTGCAACAAATCCAGTTTAGGAATGTGGAAAACTCTCTTTTGGCTTTCTTAGAAGTTTGCCACATGTTTTCCCTAAGGAGGAACCTCCACATTCATTGCCAGTTTGCTTTATGTGACATCTGGTAACGGTCTAGGGATGCTCACACGCGCACATGTGAGGCCAGTTTAGGAGTGTGGGAGGACATGGCCCTGACCCTGTAGCCAAAGCCTGCTAATGCCCTCAGCCCCACACACTACAGCAGGGGTATCAAACCCCCCCTGAAGGAGCAGGTTCGTAGCTTGGGGGTCCTCCTGGAGCCATCCCTGAAGGAGCCATCTTTGTCTCTTGAGGCTCAAGCAGCCTCAGCGACAACGGAGTGCCTTCTACCAATTTTGGTTGGTGTCCCAGCTACACCCCTATCTGGACAGGGATAATCTGGCTTCAGTTGTCTATGCTCTGGTAACCTCCAAGTTAGATGACTGTAATGCTCTCTATGTGGGGCTGCCTTGGAAGATGGTACGGAAACTGCAGCTTGTGCAAAATGTGGCAGCTAGACTGATAATGGGGACCAGAAGGTCTGAACATATAAGACCGATTCTGGCCTGCTTGCACTGGCTGCCTATATGCTTCCAAGCCCAAGTCAAAGTGCTGGTTTCAACCCATAAATCCTTACATGGCTGGGGACCACAGTACCTGACAGCACGCTTCTCCCGGCACGAACTGACCCATATACTACTGTCTACATCTAGGGCCCTCCTCCGGGAGCCTCTTCTGAGGGAGGCTTGGCCTTCTCGGTGGTGGCTCCCCATGTATGGAATAATCTCCCTGATGAGGCCCACCTGGCACCAACATTGTCATCCTTTCTGTGCCAGGTTAAAACTGCCCTCTTTTCTCAGGCATTTGGCAGCATATAAAGGAGTCTCTTTGACTGTCTCTGGGTGATTGTTTTAAACTGTCTTAAATATATGTTGTTGTTGTGTGTGTTACTTGTTTTATGTCATTACATGAATGGTTTTTATATTTTATATAATATCAGAGAAGCTCTAGGGGGGCAAAATCCACTGGTGGGCAGGGCTGAAGGCAACAGTCGTGGAGCCAAAATTCCAAAAATGCCAATTTTTATTTTAGCTTAGGACTCTTATTGCCACTAACTAACCGTTAGGAGAAACATTATTTCAACCTTTTAGAATGGGGGAAAATGCACAAAAAACTGGGAAGCCACCAGAGGAGTATCAGTGACAGTGGGGTTGGGACAGGGGATGAGGGCATGGCCTTCTGGGGAACCCCAGAGGGCCAGGTTTGGCCCACAAGCCTGAGGTTCAACACCCCTGTACTAAGGTTTCCAGAAGAAAAGAAATTGGTTGTATCATTTCGTGCATTGGAGATCCAGTGTGCCTGTTGGAACAGTCCTCATTTATCCACTTCCCAATATGACTTTTTTCTCAGGGGTGAGGTGGGCATGGGCTGCTTTGAGGAAGGAAGGGATGGCTCCCTGCCAGTTTCCTTCACCACTCCCCCTCTAAAATGCCTAGAGTGCCAAGGTATACCTACCCCAGTCCCTCCAGCTGTCTTTTTTTAGTCAGCTCCTTCTTTTCCTCCCCCTAGTATCCAAGGAAAGACCCTGTTAAGAGTGCTGTCCATGTATTAGCATAGACCTTCTGGCTTGGCACATGCCAGGTCTAGCTTTGATACCATGTAATCATCCATCCAGACAGATTGGGTGATGGAGCCGTGGGAGAACCAGAAGCAGTTTCCTAAGAAATTTCAGGAGACTTATTGAAACTCATAGGGCTTTCCTTGGAATTGGTTTTGGTTTGGTTTGATTTGGTTTTGTCCAAGGACGAGGAGGAATTCCTAAATTTGCCTCAAATGTTGTTTTGCAGGACTAAGTGGACCTTTGGTCTGATAGGAATCCTGAATATTAGCAAACATTTATTTCAGCACCAATTAGAATTGTGAAGTGTTGAAGGCTGAAGGCTGAAGGCTGAAGGCTTCCGGTGGTGCCCACGAGAGAATGAATGAACTGATTTGTCTGTTTGTTGCAAGGAGAAAGCAAGTTGGATGCAAGGGATGGGCGGAGGGGGAAAGAGCTTTGAATGACAAGGTTTTGTGTGCTGGCTTCAAGTCAACACCTGCCAAATTATGTGCTTCTGATCTCTTCAGAGTCACCTGCAGTTGGGGAGATCACAGAAAAGCTCAGGGCAATCTGTCAGCAACCAGGCTGTCACATTTTCCAGCATTAGTGCTCTGAATTCCCACAGAAATAGACTGTTTCAGCATAGGCACTTCTTCGGTAACACGAAAGCTCCACATGCTACACACAAGCTGTGGCAAATACCATGCATGGCACGAACCCTGTGATTCTCACGTGACTTAGTACTCAGACAACACTTCAGAGCATGCAAAGTACTTCACATACCCTAGGGGTGGGCACAGCCCTCAGCCTAATTTGAAAAGCCTTCTGCATGTGATCTGTTCAGCACCCTCTGGCAAGAGCCATCTGTCATTTTCCTAGTGGCCTGCTGCATAAAAGGAAGAAGAAGAGAAAGGAAAGTGGGTGGCAGAAAGAGGGAGAAACAGTGGAGAAACACAGAAAAAGGAGTGACCCACTCAATTTTGGTTCTGTCCCACTGCAGGCTTTGGGCCCATGTATGACTGGCATAAGGCCCCAAACACATTACTTATGAGGAAATACAGCCATTGACAGGGGAAACAGGGGAGGGTGAGATATGATAGAGCTCTTCAAGTACCTAAAAGGTTGTCACAGAGAGGAAGGCCAGAATCTCTTCTCCACCAGAGTGCAGGACACAGAATAATGGGCTCAAGTGACAGGAAGCCAGATTCCGGCTGAACATCAGGGAAAATTTCCTGACTGTTAGAGCAATACGACAATGGAACCCATTCCCTAGGGAGATGGTGGGCTCTCCCACACTGGAGGCATTCAAGATGAGGCTGGACAGCCATCTGTCAGGGATGCTCTGACTTGGATTCCTGCATTGAGCAGGGGGTTGGACTTGATGGTCTTATAGGCCCCTCCCAACCCTACTAGTCTATGATTCTATGATTCTCTATATTGGGTAGACAGCTACCTCAGCAATTATTAAAACTAGAGTTGTGTCCAAATGGCCTCTGAAAGTTGTCTGCCCTGTTGGAGGGCAATTAGGGATGCCCAGCATCGGGAAACCTGGCCCTTTTGGGGCTGGATGGAGATCCCCAGAGACCCTGGCTTGGCTTGCATTTGTGAGCCGAGCCACAGGCTCCCTGCCAGAACTCACAAGTTCCCCGCTGCAGTGGCCGCTGTGCACAACTTGTCTCTCTTTCTCCCTGCCGGGGCAGGGTCCCAGAAGGGAGAAGGAGACTCTTGCACACAGTGACCAGTGGTGACAGGAAGAGCAGCACCATGGCTGCTTCCCTCCCTCCCTGCCACCACCACCGCCATTGCCCGCTGGCTACCCTGCACAACTCTCTCTCAAGAGTTGTGTAGAGCGGCCGGCAGTGTCAGCAGCGGCAGAAGCCCATGAGCTGGCCCGACTCGGTGCAGGCGGAGTTGGGTCAGCTCACAGACAAGCAAGCCAGAAACCCAGGGGCCAAGCCACCAAAAGCTCAGCAGACTTGACCTGGTGGATGGATTCTTCAGACATCCTTAGGGACAATTTCACCCATTTTCTCTAGGGTGAGGAGAAATTCTTCAACAGTTTTCCACCACTGGCAGCGGTTGTAGCACAACTTCCTCCTTTCTTCTCCTTGGTTTTTTTTTTTTTTTTTTTTTGGCAGGGATGGATGCATGAGAAATTGGTTTTTTTCTTGTAAAACATGCAAGCATGTTGTATGAAATTAGTTTTTTCTTGTAAAACATGCAAGGGCTCTGGATAGGGGCGAATGCTCCTTCCTTGTTCTCCTTGACCTCTCAATGGCTTTTTATACCATTGACCACAGTATCCTCCTGGACTGTCTGGAGGGGTTAGGCATTGGAGACACCATATTGCGGTGGTTCCGGTCCTTCCTCTCCGGCAGGTACCAGAGGGTAGCACTGGGAGAGGAGGTTTCGGACCTGTGGCTGCTCACTTGTGGGGTGCCACAGGGATCCATCCTCTCCCCCATGCTATTTAACATCTATATGAAGCTGCTGGAGGCTATCATCAGGAGGTATGGGGTCCAGTGTCATCAATATGCGGATGACACGCAGCTCTACCTCTCCTTCAAATCTTCACCAAGGTTGGCCGTAATGTCTAGAGATGGTGAGTGGCTGGATGGGGAGGAATAAGCTGAAGCTGAACCCTGACAAGACCAAGGTACTTTTGGTGGGAGACAAGAGGAGGTTGGGGGATGTTGACCTGGGGTACGGCTACTCTTTACAGACCAGGTCCACAGCCTGGGGGTCATTTTAACTCCCAGCTGTCCATTGAGGCTCAGGTGTCAGCTGTGAGCCAGATAGCGCTGTACCAACTCCATCTGATATGGTGGCTGCGCCCCTACCTTCCCGACCATCTGCTCCCATTGGTAATACATGCTCTGGTCTCCTCTCATTTAGACTACTGTAATGCGCTCTACGTGGGGTTACCCTTGAAGACAGTTTGGAAGCTGCAGCTGGTACAGAATGCAATGGCTCACCTGGTTACAGGCAGCTGCCGGCAAGATCACATCACTCCAGTGCTGAAGGAGTTGCACTGGTTACCAGTTGTGTTTTCCAGGCCAAATTCAAGGTGTTGGTTTTGACCTTTAAAACCCTATGTGGTTCCGGCCCAGCCTATCTTAAGGATGTCCTCCAGCAACACCAGAGAGGCCGCTTAACAAGATCAGCCTCGGATGGCCTTCTCTCTGTCCCATCAGCCAGGACAGCTAGACTGGTGGGGACGAGGGAGAGGGCCTTTTCTGTGGTGGCCCCCACTCTGTGGAACTCCCTCCCTAGGGAACTCCGCCATGCCCCCTCTTTAATGAGGTTCCGCCATGCATTAAAAACGTGGTTGTTCAGGCAGGCATTTGGGGTGGGTTGGGGTATTTTTTTATGATGTTTTTAATGTAGAATTTTATTGTTTTAACTGTTTTGATGCTGTACATCGCCCAGAGTGGCTGGGTGACCAGCCAGATGGGCGATTAATAAATTTAATAAATGAATGAATGAATAAATAAATAAATAAGCATGCCACACTTGAAGCCCTGAAAGTGAGCACGAGCACGTGTCCACCTTTTTCTTTCTTTTTTTGCAAAATGCCAAACATAAGTTTACATTCATCTCGTTCCTGATTCTCAGTTTGATTTGTGCAGATTTCCTAATTTTGTGGAAATTCCCTGAGTAGCCTGAATCAGCCCTGCATTAGTCTATTGAGGAAATTTGTGAAAATTTGGGGAGATTTGCCCAAGTTTCGGGAGATCTGCACAAATCTCCCCTTTTATCACTGCTCAGCTTGTGCAAATATCCTGAGAGAAGCGGCAAGATGAGATTTGGAGAATCCTAGCGATTTCAGACATTGTTCATGAGCCCCAAATTTTCTTCACTTCTGATTTTCTTTTTGAAAGCAAATTGAATGAGAATGGTCAAAAATGATATGGAAGACATTTTCAGCAGTAATTAAAACACCACTCTAAGATAAGGCAGTGCCCTGGCATTGCTAGAGCTGATAATTCCTTGGTTTGGAATACCAGTTCCACATCTTGAAATGATTATGACCCCCGAGTTCTTCTCCAGCTCAGATTTTAAACATGGAGTATGAGCAGAAGGATCAGAGACCCTTGCTCATCCGATGAAGCCACTGGGAGCATAATAGGTTAGGTTCTGATTTTGGACTCTGATTGGTTCAAGAGAAATCAAGATATTGCCCATTGTGCGTGCGGGGGAGATATTCAGTTTTCCAAGCCCAACAATGAATGAATCAAACTGTGTGTGTGGGGTGTGTGTCTGTGTCTGTCTGTCACTAATAAATGTCCCCATGTTACAGATGGGTGGGTGGTGGTTAGAGAGATGAACTTGTCTAAGCCAACTGAGGTTATAGGTCAGATGTCATTTGAATTGGGGACTTACAGAGTCCGAGTCATTCTTTCCACTACTGTATACATTCAGAACTCATCTCCCCCCCGCCCCCGCTCTGGACTCCGTGTGTGTAAGGCATGCATGCAGTGAAAATGACAGAATTAATTAGACAGCACCGTCTTTGTGTGCCTTTTATCAGAAAACTTTTCATCATTACAGTGCTTTCTCCCCCCTCCCACTGCCGCCCACCCATTGCTTTGTGTTATCTCCATAGCATGCTCTGCAACAGCCTGCTTTGATTTGTCGCATTTTTTTTCCTTTTCAAACGCTGAAAGAGAGAGAGCCCAAGGAGAAAAGGAAAGAATACACACATATACACACACACACACACACACACACACTACTGGAGGAAGTGATGCGTATCTCCCAGGTACATTTGCTCTTCTCTGTAGCCAGCAAAATTTGGGAGCACTTGGCATTTCCTGTTATAAGTCAATGTATTTATCAGATGAAAGAGACATCAAAGGGCCTTTTGTGTGCCACTGAAATACTATCATGCCAGTGACATCTTTGTTCCCGAGAAGGAATCCACTGTCAAGAGTTTTATACTACCCCTCGCAACTTCAGTTTCCAGACCTGCTGATATTCCTTTGACATCCTTGTGGACCTGTACACTTCTTTTGTCTGAATGCATGCACTTTTTTTCCCCAGCTAACCACCTCCTTTCTGTTGCAGCTATGCTGATATTAATACAACACATTTGCTTTGATGCTGAAGCATCAGTGGCTTTTGGGATGCACAAAACCTACCATATTATTTCTGTGAATATTTTTGCCTCACCAAAATGTGGCAAGGCAGATGCGCGTGCATGTGCATGTGCGTGCGTGTGCGTGTTTAACTAAGAATGAGCTGAACGTTGTCAAATAAGAACTTTTGGGCTTTGGTGTATGTATCTTGTGTATATGTGTGTGTGTGTGTGTGTGTGTGTGTGAGGGGGGTATTGCTGGGGGCCTTTATTTCTTTGGAATGTTGAGGGGATTACCCTTGGTAGCAAAATATGTTTCCCTTTTTATCTTAGGGTCAAACTACACATGGCATTAAATGCATATTGCATCTATTTTTATTTTTTATTATTAAATTTATTAATCGCCCATCTGGCCGGTCACCCAGCCACTCTGGGCGATGTACAGTGTATAATAAAACAGTTTAAAACAATAAAATTCTACAATAAAAACCTTTTCTAAAATACCCTAACCCACCCCAAATGCCTGCCTGAACAACCACATTTTTAATGCACGGCGGAAGCTCATTAAAGAGGGGGCATGGCGGAGTTCCCTAGGGAGGGAGTTCCACAGAGTGGGGGCCACCACAGAAAAGGCCCTCTCCCTCGTCCCCACCAGTCTAGCTGTCCTGGCTGATGGGACAGAGAGAAGGCCATCCGAGGCTGATGTTGTTAAGCGGCCTGTCTGGTGTTGCTGGAGGCGCTCCTTGAGATAGGGATCTAATACGTAAGTTGTTGTTGTTATTGTTGTTCTTATCTGATGTAAGTTGCCTTAGCTGGGGGGGGGTACTGATAATTAGCAGGCACACTACAGCTGTGATGGAGGAATTTAACCCTCTTCTCCCCTGTTCAAATCCTGAGGGATAGCCCTCTTCTGAATCCGGTATTTGCTTTGGGTTTACATTTCCTCTGCATGCCTGCTCTGATCCAATTAATTATCATCCCGCCCCTCACCACACACACACATAAACATGCTATCTGATAGAATTTGTGTGATGCACAGACACTTTTAATTCGTGTCCAGTAGTTTGGCCCAGAAATGCACATTAGCTTTCCCTTCTGCGACACAGGCTCTCAATGGATTCCAGGGAATGGCCACTGCCATTTTGTTTTCTAGAATGCTCCAGATGCAGGGGCATTCTGGGGGCATTCTGGGAGAGAAAAAAAGGCTGTCTCTAGCTGATGGCAAGGAGAAACTCTGCTACCACATGTGGCTGAGCCAATATAAAGGGCCATTGTGCCACCAAAATGGCAAGCCCTCTGAGATATCTAAGGACTGTCCCCGACCACACACACACACGTGGAAAAATGCCACCTCCACCCCATTCAGTGCCTGCAAACATGGTCGTTAATTGGGATTTTCAACCAGTACAGATGAGGGGAGTGGAACCATCCACCTCCTAGGAGCATAGGAAGGCCCCTTACACTGGGTATGACCACTGGTCTATATTGCTGCATATGTTCAACACTGGCCATGGCTCTCCAGGGTTTCAGGCAGGAGTCTGTCCAGCCCTACCTGGAGATGCTGAGGATCAGATCTGCAACCTTTGGCATGCAAAGCATCTGCTAGTGCTTCTAGGGAAGGATGTACAAGAATTTCAGTTCAGTTCATTTAATATCAGAACTTGCCCTGTTCACACCCCTGAACATGAATGCAATCGCATTTGGCGGGCAAAGCTCACATATCCCTGAACTTGTGATCGTGTTTACAAAATGAGTTCATTAGAAAAATGCACACTTTTACAAATGCACACCTTAAGAATTTGGAAAAGGGGGGGGAAAGGCATTTTCTTGCCTTAGTCAACGGGAGGAAAATATGCATCTGGGCGCACGCTTTAAAACAGCAGCAGCAGCAGCAGCAACACAGAAACAGCTTACATTCAGGAACAGGAATGAGGCAAGCTCTGAGAAGAACCTTGACAAAGTTGAGCCTTGCTGATTCTTTCTTTCCTGCTACTAACCTCCTTGTGCTGCATTCGCCTTGGACATGTTTCTTCTGGTATTGGAAGTGAGCTGGAAGACGTGATGCCAATGTGGCAGTACAAGGAAGACAGCTGAGCTACAATCTTTCTCTTCTGACATATAGTTTTCTAGGAGCAATGTGTGTGTGTGTGAGAGAGAGAGAGAGAGAGAGAGAGAGAGATGGAGAGACAGAGACAGAGAGCACGCACATGGACCTAGTTTGAAATGGTACAGTCCAGACACGGGTTTACTACCTCCTATGCTTTTTCTCAGAACTAGACCAAGATCTAACTCAAACTTTGCACTTTTATCCCCAAAGGTCTATGTAAGCAGTTCTGGTTGTTTTCTTGACTTGAGATGATTTGTTGAAGGAAATAACTGACATGTCAGTTCTTTCATGTACAATACAGGACAAGGGATTTGGGATTTGTAGTTTACAGCATCACTGATTTCCACCACGACTGAGAAACACCCACGGTCGCATATCAGCGCAAGTAACTCTGGTAACAACTGAAATTCAATAAAGCGTATGGCATTATTATTTGTTGCCCTTTTATTATGGAAAAGCATTTCACAGTGTGAGATATAACCTGATTTATACCCTGTCATTTATCAAGAAAACATCTTGCTATTACACCTTGTTAACCAGCGAAAAAAATACCCTTCTTTCAGCATTATGAGAGGTAAGGCATGATAAATAATAACAGGGGAAATAATTGTCAAGTCATTTACAAATTGATACGTTGTGAAAATATGATGCCTTGATGGTTTCTGCTAGAAAACATGTATGCAGTAGTAATCCCCAAACTTGCACGGCTTTTTGCCTACAATACATTATAAAATGGGCTGAGAAAATGTGTAAAAAAAAAAAATCTAAATTCAGAATAATTCACATGAGTAAAATATTGTTCTGAAGCATTCAAGAAAAATCACAAGGAAGGATCCATGGCAGCTGACTATGAGATGGACCCAGATACTGCCATCCATGGACAGAAGGGCTCTGTTAACAGAAGGTGTGTCCATTTAATTTTCAGAAAATCCCCCCTTCTTCCTCACTGTAGCCTCCCCCATTCAGCTTGGCTACCCAAGCCTGTGTGTAGCATTTTGCGGAAGCTAGAGGGACTCCTGTGGGGAAGAGACGTGGGGAAATCTGCTTCAGCCAGCTCAGTTGCACATGTCTAAATCTGGATCCAACCTTATTTCAGTAGGGTTTTGCTCGTGTTGTTTTTGCTTTTCTGTCCCATAGTAACATGTCAACAGAACCTCCACAAAATGTCTTGCATATCCTTACTTTTAGGAAATGAGGGCATAAATGAATACACATCTGAAGATGAATGAATTCAAATGCAATTGCTAACCACTGCTCCAGTGGGATGCACTGTTAGAGATACATCTCCAGGCTCAAGCCCTGCTAGCTTCTGCATCAGTGTGGGCTTCCAGCCTCCAATATTTTGTAAATTTGTGTATTTATTTATTTATTTATTTATTTATTTAAAACATTTGTATCCCGCCCTACATCATTAAGATCGCAGGGTGGCATACAGATAAAATCATTGTAAACAGTATAAAACAAACAAAATTAAACAGCTAAAAACATATTAAACCATTAAACAAACTAATACCAATTAACATCTAAAACAAGAAAACAGTTAAAACAGTGTGCAACTTTAGGGAATGTATTTAGCCCTCAAAGCCTCAAAGGCTTTGGTAAAAAGCCATATTTTTACATGGCGCCGAACTGAAACCAATGTACTCTCCAACTGGGCCTCCAAGGGGAGGGCATTCCACAACTGGGGTGCCACAGTAGAGAAGTGCCTTGCCACACAATGGGACATCATAGAGGGGTTCAGTCCCTCCTCCAGGACATTCCATTCTTTTATGCCTCCTGACCCATTTTTCATCCCTGCCTCTCTGAGGCAGTCAGCATTCTGTGCATACTAAGCAAGCTCATTGGGCTTTTCTCTGTCTCTCTCCCCCCCCCCTTCTTCTTTTTTGAGGCAGAAGGTTTCCTAAAGATTTTTTGTATGTCAGAAAACATTAAGAGCCCTGCTGGATCAGACCAGAGCCCTATTCAGTCCAGCACCCTGTTTCCCCCAGCGGCCAACCAAATGTCTTTGGGAAGCTCACAAGAAGAATGTGAGAGCTGCTGATCCTGGAGTAAGTATACAGCTGTGATGGCAAATAGTTGGTTCCCCAAAGGCTGCTGATACCTCCCTCTTGCGTGTTGATGATGATGCCAATTTGGCTAAATGAGTAGAGCAATGTCACTTGAGGAACTGAGATCACTATCAGTATACATGATTAAAGTTAATCCAGTTATAGTAAAGTGGATAAAACTTGACAACCATTTTATTTCATGGGGTGGTATCCAACTTGGAGAGGCGGATTGGGGGCCTCTCTTGAAACCCCCCTAGAGCAGATGGGGGGGGCATGAGGAGGCTGTAAAGGGAGGCAGAAAGCCTGTCTGCCAGCAGTTCCCTCCTTTTGGTGGAACAACACAACTGGATACAACTCATCATCCACACATGTGAAAGTACAGCATCTGTGTCAGAAACTGAATCGACTAGTTGACCGTGGCACACAGAGCTGAAATTGGACTGGAGACTGCATTTTCCTATGGAACTTCAACAATTAAATATGACTTCAGTTGTCTATGGTGCCTAGGCATTCGGTTTCTGGGACCCGAGGTCAGAGCCAGGACTCTGACCTCAGTTCCTATAAATTCACTCCTCCCCTCCCCCTTGTAGCCAGCAGGGTTCTCTCCGTGCTGGATACATCTCTGCACTTGGAAACAGAGCGTGGAGATGGGGAAAAAGGGGCAGTCCTGGGGGTGGGGAGGGGAGGAGACCATAGAAGCTGCTTTATGTATCTTCTTATTGGGTCTCAAGGCCCCTTCCACCCCTCCCTGAAGCCATGCTTAGACAGGTGAAATCACCCACCTCGGCAAAAATGCAGAGCATCCCATCCGTGCTCCAGCCACCCTGCATAGGATAGTCAGTAGCCTCCAATTGCAGAGGCTGGCGATTATCCAGATGGGATTTATTTATTTATTGCATTTATACCCCGCCTTTTTTCCTCTTGCAAGGAACCCAAGGCAGCTTACATTATCCTCCTCCTCTCCATTTTATCCTCACAACAACAACCCTGCGAGGTGGGTTGGGCTGAGAGTGTGTGACTGGCCCAAAGTCACCCAGTGAGCTTCCATGGCCGAGTGGGGACTAGAACCCGGATCTCCCAGCTCCTAGTCCAACACTCTTGCCACAGATAAATTCTATGGCCAGTAGACATTGTCTGGAAGGACATAGGGTACTTGGGCTTTACCCCTCCAAGGCGGTTCCCCACTTGGATTTCCCATCCTCCACAACCATTACCACTCCCAGCTAGGGATGTCAATGGAATCCATCCAGGAGGTCAAGTCCGTCGAGCTTTTGGTGGCTTCCTCCACCCCTGGACTCCACGTCACTTGTCTATGAGCTAGCCTGACTTGACCTGTGTGAGTTGGGTAGCTCGCAGACTTCCGCTCCTGACACCAACATCCACAAACCCCTCATACTCTCTTGACTGATGCCGACACTGGTGAGGAGAGTGTGAAGGGTTTGTGCATGATGGTGGCAGTGCCAGCATGGGTGGCAATAGCAGGAGTCCCTGGCATCACCGCCCGCTGCTGCCAGCATTGCCACCACCGTGAGCAAACCAGTTGCACTCTCCTTGCTGGCACCGGCAAGGAGAGTGTGAGGGGTTTGCGCACAGTGGCGGTGGGCAGCGATGGCAAAAGTCCCCACTGCCATCACCTGCCACCCACTCCTGCTGCCATATGCGCAGCCCTCACGCTCTCCTCACCGACACTGGAAGGCAAGGAAAGCCAGAGGGGATTGTGCACTGCGACACTGGGTGGAGATGGCAGGATTCCCCACTGCTGCCACATGCCACTGACAGCACCACCACCACCATGTGCAAGCTCCTCATTGTCTCCTTGCTGACACAGGCCAGGAAAGAGGTGGGCAGCAATGGAAGGAGCCCTTGCCACCCCCACCTGCCACCACCCCCACCATGCACAAATCCCTTGCGCTCTCCCTGCTGACACTGACAAGAAGAGCATGAGGGGTTTGCACATGGTGGCAGTAGCAGGGGGTTTTCCCCCTTTTGTGGAAGTGCTGTTTTCTGCAAAACTATGGGCTTGCAAAGGCGAGCCAAGCTGGGGGAGCCATGGGGGTTCGTCGGGCCCTTAAAGGGCTGGATTTAGCTGCGATGGACATTCCTACTTCCAGCTGCTACAGGAAAGCTCTGTGATGGCTCCCTCTCCTGAGGTTGGTGTCATGACCACAGGAAGGGAGGAAATTGGCATTTGGGCACAGAACTCTGGATCTGCCACATTCAGGAGCCTTTCAGTTCCTGTCAGATCCAGAGCCAGGTAGGTGAGCTAGGTGAGTCCAGGCACTGGCCTATCTCAAAATGCAAAAAAAACGAAGAGAGTTTGGAGAGGCTTTAAATACCCATGCCTCTCCTCCTGCCTGGCTCTTGCTGGCAGGACTTAGGATACACAGAGGGCCTCAAGGTCAGAGCCCTCCATTTAGTGAGTATCAGTCCTGTTAGATTGCATCTTCAAGGAAGTTCATGAAAGGAAGGAAGCTTGTCATCCCCTACTCCTCCTGCACCAGCCTGTGTCCCCCCAAGAACCTCTCTGACAGATGGGGGGCCTTCCTTAACAATGGAAGATGGAGCAGGGGTGAGGATTGCTGGGGATAGGAGAAGATGGGAAATGTTCCTTCTCTGAACTTCCTTAAGTGAACTTAGGTCCCAAGCCCAATTTGGGGCAAATCTCCTAACACAGCCATCTGATCTCACATTGTTCAGGAGCCCCCCCCCCCCAGACCTGAACCTCCAGGGTGGCTTTTGAGGAAGTGCAGCTGGGTGTGGAGATGGGGCACTTTCCTTGAGAACTTCCTTAGGTGATCTTTGGATCCAAGCCACTGAATGGAGGGGGCTGAGGATCATGAGTATTCTCCAAATTTGGAACCTGGATATTGATATGTGAACCATGGAAGGACCTCCCTATTGCACGGATAGCTAGGCCCATCATAGTGTGTCTGGTATAGGGGATGGATGGACTCATCTCCGTCCGGGGCTGTCAGTCGCTTGCCAAGCCACTGCCCACACATGCTTGCAGCACCATGCGAGCTCCTCAATGGTTCGGTGAGCAACCAACAAGTACTGCAGACCCACCTGCTGCTTCCCCAAGCTGCCATTTTGCACAACAGTGGTGCCTCTGGCATTTCTGGGAAGGAAATGTTGTATAGATAGTGGCCATAAAAGTTGATCTACTCAACATTACAGGCATGAATGGCCCATTCACGCCTGCAATGTTGCTTAGATCGCCCTTTACGGCTGCAATCTATGCAACATTTCCTTCCTGGAAATGCCAGACATGCCACTGTTGTGCAAAATGGCTGCTTGAGGAGGGAGCGGGTGGACTGCTGGAGCAGTGCTCACAGGCAGGTCCAGTGAGTGCTACATGGTCTTCGAATGAGGGTCCAGGGGGCTGAATGTGTGTGTGGGGAGCCCATTGGATTCCACCCTCATACCAGGCACCCACAACATCCCTAGTCCAGTAGAAGATCCTCCTCGAGGGCCAGGGGAATCTCAGTAGTGTCTGTGTGGAGTGCCCCTTCTCATGCCTGCAGCTCTGCCCAGGAAAGAGAGCATGGATTGTGTCCTCAGTAATCTTCTGAGTTATCAAGCTTTTCTCCAACAAATGGTTTCCAGAAGTCCCTAGCTTGTATGAAGACGTAGGGCTCTCCAGAAAAAGGCTGCTTTCATTTCATGGCTTATAGAATGGTCAATATCTCTAATTTCAAGGTTCTTGTTGATGTTGCCATTTTGCTGTCTATGTCCCCCAATGAGAATGCCCATGCTCCTCAGCATGGGAAATGTGGGTTAAAAAACATACACAATACAGTCTAAAATCTCACATTAGATGAGTGACTGAGATGCTCCATGCCATTCCAATGCACCCCGCCCTTGGCCGCCTTGGCCCCCTGGACCCCCATTAGTGGACCACACAGGACTGACTGAACCCATCCCTTTTACCAGCTGGTTCGCCAGCTACAGCCTCACCTGGACAGGGATAGCTTGGCCACAGTGGTACAGCTTGTGGCTGGTCCAGAAGCTGGAGCTAGTGCAGAATGCAGCAGCTTGGCTCTTGTTGGGAGCTGCCCTTTTTCAGCATTAACTCCTTTGCTGAGGGAACCGCACTGGCTGCCTATTCACTACCAGGCCAGGTTTAAGGTTTTAGCACTAGTGTGCAAAGCCCTAACCAACTTGAGACCAGGGTACCTGAGAGAGGCCTTCTCCCTTTCCAAGCAGCCTGGTTACTGAGGTCATCACAGGGCATGCTCCTGGTGGTTATACGTGGACCTGTGGCCCAATTGGAGTCCACCAGGAGAAAAGCCTTCAGTGTGTTGGCCCCCTTCCTATGGAACTCCCTGCCCCTGGAGGTCAGGCAGGCACCAACATTGTGTTGTTCCCAATACCTCCTGAAAACAGGACTGTTCCAGGAGGCATTCTTTAACTGACCAGTCATTTTTTCTATTGGCATTGTTTTTTAAAAGCATAATTTTTATATGGTGTTTTAATCTTCTTTTACTATTATTCTATTACTATTTTACCTTTTATGTCCATGGATCCAAAATCTGTTTTAGATATGGAGTGGTATACAAATATTGCAAACAAACAAACAAACAAATACATACATACATACATACATACATTCCTGTGTGTTCTTGCTGAGGAAGCATTAGGACCGGGCTGTGGTGTGTCTATATTGATAATGAAATAGCACATTAATAAAGGGGGAAAGCAAGACAGAGAGTTAATCGAGCCCTGACATTTACAAAGATCTCAGAATGACAACTATTCTCTTGGTTGTTCATTATTGTTATTTAGTGCAAAATACTAAGCTGAGCCCTGGAAGTTTATTAAATAAGAATCTCCTCTATATTATTGCTTTCCTCTAAGATAATCCATTTTTAGATGTGCATCGCTGGCGTAATGCTGCAATTTATCCCACTTAGGTCAATTTTGAAACTTCTTTTCCTTTAGATATCTCTTACAGTCTTGCCTACTAAATCTCTCTTTTGCCTGCTTTACATAAATATGTTTTTATCCGCCGGCCACATCCGAACTCACAATCCTTTGCATTATTTATACAGTAGGTCCTCCTCAATATTTGTTGTTGGAGGGGTGTGTGTGTGTGTGTTTTCCCAACTTCTGTCTCTTTGACACACCCTAGAGTCACATGAAACATAACCCAAGTTAGGCTATGCGAGTGCATAGGAAATGGCCTGTTGGTTGCAGGGAGATCAAACTAGCTCACCACAAGAAACTGAGGTCACCAGGGATGGTGCTGCAGTAGGATAAACCATGCATTCCATGCCTAATACTGGATGGGCAAGCTCGACTGAGATCAAAAACTTACAGATCAGGGCAGTTAGTTACTCCTGAGAACTGCCTCATTGAGGCTCATCTCATTAAGCATTCTGTAAGATATCCTTCTGTATTAGTAGGGTTGGCAGAGAATTTCTCCCCGAAACTTCGGGGGGCCGAGCGCCAACGTGTTCGGCTCCCTGAACAAGTTTCGGGGAGAAATTCTCTGCACCCCCCCACCACCCGCACCCCCCCCGGGACGGGACTTACCTTTGCCAAATGTCCCTCCCGGCGGCGGGTCCTGGCGGCGGTTCGTCGGGTCTTCGTCAGGGGCGGGGGCGGCAGCCGATCTTTCGACCGGCTGCCGCCACCGCCATTCCAATAAAACTAAAAAAAAACCAACGCCCCCGTGATAGGCTACGTGACGATTAACGTAGCCTATCATGGCTAGATTTGCAAAGTCAGCCGTGATAGGCTACATAAATCGTCACGTAGCCTATCACGGGGGCGTTTTTTTTTTTTTAACTTTTAATTTCGCGGCCGGGCGAGGCGAGGCGCCTCCTCCCCGGCCTGAATTTCGGCTGGGCGAGGCGGGAAGCCTCCCCCCCGGCCTGAACTTCGGGGGGAGAGCAGCGAAGCGCCTCCCCCCCACCGCGAAAAGCTGCGAGACCAGGTAAGTGGGTTTCGTGCACCCCTATGTATTAGCTATGACAATGAACAAGTGGGACCTGGAGTAAAATGTTAAAGTGTGCTCCTGTTGAGGGTGCCAGTGAACCAGCTTTTCATCTATCTATCTATCTATCTATCTATCTATCTATCTATCTATCTTTCTATCATCTATCTGTCTACTGTCTTGCACAACACAAAAATACTGTATTGTGCAGTAGTACAATCTATATTGTACTATTGCAAACCTCGGGATTACCCCAAGCCCACTGATGCCTCCCTGTTGTGCATAGATGGTGGCATTTTGGTTACATAAGTATCAGCACTCAGAAAAACAGATTTGCTATTTGCATATAGGGATGTCTATTGGTAGACCTATCCTTTATTGGGTAGACTTATCCTGAATTTGCCTACCAGACAGGATTTTATACATTGTGACAGACAAGTTCATGGAAACTAAAGGGGCAACACTTTGCATGCTTAGGTGGAAAAAAGTCCTACAACTCCCAGCATTCCCCAGTCAACCATACTGACTGGGGAATGCTGGGAGTTGTGGGAGGGTTTTCCCCCCCCCGTCTAAACATGCATAGGATTGCACCCTTAGTATATCAACAGGTATCAGTTCTGATAGCTAAATGCAATGGATTGAAAGGCCATGTACCACTGAATCCCAGTAGGTGTGGAATAAACAACTGGAGAGGGCTTTTACTGTCATACCTTCTTATGTTCTTGATCCCTCAACACTTCAGAGAAACAATCATAAGAATGTAAGAACCAAGAAGAGCTCTGCTGGATCAAACTTGGGATGTTGGAGAAATCCGCCACAGATGCTTTGGAATCCGCCCCCCCGGAGTCCGTGGAGGAATGGACTACCCACCACACCACCCCCTGAAATCCCCCTCGGATGGACCCTACCTGGTGGTGGATGCTCTGGGTTGGGTCGTCCTTCTTCCGCAGCTGGCCTGCGGAACGAAATGGCTGCCATCGTAGCGGCTGCCATTTGTGTCCCTGCCCGTGGCCATGATTGGCTACGTAAATATTTACATAGCCTATCACGGCAAAGAGAAGGGATGCAAATGGTGCCTGTTACACCATTTGCATTTCCTGCTCTTTTCGTGATAGGCTACGTAAATACTTATGTAGCCTATCACGAAAACAGCAGGGACGCAAATGGTGTAATGGGTGCCATTTGCGTCCCTCCTCTTTGCTGTGATAGGCTACGTAAATACTTATGTAACCTAATATGACCTAAGGCAGGAATGCAAATGGCAGCTGGCGTAGCAGCTGACATTTGAATCCACAGTGCAGCAGTAGAAGGTGGAAGTCCAGCTGCGGCTGGCCCCGGATGGATCGCCTCCACCCCCCAGCGGATGCCCCTACTGGAACCAGGTAAGGGATTCATACATCCCTAGATCTAACCAAGGGTCCATCTAGTCCAGCATTCCTTTCACACAGTGGCCAACCAGATGCCCTTGGGAAGCCCACAAGCAGAACATGAGTGTAATAACAGCCTCCCACTCAAGTTCCATAGCAAATGGTATACAGAACCTATGAATGGACCCTGTTTTTCACCTGAACAATCATACAAATAAGTGTCCAATGTGAATGTTTGGAGAAGAAGCTCAGTCAAGTTTCCTATTCTTGAAATACAAAATGATGGCATTATTTTGGGTGGGGCTTGGCAGCAAAGCCCAGATCAGTTACACAATCATACAAAAACTGATCTAATGTAATCCATGGGACAGCAGGGCCCACCTACCCATTCACTGAATGGTTGAACCCATCTCCCAGGTCCACACCCTTAAGCAGTCTACCAAAGAAGACCACTGAGGTTCCTGTCATAGCTCACTGATAGATTTCTCTTTTATAGTTCATGTTCATCAGAGCCTGCAGGATATGCCTGACAAATCTTCTTTCTCCCCCCTCCCCTCCCCTCTCCTCCCCAGAAAAATTCAATTGTCCTGAATGAAATTTGAAAATAAATGTCTTCATTTGAGACCCAGTGATGCAGATCATCACATAGTTTATGGCTCCACTAATGGCCATCACCTCGGGCAGTGGAATGCCAGAAGACTGCAGAGCATGGCCCATATTAATTGTCCTATAAACCATCCTTTGTTTTGTCTGACTGCTGAAAATTAAGGGCTGGGTTACCCTGCCATGCTGTCTCTACTGGTGCTAAATTTTGTACTACACTTACCGAAATGTTAATGGGTCATCTGTGAAAAAGTTGCTGCGGGTTATTTCTGAAGTTCCCATCCACACATGTATACACAGAATCTGTTCTTATGTATGGGGTAGATAGTGTGAGCAACTACGTAACTACTGTGCAGTTGGATATTTCCACGTTCACCATGTTAGCAACAGTTGTTTTAAGAGGGATACATATCCTGCAGGAAATGGATACAACAGAGCAGGGGCCATGAGCCTGTGGTCCTCCGGCCACACGTGGACTACAGCTTAATTTTATGCAAGTTTGGGGGCAGAGGGAAAGAACCAGGGTGGGAGGGGAAATGTGGGAGGGGGGAAACAGATGAAGCAATTGAAGTGGTGGTGGGGGGAAGCACTCTTCAAGTGACCAGTTCAGACTTCTCTCATGGAAAAGAAGAACAGGCTGTGGGGACCCAAAATGGGGGGAATGATGTTGGGATGCAAGAGAACATAAAAACATAAGAAGAGCCCTGCTGGATCGGACCAAGGGAGGTAGACTGGCATTCTGTTCACACAGTGGCCAACCACCTGCCCACAGGAAACCTACACACAGGGCATGAGCGCAACAGCACCCTCCCACCCATGTTCCCTAGCAACTGGTGTACGTAGGCTCACTGCCTCTGGTACTGGAAGTAGCACATAGCCACCAAGACTAGGGAGCCCTCTGCAAATGATTTGGCTTCTGACAAGAGGGATATGCTCCTGTCAGGTCCCTTGGTTCTCCCCATTGGCAATCACACACTCCAAGGCACCAGGCTTCAGGCTCACTACTTTATTAGTTAACTACCAGGTTCCTTACAAATGCAAATCCTCAGAGACTGTCAGACTACAAAGGAAAACAGCACTCCACATAATTACAAATATCAATAGAGGAGCCAAGTGGGATTGTAGGGATGTACGAAAGTCAGTTACCTTTTCGAAGGGTGACATTCGTGGTGGGTGGGAGGTGCTCCGTCCCTCCCCCCGAAATTCTCCCCGGCCTGCTCCGCTCTGCAGCAACTCCACAGAGTCGCCGGCTGGGGCCACCTGCAGCCAGACATCCAGCCGCTGGGCAGCCTGCACAGGGACGCAAATGGCGGCCGCCATAGCAGCCGCCATTTGTGTTCCCTTTTTTTTTTGTTGTGATAGGTTACGTACATATTTACGTAACCTATTACAGCAAAAGACAGGGGCGTAAATGGCAGCCACTACGCCATTTGCGCCCCTGTCCTTTGCCGTGATGGGCTACATAAATATTTACGTAGCCTATTACAGCAAAAATAAAGGGAACGCAAATGGCGGCGGCTACGGCGGCTGCCATTTGCGTTCCCTTTTTTTGCCGTGATAAGCTATGTAAATATTTACGTAGCCTATCACGGCCTCCACAGGGACACAAATGGTGTCCCTGCATTAGCCGTGATAGGCTATGTAAGTATTTATGTAGCCTATCACAGCTATATTGAAGAAGCAAATGGCAGCCACAGATGCAGCCACCATTTGCAAAGCAGCGTGAATGGCAGCAGGTAGGTGCTCCGTTTCGCGTACCTTTCGCGGGGTGGGGGGGTGGGGGGCTTTGTTCCGCCATGGATTTCGGGGGGCCAAATGCACTGGTATTTGGCCTCACCGAGATCCGTGGCGGAATTCTCTGACATCCCTAAGTAGGAATCAGAGACATTGCAGCAGTTTGAACAAGAACTTGCCAGCCAGAATAACTTAGGGGGGAATGCCCCTCCCTTAGAGTTGTGCCCCCCTATGTAGGCTATCATGCATAGTCAACTGCGTGGAACATCAGAGCTCCACCTCTAACTTTTCCCACTTCACTCTGCGCCAGACTCTGGCATCTCTCAGGTCGCACCCTGCACTCTCCTCCTCCTCTTCCGAGACTTGGGTTCTCACGGGGGAGGAAAGGGAAGGGCCTTCAGGTCAAGCCATCTGCAAGCCAAGTTCCTGAGAAGAATGTCTCTCCATATCTAAGCTCATTAGGGAGGAAACCTCCCCCAGTTCTGGCTGTTCCAATCTGAATCTGAGCTGCCAACTATCTCCACATGCTCAGAATCATTCCTGACAGCTCCTACTCCACCAACAGCCTACTTGGCAGGGATGAAAAGGGAGGGAGGGGTGAGGTGGCAGAAAGTCAGATCAAAAGATTGACCCTCCCTTGTGCTCCAGTTCTGCTCACTGCTGACATGCAGTCCACAACAGATTACTCCCAAGTAGGGATGGATTCTGTCTAGTGTAGTGTTTGCACTTGTTTAAGCACAAGTTCTTTCCTTCCCATTTCCACATCAGTTTGCGAGCGCGCACACACGCACACACGCACACACTTTTGTGGGCAGTTTTGCAAGCACAGGAAATAGTATGCGTATTTGTATGTATTTCAATATGGTGGTGGACCATAATAAACTGATTTGGATTGGTATACATTTCCCACCTACCATATGCATTTTTGCAAGCAATTTCCCTTAATGTGTGCCCTTCGGAATGCTTCCTACCCTAATGTATGCATTGTTGTACACCTTTTTTGATCAGAGAATGGAATCACAAAATACAGGAGAGTGTAAAATGCAAAGGATAATTGCAATCCAGTTTGCATATTAATTCGGGGAGTGTAAATTGCATCAGCTCATATTCAAATGAGAACCAAATGAATTTCTCCCCTGTCTCCACCCGAGAGAGAATGCAGAAAAAAAGGGATCCCTATTCCCACAGTAGAGGGAGGCAGTCCCCCTCTATTCCTTCTGAGTTTGGAATTGGATGGGCTAACCCTCCCACTCCACTCACTGCTCACCACTCGCCAGACCCATGTTTCTTACCTGACCCTTTTCAACATGCTGGGCAAGTTGCTGGTCAGGCTGTGGTTGCCCAGGAAGTGGTGTGCAACTCCTCTTCTTCCTGTGAGCTGCCATTTTGCATAGAAATCATGGGTAAGCGACTTATGTAAATCATGCTTTCTGAAAAAAGGTGGCCATAAATAGCACAATTCATGCAAAATTACAGGGCAAGTGTGGGGATCTATGGACTGACATCCAGGGGTCCAAGCTGGCAAGAAATTGCTGAGCTTGAGCCCCAACTGGATACCCTCCAACATCCCTACTTCACAGTGCTTATATCTGGAAAGTGG
Organism: Heloderma suspectum; assembly: GCF_057233095.1. Lineage (NCBI taxonomy): Eukaryota > Metazoa > Chordata > Lepidosauria > Squamata > Helodermatidae > Heloderma > Heloderma suspectum. The sequence goes on from NC_139459.1 coordinate 11,599,391, forward strand.
AGTCAAATTCATTTGTACGCACATGCACGCACACACACACACACACACATGCAGGCACACACACATACACACACAATGCGGATAGTGTACAAATCTGAACCTGTAGGAGAGCAAGTAATAGTTCCACTTTAGAAGCTATGGCATATCCATGCTCCTCAAATACGCAAATGCTATGTGGAATTGCATTTATTATGTGGGTTAATCCTTTGCTCTGCCCAAATCTTTCAAAGTTTTTGCTCATTCCTAGTTCCTAATGATACCTTGCGGATACATTATGAAACAATCACACCATGTGGTGAGATCAGCTCTCAACTATGCATCCAAAAGTGGTTGCATCGAGATACGGTGCTGGAAAAATTAAGACTAAGCATATGCCAAATTAATTTAAAATAGTGTAATGGCTTAGTTTAATTTTAGTTCTGTTCATTTGTGTTTATTATTTTAAATTGTTTTGTAGTTTGAGAGCTTATGTTCTTATTAGCTTCGATGGCTTTAAAATAAGATTAGAGAAATTCACAGAGTAGAAGCTATCAATGGATATTAATCCTGATGCTCCATGGAACCTCCATCTTAACAGACAATAGTGGGGATCACATGACCCCCCATATGTTGAAAGAACACATGAGGCAGGCCATGGGGCCATTCAGGCTACCCCCCCCCCACTGACAGTGCATGCCATTGCCACATCTCCTGCCTCCAGCACTGGAGATTCTTCCCCAAAGTCCACACATTAAGATGGCATGGGGAAGGATTCTAAACTCATACTGATATGCATGCACAGAATTCTTCCATGCAAGGCAGGATACTGATTGGGCCAGGTCTCAGTCCCCCTTTATGTGGTGGATCTCTATGCATGTGTGTTCCTTTCCAATGTGTTTTGAACGTGCAGAAGGCAGAGCTGCTGACTGCAGCAGGGTCAGGGCGGGCCCACACAGCCCCAATGAATGGCATGGCAATAGGGGTGCACGAAAGTCCCTTACCTGTCCTCGAAGCTTTTCACGGTGGAGGGGAGGCACTTCGCTGCTCCCCCTGCGAAGTTCAGGCCGGGGGGGGGGAGGCTTCCCGCCTCGCCCAGCTGAAATTCAGGCCGGGGGGGAGGCTTCCCACCTCGCCCAGCCGAAATTCAAGCTGGGGAGGAGGTGCCTCGCCTCACCTGGCTGCGAACTAAAAAGTTAAAAAAAAAAAAAAACGCGCCCGTGATAGGCTACGTGACGATTAAGGTAGCCTATCACGGCTAGATCTGCAAAGTCATCCGTGATAGGCTACGTCAATCGTCACGTAGCCTATCACGGGTGACTTTAAAAAAAAAAAAAAGCGCATACACAAATGGCGGCCCCCATAGGGAGCCGCCATTCCCATTCCTCATTTGGTCGCTGTAGTCTACGTAAATCTTTACGTAGACTACGGCGAAAATAAGGGCAACGCAAATACCGTTGCCCTTATTTTCGCCGTAGTCTACGTAAAGATTTATGTAGACTACAGCGACCAAATAAGGAACGGGAATGGCAGCTCCCTATGGGGGCCGCCATTATCCGTACGCGCTTTTTTTTTTTTAAAGTCACCCGTGATAGGCTACGTGACGATTTACGTAGCCTATCACGTCTGACTTTGCAAATCTAGCCATGATAGGCTACGTTAATCGTCACGTAGCCTATCACGGGGGCGTGGGTTTTTTTTATTGGAATGGCAGCGGCAGCAGCCGGTCAAAAGACCGGCTGCCACTCCTGCCCCGGATGAAGACCTGCCGAACCGCCCACCGGACCCGCCGCCAGGAGGGACATTTGCCAAAGGTAAGTCCCGTCCTGGGGGGGGTGCGGGGGGCAGGGGGGGTGCGGAGAATTTTCCCCGAAACTTGTTCGGATGGCCGAACACGTTGGCGCTCGGCCCCCCAAAGTTTCGGGGAGAAATTCTCCGCCAACCCTACATGGCAATTGAGCCAGTTACCTAGGGAGGCCTTCAAGACGAGGCTGGACAGCCACCTGTCAGGGATGCTCTGACTTGGATTCCTGTATTGAGCAGGGGGTTGGACTCGATGGCCTTGTAGGTAGGGATGGATGAAAGTCCCTTACCTTATCCTGCAGCTTGCTTCGCGGTGGGGGGGAGGTGCTCCATTCCTCCCCCTGAAATTCTGGCCAGCGGGGAGGCGCCCCGTCCCTCCAGCCGCGAATCCTGCTGTCCTGCTGGGACACAAATGGCGGAAACCGTAGCCACCGCAATTTGTGTCCCTGCAGTCAGCCGTGATAGGCTACGTAAATCCTTACGTAGCCTATCACGGCTGACTTTGGGGAGGGGAAGCACGTACGCAAATGGTGGCGCCCATGGGCGCCACCATTTGCATTCCTTATTTGGGCACGTGTAGTCTACGTAAACATTTACGTAGACTATGGCAAAAATAAGGGCAACGCTATTTGCGTTGCCCTTATTTTCGCCGTAGTCTACGTTAGGGATGGGGGAGAATTTCTCCCCGAAACTTCGGGAGGCCGAGTGCCAACGCATTCGGCCACCCGAAATCGTCAGTGAAATTCTCCGCCACCCCCCGCCACCCCCCGGGATGGGACTTACCTTTCACGAATGTCCCTCCTGGTGGCGGGTTCCGGCAGTGGTTCATCGGGTCTTCGTCAGGGCCAGGGGCAGCAGCCGGTCTTTCGACCGGCTGCCACCGCTGCCATTACAAGGAAAGTAAAAAAAACACGCCGTGATAGTCTACATAACGATTAACATAGCCTATCACAGCTAGATCTCCAAAGTCAGCCGTGATAGGCTACATTAATCGTCACGTAGCCTATCACGGGTGACTTTGGGGGAAAAAAAGCGCGTACGCAAATGGCAGCCCCCATAGGGCGCCACCATTTGCATTCCTTATTTGGTCCCTGTAGTCTACGTAAAGATTTACGTAGACTACGGTGAAAATAAGGGCAACGCAAATAGCGTTGCTCTTATTTTCACTGTAGTCTGTGGAAATCTTTACGTAGACTACAGGGACCAAATAAGGAACGCAAATGGCGGCCCCCTATGGGGGCCGCCATTTGCGTACGCACTTTTTTTTTTTCAAAGTCACCCGTGATAGGCTACGTGATGATTTACGTAGCCTATCATGACTGACTTTGGAAATCTAGCCGTGATAGGCTACATTAATCGTTACGTAGCGTTTCACGGGGGTGTGTTTTAGTTTTCGCGGCCGGGTAGACGGGGCGCTTCTACCCGGCCTGAATTTCGCTGGCGAGGGATGGGGTGCCTCCCCCCCGGCCTGAATTTTGGCCGGGCGTGGCGGGGCGCCTCCCCCCCACATGAACTTTGGGGGGAGAACTGAAGCGCCTCCCCCCCACCGCAAAGCAAGCTTCGAGGACAGGTAAAGGACTTTTGTCCATCCCTAGTCTATGTAAATGTTTATGTAGACTACACATGCCCAAATAAGGAATGCAAATGGCGGCGCCCATGGGCGCCGCCATTTGTGTATGCGCTTCCCCCCCCCCCCCAAGTCAGCCATGGTAGGCTACGTAAGGATTTACGTAGCCTATCACGGTGTTTTTTGAAAATCTAGCTGTGATAGACTACGTAAATCTTTACGTAGCCTATCATGTTTGTTGTTGTTGTTGTTGTTGTTTTTACTGGGAAATGGCGGCGGCGGCGGCAGCTGGTCAGAAGACCGGCCGCCACCGCTGCCGCTGCACCACCGCCGGGAGCCGCCAGCGCCAGGGACATTCGGGAAAGATAAGTCCCATCCCAGGGGAGGGCGGGGGGCGGAGAATTTCTCCACCAATTTCGGGGGGCCGAATGCGTTGGCATTCGGCCTCCCAGAGATTCGTGGAGAAATTCTCCGACATCCCTACATAGTGTCTGCATAGAAATGTGTGTGCATTTTCATATACCTTTATCCTAATGTACGTATATTTGTATGCAATTTCCTTTAATATACACACTTTTCAGAAGCAATTTCCTTAATATATGCCTTTTTGAATACAGTTTTCCCTAACACACACACACACATACACACACACACACAATATGTGTTTAAAAATATTATTGTAGAACTGCATTGCAAAATTTGGTGAACTGCAAAAATAGAAGGAAACTTGTGTTCTGGTTCATGTAGGGATTGGTGAAAATTTTGTTTGTTTGGTTTTCATTAGAATTTACTCAAATTCTCAAATTTATCCATATTTGGGACAAAAAGAACTTGAGATTAAACAAATTGGAATGTGGAAGAAACTGAAACCGACACATTCATTCATCCAGGCCCAGAGCTTTTAATGCTTTGCTCTTGAAGGTCTGTATTCAACCATATGAGTGCTAAATTGGCCTGCCTCCTCTTTTTTTTTTGGGGGGGAGGATCTCCTTATCTTTAACAGCTATATGGCAGACAGGCACAACACGGTCATCTCCATGCTAGGAAGGCCTATACCTGCTGACGTTGGCTAGTGAAGATGAGTGCTAATTTCATTTCAGTTCAATTTTTATAAGAACTTACCAAAATTTGTGAAGTTCTTTATTTACAGGAGAAATAGAAGTTGACAGATTCACCCATCCCTGGTTGCCTATTAATTCAAGAAGTGCAAATTATGTCACCTCATATTAAAAGGTGAGCAAAATGAATTTCTCCCCCATCTCTAGTTGTAGTAGCTAAAATGGTAGAGTAGGATCAAAAAAGCCTGCATCCCAATTTCCACTCAGCCAAGAAGTTCACTGAGTGGCCTTGACAGAGTTGTTCTAGACAGCTTACCTCACACAGCTGTGGGGGAATAAAATGGGTAGAGATGGTCATCATGGGGAAATCCAGCCCTTTGGAGGCTCACCAGATTTCCCTGGATCCCCTGGCTCAGCTTTGCAATTTGCAGAAATTAAGTATATTACAGCCACAGTTTGCACAAATTACAACCAAAATTTGTGTAACTTATGCAAATTATGACCACAATTTGTGTAAATGTACAATTTGTGTAAATGCACAAAGGGGGCACCTGAAAATCTGTGAGTTGGTCTGACTTGATAAAGATCAAGTTGGGGAGGCTGGGGGGCCAAGCTGCTGAAAGCTCGGGGAACTTGACAGAAGGATCATCCGACATCCCTAAAAATGGCAGCATGGGGTGGAAAGATGGGAGAGAGAGACCATATGTGTTTCATTGAAGGAAGAATGGGATAAAAATGCAAAATAAATAAATAATTGATTATAAATTCCATGTATTTTTTTTTTAAAAAAAATGAGCTCCAGGTGGCTGTGTGCCATATGAATGGAATTGAACTGAAACATATAAAAGCATGCTCCTTCATTCCCCCAGTTTGTAATTCTACTTCCCTAACAAGTACATCTCAAAAAGAACTGAGCATGTTTTCGCAGGAAATTATTTGTTGTGGCTTTTGCATTATCTGACCTCTCTGATAAATGTCATGTCTAATCTAGGAAAGGCATGCTCATTAGTGTCTCTGACTTGGCTTCAGAAATTGCTGCTTATACCAGCTGCCCAAATCAGTGGAAAGCATTGTTTTGTTAGCACATTAAAATGAATGTGGGTAAAACAGTTCTATCCACATATCACGAACTAAAGGAGCAACCTGGGGCACCGAACTGGAGACCTGAATGCATCCGTGAAGGGTTTGGAACATGGTGATGCTGCAAATGGGTGATTGGTTTTGCACATGGACAGTTTGCAATTGAGTAGGGATGTACGAAAGGGACTTACCTTGTCCCGCAGCTTTTTTCGCGATGGGGGGGAGGCGCTTCGCTTCTCCCCCCGAAGTTCATGCGACGGGGGGGTGTCTTCCCGCCTCGCCCGGCCGAAATTCAGGCCGGGGGGGAGGCTTCCCGCCTCGCCCTGCCGAAATTCAGGCCGGGGAGAAGTGCCCCGTCTCCCCGGCCGCGAACTTCAAAAGAAAAGTAAAAAAAAAAAAAAACCCGTGATAGGCTACGTAACGATTTACGTAGCCTATCACGGCTAGATCTGCAAAGTCAGCCATGATAGGCTACGTGAATAGTCACGTAGCCTATCACGGGTGACTTTGAAAAAAAAAAAGTGCGTACGCAAATGGCGGCCCCCATAGGGAGCCGCCATTCGCGTTCCTTATTTGGTCGCTGTAGTCTACGTAAATCTTTATGTAGACTACGGCGAAAATAAGGGCAACGCTATTTGCATTTCGTGAAAAAATGCAAATAGCATTTTGCGTTTTGCGTTTGCTCCCTATGGGGGCCGCCATTTGCGTACGCGCTTTTTTTTTTTCAAAGTCACCCGTGATAGGCTACGTGACGATTAACGTAGCCTATCACGGCTGACTTTGCAAATCTAGCCATGATAGGCTATGTTAATCGTTATGTAGCCTATCACAGGGGCATTTTTTTTGTTACTTTTTTTGTAATGGCGGCGGAGGCAGCCGGTCGAAAGACCGGCTGCCGCCCCCGCCCCTGACGAAGACCTGCCGAACTGCCGCCGGGACCCGCCGCCGGGAGCAACATTTGTAAAAGGTAAGTCCCATCCCGGGGTGAGGGGCGGGGGAGAATTTCTCCCCGAACATTCGGAGGACCGAATGCGTTGGCACTCAGCCCCCCGAAGATTCGGGGAGAAATTCTTCCCCATCCCTACAATTGAGTACACAGGTGGCTGCATGAAATATCACCCACTTGGTACACAGCAGTCATGTAGACCATGACAACTGGTGATCCTTCACCACATGCATGCACATGTCCTGATTCCACAAGAGAAATCACCTCTCTTGGTTATTAGACTGAGAGAGCAGCAGATGTCTACAAAGACAGGGCAGCTCCATGCCCCTCATTCCTCTCCTGCCACTGTCTCCTTGAAGGATCCAGAGCTAGCCCATCTAGCCCTGGTTTGTCTCTGCTGACCAGCAGTAATTCTGGAACATTCTCCCTGAAGACTTTCCTTCCTTGCCAACTGCCCCTTCATGACCTTGCATCAACTTGTGCCCTCGCTGTTGCGGGTGGGGGGGGGAGGATGGGACAAGGGCGAAGGCCATTGGCCTTCACCCCTGGCATCACTGAGGGACAGGTCAAGACGGCCGCTATTTAGGCCACGCTGCCCTGCTGCCTCCTCATTCCGGCCATTTCAGCTGGCATTTCTTGCGCCCTCTTTGTCAGTGTCAGCGTCAGCGCAGTGTCAGCATCCTCCGTCTTCCGTCCTCGACTTCTACCAACACTCGGCGGCAGTGGTGCGGTGGCGGCAGCACGGCAGCAGCGGCATTCCTGGGACGAGGCAGCTACTCAGCAGCGTGATTTGCTCCCCTCTCCCCCGCAGCACAAGCGCAAGGCTTCTCGCACCTCCTTCCCTTTCCTTTACCCGCTTGGGTTGCTGCGGCATTTCAGGCCCCCCTCAGCTGATTTCAGGAGGGGCAAAGTCTCTTGTCTTGCTCCTTGCGCACTTCCTGTAGGATTAGCATTATGCCAGTTTTGTGTGTGTGTGTGTGGCGGTCTCCATTTGGCTTCCCGGTGCTTCCAGGTTAGGGAAGTACGAAAGTCACTTACCTTTTCACGAAATGTGATTCGAGGTGGGGGGGAGGCGCTCCGTCCCTCCCCCTAAAATTCTGGCTGGGGGGGAGGCGCTCCGTCCCTCCCCCCCCGAATCCTGGCCGGATTCATAGCAAATAGATGCTACGCTATTCGTAGCAAATAGATGCTACGCTATTTGCGTTCCCCTTATTTTCGCCATAGTCTACGTAAATGTTTACATAGACTAGATGTGCCAAAATAAGGAATGCAAATGGCAGCGCCCATGGGCACCGCCATTTGCGTATGCGGGATTTTTGTTTTGTTTTGTTTTTACTCAGCCGTGATAGGCTACGTAAACATTTACGTAGCCTATCACGGTATTTTTTAAAAATATAGCCGTGATAGGCTACGTAAATCTTTACATAGCCTATCACGTTTGTTTGTTTTTTACTGGAAATGGCGGTGGTGGCAGCCGGTCGGAAGACCGGCCGCTGCCGCCGCACTGCCGCCACCGCCAGGAAGATTCGCCCAAGGTAAGTCCCGTCCCGGGGGGGGGGGCGGGGGGGTAGCAAACCATTTTGCCACCGATTTTGGGGGGCCGAATGCGCTGGCATTCAGCCTCCCCGAGATTCGTGGCGAAATTCTCTGACATCCCTATTCCGGGTAGCCATTAACAAGGGGAGGGAAGGGAAAGTGTTCCCATGCCTTGTTGTTGTTCAGTCGTTCAGTTATGTCCGACACTTCGTGACCCCTTGGACCATAGCACGCCAGGCCTTCCTGTCCTCCGCTCTCTCCCAGAGCATGCTCAAGTCCATATTCATTGCATCGGTGATGCTATCCAGCCATCTCATCCTATGCCGTCCCCTTCTCCTTTTGCCTTCAGTCTTTCCCAGCATCAGGGTCTTTTCCAGAGAGTTTTTATCTTTGCATTAGGTGGCCAAAATATTTGAGCTTCAGCCTCTGTATCTGTCTTTCCAATGAGCAGTCAGGGTTGATTTCTTTGAGGATTGACTGATTTAACCACCTTGCAGAGTCTTCTCCAGCACCACAGTTCAAAAGCATCGATTCTTCAGCACTCAGCCTTCCTTATAGTCCAGCTCTCACAACCATACATTACTACTGGGAAAACCATAGTTTGATTAGATGGACCTTTGTCCGCAAGGTGATGTCTCTGCTTCTTACTATGCTGTCTAGGTTTACCATATCTTTCCTCCCAAGGAGCAAGCGTCTTTTAATTTCATGGCTACAGTCACCTTCTGTGGTGATCTTGGAGCCCAAGAAAATAAAACCTGTCACTGCTTCCATTTCTTCCCCTTCTATATGCCAGGAAGTGATGGGGCCAGATGCCATGATCTTAGCTTTTTTAATGTTGAGTTTCAAACCAGCTTTTGCACTCTCCTCTTTCACCCTCAACAAGAGGCTCTTTAGATCCTCTTCGCTTTCTGCCTTTAGGGTGGTATCATCTGCGTATCTGAGGTTGTTGATAATTCTCCCGGCAATCTTAATTCCGAACTGTGATTCATCCAACCCGGCATTTATCATGATGTACTCTGCATATAAATTAAATAAGCAGGGCAACAATATACAGCCTTGCCATACTCCTTTCCCAATTTTGAACCAATCGGTTGTTCCATGTCTGGTTCTTACTGTTGCTTCTTGACCCTCGTACAGGTTTCTCAGGAGACAGGTAAGGTGTTCTGGTACTCCCATCTCTTTATGAATTTTCCACAGTTTGTTGTGATCCACACAATCAAAGGCTTTAGCGTAGTCAATGAAGCAGAAATAGATGTTTTTCTGGAATTCTCTTGCTTTCTCCATGATCCAGCGAATGTTGGCAATTTGATCTGTAGTTCCTCTGTCTCTTTGAAACCCTGCCTCCCCCGTTTTCACCTCCGTAGGCTGTTTATCTGCAGCTGCCTGCAGCATGCCACCGGCTGCTCCCTGCCTTTCGTCCCCGGAGTACACTTGGGATTTTCCTGGGCTTTTTTAGCTCTCTGCCACCCCCTGGTGGCCTGTTGTGCCTTGAACCCCCTTTGCTATATAAAGAAAGAAAGGGGGGGAACACAAGGGGGAAAAATGGGGGGTTGAGGGGAGCTATTGTAAGGCGGAAGGCATTGCCTAGGAAGTTAATAGGGTGCGATTTAATAATAATAATAATAATATACATTAAATAAATATATAATAATATTACCAATAATTAAATAAATAAGAATTATATAAATAAAGAAATGGGAAACACTCCAAATATATACATACATAAATTTCTTGAAGGGAAGTAGGGTTAGCACATTTCATCCAGGGTTCCATTCTAAAGTTGGTTAGCACATTTCCCAACACACAGCGATGCCACCCAAGAAGGGTTCGGGAGGTAAAAAAGTCAAAGGCAAAGTTGCTTGCCCCCTGGCCGAAGCCCCCTGCCCCCCAGCTAAGTGCCATTTCCGTAGGGCTGACTCTTCTTCATCCGACAATTAGGATCAAGACATGGCCCTCATTCTGGCCAGACTGGAGGCTGCTGAGCGGGACTTAGGGATCCCTGCATTAACCACCCCTGCCAGGCTGGCTCCCCAGACTTCGGGTTCAAGGGTTACTAGAGGGCAAGCTCACAAGGATCTATTGCTATCTATTTCAGAGAGGCTGGAAGCAATCGAGGCTTCCAGGGCGGTCGTCACTGGGCAAACAGCATTTGCACCGGCCTCAGAGCCCACATGCTCACTTTCGGAGCAGCCCCTTCCGGTGCAAGGGTCACTGGCACCCGTCTCACTGGCTCCTGCAGTTTTGGACTGCAGCCAGATACCTGACATTGCAAACAACCTTGGTCCAGGTGAGGTTCCTGTACCTGGGGGGTTAGTGCCACCAACTGGCTGGAACCAATTCCCGCCATACGGGTGTTTCCCCATTATGGCAGGGATGAGTTGGCCTTTTCACACACCAGCAGGGGGCATCCAGGGTGCCCTCCTCCAGGTGTATCACCCCATTGCTTCAGCCCTGGTTACACACTCCCGGCGCTAAGCCATGCCGCAATGGGTGGGGCCGCCATTATGGTGGGCATCCCTGCGTCTGCCCGACCCCATGGGGCCCCTGTCCCTGCTCCGAACCCCGCTGGTGGGGTTGATGGGGGGGAGCACCCATGGCCCCTTTGGCTGCTGAGCCTCCTTTGGCTGGCAACGGGGTGGCTCCTCAGCACACCCCATCTGCCATTGCTGCTTGTGCAGCTGTGTGGCATGGCTAGGGATGTACGAAAGTCACTTGCCTTTTCGCAGCTTTGCTTCATGGTGGTGGGGAGGCGCTTTGCTTCTCCCCTTGAAATTCAGGCCGGGGGGGAGGTGCCCCACCTCGCCCGGCCGAAATTCCGGCCGGGGGGGCGTCCCGCCTTGCCCGCCCAAAGTTCAGGCCGGGGAGACGCACCCCGTCTCCCCGGCCGCGAACTACGAAAGTAAAAAAACAAAACAAAAACCCAGTGATAGGCTATGTAACGATTTATGCAGCCTATCACAGCTAGATTTGCAAAGTCAGCTGTGATAGGCTACGTTAATCGTTACATAGCCTATCACGGGTGACTTTGAAAAAAAAAAGCACATACGCAAATGGCAGCCCTCATGGGGCGCCGCCATTTGCGTTCCTTATTTGGTCTCTGTAGTCTACATAAAGAATTTCACTGCCGATTTCGGGGGGCCGAATGCGTTGGTGCTCGGCCCCCCCAAAGATTCGGGGAGAAATTTTCCGCCATCCCTAGGCATGGCCCCATAGGCAAGAGCTCTGAGGAGCTTAGGGTGGGCGGCAAGGACCCTTATGCCCAGGTAGAGAAAGGGGAAATCCCATCCAGGGGTACATCCACTCCCCTGGGAAATCACCTATTTCTGGCAACAAAAGAGAAAATACTCCAGGGAGAATTCATTGATGTCTTTTCCCTGTTATTCCGAGAGTCTGAAACAAAGGAGGGGGAGAAATCTGGCGATAGAGATCAGGAGAGGGTCAGGCATAAGAAGGTGTCATGCACTTGGGCAAACTGGCTGCCCAGCTTCTTAATCTATATGGGTGTCATTCAGCAAAAGCACCTAGCGATTGGGTCTTCACTAAGTATTTGGATATTATATATAGGGCCTATACCTAATATGAGGGTGGAGCCTGGCTGGCCTTTGATGAATCCTTTCATATGCGGGCGGCATTTGACCCCACATTGCACTGGAACGCCAAAGTTCAGGATCTTTGGCTACAGTTTATGACCCCTGCCAGGCCGGGTTTTGGCGAGCAATCTGATAGTGGGCACATATTAGCTAAGCCAACGCCCACCTCAGCCCCTAAGATTTCAGCCCTAAGAAACCCATGCAGATTTCACCATGTGTGCTCCATCTTTGGGGGACAACATGCCTTCATTGGCTGCCCAAAGGCCAAAGGTCAGCGGGGCCCAAATCGGGAATGGCAGGGTGGTAGGAAGTCCATTGGCAGCGCACAACCACTGCCAAAAGCGGCCCAGTCCAATTAAGTTGGGGCTGCTACGGCGCCTTTTGAAGCGCTACCCGCTCCAGGAGGATGCCCGCTACTTGGAAGAAGGATTTCCCCTGGGTTTCAGGATTATGTTTCCGGGCCAACTCAGAATCAAAAATCTATTGCAGGTTTCGAACAGCTAGTCTTAGATAAGATCAAGAAGGAAGTGGCCGCGGGGCAGGTCATTGGTCCATTTGATTCCCCCCCTTTCCCCGACCTCAGGGTCTCCCCTTTGGGCATTGCGCCTAAAAAGGCCGCAGGTGAATACCGGTTGATCCACAACTTGTCCTTCCCCAGGGGGGAGTCCGTAAACGACACCATTCCTGAGCACCTGTGCTCTGTTCACTACACACCATTTGACACAGCAGTATCCATGGTGAAGGCACCGGACCCTGGGACCCTCATGGGGAAATGCGACATTAAATCCACATTCCGCCTCATGCCAATTTTCCCTGATGACTTCGACCTTTTGCAATTCAGTTTTTCTGGTCAGTTTTATGTCGACAGGGCCCTACCCATGGGATGTTCTGTGTCCTGTGCTATGTTTGAGAAGTTCAGATCCTTTTTGGAATGGGCTCTGATTGATAAAACCGGGTCCCATAGCGTCGTGCACTACCTTGACGACTTCCTATTTGCGGGTCCATCTGGCACCCCTCAGTGTACACGGCTAATGAGGGAATTTTCCGCCCTTGCAAATGGGCTGGGTGTATCTTTGGCGGGGGAAAAATCTGAGGGCCCTTTCCCCACTATTAAGTTTTTGGACATAGAACTGGACTCTGTGAATCAGCTGTGTAGGTTCCTGGCCGACAAAAATTACAGGCCCTAAAGGACAGGATTCTGCACATGCTTCATTCTAAGAAAGTCACGCTGTTGTAATTGCAGGAAGTTGTTGGGCACCTTAATTTTGCCTGTCGGGTAGTTAGCCCTGGCAGGTCCTTCCTTAGACGCCTTTGTAACGCCATGCGGGGCCTGCACTTGCTGCACCATCGCATTCGGGTATCATCAGCCATGAAAGATGATCTTTTGTGTGGCTGCATTTCCTTAACACATTCAATGGCGTTTCCTTCTGGAGGAAGGAGTTACTATTGGAAGCAGAACTACAGATACATTCCAATTCATCTGGGGCCCTAGGCTTTGGGGTTCTGTTTCGCGATCAATGGTGCCACACACGTTGGCGAGTGGTTTGCGCTAGGCATGGGAAGAGACCTTACCTTCTTAGAGTTCTTTCCGATATATGTTGCCGTGCACCTGTGGCAGCTTGCTAATTCTGTTGTGCATTTCTGGTGCGACAACCAAGCCACCATCCAGGTCATTAATTCTTCGTCATCGCACAACAATAGGGTCATGGCCTTGCTTTGGGCCTTCACTCTGCAGTGTCTCCGGTATAATATTTTATTCCGTGCAAGGCACATTCCCGGCATGGATAATGCCTTGGCTGATGCATTGTCACGTAACCAGGTGCAGCGTTTCTGAGAAATGGCCCCCTAGGCACGTGCTACACTGGACACCATGCCAGCCACTCTTTGGGAAGTTGGCTGGAAGAGGCAGAACAGGCCACCCTGCAGACCTTAGCTCCTAGCACGAGAGCCGGTTACGCCAGGTCAGGTAGGGAGTTCTTTTCATTCCGGGTGGCCGCACATCTCCCACAGTGGCGGCCAATACCGGTTTATCACTTAATGCAGTTTTGCGTGGATGCCCACAGGGAGGGTCTAACGGCCCAGACCATTGGGGGTAGGCTTGCTGCACTTGCCTTCTGGTCTAAAATGAAGGGTGTAGCAGATAACACTGTGGACTTTGGGTCCGGTGGATCCTTCAGGGCTGGTCCAGGGGGTCCCCGGTGCCTCCTGACCCTAGACACCCTCTGTCACCAGACATGGCTGGGCTTTGCGGGATCTGTGGCCTTCCTTGTGCAAATCTTCTCATGAGGCCACTTTGTTTCATGCTGCGGCTCTTACAGCATTCTTTGGGGCATTCAGGATATCGGAGTTGGTGGTGTCTGCTAGGGGTGACCTGTCGGGACAAGACTTGCAGTTTAATGACTTACAGTTTTCTCAGCAGGGGGCCCGTATTCGGCTTAGGAGGTCCAAGACTGAGCGGGGGGGAGGGGCGTCAGTGTGTCCCTGTTTCCAGCCACTGTGCCGCACCTCTGTCCGGTCACTGCATTGAGGGACTTCCTCAAGGTTCGGGGAAATCTGCTCAGCCCCCTTTTTTGCCATAGTGACTCCTCTCCTTTAACCAAATATCAATTTTGGGCAATCACACAGTGAGCATTAAAGGTGCTGGGTTTGGGTGCTCTTTGCTTCAGCACACATTCCTTCTGGATTGGGGCCATCTCTGGGGTTCACATCAGACAAAGTGCATTCGGTCAGCAGGTGGCGCTCCAAGGCGTATCGGGCATACGTGAGGCCACTGCCGGGCCTTTAGCCTGTGTGGACGTTTCCGTTCATTGCTTTTCTTGTTCTTCTAGATGGCTGGAGTGTGAGTGATCCACTGAAGGTGCTCCTTTGCGGGCACAGCATGGTTTTCTGGGCCTGTCGGAGGGCCTCCTCCAGCTGTGGATCCCAGCTAGGGCTCAGCCGCTACCCCACCGTTCAGTGGTTGGGCAGATGTGGGATGCGCTGTTATTCCAGCAAGGGCTGATGAAGGTTCCCCACAGATTCTAGTGCTGCACGTAGGAGGGAACCATCTAGGCCTGCTGAAAGGCAAGGCCCTGATTCTTCAAGCTTGGGAGGACTTGCGGCTGATTTGGCGTCACTGGCTGGGAATCACCATTATCTGGTTCAACCTGCTGCCCAGAGTGGCCTGGAGGGATGGCTTGGATCCTTGTGCCATGCATAGGGCCCATAAGAAGGCCAACATAGAGATCAGGAACTTTCTAGTCAAACAGGGCAACCAGACCATCACCCACCCTGACATTTCTCCTGTACGGGGGATGCTCTACAGAGTGGATGGTGTTCATCTCACCCAAATAGGCAATGATGTCTTTTTGGCCGATCTACAAAGGGGCATTTGGGAGTGTTTACTGTGCAGGTGGGGGGAGGGTGAGTAAGCAGAGGCTTGTCGCCCTCCTGCGGCAGCTCCAGGCAGGCTCTCCGCTGGGCGAGTGCACAGGTGAGCATTCGTAGGCACCGTTTCAGGTGACTGGTAAGGCCAGAGGCTTCCGGCTCTGGATTTTGTGGCCTCAGTTGGGTGATACGGCTTACTTTTGAGGCCAACCCTCCTCACCGACTCGGGTCCTGTGGCTCGAGGAGGGGTGACAGGGGAAGGTCTCCCAGCCCAGAACTGGGTATGTCCGATTGGTGGGCGAGGGTGAACGCCTCGCCACAGACAATTAATGCCTCACTCTACACCTGTCATGTTGGTCTTGTTGGTGGTGTGCCCGCTGGTGCTTTCTTCGCAGATTGTAATCTGTCAATGAATGTGGCCCTGTTTTATCCCAAATCGATTGGTGTCATCTCGTCATTTCTCCCCCTGTCCACTTGCAAAACCATGCATAAAGCTGCTTTATACCAAGTCAGACCATTGGCCAATCTAGTTCTAGTATTGCCTGCTCAGACTGGCAGCAGCCCTCCAAAGTCAGAGGATAACAAAGAAATGCCAGAGGTTGAACCTCACAGGAAGCTGCCTTAACCACACCACATGAGACTAATATTATAGAATAGCTATGTTAGCCTTCTCTTTACACATTCAAGGGTGACATGTAGCACACACACATATAGACTAACTGATTTAGTTGCTCAGGTAGTTTAATAAATTAGCATGAGCTTATGTGGGTTACAACCCACTTCGTCAGATGCTGTAAGTGGAATAGGGAGCTTTGAGTCTGAAAAAGACAGTTACATCTGCAGCAAGCATTCCTTTCTGGTAAAGCAACAGTTACAAACCACAAGGTGCTCTAAGAGTCTCTATAATGTGCATAGAAACCACTATCCCTATTGAGTCCCTGATTAACACAATACAATTGCTATTTAACTATTTTGCCCCATGCTTTCTACTATATGGGTGGTGGCTCTTCTGGGTCTCAGGTAGGGATGTACGAAAGGGACTTACCTTGTCCCACAGCTTCTCCCCCTGAAGTTCATGCGAGCAGGGGGTGTCTTCCCGCCTCGCCTGGCTGAAATTCAGGCCGGGGAGAAGTGCCCTGTCTCCCCGGCCGCGAACTTCAGCAGAAAAGTAAAAAAAAAAAAAAAAAGCCCCGTGATAGGCTATGTGACAATTTACGTAGCCTATCACGGCTAGATCTGCAAAGTCAGCCATGATAGGCTACGTTAATCGTCACGTAGCCTATCACAGGTGACTTAAAAAAAAAAAAAAAAGCGCGTACACAAATGGCGGCCCCCATAGGGAGCCGCCATTTGCGTTCCTTATTTGGTCGCTGTAGTCTACGTAAAGATTTACGTAGACTACGGCGAAAATAAGGGCAACGCAAATAGCGTTGTCTATCACGGCCTATCACGGCTAGACTTTGCAAATCTAGCCGTGATAGGTTACATTAATCATCACGTAGCCTATCACGGGGGCGTTTTTTTTTTACTTTTCTTGGAATGGCGGCGGCGGCAGCCGGTCGAAAGACCGGCTGCCGCCCCCGCCCCTGTCGAAGCCCTGCTGAACCGCCGCTGCTACCCGCCACCGGGAGCGACATTCGGGGAAGTTAAGTCCCATCCCAGGGGGGGGGGCGGGGGGAGAATTTCTCCCCAAAACTACTTCAGGGGGCCGAATACATCGGCACACGGCCCCCCGAAGTTTCGGCGAGAAATTCTCTGACACCCCTAGTCTCAGGTAGAGGTCTTCCCCATTACCTGCTACCTAACCTGACTCTTTTAACTGGGGATGTCAGGGATCAATCCTGGGACCTTCTGCATATAAAGCAAGTACTCTTCCACTGAACTATGGTCCCTCATCCTCCAACCACAAAGTTTTGTAGGAGCTGACTATCTATATAAGACCATTTTAATCATGCATTATTACTGGGCATATGGAGTTTCCTGAAACCAAGTCCATCCATTTGTCTAGCCTTGTGTTGTGTTGTTATATAGCTGTCTGGGGTCTCAGGCAGAGATCTTTCTTCTACTACCTAACCATTCAACTGGAGATGTTCAGCTGAACTTGCACCCTTCTGCATGCAAATCTTGCACTTTACTACCTAACTACCCTCCCTGAAGACTTTCCTTTCCTGTCAAATTTCCCTTCATAATTTTGCTTCAACTTAAACATGCATGAAACAACTTTACACCAAGTCAGTCTATTGACCAACCTAGTCTGGTATTCTCTGGTCTGATTGTTCTTCCCATCCATGTTCATGCTATTATATAATGTTAGCTTCTGAGAGTATGTGGGACGTAACATGTTTTTCAACTCAAGTCCTTAAATAGTTGAATCAATGTGATCAGAAGACACGAGACAAACTGTGTTCTTGAAGGAAAAGCTTCATGATGCTCAGATGTCCAGACACTGTAGTGGCTTAGAGGTCCATCTTATAAATACGCCACCTTGGCAGAGTAACATAATGTGTTTCATTGATAAAATACAACTATGATCAGAACAGATTTTTCCCACTTAAATATTTCATGAATGTCAATAGGACAAGAGCAAAGTTGTATTTCTGAGAATATTAAAATTTATAATGCAAAGTTGCCAATTTAATGCTAGAGTTATGAGCAGATGGTTTAATAAAAGAAAGAACAATGCAGAAAAAAACCCTAAAAAACCTA
The DNA here is from genome assembly GCF_057233095.1 of Heloderma suspectum. Classification (NCBI taxonomy): domain Eukaryota; kingdom Metazoa; phylum Chordata; class Lepidosauria; order Squamata; family Helodermatidae; genus Heloderma; species Heloderma suspectum. Next base: position 11,617,019 of record NC_139459.1, read on the forward strand.
ACACCATGTGAGGATTCTTACAGCCATCAGCAAAGGTTAAGCTTTAAAGTCTCCGCAAACAAGAAAATCAGTGTGCATCTGAACACAAATAAAACAGAGGCTGCTGGATCTAGGGATGTATGATTAATTTCATATTTGCTTTCAAAACATGCGAGCATGCCGCATTCAAATTTTCAACTTGTTGAACACGTGCTCACATTCATCTCACCACACACACACAAATGGTAGAGAACCTGTGAATTTTGCAAAGTGTCCTTTTATTTCGGGGGTGGGGGGAGGAAAAAATCCTAATTTGTGCAAATTTCTCAGTAGAATGGATCAGGCCCACTTTAGTGTCTGGAGCAAATTTGTGCAAATGTTGGGAGATTTGCACACATTCCGGGAGATTTGCACAAATCTCCCATTCAATCACTGCTCAATGATCATATGGAGTTGGACCCAGTGGTCTTATATGCCCCTTCCAACTCCACTATTCTATGATTCTATGATTTGCACAAGGTTTCTATTTGGTCAAAGCGAGCAGCAAAGGCAAATGGAAATTGGGCACAAGATGAATGGCAAGATAATGTTCAGAGAACCCTAACGAGCTCAAGCATCACTTGTTGGCCCATCCCTAGCTGGATGATCCCAGAAAGGACATTCTGCAGTCTAGGGACCAACAGATGGAAGGCCTTTTCTCTCATGCCCACCCACCATACCTCTAGTAATGACCCATAATGGAGAAGAGCCTCCAAAAAAGACCTTATAGTTTGGTCAGAGTCATGTAGTATACTATATCTCCACTTATTCTACTGTGGGAATAATACAACTAGTGGTGTGCTGAAAAATGTCTCGACATTTTTTGACCATTCTTATTCAATTGGATAGAAAAAAATGCTTTTGAAAATCAATCCAAAGGAGTAGAAATTTCAGAGAAATTTTCATGGGCTGGGTTCAGGGTTCTTGTGCTTACCTTACTTACAAGGTGGCCATAAGTAAGGTACAGTAAGTAAGGTAAAAAAAAAAAAAAGGGGGGGAGCAAAATGGCTGATGCTAGCTGGAAGAGGCCAGGGTGAGTGTGGGGAGTGTCCGGGAGGATGCCTGTGACTGGTGCCTCCTCCTGCTGCTGCTGCCAGGGTGACTGTTAAGGACAGCTAACCAGTCAGCCAAGTCCAAGCTGTTCCTAGCCACTCACTCAGCTACAGGGCACTCGTTGGCCAGGCCCATCAGTGCCCTGGAGTTTGGTGAGCAGAGGCCAGGGGGCCAAGTGTGAGGGATTTCGCCAGCCTTCCAGACTACGTTGAGTGTTTGCAACATCCCTAGCATCCTCATCCTGTCTTTCACTGTACAATCATCTCTCCAGCAGCCTGTAGCCACCTCAGCTTCCTACACTTCAATTAAAGTGCAGGGGCAGGAGGAAACATCATGAGGCAATTCTTCCCATAGGGCTTTTTCAGTCTGAAGAGCAGAGGAGAGATGTGTAATGAAAATTAAACACACACACACACACACACAGAGCACCCTCAGGAACTTCACAGTGATTAGGTAAGATCAAAAACACCACTAAAAGAAATGCAAACTATAAATGCCCCAAGGATGAGGCAAAATAATAAAATAAAATGATAGCCTTATTCATGGGGGAAGAAAACTTTAAGGAATTTGGAGGACAGATTTTGGCACAGCATTAGTACCACCTCTTCCATGGAGCTGGACATAACAGTAACCCCATCACACTTGCCTTCAGGTATTTAGTGGTAGTATAAGCAAAGAATCATAGAATCGTAGAATAGTAGGGTTGGAACGGGCCTACAAGGCCATCGAGTCCAACCCCCTGCTCAATGCAGGAATCCAAGTCAGACCATCCCTGACAGGTGGCTGTCCAGCCTCATCTTGAATGCCTCCAGTGTGGGAGAGCCCACCAGCTCCCTAGGTAATTGGTTCCATTGTTGTATTGCTCTAACAGTCAGGATGTTTTTCCTGATGTTCAGCCAGAATCTGGCTTCCTGTAACTTCAGCCCATTATTCCATGTCCTGCATTGTGGGATGATCGAGAAGAGATCCTGGCCTTCCTCTCTGTGACAACCTTTCAAGTACTTGGAGTGCTATCCTATCTCCCCTCAGTCTTCTCTTCTCAAGGCTAAACACGCCCAGTTCTTTCATTCTCTCCTCATAGGGCTTTGTTTCCAGTCCCCTGATCATCTTTGTTGCCCTCCTCTGAACCCTCTCCAGTTTGTCTGCATCATTCTTAAAGTGCAGTGCCCAGAACTGGACACAGTACTCCAGATGAGGCCTAACCAGTGCTGAGTAGAGGGGAACTAGTACTTCCCAGGATTTGGAAGCTATGCTTCTATATTAACGCAACCCCAAATAGCATTTGTAGACAAGACGCATCCACAGTCACCCCTCTGAACTATAATATGTGGTAGATTGATGACTACAGCTGAACCAAATTTTCTCTGAAGTCATTTCCCCCCCCACAAAACTTCTAAAAATTTGCTTTTCTCCCAGCTCCCCTCAAATAAAGGACCACTTTGCAGAATTTTCTCCAAATTTTCTGCACCAGTTTTTTTTTTGGGGGGGGGGGTGCTTTCCCCTGCCAATTGTGAGTTTTACATTTGAGAAACTGATGAGAATTTCTCCACCACCTGGAGAATTTTGGTGAAATTGTTCCTCCAGTTTCTCTGCCCAGAGAATTTGGTGGAGAATTTCAAGAGGCCATTTGCACACAACTCTAAATAAAAATATCCAGAGGTCCACTTCATGCCATCTCTTTTGAAGAACACATACTCATGTGTTCCATGACAGCCTTCTCTAGGAATCTTGGTCTCAGACTTAACATGTATCAACACTGACCTTCCCAAACTATGCAGTAGCATCCTAATACTTATGTTACCCTGATCTGCTACTGAATGAACCTCAAGTATCTGTATATATAAAATATTCTGATTATTTCCACCATTAATAGTTTTAGAGGTCCACCTGCTCCTATTGTAGCCCAAAGTTACTCAAGGTGTGGCTAATTAATTGATGGATACAATTTAAGAGAAGTAAGTGACCAATTCACTGAGAATAGGAGCCTGCATGATTCTTGGCTTGCTGAGACCCACTGAATGGAAATAAATTTCTGTGCAAATCAAACAGGAGCTGCAGTGGTGGGCCTGAAGACGTCATTTGGAATTGACTCTTGTTTGGTGAAAAAAGGCAATGGTCGCCGTGGCTGTTTGTGGCAAAAAAGAAGCAGCAGCAAAGTACTGGGAATGAAGCAGGAAAGCCTCAAGGAGAGATAATAGGTCAAGGAATCAAGATCTAGAAACAACATAGATTACTTGTTGCTCAAGGTATAGTTTGGAAAGTTACCAGGATATAATATATTGAGCTTGAATGAGCAGGAAGCCTTGACTAGAGAGAAAGAGAGAGGTGGATAGAGCTCAGATGAAGATATCTAAGATGAAATAGCGTTAAGGCTGCAGCAGTACTATATCCACTTACCTGATAGGGATGTCGGAGAAATCCACAATGGAACCAAATGAGTTTGGTTTTTCATGACTCTGACCTGTGGGTTCTGCAGCAGACTAGCTTCTCCTATATCAGGGAGATTCCATGTGAACCCATTTTCTAACTTTCCAGAATTTTGTGCAAATTTTGTCATAGAAAAATATGCATTAAAAAAAACTCTCAAAAAATGTGTATTTCCCCCATACGCTAAAGTGTAAAAATGTGCATTTGGGGGAATTTGTACACTTTTGTGTGTGCAAAATTGTGCAATTGCACATTTGCACAAGTATGAATTTCTGCAAATTCGGAAACAAAAAAATAAGTTTTCTTCGATGGGTGGAAAATGGAACAAAAGGCGCCTGACAATCTGTGAAACATAAATGGAATGGGTTTTACACAATTTGTACATGCCTACCTGGGTCTAACTCAATGGGACTTACTTAACACATTTGGACATATTTCTGAGTAAACATGTACAGAATTGCTCTGTAAGTAACGATTTATTTTGTTTATTACGTTTCTATAGTGCCCATTAGCTGAAGCTCTATGGACAGTTCACAAAATGCACTTCAAACCATAAACTAAAATAACATACTAAAGCATAATATAAAAATAGTAAGTTTAAAACAGAATAAAACCAAAGTAGGGACCAAAATAACAGCCAGCACCTGAGCAAAGACCTAAAGACACACTAAATGCAGTTCATTGGTTTGTTTGTTTTTTTAACTAGCTGAAAGGCTAAAAAGCCTGCAGAAATAATTTTAAGAAGTCTTTACCAGATGCCTGAAAGACTACAATGTAGGTACCAAATGAGCCTCTCTTGGGAGGGCATTCCACAGCTGGGCTGCCACCACTCAAAAAAGCCCTCTCCTTAGTAGCCATCTGCCCCTCATCTCATTCAGCAGGGGCATCCAGAGAAGCAATTTGTGGTTGCTGATGAGAAATTGGTAAGCTTAGAGTTAGTGACCACTTGATATGCCCATGCATGGATGGGAAGCAGGGATGGACACATTAGCTCCACCCACATTCTCATTGTACTCTACCAATCGAGGGTGACTGTGTGCAGGAAACCCTCAAGGTTCAAAATTACAGGGAGCACACAGTTGCCCACCACATTTAGAGGATGATGAGAATGGTGCCAGAGGGGGCAGAGCTGGTGTACTTGTCCCCACTCACCCTCCTCACGGGTAGAGCTTACACACATGGGAAATATCTAAAAAGGGCTCGAGGGCACAGTCTTATGCATGTTTAGACAGAAATAAGTCCTACAAATCCCAGCATCCCCAAGCCAGCTAAGTTCTAGAGTAGTGAGTCATGAGAGTATGCTGATACAATGTATGCTTTGCTTTTTTATTATTTTTTACCATCTTTAAACAAATCAGTTATGGAAAAGGTTGCTACCATTCTCCCCTCCCCCCCCCAAAAAAAAAATCCACCCAGGGAAACTTTAACACACAGAAATGTGGCGGGTGAAGCTTCTTCTATCATTTAATCTCCATGCCAGTAAAACAAACAAACACTCCACCTGTGTTATTTCTGTGTATCAGGCTTAGGGATGGGCAAACTCATTGGGGTCCAAACCACCATTTTGTGGGAAAATGATGGCTCATCCTTGTTCGTAAACTTCCATCTGATCTAACCACAGCCGTAAAGGAGCCATTTATGCAAGATTAAAGGCGTAAATGGTCCATTTACACCTGTAATCTTGTGTAAATGTCTCCTTTATTGATGCCATTTGTGTAGATGGATGTTTAAAAACAAGGATGAACTGCCATTTTTTCTACAAAATGGCGCCTCAGGGAGGAAGTGGGCAGCCGTGCACTCACCCAGCTTGGTGCACACCAAGCCAGGTAAGCAGAGGGGATTCACAGTATGGGGGGCCAAGCTGGAGATTTCTTTCTGGGCTTTGAGCCCCAGCCAAATGCCAGTGACATCCCTAATCAGGCTGGCTTAGAAGTGCAGTAGCCAGACCAGTAAAAAATAAATAAAAATTCCCTGAATTTTCAATTTCCTGAAAAATGGAGAATAGAACAAAACAATGCTTTTCATCACTCAAAACAATTTTAAAACCACTGAGATTACAGAAAACACTCCCACTGCAACGGGCCTGTACCTGGTACATGCACTAATTAGCTTTATTATGATATATAAAATATTTGTAAACCATTATTTGGTGGAAATAATCACATTTATGTCAATAAAAAGTCTTTTCAAACAATTATTTGTCCACTCTGAGCAGTTGCCACATTAAAACAACAACAACAACACCCTGAGTTGAGACAAAGAAAGAGCCAAATGGAAGCTACAGACTGAATTGAAGCCAAAACTGAAGGGAGCCATCTGGTAGTATTGCCCCCGGGAACCCGAAAACTACAGATTTAGCTTTATGAGAGGAATTACATTTTATCTCCTTTTGGGGAGGGTGAAATGTGAAACAGTTGCACCAAAGTAATATTGTCTTCTGGATCGTCTTTACTTGCTACTAAAAAAAAAATAAAAAAATAGACCAATTCTAAGGAAGTTAGCTCAAAAATATAATAGATACTGCCAAAGCTTTGCAAATCCTGATACTCCCCACTCCACTCCACTCTACTCCACTCCTCCCCACTCCACTCTACTCCCACCCAGAAACAAACAAAACAACCATTGGTTTGAATAAGTTGTGATAACAAGGATTGTATTAATATTTGGGGAATGTTGCACATAAGGTCATTTACACAATTTGCCCTAGTCAGGGAAGTGAAACAGTAGCTGTGTCACAAAAGCTCATTCACTGTAGGCAAACACTATATCTAGATAGCAAAATAGCTCTTGCTATTATTATACTTAAGCATATGATTTCTTATGGGGTTGATATGTTAAGGGATTTACGTTCCATGGTATGAAGGCATTCAAGCGGTGATTAATGGGGGTGACACATGGATGCAAATTCATGGGCTCTGTATCTAGCCTTCCCAACTTTTCTGTTTGCTGTGCTCCTGTGTCAACAGCACTCTAACACATGGACATGGAACAGGTGAAGCCTTTCCTAACATGATGGTAAATGGTGGGTACATCTTCTTAAGTTATGTGAGAAGCATGAAGCCAAGTGATGGTTTTGTCATGATGTCTGAGCCAACACCATCTGGCAAACTGTGGTTTTACAAGTGGTCACTAAATCAGGATTTAAAATCATGTTTTTTATTGGGATGAACTGTGGTTTGGCATTATGTATGAACTGAAAACTAAGGATGGGCAAATCTGTCAATATTGATCTCTTCAGTTTCTCATTTTTCCAATCTTAAGTTTGGTTCATCTTGAACTTTGGGAATTTCTCCATCATGAGTTGGTTTGAAAATTGGTTTGAAGTTTGCATGAAAATTCATATGCACTTCTGTGCACATTTCTCCTAATACATGCATTTGGTATGCATGTTGGCCTAATATACAAATCTTTTGCAAGAAATTTTCCCAATGTAATGCATTTCTAACATTATTTCCCCCCCCCCAATATATGCATTTTTGTATATATGTTTTTGATTGTCAAACTCAAACTCCATTGCAAAATTTGGGGAAGTGTGAATGTCGGAGGATAATTGAGTTTTGGTTCACATGGTGGTTCAAAAGTGCTAAATTAGGTAAGTTCGCATTAAAATGTGGACTGAGCTAATTTCTCCTCCATATGTACTGACAGTCCGTAGTCTGGGATAACGCTCCACCTCCTTGAGACCATTGTTTGGGACAGCATCTGAGGGGGAAGAGGGAAACCTTATAACCCATGCGTTCTCTGTACATCTGAAACACCAATCATGGTTAGGAATCTAAGCTATAGAAAGTACAAACCATGGATTGGGATTGTCTAAACCAACCCTTGTCTTGCCAATTGATTTTTTTAAAATGGGCAATGGTTCTTTGTGGATGTTCAGAGGCAAAGAACACACCAATGGATGAAGGAAAGAAGTTTATTTAGCCAAAATAGGCCAATAGAGCAAGAAAATGCAGGACAATACATTCAGAGCATAAAAATCATACGTTATTTCAGTCACAAGCAACCCTGTACTCTTAAGATCAACAAATTAGAAAAGTGCAGTGACAAACGGCTCCAATGGCCTAGCCTGTAGGACCTGTCTGGCTCAGCCCACGGTGGGGTTCTGAGCCTCAAACCTTCTTCAGAGATCTATAGTGGGCTCTTTCTCAGTGGGCTCTTTCTCCCCACCTCCCATTGGTAGAAATGAACTAGCCCTCATCACTGGCAGGCAGCTAAGCCAGGTCGTGATAGCAACCTACAGCTGACTTGGGGTTTCTTACATTAAAAATAACACTGATAGGGATGGACGAGCACCCCCCATCTGGGTTCTCTGGGCACCTGCTCAGCCCCTGCCCCCACTTGCTGACCCCCCGGGATGCACTCAAGGCCTCCTCTGTGCTCAGTAAGCAGCCCACAACTTACCAGCCCACAGCCCAGGCCAGTGAGCCTCTGTCCCAATTGCCATGTTTTTAAAAAAACATGGTGATTGGAAGCCCATGCCCCTAGACTTATCCATGCAAAGTAGCCCTGTGACTCTAGAGTATATGGGCGATTCACAGTGCTTTTTGCGTATAAGTCTATGTGGGCGCTGGCTGCCGATCGCCATGTTTTTTAAAAACATGGTGATTGGGACAGAGACAGATGGGCCTGGGTAAGTTGCAGGCTGTTTATCGAATGCAGGAGGGTGGTCCAGGGAACAGCAAGTGGGGGGAGGGCTCGGTGGGCCCAGCTTGGGGGGCACGGGCACTGGCAGTCTGACAGATTTGCAGACTGAAACGGGTGCCCGTGCCATCCCTAAACACTGACTTTTTCCCAGGCAGACAGCTGAAGCTGGAGGCTGGGCTAATAGCATACAGTTGACGGGGCATAACACATAAGGTCTATCAGCCCTGGATTAGAAATCCAGGCACGTAGGCCAGCTAGGCTCTCATGTGCATTTGGGGCATAGACAGGAACCATTGTGATGCTCCACTAGCTCCTTGATATATAGTGGTCTTCTATGTTTCCACCACAACCCTATATCCCATGGGGTTGCTGTTTAAGACATATTACCAGGGCCATGGCGAAAGCAGTGGTCAAGCTGCATCACTTGGGAAGCTGTTTGGGTTGAAGTGGATTCTCATGCTGATTTCAACTTCACAAATTCACATTTTGAAAGTAGGGTTGCAAACCAGAGATGGGTCTGGACCAGGGGTAGTCACCTGACACCTTTCTTGGTGCCTGCCAAGGTGTCCTACCCCTCCCACTTTAATAACAACAACAACAACAACAACAACACATTTTCTTACAAGCAGGTGGGATTGCTATGAAATAGGTTTCTGTTAGTGCTGAAAACTGTGGGTTCAGATTAATTATTTAGTGTGTTGGGGCTCTGATCCCACCTCTGCCTTGTACTCAGTCTTTTGGGCCAGTTACTTGTCCTTTGCCATGACTCTCCTGGCAGCCATTTTCTGTTGGTGCCCAGGACAGATTCTCAAATTTCCAAGAGTGGGCACAGCCCATAAAGTTTGCCTACCTCTGGTCTGGATTATTTCTGACACCAGTTCCATGGGTTTGTGGAGGTTGGCATTGCTTAGGAATGTGCAAATCAGCAAAACTCGACTTTGCCAAAATTCTCTGAATTCCACCCTGAAGCTCATTCTGACTCGAATCCATATCAGATTTCAAGCTTTGTAGGGTTTTTTTTCCCTGATGAAAATCCTTGCATATTTCTGTGCACATTTTTCCAAATACACACAACAATTGTGTATATTTTGAAATGCATGCATTTTGAAATGCACACATGCTGTTCAACCCCCCCTTTTTTCATCTGCAAACATTATTGCAAGTTCAGAAATGTATGGACTTCTACCACAGACTGCATCTGAGTCTATATTTTGTCTGGAAGGTGTGAACTGGGTAAAATCCTGATCCAAAATTAACAGAAACAAATTTCTCATAGAGCCCTAGCACTGCTACACTTCCCTGCCTTCCTGTGCAGAGACAGATGAAGTGTCAGCTTCTAGTGTATCTCTACAGCAGTGTCCCCCCACCTGGTGTCCTCAAGGCATTTGCAAATGAAATGGACTTTAAGCTGCAGATTGAAGGGTGATATGTTGGGCAAGGGACACTAGATAACCTGGAACGCTCTGCAGAAATCATTGGAACAACTGGTATGAACAGCACAGCCAGAGCAAAAAATAGCACTCTCACATTACCCTGTGAAAATAAGTGGGTGAAGCTGATTAGCACAGCAACCTGTTAGCTGAAAAAGTCTGTTCATGTTATGAAATCAACAATGGGGGGGGGGAGCCTTTGCCTGAGGAATTTGATTATTTGGCTACAGTTTTTTCCCCTGGATAGAAGGCTTGCTGCAATTGGGGACAGTTGTGTGATGGAGTTTAAAAACAAAACATGATAACTGCTCAAGAGAGTCACTGGAGTGGAGGAGACAGGGTAGACAAATTGAATGCCTCAAGGATTTTGTGGCACACAATCATCAGAAAAACACAACAAAGATGTGCTTGTTTGCCAATGAACCTTTTCTGGGGTGTCCCCCTCACACAAATGTATCTATTTTGGAAAAATCAGCACCCAAAATTGTGTGGAGATCCTCCATTGATATGGAGGCTCTTCTCTTCAGCACATCACCCTGCATGCCTCCAGGGTAGGGATGAGCGAACAAGCAAGGATTCAGATTGCCAGGAATTCCTGAACTTCGGCTTGCTGCTTTTCTCATGTCTGACTCCCATTCACATTTGGGATCACCATTCAGTCTGCACAAATGGGAAAATGGTGCCAATTGAATTGAGCAGCGAACAAATTTGAAATTTGTGCAACTTTTCTCTGTTTGATTTGTGCAAATTTCCAAAAGTTACACAAATCCCCACAATGTATTCAAGTTTCCTAAATTTCCTTCACAGATTAAAGCTGGGGTGATTCAGTCTATGGGGGAAATTTGCACAAATTTTAAAATTTGGGAAAACTGTACCATTTGCATACATTTAAGGAATGTGTACAAATTGAACACAAGCACATGTTTGGCAATGTATGAATATTTTCGACAAACACATGGTTGCAATTGCAGCAGAAGTTGTGAACAGGGCATGCTTGCATGTCTTGTAAGTAAAAACAAAAATTTGCATAATCCTTACTAATGGTAGCAATGTACGAACTAGGGATGTACGAAAGTCACTTACGTTTTCGTGGATGTGATTCGCGGTGGGGGGGAGGTACTCCGTCCCTCACCCCCGAATCCTTGATGGGGGAGAGGTGATCCGGTCCTCCCCCCTGGAATCCTGCCTGGCTGGCTCTGCTCCGCGGCAGCTCCGCAGAGCAGCTGGCCAGGGCCGTTTGCAGCCAGAGTTCCAGCTGTGGACGGGCTGCTGTGGACGCAAATGGTGGCCTTTGCCGAATGTCCCTCCTGGCAGCGGGTCCGGCCGGCAGTTCGGCGGGTGTTCGTGTGGGGCGGGAGCGGCAGCCGGTCTTTCGACCAGCTGCCGCCGCCGCCATTCCAATAAAAGAATGCCCACCCAGCCCCTGCCCCTGCTCACTGGTGCCTGGACCATGCTCGAGCCCCTGCACTCTGTGAGCAGCCCACGCTCACTCTGGTGGCCTTGTCGAGCTTGACGGTTGCCATTTTTTGAAAAATAAAATGGCACTGCAAAATGCACATATTTGTGTATGTGCAAAAAAACATGCAGATTTGCATGTGTGCAAAAATGCACATGTACAAAAATGCATATTTTTGTGCATATGCAAATACGCACATTTTTGCGATTACCATTTTATTTCTCAAAAAATGGTGACCATGAAGCTCAACAAGGACTCCAGGATGAGTGCAGGCCATTTGCCAAGCATGGGCAAGGGGTGATCAGGGGCAGGGGCTCAGCAAGCAGGGGGCTCAAAGGGTGGGTAGGCAGGGGCATTTCCACTGGATTCCTGGATGAAATTTGGTGCTCACACCATCCCTAACTACAGGGCAAACATAGGAGGAAGTGTGGGTAGTGCACTCCCTCTCCCCACATGTTTAGCCTACTCAGATTCGTAACACTTGAATTGGGTTCATCGCTTCCCAAATTGTGTGGGGCACCATCCATCATGCTCCAGAAAAGTAGGGATGGCGGAGAATTTCTCCCCGAATCTTCGGGAGGCCGAATGCCAACGCATTCGGCCCCCCGAAATTGGCAGTGAAATTCTCCGCCACCCCCCGCCACCCCCCCGGGATGGGACTTACCTTTGGCGAATGTCCCTCCTGGCGGCGGGTCCCGGAGGCTTTTCGGCGGCATATCGTCGTGTTCGGCGGCTGGTCTTCCGACCGGCTGCCGCCGCCGCCGCCATTACAAAGTAAGGTAAAAAAAAAAAAAACCCGTGATAGGCTACGTAACGATTAACGTAGCCTATCACGGCTAGATTTCCAAAGTCAGCCGTGATAGGCTACGTTAATCGTTACGTAGCCTATCACGGATGACTTTGGAAAAAAAAAAGCATGTACGCAAATGGTGGTGCCCCATGGGCGCCACCATTTGCATTCCTTATTTGGTCCCGGTAGTCTACGTAAAGATTTACGTAGACTACGGCGAAAATAAGGGTAACATAGCGTTGCCCTTATTTTCGCCGTAGTCTACATAAACCTTTACATAGACTACCGGGACCAAATAAGGAATGCAAATGGCGGCGCCCATGGGGCGCCACCATTTGCATACGTGCTTTTTTTTTTTCCAAAGTCACCCGTGATAGGCTACGTAACAATTAACGTAGCCTATCACGGCTGACTTTGGAAATCTAGCCATGATAGGCTGCGTAAATCATTACGTAGCCTATCACTTTTTTTTTCCCCCACTTTTTCTTTCGCGGCCGGGGAGACGGGGCGCTTCTCCCCAGCCTGAATTTCGGTCAGGCGAGGCAGGGTGCCACCCCCCCCAGCCTGAATTTCAGCTGGGCAAGGCGGGGCGCCTCCCCCCCACTGCGAAGCAAGCTGCGGGACCAGGTAAGTCCCTTTCGTACATCCCTACAGAAATGGTTAATCATTTGTGCACTGTTCTCTCAGCTTTTATGTGATCTATTCTACAGCAGTAAATATTCCTGTTGTAACTTTATTCCAATATGGTCCAATCAAGTTCTCTTAATCAAGGATAACTTCTCTAAGTGAAGCTACTTGCCACACCAATTTTCGATGCTATGATACCTTACTTGAGTCTGTAGTACGGATGGCTGGAATGCTTACCTGCCATTCCGGGGGGGGGGGGGGTTCTGCAGGGGTGGAGGCGATCCGTTCCTTCCCCCTGGAATCCTCTTCGGCTGGCTCCACTCCACGGCAATTCCACAGAGCTGCCGGCCGGCTCCAAAGCCCCAGCGATACGGCCACCATTGCTATATCACTGGGGTAGGTAAGGTGAGTCTCCGGACATAAATGGCATCCCAGATGCCATTTGCAGTCATAAAGGCCTTAGTTTAAGGTAAATGCAGCCGTACATGGCTGCATTTGCCTTAAATTAAGGCCTTTACGGCTGCAAATGGCATCGTGGACGCCATTTGCATCCGGAGACTCACCTTACCTACCCCAATGATACAGCAATGGTGGCCGTATCGCTGGGGCTTTGGAGCTGGTGGCAGGGAGGATCCTCCAGTGAGGACTTTGCCCTTCAGGCGAAGGTAGGGGATCCTCTACGGACTTCGCAGAGCCAGATTCAATAGAATCCGGCCTCATTGGGGACCGTGGAGGATTTCTCCAACATCCCTAGTCTGTAAATCGGGATATGGGTTCTGTGTAGGCTGACCATATTTCCTTGAGGCAAAAATGGGATATTGGGATGACAAAAATGGGATGGGGTTATGTAATATTCCGTATTCATGAAAAAGTAAGACGATAAAAAATATATTAGAGAAAGAATTTCTATGGGTGGAATGATGGTAGAAATAACAGTAAGACTCACCCTTCTGGCTCCCACACGCTGAATGGGGCTTAGCGACCGCCTCTTGAATTCCCTGCTACTACAGACAAGCAAGGGGGCGGCGTCTGATCGTCGCTAGCTCAAAAGCCTGGCCCTGGCTGGATAAAGGAAATGGAACTTCCTCTTTCGTCACACTAGCAGTTTTACTGCATGCATTGATTAGCATAGAGCCTTATGATAAACGCGTTCAGTTTTTCACAAAAAAATAAAAATGGGAGAAAATTGACATTTATATTAAAACACCAGTACAGTCAGGAAATATGAAAAAAAACGGTACTGCTCCATTTAAAACGGTGCGCTTGGTCACCCCTAGTTCTGTGGCTATTATCCCTCAGACCAAACTTTTTGTTCTTACATTTGTTAAGATTATCCCATTCCATCCTTTTGAGCCTGGTCTAAAGGATGCATAAAATATATATGACAAATCCAAAGCATTTGAGCAGGGGGAAGATAATAACTGACATTTCAATTTACTAATACATGGCTATAAATCAAGTAATTTTATATTGCTGCAGATTTATTCCTCTGAATAACCCATCAGAAGCAGTACAGTTTTAATAATGATATTCACATTAAATTACTTTCCAAGGCTAACCTCCAGCTAAAACTACTTTTTCAGATGCACATTTTTTTATTAGACAGAGAGAGAGAGAAAGAGAGAAAAAATTAAATGAAGATGAAAAGTGAAACATACCACCAACTTTTGAGTACTCCTTGACGAGTATGTGTGTCTCTGAAAAGAATGCTGTTAAGTCCCAATTGTCTATGAAGTGCTTTCCTTGGAAAAAGACCATTGTTGGTTCCCAAAATCAGAGCTGAGCAGGAAGTTCTTAAAACAATTTTTCCAACTTGAATTTGGGTGTCAGGGGAAGAGAAACCCAAATTGCACTGCCTCAAATCAACCTTTTTCTGCTGCTGTTTCTGCTACCTGCTCATGAGAACATTTCTGTCCAGAAGATTCCAAAGCAAGAGAAAGAAACAAAGTGACAGCTCTTATTCTGATATGATTTCAGGTCAATACCATTAGAGTGAGGGCCAAACAGGAATCAATGTTTCCTTCCTTCCTTGGATGTGAACAGAAATAAAAGAAAATGGATCCCAGCAACATGGTAGAGAGTGAACGCTACTAGTGGTAAATGAAGCAAAGAGTTGTCAAAGTCTGCATTCCCATCCACAGCCATATTTGCAACCCAAGAAAGGGGTGGTGAAGTGAGGGAGACATTTCAGCTCAAAACAAGCAAGCAAGGAAACAAACAAAAACAGCTGGACAGCTACACCTTGTAACTTGAAAGTCCATCCTAATACAACTATGGTTGTTTCACATAAACAAGGGGTGGCTTTCTAAACTTTGTGCTCAGGCTGCAGTCCTATATGCACTTATCTCAGAGTAAGCTTAATTCATCCCAGCGGGACATGCTTCTGAGTAGATATGTATAGGATTGCCCTTTAAGACTGTTAGAAGTCTGATGTGTTTCAAAGAGACCTGTGGCTGTGTGTATACCACAGTTCCAGGGAGCAATAAAATGCACAACATGTGGTAGGGTTGAGCACATCTCACAAACATTTTCACCCCCTGCTCTGATGCCTGGTGTGGTCCCTTGGCTCTGGCTCCCTGGTACAACTCCTGATTCCTGACTCCTGTCTGATCAGTGTTTGTATCTCAGCAGTGACACTGCCATCCTTCGGAATTGGCTTCATGCTAATACTTGTGCTTGCTATAGGAACTCTGATTGGTTTGGATCACTTGGATAAGGAAGATGACCAGCAGAAAAAAATGGTGACAAAACAGCAGCAGAAAGGGGAAACAACTCCTGGAAACAGAGGGAAAAATATAATAATGTTACAGTGAAGGGATTTATCCCCCAGGAAGCTTGGGATGGTGCAGGCATCTGATTGGGTCCAGAAGTCTGGTGGACTCCCCCCCCCATGCCCCCTGAGCCATGCCAGCTGATTACAGGTGTAAATAGTCCATTTACGCCTGTAACCTTGTATATGTGGGCCATTCACAGCACCATTTTGCATACAACTAGATGTGTGCATATTTGTGATTGCCAGTTTTTGCAAAATGGTGCTTTCAGATGGGTCCCAGGTGAGTCTGGGTGGCTGGATGAGCAGAGGAGAGCTCAAGCATGGGTCCAGGGGTGTGTGCGTGAGGGCAGGGGCTGGGCAGACACCCAGAGAGCCCAGATGGGGGGGGGCCATTCATCCCTACTAGAAACATTCTAAATCCCACAAATTTCACTCCATTTTTTTCAGGGTTTCTATTCTGTGAAGCCCTATACTATGGTAGTGTGATGCAAAATTCAACTGCCAGAAAAAACTCATCTTTCTTTTGTTTGCTAAATCCTCATTTTCAAAACTCTCTGTGTTGGAAGCAGCCCCTCTTTGCAGGATCAGGGCTCCAAGGCACCAGTTTGAACATCTTTTCAGGAGTCAGCCAAATGGCTGGACAAATCCACAGACCAACAGTGTGAGTAATACAACTCTAAGGAGTGCAAAGGATATTTGCTAGTAGAGACACAACATCCAAGATCACAGATTTGCTAGTATAAACACAATGTATCATATTTTGAGGCATTTTTTTCCAGTGGGTACTTCGAAGTACTGTTTATTTCACTGCATCCTTTGTCCAGTTAAATATGTCCCTGTGCATTGAATAGGAAGGAAGCCTGCTGACACTGTAGTGGATGCTATGAATCTGAAAAAAAGCACTTCTGACATGTCCGACATAAATTAGTCATATAAAAGGCATCATTGCTAAACTGTCTGAACATAAAACAAAGTTCACTTAATATTACTGAATGAGCTGGCCTGATAAGAGTCCTCTAGCTGTCCTTATTCCATCAGTAACTGAAAGCAGGAAAAGAATTATGGTGGGGAGAGTAGCACAAAGCATTATGTTTCTCAGCCGAGCAGAACCTAGCGGTCCAAACTTAGGATTCAATCCATCACTTCCCAAAGTTCTTTGAAGTTCGTAGGCTGTTTTGCTGTAATAAAAGTTGTTCAATGGATTAACTTGTCATTATGGCTGCACCATTGTTTGCATTGAAGCACGGGCAGTCAAGATGATGCCCATGGGCACCAATATGACTCCAGACACCTTCCTTTGGTGTCCACCAATATGCCTTACACCTCCCAATTTTCATTTTAACAATATTATTTTTACATTTTCTTACTGGCAGCTGAGATTGCTTCAAAGTGAAGTGGGAGCCTCCAGCTGCTGCCATCTTAATTTCCCATGAAAGTCCTATTTGGCCTAATCAATGGATTGCCACTTTAGCATCTGTATCTGAAGCATCTAGGGATCTCTGGTTATGCCTTATTAGGCAAAAACTATGTTTTGTACCTATCAGATGCCACAATGTCTCTTTAAAAAGGACTTGTCTAAGTTGGATAATTGCTGGAGGTATAACGCAGCCAATGCTTCTTTCAGCCATATTTTTTGGCAATGCCCAATAGTTGCCTCTTTGGGGGGAAAGGTTATTATATGGATAAGCTTTGTAGTGGAACATGCTTTAATCTTTACTATGAGCATGCCCTCTTGAATTATCTACATGTTTCCTGGAAGTTAACACACAGTCAGCACAAACTGATTGTCCACACCCTTTTGACAGCTAAAAGACTGATATTACAGCATTGGAAGGATAAACACTCACCTTCTATAATACCCTGGATTGAAGACCTCACAACACTTTCAACATGTGAACTGGTGGCATATACATGAGTTGTATCACCTAGAAACAGAATGCGAATACGTGTGCACCAGTGTAGCTGTTGGTACAACAATGTCCTTTTGCAGACATTCATCACCAGAGAATCATGCCAGTTGTCTCTAAGGAGGATGTGATCAAATATCCACACTCTGCTTTGAGACACCACCTCATATCATGTAACCAGGAATGCATATCGGGAAAGATTCCCTTTACATCATTCAAATCCAGACTTTTAAGAGCAAAGCCCTGGGCCTTGGTGGACGAATCTGACAGTTCTGGTTTCTCCAGAACTTCTGGTTTAATTTGATTAAAAAACAACAACTGTCAAATTCCTTTTTATCCCAAATATAAAGGACATATGAGACATGGAAAAAAATATGTTTAATTGGGGGGGAGATAGATAGATAGATAGATAGATAGATAGATAGATAGATAGATAGATAGATAGATTCAAAATCCAAACTGAAAAAAAATTCTTATTCATCCCTAGGCAGAACCACTCTGAGATATGTTGTGACTCTACTTCTGACTGATCTAACAAAATAGGGAGTAGGGATATCAGAGAAATCTGGTTGCGGGGTGGAGCTCAATGAGTTTTCATCAGCTTGCCCCCCCCCCATACTCTGTCCTGACTTCAACCAGCTGCCCAAATTGTTGTTCCACAATGAATTGGGCCAGCTTGAGAAATTTCTGTATTTTAAAAAAATTGTGGAAATAGACATTTGTGCAACTTTCTGCAGCAATTCGCATAAATTTTGCAAATTGTGGTTGCAATTTGCACAAATCACTTATTTCTGCATTTTTATTTTTATTTTTTTTAAAGGAAAAGGTCCCCAGAATTCAGAGAATACATATGGCTCAGCTCACAAATGCAAACTGAGTCAGGTGTGCTGTGGAAGTCCAGCAAGCCCCCAAAGGACTGGATTTCCTGGTGACAGACATCCCTAACGCACAGCCATCCATTGCAATAATCCAATACATACTAGAAATTGAAAGAGGCATTTAAAAGAGGCATCAGCTGAGAAACGTATGTAAAAGCCAACGTGACAGTGCTTGTACACAACTTTTAATATTTCATGGCATATCAAAGAGGCCTGTGGTAAAAATAAGTCAATTCCAAAACTGAAAATGAGAAAAACAAAATCCCAATGAACACAAATTAACAAAAATCGAGAAGGGCAAGGCCATACTATTGACCTTAGTTGACCCCCATTAGAGGGTAATTACTACATGATCAATATGCCTTATGAATAACTATGGACACAAGTAATCAATGGAAAGTGATAAAAGAAAAAGTAATCAATAAACATTAGAGTCTAGAAGGCAAAGGAAGAGCGCAAACTATCGCCTTCTAAGAGATGCTGAGATTTTGGGCTTTGGAAAGGGCTGCACACAACTTTGGGCAATCTTTTATTTAACCAGGGGAGGGGCCATAGCTCAGTGATAGAGCACCTGCTTTCCAGGCAGAAGGTCTCAGGTTTGATCCTCAGCACTCCTGTCTGAAACCCGGATATCCACTGCCAGTCAGTGCCGACAATGCTAGGTTAGATGGACCAATGGTCTCACTCAGTATAAGGCAGCTTCCTATGTCCCTTCCCCTGCTCCTATTTCTGCTTGGATTAGTTCAAAATTAGCTAACCTATTCCCTCCAAGAAATGGGCAATTGTTCATCTTATTCCAAGACAGCTGAAGATATATCAGGCCCCATTCCCCCCCCAAGTATATAATGGGGGTGTGATCCCTTCCCTTCCTCCCCCCAAAAGCCTCCAGACAGCCACTCCATTGTGAGATTGGGCTTCCAGGTATTTGAGGATAGGATCACAAGTCATCAAGTCTCATAATCCTAACCAAGGAATTGTAACGCTCAGGCACAGTTCTAGTCATCAGACAGCCACGGGTCTCCTCTTGACAGGATCTTGCTGTCCTACTCTTGCCCGGAGGTTTGTTGTTTATTCATTCTGTTGCTTCCGACTCTTCATGACTTCATGGACCAGCCCACGCCAGAGCTTCCTGTCGGCCGTCACCACCCCCAGCTCCCCCAAGGTCAAGTCTGTCACCTCCGGAATATCATCCATCCATCTTGCCCTTGGTCGGCCCCTCTTCCTTTTGCCTTCCACTTTCCCTAGCATCAGCATCTTCTCCAGAGTATCCTGTCTTCTAACTCAAAAAGACTGGCATGGTCCAAGATTGTGACAAGTATAGAGTAGGAAGAGGTATCTTGTGTGTCCAACATCTTTAAGGGCTTTCTAGGTGAAGAGAGCAATCCTATGGCCCCTAGACAGTGTTGGGGGAGGGTAGGATTGTATGGTTTGCTAGCTCTGAGGTCAAAGACAGGGCTCCCACATCAGAGCCAGGAAACCACACTGCCTGCCCATAATCCCTCCCCCCTTGTAGCCAGCACAGAGACAACCATGCTGGCTACCTGTCTGTGGTCAGAAACCTGAATGTGGAGATGGGGAAAAGGGGTCGCTCCTGGGGGTGGGGAAGGGAGGAGGCCAGGGAAGCTGCCTTGTACAGCTTCCTACGCTCACCCCAGCCTCCATCCCTCCCACTCTGACGTGCCGTGGCTAGACAGATGAAATCGCTCAACTAGCAAAAATGTAGGCTGGCTGGAGCACAGAGGCAGGGATCATCTCATTGCTCTGGCTGCCCTGCATTAGGGTCCTTGGCAGCCTCTGACCTCAGAGGCTGCCGACTATGGAGACGGGGTGTCCCTAAAACATTTTGTGCAGGAAGCCAATTCGAATGATGGAGCAGAGCACTGGTGTTATTATTACTATTTTTCTTTATCGCTATTATATTCATTCTTAAATAATGGGGCAATGAACTATCAGTGTCCCGTGCCTATTAGGTTGTGGCACCCTGAACAATCTTGCCAGCCCATTAAGTTGTTGTTGTTAACATCACCAAATACATCACCAAATACATCACCACATCTGTTCTTTGAGCTGCTGGCTAAGCTGTTGTATGCACACTGTCTCCATTAACGTGCACTGTGTATAAATAAATTGGCAGTGTGCCTCAGAGGCCTATCACCCAGAGAGAGAGAGAGAGAGAGAGAGTCTTCTGATGGTCTTACCTTATTCAGCTTCACAATGTCCTTGTGACTGTTAGTACTTCCATTTTACAGATGAGGAATGGAGGCTTAGAAGGTAACTTGGACAAGACACCCACTGAGTCTATAACTGAGTGTAAGGATGGTGCGGGAGCTTGATTGGGTCTGGGAGTCCATCAGACTCCCCCCACCGCCCATGCCCCTGAACTTGGCTTGGTGAGCCATGGCCCCACCCACCAAGGGACCGAGTAGCTGGGTCTTGCTTGGGCTGTCCTCTCATGCCCCCACAGCCACCCATCCTCCATGTGAGCCTCTAATTTAATCTAAGATGGGGCTCTGTCATGAATGAACTGCTCACTGAGCCCTCCAAGGGCTCCCGCTTCCTGGCTCGTGCTGGTGGGCAGCAACGGCACCTCCTTGAGTTCCCACCAAGCTTGGTGAGTCCATCCATCCCTAAGTGAATGGAATTTTAGTGAAGGTCTCCATCTCCAAACCCAAAGATGTCCTAGTCTGATGGCCAATGTTCTTTTCACTTGACAGCACCAGCTCTTAAATGTCACTATTTCTTCTGCTTCCCTTCTCATCCACTCAGAGCCTTTTTGTGATTAATCTGCTATTGCAATCCATCACTTTGCATCTGGACATGAAGAGCAGAATGACACTCGTTTCTGAATAATTTTGCCCCTGGGAATTCATATCACTCTGTCCCACCATTACCCACATTATCTAAATTGCTTTAACATGTTTGTGCACAACTAATGGATAATATTGTAAGAAATAATGCTTTGACATGACATTAATCTAGTTGCAGGTCTTCCATCCCATAATGAATGCAATAATGGCCTTTACGCATCATTTGTTTATATCACTGCACAAGGTGCAATTGGCAAATCATTTTGTGAGACTGACAATACCTTTAGTTTGAGTTAGCTGGTTGTGATTTTTGCTCAACACCTATTGAAACTTATAACCATACTCTCTGTTCAGTGATTCTGGAATAGCATAAAATTGCCTCAGTAACCCTGAAAACTGGAGTCTGTTTATTTATTTCCTTTTATATTTGATTTATCATCCAAGTTATCTGTTTATATTTTGAATGTATTATAGCTTGACTGGAGTTGCACAATGATTTTGATAAATTATTATACTTATTTCTAATTTCCTGTTCAAATAAATAAATAAATTGCTTCAAGAACCCATCCTGCAACTGTCCACACAAAACACCTCCGAGTGCAGCCTGTTAATTTCAATGAGACACAACTAATGATGTTAGGATTGTATTAAATTTTGTTCCCATCAGTCTCCAGATGACCAGAATCTTTCTGAATTGTAATTGTTGCACATTGGTAATCCTAACCATGAGCCCAACTGTTCCTAGTGAACGTCCTGTCCCTCCCTCCACAGGATGTTTTTGACCATCATCAGGTACTTTGCCCCAATCCTGCTGCACCTCTATCTACGTGGTGAAGAAACACAGACATTGCCAACATCGAGTGTGCCTGAAGGGCTGTCAAAGAGATCTAGAAACCTTTGATTTTCATCTTCTCCTTGCCTTCCCATCAAATCTCAACAAAACTGGCAAGAACTAAAGGTCACCCAATTCATCTCATGGGCTCCAGCTGACCCGTACCAGCCAGAGGCAGAAATCTTCAGACTGTGCTGTTTCCAGGTGATATTACTGCACAACACAGGTCAGTTTATTGATTTTTAAAAATGCAGAATTGGGATGGAATGAGACCTAAAAAACCAGACAATCTCAGCAAGACCAAGACTGACAGATCCATCTATCCCTATTCACAACATCACTGGTTTTCCCCAATCATTGCTGTTCTGGTGAATTCATTGAGGATTAGTGCATACGCTGCACTCTTTCCAGAAATTTCCAACTCCACTAAAGTTATTATGGTGTCTTCACATCTTTAAATGTTACTGCATGCAATATTAAGCCAGTTATATTATGATGAGTGCATAAGTGTGTGACCCTTTCCTATAATCTGGCAACTCACCCTCTTTGAATTAAAACTGGGGGTGATAATTTTTCCTTACATGCATGAGAGGTGGGAGGGAAGGTTAAAAAGTGAAAGGAAAATTGCATCATACAAAAGAAGAGCTGAAATGTCCTTGGCACACTCATATTTCACCAAACAGATCAGGTGACAAAATCCCACGATAATTCACTCACCATGACAAAACCCATAATGAGAACAGAAAATTGGGCCAATTCATTCATTCACCTGACATACATTGCAACTCCTAAGATGGTGGAGTTGCAAAAGGGATGAGTTACAGCAGGGAATTAACCCACTCATGTAATAATCTCACATAGTTTTTGACAGGGCTGTGTGTATGTCATACCAAAATAAAAATAAATTCTGCAATCCCAATTCTGCACACATGAAAAAAATGGAATTTGGAAACCTGGATAAATTATTCAGATAGAACAATTTGCATACTATCTCTTATTTTTGCATAGATTAATCTGCATTTTTTCATAATTGACTTTGTTTTTTGTAATCATGGGCAGAGGCAATGAATTATACAGGACAATGATATCCTTCCACACTGGAAATCTTATCCATCCATCCATCCATCCATATGACTTTGTACAGATTTCATCAGATATTGTCAAAACACTTACAAGCATACCTTTTCAATCTCAGGGTCTAGAAACTTGCTTGTTTTATTATTATTTTTTAAGTGAGCTTCTCAAACTCATGACTTCTGCACCCAATGAGACACTGTGTACTTTTTATGTGCTTCTCTAAAATTGAGACATGCACACGAGCCCTGAAGAGATCTTTCTTTTGGCTAGGGCCAAGTTCATGCATAAAGAAGTGGTGAAGCTGTTCCTGGACTGTACCACTTCAGATTGCAACTGGAGGATCACATATTTGAAAGCTTTCCTAAGGGGGGGCATTGTATAACGATGACAATGACATCTCTCGCAGTCGAATCTAGGCTGGAATTTTCTTCTTGACTTCTAGCTTTCTATGTGCAGGGTGCTTTTCTACCTTTCTTTCTTTCTTTCTTTTCTATGGAGGGGGACATGGATTTAGTTCAAACTGCCTACAAATGGTGATTAGCACTGTAACACTAATGACATCAACAATCCATTTGGCATTGCACATGTGACAATGCATTATGGGGAACAATGCATTATGGGGGAAAATGGTGGCCTGGGCCATTGGTAGCAGCTCCATTGGCTCTTCTGCTAGCTGAGTAATTAAGGGCACAATTCTATGGATGTTCAGTCAGAAAAAAAGTCTTATAAGCCCTTTCCAGCCCTACTATACTATGAGTCTATGATTCATCCCTCCAGTCAGCCATGCTGGCCGGGGCACGCTGGGAATGGTAGGACTTTTTTCTATCCAAACATGCATAGGATCACATCCTTATTTTAATTAGAGATGTATGGACTGTGTAAAATTCCGTCCCATCAGTGTCTCGCAGATTGTTGGGTGCATTTCATTCTGCAGTCCACTCATTGAGGGAATCTGATTTTTCTTCTAGTTCCCAAATTTGTGCAAATCAAATTCACAGGTGCACACATTTGCATGTGCAAAAATGTGCAAATTCCCATAAAATGTGCATTTCCAGCATTAGCAGATGAGGGGAAAGTGCATTTTGGCTGTTTGCTTGCTTGCTTGTTTGTTTTTAATGTTTTGTATTTTTCTGTGACGAAATTTGCAGACAATTTGGGAAAGTTAGAAAACCTGTCGGCAAGTCCGTGGAATCTGCCCAACAGTGGTAAAGTCCGTCCACTGTGGAATCCGTGGGTCCCTTTCATGAAAATCTGAACTCATCTGGTTCCATTGCAGATTTCTCCAACATCCCTAATGGCTTGTCTAATGCAGGGGTGGGGGAAATCAGGAGGTCAGATTCAGTCTTGGAGAAGGTCTAGAGGGCCAGATCCCAGTAGTGAGTGGGGGTGAAGACAAAAGTGGGTGGGGCCAAAGCTTAAAAGTGCTTTTAAAACTTAAAGTGGGGAAGCTTCAAGGTGCTTAAAAAAACTTAGCATGTACACACACCATTCATGCTTACTCAGAAGTTATGGTGCATTAAGAGTCATAACTCTATGTGCACGTGCGCGCACACACACACATCTCTACTCAGACGAAAGGTACATCAAGCAACAATCAGAGGCACAAAGAGATGGTATACATGTCTACTTGGAAGTAAGCAACAGCAGCCATAGAGTAATGCATTTGCTCTGCAGAAGTAAGCCACAATTAAAAGAATGAGCACAGAAAGGTAAGCGCACAGAAAGCAAAGTGGAGTACTTTAAATTCTAGGCAGCAAAGTTCTCCCCACTACAAGCTTGCTCATAATCATGTGCAGAAGCATAGCTGTAGAGTTCGTACATGTGTTTTTTAAAAAGCATTCTTCACAGCTTTAGAAATTGTACCTATGATGGCACAAGGTTTTACTTGCTATGAATTATTTGAAGTATTTCAAAATGTCCCCAGGAAAAAAAACACAAAAACAAAAACAAGCACTTCTTAACAAGTGAATGGACACAGGAGGCCTTGATGAACTTGAATATTGATGGTATCACTGGGTTGCTCCGGAAAGGCCCGAGGTTGCCTGAAGTCAGCGGGTTGCAGGAACATAGTCACGTTTAGCCCCACATGCTCTGGCTTCTTCCAAAGTTTTTTAGAGGGACATGAAGTTAGCAAGACAAAACAAGCCAGAACATGTGGGAAAGATCAGGACGCATTCTAGTCAGTATACATCAATGGGCAAAGAAAGGAACAAAGAAGAAAACAAAGGGGAAAATGAAGCCCTGGTCCAAATGGCACTGTGCACATCAAAGCAGAAAAGTAAGGGGAGGGGGTGTAATGATGGGAAGGGGGCATCCCCACCCTGGAAAGATTGGGCGGGGGGTTCAGTTGGGAACCACAATGAGTAGATGAGGCCTGTGGACCATTGTTTGAACACCCCTGGTCTAATGTCATAAGCGATCTCTCCCTTTCACCCCTTGCTTTCCCCCACAAAAGTGGTTGCGAGAAGCTCTGACTCAGATCTATAGCAATATTATAATACATGGATAATAATCCCCAATTCTTCCCAACCTCAGCATAGTTTATATACATGAGAAACCTACCACAAAATATAAATATGTTCCTAACTCTTTTTATTGTTGGCCCAAATGAGGGTCCTTCTACTAGATAGATTTGTCGGTTATAGCTGCTTTGTAATCACAGGTAGAAAAACTCCAGTGAGGGGGTGGAAGGCACCAAGAAGCCATGGAATGACCTCTGCCACCACATGTCACATTGCATCAAATTGGCTATTGCTGTGCCATGCACTGACAGTACATTACGTGATGAGATTTGACATAATTTGGAGGAAAATATGGAGAGAAAATATAACCTTTCCTGACATGCATTACATTAAAGCATCAATAGCTTGAAGAACTGATAACACTTCTATCTTTTTGGGGGAATTAGGCTCCAGAGAAGGACTCTTAGGGAGTGGGTGAATACAGATGCTGGGTGAAAGGTGTCCCCCAGGGTAATAAGGCAGATATTCTATTCACTTTCAAGGATACTTCCTGGATTGCAATTTTTATTTGATTTTATCCGCAGCATTTCCCACCACTGTTAAGATCTCACCAGATGCACATTAATGCAAACAGCTTGATTCACATCTGCTTTAGCACGGGATTAGGTCTATATGGAAATTTCACATCGGTCATATTTCATGCTGAAATTCAACACATAAAATGCAAGAGGAATTTTCAGAGAATGCTCTACTGAGAGGCAAACTATCCATTAAAAAAAAAAAGGATGTGAAAAGTATCACTTCAGGTTGCTGGTTGTGGGAGGAGTTGGAGGCACGTTGAATGTTCCCACTTGCCAAAGTTCCCTGAATATAGAAAATCAGCACATCAGGGAAAAACTAAGGGTGGATTATTCTCTCTGACATGATTTCTTTGAGAAATCATGGAGGATGGGTGTCCTCCACTTGTATCTTGGAAGAACCAGCTCTCACTTTAGCCTTCTCTGATATCCCAGTTGTGTCTCCTTGGACTACTTCTATAACCCCATCATTGCACATTGTCTTGGATGACTCCATGTTAAGACAAGACTTCCATGTAGAATTGCCTGGTTTGGGATGCTGCCAGGAATGTCAAAATCCAGGAGCCTTGCTCACTCCCCACCTCAAATTTAACCCACTAGAGTGGCTAGTCCCTATGGCATGTGCTTCACAGCCATTGACAGCAAAAGTAAAGCTTTGAGTGGCTGGCTGGCAGCACCACACAGAAATGTGATTGGGCTGGAACTGCTGCAAGAAGCCACTTCATTGGTTAGAAGTGTCCCCTGGAGAATCTTGGCAGCGCAAAGCATAATTAATACACTACTGGTGCAAAGCTGGAGCAGGGCCCAGATGTGGTTGGCTGTTTGGCCCCAGTTTGTGTGATTACAATATAAATTGTCAACAGGCAGCTGCTAGAAAAGCAAGAGCCAACTCCAGGGCCCGTTGCTTCATTGCAGAGAGATTAAGCATGTAGGGGAAGAACCTTAGGACAGAGCACCATATGGGGGCCCTCAAGGTACAATGGGTGAGTCCAGTTCTTGCCACAAGAACCATATAGAGTAATAAAGGAAGTGGCAGAAGAACTCTCAGAACCACTGTCTATTATCTTTGAGAAATCATGAAGGACAGGTGAAGTGCCAGATGACTGGAGGAGGGCTAATGTTGTCCCTATCTTCAAAAAGGGTAAAAGGAGGAACCTGGTAGGGATGGCGGAGAATTTCTCCCCGAAACTTTGGGGGGCCGAGCGCCAACGTGTTTGGCCCCCCGAACAAGTTTCGGGGAGAAATTCTCCGCACCCCCCGCCCCCACACCCCCCCGGGACGGGACTTACCTTTGCCGAATGTCCCTCCCGGCAGCGGGTCCGGCCGGCGGTTCGGCGGGTGTTCGTGCAGGGCGGGAGCGGCAGCCGGTCTTTCGACCGGCTGCCGCTGCCGCCATTGCAATAAAAGAAAAAAAAAACGCCCCCTGATAGGCTACGTGACGATTAACGTAGCCTATCATGGCTAGATTTGCAAAGTCATCCGTGATAGGCTACGTGACTATTTACGTAGCCTATCACGGGTGACTTTAATTTTTTTTTTAAAAAAGCGCGTACGGATAATGGCGGCCCCCATAGGGAGCCGCCATTCCCATTCCTTATTTGGTCGCTGTAGTCTACGTAAATATTTACGTAGACTACGGCGAAAATAAGGGCAATGCTATTTGCGTTGCCCTTATTTTTGCCGTAGTCTATGTAAATCTTTATGTAGACTACAGCGACCAAATAAGGAACGCGAATGGCGGCTCCCTATGGGGGCCGCTATTAGCGGACGCGCTTTTTTTTTTTTTTTAAGTCACCCGTGATAGGCTACGTGACGATTAACGTAGCCTATCATGGCTGAATTGCAGATCTAGCCGTGATAGGCTATGTTAATCGTCACGTAGCCTATCACGGGGGCGTTTTTTTTTTTTTTTAAGACTTTGGAGTTCGCGGCCGGGCGAGGTGGGAAGCCTCCTCCCTGGCCTGAATTTCGGCCGGGGCAAGGCGGGAAGCCTCCCCCCCCCGGTCTGAACTTCACGGGGGGAGCAGCGAAGCGCCTCCCCCCACCGTGAACAAGCTTCGACGACAGGTAAGTGACTTTCGTCTACCCCTAGAACCTGGGAACTACAGACCAGTCAGTCTGACATCAATCCCTGGGAAAATTCTGGAGCAGATGATAAAGCAATCAGTCTGTAAGCACCTTGAAAACAATGCAGTAATTACTCGAAGCCAACATGGATTTGTCAAGAACAAATCCTGCCAGACAAATCTGATCTCATTTTTTGATCAAGTAACTTCCCTTGTGGACTGTGGGAATGCTGTCGACATCATATACCTCGACTTCAGCAAAGCTTTCGACAAAGTGCCCCATGATCTCCTGATGAGCAAACTAGCTCAAAGTGGGCTAGATGACACAACGATCATGTGGATCCACAGTTGGCTGCAGAATCGGACTCAAAGAGTGCTTATCAGTGGGATCTTCTCAAACTGGGGAGAGATAATGAGTGGGGTACCACAGGGCTCAGTCCTGGGCCCAGTGCTCTTCAACATTTTTATTAAGAACTTGGAGGAGGAGGTGCAGGGAATGCTGATCAAATTTGCAGATGACACAAAATTGGGCAGGATAGGTAATACCTTGGAAGACAGAAACAAAATTCAAAGTGATTGTGATAGACCGGAGCGCTGGGCAGAAAACAACAGAATGACATTTAATAGGGAAAAATGCCAAGTTCTGCACCTAGGAAAAAGAAACCAAATGCACAGTTACAAGATGGGGGATACGTGGCTCAACAACACTACAAGCGAGAAGGATCTTGGAATTCTTGTTGATCACAAGCTGAATAGGAGCCAGCAATGTGATGTGACTGCAAAAAAGGCAAATGCTATTTTGGGCTGCAATAATAGAAGCATAGCTTCCAAATCCTGGGAAGTACTAGTTCCCCTCTACTCAGCACTGATTAGGCCTCATCTGGAGTACTGTGTCCAATTCTGGGCACCACACTTTAAGAACGTTGCAGACAAGCTGGAGAGGGTTCAGAGGAGGGCAACAAAGATGATCAGGTGACTGGAAACAAAGCCCTGTGAGGAGAGATGGAAAGAACTGGGCGTGTTTAGCCTTGAGAGGAGAAGACTGAGTGAAGATAGGATAGCACTCTTCAAGTACTTGAAAGGCTGTCACAGAGAGGAAGGCCAGGATCTCTTCTTGATCATCCCAGAGTGCAGGACACGGAATAATGGGCTCAAGTTACAGGAAGCCATATTCTGGCGGAACGTCAGGAAAAACATCCTGACTGTTAGAGCAATATGACAATAGAACCAATGAGCTAGGGAGGTGGTGGGCTCTCCCACACTGGAGGCATTCAAGACGAGGCTGGACAGCCATCTGTCAGGGATGCTCTGACCTGGATTCCTGCATTGAGCAGGGGGTTGGACTCGAAGGCCTTGTAGGCCCCTTCCAACCCTACTATTCTATGATTCTATGATAGTTTGCTATTGGCACTGAGTTTTTGACCTGGGGTAGCATTTGAATATGCAATCTTCTATGTAACTGCTGATGGGAGTCGAGCAGATAAAGTTGCCTTCAGAATACATTTGTGCATGCAGGTACATGTACAGTATGTGCCTGGGAACAAGTACAGAGGGTGTTAATATTTTTTAACCCTTTCAGAGTCAAGGTGAAATGCTGGGACATCTTACATAGGCCTTCAAGGGGCCAAAATAGTTCCCATCATCCTGGAGGTTTAGGCAAGTGACCTCATAGTCACTCCATGCAGGCCTGCCACACCATAAACACTGATCATGTCCCAGGAACATCCAAAGCATCACTGAACTCAGTGCTTGTCCTGTTATGCACCATAACCTCTTTCTGCTCTTCTCCATCATTCATAAGTATCATAAAGTGGAAATTGGATGACAGGAAGGTTCCAATCCATACCGGGAAGATTTAGGGTACGGAAATTCTTCCTCACACACTGATGACATCATTGGACATGTAAAGAGGCTTAGTAAGTAATCATATGTAACCCAGAAAAACTGCACTGATTTTCAGATATTCAATGTACATTTGGTTAATTAATCATCTCCCCCCCATAATAATTACAAATAAGACTGGGAAGGAGTACATATCGCTAATAAAAAAAAGAACAGATTACTACTTTGTCTTAACTGCTTCCCTATTGTCTTACAGATAGCTCACTATAGAGAAAGGCCATACCTCACTGTTAGAGCACATACTTTCAGCTTTGCATGCTAAAAGTCCAGAGTTACTACCTGGCACCTCCAATTAAAAGGATTTCAGAGAACCTAGCTGTGAAATACCTCTCCCTTCGTCTGGGAACTGGGAAATGCCACTAGAAGATAGAGTTACATTGGACTACTTCCTGGAGTAGTGAAGAAGGAGATGGAGATGGAGATGGAGATGGAGATGGAGAAGGAGAAGGAGAAGGGGAAGGGGAAGGGGAAGGGGAAGGGGAAGGGGAAGGGGAAGGGGAAGGGGAAGGGAGGGAAGGAAGGAAGGAAGGAAGGAAGGAAGGGGAAGCATGGCTTTCTCGAATATAAAGATTAATGTGTTCAATATAGGGATGTATGAAAGTCAATTACCTTTTTGACGGGGTGATTCGCGATGGGGGGGAGGCGCTCCGCACCTCTCCCCAAAATCCTAATCCGGCTGGCTCTGCTCCGCGGAGATTCCGCAGAGCCGCTGGCCAGGGCCGCCCGCAGCTGGACATCCGGCCGCTGGGAAGCCTTCTGGGAAAAAATAAAAACTGTGTATGCAAATGGCGGCGGCTACGGCGACCGCCATTTGCGTTCCCTTTTTATAGCTGTTTTAGCCTATGTAAATATTTACATAAGCTATTACAGTGAAAAAAAGGGGAACGCAAATACGGTAGTGGGCGCCATTTGCGTTCCTTTTTTTCCCGCCGTTTTAGCCTACGTAAATATTTACATAAGCTATTATGGCGGGGGAAAAAAGGAATGCAAATTGTGCCCACTAGGCTATTTGTGTTCCCCTTTTTTTCACCGTAATAGCTTATGTAAATATTTATGTAGGCTAAAATGGCAAAAAAAAGGGAATGCAAATGGCGGCCACTGTAGCCGCCGCCATTTGCATACGTTGTTTTGTTTTGTTTTTGCTTGCTGTGATAGGCTACGTAAGTATTTACGTAGCCTATCAAGGCAAAGGCAGCTATGCAAATGGCATGGTGGCTGCCATTTGAGTCCGCAGCAGCCAGCCAAGAGACCAGCTGCTGCTGCTGCTGCCGCCGCTGAAGCCGCCACCACCGGAACATCCGCCCCAGGTAAGCTTCGTCCCGGGGGGGATTCTGAGGGGGAGTGGGGGGTAGGAGGCTGTTCAGCCATGGGTTTCGGGGGGCTGAATGCCAGTGCATTTGGCCTCACTGAAATCCGTGGCGGAATTCTCCGCCATCTCTAGTTCAATTAGGGATGTACAAAAGTCACTTACCTGGTCTCACAGCTTGCTTTGCGGTGGGGGGGAGGCACTTCGCTTCTCCCCCTGAAGTTCAGGCCGGGGGGGGAGGCTTTCTGCCTCACCCAGCCGAAATTCAGGCCGGGGGGGAGGATTCCTGCCTCGCCTGGCCGAAATTCAGGCCGGGGAGAAGCGCTCCGTCTCCCCGGCCGCGAACTTCAAAAGAAAAGTAAAAAAAAAAAAGCCCCGTGATAGGCTACGTAATGATTTACGTAGCCTATCATGGCTAGATCTGCAAAGTCACCCGTGATAGGCTATGTTAATCGTCACGTAGCCTATAACGGGTGACTTAAAAAAAAAAAAGCGCGAACGCAAATGGCGGCCCCCATAGGGAGCTGCCATTCGCGTTCCTTATTTGGTCCCTGTAGTCTACGTAAAGATTTACGTAGACTACGGCGAAAATAAGGGCAACGCAAATCTTGGTGAGGCCGAATGCCAGTGCATTCGGCCTCACCAAGATCCGTGGCGGAATTCTCAGACATCCCTAGCCCAAAGGACACTCAGCTGTGGATTTGTCTGGTGGTGAAAAGAAAGTCTGATGCTGTAAAGAACAATATTGTTTAGGAACCTGGATTGTAAGATCAATGAATCAAGGTAAGCTGGAGGGGGTCAAACATGAGATGGCAAGATTGAACATCGACATTTTGGGAATCAGCGAACTCAAATGGACAAGCATGGGCGAATTTAATTCAGGTGACCATTATATCTACTACTGTGGGCAAGAATCCCTTCGAAGAAATGGAGCAGGAATCATAATCAACAAAAGGGTGGGAAAAGCAGTACAAAGGCAAACCATTCAACATCACAGTAATTCAAGTCTATGCTCCAACCACTGAGGCCAAAGGAGCTGAGGTTGATCGGTTTAATGAAGACCTACAACATCTTCTAGAACTAACACCCAAAAAAGATGTCCTCTTCATCATAGGGGATTGGAATGCTAAAGTAGGAAGTCAAGAAATCACCAGGATAACAGGCAAGCATGGCCTTGGTGTGCAAAATGAAGCAGGACAAAAGCTAATAAAGTTTTGCCAAGAGAACACGCTGATCATAGCAAACATGCTTTTCCAACAGCACAAGAGGTGACTCTACACATGGACATCACCAGATGGTCAATATAGAAATCAGATTGATTATGTCCTTTGCAGCCAAAGATGGAGAAGCTCCATACAGTCAGTAAAAACAAGACCTGGAGCTGACTGTGGCTCAGATCATGAGCTGCTTCTTGCAAAATTTTGGCTTAAATTGAAGAATGTATGGAAAACCACTAAACCATTCAGGTATGACCTAAATCATATCCCATATGAATATACAGTGGAGGTGATGAATAGATTTAAGGGATTAGAGCTGATAGGCAGAGTGCCTGAGGAACTATGGACGGAGGTCCGTAACATTGTTCAGGAGGCAGCAACGAAATCCATCCCAAAGAAATGCAAGAAAGCGAAGTGGCTGTCTGATGAGGCTTTACAAGTAGCTGAGGAAAGAAGGGAAGCGAAAAGCAAGGGAGAAAGGGGAAGATATATCCAACTGAATGCAGAGTTCCAGAGAATAGCAAGGAGAGACAAGAAGGCCTTCTTAAATGAACAAGGCAAAGAAATCGAGGAAAACAATAGAATGGGAAAGACTAGAGATCTCTTCAAGAAAATCGGAGATCTCAAGGGAACGTTTTGTGCAAAGACGGGCATGATAAAGGACAAAGAAGGCAGGGACCTAACGGAAGCAGATGAGATTAAGAAGAGGTGGCAAGAATACACAGAAGAGCTATACAGGAAAGATCGTAATGTCCCTGATAGCCATGATAATGTGGTCACTGAACTTGAGCCGGACATCCTCGAGAGTGAAGTCAAGTGGGCCTTAGGAAGCATTAGTAACAACAAAGCCAGTGGAGATGACAGTATTCCAGCTGAGCTATTTAAAATCCTAAAAGATGATGCTGTTAAAGTGCTGCACTCAATATGCCAACACATT
The DNA here is from genome assembly GCF_057233095.1 of Heloderma suspectum. Lineage (NCBI taxonomy): Eukaryota > Metazoa > Chordata > Lepidosauria > Squamata > Helodermatidae > Heloderma > Heloderma suspectum. The sequence goes on from NC_139459.1 coordinate 11,650,209, forward strand.
TGGAACACTCAGCAGTGGCCACAAGACTAGAAAAGTTCAGTTTACCAATTCCAAAGAAGGGCAATGCCAAAGAGTGTTCAAACTACCGTACAATTGCGCTCATTTCACATGCCAGCAAGGTTATGCTCAAAATCCTACAAGCTAGGCTTCAGCAGTATGTGAACCGAGAACTACTGGAAGTACAAGCTGGGTTTCGAAGAGGCAGAGGAACTAGAGATCAAATCGCCAATGTTCGCTGGATCATGGAGAAAGCAAGAGAATTCCAGAAAAACGTCTATTTCTGCTTCATTGACTACGCTAAATCCTTTGATTGTGTGGATCACAACAAACTGTGGCAAATTCTTCAAGAGATGGGGGTAGCAGACCACCTTACCTGTCTCCTGAGAACCCTCTACAACGGACAAGAAGCAACAGTAAGAACCGGACATGGAACAACCGATTGGTTCAAAATTGGAAAAGGAGTATGACAAGACTGCATATTGTCACCCTGCTTATTTAATTTATATGCATAGTACATCATGAGAAATGCCAGGTTGGATGAATCACAGTTCGGAATTAAGATTGCCGGGAGAATTATCAACAACCTCAGATACGCAGACGATACCACCCTAATGGCAGAAAGCAAAGATGATGTAACGAGCCTCTTGTTGAGGGTGAAAGAGGAGAGTGCAAAAGCTGGTTTGAAACTCAACATTAAAAAAATGAAGATCATGGCATCTGGCCCCATCACTTCCTGGCATATGGAAGGGGAAGAAATGGAAGCAGTGACAGATTTTATTTTCTTGGGCTCCAAGATCACCGCAGACGGTGACTGTAGCCATGAAATTAAAAGACACTTGCTCCTTGGGAGGAAAGCTATGGCAAACCTAGACAGCATAGTAAGAAGCAGAGACATCACCTTGCTGACAAAGTCCGTCTAATCAAAGCTATGGTTTTCCCAGTAGCAACGTATGGCTGTGAGAGCTGGACTATAAGGAAGGCTGAGTGCTGAAGAACTGATGCCTTCGAACTGTGGTGCTGGAGAAGACTCTTACGAGTCCCCTGGACTGCAAGGAGTTCAAATCAGTCCATCCTAAAGGAAATCAACCCTGAGTGCTCATTGGAAGGACAGATACTGAAGCTGAAGCTCAAATATTTTGGCCACCTAATGCGAAGAGAAAAGTCACTGGAAAAGACCCTGATGCTGGGAAAGACTGAAGGCAAAAGGAGAAGGGGACAGCAGAGGATGAGATGGCTAGATAGCATAATGGATGCAATGAATATGAACTTGAGCACACTCCGGGAGAGAGCGGAGGACAGGAAGGCTTGGCGTGCTATGGTCCATGGGGTCACGAAGAGTCGGACACAACTTAACGACTGAACAACAACAACATTTGCTAAGCCCTGTGCTTGCTAGATTTGATCGGCTTTATTCATCCACTTCTGCTAACTCTATTGATGAACCAACTCAGTCTCATAGAGTTTTATATGTTTATAAAGGCTGGGCATGAAGACAATAGCATCTCCCATTCTTGCTCCCTGGGAAGTGATAGTCAGAGGAATACTGCCTTTAAATCTGGGGATATATATATAGATAAATGAGTGAATGAATGAGTGATGGAATGAATACCAGCCAACACATGGGATGAGGTCCAAGAAAAATTAGTGGCAATTAAGACCCTTTAAAATCAATGGGATTTGCATTTGTCATGAGTAAGTCATATTCTCTTGCTTTCAAAAGGGCTTATGGTGCAATCCTATGCATGTTTAGACAGAAAAATGTCCTACATCTCCCAGCATTCCCCATCCAGCATGGTTAGCTGTGGAATGCTGGGAGTTATAAGACTTTTTCTGTCTAAACATGCATAGGATTGAATCTTAAGTCATCGTAACTAACTTTGGTTGATTGTGCACATGAACTCTCTTTTGCCATTTATTTCCTGTATGATGCAGTCTTTGAAATATGTAGGTTGCACTAATGTTGTCTATAAGAGAATGAGTGTTACTTAATGATAAGACCCAGGTTAAGCTCTACATTAAGATGCAGATAGAGATTGTGTGTGGTATTAGACAATCAATGTCCCCCACATGGATTCTAATTAATATTATGGCTGAAGGGGAAATGTAACTCATAAAACGTATTCATCCAAGTTCTCACTGCCTCGGAGCTGAACAAATAAATGTGGCTGAAATTCCATCATCAAAATACTTCAGGCACTTTCAGCCACTTGCTTTTGCCATAAAAAAGAAGAGCCATTTACTTCATTCCATTTTGAATGTAGTTGCTGTGAGAGGTTGGTTGCCCTGAAGTCTTTATCCCTTGGACAGCAGAGCAGTTTGCTGGCTCTGTTGCCACAAAATAGCTTCAAAATCAGAAATCATTCAACAGAATTTCTGGGAGAGCCAACTTTATTTGAGCAAATAAAATCGGAGTTAGAGAACGGGAGATGCAGATCACAGTTGAGTCAAAAGCTGCCTCTGTGGCATAAAGTACAATCCTGTACATGTTTACTCAGAATTAAGTCCCACTGAGTTCAATGGCACTTACTCCCTGATGAGTGTCCATTGGACTGCAGCCTTAGAGCACAAATGATGTGCTCTAAGCTTCTCAACTCCATAAGTAACGTTCACAGCAAATTTTGGCTAACGTAAGATTCTAAAGCACATTTGGAGGTTTCTGCTTGGGCTGCAGAAGAAGTGATGTGGGAAGAAGCACCATGGACTAACAACAAAGAAGGGGGAGGCAAGCTCCAGAGCTTAAAAAAGCAAAACTTACTGTGTTCTACACATTTCGGAATGCCTCCTCCTTCAGGAGCTGTTAAAACCATTCAGTCTCTTGTTCTAAAATGAACAGTAATTCTTTTCTTTGGATGCTTGCACATGCTACTCCTAAAGTAATAGGATTTAGAAGCAGTGTGTGCAAGCATCCAGAGGAAAGAACACCTGTTCATTTTAAAGTAAGAGACTGAACGGCTTTAAACAGATCCTGAAGAAGAAGACATTCCGAAACGTGTAGAGTTAAAAAAAAAAAAAATGCTTTTGTGAACACCGGAGCCTGCCTCCCCCTTCTTTGTGGTTTCTGCTTGGGGCAAACATCTGGGGAAAAAAATCAAGCCAACCAGAGTCATTTCATTATGTTGAGTGAAATTCTTCAGGAATCTCAGTGCACCTCTGCTCCTAAGATACATTATCAGCTGCTCCCTACTCATGGGGGATAGAATCACACAGTGTCACCAATAAGTGTTGGGTTTTACAGTTACCAAGAAAAAATCAAGTATCTATTTGAAGAGTACCAGCAACTGTACCAAGTCCACAGTTACCATTGTGGTGTGCAAGATGCCAAAAATCTAGCTTATCCAACAAGATATGGCCATTGTTGTAGTGGAACCAGGGTTCACAGGGAGACACCACCAGCACTCTTTTATTAGCAGGGTATTGACATCATCTGCCAGCCACCTCCCCTTAGACTTCTTGGTTCCCTCTAAGCTTAGCTGCAATTCTTTAAGGCCCTTCTCATTTGCCCATCTGTGAGAGCAGTCAGGTGGGTGATCACATGTGAGAGGGCCTTCTCTGCAGTGGCCCCACACCTTTGGAAGAAGCTCCCATCAGAGGTCCGCCATGCTCTGTCATTGCAGACTTTTAGGAATGCCTTGAAAACATAGTATTTTACCTTGGCCTTCTTGTGATATGATTGCTATTGTTGCTGGTACTGCTGTTTGTTTGTTTCTATACTGCCCAATGGGACCGTGGTGGCTTAGTGGTTAAGATGCTGAACTGCAGACTGGAAGGTCAGCAGGTCAGCAGTTCAAGACCCGAGTGCCGCGTGACGGAGTGGGCTCCCATCTTCGGTCCCAGCTTCTGCCAACCTAGCAGTTCGAAAGCAAGAAATTGCAAGTAGATAAATAGGTACCGCCTTGGCGGGAAAGGTAACAGCGTTCCGTGCACCTCGGTGTTCAGTCATGCCGGCCACATGACCACGGAAGCATCTTCGGACAGTGCTGGCTCTTCGGCTTAGAAACGAGGATGAGCACCGCACCCTAGAGTCGGACACGATTGGTTGGGGACACCTTTTTATACCACCCAATAGCTGAAGAACTATTGTAAATAAATAAATAAAAATAAGAACCTCTCTGAAATGGGATTTGGCCATCAAGCTGAAAGAGCTTCAACACCCCTGGCTGAAATGATTGTCATAGGAAGTCACACCCCAACTTGCCAAACATTATGAGAATTGTCTAGGGATGGCGGAGAATTCTGCCATGGATTTTAGTGAGGCCGAATGCACTGGCATTCAGCCCCCTGAAACCCGTGGTGGAACGGCCTCCCACCCCCACCCCCCCAAGGAATCCCCCCCGGGACGAAGCTTACCTGGGGCAGATGTTCCGGTGGCAGCAGCTCCTGCAGCGGTGGTGCGGCGGCGGCTGGTCTCTCGGCCAGCTGCTGTGGACTCAAATGGCAGCTGCCATAGCGGCCACCATTTGCATCTGGCCAGGCTGCCATGATAGGCTATGTAAGTATTTACATAGCCTATCACTGCAAAGGCAGCCACACAAATGGCGGCCACCATGCCATTTGCATAGCTGCCTTTGCCGTAATAGGCTACAAAAATACTTAGTAGCCTATCACATCAAGCTAAAAAACAACAACAGCGTATGCAAATGGCAGCGGCTACGGTGGCCGCCATTTGCGGTCCTTTTTTTTCGCCGTAATAGCTTACGTAAATATTTACGTAGGCTAAAACGGCGGGAAAAAAAGGAACACAAATAGTGCCCACTACGCTATTTGCGTTCCCCTTTTTTTCACCGTAATAGCTTATGTAAATATTTACATAGGCTAAAACAGCTAAAAAAAGGGAACGCAAATGGCGGCCACCATAGCCGCCGCCATTTGCGTACACTGTTGTTTTTTTTCCCGGAAGGCTGCCCAGCAGCCGGATGTCTGGCTGTGAGCAGACCCGGCCAGCGGCTCTGTGGAATCTCCATGGGGTGGAGCCGGCTGGATTAGGATTTTGGGGGGAGGGGCAGAGCCCCTCCCCCCTACTGCGAATCACCCCATTGAAAAAGTGACTTTCATACATCCCTAGAATTGTCCCTAAGTGGCACATATAAAATACGTATATAAAAAGCACACAAACAGGAAGGATTTTGCAGGTGGTGGTGGGGGGAGATGAGCGTAAAGCCATTGGCATTTCTGGGTGGCACCACCAGAGAGGGGAGGGGCTTACCAGTCATTTTCGGCTGAGGGGACCCTCCCTTCTTCCTCTTCAATGTACTGCTCCCTCCCACCCACCCTGTATGCAGTGTGGGTTATACTGGTCATCCTTTTGGGGGCTGAGTAGGAATTTTTGGATCATACTAGGATTGGCTTTGTCAATGCGTCTTTTTGCCTACTTCACACTGTAAGTGGGGTTTGGGAGTTTATTTTAGGGATGTCAGAGAATTTTGCCACGAATCTCGGGGAGGCATTCGAAATCGGTGGCGGAACGGTCTGCCCCCCCACCCCCCCCGGGATGGGACTTACCTTGGGCGGAACTTCCTGGCGGCAGCGGCTCTGGTGGTGGTTCGGCAGCAGTGCGGCGGCAGTGCAGCGGCGGTGTGGTGGCGGGGCGGCGGCGGCGGCTGCGGCGGCCGGTCTTCCGACCGGCTGCCACCGCCACCATTTCCAGTAAAAAAACCAAAAAAACAAAAAAACGTGATAGGCTACGTAAAGATTTATGTAGCCTATCACAGCTAGATTTTTAAAGAAGACCGTGATAGGCTACGTAAATGTTTACGTTGCCTATCACAGTTGATTTAAAAGAAGAAGAAAAACGCGCATACGCAAATGGTGCCTATGGGCACCTCCATTTGCGTTCCTTATTTTGGCACGTCTTAGTCTATGTAAACATTTACGTAGACTAAGACGGTGAAAATAAGGGGAATGCAAATAGCATAGATGCGCCAAAAAACGTGCCAAAAGACGTGCCAAAAAAATAGCGTAGACGCGCCAAAAAGACGTGCCAAAAAAAGGAACGCAAATGGCGGCGCCCATGGGCACCGCCATTTGCATACGCATTTTTTTTCTTCTTTTAAATCAGCTTTGATAGGCTATGTAAACATTTACGTAGCCTATCATGGCTGTCTGCAGGGACGCAAACAGCAGCGGCTATGGCCGCCGCCATTTGCGTCCCTGCTAGCCAGCGGCCAGATGTCCGGCCGCTGGCTGTGCCAGCCGGTGGCTCCACAGAATCCCTGTGGAGTGGAGCCGGCCGGCCAGAATTTCGGGGGGGAGGGACAGAGCGCCTCCCCCCCCACGAATGTCATCCGTTGAAAAGGTAAGTGACTTTCGTACATCCCTAGTTTAGGTTGCTTCAGTTTTATTTAATCACTTAGGCTGATTGGACACATTTAAATAGGTGGTTATGTGCAGGCACCTTTGGTGGGTTATAGGGTTGGTAAACATTTGGACCACCATTTCAGGTGACTCATAAGGCCTGAAGCTTCCAGCTCAGGGTTTTGCGACCCCAGATGGAAGATCGGGATTATCTTTGAGGCCAACTCTCCTCCCCCACTCAAGAGTTTTGTGGCCCAAGGGATATGTGTGACAGTTTTCTCTGTCTGAAAACTGGAGAGTCCTGAGGGGTGGTGATCAAAGATGCCACTCTATGGGCATCAAATGTCTCAAAGTCAACCAGTACAATGCAAGGTTACTCTGGCTTAGAGAACATGCCCGCTTAGTTTCCCTTTCGCAAATCAGAGCATTGTCAATAAATGTGGCCCAAAGTTTATATCAACTACTTGTGTCTCGACTCTTTCTCCTCCCCGCCCTTTCACCCACAAATTGCTTTGGCAACCTTACTTCTGGCAATCCTATTATAATATTTGAATACATTTCTTCCATTCAGTCTTTGCGTCAGTATTTTTAAACATCGGGTATAATTGTAATTTCTATCAATTATATAAGGCTTTTCTCCTCTCTCTCTCTCTCTCTCTCTCTCTCTCTCATTCATTCAATAGAGAAAAGCTTCAAGCTTTCTTATTACCATTGTGAAAGAGGGCCATGAAATATTAAAGAGATGCCTCACTTCATATTTGGGTGGCTGGCTGGCTGGCTCCCCCCGCCCTTATTTAATGAACACAATTGCCTCAAATGATGGTTCTGAAATATTGACGGTATTAATTATAGAGGAACATACCAAAAAACTGCTCATCTGTAACTGAGAAAACACACAATGCCCCTAGTTTGCTTAGGAAACAGGGGCCTGCACACAGAGGCCTCAAAGCAACTGAGTAGGGGACCAAAGAGGTGGCCTATTTTTTGTCAGCTCCAGCATGGCTCCACCCCAAACAGCTGATTGGTTCTCCCTGGCATGGCCTAATTATACATGCTTCCAGAGGATGCTTGGGCTGGTATTTAGGCCATTATCTAATTTAGGCTTTGTTTATGTGCTTCATGCAGCTTCCATTATAAAATGTACAGTACTTTGCAATTGTTTTACAAGGGGTTGGCAGCAGGTTGTTTTCAGAATGCTTTGGGGAGGCATAGAATCATAGCATAGTAGGGTTGGAAGGGGCCAACAAGGTCATCGAGTCCAACCCCCTGCTCACTGCAGGAATCCAAGTCAGAGCATCCCTGACAGATGGCTGTCCAGCCTTGTCTTGAATGCCTCCAATGTGGGAGAGCCCACTACCTCCCTAGGTCATTGGTTCCATTGTTGTGTTGCTCTAACAGTCAGGAAGGTTTTCAAGTTACAGGAATCTGGCTTCCTGTAACTTGAGCCCATTATTCCGTGTCCTGCACTCTGGGATGAGCGAGAAGAGATCCTGGCCTTCCTCTCTGTGACAGCCTTTCAAGCAAACTAGCTGAAAGTGGGCTAGATGAAACTACGATCCGCTGGATCCACAGTTGGCTACAGAATCGGACTCAAAGAGTGCTTATCAATGGGACCTTCCCAAACTGGGGAGAGGTAACGAGTGGGGTACCGCAGGGCTAAGTCCTGGGCCCAGTGCTCTTCAACATTTTTATTAATGACTTGGAGGAGGAGGTGCAGGGAATGCTGATCAAATTTGCAGATGACACAAAATTGGTCGGGATAGCTAATACTTTGGAAGACAGAAACAAAATTCAAAGTGATCTGGATAGACTGGAGCACTGGGCAGAAAACAACATAATGACATTTAAAAGGGATAAATGCCACGTTCTGCACCTAGGAAAAAGAAACCAAAGGCACAGTTACAAGATGGGGGATACGTAGGGATGGCGGAGAATTTCTCCCCGAAACTTCAGGGGGCCGAGCGCCAACATGTTCGGCCCCCCGAACAAGTTTCGGGGAGAAATCCTCCGCCCCCCCGGCCCCCCGCCCCCCCCGGGACAGGACTTACGTTCCCTGAATGTCCCTCCCGGCGGCGGGTCCGGCTGGCGGTTTGTCGGGTGTTCGAGCGGAGCGGGAGCGGCAGCCGGTCTTTCGACCGGCTGCCGCCCCCGCCATTGTAATAAAATAAAATAAAAAATCCCCTGATAGGCTACGTGACTATTCACGTAGCCTATCACGGCTAGATTTGCAAAGTCAGCCGTGATAGGCTACGTGAATCGTCACGTAGCCTATCACGGGTGACTTAAAAAAAAAAAAGTGTGTATGGATAATGGCGGCCCCCATAAGAAGCCGCCATTCCCATTCCTTATTTGGTGGCTGTAGTCTACGTAAATGTTTACGTAGACTACGGCGAAAATAAGGGCAATGCTATTTGCGTTGCCCTTATTTTCGCCGTAGTCTACGTAAAGATTTATGTAGACTACAGCAACTAAATAAGGAACGCGAATGGCGGCTCCCTATGGGGGCCGCCATTCGCGTACGCGCTTTTTGTTTTTTTTTAAAGTCACCCGTGATAGGCTACGTGATGATTTATGTAGCCTATCACGGCTGACTTTGCAGATCTAGCCATGATAGGCTACGTGAATCGTCACGTAGCCTATCAGGGGGCGGTTTTTTGTGTTTTTTTTTACTTCCGCGTTCGTGGCCGGGCGAGGCGTGGCGCCTCCTCCCCGGCCTGAATTTCGGCCAGGCGAGGCAGGAAGCCTCCTCCCCAGCCTGAATTTCGGCTGGGCGAGGCGGGAAGCCTCTCCCCCCGGCCTGAACTTCCCGGGGGGAGCAGCGAAGCGCTCCCCCCCACAGCGAACAAGCTGCGAGAAAAGGTAAGTGACTTTCGTCCACCCCTAGGGATACGTAGCTCAACCACACTACAAGCAAGAAAGATCTTGGAATTGTTGTCAATCACAAGCTGAATATAAGGCAACAATGTGATGTGGCTGCAAAAAAGGCAAATGCTATTTTGGGCTGCATTAATAGAAGCATAGCTTCTAAATCCCGGGAAGTACTAGTTCCCCTCTAATCAGCACTGGTTAGTCCTCATCTGGAGTACTGTGTCCAGTTCTGGGCACCACACTTTAAGAAGGATGCAGACAAACTGGAGAGGGTTCAGGAGGGCAACAAAGATGATCAGAGGAGAGTGGAAACCAAGCCCTATGAATAGAGACTGAAAGAACTGGACATGTTTAGCCTTGAGAAGAGAAGACTGAGGGGAGATATGATAACACTCTTCAAGTACTTGAAAGCTTGTCACAGAGAAGAAGGCCAGGATCTCTTCTTGATCATCCCAGAGTGCAGGACACAGAATAATGGGCTCAAGTTACAGGAAGCCAGGTTCCAGCTGAACATCAGGAAAAACTTCCTGACTGTTTTAGAGCAATATGACAATGGAACCAATTCCCTGGGGAGGTGGTGGGCTCTCCCACACTGGAGGCATTCAAGAGATGAGGCTGGATAGCCATCTGTCAGGGATGCTCTGATTTGGATTCCTGCTTTGAGCAGGGGGTTGGACTCGATGGCCTTGTAGGCCCCTTCCAGCCCTACTATTCTATGATTCTATGAGTCTATAAGTACTTGAAGAGCGCTATCCTATCTTCCCTCAGTCTTCTCTCCTCAAGGCTAAACATGCCCAGTTCTTTCAGTCTCTCTTCACAGGGCTTGGTTTCCAGTCCCCTCATCATCTTTGTTGCCCTCCTCTGAACCCTCTCCAGTTTGTCTGCATCCTTCCTAAAATGTGGTGCCTAGAACTGGACACAGTACTCCAGATGAGGCCTAACCAGTGCTGAGTAGAGGGGAACTGGTACTTCCCAGGATTTGGAAGCTATGATTCTATTAATCATAATAGCCCAAAAGAGCATTTGCCTTTTTTGCAGCCGCATCATATTGTTATTGAGGCAGGTGTAGGCCTCACTTATGTTCTCAAAAGCGAGGGGCTGGGCCCTGTCTGGGTGGGGATGGCGCAGGCGCCCTACTCAGTCCAGGAGTTTGGAGGACCCTCCTCTGCCTGCACCCCTGAGCCATGCCTACTGAGCCCCTGACCCTGCTTGACTCCCCTGTGTTCGCTGAGTAGGGGTGGATGAAAGTCACTTACCTGTCCTCGAAGATTTCCCGCGGTGGGGGGGAGGCGCTTCGTTGCTCCCTCCACGAAGTTCAGGCCGGGGGGGGGAGGCTTCCCGCCTCACCCGGCCGAAATTCAGGCTGGGGGGGGAGGCTTCCCGCCTCACTTGGCCACGAACTAAGCAGTTAAAAAAAAAAAACGCCGCCGTGATAGGCTACGTGATGATTAACGTAGCCTATCACGGCTAGATCTGCAAAGTCAGCCGTGATAGGCTACGTAAATCGCCACGTAGCCTATCACGGGTGACTTTAAAAAAAAAAAGTGCGTACGCAAATGGCGGCCCCCATAGGGAGCCGCCATTCGCATTCCTTATTTGGTCACTGTAGTCTACGTAAATGTTTACGTAGACTACAGCGACCAAATAAGGAACGCGAATGGCGGCTCCCTATGGGGGCCGCCATTATCCGTACGTGCTTTTTTTTTTTTTAAAGTCACCCGTGATAGGCTAAGTTGCCCTTATTTTCACCGTAGCCTACGTAAACATTTACGTAGACTACAGCGACCAAATAAGGAACGCGAATGGCGGCTCCCTATGGGGGCCGCCATTATCCGTACGTGCTTTTTTTTTTTTTTTAAAGTCACCCGTGATAGGCTAAGTGACGATTTACGTAGCCTATCATGGCTGACTTTGTGGATCTAGCCGTGATAGGCTACGTTAATCGTCACGTAGCCTATCACGGGGGCGTTTTTTTTTTCTTTTATTGCAATGGCGGCGGCAGCAGCCAGTCGGAAGATCGGCTGCCGCCCCCGCCCCTGACGAACACCCGCCGAACCGCCGGCTGGACCCGCCGCCGGGAGGGACATTCGGCAAAGGTAAGTCCCGTTCTGGGGGGGGGTGCGGGGGGCAGGGGGGGTGTAGAGAATTTCTCCCCAAAACTTGTTCGGGGGGCCGAACACGTTGGCGCTCGGCGCCCCGAAGTTTCGGGGAGAAATTCTGCGCCATCCCTGTCGCTGAGCCACCAGCGCTCCCCTGGGACCTATCCATGAGCACCATGGCAACGTGAATGGCTCATATATGCAAGATTAGAGCATATGACCTGTAATTGCAGGTCCTGGAGAGTGCAAGTGGGGGCAGGAGCTTGGCAGTGGCCTGAGAACCCAGACACCTGTCCATCCCTAGTTCTATATGTTCTTAGAGGTATTTTGATTTATTATGCAACTACTTTGTTACTTTTATATCTCATCCTTTTTCTAAGGAATTTGAGACAACATACATAAGTTTCCCTCCTTGTACATGAGGTTCCCTTCATTGTTCTTACAACAATCCTGTGAGGTAAGGTTAGGCTAAGAAATGGTGACTGGCTCAAGGTCATCAAATGAGCTTTATGACTGAGTGGGAATTTGAATCCAGGTCTTTCTGTTCCAGCACTCTAACCACTACACCTTACTGTCTCCCAATATTATTTCCTATCTTGTTCTTTAAAGATGGATGTCTGGCCAAGAATGGGAGGGGTGGTGCTAAATGGGCATGGATAAGAGAGAAGTGGCGTTACAAGAACAAGTTATTTTGGCAAGTGAAATGTAGATAACATGATTCTGAATCCTTGGTGTTTTCAGCTCCTGTGAAATCTTTTATGGAGTTCCAGCTGGTCATCCCCTCACCTATTATTTTCGAAAAGGGGGGGTATGTCCCTGACACATCTAGCTGGCTGACTGCATTCTCCTTCCTTTCTGAAAAATAATCACTGAACGCTGAAAGAGTGCCAAAGAAATTCCAATTACTGTATTGACGATAACGCTGGTGGAAGGCTTTGAATAATTAACTGATTATTGTGTACAGGGGCTTCATTGGGATTTGTAATGTGCAAAAGTTTTTTTCAATTATTTAACCACATAATGTGGAAAAAAGAGAGCAAGACTGAAAAGCAAATTGAAAATCCCATTAGCTTGCTCCATCTTTTCTGATGTGCCAGGTTAAGAACCTTTTGTATTTGAATGCACTGGAAGACAAGATAACTTTGAGGGAAAGTTGCCAAATAAATACAGCTGCCTTTCATCTTACTAGGCTAAATGACAAGATGTCTTTCTTGGATCAGGGAATCATGATTTTGCCCAGCATTATTTGTGCCAACAGCCCTCTCACAACCTCTTGGTTTCCCTGCGAAAGAGACCATCATTTTTCCATCTCTTGGGCAGGGACATCAAGAATTTCTGAGAAATTTCTCAGGATGCAGGGCTTCAAGGCTTACCTTCCTGTAAGGAAGTGGCTAAGGCAGGTGTATTTATGCTCTTTATTTATGTGTGTGCTCTTTATTTTACAACTTTGATCCCAATCTCTCCTTGCAGCCTCTCCAGCTGTTTGTGCTTCCTGGGAAGTGCCCTAGAGGTCTTAACCAGGACTTCCTCCCTTGCAACTTTCCAGTGCTTCTGCCTGCTAAGGCCCTGGAAGCTGAGGGAGTTGTGATTGTTGTTAAAAGTCAGAAGAAGAAGAAGAAGAACTCCTAGCTCAGCTTTCAAGCAGTGAACAGGCCAGAAAGCTGCAAATGAAGAATTCCTGGTTAAGTCCTCTAAAGGTTTTTTTGGAAATCTCAAGCAGCTGAAGAGACTGCAATGCGAAAATGGAATAAAACTGGTAAATTAAAGGGTGGGCACACCACCACCTCCACTAACTCCTTACAGTAAGATAAACCAGTAAGATAAGATAGAAAATTTCTCCAGAAATTCTCAGGTGCAATTGCTTTCAACCCTTTCCCTCCCTTCCCTACCCCACCAATGAATAGTAAAAAGTGAATAGGTTAAAAAAAAAATCAGCACGGTCCTATTGGTGAGAAACTTACAGAGTATGGAGGCAAGAGTGTATCCCTTTTTAATCACTGGTATGTAGCCATCACTGTGTTGTGTGTTAATGTATCCCATAAATAAATTTTAAGTAAATAACTCTTCTTTACAGCATTTGATATCCCAATCTTCAATCCAGTAAATAGCTTAAAATATAACTCTCTCTCTCTCTCTCTCTCTCTCTCTCTGTCTGTCTGTGTGTGTATGTGTGTGTGTACACACACACAGAGGTGTACACACACAGAGGTGTACAAAGAATCATAGAATAGTAGGGCTGGAAGGGGTCTACAAGGCCATCAGATCCAACCGCCTGCTTGATGCAGGAATCCAAGTCAGAGCATCCCCAAAAGATGGCTGTCCAGCCTCATCTTGAATGCCTCCAGTGTGGGAGAGCCCACTACTTCCCGAGGTCATTGGTTCCATCGCCCTATTGCTCTAACAGTCAGGAATTTTCTCCTGATGTTCAGCTGGAACCTGGCTTCCTGTCACTTGAGCCCATTATTCTGTGTCCTGCTTTCTGGGATGATTGAGATGAGATCCTGGCCTTCCTCTCTGTGACAGCCTTTCAAGTACTTGAAGAACGCTGTCCTATCTCCCCTCAGTCTTCTCTTCTCAAAGCTAAACATGCTCAGTTCTTTCAGTACCTCTTCATAGGGCTTTGTTTCCAGTCTCCTGATCATCTTCGTTGCCCTCCTCTGAACCCTCTCCAGCTTGTCTGCATCTTTCTTCAAGTGCGGTGCCCAGAACTGGACACAGTACTCCAGAAGAGGCCTAACCAGTGCTGAGTAGAGGGGAACTAGTACTAGTCAGGATTTGGAAGCTATGCTTCTATTAATGCAGCCCAAAGTAGCATTTGCATTTTTTGCAGCCACATCACATTGTTGGCTCATATTCAGCTTGTGATCAACAACAATTCCAAGATCCTTCTCGCTTGTAGAGTTGTTGAGCCACGTATCCCCCATCTTGTAACTGTGCATTTGGTTTATTTTTACTAGGTGTGGAACTTGGCATTTATCCCTGTTAAATGTCATTCTGTTGTTTTCTGCCCAGTACTCTGGTCTATCACAATCACTTTGAATTTTGTTTCTGTCTTCCAAGGTATTACCTATCCTGCCCAATTTTGTGTCATCTGCAAATTTGATCAGCATCCCCTGCACCTCCTCATCCAAGTCATTAATAAAAATGTTGAAGAGCCCTGGGCCCTGGACTGAGCCCTGCGGTACCCCTCTTGTTACCTCTCCCCAGTATGAGAAGATCCCATTGATAAGCAGTCTTTGAGTCCGATTCTGTAGGTTCTGTGGATCCATCGGATCGTTGTTTCATCTAGCCCACTTTGAGCTAGTCTGCTCATCAAGATATCATGCGGCACTTTGTTGAAAGCTTTGCTGAACTTGAGGTATATTATGACTACAGCATTCCCACAGTCCACAAGGGAGGTGACCTGATCCAAAAATGAGATCAGATTCATCTGGCAGGATTTGTTCTTGACAAATCCATGTTGGCTTTGAGTAATCGCTGCATTGTTTTCAAGATGGTTACAGATGGATTGCTTTATCATCTGCCTATCAATCTCAAGCTGCAATCCTGCCCCTTCAGTCTGTACTTTGCCTTTGCCAGGGGGGTCATAGAACCTGTTTTGGGAGAAGACCGAGCCAAAGTAGGAATTGAGCACTTCTGCCTTTTTTTTTGTCATCTGTTATCATTTTGCCATCCTTTTTTAATAGCTGAACCACCACTTTTTTCCTCTGTCTTTTACTATGCACATAGCTGAAGAAAGCTTTTTTGTTGCTTTTAGCATCCCTTGCTAACTGCAGCTAGGGATGTGCGAAGGTCACTTACATTTTTGAAGGGGGTGGGCGGGAGGCGCTCTGCACCTTCCTCCGAAATCCTAACCCGGCCAGCTCCGCTCTGTGGCAACTCCGCGGAGCCGCCAGCTGGGTGCAGTCGCAGGCGTGTGGAGCCTGCGGACACAAATGTGCCATTTGCACCCCTGTCTTTCACCGCCATAGCCACTGCCATTTGCATCCCCTATTTTAAATATTTACATAGCCTATCACGGCCTCCACAGGGACGTAAATGGCAGACGTGGCTGCTGTTCGCAAAGCAAGGCACCAGTTAAGTGCTCTGTTTTGCACACCTTTCGCGGGGTGGTGGGGCGGGGGGCTTCGTTCCGCCACAGATTTTGGGGGGCCGAATACACTGGCATTTGGCCTCACTGAGATCCATGATGGAATTCTCTGACATCCCTAACCACAGCCTAGGGATGTACAAAAGTCACTTACCTTTTACGAAATTTGATTTGCGATGGGGGGGAAGCGCTCCGTCCCTCCCCCCGAAATTCTGACCGGGGGGAGGCGCCCCGTCCCTCCCGCTGCGAATCCTGGCCGGCCGGGTCTGCAAATGGCGGCGGCTGTAGCCGCCGCCATTTGCGTCTCTGCAGTCAGCCATGATAGGCTACGTAAATGTTTACGTAGCCTATCACGGCTGAGTTAAAAAAACAACAACTGCGCGTACGCAAATGGCGGCGCCCATGGGTGCCGTCATTTGCGTTCCTTATTTTGGCACGTCTAGTCTACGTAAACATTTACGTAGACTACGGCGAAAATAAGGGGAACGCAAATAGTGTAGACGCTACGCTATTTGCATTCCCCTTATTTTCGCCGTAGTCTACATAAATGTTTATGTAGACTAGACGTGCCAAAATAAAGAACGCAAATGGCGGCGCCCATGGGCGCCGCCATTTGCGTACGCGCGTTTGTTTGTTTTTTAACTCAGCCGTGATAGGCTACGTAAACATTTACGTAGCCTATCACGGTATTTTTTAAAAATCTAGCCATGATAGGCTACGTAAATCTTTACGTAGCTTATCATGTGTTTTGTTTTGTTTTTTAACTTGAAAATGGCAGCGGCAGCAGCCAGTTGGAAGACTGGCCGCCGCCGCCGAACTGCCGCCGAACTGCCGCCGCCGCCGCCAGGGAGATTCGCTGAAGGTAAGTCCTGTCCCGGGGGGGGGTAGGGGGGCAGACCGTCTCGCCACCAATTTCGGGGGGCCGAATGCGCTGGCATTCAGCCTCCCTGAGATTCGTGGCGAAATTCTCTGACATCCCTAACCGCAGCTCATTCTCAGCTTTAGCCTTCCTGATGCCATCCCTGCAATTCTGTGCTACCTACCTGTACTCTTCCTTTGTTGCTTGGCCTTCTTTCCACTTCCTATATGTGTCATTTTTTTTGTTTTCAGGTCATCTCTAAGATTTTTGTGATGCCACATTGGCTTCTCCTGTTATCTTCCACCTTTTTTTCTTGTTGGAATTGTCTGTAATTGTCGTTGTATTGTGCCTTTAGAATTTCCTTTTTTAAAAGCTCCCACCCATCTTGGACTCCTTTTCTTGTTAGAGTCACTTGTCATGGGACCTTGCTTATCCTTGTTCTGAGTTTATTAAAATCAGCTTTCCTAAAATCCAAGGTACGCGTTTGGCTACACTTGGCTTTTGCTTCATTTAGAACCAAGAACTCAAGTATAACATGGTCGCTTTCCCCCAGAGTTCCTGTAACTGCTACTTTATCCACTAAGTCATCTCTGTTGGTCAGGATCAAATCAAGGATAGCCGCTCCTCTAGTTCCTTCTTCTAGTTTCTGTAGGAGGAAGATATCCACTACACAAGTCAGGAAGTTCCTGGAGGGGCCATGTTTTGCAGAATTTGTCTCCCAACAAATATTGCTGAAATTGAAGTCCCCCATTACTGCTACATCATGCTTCCTTGGAACATTGGCTATTTGCTTTTCAAAAGTTTCATCCTCGTCTTGATTGGGTGGCTGGTAGTAGACTCTGACCACCATGTTCCTTTTATTCTTTGCTGCTTTTATTTTAACCCAGATTCTCTTGATGGGTCTACCAAGCTCCTCCTCCTGTATTTCTGTGCAGAGATATGTATTTTTGACATACAGTGCAACCCCGCCTCCCTTTCTGTTCCTCCTGTTCTTTTTCAACAAGTTATATCCTTCAATTGCTGTATTCCAGTCATGAGAGTCATCCCACCAAGTCTCAGTTACACCTATGAAGTCATAATTTCCCTCTTGTATTAAGAGTTCAAGTTTGTTCTGTTTGTTTCCCATACTCTGGGCATTAGTATATAGATGTTGAAAGCCATGCGCTTCATGGTCTGGCTTTCTTCCTACATGTTTGTGTAGACTATTATTGGGTGCAATTAGAGCTGTTCTCTCGTTGTGGTGCATGAGCCTACGTCCATTGTTACCCCCAACTTCATGTCTCCCTTCCCCACAGCATTCAGTTTAAAGCCCTCCTGATGAAGTTCTTCATGCTGTGGCCAAACACATTCTTCCCATCCTTTGTGAGGTGCAACCCTTGCCAACAGCCCATCTTCCAGGAAGTATAGCCCGTGGTCCCAGAATCCAAATCTCTCATGCCAGCACCACCTTCATAGCCAGTCATTCACCCGGAGTATTTTTTTTTCCCCCTTTCGATCCCTCTTCTAACTACTGGAAGGATGGATGAGAAAACTATCTTGACCCCAAAGTTCTTGAGTTTCCTTCCCAAAGCTTCAAAGTCTGAGGTGATTTCTTTGTAGCTCTGCTTGGCAGTATCATTTGTTCCCACATGGATGAGAAGAAAGGGGTACCAGTCAGTGGGCTTTATGAGTGCAGGCAACCCTTCAGTCACATCTCTATAGGGGTGTACAAATTAGTTACCCCATTCTGGGTGGGGCCATCCACTGGGGCGGGAGGCGGTCCGTCCCTCCCCCCTGGAATCCTCCCTGGCTGACTCCGCTCCACAGCAAGCCCATGGAGCCTCCAGCCGAGCCCGCCCGCAGTGGCCACAAATAGCCAAGTACACTAGAGGAGCTGGACACCTCTAGATGAACCCAAGGAGCTTTCAGTTGCTGATCCTTTGTTTAAGGTGAAGGTTAAATGTAGGGATGTACAAAAGTCACTTACCTTTTTGAAGGGTGACATTCATGGTGGGGGGGAGGCGCTCCGTCCCTCCCCACGAAATTCTTTCTGGCTGGCTCTGCTTTGCAGAGATTCCACAGAGCCGATGGCCGGGGCTGCCCACAGCCGGACATCTGGCCGCTGGGCAGCCTGCAGGGATGCAAATAGCGGCTGCTGTAGCCGCTGCCATTTGCGTCCCTGTATTTTGCCATGATAGGCTACGTAAATACTTAGGCAACTTAGTTAAATACCTAACTAAATACTTAGATAAATACTTTTAGCAAAAAAACAAAACAGCGAACGCAAATGGTGGCGGCTACAGCGGCCGCCATTTGCATTCCCTTTTTTTTTTTTGCCGTGATAGGTTATGTAAATCTTTACGTAGCCTATTATGGCAAGAAAAAAAAAAGGGAATGCAAATAGTGGCCACTACGCCATTTGCACCCCTCTCTTTTGCTGTAATAGCCTACGTAAATATTTACGTAAGCTATCATGGCCCCCCCCAAAAGGAACGCAAATGGCAGCCGCCGTAGCCGCCGCCATTTGCGTTCCCTTTTTTTTGCCATGATAGGCTATGTAAATACTTAGGCAACCTATCACGGCTTCTGCAGGGACGCAAATGGTGTAAGTATTTATGCCATTTCATATTTACGCCAAGTATTTACCTAGCTGTGATAGGCTACGTAAGTATTTACATAGCCTATCATGGCTATAGTGATGAAGCGAATGGTGGCTGTGGACGCGGCCACCATTCGCAAGTCAACGCAAATGGCAGCAGGTAGGTGTCCTGTTTCACACGTCTTTCACTGGGTGGAGGGCGGGGGGGCTTTGTTCCACCATGGATTTCGGGGGGCCGAATGCACTGGCATTCGGCTTCACCGAGATCCATGGCGGAATTCTCTGACATCCCTAGTTAAATGTATTCAGCATGTTGAAGGAGCCAATCACTCTTGGAGATGGACAAATTTGTCAATTTTGGTTTGGTTTCTCTCGATTTCTCAGTTTTCAGCACTTCAGTTCAACTTGTTCCAAACATTGAGATTTTTCTAATCTTGTGTTTGATTTGTCCTGAAGGTTGATTCTTTTTTTTAGGTTGGCATTAAAATATATATTCATCTCTGCTGTGTTTCTTCTAATACAGGCAATTTTGTATAGAATTGTATCTAATATACACATTTTGGCAAGCATTTTTTTTTAAAAATAACTTTTTTAACCATTATTTTCAACAATACATGCATTTCTATGTGCACTTTCCCTGAATATACTCAATTATGCATGCTTTTTATTATTTGATAACTCTTTTGCAGAATTCTGAGAAGTTCAAATTTCGGTTTCAGTTCGTATATCCATTTGAAAATGTAAAATTAGGTCAGTTCTAACCAAACAAATTTTCCCCGTATCCCTACTCACTTGCTTCCTAAAGAGAAGCTACTTCAAGGAACAAGGAATGACACTGGAAACCTGTTAACAACATGTCTTCCTGCCAACCCAAACAAAACAAGGGTGTGTGCTGCAAAGTAATTAGAAACAGAAACAGACACCTGCTTATATTATGGCCAAATCAAAATGGAAGAATAGTCTCCCCCTTTTTGTTCTGGAAGCAAAAATCATGGTGAATGCAAGCAGTCTGACCTTTGGTGAACTGATGTCATTTCCTCTCTGATAGTTATCAAGTTTGAAGTAGGAAGAGCTTGACTTCAAATAACAAGTGTGAAATAAGGCCTATTACTGTAGCACGGCTTTCTCCCTCCACAAGAGAGACTGATGGTAACAAATTATAAATCAACATAACCCCCTGCTCTTGCCTCTGAATTATTGAGTGGGAAACTAAAACCTTGGAGAGGCTTAAGCAATCTATCAGTCGCTAAGCTTGTGTTGGAAAATTAGCTCGTGATATGTAATGATCTTTCCTATACATTTTAATTCCTTTTAACTGTTTAAATAGAATTTGAGTAATAGCTTCTTAATGTTCACTATAGAAGGTAACTAAATCTTTAATGGACTCTCATTGCAGCCAACTTAATATCATAATTTAATTGAAGATTCAACATGCATGCATGCACACACTGAGAGGAATAACAGCTATATTTTCCTAACCTTGCTTTCTTTAATATTTAGATTTATGGAGGGAGCAATCCTATGGCTATTAGACAGTGGCTAGATGGCTATAGGATATCTGGTTTTCCAGGAACAGACCTCTCCCCACTTCCACACTGCCTTAGAGGCAGCGCGGAACAGCCCCATCCTCACAAGAGGAGTGAGGAGCGGCCAAAAAAGGGCATTCCAGGGGGCATTCTGGGGTGGGGATGGCGGAAATGCTTGTATGACACATCTTATGTGTCATCTGGCAGCCTCATCCCGCACTCAGCCCTCCTGTGGCTCAACAGCTGCAATTGGCTTTCTAGCCAAAAATGCAGGGCAGGAGAAGCCTGGAGGGACTGATCCCCTCCAGGCTTCTCCTGCCTTGCTTTGGATAGGCAGTCACCTCCAAATTTGGAGGTGGCCGCCTGTCTGAATAGGATTGCACCCTTTGTTGTTGTTGTTCAGTTGTTCAGTCATGTCGGACTCTTCCTGACCCCATGGACCATAGCACGCCAGGCCTTCCTGTCTTGCGCTCTCTCCCGGAGTGCTCAAGTTCATATTCATTGCATCGGTGATGCTATCTAGCCATCTCATCCTCTGCTGTCCCCTTCTCCTTTTGCCTTCAGTCTTTCCCAGCATCAGGGTCTTTTCCAGAGAGTTTTCTCTTCGCATTAGGTGGCCAAAATATTTGAGCTTCAGCTTCAGTATCTGTCCTTCCAATGAGCACTCAGGGTTGATTTCCTTTAGGATGGACTGATTTGACCTCCTTGCAGTCCAGGGGACTTGTAAGAGTCTTCTCCAGCACCACAGTTCGAAAGCATCAATTCTTCGGCGCTCAGCCTTCCTTATAGTCCAGCTCTCACAGCCATACATTACTACTGGGAAAACCATAGCTTTGATTAGACGGACCTTTGTCGGCAAGGTGATGTCTCTGCTTCTTACTATGCTGTCTAGGTTCGCCATAGCTTTCCTCCCAAGGAGCAAGCGTCTTTTAATTTCATGGCTACAGTCACCGTCTGCGGTGATCTTGCACCCTTAGGTAAAGGTAAACACACTTAGCTAAAGGTAACACACCCTGGAACTGTAGGGATTTTTGTTGTTGTGTTCTTACACAATGTTTATTTTTATATATGTCTGAAGTAGACTTTTTTTTCTAAAAAGGACTATTAGTTCTCTCTCTCTCTGAGTTCTTCATTTGAATTCCATAAATCACCATCAAATAACTATTCCAGGAGGCAATATAGCGAGTAAAGCCATAGAAGACCCACTGAAAGTGTACCAGTTTTAGGATGCTTTTCCAAAATGGTTCAAGCACAAGAAACCACCCTCACAATACACCAATCACTGCTGTTTATAGTAAGGAAGCATCTACTCTACATTAATCCCATAAGTAATAATTAGAGGATTGCATTTAATTGAAGAACATCCTTTGGTGAGAATATATGTAAGCCTCTAAGCATTAGGGAACTTTATAGAAGTAGATCTCTGTGAAACTGGAAGGTTGAAAGACCATGGGTACACACTATGTGGGTTGATCTGTTACTTGGGATGGGTGAGTTTGCTATCAGAAAGGGAACTTGATTGGCTGGACTTTTGGCCCTTTCCGATTCTGTTTCAATTATGAACAGGATGCCAAAGAAGACAGTGTGAGTCAAATCTTCTTTCCATCCACTCATCTATCTTGAGGTCCTATAGAATTTCACCTAAATGGGAATGTTAAGGTGAATCTGAAGTTCCCTTATTTGGCAGAGTATCAAAGGAATGGAGGAAAGGAAAATGTTTCAACAAGAATAGCAAAACAAAAGACAAAACAGAACACATGGATGGTATGAGGAACATGATCTGTACCTCCCTAACTTAGGGAAGGGATGTTGCTCAGTGGTACAGCAGTGGTTCAATTGCTGGCACGTCCATGTAGGCCTGGGGGGGGGGGCTGCCTGAGGGTACTTCCAGGCAAGGCCTTTATCCTGCCATCACCCGGTCACATTCACAAAATTTTGCAGGGTCCATACAATGGCATCTTCCAGTCATAGCCCTCCCATATTTTCCTGTCACTTCTTCCATCTTCTTTCTTACTGTGGTTGGCCCATCGAGGGGGAAAAAGAGGATGAAAAAGCTGCGCAATGCCTTCTGAATGGTAGTGCTAGGTGGCCTCTGTGTGAAAGCACCCTGAAACCCTGGTGTCTGCCAGTCAGTGTTGACAATACTGAGCTAGATGGGCCAATGGTCTGACTTGTTATAAGGCGCCTTCCTAGGCCCCTAAATTGCCACTGAGTTCACCTAAAGCAAAATGCCAGGCCAAATTAGAGATTAATCTGAGGAATTTTAAGAGAAGCCAAGAAGAGGAAGAAGAATTGCAATTAGAAAAGCAATACTTACATCCTTCCTTACTCTAATGTTAAACAGGTAGAAGAAAGAAACAACATCTCTCTTTCTGCTGTTTTACCCCATTTCTTCCTACCAATAGCTTAATTACACCTATCTGACCTTTGTTTAACCTCTCTCATGTGTAACGTCTAAGCTGATTGTAACAGACAGAAAATTATGAAGCAACAAACTGTGAAGTAATGGAGTGAAAAATGTGAGTTACGAATTAATGGATTGGAAACTAACCAGCTGTGAGCTAGGTCAATTGCATATCTCAAGCCATTGTTTGGACATCATTGATGTGATCTGAATTTCAGACTTGACTTCACACCTGGGAATGGGGGAGATCCGTCAGATAGTCACATTGCTTCAAATAATTAAACTGAACTCTAACAAATACAAAGCAAAAAGAGACACATTTTAAGATAACCATGGTCCCTAGAGTGCTATACCTACATCTACATCATCTATACCTACGTATCTTCTACGAATTGTCATAAAAACTACAAAATTGAAGGTCATCAGAAAAAAAACAAACAAAAAACATGCTACCCAATGTGTTCTACTACACTTATAAAGCCTTTCCCTCTCCCTTTGAAGAGCTCAATGCTGATGAATCTATTAATTTTGGTTTCTTTCAATTCCCCATTTTTTTTCCAATCTTGAATTGGAAATACAGGATTTCCTCTCAAATAAACCCTGTTTTCCTTAGGACTAATATTGCTTGATTCTATGAGCATTTAGATTATACTCAATCTGCAAAGCTCAGGTGAGCTATAAACAGCCAATTGCAGTGCAATCCTACACATATCTACTCAGAAGTAAGTCTCATTGAGTTAAACTGAGAGTTACTCCCAGATAAGTGTATATAGGATTACAGCCTTAATGTATTTCTGATGGACCTATGGCCCGATTGGAGTCCATCAGGACAAGAGCCTTCAATGTGGTGGCCCCCTTTCTGGAACTCCCTGCCCCTGTTGGCCAGGCAAGTTCCAACACTATGTTGGTTGTGGCGCCTCCTGAAAACAGTTCTGTTCCAGGAAGCATTCCTTAAAGGACCAGCCATGGTTTATATTGACATTCTGGTTTTAATGTGGTGTTTTAGGGAGCAATCCTATCCAGATAGGTGGCCACTGAACTTGGAGGCGACCACCTATCCAAAGTAGGGCAGGAGAAGCATGGAGGGGATCATTCCCTCTGCGGTTCTCCTGCCCTGCTTTTTCAGCTAGACAGCTGATTGTGGCTGTCTAGCTATGAGAGGATGGAGCAGGGAAGGAGGCTGCTGTACGACACATAGGATGTGTTGTACAGGCAGTTCCACCCTCCCCACCCCGGAAAGCCCCCAGCTATGCCCCTTTTCAACCACTCTGCACTCCCCTTGAGAGCATGGAGGATGGGGCTTCTCCGCGCTGCCTTGGAAGCAGCGCAGAAGTGGAGGGAGGTCAGTTCTCCAGGAACCAACCTCAGAGTGCAGGCTCCGAGGTCGGTTCCCAGAAAACAACATATCCAATGGCTATCTAGCCACTGTCTAGTGGCCATAGGATTGCTCCCTTGATTTTTTATCTATTTTACTAATGTACCTCTTATATTCACCACTCTGGAATCTGTTTTAGGTGGGGAGAGGTATACAAATGTTGTAAATAAATAAA
This sequence comes from Heloderma suspectum, assembly GCF_057233095.1. Classification (NCBI taxonomy): domain Eukaryota; kingdom Metazoa; phylum Chordata; class Lepidosauria; order Squamata; family Helodermatidae; genus Heloderma; species Heloderma suspectum. The sequence continues at coordinate 11,674,474 of NC_139459.1, forward strand.
GTAAAATAAATAAATTAAGCTCAATAAGTGCTGTCCCCTCTGCTCATCCACTAGACTGTCAGCATGAAGCCCAAATACCAAACTGTTACATTTTTGAAAGACTTATTTATGTTTAGCCATCTCCAAGTTCTTGCTCTAATTCATGGACATTTAATTTTAGATCTGTCAGCTATGTCTGTGCAAACACCTTACTTCTTCCCTGCTTCAGAGAGGGAAGAAAACTCTTTTTATTCTATTTTCCCCCCCTCGAAATTAGCCCTCTGGTTCCAATTCATCACTTGCTTTCATAGACAAATGGGATTTTTGCCTTCCATTTGATTAGCCTTAACTATTTGCTGCCATTCAAGTTTATGACCGTGCCATAAAAGACGGCTTAATAGGCCACTAGTCCAGGATGAGGAAATTATCCCGTTACTGAAGCACTGAGGATATCAAATTAGCAGCTCTATGGATTTCCTCACTTGACATCTGTGTGCAACTTTTCACAGACCAAAGTGTTTTGAACAGGGAAGATCAGTTTTACACACCAATCCTAAACTCACTGGCTTGGAAATAAGGGAAGGGAAGAGCAGAACCAAGTGATTCCTTTTTGAAAACTTTTGCTAGAGAGTGAAATTGATTCATTCCACATTCAACTTTGCAGAATGCTGCTCAAATCTGAGTCCATTCCAAAGATGTTCAGGAGATTTGGTGTGGCTAAGTCTCATTGTGCACACACCAGGACCTCTCAGCCTAAAATCCTGCATTCATTTATTTATTTATTTATTTATTTATTATTGCATTTATATCCCGCCTTTATTCCTCTTGCAAGGAACCCAAGGCGGCTTACATTATCCTCCTCCTCTCCATTTTATCCTCACAACAACAACCCTGTGAGGTAGGTTGGGCTGAGAGTGTGTGACTGGCCCAAAGTCACCCAGTGAGCTTCCATGGCCAAGTGGGGACTAGAACCCGGATCTCCCAGCTCCCAGTCCAACACTCTTGCCACTACACCACACTGGCTCTCAATTAAGGCTTTTGGGGCTGTTTACTTCAAACCTTACAGCTGTGACAACCAAAACAAAAAGACATAGGACACTTTGTCAGTTTTTGGAGGTAGGCAATTCTGTTAGAAAATTTCACCCTCTCATATTGGCTATCTAGACTGCTCAATCTCTGATCAGGAGATTAAAGAGGCTGTAATGAAACTTAAACCTGGAAAGTCAAGCGCAGTTCAGGGTTTGGGAATTCATCGAGCAACCACCGCCCATGACCCCCAAACTGCGCCCGACAAGACGCTGTCCTTGTTCGCCCCCCACTCGTGCCTGCTCACGCTCCAAAGTACTCACCGCAAACACGTTCGGTGAGTGCTGCCATTTTCGCGCCTTTGCTTTCTAGGAAAAACAGGAAGTTAAAAAAATGTGCATATTCAAATATGTGCAGTTTGGAGCTGGGAAAGCTAAATAAGCACAATATTAGAGGGATTATACCTCTAATATTGCACTTATTTAGCTTTCCCAGCTCCGAACTGCATATTTGAATATGTACATTTTTAAATTCCTGTTTTTCCTAGAAAGCAAAGGCGTGAAAATGGTGGTGGTCACCGAACGGGTTCGCAGTGAGTGTGGGGAATTCACCAAACTCGTGGGTGGCTCGAGAACAGGTTTTGGGGGGGAAGCGAGCAGGGACGCTGCTTCGGCAAGTGCACGGAGAACCGAACTAGGGTGAGTTCTTACATCCCTAATTTAAAATGGGGCTTTCTGCTGCCACTTTAAATGGGGGATCACAACGGACTCCCTTAACCTGTGGTTCCTTTCCCCCCTCCCCTTTCCCTCCTCCCCTTTCCCTCCCCTTCTCCCCCTTATCTGAGTCTTTCATATGTTTCATTGATCTCTCTCCTCTTCTTGTGTCTTTCCTTTTTCACGGAGGGAACTCAAGCAGAACACAAGATATTGATGTCTCATTATCTCCGATCTATTTAAACCTGGAATAAAGGTCATTTAGTGCAGGAGATACCCTGGAGGTTCATGACGTCATCTAAAGGGCCTGCAAACTTCTGTGAATGAGCAATTTCAATAGCAGGATAAAAGCTCCATGTGAAGCAACCCAAGGTGAAAGCTGAAATGCTCCCACCTCAATTTTACCACTCCATGGGCAGAGAGCCTTTCAGCAATTCTGGAGGTAGGGATGGCAGGTGCCCATTTTGGTGGGCACATAGACTTATGCGCAAAAAGCACTGCGGATCACCCATATACCTTAGTTTCATGGTGCTATTTTGCGTATAAGTCTATGGGCAAGCTCTGCCGATCGCCATTTTTTTAAAACAACAACAATATGGTGATAGGGACAGAGACGAACAGGCCAGGGTAAGTTGCAGGCTGCTTACTGACCATGGAGGAGGGCTTGACTGCAGCCCAGAGGGCCAGCGAATGGGGGAAAGATCAGCTGGTACCGCTTCTTCATCCGCTTCTGAACTCGGAGTCAACCACCTATCCAAAGCAGAGCAGGAGAAGCACGGAGGGGATCATTACCTCTGCACTTCTCCTGTCCTGCTTTTTTGACTAGACAGCCAATTGTGGAGCATGGAGAGGGGAAAGAGGCTGCTATACAACACATGGGATGTGTTGTACAGGCAGCTATGCTTTCCCCGCCCCAGCCATGCCCCTTTGCAGCAGCTCCTCATTCCTCTTGTGAGCACGAAGGATGGGGCTGTTCCACGCTGCTCCTGAGGCAGCATGGAATTGGGGGAACATTGGTTTTCCAGGAATCAACCTCAGAGCACAGGCTCTGAGGTTGGTTCCTGGAAAACAGCAAATCCTATGGCTGTCTAGCCACTGTCTAGTGGCCATAGGATTGCTTCCTCTGAAAACTAGAAAGAAAAATCAGGGAGAAAGGTGATACCCCAGCCTGCTTTCTGCTATACTATTGTTGGGTTGTTGTTCTTTGAATATGGATGGATTTGTTTTTTTCTCTTCTTCTTCTTGGAGGAGCAGTCAAATATTTTATGTATGCATGTATGTATGTATGTATGTATTTTATACCCCATCTTTCCACCAAAAAAAAATGGCACACATGGCAGCTAATGAAATACAGGTTAGAAACTGAAGTCCATATCAGATTGCAAACTCCGCCCCCCCCCCGCCGCGCCACATAAAAATCAACCTGCATTTTTTGGGCATATTTTTCCAAATGTACGCATTAATTATTTGCATCTTTGAAATGTACACATTAATTATGAGCATCTTTGAAATGTAGGCATTCTTCTCCCATGAATTAAAGTGTATTTGTGCACATTTTTCAAAAGTGCACATTTTTCATGCACATTTTTCAAATGCATGCATGCTGCTGAGTGCACTTTTTTTTAGGCCCATGAATCACATTGCAAGCTCAGAAATGTATGGACTTGACTGCAGATTGTGTCTGAGTCTGTGTTCAGCCGATAAAATGTGAACTGGGGAAATCCTTATCAAAAACAAACTGAAACAACTTTCTCATACATGCCTAAATAAAAAACAACATGTTTTGGATGCAGGTGAATTGCACTTTAGCACTAGTTGCACTTAAGGCGCAAGATCAGAGAAAAGACTTACAAGGGAACGGATTGTGTCCCTCATCCAGAGGAGTCACTGCCACACATCTTTCCCCTACCATACCCTGTTCAGCAGGGAGAAAGGGAGCAGATCCCTCCTTCCAGACCACACAAACTGGAGAGAGTTCAGAGGAGGGCAACTAAGATGATCAGGGGACTGGAAACAAAGCCCTATGAAGAGAGACTGAAAGAACTGGGCATGTTTAGCCTTGAGAAGAGAAGACTGAGGGGAGATAGGATAGCACTCATCAAGTACTTGAAAGGCTGTCACAGAGAGGAAGGCCAGGATCTCTTCTCCATCATCCCAGAGTGCAGTACATGGAATAATGGGCCCAAGTAACAGGAAGCCAGATTCTGGCTGAACATCAGGAAAAACGTCCTGACTATTAGAGCAATACGACAATGGAACCAATGACCAAGGGAGGTGGTGGGCTCTCCCACACTGGAGGCGTTCAAGACGGGGCTGGACAGCCACTTGTCAGAGATGCTTTGACTTGGATTCCTGCATTGAGCAGCAGGTTGGAGTCAATGATCTTGTAGGCCCCTTCCAACCCTACTATTCTATAATTCTATACCTAGGGAGTAGGGGACGGAAACATCTGTCAGCTTTGTTTTCTCCTACATCCATTTAAATTAATTAATTAATTAAATCTCAAGGTGGTTTTTTTTTCTATTCTGTATAGGAAGACATTTGTGAATTTTGGTAAATTCTTATAAAAAGCAACAAGCTGAAATTAAATTTTCACCCATCTGCACCAGGTAATTCAATAGGTCTAGCTATTCTTAATGTAGATAGGACCATGTTTTACCTGCCCGCCCTGTAGCTGTAAATGAGGAGGTTCCTGCTTGGGGGTGGGGGATTTATTTATTTTTTTATTTCATTATTAAATTTATTAATTGCCCATCTGGCTGGTCACCCAGCCACTCTGGGCGATGTACAGCGTACAATAAAACAGTTTAAAAAATAAAATTCTACAATAAAAACATTTTCTAAAATACCCTAACCCACCCCAAATGCCTGCCTGAACAACCACGTTTTTAATGCACAACAGAAGCTCATTAAAGAGGGGGCATGGCGGAGTTCCCTAGGGAAGGAGTTCCACAGAGTGGGGGCCACCACAGAAAAGGCCCTCTCCCTCGTCCCCACCAGTCTAGCTGTCCTGGCTGATGGGACAGAGAGAAGGCCATCCAAGGCTGATCTTGTTAAGCGGCCTGTCTGGTGCTGCTGGAGGCGCTCCTTAAGATAGGCTTGGCTGGAACCAATTCTGTACCATAAACATGTTTGAATAAAGCAGGGATTCAAAGCCCGACTTCGAAGAGCTAAGCACCCAAAGCTTTAGGTCTGGAAGTGGTGATCCATCAAGCAAGAACTGCAAATCTCTTAAAAGGCATTAGCTTCTTTAAAAAATATTCCCACCCCCCACCCCATTCCCCACTTTGATCAGCAGCTGATTGCAAATCTATCCCTCATGTCTCTACTCCATCAGCCTTGGCTGACATTTTGGTCAGAATGTGTTTGTTCCTTATATTCATATGTGCTGAAAACAAATAATGGATGGTTGGAATTAATCAATGAGTTCATTAATCACCATTTAAAATGTGTGTGTGGGGGGGGCGTTGGGGTTGGGATGGGAATCAGATTTTTCATCACAGTGATCACCCATGAAAGAGGGGGTTTGTTTGTTTTACTGCTGGTGGACCTGTTGGAACCAATCTCTCTCTCTCTCTCTTAATTGAGGCAGCAAAGTATTGATGGGTTTTCAAACTGTAACTGATTTGTCTGTATTACATTACTAGGAGAAACCACTGTCTTCCTATGAGGGTCTCAAAATATCACCCATGTTCAGATAGTGTGGTGTAGTGGCCAGAGTGTTGGACTGGGAATCAGGAGATCTGGGTTCTAGTCCCCACTTGGCCATGGAAGCTCACTGGATGACTTTGGGCCAGTCACAGACTCTTGGCCCAACCCACCTCATGGGGTTGTTGTTGTGAGGATACAATGGAGGAGGTTTATGTACGCTGTCTTGAGTTCCTTAAGGAGGAAAAAAGGTGGGATATAAATGTAATAAATAAAAATAATAATAAATAAATATTGCATTTAAAATTGCTGTTTCATCAATTAATTAGTTAAAGCAAGTCAGTTAAAATAATAGTAGGAAACATGGATGATTTGATCCTCCAGAGCTACTTTTGCAAATCTATAATGTCAGTATGAATTACATGCGTATAATACGTGTCAGAATTTGTTGTTAACTCGCCTGCCTGCTTTTCTCTTTATTTCTTGTCCCCGCTCCCCGAGCCCCTACAAGCCATTTCTGGAAGGTGAACTGCCATGGGATTTATTGCAATTGAAATTCGTAGAGGATTTTGGAGGGCCTTGGTTAGCCAATCGTGTTTGGAAGTGCTGCTAAACATTTGAGTGCTAAACAAAGCTCACTGGGCAACCTTAGACTAGAAGTGGGGAATCTTTGGCTCTCCAGAGTTACTCAACTCCAACTCCTATCAGCCCCAGTCAACATGGCAAACTATCAGCAATGATGGGAGTTGTCATCCAGCAATATCTGGGAGGCCACATGCTCCCCAACCCTGCCTTGGGCCAATAACCAGGGCTGGCCCGAGACATTTCACTTCCTGAGGCAAAGGATAAAATGGTGCTCCCTTCCCATTCCACATACAGAAGCCAGCTGGAGAGGTAGTTGAATCACTGTCTGTGGGGTAGTGTCCTCTGCCACACTTGAGGACCCCAAGCTAAATTATGGATTGCAGGACAGAGGTTCTAAAGCCCCACAACTCTTTCCTCTAACACCACACTGCTGACCCCCCCATCCTCAGCATCTGGTGCCCCTGGCAGCTGCCTCACTCTGCCAAATAGTAGGGCTGGCCCTGTCAATCACCAACTCTCAACTTTACCTACCTCAGTTCTGAGGTTGTTGTAAGGTTAAAACAGGAAGACGAAGAACTATATATGGCACCTTGAGCTGTTTGGAAGAAAGGTGGGATTCTATCTATCTATCTATCTATCTATCTATCTATCTATCTAATCACAACTGTGACCCATAGTTGGGTGGCTGATGTCAGGTAAGGAATCTACATGTGTTTAACCAGCTAGCTTTGGCCAAAGGAAAGCAGCTGAGAAACCTGAAAGATCAAACATGGCAGCCTGACAGGTCAGAGTAGTCATGTGATAGCCCAACACCGATAAAGGGTTCCGGGTCAAGCTTGCTCATCATTCTCAGCAACTAAGTGTAGCTGCTCCTTATGCTGGCCACAGATTGTCTACTCCCTTATCCCCAGTTTCATAGTCTCACATGGGAGGAGATACATTTTCCACTTTGGAAAATGTATTTTTCCAAAGGTTTTTGGCCCATGCACTTTTTAAAATTGCTTCATCTCTAGGTTCCTGGTACAGTTCAGTTATTACCTTTCCGATGTACTCTTCTAATATACCAGCCTTCCCCAACCTGGTGCCCTCCAGATGTGATGGAATACAACTCCCATCATCCTCATCCAGCACTGCCAGTGGTGATGTTGGCTAGGATGCTGGTAGTTGTTGTCTAGATAACTGGAGAGCACTGGATTGAGGGAGGCTGCTATATCCAATACTTGAAAATAAGTGCCATTGAAACGAATGGAGATTTTTTCCAAGTACTCTGTTTAGGATGGGGTGATTATCCACTGCCCCATTTCATTGCATTAATTTCCTTGATAATACATTAGAGTATCCCCAGTGATACCTCTTCCTACAGATTTTGGATGAGGCTTTCATTGCTTGATAGCTTTGCAGCCATCATTTGCTGCTTTGATCATCAAATGAAAATGACCACAGCTCATTCCCATCCCATTTTGCTTTCATGCCACACACTTCATGAAACAAAAACCCCAGACACCCTATTTATATGGTTCTGAAACTTGCTAATTAAATTACAAGAATGAAATAGGTTTTTGCACGATATTAAAAAATCCAGCACTCTCATTTAAGTGAAAGGCGGGGGGGGGGGGAACTATCAAAGAACCCTGTTAGAGGTCTCCCATTGTCCTCTACATGCACTCATTTTAATAACATCCTCTTCTCCTTACTGTCAGTTCTTGGATGATAAGCAATTATTTTCTTCCTGTAGACATCCTACATGAAAAGTGTCCTGCTGTTTGGACAAAAATATCACACATTTGCCATCCAACAGGAATAAAATGAGTTCAAGTTTTTAATTTAGGATAGAGAACATGCAACAAAACTTCTGCTTGGAGTGGATGTAAGATTGTACTTGGGCTTTCAACTTTTTAATGCAACAGTGACAAAAAGAGTAGCCCATAGCTGGATCTTTCCGAACTTGCTGAAACATAGGTCAGGGCAAGACCTCTGCCACAATGCAACCATCCCATCCAAACCACTCCATTCTGACCACATTTTACATCTGAAAAAGGGCTTGTTTCCCAGCTTTGCCTGTTGCTCATGAGCAAGCTGCAGCCTGTTAGGGTGACTTAGCAAACCCTTTGAGAAATCCAGGCAGGCCTTGCATCAGATGACAAACCACTAAGAAGGTGGCTTAGGTCAGGGTCAGGCAAAATTCCGGCTTGTGAGACCGACTTTGTTTTTTTTTTTTTTACTGGAACTTTTTGATCCACCAATTGGAGTCAATTGCAAAACAGTGGCTCAGAGAGCCAACATACTGTGAGAGTTAAGGAACAGGGATGGGTGAGCATTTCGTTTCCATTTGGCTTTGAGAAGAATTTATTACAATTTTCAAAGTTCTCCATACTCAAGACAAAAAGAACTTGAGATTTTTTAAAAAATGATAATACTTAAAAAAGAAAGAAAGAAATAATGTGAATCCAAAACTGACAGATTCATCCATCCCGGCCCTGGGCTGTAAGAGCTTTGCTCTTAAAAGTCTGGGACTGAAGCCCCGTCTATTCAGCTATTTCAGTGCTGAATTAGGGTTGCTACCTCTTGTTTTTTTCTGAGAAACCCCTCAGCTTTAACAGCGATATGGCAGGCAGGTACATCATAGTCCTGTGGTGCACATAGGGATGTTGTGGGAGTCCGGGTAGGGGGTGAATTTGGCAGACCCCCCCCACTCGGCCTCCTGGACTCCAGTCCATGGATGATGTCACTTACCCACCCCTGCTCTGCTTTGTGTCTGAGCCACTGCACTGTCCTCAGGCACCCGGGGCATGGTGTGTGGGTCCCTGACCTCTCAGTGAGCCAGCATTTTGCATAAAAATCACAGCTCGTTTTTTTTAAAGGCCTTTTTCATGAATGGCGGCCATAAAGTGTCCATTTATGCAAGATTACAGGTTTACATGGTCCATTCATGCCTGTAATATAAAGGCCTTTTACGAAAAAATGCAAGCTGCCATTGTCTTGCAAAATGGCAGTTTGCTGAGTGGTCATGTGGTTGCATGTAGCTCCCCGAGCCCCCCACGGACCACACGATGGTGTGTCCAGGGAGCCAAGCAGGAGCAGGCAGATGGCAGGGGTTTGGTGAGCAGCACATGGCATGGATGGAGGTGAGTCCGTCCATCCCTAGGTGTAGATGTTAAAGGGAGAAAGAAGGAAAGAGAAAAAGAAAGGGAAAGAAGGAAAGAAAGAAAAAGAAAAGAAAAGAAAGAAACAGAAAAAAGAAACTTACATGGAAGTTGTGAAAACAAAAGGAAAAAAGAAAGAAAGGGTGGGAAGGAAGGAAGGAAAGAAGGAAAGAAGGAAAGAGAGAAAGAGAAGAAAGAAAAAAATAGAAAAAGGAACTTACATGGAAGTTGTAAAAGCAAAATTGTATGAAATGTGGTCTAGGATTAGAAGCCCAATTTCATCCTTGCCTTTATTGTTGTTTGTATTTTAAAACATTTATACCCTGCCTTTTCTCTTGGGAGCTCGAGGCATCTGACAATAAAGTCATAAATATAACAATGAAAAGCATCCTTACAGTTTAAAACAGAACCCACTACAGGTTAAACAGTAACAGAAACCCCCCAGATGGTAGCAGAATAATAAACTATAACAGATGTCAAAATATTTAAAATGTAAAGAAAAAGAAAAAGCAAAGACTGATGAAGAGCGCAGTCCTATTCCAATGATTGTAAGCCCCTGAACCTGCAGGTTTGCACTCAGTCATCCTATGCAGGGTGGGCGGAGCGGCAGAGGTGATCTTCGCATCGTCATCATCCTCGCGTCCTGCATTTTTGCTAGATGTGCTTCCCCCCCCCCGTTTGTTGAAAGTGTTTTGGAGGGGGAGGGAAGGAGGCTGGAGAGGCCTCAGGAGAGCTCATAGTCTGGCCTCTCCAGTCTCCTCCCCTCCCCACCCCACCCACCAAAATGCCCCCTTTCCTTCCTCTCCAAGATTGCGCTCCTGACTTCAGAGAGGCAGCCAGCATGATACTGTCCATGCTGGCTGTGAGGGGGAAGGTGGATGGATCTCGGCTTTCCACCTCCAACTTCAGAGTGCTATCTCTGACCTCGGATCTGGGAATCCAAAGTATCCGATGGCCCCTCAAACGCTGCCAAGGGGCCAAAGGATTGCTCCCTACAACAGCAGGTTCAGAATGACATCGTAAATGCCTTCCCAAAATGGATGGTCTTCACCAGATTCCAGAAGGTCATGAGGAAGTGAGACAGCCCTCACATGGAAGGGCATTCCAGAGCCTACATACAGCCACTGAGAATGCCCTCTCCGTAGGCCCAAGAAAGCATATTTCGGGGGCATATCTTGTTGGGATATCGAAGAGGGCCTCTGGAGGTCATCTCAGCTGCTGTGCAGGCTCACATGAGAGGATGTAGCCCTTGAGCTCTCCAGGTCCTAAAACAGGGGTGGACTACATATTGCCCATGGGCCACACCTGGCCCTCCACTGCTAAAGAGCCAATTGTCCTACTGCCCCCCACTGCTTCTACACCACCAAATTTTAGTGACAAGCCACCACTTTGGGCTTTTAAAAGGAGACTCTTTTTCTTCCCTGCCACATCACTATAATGTGGTTGTTTAGTGGCAGTGGGGGTGCATCTCCTGGTGAGGTCTGGCAGGGAATGCTGTCCCCCAACCCCTGAATGTTGCCCAACCCTGTCTTAAAATGTCATTACCACCCAAACCTGTCTTAAAATGTAATTACCAGGACTTTGTTTTGTAACCAGGTGCAGGAACAAAACGAAAGCTGGTGCAGCAACAGAACGAAAGTCAGTGCAGGGACAGAATGAAAGCTGGTTCAGATGTTTCAAAAAGGAGTTGCATGCACCCTATATATGACCCCTATTAACAATTGGACTACTAAATTCTGGACCAGCTGTAGTTTCCAAATACTCAGAATGAGAAAGCAACTCCTTTTCTGTCCTTTGACATCCCACTGGGATCCAAGCCACCAAACTTAATCTGAATAGAAGCTTGCTTGAGGGTTTCAGACAGTTCAGCTAAGTGCCTCTTTCTATTCCTCATCTTAATGGTCTCCCGTGCATCATTATTTACCTATCGTCATGAGTGTTAATGGTGCTGAACACCAGACCATTTTTGCTGGACAAATAGTGCTGTTCACAGTCGAAAGGCACAATGTGAAAATGATACAGTACAGCTCCTCTTGGAGCAGATGCAGAATTGTGTATGGTCAGCTGAGTGCAAATGAGGCATGAGGTGGTAGTTGTTCAAAAATGGATTTTTAAAATAGGCTTGTTTTATTTGCAGGAAGGGAACTTGGTGCAGATTGGCTGACAGGCTCTTCCAGAGCTGCACATTTCCCATGCTTGGAAATGAAAAGACAATCTCTCTGTTGAGGAGAGGGGAGGGCTAACAACCCAGAAGTGGAGCATGAAACACTTATGCAAGAGACCAGTAATGTGTGTGTGTGTGTGTGTGTGTGTGTGTGTGTTTAAATGTGGGCAGCATTTGCTTTGACTGCAGTCCTATGCAGAATTATTTGGGAGTAAGCCCCATTGAGTCAACATGCTTCTGAGTAGGCATGTTTAGGACTGTGCTGTTAGTCCTCATTGAGTTCAATAGGAGAGACTGTCTGATGGATCAATTTGAATTCTACTATAGCCATCCTCCTCTCAGTTTCAGGTTGGGTTACAAAAGCAGAACTCAGTAAAATCTAATTCAGCGTCCAACGGATAAACCTTGCTTTCCTTATCTACAGATATTAATGAGTAGGGATGTCTGAGAAATTCATTTCAGTTCATTTTTTTATCAGGGTTTACTCTGTTCGTACCTTCCAGATCAAACATTGACCTGGATGCAGTCTGCGGTTGAAGTCTGTCAGTTTGTGAGCTTGCACTGTGATTTTATTTATTTATTTTATTAAATTTATCAGTCGCCCATCTGGCCGGTCACCCAGCCACTCTGGGTGATGTACAGAGTGTACAATATTACAGTTTAAAACAATAAAATTCTACAGTAAAAGTATCATATTTCTAAAAATACCCTAACCCACCCCAAATGCCTGCCTGAACAACCACGTTTTTAATGTGCGGTGGAAGCTCATTAAAGAGGGGGCATGGCGGAGTTCTCTAGGAAGGGAGTTCTACAGAGTGGGGGCCACCACAGAGAAGGCCCTCTCCCTCCTCCCCACCAGTCTAGCTGTCCTGGCTGATGGGACAGAGTGAAGGCCATCACATGATTCATGTGATAGTTGGTTTTTTGTACTATTCTTTCCTAGATCCAAGGACACTGATGAATGATGGGAAAGAATATGCAGATCTAGGGAACTGCTGAACTCTCTGGAATGCTGGGACACTATTACTATATCTTCCCCCTCAGGACAGAGAGAAAATGATTCCCTCTCTATTTCACTTTGGTTTCTCTCCCCACCCCCTTTCCTCCAGTGAAAGATTGTGTTTAAATAAATCAGTTTATTCCCTCCTCCCAGTTGCCACCTTCTGCAATACCACTTCCTGCTCCTACAATACTGCATGAAAGGAATTAATTTCCTCTTCATTCATTCTCAAGTAAATACCCAGGGGGAAATTGCCTAATAACCCAGAAAATTCTTGTGAAGAAGTAGTATGTGACAGTATAATTAAAGATTATACCACACAGTTATGGCTGTCTGGACAGTCTAGGATTTATTTATTTAAAATGCATTTATCCTGCTTTCTTAGCATGTACTCAAAGCAGACCATCAGAAAAGTCCCTGTAGGAAGGAAATGGCAACCCACTCCAGTATTCTTGCCAAGAAAACCCCATGGAACGTATCACAAGGCTAAAAGAGATGACGCCGGAAGATGAGCCCCTCAGGTCGGAAGGTGTCCAATATGCTACTGGGGAAGAGCAGAGGGTATTTCCAAGTAGCGCCAGAAAGAGTGAAGCGGCTGGGCCAAACCCGAAAGGACACTCAGCTGTGGATGTGTCTGGCGGTGAAAAGAAAATCCGATGCTGTAAAGAACAATATTGTTTAGGAACCTGGAATGTCAGATCAATGAATCAAGGTAAGCTGGAGGTGGTCAAACATGAGATGGCAAGATTGAACATCGACATCTTGGGAATCAGCGAACTAAAATGGACAGGCATGGGTGAATTTAATTCAGATGACCATCATATCTACTATTGTGGGCAAGAATCCCTTAGAAGAAATGGAGTAGCACTCATAGTCAACAAAAGGGTGGGAAAAGCAGTACTGGGGTACAATCTTAAAAATGATAGAATGATCTCAGTACGAATCCAAGGCAAACCATTCAACATCACAGTAATTCAAGTCTATGCCCCAACCACTGAGGCCGAAGAAGCTGAGGTTGATCGGTTCTATGAAGACCTACAACACCTTCTAGAACTAACACCAAAAAAAGATGTCCTCTTCATCATAGGGGATTGGAATGCTAAAGTAGGAAGTCAAGAAATCACCGGGATAACAGGCAGGCATGGCCTTGGTGTACAAAATGAAGCAGGACAAAAGCTAATAGAGTTTTGCCAAGAGAACATGCTGATCATAGCAAACACTCTTTTCCAACAGCACAAGAGGCGACTCTACACATGGACGTCACCAGATGGTCAATATCGAAATCAGATTGATTATGTCCTTTTCAGCCAAAGATGGAGAAGCTCCATACAGTCAGTAAAAACAAGACCTGGAGCTGACTGTGGCTCAGATCATGAGCTGCTTCTTGCAAAATTTCGGCTTAAATTGAAGAACGTCGGGAAAACCACTAAACCTTTCAGGTATGACCTAAATCATATCCCTGATGAATATACAGTGGAGGTGAGGAATAGATTTCAGGGATTAGACCTGATAGACAGAGTGCCTGAGGAACTATGGACGGAGGTCCGTAACATTGTTCAGGAGGCAGCAACGAAATCCATCCCAAAGAAAAAGAAATGCAAGAAAGCAAAGTGGCTGTCTGATGAGGCTTTACAAGTAGCTGAGGAAAGAAGGGAAGCGAAAAGCAAGGGAGAAAGGGGAAGATATACCCAACTGAATGCAGAGTTCCAGAGAATAGCAAGGAGAGACAAGAAGGCCTTCTTAAATGAACAATGCAAAGAAATCGAGGAAAACAACAGAATGGGAAAGACTAGAGATCTCTTCAAGAAAATTGGAGATCTCAAGGGAACGTTTTGTGCAAAGACGGGCATGATAAAGGACAAAGAAGGCAGGGACCTAACAGAAGCAGATGAGATTAAGAAGAGGTGGCAAGAATACACAGAAGAACTATACAGGAAAGATCTGAATGTCCCTGATAGCCATGATAGTGCGGTCACTGAACTTGAGCCGGACATCCTGGAGAGTGAAGTCAAGTGGGCCTTAGGAAGCATTAGTAACAACAAAGCTAGCGGAGATGACAGTATTCCAGCCGAGCTATTTAAAATCCTAAAAGATGATGCTGTTAAAGTGCTGCATTCAATATGCCAACAAATCTGGAACACTCAACAATGGCCACAAGACTGGAAAAGGTCAGTTTACATTCCAATTCCAAAGAAGGGCAACGCCAAAGAGTGTTCAAACTACCGCACCATTGCGCTCATTTCACATGCCAGCAAGGTGATGCTCAAAATCCTACAAGCTAGGCTTCAGCAGTATGCGAACCGAGAACTACCGGAAGTACAAGCTGGGTTTCGAAGAGGCAGAGGAACTAGAGATCAAATCGCCAACATTCGCTGCATCATGGAGAAAGCAAGAGAATTCCAGAAAAACGTCTATTTCTGCTTCATTGACTACGCTAAAGCCTTTGATTGTGTGGATCACAACAAACTGTGGCAAATTCTGAAAGTGATGGGAGTACCAGACCACCTTACCTGTCTCCTGAGAAACCTGTACGAGGGTCAAGAAGCAACAGTGAGAACCAGACATGGAACAACCGATTGGTTCAAAATTGGGAAAGGAGTACGACAAGGCTGCATATTGTCACCCTGCTTATTTAACTTATATGCAGAGTACATCATGAGAAATGCTGGGTTGGATGAATCAGAGGTCGGAATTAAGATTGCCGGGAGAATTATCAACAACCTCCGATATGCAGACGATACCACCCTAATGGCAGAAAGCGAAGAGGATCTCAAGAGCCTCTTGTTGAGGGTGAAAGAGGAGAGTGCAAAAGCTGGTTTGAAACTCAACATTAAAAAAACTAAGATCATGGCATCTGGCCCCATCACTTCCTGGCATATAGAAGGGGAAGAAATGGAAGCAGTGACAGATTTTACTTTCTTGGGCTCCAAGATCACCGCAGACGGTGACTGTAGCCATGAAATTAAAAGACGCTTGCTCCTTGGGAGGAAAGCTATGGCCAACCTAGACAGCATAGTAAGAAGCAGAGACATCACCTTGCCGACAAAGGTCCATCTAATCAAAGCTATGGTTTTCCCAGTAGTAATGTATGGCTGTGAGAGCTGGACTATAAGGAAGGCTGAGCGCCGAAGAATTGATGCTTTCGAACTGTGGTGCTGGAGAAGACTCTTACGAGTCCCCTGGACTGCAAGGAGGTCAAATCAGTCCATCCTAAAGGAAATCAACCCTGAGTGCTCATTGGAAGGACAGATACTGAAGCTGAAGCTCCAATATTTTGGCCACCTAATGCGAAGAGAAAACTCCCTGGAAAAGACCCTGATGCTGGGAAAGACTGAAGGCAAAAGGAGAAGGGGACGGCAGAGGATGAGATGGCTAGATAGCATCACGGATGCAATGAATATGAACTTGAGCACACTCCGGGAGAGAGCGCAGGACAGGAAGGCCTGGCGTGCTATGGTCTATGGGGTCACGAAGAGTCGGACACGACTGAACGACTGAACAACAACAACAAGGAAGAAGTCCCAAAGAGCTGTCAAAACAATGGAGGGTTTACCGCATGTGAAGGAACAGATCTGTCCTCCATTTTTATATGTAGTTTGGCATTACAATATTATAGAGTTAAATCTTTGTGTGTGTCGTGTGTGTGTGTGTGTGTGCGCACGCGCTAGTCAGTTTCAACCAAAGGTTAATAGTCTATAGGTCAAAAATATTTAGTGAGAATGTAGAGGCCAGGGAGTTTGCTCAAGAAGCCAGGAGGTTATAGAGTTCAACAAAAGGTCAGAGGAAGATAGAGAAAAAAGGGGTTCCCATTCAGAAAATAGTAGAAACATAGTCTGCAGAAATAAACACGAACCTGTCCTCCTGATGGGCTGGAACTGAGGAGAGAAAAGAATTAATTTTAAGAGATAAATTCCAAGGTAAAAAAGCAGATGGGTAGAGAAGCAGAAAGGAAGGAAGGAAGGAAGGAAGGAAGGAAGGAAGGAAGGAAGGAAGGAAGGCAGGCAGGCAGGCAGGCAAGCAAGCCAGCCAGATTCTTAGAGAAAAGAAAGACTCAGAGTTGCTAGAATGGGAGAAATGACTGAGAGAGCTGGACCAATGGCAGCAAGATATTGCTTGGAAGGGACCTGGATAAAACAGGGACACAGATTAGCTGGGTGTATTTATCCCTGGTTGTTTTATCATCCTATAGCTCATAAGGTTCTTATGGTCTGGATTTAGTATCCAGATTTTAGATTTCAGAACTCCCCCCCCCCCTATTTACATTTTTCTCCATTAAAATTTAAACTTCATTAGTTGAAACTCAGTGGTCTGTATGTTGTTGTTGTTGTTGTTGATGTTGTTGTTGGGTTACCTACCCCACATCTAATAGCCAACCCCCACACTGCCTAAAGTAGATACCTGCGAATCAGAGTTTCAAGGCAGGTTTGGTGGAGGCATCGGGGGGAGGGGATTTCTATCTAGTGCCAGCAGAGAAGGCTACAGGAAGGGAATGGGAAGTGGAGTGAGTGTACTCTCTTCTGCTTGTCCTTCCTTCCACTCACAGAACAGGGCACTGCTGGTCCATGACACAGCCATTCTGGAATTCAAGCAAAGAGGCAGAATTGCTCAGTCCCACAGTGCTTAAACATACAATGACTTCTGGAGGGGTATCCATGTTAGTACTGTTGCAACAAAACAACGACAATCAACAGTCTTGTGGTATGTTAAAGACTAACAGATTTATTGTGTCAAAGATTTTGTGGATCACCCATCAGATGCATGGACACTTGCCCTCAGTTGTCAGTAATACAGCCCACATGCAATCTTGTTCCTGAGCAAATGGTATTCAATGGCATACTGAATCTAGCCGGATTCCTGCTGTGCTAATGCACCTTTCCTGTAATGGACAGAGATGGTACTATGGCTTTGTCAGCCCAGACAGACCAGGCCTCTTGAGGAACCTATGGGGCCCTAGGGATGCCAGAGAAATCTGTTTGTAGGGGCGAAGCTTGGTGAGTTTTTGCCAGCCCCCCCCCCCACGCTCTGACTCCGACTTGCTCAATCAGAAGCTGACTCATCTCGGTGTGTGATGCATTGGGCCAGCTCACAGTTTGGTAGGGATGTACAAAAGTTCCGCCATGGATCTCGGGGAGGCCGAATGCCAGCACATTCAGCCCCCCGAAATTGGTGGCGGAACAGCCTGCCCCCCCGCCCCCCCCCCCGGGATGAGACTTACCTTGGGCGGATCTTCCTGGCAGCAGCGGCTGCGGTGGTGGTTCGGAGGCGGCGGCTGCGGTGGCCGGTCTTCTGACCGGCTGCTGCCACCGCCATTTCCCGTAAAAAAAAAAAAGTGATAGGCTACTAGGGATGTACGAAAGTCACTTACCTTTTTGCAGCTTGGCTTCGCGGTGGGGGGGAGGCGCTTCGCTTCTCCCCCTGAAGTTCAGGCGAGGGGGGAGAGGCTTCCCGCCTCATCCAGCCGAAATTCAGGCCGGGGGGGAGGCTTCCTGCCTCGCCCGGCTGAAATTCAGGCCGGGGAGAAGTGCCCCGTCTCCCCGGCCGCGAAACAAAAAGTAAAAAAAAAAGACCCCATGATAGGCTATGTGATGATTTACGTAGCCTATCACGGCTAGATTTCCAAAGTCAGCCATGATAGGCTACGTAAATTGTCACGTAGCCTATCACGGGTGACTTTGGAAAAAAAAAAAGTGCGTACGCAAATGGCGGCTCCCATGGGGACCGCCATTTGCCTTCCTTATTTTGACACATCTAGTCTACGTAAAGATTTACGTAGACTACGGCGAAAATAAGGGCACGCTATTTGCAAATAGCGTTGCCCTTATTTTCGCCGTAGTCTACGTACATCTTTATGTAGACTACCCGGGACCAAATAAGGAACGCAAATGGCGGCACCCGTGGGCGCTGCCATTTGCGTACGCACTTTTTTTTCCCCAAAGTCACCCGTGATAGGCTACATAACGATTAGCATAGCCTATCACAGCTGCCTTTGGAAATCTAGCCATGATAGGCTACGTTAATCATTACGTAGCCTATCACGGGTGTTTTTTTTTCCCATTCACGTTTTCTTTTGCGGCCGGGGAGACGGGGCGCTTCTCCCCAGCCTGAATTTCGGCCGGGCAAGGCGGGGCGCCTCCCCCCTGGACTGAATTTCAGCCAGACGAGGCGGGGCGCCTCCCCCCCGGCCTGAACTTCGGGGGGAGAACCTAAGCGCCTCCCCCCCACCGCGAAGCAAGCTGCGGGACCAGGTAAGTGACTTTCGTACATCACTACTCACAGATAGGGCTCAGTATTGGCAGGGGTTGTAGCACAGCTTCTGTCTTTTCTCCTAAGGGTTTTTGGTTTCTTGCACTGCTTCTGTAGGTGGCAACAGCATCAACAGTGGTGAGGCTTCCACTTTTTTGAGGCAGAATTTTGCATTTCTTTCGGTGGTATTTTTGAGCTTGCCTAATCACTGTGAGGTGTCCAAGTGTGCTGTGTGTGTTTCCTCTCTCTATTACACATCTTTTCCTTGCACTGCAGCCTCCCAGGCCACCTATACTTTCTGGAGTGAGAAGGCCCCATGGCAGGAATTGCCTCATGATGTCCTCCTCATGATGGCTTTCACTGAAGTGTGGGAAGCTGAGGAGGCTACAGGCTGCCACAGAGATTATTGTACAATGGAAGACAGGACACTCACGCACACCCCTCAGCCACCTCACAAGGAAGGTAAGCCCAAGAACCCCAAACCCAAGCAATGAGAATTTCTCCAAAATTTCTCCTCCTTTGATTTTATTTTCAAAAGCAATTTATTTTCTATCAAGTTGAATGAGAATGGTCAGAAAAAATGTGGGAGAAATTTTCGACATAGCAGTAGCACTGGCCTCTTTGTGGCTGTTAAGGATGAGGAGGCTGTCAGAAAAAAATAGGTGGCAACCTTAACTCAGCACCACAAGTATGGTTGAGTATTCAGGGATTCAAACCTAGACTTTTAAGATCTAAGTACTCAAAGCCCTCTGCTTGGATTGATGAATCTGGCCGTTTCTCTTTTTCCTGCATTGGAGGGAAAATTAAAAAAAAAAAAAATCATCTCAAGTTCTTTTTCGCTTATTTTTATGAAAAAATCTCATCAAAGAAATGAACTGAACAAAAGTGAACTGACCCCTACCAGGCACCCAGGATTCAGTTTTACAGGGATGTGCTAAATGGTTGTGAACATGGTATTAACAATGCAAAGTTTGATGAGGCCAAACCACGTAATTGGTGGCAATACCAGTCTTCTTGGTATCTTGGGTTGCAGGGACAAAAGAAAAGGGAAAGAACAGTTGATGCAGAGAGACACAAGCTAAAAGTTGTGCTTTTTATTGACTGCAGTTGCAAATTAAAACCTTAGCTATTGCCTTGGTAAAGAAAGAAAGAGAGAAAGAGAGAGAGAGAGAGAGAGAGAGACTAGATTTAGTAAGATTAAAACACTGCTAGGAAAGTTTCTTGTTGGTGCTTGAAAAACAACATATGGCATCACCATCTCTTGTTATTTATCCAATTCCTCTGGAAAGATCATGATCAATATTGTCTTCTGGGTAATTTGATTCTGGTTATTGATATGGATCACTGCTTGTAAAATATGAGGGGGGGAAAGAAACTTCTTTTTGAAATAAATTTTATTTTGAAATAAAGATAAAAAGAATACAGGCAACAAAAAGAGAAACTACACATAACAATACAAGATCACTAATTTAGGAGAAACTCAATTATTGCTGTCCTTAGTATATCATGGATGAGTTTGGGGGACAATTATAGAAAACAGACTAAGGAGAAGCTCTAACTATTGGGTATAATACAAAACAACAACAAAACAAAACACTATTTAACAGGGTGCACCAGCAGAAAGCGAAGAGGATCTCAAGAGCCTCTTGTTGAGGGTGAAAGAGGAGAGTGCAAAAGCTGGTTTGAAACTCAACATTAAAAAAACGAAGATCATGGCATCTGGCCCTATCACTTCCTGGCATATAGAAGGGGAAGAAATGGAAGCAGTGACAGATTTTACTTTCTTGGGCTCCAAGATCACCGCAGACGGTGACTGTAGCCATGAAATTAAAAGACGCTTGCTCCTTGGGAGGAAAGCTATGGCAAACCTAGACAGCATAGTAAGAAGCAGAGACATCACCTTGCCGAAAAAGGTCCGTCTAATCAAAGCTATGGTTTTCCCAGTAGTAATGTATGGCTGTGAGAGCTGGACTATAAGGAAGGCTGAGCGCCGAAGAATTGATGCTTTCGAACTGTGGTGCTGGAGAAGACTCTTACGAGTCCCCTGGACTGCAAGGAGGTCAAATCAGTCCATCCTAAAGGAAATCAACCCTGAGTGCTCATTGGAAGGACAGATACTGAAGCTGAAGCTCCAATATTTTGGCCACCTAATGCGAAGAGAAAACTCTCTGGAAAAGACCCTGATGCTGGGAAAGACTGAAGGCAAAAGGAGAAGGGGACGGCAGAGGATGAGATGGCTAGATAGCATCACTGATGCAATGAATATGAACTTGAGCACGCTCCGGGAGAGAGCGCAGGACAGGAAGGCCTGGCGTGTGATGGTCCATGGGGTCACGAAGAGTTGGACACGACTGAACGACTGAACAACAACAACCAGCAAAGAAAAAAAAGGCATATATTTGCATAACATTTTGCAAAGGATAATTTATATGTATAGAATATTTGCAAATTTGGAAATGATTACTATAATTTAAATAAATATATATATATATCACCATAGTGAGGCAGGTGATGACCCATATGCCTACTCAACGTGCTGTCCAAGTATTACTAACAGTTGATGGGCAACTTCAAGATACCTACTCTCCTTTTTTATGGCTCTTTTTAAATCTTCAAACTGGATTTAGATTGGACAGCCCTTCAAAGTGAGGACACCCTCAAATAAAGGAGTGTTCTCTGACAACCTTCCAAATAAAGGATTGCAAAGTAGGATGCATGGCTTTCCTTCTTAGTGAGAGAGCTTGGAAGTGTACATTACATAGCCACACTATAGTCCAATTTTTGATTGGAATTTGATCTGAAGCTTGAAGGGTGTTTCCATATAGGAGATCAATGGAAAATGTGGCACCATTACAACCTTTTAAAAATGGGATTCCTTGTTTGCTGCACTTACTAAGTCTGTATAGATGGCCTTCTCTGTGATTGCACCCCAGTTATGGAATGCCTTCCCCTGAGAGGCTCACCTGGCACCTGGATTTTTTTCTAGGTGTCAGATCTTCCAGGCTTTTAAAGAGCCCTTTAATGGCTTTTAAATGGCTTTTGAGAGTTTGTTATGTTTCGTGTTTAATTTTCTTCTTTCATCTTTGTTATGTGTTTCATACTGTGATAGTATTTTTTTTTAAATCACATTTGTCAACCTTTTCTGTATACCACCTAGATAATGTTGGTTATGGAGCAGCATAGAAAAGTAAATAAATAAATGTGCTGTCTCAGCTTTTTTATTAATTCATTGCTGTTTAGAAAGTTGCTTGGGAGACATCCAGTGATGTGCTATACATAACATTGTTTAAGGAGGTTTTTATGCAGGAATCCGGGATAATTAGGTTCAAAACAATGAAGAAGCATAGCTTTAGGAGTTATCTGTGTTCTAATGTGGATAAATTCCTGGAAGTAATCAGCAACTATGTTCCAGTACTCCCAAAGGAATTTGTTCAATATAGTTTTGCACTTTGTACAGTCTAATGTCTTGTGCTGTACAGAAAATTCTGTACGCTTTTTCATTGGCCATTCTCAAAGAGGTTTGGGGTGAATCAAATCATTCTAAATCCAAAATCATGTGAGAGTAGGGATGGAAGAACTTACCTATGATGGCTCTGTGTGCCACTCACTCAGCTCCTGCCACTTGCCCATCCCCAGCAGGTATGCAGGGCTGGCTGCCGGATGGCCTGGTGGGCACCCAGCAAGAACTTGCAGCATGCCATTCACCCACGAGCTGCCACTTCGCAAAAAAAACCACAGGTGAGCTTTTTTATGTAAATCAACATTTTACGCAAAATGGCAACCATAAATAGGCAAATTACACAAGCTTGCAGGTGTAAGTGGCCCATTCTCACCTGCTATTTTGCGCAAATGACCTATTTACAGTCACCATTTTGCATAAAATGGCAATTTACATTAAAAGCGTACTCGTGTTTTTTGGCAAAATGGCAGCTCGTGGGTAAGCAGGGATCCCCACATGTGTCCAACTTGGTGCATCCTGAGTTGGACAAGCATGGGGGTCTGGCGCCTGGCATCCCAGGGGCCAAGCAGTAGGATATCCACTGGACTCCACTCCCTTCCTGGATTTCTGTGACATCTCTGTGCAAGGGTTAAATAATTTTCTCTAAAATCTTTCCAGGGACAGGTCCTGCCATTTAGCTGTGGGTTTTGTGCTATTTTTGTAGCTTTGCAACAAGAGTCCCCCACAGCTGCTTTTAACCATTCCTCCCATAGGGTTTTTCATATCAGGAAGCACAGGCAGGCTGGGATGCTGCCAAGCAATGGAGAGACATGTAATGAATGAAAGAAAGAAAGAAAGAAAGAAAGAAAGAAAGAAAGAAAGCAAGCCCACACACAACATCTTCAGCCACCTCACAGTGAGCTCAGAAACACCACCAAATTAAATCTGAAATAAATGATGAAATGCCCTGGGAATGAGGCAGAGCAGTAGAAGGCCCTTTCATGGGGGAAGACAATTTTCAAGAAATTGGAGGACAGTTCTTGGCACGCACAACACCAGCTCTACCTCATCCCTGGAGCGGGACACAACACTGCCTCATACATCTTCATCAGAGATAAGATATATCCGCCATTGCCCGTCAAAAATGTAACACTGGAAGACCCTGGGAAGGTGCGGAACCCTGCAGCTTCTGTAGTTCCTCAGGTAGAACTGAACTGAAGAAGAAATTTCTCAGAAGACATTGTTCTCAGAAATCTTCTGAGATATTTCCTTTCCTGATGTGGAATTCGGAGTGAGCAGTGAAGTGGCCAAGTTTGCGGTTGACACCAAATTATGTAGGGTGGTTAAAACAAAAAGGGATTGTGAAGAGCTCCAAAAAAAGGAACTCTCCAATCTGGAAGAAAGGGCATCTAAATGGCAAATGTTGTTCAATGTAAGCAAGTGTAAAGTGATCCATGTTGGGGCAAAAAATCCTAACTTCAAGTACAGCCTGATGGGATCTGTGCTAGTGGTCACTGACCAGAAAAGAGATCTTGGGGTTGTGGTGGACAGCTCAGTGAAGAAGATGTCAACCCAGTGTGCAGCCGCTGTGAAAAAGGCAAACTCCATGTTAGGCATAATTAGAAAAGGAATTGAGAATAAAACTGCCAACATCATACTGCCCCTATACAAATCTATGGTGCAGCCACACTTGGACTACTGTGTACAGTTCTGGTCACCACACCTCAAAAAAGATATTGTAGAGCCAGAAAAGGTGCCGAAAAAGGCAACTAAAATGAATAAATGATACAGGTGCTGGAGCATCTCCTGTATGAGAGAAGGTCACCACAGCTGGGATTGTTTAGCTTGGAAAAAAAGAGGGTAAGGGGAGACATGATAGAGGTGTACAAAATGATGCATGGTGTGGAGAATGGGGAAAGGGAGACCTTTTCTCCCTCTCTCATAATACTAGAATCCAATGGGTTCATCCCATGAAGCTGATTTGTGGGAGATTCAGGACAGAGAAAAGGAAGTACTTCTGCACACAGCACATAGTTTAACCATGGAATTCGCTACCACAGGATGCAGCGATGGCCACCACTTTGGATGGCTTTAAAAGGGTGTTGGACAAATTTCTGGAGGAAAAGGCTACCAATGACTACTAGTCTTGATGGCTATGTGCTACCTCTAGTACCAGAGGCAGTGAGCCTATGTACACCACTTGCTGGGTAACATGAGTGGGAGAGTTCTGTTGCGCTCCTGCCCTGCTTGTGGGTTCCTGGTCAACAGCTGCTTGTGGGTTCCCGGTCGACAGCTGGTTGGCCACTGTGTGAACAGAATGCTGGACTAGATGGACCCTGGTCTGATCCAGCATGGCTCTGCTTATGTTCTTATGTTTTTTCTTAAATTCCAAAAACTGAGAGGCCACTTTGCAGAATGTTCTTCACCATTTTGTGGGGTGGACTCTTCCCCTCCCCCCACCCCCCAAATGACATTAGGTATGAGGTATTATGGCAATTAAAAAAAAAATGTGGGCCAGGCTGCCAACACTTTTGAAACTGATGCATTTACAGGTGCAGCACAACCCCCCAAAAAAACTTTTAAGAAAAAAACAGAGAGAAGCTTTCCCACAATGCCTGCCAATAGTGAGCCCTACTTGTGAGAAACTGTTGGAGAATTTCTCCTCCCGCTGGAGACATTTAGTAAAGTGTTCACCCAATTTCTCTGTCCACCAATAGGGTGGAGAATTTGGAGAGGCCATTTGTGCACAGCTCCAGTAAATGTTGAAGCGCAGGCGCTCCTCATGACAGTCCACATAGCCACAACCACAAAGAGAGACCAAAAAATCAGGTAGCTGTGTTGATCCATATCAACAAGCCAGTTCCAGCAGTATTCATCTTCACCGGAAGCAGGTCTGTTGTAAAGCATACGGGTCTTAATTGCCCATTCAAGTCCACACCACCTCTAAACGTTGTGTGCTACAACAGGGAAAAGCATATTCTTGTTGGGATAATTCATTTCCCCCAGCTCCTATGAGGATTGCAGCTAACTCAGATGGAACAGGAAAGCCCAAGGGGGTGGCAGATGATTTCAGCATCCCTGCCAATAATAACAACAACAACAACAATAACGATGACGACGACGATGATGATGCTAATGCTGTGTCCCTGTGAGCCCTGGGTCCTGCAGATAAACCTTATGCCTGCCTCAGAATAGGGATGTTGGAGAAATTCACAATGGAACCAAATGAGCTTGGATTTTGGTGGATCCAACCTGTGGATTCCACAGCGGATCAACTTTTCCCCTATCAGGTGGGGAACCATTTTTCTAACTTTCCTGATTTTGTGCAAATGTCTTTGTAAAAAAAAAAAAATGCAATTAAAAAACCCCAGCCAAAATGTGCTTTTCCCCACAGGCTAAAGTGTGAAAATGCACATTTGGGGGGATTTTGCACATTTGGGGGGTATTTGCGCATTATTGCATTAGCACAAAAGTGCATTTGCGCTAATTCGGGCACTTAAAAAAAATCAGTTCTGTCAATGAGCAGACTGCGGAATGAAATGCACCGGACAATTCATGAAACATAGATGGAATGGATTCTACACAATCGGTACATGCCTACTTCAATTCATACCCACTAGGGCATGCCTGCTAGGTGTACCCTGGTTGGTGTTATTGTATTTTTAAATATTTACACTGCTGCTGGTTTTTACTTTGGTTTTACACTGTAGTTTAGTACTTTTAAAAGTTTTGTATTATATTTTACTGTGCTGTATTTTATGGTGTTAATTGTTGTGAGCTGCCCAGAGAGCTTCGGCTATTGGGCAGTATAGAAATGCAATGAATAAAATAAATACAAAAAATAATAAATAAATGGACATATTGTTCCAGCATCACTGCAATCTGGAAACCAGGTCTACCTATGAGAAGAAGAAAAGAAGTCAATGTCCTGGCCTGGTCACAAACTAGTAACTTTGGAATTAATGGCATGTGGGATAGTGTGGGATATGAAAGGTATATCTGTGGTGTTGGGTCTGTGGTGGTCCATTCACACATGCATGTCACCACTTGGTGCTGAATTCATCAAGTGCTATGCACATGTGAACCAGGCTGGAGAGGATGCTTAAGTGATCTGGAAAGGAAACCCTGGTGAAACATATCGAGAAGTCAATCAAGTGTGGATATATATTAACTGTTCTGAAAAACGTAAAATGATGATACTGAAAAAAGAATGGTAATAACTGTTCCCTCCATCTGCTGAGGGTAGGGCAAGAATTAACAACAGTAGATTTGTGATGAAAATGAAAATGTTACAGAAACACATAAAATCCACATTTTTCATGCATAATTTTCGCAACTGAAATACTTAATTATGGTGAATATTAGGAAACATGTCACATCAGTAAAGAAATAATAATTCTTAGCAACAGTTATTATGCACCTTTTATGTTCAAAACAATTACCTTTGATATCTGATTAAACTGTTATGCTAGACTGATCTACACAAGGAAATGTCAAAAGACATATTGCTTGTATCAGTCATAACTACATTAAAATGAGAACAAGAGAGATCCAAACAGGAATATTCCTGTTTTGGAAGGTAGATGGATTAAAGTCTAATTAGCATGTGTTATCTCTGAGTGATACAATGTCTACACCTGTAAACTCTGATTGTGCATTAGAACAGGACATGTTTGAACATTAAAGATGGCAGTTCCACTGTGAAGACACTGAATGGAACAGCATTATAGAATAGATTGTTTGGCATATCAGTCCCTATCAGTATTAGTAGAAATGGCATTGAATTCCACATTATGGGGAACCAAGGGTGTCATGCTATAGGCTTGAGTCAAAGGGGGGGGGGTGAAAGGAGAGCCAAAGTTGTACCCTTAAGCTTGCCCAACTTGCTGCCTGTTTTTCAGTGTGACCCTTGGTAGCCACTGTTCCCCCAACAGAATCCCCCTTGAGACAGTGCTACATGATGACATAGTCTCATTCCAAGTGGTATTTTTGAAAATAAAAATGGCAGCCATTCTGATGAGTGTTGCATAAATTCCTCTCCTTCCCCTCCCCCATCCCCAATCCCCTGGTCTCCAAGAATTACTGAAATGTCCTATTTTCACAGTCCATGAATAAGTCTGTGAAGTTTGGGGTGAGGGAGGTTAGGTCTGAAAACTTTTCAGAATGGATCTAGGACCTGACATGTTATGGAGGGTTCCAGCTTCATTCCAGATACAACTGGAGGCTTCCAGCATGATGAGGGAGTGGTGAAAACTGATCCCTCTGCTTGGGCCTTGAGGATGTGGGTGTATTGGCCCCAGGCCTGTAACCAAGTCACCTGTAGTGGTAAAGGGGCCTAGAGATCCATAATGTTTTGCTTAGGTTCATTATATGTGAAATTTTATTTATTTATTTATTTATTTATTCATTCATTCATTCATTCATTTCATTTCATTTCTATGCTGCCCAATAGCCAAAGCTCTCTGGGCGGTTCACAAAAATTAAAACCAAACAGCACATAATAAAACAATTTAAAATATATAGAACATTAAAACCACAATATAACAATACAACCACAATAAAACCTAGCAGCAGTGCAGGAGTTTAAAATATAGATTTAAAACAGCAAAGCTAGAAGTTTAGAAAGCTAAAATGCTAAAATGCCTGGGAAAATAAAAAGGTCTTCACCTGGCGCCGAAAGGAATACAATGTAGGTGCCAGGCGAACCTCACCAGGGAGCTCATTCCAGAGCCGGAGTGCCACAGCAGAAAAAGCCCTCCTCCTAGTAGCCACGCGCCTCACTTCCTTTGGCAGGGGCTCACGGAGAAGGGCCGCTGCTGCTGATCTTAAGGTCCAGGCAGACACATATGGGAGGAGGCGATCCTTCAGGTAACCTGGCCCCAAGCCGTTAAGGGCTTTAAATGTTATACCAGCACTTTGAATCGGGCCCGGAAACGGACTGGCAGCCAGTGCAGCTGGAAAAGTACTGGTGTAATATGAGCTCGCAGGCCAGTCCCTGTTGACAATCTTGCTGCCCTATTTTGGACCAGCTGAAGTTTCCGGACCGTTTTCAAAGGCAGCCCCACGTATAACGCATTGCAGTAATCCAGACAAGAAGTTATCAGAGCATGGATAACTGTAGCTAGGCTATCTCTGTCCAGATAAGGGCGTAGTTGGTATACCAGCCTAAGCTGATAAAAAGTGCTCCATGCCACTGAGTTCACCTGTGCCTCAAGTAACAGTTCTGGATCCAAGAGCACCCCCAAACTATGAACGTTTTCCTTTAGGGGGAGTGCAACCCCCTCCAGAACAGGTTAAACATCACCTAGCCGGGCAGACGAACAACCCACTAACAGTACCTCCATCTTGTCTGGATTGAGTTTCAGTTTATTGGCCCTCATCCAGTCCATTACTATGCCCAGGCACTGATTCAGAACAGCCACTGCCTCACCTGGTTTTGATGAGAAAGAGAGGTAGAGCTGAGTGTCATCCACGTATTGATGGCACCTCAGCCCACACCTCCGGATAACCTCCCCCAGCAGTTTCATGTAGATGTTAAACAGCATAAGGGATAAAATAGAGCCCTGTGGAACCCCATGGCACAATTGCCATGGCACAGAGCAATAATCCCCCAGCACCACCATCTGGAATTGGCCATCCAAGTAGGAGCGGAACCACTGTAGTGCAGTGCCTCCAACTCCCAACCCAGACAACCTATCCAGAAGGATACCATGGTCGATGGTATCAAAAGCCTCTGAGAGGTCCAGGAGAATCAACAGGGTCACAGTCCCCCTGTCCCTCTCCCAGCAGAGGTCATCCCACAGGGCGACCAAGGGAGTTTCCTTTCCAAAACCAGGCCTGAAGCCCGATTGAAATGGATCTAGATAATCCATTTCATTCAACAGTGCCTGGAGCTGTCCTACAACCACCCGCTCAAGCACCTTGCCCAGGAAGGAGATGTTGGCCACTGGTCTATAATTATTAACATCCTCTGGGTCCAGTTTAGGCTTTTTCAGGAGTGGTCTAATTACCACCTCTCTTAAAGCGGCAGGCACCACTCCTTTTCCTTGCTGGTGGGCCTCTGAGCATGTGAGATGAGTCAAAGGTCGATACCGCGGCCTCAGCACATTCCATGCTAACGAAGGCTAGTATCTTATCAGGGCCTAGGATGTGCCTGAGAAATGAGGCACTGTTTCTGCCGAGGTACAGGTGTCTGTGCTGGGAAAAGTCTGATTGTTTTCCTTCTGAACGTACACTGTTAGCCTATGCTGGCAAACATAGCTATGCTGGCAAAGTTGCAGATGAACACTAATTAACACTTGCTGCTGTCATGCTGCCTCACTGCTGACATGTCTGGTATAAAACCCATCTTACCCCTTGGCTCTGGGTTCAGAGAAGCTGTCTGATCCAACCGTTGGGTACTAGGGATGTACGAAAGTCACTTACCTTTTTGCGGATTGTGTTCACGGTGGGGGGGGAAGGCGCTCCGTCCCTCCCCCTGGAATCTTCGATGGGGGGGGAGGCGATCCGGTCCTCCCCCCTGGAATCCTGCCTGGCCGGCTCCGCTCTGCTCCGCAGCCGGCCAGGCCCATCCACAGCCGGAGTTCCGGCCGCAGACAGGCTGCTGTGGAGGCAAATGGCGTCCGCCTTAGTGGCCGCCATTTGTGTCCAGCCAGGCAGCCGTGATAGGCTACATAAGTATTTACGTAGCCTATCACAGCTGGGCAAGAAACAACAACAACAACAATGGTGTACACAAATGGCGGCGGCTATGGCAGCCACCACTTGCATTCCCTATTTTTCTCCGTTTTAGTCTACGTAAATATTTACGTAGGCTATTACGGTGAAAAAAAAGGGGAAAGCAAATAGCATAGTGGGCGCTATTTGCGTTCCTTTTTTTCACTAATAGCTTACGTAAATATTTACTTAGGCTAAAACGACGAATAAAAAAGGAACTCAAATAGCGCCCACTACGCTATTTGCATTCCCCTTTTTTTCACCGTAATAGTCTATGTAAATATTTACATAGACTAAAACGGTGAAAAATAGGGAACGCAAATAGTAGCCGCTGTAGCCGCCACCATTTGCATACGCCATTTTGTTTTTTTGGTTTTTTGCCCAGCTGTGATAGGCTATGTAAATTAGGGGTGGACGAAAGTCACTTACCTGTCGTCAAAGGCCGTTTGCGGTGGGGGGGAGCGCTTCGCTGCTCCCCCCGTGAAGTTCAGGCCGGGGGGGGAGGCTTCCCGCCTCGCCCGGCCGAAATTCAGGCCGGGGGGGGGGAGGCTTCCCACCTCGCCCGGCTAAAATTCAGGCCGGGGAGGAGGCGCCTCGCCTCGCCCGGCCGCGAATGTGAAAGTTAAAAAAAAAAAAAAAGCCCCCTGATAGGCTACGTGACGATTCACGTAGCCTATCACGGCTAGATCTGCAAAGTCAGCCGTGATAGGCTACGTGAATCGTCACGTAGCCTATCATGGGTGACTTTAAAAAAAAAGCGCGTACACGAATGGCGGCCCCCATAGGGAGCCGCCATTCGTGTTCCTTATTTAGTCGCTGTAGTCTACGTAAATGTTTACATAGACTACGGCGAAAATAAGGGCAATGCAAATAGCGTTGCCCTTATTTTCGTCGTAGTCTACGTAAACATTTACGTAGACTACAGCGACCAAATAAGGAACGGGAATGGCGGCTCCCTATGGGGGCCGCCATTATCCGTACACTCTCTTTTTTTTTTTTTTAAGTCACCCGTGATAGGCTACGTGACGATTCACGTAGCCTATCACGGCTGACTTTGCAAATCTAGCCATGATAGGCTACGTTAATCGTCACGTAGCCTATCAGGGGGCATTTTTTTTTTTCTTTCATTGCAATGGCGGCGGCGGCAGCCGGTCGAAAGACCGGCTGCCGCTCCCGCCTCGCTCGAACACCCGCCGAACCGCCGGCCGGACCATCCACCGGGAGGGACATTTGGTGAAGGTAAGTCCCGTCCTGGGGGGGGGGTGCGGGGGGCAGGGGGGGTGCGGAGGATTTCTCCACGAAACTTGTTCGGGGGGCCGAACACGTTGGCGCTCGGCCCCCCAAAGTTTCGGGGAGAAATTCTCCGCCATCCCTAATGTAAATACTTACATAGCCTATCACGGCAAAGGCCTTGATGCAAATGTCGGCCGCAGCAGCCGGTTGAAAGACCAGCCACCGCCACCGCTGCTGGAGCTGCCGCCATCTGGAACATCCGCCCCAGGTAAGCCTTGTCCCGAGGGGAATCCGCGGGGGAGCAGGGGGTGGCAGGCTGTTCCGCCATGGATTTCGGGGGGCCGAATGCCAGTGCATTTGGCCTCTCTGAAATCCGTGGCGGATTTCTCTGCCATCCCTATTGGGTACACCTGTGTGCTGTAAGTACTCAATAAAATCTCCTTGTAAGACAACCTGGGTCTGGCTTATCATTATCTCGGCACCTCCAAACCTTAGCAGCCCATGGCCAGGACAATACAGTAGGCCATCCAGAGGAACATCTCAGAGTATTTCCTGTCCTGTGCTAGAAAGCCTTGATTGGTTGAATGGATAGTTATTGAAGTGGATATAGGCAGCTCCTGAAGGAGACTTCTTCTCCAAAACGTTCGGTGAGCACACATTAAACAGGTACTTTTGTCACTTGTTTTTCTGCTGTGTGCTAGAATCTCACCATCTCTGATGCAGCAAGGGTCCCTCATTTTCATCTCTTGCACAGAACTCTCTAGCACAGAACTCTCACTCCATCTAACAAAAGTGTTGTGAGGCTAAAATAGGAGTGTTTTGTGCAATCCTAAACCAACTTCCATGGAAGTAAGCCCCATTGAATTCAATAGGACCAGTGATGCTACCAAATTTCATAATTTTTAACTTCATCACGCAAAACTCATCTGTTCATAATGTTCACCTTTGTAGCAACCCTGGATCAATGTATTACAAATTTGCTACTAAGTTTGGAATTGACTGCGAGCTTTGGAGCATGCACAGTAAAGTAGTACACAGATCTCCCCCCCCAATTCAGTCATCCTACCATATAGACTCTGCCCCCCTCCAGCCTTACTTGAAGCAGTCTCATTAGCTTCTTCCCTCATTGTTTCTGTGACCACAGCTCTGAGGAGGGCAAGCCTGTGGGTCTATCTCTATACCAGGAATTGGTGTCGGTGAGTAAACATCACATGACATCATTACAAGGCAGACAATGTGAAAACAACCAATAAGAAAGGGGACACATACTATGGTGGAGCATGACATCATACCACGTGATTGCGACTTACAGCATGTGCTAAGACACGTAAATATGGAATAAGATTTTGTACTAAAGGAGATCTCTTGTCCAAGGTCACATGGAGAAATTTGTGACTAAGTAAATAAGAAATTCATTGGGGAAACATTCACCCATTGCTAAATAGTATTTACTTCTGAGTAAACATGGTTAGGATTGCACTGTTAGAGAAAGGTCAACATACAAATTTAGCAAATAAAATATATACTTCATGCATTAAAAATGACAAAAGGTTAAGTTATTAGACTAGAATTAAGGTTTGTTTACCCTCTCATGAGAGAAAAATGGGTTAGTTTACATGACTGAAACTTCTTGTCATTATAACTTCTATGCAGCCAAGCAGTGGATTAAGGAAAGAATTCAAGATGTTGAAAGAAGAGGTCTGATGACTGATATCTGATTCTTGACACGTCTGTTCACCATTGGCTCTGGGGATGAACATTCCTAATCCCTGTGAATCCTTTGTATCTGCGGTTTTTAGTGGTCCTGGAATATAGAAGAGATTTTCCCAGCACCACCTGCCTCTGGCCACGTTTAATGTAGCCAGGTTGTAAGGTACTGAATGGTATTTATTTTTTAGGAATTCCAATGGAACTAAGATTTGTTCCTGTAATTCTAGGGAGATTAACTTTATTCCTGATGCTATTTTATTGTAGCTAGCTACTGTAAATGTTTCTTTGCAGATGTCCCTGCTCAATACAGAGATATCGGAAGGCAGGACCAGCCCAGGGATACAATGTCAGGGGTGAGACCCCACTTCGCCATGGGAGTGTTCTCCACATGAGTAGTATGTGAGTAGGGTTTCTTTCTTTATAATGAGTTTTTCCTCTTTGATGCCCTAGAGGATCCAGTTGCTAAAGAGGTCCTTCTGACTTTAGGGTCCTCATGTTGTCCCACCATTGGTGCTATGTTGCATCTTAGGCCGAGGAGGCTTTAATTATGCCTGCTCTGCCTCCAGGCATAGCTGCTGTGTACATGTATGGTTTTAATTTTTGTGAACTGCCCAGAGAACTTCAGCTATTGGGTGGTATAGAAACAAACAAACAAACAAACAAACAAATGAGAGGCTTCCTACTCCCTTCTCATCCTTCTGGACCTTCCTTTCTTCTTTGTCTGACCTTTGCCTCTCTGGAAGGGTTAGGACTAGGTCACCCACAGTTGCAATTTACCATTAGCACACTGCCACTATCTCTATTTTTGGCAGGGTCAGGCCAAATGGAGCAGTACCATGTGGTCCCTCTGGCTATGCTTCTACAGAGTCCCAGAATACAACTTCATAAACTTTGGAGAGCCACTGATGCTGTGGTCTCTGATATGGTGTCCATGAACACCTCTCTTGGTGTTCACCAGGCTCTCTGCCCTCCAGCACCATCTTTATTTGGTTTCAAAAGAGTGGTTTTGCCTTCTCATTAGGTTCTTTTCTTTTAGTCTCGCCAGTTTGTCTAGCAAAATGAGTGTTTTGTGACCTCTCATACACAGCATGGCAGCCATTTTATGAATGGGCAGGCCCCTCATGGCAGCCATTTTGTGAGAGCACCCACAATACATCTCTCAAAAATCCAAATGTGCCCACCAACTAAACCCCTGTAGCGTTGGTATCTACAGCTCAGCTGTAGCACACATGTTTTGCATGCAAGAGGCCCCAGGTTTAATTCCTGATATTTCTAGCTAGAAGCTCATGATGTAGAAGATAACTATCTGAGAATGCTGGAGAGTAGACAATGCAAGGAAATATGGACAAATCACCTTACTGCTATGAGAGAGCACTGGACTATAGCATTTGGCAGGACAACCATTATTCTATCACAGTTTCATTGTTTATGCCACAGGATTTTGGAGTTCCATATTAATGCCATAGATTAGAACCGAGAGATTTAAGGGACTAAAGAGACATTGAGCATTTATTTTTGGCAAGAAACAATATGTATCTCCAAGGTTCACCCTATTTTTACATGATAGAAATGGGACTGCAAATTCAGAGGTTTCTCTACCAGATGTTCAGGGAGCTGAGTTTATCTAGATAATGTCACTGAGGCAGCAAAAATAACTGCTTATGTTAGCAGAGACTTCACAAATGAAAAATAAGAGAATCAAGGAGAGGTGATACTCCATGATGTACAGAAGGACGGTTGGGGAAAGGGTGTCTTATCTGAGTTTCCTCAAATGTAATTTGCTTCCTTCAACATTTACATCAGTAAAAAAGAGATTTGTCTTGAAATCTGCTGCAAATTGACTCAAAGGGGGTTTAACTGAAGGGCAAAATGTTAACTGATTCCTTCAAAACTCATACCCTGTAACATTTCATAAAGACAAATAAATGCACTCATTTTATACCAATGCAGAAGGGCTCCATGGTAGAACAGCTCATCTGATGTACTGCATACAACGTTGGACTTTGATATGAGTTTGAATCCCCTCTAGACTGCTTCCTTGACTGATTCCTGGTGTGAGTACTTCTGGACATAGATTTGACTCTCCTTCTGCATGCTCCTTGTCTGCTGTGTTGCTTTGGAACCTTTCTGCCTATGGCCTGGACTGTTGAGACCTTGCCTTTTGCCTGATCCCTGTTTGTGCTGACCACCTTGGAACTCCTGAACCCTTGAACCTGCAACTGCTAGGCTCAGGCTCTGGAAATGTGACACCTCCCGTCATCACCTGGGGACTTCCTCCAGACACCCCTTTCATTTGAGGTGTGGTGGATGGTGACTGGAGAAGAGAGCTTTTTTAGTGGTAGCTCCCCGCCAATAGAATGTCTTCTTGAAGGCAGCAGACTTGGAACCCGCATTGATATCTTTTTGGCATCACATAAAAACCACAGCGTACTTTGTGGTGGTGCGAGTGGAAAAGAGACAGTTCTTTTCCACTCGCATCTTCATCATCTTCATCATCATCATCATCATCGTCGTCGTCATTGCTGCCACTGCAATCTTGTGGGAATATGAAAGAAGACCAGATTTGGGTCTGGGGTCTGAGGTTTTACACACCTGAGATAGGCCTCTGACCCAGCAAGCCTTTACTTACGTTCTTGGTTTATTGTGTCCCATCATCTTCAAATATGTTCTGAGTCATTACCTTTCCTCCCCAAATATGGTGATTTTCTGCCTGGTTGCATGATCTTTGCTGATCCTTCGGGGACACTTCATATGTGTTCTGGCATTGTTTTTAGCCATGCAATCTTTGTTCTAATTAAAGATCGCAATTTAATTAATAAGAAGAGATGAGAGCCAAAGGCTTTCCAAAATACGTATTCCGAATGAGTGGTAAAGATGATAATGTGCCTATTTCTTTCCCTGATCTATTTGTAAGATAGATCATACCATTGTTGACCTCTATTTGATCCAATCTTAAAAATGATAAATCTTTGTATTGCATTGTAAAATGAAAGAAAAAAAATCTAATTAAATGTTAATAATAAAAAACAAAAAACAAAAAAGATATATCCTGCTTATCTACCCAGAAGGTGCAGGAACTCAAGAACGGAGAAAAGCCAGTCCATCTTTTGAACTGTGGCAATTATCTCCTTTCTTGAAAAGAATATTAAGAAGATTAGACAATTCCCTGAGCTGAAACAATAGTGTTTCCTTCTTTTATAATGGATAATTTAAATATGTATGTAATTGCACTCTAAGCAACTTACTCATGTTCCTAATTTGGGCCTAATTAAGAATGTCAACATGCTTAAGTATTGAAACCATGAGATAATGTTTTCTTGGAAAGCAGCAAGGACCAATTTTCAATGCAATTCACTTAGGCTCCAACTTTTTCAACTGAGTGTTAGGGATGGCGGAGAAATCCGCTACATACTCCAATGAGGCTGGATTCTAAAGAATTCTAAAGAATCCCCCCTCCTGGAGTCTGTGGCAGAACAGACTGCCCCCCCACCCCCCCACCCCGCAAAGCCTGGTCAAGACGGACCCTACCTGGCGCCAGCCGGTCCGTCCTCCTCATTCTGCAGCCGGCCGCTGCCAGGCTGCGGCCACAAATGGCATCTGGCGTCACGGATGCCATTTGTGTCCCTGCCCTTTTCCATGATTATCTACATAAATATTTATGTAGCCAACTGAAGTCCGGCTGCGGGCGGCCCCGGCCGGTAGGGATGCACGAATCCCTTACCTTGCTCCGCTGAGGGGCATCCACAGTGGGGGGGA
The DNA here is from genome assembly GCF_057233095.1 of Heloderma suspectum. Lineage (NCBI taxonomy): Eukaryota > Metazoa > Chordata > Lepidosauria > Squamata > Helodermatidae > Heloderma > Heloderma suspectum. Next base: position 11,710,829 of record NC_139459.1, read on the forward strand.
GGCGCTCCGTCCCTCCCCCCGGAATCCATGATGGGGGGGAAGGCACTCCATCTCTCCCCCTGGAATCCTGGGAAAAAATCCCCCCCCCACACCGTGATCGGCCATATAAATACTTAGGTAACCTATCATGGCAGGGGGGAAAAAAACCCAGCGTACGCAAATGGCGGTAGCCGCAGGCATTTGCGTACACTGGGGTTTTTCCCCCTGCCGTGATAGGCTACGCAAATATTTACGTAGCCTATCATGGCTCAACACAGGGATGCAAATGGCGGCGGCTACGCCTTTTGTGGGTTGGGGGGGTGGGGGCTTTTTTCCGCGATGGATTTCGGGGGGCTGAATGCACTGGCATTTGGTCTCACCAAGATCCGTTGTGGAATTCTCTGACATCCCTACCATCTGGGGAGAATTCTGGGCGGAGAGACGGATCACCTCCCCTCCCCCAGCGGACCCTCCCACTGAGAGCGGAATGGTAAGTGGGGTTCGTACACCCCTACAGTGAGTGTAGATGTGGCGTGGGGGGAAATATAGGTGAAATCCAACATCGCATAAGCTGAAGCCTGCTTGCTCAATGATTATTTCCCTTCCCCTCCTTCCCTTTGCAGCCTTTTGTCCCCCATCAAAAGCTTTCCCAGAGGGTTGGGGGAACAACTGAACATTGTGGTCTGTGTCTTTGGGGGCTGTGGACAGAGGAGATAATTGCCTAATATGGGGGGGAGGATGTTGCAAAGCCTGCACAGGTTTACGGACTTCTGCAATTCTCCCCTTCTGCTGCTCTCCCTTGAACTAGCATTTATATTAGTGGCATTTCTCATCAAGGAATCGTATCTTCTACTGAGTGAGACCACTGATTCATCTAGTTCAGCACTGATTAATTTGGTTGGGAGGGCTCTTCTGTTTTTCCTGTCACCTGCTGGCTGAGGTCCTTTGACTGGGGATCTCATGGGTTGAACTAGGGATGCTTCCTAAATGTGTAAATAAATAAATACTATCCCAGCAAGATTGCTTTTTTGCAGCCTTTGTTTGATGCAGATGTGCATAACACACACCCCTTTCAGATGTTACACTAAATCACAGTTTAGTATTATGTGAGTGCACAGGCATAAGCTCACCTGGGCTCACCTGTTCACTCACCCCCCTCAGTTCCTCCAGTGCATACATGTGGAAATGGAGGGTGCAATCCTATCGGGATAGGTGGCTGCCTCCAAACTCGGAATTGGAATTATCCAATGCAGGGCAGGAGCAGCGTGGAGGGGATCTTCCCCTCTGAGCTTCAGCTGCCCTGCATTCGCGGCTAGACAGCTGATTTTGGCTGTCTATCTGCGGGAAGTTGGAGCGCAGGGGGGCAGTGCGGACAACAGACAACACATAGGAAGCATTGGAAGGGCGCTTCTGCCCTCCTCGCCCCGGCCCACCCCCAGGAACGCCCCATTTTTCTGCTCCGTGCTGCTCTTATGAATGCAGAGTGCAAGGCCAATCCACGCTACTTACTAGGCAGCCTGGGAGGGGGTGAAGGGCGGTTTATCCTAACCACAGTTTTTGAATGTAGACTGTGCAAACTATAGGGATGTACGAAAGTCACTTACCTGTTTGTGGATTATGCTGATGCTGTGGGGGAGGCGCTCCGTCCCTCCCCCTGAAATTCTGGCTGGGGGGGAGGCGCTCCATCCCTCCCCCCCGAATCCTGGCCGGCTGGCTCCGCTTCGCAGGAATTCTGCGGAGCCGCTGGCTGGCTCTGCCGGCGGCCAGACATCCGGCCGTTTGCGTCCCTGCAGTCAGCCATGATAGGCTACATAAATGTTTATGTAGCCTATCATGGCTGATTAAAAAAGAAAAAAAATGCACGTATGCAAATGGCGGCGCCCATGGGCGCCGCCATTTGCATTCCTTATTTTGGCTCATCTTAGTCTACGTAAACTAAGCATCTATGCTATTTGCATTCCCCTTATTTTTGCCATAGTCTACGTAAATGTTTACGTAGACTAAGACGTGCCAAAATAAGGAATGCAAATGGCGGCGCCCATGGGCGCCGCCATTTGCATACGTGCGTTTTGTTTTTTTGTTTTTTAATCAGCGTGTTTTGTTTTTTAAACATTTACGTAGCCTATCACGGTGTTTTTTTTAAATTTAGCTGTGATAGGCTACATAAATCTTTACATAGCCTATCATGTTTGTTTTTTTTTAACTTGGAAATGGCGGCAGTGGCAGCCGGTCGGAAGGCCGGCCGCCACAGCCGCCACCACCGCACCGCCGCCGGAGCCGCCGCTGGAGCCGCTGCCTCCAGGAAGATCCGCCCCAGGTAAGTCCCATCCTGGGGAGGCGGGGGGGGCGTTCCGCCACTGATTTCGGGGGGCCGAATGCGCTGGCATTCGGCCTCCCCGAGATCTGTGGTGGAACTTTTGTACATCCCTAAAACTGCACTTACTTAAAAACAGGAAGCAGATGCTTCCAATCATAGAATCACAGAGTCATAGAATAGTAGGGTTGGAGAGGGCCTACAAGGCCATCGAGTCCAACCCCCTGCTCGATGCAGGAATCCAAGTCAGAGCATCCCTGACAGATGGCTGTCCAATCTCCTTCTTCCAGCTGTGCCCTGACTAGGGAGGGAATGAGCACATGAGCATTAGGTTTGAAATGGGCCATAGAACTGAAGGACCAGAAACTGAAGTGAACTGTGCATGCTCTAATTTGGGAATTTATTTTAAGAAATTATCTTAAGCCCTATGCCTGCTCATGTGTAGGGCAAAAGTATGGAGGGGGACAGCCATTCACAGAAGCCCCACCGCTAATGTCCTGTGTGCTCAAATACCAGTTAGACTTTTGCATGTTGAGCACAAAGGTTTGTAAAGGGCTCTGTCAGCATGTTCAGCTGAATGTGCTTACAGATATGCTGTGATGGCATACCGTGCTTTATCCAGGTTTCTGAACATGGAACCTCCACCAGGGCATTCAGCTAAATGCTCTCACAAAGCCCTTCACAGGCCTTCATGCTCAACATGTCCTGGTGTAACTGGTAGCTGAGTGCATGGGATTGTTGGTGGCGAGGCTCATGTGCAGGCCCACATCCCCCTCCACACTTTTGGCTTACGCACAAGTGGGCAAATGCCTGCATAGGATTTCAGCTAAACTGGAATCCAGGATAGGTGTAATGCAGCACAGAATGAACCTATGGAACAATAGAGGAGTAGAATGTGCATAATCCAACATTATCTCTAGACTGCACCTGGGAATTATTGTGTGCGAAGCATGCATACAAAGTATATGCTTGACCAATGAGCTATGCCCAACCCCCCCCATGTATTTGTACATCATCCAGTCAATGAAAGTTATTTGCATATTATCAAAAACATTGCAAAACACCACTAAGTCTTCTTTGGTGATGGTGTACATGGTTCTCCGTGCAAATTCTTTGCAGTCATTTACTCAAGTTTTCCAGAGGTAGCAAACAGAGCTTATTCTTTCTCAGCCTTTTAAATTCCAATTTATCTTAAGACAGTGAAAAGATACACCCCACATTCCAGGGATAACAACATGACATACTTAAAACCAACAAGACATACTTAAAGAAGCAGCAATGATGATTTTAAAGGGGCTATCAGAAAGGTGAAACATTATTTCAAACTAATAAGCTTGCTTGTTGTAGTGAAGTTCCCCCTGATGTGTCATTTTAATTGCAGATTAGTCTTGTTCCTGTACCACCACAGATAGATTTGCAAGTCAGACGACATACATCATTAATTGTGTTGTGGAGGGGGACTGCATATCAAATAGTGGCTTTGTCTGACCCAACTCGTACAGCCTGTCTGACTGTTATGAAATTGTTGTCAATCGGAAAACAATGCCAAGGAACACTGGAGCTGAGATTATACCCCCTGCCCCTCTCCAGACACTGTAAATAATATTACAATATATGGTACATGCAAGAATCTTACAGCAGCATTCAGACCTGGAGGATGAAGATACTGGTATTAGCAAGAGCACTTTAATTGAGTTGGATTTTTTAAAAAGAAACAACCCCCCTCCTGTATGAATGTTTCAGCAGCCAGTTATAGTGGTTTGTGACACAGCCGATCAAGTGGTTATTTGACATGACCCCTTAGTCCCATATCCCACTGTAGACTTCTGAAAAATCTAAGTAAATGTAACCAAGACAAATGCATTTTCTTCCCCTTTCAACTCCAGCCTCGATATCCCCTCCTGTTTTCCCTGTTGTTTCTGCAGTGTTTTATCTTAGACTGCATGTTCCTTGGGGCAGGGACCTGTCCTCTGTTAAGTGCCATGCCCATTAATGGTGTGACAGTATTTTTATAATGAAGTATTTGATTGTTTGGTAACGGGTTGGGTCCAAAGAATGCTGAGTAGAAGACAATTAGTGCTGTTCCTTAAAGCCTTGCAGCATATCTTGCAGAGAAAAGCAATTTTTTATTGGGGATATGTTATAGTATGAAACATGCTGATGAATAAGGTAGATGCAAGTAGGGATGCTGGAGAAATTCAAGATGGACTAAAATGAGTTCAGATTTCTAAGAATCCGACCTGCGTACACAATCTGCTGCAGACCAACTGAGTGGAGTACGTGGACTTCAGGATGATTTTCTTTCTTTTTAAAAAAACTTTCCTAAAATTTATGCACATTTATTTGTAGGAAAATACACATGTTTCTGCTAAGGAAAAGTTGAATGGAATGGGGGACTATATGCTAAATGTTACATACTAAGGTAAATTATGCAGGAAGTACTTCTTCATGCAGCACATAGTTAAACTATGGAACTCACTACCACAGGATACATACATTCAGTTCCTTCAGATACTTTGGTCTGCCTCTGAGGATCATAGGGTGGAGCCAAATGTTTGGCAGCATACTGAAGCCACAGCCCTCTTCTCTGGAAGTCCTGCTCACCTCCCTCCCCCTTGTCAGGGGTGTTTCTGAGCACAGGGAGTGGATAGCAGTTCAGATTCTAAAGAACCACCAGACATGGGGGAGGTGTTTTCCCAGGCTAGTCCAGATATGAGTAGGCCTACTTCTTAGGTTACAAAGATCTAGGGTTGGTGGAGAATTTCTCCCCGAAACTTCGGGGGGCCAAGCGCCAACGTGTTCGGCCGCCCGAACAAGTTTCAGGGATAAATTCTCCGCCCCCCCGCCCCCGCACCCCCCCCGGGATGGGACTTACCTTTGGCGAATGTCCCTCTCGGCCGCGGGTCTGGCCGGTGGTTCGTCGGGTCTTCGTCTGGGGCGGGAGTGGCAGCCGGTCTTTCGACCGGCTGCCGCCACCGCCATTCCAATCAAAGAAAAAAAAAATGCCCCCGTGAAAGGCTACGTGATGATTAACGTAGCCTATCATGGCTAGATTTGCAAAGTCAGCTGTGATAGGCTACGTAAATCGTCACGTAGCCTATCACGGGTGACTTAAAAAAAAAAAACATGTACGGATTATGGCGGCCCCCATAGGGAGCCGCCATTCCCATTCCTTATTTGGTCGCCGTAGTCTACGTAAAGATTTACGTAGACTACAGGGACCAAATAAGGAACGCGAATAAGGAACCCCTATGGGGGCCGCCATTTGCGTACGCGCTTTTTTTTTTTTAACGTCACCCATGATAGGCTACGTGACGATTAACGTAGCCTATCACGGCTGACTTTGCAGATCTAGCCGTGATAGGCTACGTTAATCGTCACGTAGCCTATCACGGGGGCGTTTTTTTTTTTTTTAACTTTTTAGTTCGCGGCCGGGCGAGGTGAGGCGCCTCCTCCCCAGCCTGAATTTTGGCCGGGTGAGGCAGGAAGCCTCCCCCCCGCCTGAATTTCAGCTGGGCGAGGCGGGAAGCCTCCCCCCCCAGCCTGAACTTCGCGGGGGGAGCAGCGAAGCGCCTCCCCCCCACCGTGAAAAGCTTCGAGGACAGGTAAGTGACTTTCGTCCATCCCTACAAACATCCAGATGGCTGAGCTTGAGGGTCCCTCCTCACACACACACACACCTGTGAGAGGCAGTGAACAGGAGGAGGTGGGGTTTGGGGAGAATGACCTAATAGATGCCAGATGCAGGTGCAGAGCAAAGAGAGAGAAGGCAGGGGCAGAACTTAGACGGTCTACCCAATTGGCCTTGCATGAAAAATGGCACTTAGAGGCCTCACGACAAGAGAGGGACCTCCCCCCCTTAAGTTAGGCTAGCGAGACATCCTCCTTCTTTAAAGGGCAGGCAACTTTCATAAATTCCATTTGGATCCCCTGAAGGCATTCCTTTGTAGACTGAGAGTCTCTGAGAATTTGCATCTGTATGACCCTGTGAAGTAATAGATTAAAAGCTGTAAACCGAAACCTCTCATCTGTGTATGTTTGGGCGTTGAAGTAAAGTGGGGGCTAAGGGAATCCTGGCACTCCTGCTCAACACACCTCTGAGATTCCATCAGTCATTTCTCACATGTTTACAACCTAGCCTTAAGGATGTAGTGATGGAGAAGATTATAAATGGCTACTAGTCCTGTTGGCTATGTGCTACCTCCAGTACCAGAGGCACTGAGCCTATGTACTCCAGTTGCTGGGGAACATGGGTGGGAGGGTGCTGTTGTGCCTATGCCCTACTTGTGGGTTCCCGGTTGACAGCTGGTTGGTCACTGCATGAACAAAATGCTGGACTAGGTGGACGTTTGGTCTGATCCAGCAGGGCTCTTCTTATGTTCGTATGTAAATTTTTATGAAACCTCTTACATAATCATTTGCGTATTTTTCTGAATGACAAAAAAAGCAAATTTGTATCCATGTGTGAGCGGATGATGGAACAAAAGGTGCCTGACAATCTGCGAAACACAGACGGGGCAGATTTTACACAGTCCGTACATCCGTAGATGCAAGCTGTGGGCCATAAAAAGGTCCTGAGAAAGAGCTTGTGGAAATGGAAGAACGAGTGTGGAAAATGGGGGTTGGTTTTGTCCTGCAACACTCTTCTGCTATGTAAGGAACAGTCCTTCATTGAAAAGCAGTAAGAAACAGGACTCTTTGGGAACCAAGCCACTAAATATTATTACTTAAATTACGCCATCCATGTTCATCAACCTGCACAGCTTATGATATGGTACACAATGGTAGGAGAAACCACATATCTCAATGACAGAGCACATCCTTTCCATCCTTTCCATGCAAAAGATCATAGAATCATAGAATAGTAGGGTTGGAAAGGGCCTACAAGTCCATTGAGTCCAACCCCCTGATCAATGCAGGAATCCAAGTCAGATCTGAGCTTATGTCTCTGGCATCTCCTGTGGTCACAGGACTGACAGAAGTAAAGGCTTACTGGCAGAAAGAGTTTTAAGCTACAATATGCTGGTATTTTTGGAATTTTTGGTCCTGCTCCTTTTGCCTTAGGCCCTGCCCACCACTAGAATGCAGCCACTGAGAGCTTCTCTGAAACTGAATTTCGGAGAAACGGAAGGAGGGCTGAAGGAGGTTAGACATCCCTGCTTTAAAGTAAGATGCAGTGATGACTTTAAAGTTAAAGTTTTCATGGAAGACCAAGCTATCAATGACTACCAGTATAGCTGTATGGGCTGTGTAAAATCCATTCAGTCAGTGTTTCGCAGATTGTCGGGTGACTTTTGTTCCATGGTCCATTCACAGGCAGATGTAAACTTTTCCTTCGTCATGTGGAAAAATACACAAATAATTCCATAAGAGTGTTTGCAACAATTTACATAGTTTTTCTTAGTATGTAAGATTTAGCATCTTGTCCCCCATTCCATTCAACTTTTCCTCAGAAGAAATATGCATATTTTCCTATGAATAAATATGTATAAATTTCAGGAAAGGAAAAAAAACCCTGAAAGTCCATCGACTCTGTGCGACCTGAGGAAGTCATTCTGCAACAGATTCTGCAGGTCAGATTCTTAGAAATCCAACCTCATTTTAGTCCATTTCAGATTTCTCCAGCATCCCTAATTACATCCCAGTATTAAGGCAGCCACTTATGAGGTAGCCAGTTTTCCCTGTGTATATGTACCAGTCTTAGAAGAAACATGTGTATTTTCCTACAAATAAATATGTGTAAATTTTGGGAAAGTAAACACACACACACACAAACACATCAAAAAGTCCACGGACTCCATGCAGCCAGAGGGGTTCTCTCCACAGCGGATTCCGCATGTCGGATTCTGAGAAATCTGTAGGGACGTCAGAGAATTTCTCCATGAATCTCGGGGAGGCCGAATGCCAGCGCATTCGGCCCCCCAAAATTGGTGGAAAAACGGTCGGGATGGGACTTACCTTGCTCGAATGTCCCTGGCGGCGGCGGCTCTGGTGGAGGTTCGGCGGCGGTTCAGCAGTGGTTCGACGGTGGCTGCCGGTCTTCCGACCAGCGGCCGCCGCCGCCATTTCCAAGTAAAACAAACAAACATAACGTGATAGGCTACGTAAAGATTTACGTAGCCTATCATGGCTAGATTTTTAAAAAACACCATGATAGGCTACGTAAATGTTTACGTAGCCTATCACGGCTGACTTTGAAAAAAAAAAAAGCGCATACGCAAATGGCGGTGCCCATGCGCCGCCATTTGCGTACGCGCTTTTTTCTTTTTTTTTAAAGTCAGCCGTGATAGGCTATGTAAACATTTACGTAGCCTATCACGGCTGACTGCAGGGACGCAAACGGTGGCGGCTATGGCTGCCGCCATTTGCATCCTGGCAGGAGACGAGGTTTCACGGCTGGAGGGACGGGGTGCCTCCCCCCGGCCAGAATTTCAGCGGGGAGGGATGGGGCGCCTCCCCCCCAACGCGAAGCAAGCTTCGGGATCAGGTAAGGGACTTTCGTCCATCCCTAGAAATCTGAGCTCATTTTAGTTCATCTTAGGTTTCTCCAGAATCCCTAGCTACTAGTCATGATGGCTACATGCTACCTCCAGGATCGAATCCTTTAATACTAATTTCTGGGCAACAAGACGAGGGCTATTGCCATAACAAGTCCTGCTAATGGGCTCCCTAGGGGCATCTGGGAAACAGGATGTTAGACTATACAGACCTTTGGTCTGATCCAGCAGGGATAGCTGAAGGAGGAGGAGGAGGTGGAGGAGGGGGATTAAATGAGGGGATCCATGTAGGGCTGTACAGATCATGTAAAATCTGTTCCGTCCATATTTCATGGGTTGTCAGGCACCTTTCATTCTGTTTTCTGCCCATCAATGGAATCTGATTTTTTTTTTTTTAGGTTCCAAATTTGTGCAAATTTGCATGTTCCGAAATGCACAAATTCCCACAAAATATGCAAATCCCCCCATACATATTGTCGTGTTTTGGCCTATGGAGGAAATGCAGATTTAAATGCATATTTTTCTATGGCGAAATTTGCGCAAAATTCCTGAAGGTTAGAAAACCAGTCCATAAGTCCACAGAATCTGCCCAACAGGGGGAAAGCTGGTCTGCTGTGGAATCTACACATCAGATTTATAACAATCTGAACTTATTTGGTTTCATTGCAGATTTCTCCTACATCCCTAGGTCCATGTCACCTAGAGGAGAGAGTCGAGTGTTGGGGAAGCTGGGCCAAGAGATAAGGCAGCGGAAGCACATGAATTGAAAAACAGAGGTCTATGGAATTAATGGCTTATGGAGACACGGAGCTGAAGAAAGTTGAAATTAGGTATGGGGCAAACACCTTGCAAATAGCCGAGGGATAGGAGGGGAGGGAAGTTAACTCTTGGTGGGAAAGACATTTTGAGGGACTGTAGTCTCCGGAGGCAATGAGGTACAGGGTTGCTAGATCTAAAATACCCTGGCATAAATACCCTCCACTGGAATGCCCCCCACCCCCGAGCGTCTTCAGACTGGAATTTGGCCCACAGGCTGAAACTGGTTTAACACCCCTGGTTTAGAGTCACGCTGACATGGCTGCTGGGCATTTATGGGAAAGGGGGCGGTCTGCCAGTTTCAGCTTCTACTATCACTGAGCATTGTGACCTAGAAACCCTAAGCAGGCAACTAAGGCAAGTGAGCAATATGGATTTGGGAAGGCTAGTAGAGTTTTAGAACTGAAGGCTACCTAATAAATTGAACTCTAATTTAAAAACTCTTGGATTAAGGCTGAGGAAAGGGGACTGTCTTGCATCAAAAACGCTGCATGTTGTTTTGGGCTCATCCCACCTAGAGGAAGTGTTGCATTGCACACACTCACTAGAGAATAGCTCAGGATATAGCCCAGCTTCATTTATTTATTTATTTATTTCATTTCTATACCACCCAACAGCCGAAGCCCTCTTTAAATGAAGCTCATTTAAAAGGCAACACTTTGCTTACCTGCCTAAACTCCTTGAGATCGATTTTGTTCCCCACCAACACCAAGGGTATGTTGTAGGTGTGCCGGACGCGATAAATGAGCTCCTTGAATTCCGCAGCTTCTTGAAAGGACTGGCGGTCCGTGATGGAATAGCAAATAATGAAGCCTTCTCCACCTCGCATATATTGGTCTCTCATGGCCGTGAATTCTGCCTGCAGAGTAACATTGAGATGCTATATAATTTAGTAAGCAAAATAAATGGCCTATAAAGAGCAGAGCTGCTGAGACTGTGTTTCTCAGGTCATTTCTTTTTCTTTTCTAGTTTGTTTGTTTGTTTGTTTCTCTTTGAAAAGTGAGTTTGTTCACAGGTTTAACTAGCACAAAACCCAACTTTCCCTTTTATTATTCACAAAGCATCTCCCAGTGATCCATGACCTACCTTTCCCTTGAATTGTTTTTTTGTTCTTTTTTCTTAGAGTAAATAATGCAGAATTGTTAATTAAAAAGAAAAAAAAAGAAATTAGCATTCTGCCATTTCTCACTTATCTTTAAGGATATACATATATTTTCTTTCTCTTTTCAAATCATGCAAACATGTCCTGTTTGCAATACTCAACACAAACGTGAGCAGGAGGAGCGCTTTGGGGGCGGCAGCAGGGGGAAGTAATGTTTGCTAATTACTTGTTTGCAATTGCATTCGAGCACTATGTTTGTTTTTAAATGTACATTTTTTTTGTAGGGATGTACAAAAGTCACTTACCTTCTCATGAAATTCATTCGAGGTGGGGGGGAGGTGCTCCGTCCCTCCCCCTGAAATTCTGGCTGGGGGGGAGGCGCTCCGTCCCTCCCCCCAAAATTCTGGCCGGGGGGGCACTACGTCCCTCCCCCAAAAAATTCTGGATGGGGGGGCGCTCCGTCCCTCCCCCCCGAAATTCTGGATGGGGCGGGAGGCGCTCCGTCCCTCCCCCCCCAATCCTGGTAGGCCGGCTGCGCAAATGACGGTGGCTGTAGCCACCGCCGTTTGCATCCCTGCAGTCAGCTGTGATAGGCTACGTAAATGTTTACGTAGCCTATCACAGCTGAGTAAAACACAAACAAATGCACGTACGCAAGTGGCGGCACCCATGGGCACCGCCATTTGCGTTCCTTATTTTTGCACGTCTAGTCTATGTAAACATTTACGTAGACTACGGCGAAAATAAGGGGAACATAAATAGCGTAGACGCTACGCTATTTGCGTTCCCCTTATTTTCGTCATAGTCTATGTAAATGTTTACGTAGACTAGATGTGCCAAAATAAGGAACGCAAATAGCGGCGCCCATGGGCGCTGCCATTTGTGTACGCGCATGTTTTTTTTTTTAATCAGCTGTAATAGGCTACGTAAACATTTACGTAGCCTATCACGGTATTTTTTAAAAATCTAGCCATGATAGGCTACGTAAATCTTTACATAGCCTAACGCTTTTTTTTTTTTTACCGGAAATGGCGGCGGCAGCAGCCGGTTGGAAGAACAGCCGCCGCCGCCACAATGCCGCCACCGCCACAATGCCACCGCAACGCCGCTGGAGCCGCCGCCGCCGCCAGGAGGATTCGCCCCAGGTAAGCCCCGTCCCGGGGGGACGGGGGCGTGGCAGACCGTTTCGCCACCGATTTCGGGGGGCCGACTGCGCTGGCATTCGGCCTCCCTGAGATTCGTGGCGAAATTCTCTGACATCCCTAATTTTTAGATGCAGATTTTTACGCTTTAGGGTGCAATCATGTCCACATAGGTGGCCTCGTCCTGACTCGGAGATGACCGCCTATCCATTGCAGGGTAAGGATGTACAAAACTCACTTACCTTTTCACGGATTGATTCGCGGTGGGGGGGGAGGCGCTCCGCCCCTCCCCCCGGAATCCTCGACGGGGAGGAGGCGATCTGCTCCTCCCCCCTGGAATCCTGCCCGGCTGGCTTCACTCCGTGGTGGCTCCGCAGAGCAGCCAGCCAAGGCTGTCCACAGCCAGATTTCCGGCTGCGGACGGGCTGCTGTGAACGCAAATGGCGGCCGCCGTAGCGGCCGCCATTTGCATCCAGCCAGGATGCTGTGATAGGCTACATAAGTATTTATGTAGCCTATCATGGCAACCTCCCACAAAAAAAGGCGTATACAAATGGCAGTGGCTATGGCAGCCGCCATTTGCATCCCCTATTTTTCACCATCCTAGCCTAAATAAATATTTACGTAGGCTATTACGGCGAAAAAAAGGGGGAATGCAAATAGCATAGTGGGCGCTATTTGTGTTCCTTTTTTTTTCGCCCTAATAGCCTACGTAAATATTTTTGTAGGCTAGGAAGGCGAAAAATAGGGAACGCAAATGGCGGCTGCTGTAACCGCTGCCATTTGTGTATGCTGGGTTTTTTGGGGGGTTAGCTGTGATAGGCTACATAAATACTTACGTAGCCTATCACAGCTGCAAGGTCACCAATGGTGGCCTCAGCAGCCCGGCTGCGGCCGGCCAGGAGACCAGCCGCCAGAACCACCGCCGCCACATCCGCCACATCCGCCAGATCCACCAGATCCGCCACATCCGCCACATCCGCCACATCTGCCACATCTGCCACATCCGCCCCAGGTAAGTTCCATTCCGGGGGGATTCTGCAGGGGGGCGGGGGCAGGAGGCCGTTCAGCCATGAATTCCGGAATCACTGGAATCCGTGGCGGAATTCTGTGCCATCCCTAATGCAGGGCAGGAGAAGCATGGAGGGAATTGTTCCCTCTGCACTCCTTCTGCCCTGCATTTTTGGCTAGACAGCCAATTGTGGCTGTCTAGCCACAGGAGGGCTGAGCAGGACATTGGATGTGTCGTACAGGCGTTTCTGCCCACCCCACCTTGGAACATGCCCAGACACGCCCCTTTTTGGCCACTCCACACTCCTCTTGTGAGCACGGAAGACGGGGCAGCGCAGAAGTGGGGGGAGGTCAGTTCCCAGAAAAGAAGGTATCCTATGGCCATCTAGCCACTGTCTAGCGGCCATAGGATTGCTCCCTCCATCAATGGGGGAAAAGTGTATTTGAACAAGCTGAAAAAATAGGTCAAAAACTAGGGATGTATGAAAGTCACTTACCTTTTCGAAGGGTGACATTCATGGTGGGGGGGAGGCGCTCCGTCCCTCCACCCGAAATTCTGGCCGGGGGGAGAGGCGCTCCGTCCCTCCCCCCCCTGAATCCTGGCTGGCCGGCTCCGCTCCGCAGGGATTCTGCGGAGCCGCCGGCTGGCTCCGCCAGCGGCCGGTCATGTGGCTGCTGGCTAGCAGGGATGCAAATGGCGGCGGCCATAGCCACCGCCGTTTGCGTCCCTGTAGTCAGCCGTGATAGGCTATGTAAATGTTTATGTAGCCTATCATGGCTGATTTAAAAGAAAAAAAACGCGCGTACGCAAATGGCGGCGCCCATGGGAACTGCCATTTGCGTTCCTTATTTTGGCACGTCTTCGTCTACGTAAACATTTACGTAAACTAAGACGGCGGAAATAAGGGGAACGCAAATAGCGTAGCATCTACGCTATTTGCGTTCCCCTTATTTTCGCCGTCTTAGTCTACGTAAATGTTTACATAGACTAAGACGTGCCAAAATAAGGAACGCCAATGGCGGCGCCCATGGGCACCGCCATTTGTAGGGATGGGGGAGAATTTCTCCCCGAAACTTAGGGGGGGCCGAGTGCCAACGCATTCAGTCCTCCGAAGGTTGTTCGGGGTGAAATTCTCCGCCCCCCCGGCCCCCCCTGGGATGGGACTTACCTTTCCCGAATATCCCTCCTGGCGGCGGGTCCCGGCAGCGGTTCGGCAGGTCTTCGTCAGGGGCGGGGGCGGCAGCCGGTCTTTTGACCGGCTGCCTCTGCCACCATTACAAGAAAAGTAAAAAAAAAACAAAAACGCCCCTGTGATAGGCTACGTAACGATTAACGTAGCCTATCACGGCTAGATTTGCAAAGTCAGCCGTGATAGGCTACGTTAATCGTCACGTAGCCTATAACGGGTGAGTTAAAAAAAAAAAAAAAAGCACGTACAGCTAATGGCGGCCCCCATAGGGAGCCGCCATTCGCGTTCCTTATTTGGTCCCTGTAGTCTACGTAAAGATTTACGTAGACTATGGCGAATATAAGGACAACGCAAATAGCATTGTTTTTTTTTTTTTCCTTTTGAAGTTCGCGGCCGGGGAGATAGGGCACTTCTCCCTGGCCTGAATTTCAGCCGGGCGAGGCGGGAAGCCTCCTCCCCCCGGCCTGAACTTCAGGGGGAGCAGAGAAGTGCCTCCCCCTTACCGCGAAGCAAGCTGCGAGACCAGGTAAGTGACTTTCGTGCATCCCTAGCCATTTGCGTACGCACGTTTTTTTCTTTTTCTTTTAAATCAGCCGTGATAGGCTACGTAAACATTTACGTGGCCTATCACGGTGTTTTTTTAAAAAATCTAGCCGTGATAGGCTACTTAAATCTTTACATAGCCTGTCACGTTTTGTTTTTGTTTTTTTAACTGGAAATGGCGGCGGCACTAGTTGGTCGTAAGACCGGCCGCTTCAGCTGCCGCCGCCAAACCACTGGCGGAGCCGCCGCCGGAGCCGCCGGAGCCGCCGCGAGGGAGATCCGCCCAAGGTAAGTCCCATCCTGGGGGGGCGAGGGGGGCAGACCATTCCGCCACCGATTTCGGGGGGCCGAATGCACTGGCATTTGGCCTCCCCGAGATCCATGGCAGAATTCTATGATATCCCTATCAAAAACAAAAATAGAAGTGAGCCCAAATGAGCTTTGACTTGATTTCCAGAGAATTTAGGCAAGCTTGAAAATTGTTGGCTTTCCCATCCCTATTTATCTTTTGCTTCTTGCTTTTCTTCTTTTTTCTTTTTTTTCAAGATGTTTATCTCCACAGTAGATTTTGGGAAGGTAACCAGAATAGTCTGGATGATTCCTTGTCATAGACAAACCTGGAGGTCCTTTGAGAGCATATAAACGTACGAAGCTGTCTCAACCTGTATCAGACCTTTGTCCATTCTGGTCCAGTGATATCTACTCAGATTGGATCTCCGAGGACAGCTGGGCCGAAATTTTCACCCCCACATTTTTTGACCATTCGGGGGTGGGAGTAAAGAATGAAATGAAATTGCCTAGAAAACTGGGAAAGGCACGATACATTTGTGAGACATTTCTGAGCAGGGTGGGGGAAGCCATGGATACTTTTTTTTTTCTTTTTTTAACCCTCCACATGGAGGGGGTGGAATTTCAGCATGGAATGGGAGGGGAGAAGCTTAAATCATTCCTGCCAAATCAGGGCAAAGCATGCTTACACAGAAGTAAGCAGAACATTCAGTTTGGACCTCACAGACAGCACCTTAGAGAAACTCAGGAACGTTCCTCTCCTTGATTCGAGGCAGGGAATCGCAGTGGGGATTTTTCCCAGCTGTGAGGAGTCATCAAGAAGGCTTTTTAATAGGCATTCTTTAATATTTTAATATGTTAAAGACAGAAAATAAATAACACCCTCAACCACCTCATCCTAATAAGTAAGCTAAGCCCACCCCACCCCACCCCACCCCACCCCACTCCACCCCACCCCACTCCACTTCGCTCTCACCAAAAATAAATTTATCCTGCTCTCCCAAAAGCCATGGGTGGGTACCCCCTTTGTCAAGCAGGCAAATGGACCTGCAAAAATCTGGGTGGCGTTTTGGCCCAGTACTGCTCGAAAGTCACAGGGCAGGAGCCCTGCTACCTGCCATCTCTCTGTGAATAGAGAAGTGACAGACAGAACCTGAGTCACTCTGCATGCAAAGCATTTGGTCTCCTACCTTGACCTCTTCCTGAGCCATAGCTCAAACTGCGGATGTTTTATTGTAGCGCTTTCTAGCATGACTGGAAGTCCAGATTATAGTCGGGCTTAGACCCAATTTACTGTTATCATCATTAGCAGTGTGAGTTCTTTCCCTGGCAATTTGGTGACATTATGCAAGAAAATATGCAACCATTATCTTCCCCCCAACCAGGCTCATTTCCCCCCAATTAGGTTCCTTGCAGGGATTTTGTATGCAATTCTTAATATGCAAGGGGAGTAAAAGACAGAAATGCACATTCTTTGATTCCTCTGTTGTATACAAAACCAGGGTAATTAAACACACACACACACACACCAGGAAAGGGTTGATTTTTCCCATTGCTGAATTGAGGAGTTTAATCATTATTTCTAATTGTGGGGGCTTAGTTTTTACTAAGTTCTAATTAGCCCTAGTTCTAATGTGTTCTGTTTAAGCCAGCAAGTCCTGTTGTTGCAGGGGCACTAAGTGAGGGCCTCGTGTCACGGGGGTCACTCGAGGTCTGGTTCACAATGAGACTTGGGGCAAGTTCTATCCAGTGAATTCTGGTCAAGCAAGAGTCAGGGGTAGGATCCAGTGGTGCCCTACCACTGGTGATGAGCACCACTATTTCCAGGTGGGCATGCAGGTGACACTGGTGGCAGCAGTGCACGTGCAGCCCCTACGACCAGTGGCGACGATGAAGTGCTTCCAGGGGTGCAAGTCCCCAAATGACTGGAAACTCAAGTTTCTGGAAGGTGGGACCTGCCCCTTCCAGACACTTGCATTTCCAGTCATTTGGGGGGCTTCCCTCCAGAAGTGCTATATCACTGCCAATGGCAGTAGGAGCTGTGTGCATGCTGCTGTTGCCGTGCCCAGACATGCACACCAGGATCCAGTGGTGCACGCCACCAGCAGTAGGGCACCATTGGATCCTACTCCAGGTTTCCCAGAGAGACAAGGAATAGAGCAGCACTGCAGAGAGCTCCAAGTGCTGCTGGGGCTGGAAGCCAGACCAGCTTTTCCAACAAGCAGCAGATTGTGACTGAGCCTTAGGTATGGTTATGGTGTCCTTTAGGCTGGTTAGCCCTGCCTACCTATTGACTGGTGCCTTTTCCCTTAAAAAGACCTGGTCTGTTTCAGCAGCCTCAACCTGTGAGGACCCAGAAGTGGCATGGTGGAATCTTCAGGCTAGAGTCCTCCAACCTGGAACATGGCAATGCAACCTCCTCCTGACCCAGAGGATGAGGCTTTCCTTGACTGCTAGAACCTCAGGAGGTGGAAACCTCATAACATTCCCTTCTGTAATGCAGCTCTATCCCTGAGCCATTAACTCAGAAGCCTCATCCTCTGAGGACAAGGGGTTGGAGTCCTAAACGATGACATACTGTGTGAACCAGTAGAGCAGCATTTCTAGGGGGGATTTGGAGGGTAATGGGGAGTGCTCAGCCCATTCCTTGCAGTTACTCCTTTGAGTACCCCACCCCACCCAACTGTTTCCAGCCAGGTCTGAGATCGGAAATAAGCCTGGCTTGGGTGGGGTGGGATGGGGGGACTGAGAGAGGATTGCAGGGGGAATCTTTGAGTGGGGGAAAGGTTAAGCATTCTCCTCCCACCTGCCAAGTCAAATGCTTCTTACCTGAGCATAACCACTAAATGGCAAACATATGTTTACTACGGTAACATGTAGTTCTATCCTCAGTATGGAAATGGGGGGCTGGGAACCTCATCTGCTTTTGTTTACAAGTAGTACAAACATGTGATCTCATGTACATGGGGAAAGTTCCAGTGCTGTGAACCATTTCAGTCCTTGCGTTCTGAGAACACACCTCTTTAAGAACACCGATTACTCTGCAAGGGCTATATTTTGAATTTTCCAGTGCAGGACTTCCTTTATTTTATTTCTTACAAACAAAGGACAACAACCAATGGTCTTTTACTAATTAACCAAAATACAACATTCGTGGCAGGAAACGGTCAGAAGACATTACAGTCAGGATGCACGGAACGTGAGTAGAATCACAGACTCATAGAATTCTGCCATGGATGCTGCATTTTGCAACATGCCACAATCATATTCTGCACTCTGGGATGATTGAGAAGAGATGCTAGCCTTCCTCTCTGTGACAACCTTTCAAGTACTTGAAGAGTGCTATCATATCATACCTCAGTCTTGTCTTCTCAAGGCTAAACATGCCCAGTTCTTTCAGTCTCTCTTCAGAGGGCTTTGTTTCCAATCCCCTGATAATCTTTGTTGCCCTCCTCTGAACCCTCTCCAGCTTGTCTGCATCCTTCTTACAGTATGGTGCCCAGAACTGGACACAGTACTCCAGATGAGGCCTAACCAGTGCTGAGTAGAGGGGAACTAGTACTTCCCAGGATTTGGAAGCTATACTTCTATGAATGCAGCCCAAAATAGCATTTGCCTTTTTTGCAGCCACATCACATTGTTGGCTTATATTCACCTTGTGATCTACAACAATTCCATGATCCTTCTTGCTTGTAGTGTTGTTGAGCCAAGTATCTCCCATCTTGTAACTGTGCATTTGGTTTCTTTTTCCTAGGTGCAGAACTTGGCATTTATCCCTATTAAATGTCATTCTGTTGTTTTCTGCCCAGCGCTCCAGTATATCAAGTTAACTTTGAATTGTGTTTCTGACTGTCTTCCAAAGTATTAGCTATCCCACCCAATTTTGTGTCATCTGCAAATTTGATCAGCATTCCCTGCATCTCCTCCAAGTCATTAATAAAAATGTTGAAGAGCAGGACTGAGCCCTGTGGTACCCCACTCGTTATCTCTCCCCAGTTTGAGAAGATCCCATTGATAAGCACTCTTTTGAGTCCAATTCTGTAGCAACTGTGGATCCACTTGATAGTTGTTTCATCTAGCCCATTTTTAGCTAGTTTGCTCATCGGGCTATCATGGGGCACTTTGTCAGAAGCTTTGCTGAATTTGAGGTATATGATGTCCACAGCATTCCCACAGTCCACAAGGGAGGTTACCTGATCCAAAAATGAGATCAGATTCGTCTGGCAGGATTTGTTCTTGACAAATCCATGTTGGCTTTGAGTCATCACGACATTGTTTTCAAGGTGCTTACAGACTGATTGCTTTATCATCTGCTCCAGAATTTTTCCAGGGATTGATGTCACACTGACTGGTCTCTAGTTGCCAGGTTCCTCCTTTTTACCTTTTTTGAAGTTAGGGACAACATTAGCCCTCCTCAAGTCATCTGGCACTTCACCCGTCCACCATGATTTCTCAAAGTAACATTGTTATCTCATGTACACATGAACTACATGAAATGTAATGTTGAAAATGCTAAATGATAGGCAGTGGAATAGAGAAGGGCCCAGACAGAGGCATCGTGTAAGGCTTCACTTTTAAAGCATCATCAATACAATGGGACTGAGTGCGGACGGGGGAGGAAAGTGTCTGGATTGGGTCTGGCCAAATTTGTGTTTTCAGTGTCTGGAGACCAGACATTGGACTAGAGATCAGAAAATTCCACCCCTATCAGATGGTCAAAATTATTTCAAAAGTTAGAAGCACCCAGGGCTTAACAAATATATAGACCATACAGTACATATTCAGTTAATAATATGAGGTTATCAACTGGGGATGCAAAAGAACAAATATGGGTCATAGACGATCCCCTCAAGAATCAGTTGGTGGTGTTCCGGTATTTCAAGAATGCAAAAAAGATAGCAAATGAATATAAAGAGGGTCTCTTTGTTTCCTTCCTTTACAAGTGAAATGGTAGGCTTGTATTTTTGGTTTTTTTTACCATACGTTTAGTAAAATGTGATAAGCCGTGAGGGGGAAAGAATGCAGAAACAGCTGCTACTGTGCCTTTGCACAGACATGGACATATATATTTGTTGTTGTTGTTGTTGTTGTTCAGTCGTTCAGTCATGTCCGACTCTTTGCTACCCCTGGGCTAGATTTAGGAATGGGTAATCTGTAAATTTTGGCTGTGTTCAATTTCTCATTTTTCTGACCTTAAATTCGGTCGGGCCCAATTCCACATCGATGTACCCATTTTATTTTTTTAAATACATTTATGTGTGCACGTGGAAATTCATATGCATTTTCGTGGAGACTTTTCCTCAATGTGTGCATTCTTTGCAAGCTGTTTCCCCTATAATGATGTATTTTTGTGCATTATCTACACCAATGTGGGCATTTTTCTATGTACTTTCTCTGGTGTGCCCATTTTCATATTTATTTATTTATTTATTTATTTTAATAGAGAATTGTAGCATTAAGTTTGGTAAAGTGCTAAATTCTCAAATCATCTCTTGTCTGGTTTGCTCATCATCTGGCAGGTGCAAATTCTCTATCTTTGCATAAAAAATTCAGATGGGACAACTTTATATTCAATCCCTAGCTAGATTACAGATGAATACAGTGGAACATGTTCATATGGCATGATCCAATGAAATGAAGTTTAAGCACAGACTGATAGGAACAAGCATCAGATCCTAAGGCATGATTGACACATCCATTATCATTGGTGCTTCTGTATTGGCAAATGCTTCCTTGCCTTGGCATGGCTATGTCACATTAGGACATCATGATGCTGCTTTGGTGGGGAATGAAAGGAAGAGTTGGGTTCCTCCCCTACAGCAACCATGCCCATCAGAGAGGTATAAACTGGCACAGACATATACGTTGCAGGGTACCTTCCAGATTCCCTGACAAGGAAGGTAAGACCAGCTGTGGATGTGTCTGGTGGTGAAAAGAAAATCCGATGCTGTAAAGAACAATATTGTTTAGGAACCTGGAATGTAAGATCAATGAATCAAGGTAAGCTGGAGGTGGTCAAACATGAGATGGCAAGATTGAACATCGACATCTTGGGAATCAGCAAACTAAAATGGACAGGCATGTTCAGGAGGCAGCAACTCAATCCATCCCAAAGAAAAAGAAATGCAAGAAAGTCAAGTGGCTGTCTGAGGAGGCTTTACAAGTAGCTGAAGAAAGAAGGGAAGTGAAAAGCAAGGGAGAAAGGGAAAGATATATACAACTGAATGCAGAGTTCCAGAGAATAGCAAGGAGAGACAAGAAGGCCTTCTTAAATGAACAAGGCAAAGAAATCGAGGAAAACAATAGAATGGGAAAGATTAGAGATCTCTTCAAGAAAATTGGAGATCTCAAGGGATCGTTTTGTGCAAAGATGGGCATGATCAAGGACAAAGAAGGCAGGGACCTAACAGAAGCAGATGAGATTAAGAAGAGGTAGAAAGAATACACAGAAGAACTATACAGGAAAGATCTGAATGGCCCTGATAGCCATGATAGCGTGGTCACTGAACTTGAGCCGAACATCCTCAAGAGTGAAGTCAAGGGGGCCTTAGGAAGCATTACTAACAACAAAGCTAGCGGAGATGACAGCATTTCAGCTGAGCTATTTAAAATCCTAAAAGATGATGCTGTTAAAGTGCTGCACTCAATATACCAACAAATTTGGAACACTCAATAGTGGCCACAAGACTGGAAAAGGTCAGTTTACATTCCAATTCCAAAGAAGGGCAAAGCCAAAGACTGTTCAAACTACCACACAATTGTGCCCATTCCACATGCCAGCAAGGTGATGCTCGAAATCCTACAAGCTAGGCTTCAGCAGTATGCGAACCGAGAACTACCGGAAGTACAAGCTGGGTTTCGAAGAGGCAGAGGAACTAGAGATCAAATTGCCAACTTTCGCTGGATCATGGAGAAAGCAAGAGAATTCCAGAAAAAATGTCTATTTCTGCTTCATTGACTACACTAAAGCCTTTGATTGTGTGGATCACAACAAACTGTGGCAAATTCTTAAAGTGATGGGAGTACCAGACCACCTTACCTGTCTCCTGAGAAACCTGTACGAGGGTCAAGAAGCAACAGTAAGAACCAGAGATGGAACAACTGAGTGGTTCAAAATTGGGAAAGGAGTACGACAAGGCTGCATATTGTCACCCTGCTTATTCAACTTACATGCAGAGTACATCATAAGAAACACCGGGTTGGATGAATCACAGGTTGGAATTAAGATCGCTGGGACAATTATCAACAACCTCTGATATGCAGACGATACCACCCTAATGACAGAAAGCGAAGAGGATCTCAAGAGCCTCTTGTTGAGGGTGAAAGAGGAGAGTGCAAAAGCTGGTTTGAAACTCAACATTAAAAAAAACTAAGGTCATGGCATCTGGCCCCATCACCTCCTTGCATATAGAAGGGGAAGAAATGGAAGCAGTGACAGATTTTACTTTCTTGGGCTCCAAGATCACCGCAGATGGTGACTGTAGCCATGAAATTAAAAGACGCTTGCTCCTTGGGAGGAAAGCTATGGCAAACCTAGACAGCATAGTAAGAAGCAGAGACATCACCTTGCCGACAAAGGTCCGTCTAATCAATGCTATGGTTTTCCCAGTAGTAATGTATGGCTGTGAGAGCTGGACTATAAGGAAGGCTGAGCGCCGAAGAATTGATGCTTTCGAACTGTGGTGCTGGAGAAGACTCTTATGAGTCCCCTGGACTGCAAGGAGGTCAACTCAGTCAATCCTAAAGGAAATCAACCCTGAGTGCTCATTGGAAGGACAGATACTGAAGCTGAAGCTCCAATATTTTGGCCACCTAATGCGAAGAGAAAACTCACTGGAAAAGACCCTGATGCTGGGAGAGACTGAAGGCAAAAGGAGAAGGGGACGGCAGAGGATGAGATGGCTAGATAGCATCGCGGATGCAATGAATATGAACTTGAGCACGCTCCGGGAGAGAGCGCAGGACAGGAAGGTCTGGCGTGCTATGGTCCATGAGGTCACAAAGAGTCGGACACGACTGAACGACTGAACAACAACAACAAAATACATACTGCTTCAGCGGGAAAGGTAATAGCGTTCCGTGCACCTCGGTGTTCAGTCATGCCTTTTTACTTTTTTACCTTTTTACCTCATTAAGAGTCCCACTTTCCTTCTTTTACCTTCCCCTTCCCATAACGTGGGGTTTAGGCTGTAGGTGTGGAGTGATTGACACTCTAGACACAAGTTTAACCACAACAGTTTACTGGTAAATTAAAGCAAGCAAATTACAACTAAAGGCTGTACTCAACACAATGGAGCTGAGTGATTAAGAGAAAATAAAAGTTGCAAAACATAAGTTCTTTTACCCCAGCTGTACTTAGACTTCTCCGTACTGCTTCTTCCTGCTCTTGCTTCAGGCTCTGGTCTTCCTCTTTCTGGTCTTACTGGTTGTCTTGCTCTCTTTTTATACCCTTCTCCCTCAAAACTGAAAGTTCTGCTTCAAACTTTAATAATAAATGAAACTTAACCTGGGAAATGAAATTATTCCTCTGAGGGATACCCCTCCCAACTGAGAAACCCAGGCCTCTAAGCCTGACCCTTTCCCCCTTTGCCTTTGTAGGCCTCAAATCTTCACAATATTCATCAGAACAGAAATTGCTGAAGTTCTGGAAGAATTTGTTTCAATCAGAATTTCTGGAGACCCAGGATGTTCACAGATGTTAAAAGATTATTACTAGAAATGGACACCTCTAGTGTCATTCATCTTTGGGGGGGGGACTAGATTAATTACCCCAACTTCCACCAGAGATGAACCCAGTTTTCCCCAAGTTAATTCTGAATATACCTGGCATGCAGAAGATTCAACCCTGTGTGTGTGTGTGTGTACTTGCATCTGTGCGTGCATGTGTGTGCGTGAAGGGGATCTCCTTGCACCTCATCTCCTGTCTGACATGCGCTGGAACTCCTTCAGTCGCACTCCTCTGCACCATTCTGTGAGGTGGAGGTGGCAGAGAAGGTCCCATCCCTTCCTTGCCATGTCTAGACATATAGAATGGGAGGCTTAACATTCATTCATTCATTTTTAAAATATTTGTTCCTCAGACAGACGAGGTATTAGGTTGGCAAGTTCCTGATTGCCTGCTTTGGTGTGAAGGTCACACAAGTTGAAGGCCTTTAGCCTATCAGCAACACAAAGTCCCTGATGCTACATGGAGGATGATGGTGCCAGAGTCTCCCAACCATCTGAGATTCTTAGGCTCTTTTTATTAGACCAGAAGGTTGTAAATACAGAATCTGCACTGGCATGTTTATATGCAGACACCATCTGTGTGAAAGAACGAAATCTGTGTGGGTTGGTGGTTGCTAGGGCAAGCAAGGCAGAAATAGCACTCAGCAAACATGATTTCAGTTTTGTTTTTCTTCCTCTTAACAAAGTTACAAAGGCAGAGAACAAAAGGGAGAAAAAAAAAAAGAAACGGAAAGAGCAGGCAGCAGGTGGTATCAAGGACATAGGCTAGTTCATGCCATCTGTTCCTGGGGTGGAAGGTTGAAGAATTGGTCATAGGAATCTTCCAAGAAAGGACCAGACAGACAACTGTTCTACGATCTCCATCGGATCTCTTCCAATTCTAAGATTCATTGAGTTCATTCCAGTTCTAAAAATCCTGCCTCCTGTGGAGCCTATTCCTATCTACATTTACTCAAATGTAATCCTACTAAATTTAATGGGCTACCATGAGCACCATTGTTTTTGGTAGAAAGGTGGGGCATAAATAAAATAAACGGGGGGGGAAGTTACTCCCAAGTAAACATGTACAGGATCTGGATCTGGAGCCTTAATCTGGATAGGGATGGAGGAATCTGTCTATATTATTTACTTAAGCATTTATTTGATTTCTATCCTGCCTTTCCAACAAAAATGCTGCTCAGTGCTGCTAACAATAACATCCAGATTAAAATCAAAATATTAATGAAAACATAATGTTACAATTGAATACATTAACATACAGTTAAAACACAGTAATAAAAGAAATAATCAACACCAACCAATCAAAGCTCACTTCAGTAACAGACCAGTTTATATGCTGCCTGAATAAAAATATCTTTGCCTGCTGGTGGAAGAACAGTATCTATTTCTGCTGGTCCTTGTCACATGCTATGCCATTTCTGCCTTACTCTGTGATTTCCCCACTCTAAAATATGTATCTAAATCCACTGTAAACTATGCAGTTAAAGCGGTATAGTTCTAACAGATAATATAATATTCTGGATCCTTGCAACGTGTTCTTGCAACAAAGCTGAAATGACGTTGGAGAATTCAGTCTGAGAACACAACATAATTGCATTGTAAGCAAAAGCAGGGCATGATGGGAAATGTAGTTTAGGGCTCTTGTTCTCTTTTAAGAATATGGTGCCAAACAGGTCAGACTCATAAGAGCTGAATTGGTATCCAGTGGAGGCTGGCAGCTTTGATTTCGGTGGGGCTGTGAATCCATTCTGGGAAATAGTCAGAACCAGTCAGAACTCTAAAGGAGATATCTAAGGTGCTGAACCCTATCCCCAAAATAGGTTCAGCAGCTTGGAAAGCTTCTTTAGAGTTCTGGATGAAGGCCAGGATCTCTTCTCGGTCATCCCAGAATGCAGAACGTGGAATAATGGGTTCATGTTACAGGAAGCCAGATTCTAGCTGAACATCAGGAAAAACTTGCTGACTGTTAGAGCAATACGACAATGGAACCAATTCCCTGGGGAGGTAGTGGGCTCTCCCGCACTGGAGGCATTCAAGACAGCCACTTGTCAGGGATGCTTTGACTTGGATTCCTGCATTGAGCAGGGGGTTGGACTTGCTGGTCTTGCAGGCCCCTTCCAGCCCTACTATTCTATGATTCTATGGTTTGATGAATCTCTGTCCCCCCAAAATCAGAGCCACCAGCCTCTGCTTCTCATGGCTAACAGGTCTTTTGTTGGCTACCATCCATTAATTGTCAAACATTTTAACAGTTCGATCTAATATATGTCTGCCATCGAGTTCAATTAGATGTAGTTCCAAGTAAGTATATATCGGCCTTAAAAAGCCATATATGCCAGTGGCCTTCACATCATCCATTGGCACTGAACCTCAGAATTTAATTATGTGTTGGGTGAATTAGTTAAATTTGCCGGGACCTAATGCCCATCAACATGGTTGGATTGAGGGAAAAAGTTGGTGAGGGACTGAAAAATCATTCTGCAGAAGTGGATACAAACTCAGCAACTTGAGAACGGTACCTGATGCAGGAATTCAGCCTGTTCAACTGAGAGCTGCAAGGGTGTGTGTGTGTGTGTGTGTAGATATTGGAGAAATCTGAGGTGGATTCAATTTCAAATGACTTCATTTCTATTAATCTGACCCATGGATTCCACAACAGACCAGTATTTTCCAAGTCACAGAAATTCCTTTTTTAAAAATATTTTTTATTTAATTTATCTTTATAAATGATATAATACCAAACATACCAACAACCTGATCGATACTAGAATTTCCCAACAATACAAACAATATTCTGATGAGGACACCATAATAACAAAAAAAAGAAGGGGAAAAAAAGGGGAGGAAGGCAAAGGGAGGAGGAAAGGAGGTGAAGAAACAGGAAGAAGATTCTTTCCCCTTCCCCCTCCCTCCCCCTCCCCCTTAAAGAATTAAATTTAAACTCCAATACCCCCAGCCTCTGATGCCATTCTGTTTTACAAACTACATCTATAACCTTAATAATCTTACAGTTTAATAAACAACCTTTACATATCATATCATCAATCTTATATCCAAGAAACAGGTCTACAGTTCATTCCCAGTAGCCTAGATTATTACTAAAAATAACAATAATAATAATTAAAAAGAATATAGTGTTATATAATAATAAAACTTAAAATAAACCTTCAACATTCAGTAATATATTTTATATTTTATACTAGATATATCAGTACACATTTTACCCTCAAACAATTAATTTAAATACAGCATACCATATCTATTTTGAAATAAAAAATATAAAGAAAAACAAGAAAAAACAAAAGATGAAAGAGAATATGTCCGACTCTTTGTGACCCCATGGACCATCACACGCCAGGCCTTCCTGTCCTGCGCTCTCTCCCAGAGAGTGCTCAAGTCCATATTCATTACATCGGTGATGCTATCTAGCCATCTCATCCTCTGCCGTCCCCTTCTCCTTTTGCCTTCAATTTTTCCCAGCATCAGGGTCTTTTCCAGGGAGTTTTCTCTTCGCATTAGGTGGCCAAAATATTGGAGCTTCAGCTTCAGTATCTGTCCTTCCAATGAGCACTCAGGGTTGATTTCCTTTAGGATTGACTGATTTGATCTCCTTGCAGTCCAGGGGACTCATAAGAGTCTTGTCCAGCACCACAGTTTGAAAGCATCAATTCTTTGGCACTCAGCCTTCCTTATAGTCCAGCTCTCACAGCCATACATTACTACTGGGAAAACCATAGCTTTGATTAGACGGACCTTTGTCGGCAAGGTGATGTCTCTGCTTCTTACTATGCTGTCTAGGTTTGCCATAGCTTTCCTCCCAAGGAGCAAGCGTCTTTTAATTTCATGGCTACAGTCACCATCTGCGGTGATCTTGGAGCCCAAGAAAGTAAAATCTGTCACTGCTTCCATTTCTTCCCCTTCTATATGCCAGGAAGTGATGGGGCCAGATGCCATGATCTTCGTTTTTTTAATGTTGAGTTTCAAACCAGCTTTTGCACTCTCCTCTTTCACCCTCAACAAGAGGCTCTTGAGATCCTCTTCGCTTTCTGCCATTAGGGTGGTATCGTCTGCATATCTGAGGTTGTTGATAATTCTCCCAGCAATCTTAATTCTGACCTCTGATTCATCCAACCCGGCGTTTCTCATGATGTACTCTGCATATAAGTTAAATAAGCAGGGTGACAATATGCAGCCTTGTCGTACTCCTTTCCCAATTTTGAACCAATCGGTTGTTCCATGTCTGGTTCTTACTGTTGCTTCTTGACCCTCATACAGGTTTCTCAGGAGACAGGTAAGGTGGTCTGGTATTCCCATCACTTTAAGAATTTGCCAGAGGTTGTTGTGATCCACACAATCCAAGGCTTTAGCGTAGGCAATGAAGCAGAAATAGCAGAGCAGAGCCAGTGGCAGAGCCAGTGTGGTGTAGTGGTGAGAGTGACGGACTGGGAGCCGGGAGATCCGGGTTCTAGTCCCCACTTGGCCATGGAAGCTCACTGGGTGACTTTGGGCCAGTCACAGACTCTCAGCCCAACCTACCTCACAGGGTTGTTGTTGTGAGGATACAACGGTGAGGAGGAGGATAATGTAAGCCGCCTTGAGTTCCTTGCGAGAGGGAGAAAGGCGGGGTATAAATGCAATAAATAAATAAATAAATAAATAAATAAATAGACGTTTTTCTGGAATTCTCTTGCTTTCTCCATGATCCAGCGAAAGTTGGCGATTTGATCTCTAGTTCCTCTGCCTCTTCGAAACCCCGTTGTACTTCCGGTAGTTCTCGGTTCGCATAATGCTGAAGCCTAGCTTGTAGGATTTTGAGCATCACCTTGCTGGCATGTGAAATGAGCGCAATTGTGCGGTAGTTTGAACAGTCTTTGGCATTGCCCTTCTTTGGAATTGGAATGTAAACTGACCTTTTCCAGTCTTGCGGCCATTGTTGAGTGTTCCAAATATGTGGGCATATTGAATGCAGCACTTTAACAGCATCATCTTCCAGGATTTTAAATAGCTCAGCTGGAATACTGTCACCTCCGCTAGCTTTGTTGTTACTAATGCTTCCTAAGGCCCTCTAGGATGTCTGGCTCATGTTCAGTGACCGCACTCTCATGGCTATCAGGGACATTAAGATCTTTCCTGTATAGTTCTTCTGTGTATTCTTTCCACCTCTTCTTAATCTCATCTGCTTCTGTTAGGTCCCTGCCTTCTTTGTCCTTGATCATGCTGGTCTTTGCACAAAACGTTCCCTTGAGATCTCCGATTTTCTTGAAGAGATCTCTAGTCTTTCCCATTCTGTTGTTTTCCTCGATTTCTTTGCATTGTTCATTTAAGAAGGCCTTCTTGTCTCTCCTTGCTATTCTCTGGAATTCTGCATTCAGTTGGATATATCTTCCCCTTTCTCCCTTGCTTTTCGCTTCCCTTCTTTCCTCAGCGACTTGTAAAGCCTCATCAGACAGCCACTTGGCTTTCTTGCACTTCTTTTTCTTTGGGATGGATTTCGTTGCTGCCTCCTGAACAATGTTACGGACCTCCATCCATAGTTCCTCAGGCACTCTGTCTATCAGGTCTAATCCCTTAAATTTATTCCTCACCTCCACTGTATATTCAAAAGGGATATGATTTAGGTCATACCTGAATGGTTTAGTGGTTTTCCCTATGTTCTTCAATTTAAGCCAAAATTTTTCAAGAAGCAGCTCATGATCTGAGCCACAGTCAGCTCCAGGTCTTGTTTTTACTGACCGTACAGAGCTTCTCCATCTTTGGCTGCAAAGGACATAATCAATCTGATTTCGATATTGACCATCTGGGGATGTCCATGTGTAGAGTCATCTCTTGTGCTGTTGGAAAAGAGTGTTTGCTATGATCAGCATGTTCTCTTGGCAAAACTCTATTAGCTTTTGTCCTGCTTCATTTTGTACACCACGGCCATGCCTGCCTGTTATCCCGGTGATTTCTTGACTTCCTACTTTAGCATTCCAATCCCCTATGATGAAGAAGACATCTTTTTTTGGTGTTAGTTCTAGAAGGTGTTGTAGGTCTTCATAGAACTGATCAACCTCAGCTTCTTTGGCCTCAGTGGTTGGGGCATAGACTTGAATTACTGTGATGTTGAATGGTTTGCCTTGGATTCGTACTGAGATCATTCTATCATTTTTAAGATTGTACCCCAGTACTGCTTTTCCCTCCCTTTTGTTGACTATGAGTGCTACTCCATTTCTTCTAAGGGATTCTTGCCCACAGTAGTAGATACAATGGTCACCGGAATTAAATTTGTCCATGCCTGTCCGTTTATATAATCATTTATTTTCTGACCTAACCTGGATCATGTAGACTAAACACAAACAGTTAACAAAGTTTGTTTAAAGATTCCAGTTCATGGGGTTGTAACAGGAATCTCACGCATTTTTACATTCAGCCATGCCTCCACCATTTCATGATTTATAAACTTCTTCATGTGACCTTCAGACATGATGCAAAGTGTAGCAGGATATTTTAAGTAATATTGTAAGTCCATTTGTTTTGCCATATTTTTTGCTTTGATAAATTGCCTTCTTTTATTCTCCACCTCTCTGATGTAATCTGGAAACAACATAACTTTATATTGTTTCCACGAAAGCTTCCACCCTCTCTTGCCAAACTCAGGATATAATTTTTTTTGGAGAATTTTGCAAATTGGACTATGATAGTATAGTCAGTCCCTCTCGCATTTGGCACACGAAATGCCTCCTCAATATCAAGTAAATAAACAGATGGGATAGGGAGTATCTCATGCAAAAGTTTATCCACAAATATAGGCAATTTTACATCATTAGACAGATTTTTAATCCCAATAATATGTACACTGGATCTTCTCATGAAGGCCTCGAGTTGAGAAATTCTGTCAGAGGTATTTTTAAAACAAATTTGTGTCCAAGTTTCATTCACCCCTACTCGGTCTTCTAGCTCGTTAATTCTCGTCTCCATTTTTTGCCATGATGCATTAATTAAATTGACAGCTCCTTGCAAGGGGGTGATGGAATTTTGGATTAAATCCAACCTTCTGGCTTGCTCCATAAATTGTGAAGATCAAGTTTTTAGCAGAGTAACTATTTCCCCTATATCTTCTGTTTTCAAAACTTTTGACACCGGAGGTATGGGGGGAGTTGGTGGTGAAGCCATCCCCTTTTTTCTCCTCAGTGCATTCATGTTTCTCTCAAACAAATCTTACAGGTCCTCAGATGTTCTCAGATGTTGTTAATATTTCTTAAATCATCCCACCGGAGTGGTTGATATTTCTTGTGGTGTAGTGGCTAGACTGTTGGACTGGGAGCCGGGAGATCCAGGTTCTAGTCCCCACTCGGCCATGGAAGCTCACTGGGTGACTTTGGGCCAGCCACACACACTCAGCCCAACCTACCTCACAGGGTTGTTGTTGTGAGGATAAAATGGAGAGGAGGAGGATAATGTAAGCCGCCTTGGGTTCCTTGCAAGAGGAAAAAAGGTGGGATATAAATGTAATAAATAAATAAATAAATAAATATAATATTATGGAACTAGGAATGCACGAAAGCCACTTACCTGGTCTCGCAGCTTTTCGCGGTGGGGGGGAGGCGCTTCGCTGCTCTCCCCCCGAAGTTCAGGCCGGGGCGGGGAGGCTTTCTGCCTCGCCCGGCCAAAATTCAGGCCGGGGGGGAGGCTTCCCGCCTCGCCCGGCCAAAATTCAGGCCGGGGAGGAGGCGCCTCGCCTCGCCCGGCCGCGAAATAAAAAGTTTTTTAAAAAAATGCCCCCGTGATAGGCTACGTAATGATTAACGTAGCCTATCACGGCTAGATCTGCAAAGTCAGCCATGATAGGCTACGTAAATCGTCACGTAGCCTATCATGGGTGACTTAAAAAAAAAAAAAGCGCGTACAGCTAATGGCGGCCCCCATAGGGAGCCACCATTCGCGTTCCTTATTTGGTCGCTGTAGTCTACGTAATCTTTATGTAGACTACAGCGACCAAATAAGGAACGTGAATGGCGGCTCCCTATGGGGGCCGCCATTAGCCGTACGCGCTTTTTTTTTTTAAGTCACCCGTGATAGGCTACGTGACGATTTACGTAGCCTATCACGGCTGACTTTGCAAATCTAGCTGTGATAGGCTACATTAATCGCCACATAGCCTATCACGGGGGCGTTTTTTTTTTTTTTACTTTTATTGGAATGGCGGTGGCGGCAGCCGGTTGAAAGACCGGCTGCCGTCCCTGCCCCTGACGAAGACCCGACGAACCGCCGCTGGGACCTGCCGCCGGGAGGGACATTTGGGAAAGGTAAGTCCCGTCCCGGGGGGGGGTGCGGGGGGCGGGGGAGTGTGGAGGATTTCTCCCCGAAACTTGTTCGTGGGGCCGAACACGTTGGCGCTCGGCCCCCCGAAGTTTCGGGGAGAAATTCTCCACCATCCCTATATGGAACACATCAGGCCTGTTTTCTCCTATGAAATAATAGGAGTCTCATCACAGGTTTTTGCATTGGTAAAGATCTGGGGAGGTAATCCTGGAATCCGGCCCCCCCACTATCTTGAGGGGGGTACGTTTCTCCAAGATTTTGTCCAGATGCCGCCTTTTAAAAAGCTGTTTGAGAAAGCTCCCATGGGAGGACCTGTGGGAAGCTGCCAGAGCGACATCGGTTCCAACCAGAAGCTCCAAGTCACACAAATTCCATGGATTTGTGGACTTAAAAAAAAAACAACTTTCCGGAATTGTACACAAAGTTAGTCATATAAAAGTACAAACATTACTGGAAAAGATACCAGTATATATACATATTTAAAAGACATACACATGCAACGTTGTCTACATCTCTGTTCTCCCTTCAGCTTCTGCTGTGTAGCACTCTTTGTGTGTGTGCATGCATTCTGCTCATTGATTGTATACTCAGCTAAGGAAAAAAAAAAAAAAGGAAAATGTTACGTTCCAGCATCTTTTACGTAAATTGTGGTGCATAATTTTCCAAAAGGGGAAAAAAAATCTGATTCCATCAATGAGTGGCTGACAGAATGAAGAACACCTGACAATCTATGAAACACAGATGGAACACATTAAACAAAATCCTTGCATCGCTAGGCAGGCGTACACACACAAGTCTTTCCCCCAAAAACCTGTCCCTGCCCACTCACCCTTGACTTTCCTGAGTTGGCTAGGGATGTTGCAGGCACCCGACTGGGTCCAAGAGACTGCTCCCCCTGAGTACCCCCTCCAACCCAGCTTGGCAAGCCCCCACCCCTGCCTACTCAGTCGTGTGAGCAGTCAGGAGTTGCCAGACATGTCTGGGAGTGCCCTGCAGCCATCTGTCCTCCATTTGAGCTGCCATTTTTGTATATCTAATTTTGCATACTACTTACGTTTGGTTCAATGCAAGTAGAGGCCTCTATGTGACTAAGGACTCTAATAAAGCAGGGTTAATTAATGAACAATCAGAGAGGTGCACAAATAGTCTCTTAAAAGTATTCACCCTATTCATGGACAGAAAAATTGGAACAACCATTTCACCATTTTTTTTCAGGGACAGGAAAAAAAAAATCCCACAGTTTCTTGGTGGTGGGACCCACCATTTAGAAGTGGTAGTGGTACCACACCTTTCATTTTCTTTCCTAAAGTTTTTTTTTAATGTTTGCTGTTTCTGCAAGGCTCAACAGCAGCAACCTTGTCTGCAACCTGTCCTCTATTTTGCATCCTCTGCAAGGTGCTGGGCCTCATGTCATTCCAGGCCATTGTGCAGGAGAGAGGGAATGTTGGTTATTACAATAAATAGATAGATAGAGTGAATAATATCTGGAGAAAGTTCTGAAAATTAGCCCTCTTTTTATGGAGCTGGGGAGGGGGAGCTGGGGAAAAGGAAAATCTCAGAGGTTTTCTCTGGGAAAAAAAAAAGTGTTCTAAAAAGTTTCATCTCAGTTCTAAAATAAATGGTGTGGTTCCATCCAGACTTTCCATTCACCCTCTTAAAGAGGGACACCGGTGCTTCTTTGCACTTGCAGTAAAACAGTGCTGTGGAACAATGCCCTGCTTTGCATATTTTGCCTTTTGTATTTATGCAAATAGCTTTTTCCATAAGGAGAAACACCTTGATCATTTTCTCAAAGATGCAGTCATTGAAGCAAGATTCACTGTAAAATCTCCCTTTCTCTCTGTCTTTCTCTCTGTACTTTTTTGTTTTAAATCCAGCTTCATTTGGTTTACTGCGTGCCATAAAATATGTGCTCCCTTCTCATTTGCATGCAGGATAGTATATAACACGGATTTTCACCTTAAATCACAAAATGCATCATTAATGGTAAAGGGAAAGAATTAATAGCTCAGTCATTATGTTTTAGGGAAGAGCAGAAAGGAGAAGGACCGTGAAGAGATCCTTGATAGTGTGAAGGTGATGGCTATAGCTGGCAAGTAGCATGTCACTGGAGACTTGTGAAGCCCTTCACCCTTTAACACTGAAATGCCTGCTCAGGGGGCAATTCAGGGGGCAATTCTAAGTGCCCCAGGTGGGCTGCCAAGGAGCCATGAGGTGATGCAAATGTTCCTTTCCGCAGGCAGAGAGGGAGGTCCATGTTATCCTCATTTGAATGTGGCCCTTTTTTGCAGAAAAAAGGTTCCCTAACCCTGGGGTAAAGATTGTGCAGACCTAGGTGGATTCATGGTCTGACTCCAAATAAGGCAGCTTTCAATCTCCCTAATTTGCTCCAGCCCAAATTCTGCACCAAGAACAGCAGAATTGTGTCTATGCATATACATGGGGGGGGGGATGTCTGTGCAAATTCTGCAACAATATTAGGGATGTCAGAGAATTCCGCAACGGATCTCAGTGAGGCCAAATGCCAGTGCATTCGGCCCCCCGAAATCCGTCGCGGAACAAAGCCCCTGCCCCCCCACCCCACGAAAGGCGTGTGGGACGAAGTCCCTGCCGCCCCCACCCCACGAAAGGCACGCGAAATGGAGCACTTACCTGCTCCCGCTCGCGCTGCTTTGCGAATGGCAGCCATCCTGCGGCCGCCATTCGCTTCTTCTTCATACCATTGATAGGCTAGGTTAATACTTACGTAGCCTATCACGGCCTCCGCAGGGACACCATTTGCCATGGTATTTACATAAGTATTTACGTAGCCTATCACGGCAGGGGGGGGAAAAACCAGCGTACGCAAATGGCGGCAGCTACCGCCATTTGTGTATGCTGGGGTTTTTCCCTCTGCTGTGATAGGCTACGTAAATATTTACATAGCCTATCACAGCTCAATACAGGGATGCAAATGGTTGCAGCTATGACAGCCGCCATTTGAGTCCCTGCAGGGCTGCCCAGCGGCCGGATGTCCGGCTGCAGGTGGCTGGAAACGGCCGGCGGCTCCACGGCTTGGCTGCAGAGCGGAGCCGGCCAGGCAGGATTCTGGGGGGGAGGACCAGATCACCTCCCCTCCTGTCGAGGATTCCGGGGGGAGGGACAGAGCGCCTCCCCCCCAAAATGGATTGCCCGGCGCGGAGTCAGGTAGGTGTTTCGTACATCCCTAAACAAAATATTTACCATTTACATAGCTTATTCTAGCATTGCTAGTCCTGTCTCCTTTGGAAATCGTATTTGACCTTTTTTTTCCATTTCCTTCTGAAATGTCATTAGGGCATGTAGTTGAAGAAGAAAGATCTGTTGCTCAAGAAATTCTGAGATTATCAGATTCTGTGGCTATTATCTGTAGCTATACTGTGGTTATTTTGCCTTTTTCTGAATTTCTTTCTCTGTTTTTCTAAGGTCAGGACATACACTCAGCTCTGAGCAATGAAACTCAAACAAACAAAGAAAAAGACATCCCACTTGTTCTCCACAGTACACATATCCATGATGGAAAATATAATAGTCTGCGTTTGCATTTTCCCTTTTCCCGGGAAGGATTACTTGAGCATCCTCCCGGTGTTGCACTAATGGTATGCTGCTACAACAATATGTTCTCATTAGCTGTTGCTTGGCTCCTTACAATAGCAGAAAAAGAAAATCTATCTCAACTACAAATTGCAAAGGGACAAAAAAAAAAAATCTACATCTCAAGTAAGATGGGTGGGTACGAATTACAGAGTTGTATGAATGCACTTCTTTAATAAGGTCCACATCTTTGCTAACCTTGCCTTATGATGAGATGAAAATGTGATCCAAGGTTCAAATTGGGACCGGCCAAGCAAAACCAGTGTGGTGTAGTGGCTGGAGTGCTGGACTGGGAGTCAGGAAATCTGGGTTCTAGTCCCCACTAGGCCATGGAAACTCACTGTGTGACTTTGGGACAGTCACAGACCCTCAGCCAGGGGTGTACAGACTGGGTAAAATCCACTCTGTCCGTGTTTTACAGATTGTCAGGTGCCTTTTGTTCTGTTGTCCACTCGCAGATGAATGAATGCGAATATTATTATTTTTTGTCATGTGGAAAAATATGCAAATAATTACGTATTTATGTAGGTATTTATATAATTTGCCTTTTGTTGTTGTTTATTCGGTCAGTCGCTTCTGACTCTTCATGACTTCATGGACCAGCCCACGCCAGAGCTTCCTGTCAGCCATCGCCACCCCCAGCTCCCCCAAGGTCGAGTCCATCACCTCCAGAATATCATCCATCCACCTTGCCCTTGGTCGGCCCCTCTTCCTTTTGCCTTCCACTTTCCCTAGCATCAGCATCTTCTCCAGGATATCCTGTCTTCTCATGATGTGGCCAAAGTACTTCAGTTTTGCCTTTCATATCATCCCCTCAAGTGAGCAGTCTGGCTTTCTTTCCTGGAGTATGGACTGGTTTGATCTTCTTGCAGTCCAAGGCACTCTCCAAATTTTTCTCCAGCACCACAGTGCAAAAGCATATATCTTCCTTCGCTCAGCCTTCCTTATGGTCCAGCTCTCACAGCCATAGGTTACTACGGGGAATACCATTGCTTTAACTATGCGGACTTTTGTTGTCAGTGTGATGTCTCTGCTCTTCACTATTTTATCAAGATTTGTCATTGCTCTCTTCCCAAGAAGTAAACGTCTTCTGATTTCCTGGCTGCAGTCAGCATCTGCAGTAATCTTTGCGCCTAGGAATATGAAGTCTGTCACTGCCTCCATGTTTTCTCCCTCTACTTGCCAGTTATCAATCAAGCTGGTTGCCATAATCTTGGGGTTTTTTTAGGTTTAACTGCAACCCAGCTTTTAGGGGATAGGATGACTGAAAACCTTGGGAGGGAATCTGTGTACTACTTTGCTGTGTATGCTCCAAAGCTTGCAATCAATTCCAAACTTATAACATATTCATACTGCATCTATCCAGGCTCACTACAAAGGTGAGGATCATGAATGGACAAGTTTTGACCTACAAGCCAACTAATTGTAAAAATCATCATCTTCACTCCTGGTAACCCCCTTGGTCAGCTACTTGCATGACTGCATCACAAACAATCTACCTTATGAGGGTCCCCAGTGTCCTCAATGTGACCTATTCACATTATTGGATTTTGCAGATAAAATTACTCAGAACTGCACCAACTTGGATGCCATATTTTCACCGAGTCAGAGATGGATGCAGCTAGGACACCAACCTAAGGATGTAAGCATGCTTTTTGGAGGACTGAAGCATACCACCTGTATCATAGATCCATGCTCATCTTGGCTTTAAAAACATGCCAGGACAGGACTAGCTGTCTGGATCTCAGAGGTAATAAATACTTCTTTGAGCAAAGCCATGGGGCCTCCTGTCCCTAATGAGGCAGGACTTAGGCTCAGACTGAAAGAGCCAGTTCTACAGTCTGTGGTAAAAACTGCCCTGTGGCTAATCTTCCATTTATTAGGAAGTTTCTGGAATGGGTGATGGCCTTCCAAAGCCAGGTAGTCTTCAAGGATATTACTTATTTGGATCCATTCCAATCCAGGTTCAGACCTGGTTTGGAGAGGGAAAGAGCCTTCGTCATAGGGTGGTATGGATTTTTTTTTAATCCATTCCATCTGTATTTCATGGATTGTCAGTCTTCTTTCATTCAGTCACCCACTCATAGATGGAATCACCTCCCCCACTTGGAAAAGTATCCCAAAGTGTCCAAAAATACATGAAAATTAGCATATTTTCCAGTAACTTTTGTTTTCATATGCCTAAATTTGCGTACAGTTCCTGAAAGTTTTTTTTTAAAAGTCCAAAAGTCTTTGGAATCTGCGTGATGCACAGTGAAATCCATGTGTCAAATTCATAGAAATTTGAAGTTCCTTGAATCCATTTCATATTTCTCCAATATCCCTGACATGGTCACTCTGGTGAATGACTTATGCTGGGGAACAGTCAGGGAGAATGTGACCCTGTTAGTTCTCCTGGACCTCTCAATGGCTTTCCTTACTATCAGCAATGGTATTTTTCTGAATTGCCTGCCTGGGCTGGTTTTGGGCGCATGGTGCTATGATGGTTCTGATCCTACCTGGCTGGTCAGAAGGTGGTGCTGGGGGATGTCTCCTCTGCCTGACGACCTTTGGCCTGTAGGGTACCTCAACGTTCTCTGACTTTGTTTTCCACCTGCTAATCCTAGGGAGGCTGTGGAATTCCTGAATAAGTGCTTAGAGGGGTTTTGGAGATGAGAGTAATCAAGCTGAAGGTTAATCCAGGCAAGATGGAAGTACATTAGGTAGGGCAATTCTGGATGGAGGGAATCAACTGATATTGTATGGAGTTACACTTCCCCTGAAGGACCAGATCTGTAGTATGAGTGGCCATCTAGACTCATCACTGACTGTGAAAGCACAGGTAGCAAGACAAGAGTGCCTTTTGCCAACATTGATTTGGACCCTATCTAGGGAAAGCGGATCCAGTTTCAGTTATACATGCTCTAGTTCCATCCAAATTGAACTACTGTAATGCACTCTACACAGGGCTGACTTCAAAGAAAACTCTGAAACCTCAGCTGGTACAGAATGCAGCCACTCGCATCCTTGCACAAGTAGACAATCAGATTATAATACACCTATTCTGCACCAACTGCACTGGTTGGCAGTGTATTTCCAGGCCCAATTCAAATTACTGGTTTTGATCTTTAAAACTCTAAAAAGTTTGGGTCCATCCAGGTTATTTGAAGGACCACCCAGAGTACAGGTCCTACACCCATATGAACCTGTCCATATCTTAAAATACTCCTCAAAGGTCCTACTTACTGGCCTACTTGTAAGATGAGCATGGTTGGTGGGCTCTTAAGAGAGTGGTGGCTCCTACCCTATGAAATTCCCATCTGAGAGATACTCAGCTCAGCTGGCTCTATCTGTAGCTGCTTTTAAAAGGGCTTTACTTGTTACTTCTGGCTTTTAATTGAAAAGGTTTTGTGGTATTTGATGCTGTTAGATATTTGAAATTGTATTTTATCTAACTGTCTTATTTTAACTTTTAAGGTACTTTTCTAATTTGATACTGAAACTTGCTGTTTTTGTAATGTAAGCCTCCTTGGAAAGGCTACAGTCTTAAAGGGTGTCTAGAAATATATCCAATAAGAATATAAAACAGGAATAAATAAACAGGTTCAGTTCATGTAGACCCCAAAATTCTGAACTGGGTGAGCTTGTTTTCAGATCTCCCCTTTTCTGAATCTCACTAGGAAGGATTCAAACCCCCTCCCCTTGCACTCCAAGAATCTGTGTGTGTCTAGTCACATCAAATGCCCCCATTCTTATGTATATATGTAGAGTTCCTCCATGCAAGAAAGGATCCTGATTGGACCAGGATCTGCCCTCATGGGGAGGAGCTCTAAGTGCATACCGGAATGCATGGACAGCAGCGTTGGCTGCCTGGTATGTTGGAGGTGGGAAGTAGAGCCAGTCCACATAGTCCTGCAAATTATCCTAGTACCGTCACTAATTGCTTAAGAAAATTAAGCACAGAAACCACCCACTGCATAGGAATGTTCCCATTTTTAAGGGAGCAATCCTCTGTGAGGATAGGCAGCCACCTCTGTCTGGACTCAAAGGCAACTGACTATCCAGTGCACAGGAGGAGAAGCATGGAGGGGATCCTTTCCTCCACACTCCAGCTGCCCTGCATTTGTGTCTGGACAGCCAACCGTGGCTGTCAAGCCATAGGACGTCAGAGCGTAGGATGGGGAAGCCAGAGGATGCACAGGAAGTGTCATACCAACTCTTCCACACTCCACTCCCCACCCTGCCTCTGGGAACATCCCCTTTTGCCCTGCTTTGCACTGCTCTTAGGAGCACAGGGCCTGGGTATGATCCACACTGCCCACAAAGCGGCAGGGGAGGGGGCGGAGAGGAGGTTCTCTGGGAACTGACCTCAGAGCGTGGGCCCCAAGGTCAGTTCCTGGAAACTGACCAACCTTATGGCTGTCTATCTGCTGTCTAGTGACCATAGGATTGTGCCCTAAATTACTTTTATTTAAAATATGTATACCCCATCTTTCTTCAAGGAGCCCATGCATCCCAGCTGTGAGCTTTTCTCTCTCTCCATCTCAATCTCTCCCTCCCCATTTTTTTTTAATCTGATGGGTTTTTTTTTAAAACAAACAAGCAAACAAACAAACATATGTGCTCTTAAGGAATGATCCACTGTTGGTCACTATTAGGTATATATTTCTCTTCCACCTCCACCTTTGATTCTCTTGAAAATAAATTTCAAGAGAAATTTGAAATAAAATACATTTCAAACAGATTTTAATATGATTTGATTTAATTCTACTGTATTATATTTATGTACAATTGCCAAACTATCAATGGGTGATAAGTGGTGTGCTATATAAAGAAAATTACCATTTAAGTAAAATATTACAATTATTCTTAGTCAATGTTGGAGGTTTAATGAATGAGTGGAGATAAATAAACAGCAAACAAACAAACAATGAATGCTACTTTCACTGCAGCAGTGAAATGATATTTTCCACTAATCATAGACCAGAATAAGGAAAGAACAGCAGTAGGGTTGGCGGAGAATTTCTCCCCGAAACTTCGGGGGGCAGAGCGCCAACGTGTTCGGCCCCCCGAACAAGTTTCGGGGAGAAATTCTCCGCACCCCCCTGCCCCCTGCACCCCCCCCCGGGATGGGACTTACCTTTGCCGAATGTCCCTCCCAGCGGCGGGTCCGGCCGGCGGTTCGGCGGGTCTTTGTCCGGGGCAGGAGCGGCAGCCGGTCTTTTGACCGGCTGCCGCCGCCGCCATTCCAATCAAAGAAAAAAAAAAACGCCCCTGTGATAGGCTACGTGACGATTAAAGTAGCCTATCACGGCTAGATTTGCAAAGTCAGCCATGATAGGCTACATAAATCGTCACGTAGTCTATCACGGGTGACTTAAAAAAAAAAAAAAAAGCGCGTACGGATAATGGCGGCCCCCATAGGGAGCTGCCATTCCCGTTCCTTATTTGGTCGCTGTAGTCTACGTAAATCTTTACATAGACTATGGCGAAAATAAGGGCAACGCTATTTGCATTGCCCTTATTTTCGCCGTAGTCTACGTAAAGATTTACGTAGACTACAGCGACCAAATAAGGAACGGGAATGGCGGCTCCCTATGGGGGCCGCCATTTGCATATGTGCTTTTTTTTTTTTTAAGTCACCCGTGATAGGCTACGTGACGATTCACGTAGCCTATCACGGCTGACTTTGCAGATCTAGCCATGATAGGCTACGTTAATCGTCACGTAGCCTATCACGGGGCCTTTTTTCTAAAAAAAAACCTTTTTATTTCGCGGCCGGGCGAGGCAAGGAGCCTCCTCCCCGGCCTGAATTTCGGCCGGGCGAGGTGGGAAGCCTCCCCCCCGGCCTGAATTTTGGCCGGGTGAGGCGGGAAGCCTCCCCCCCGGCCTGAACTTCGCGGGGGGAGCAGTGAAGCGCCTCCCCCCCACCGCGAAAAGCTTCGAGGACAGGTAAGGGACTTTCGTGCACTCCTAAACAGCAGTCCTTGGAAAGAATGCAGTATGCGGGAAAACAGTGCGTGAAGATTATAATTTTCTTCTTAGATGAACAAGCTTTAAAAAGCCCATTAACATATAATTACTGCCCCAAATGTAATGTCCTGAACAACCACAAAAGCTTGATTTAAAATCAAGGTTTACATTGATTGTGGAATACACACACACACACGCACACGCACACACACACACAGAGTGGCCCAAAAGTAGGTATACAGTATAGTTTATTTGCATTTTATTACATTGTTTATTACATTTACATTTGTTTAACACTGTTTAATCTCGTAAGCGCTTGAAATGTATTCCATTACATGACGTTTATTACATTTACACTCACTCTTCCCAACTGTCATTCTGACTCCACCCACACAACTTCTACTCACACATTCTCTCCCCCTCCCATCAACATTCTGAACAACTGTATACCTACTTTTGGGCCACCAGGTGTGTGTGTGTGTGTGTGTGTGTGTGTGTATCACTGTCTTGTGGTGAAGAGGCTTGCGTAACTCAGTGAAGCCATAAGCTATGCCGTGCAGGGCCACCCAAGATGGACAGGTCATGGCGGAGAGTTCTGACAAAATGTGGTCCACTGGAGAAGGAAATGGCAACCCACTCCAGTATTCTTGCCAAGAAAACCCCATGGTTTATCACAAGGCTAAAAGATATGACGCCGGAAGATGAGCCCCTCAGGTCGGAAGGTGTCCAATATACTACTGGGGAAGATCAGAGGGAATTTCCAAGTAGCGCCAGAAAGAGTGAAGCCAATCCTTTTGGCGGGGCCAAAGCCGAAAGGACACTCAGCTGTGGATGTGTCTGGTGGTGAAAAGAAAGTCCGATGCTGTAAAGAACAATATTGTTTAGGAACCTGGAATGTAAGGTCAACGAATCAAGGTAAGCTGGAGGTGGTCAAACATGAGATGGCAAGATTGAACATCGACATCTTGGGAATTAGCAAACTAAAATGGACAGGCATGGACAAATTTAATTCCGGTGACCATTGTATCTACTACTGTGGGCAAGAATCCCTTAGAAGAAATGGAGTAGCACTCATAGTCAACAAAAGGGTGGGAAAAGCAGTACTGGGGTACAATCTTAAAAATGATAGAATGATCTCAGTACAAATCCAAGGCAAACCATTCAACATCACAGTAATTCAAGTCTATGCCCCAACCACTGAGGCTGAAGAAGTTGAGGTTGACCAGTTCTATGAAGACCTACAACAACTTCTAGAACTAACACCAAAAAAAGATGTCCTTTTCATCATAGGAGATTGGAATGCTAAAGTAGGAAGTCAAGAAATCACCGGGATAACAGGCAAGCATGGCCTTGGTGTACAAATTGAAGCAGGACAAAGGCTAATAGAGTTTTGTGTTTTGTCAAGAGAACACGCTGATCATAGCAAACACTCTTTTCCAACAGCACAAGAGGCGACTCTACACATGGACATCACCAGATGGTCAATATCGAAATCAGATTGATTATGTACTTTGTAGCCAAAGATGGAGAAGCTCCATACAGTCAGTAAAAACAAGACCTGGAGCTGACTGTGGCTCAGATAGGGATGGCGGAGAATTTCTCCCTGAAACTTCGGGGGGCCGAGCGCCAACGTGTTTGGCCCCCCGAACAAGTTTCGGGGAGAAATCCTCCACACGCCCCCCGCCCCCCCCCCCGGGACGGGACTTACCTTCCCTGAATGTCCCTCCCGGCGGCGGGTCCAGCCGGCGGTTCGTCGGGTCTTCATCCGGGGTGGGAGCGGAAGCCAGTCTTTCGACCGGCTGCCGCCGCCGCCATTGCAATAAAAGGAAAAAAACCAAAAAACGTCCCCTGATAGGCTACGTGACGATTCACATAGCCTATCATGGCTAGATTTGCAAAGTCAGCCGTGATAGGCTACGTGAATCATCACGTAGCCTATCACGGGTGACTTAAAAAAAAAAAAGTGTGTACGGATAATGGCAGCCCCCATAGGGAGCCGCCATTCCCGTTCCTTATTTGGTCGCTGTAGTCTACGTAAATGTTTACGTAGACTACGGCAAAAATAAGGGCAACGCTTTTTTTTTTTTTTAAAGTCACCCGTGATAGGCTACGTGACGATTGACGTAGCCTTCCACGGCTGACTTTGCAGATCTAGCCGTGATAGGCTACGTGAATCGTCACGTAGCCTATCAGGGGGCATTTCTTTTCTTTTTTTTTACTTTCGCGTTCGCGGCCGGGTGAGGCGAGGCGCCTCCTCCCCGGCCTGAATTTCGGCCGGGCGAGGCGGGAAGCCTCCCCCCCAGCCTGAACTTCGCGGGGGGAGCAGCGAAGCGCTCCCCCCCACCGCGAACAAGCTGCGAGAAAAGGTAAGTGACTTTCGTCCACCCCTAGGCTCAGATCATGAGCTGCTTCTTGCAAAATTTCAGCTTAAATTGAAGAACGTCGGGAAAACCACTAAACCATTC
Source organism: Heloderma suspectum (assembly GCF_057233095.1). Classification (NCBI taxonomy): domain Eukaryota; kingdom Metazoa; phylum Chordata; class Lepidosauria; order Squamata; family Helodermatidae; genus Heloderma; species Heloderma suspectum. The sequence continues at coordinate 11,754,768 of NC_139459.1, forward strand.
AGGTATGACCTAAATCATATCCCTTTTGAATATACAGTGGAGGTGACAAATAGATTTAAGGGATTAGACCTGATAGACAGAGTGCCTGAGGAACTATGGACAGAGGTCCGTAACATTGTTCAGGAGGCAGCAACTCAATCCATCCCAAAGAAAAAGAAAGGCAAGAAAGCCAAGTGGCTGTCTGATGAGGCTTTACAAGTAGCTGAGGAAAGAAGGGAAGTGAAAAGCAAAGGAGAAAGGGGAAGATATAACCAACTGAAAGCAGAGTTCCAGAGAATATCAAGGAGAGACAAAAAGGCCTTCTGAAATGAACAATGCAAAGAAATCGAGGAAAACAACAGAATGGGAAAGACGAGAGATCTTTTCAAGAAAATTGGAGATCTCAAGGGAACGTTTTGTGCAAAGACGGGCATGATAAAGGACAAAGAAGGCAGGGACCTAACAGAAGCAGATGAGATTAAGAAGAGGTGGCAAGAATACACAGAAGAATTATACAGGAAAGATCTGAATGTCCCTGATAGCCATGATAGTGTGGTCACTGAACTTGAGCCGGACATCCTAGAGAGTGAAGTCTAGTGGGCCTTAGGAAGCATTAGTGATAACTGCAGACAGTGACTGTAGCCATGGAATTAAAAGACACTTGCTCCTTGGGAGGAAAGCTATGGCAAACCTAGACAGCATAGTAAGAAGCAGAGATCACCTTGCCAACAAAGGTCCACATAATCAAAGCTATGGTTTTCCCAGTAGTAACATATGGCTGTGAGAGCTGGACTATAAGGAAGGCTGAGCGCCGAAGAATTGATGCTTTCGAACTGTGGTGCTGGAGAAGACTCTTACGAGTCCCCTGGACTGCAAGGAGATCAAATCAGTCAATCCTAAAGGAAATCGACCCTGACTGCTCATTGGAAGGACAGATCCTGAAGGTGAAGCTCAAATATTTTGGCCACCAAATGCGAAGAGAAAACTCCCTGGAAAAGACCCTGATGTTGGGAAAGATTGAAGACAAAAGGAGAAGGGGACGGCAGAGAATGAGATGGCTAGATAGCATCACCGATGCAATGAATATGAACTTGAGCACGCTCCGGGAGAGAGCGGAGGACAGGAAGGCCTGGCGTGCTATGGTCCATGGGGTCACAAAGAGTAGGTCACGACTTAACGACTGAGCAACAACATACATATACATATACATATACGTATGTATGTATGTATGTATGTATGTCTATACATGCATAGAAGATCAGTGACATCAGAATAAGGATGCTTGGTGTGCAGAAAAGCATGCAATGAAGAGCTTGTTGGTGCATTTTGGTACATGTTATAGCCAATAACTCCAGTCTTCTTGGATAGCTGAGTTCCAATCTGTACCATGGATAATGTGTGGCCCTCCAGATATTTTACCCTGCAACTCCCGTCAGCCCTAGCCAGCATAGCTAAGGGTGGAGGCTGATGAGAGTTGTAGGCCAAAACATCTGGAGGGCCACACGTTGCCCACCCCTGCTACAGATGCTCATCCCAGGGGGTGACACAAAAACACAGAGACTCAAATACATATGAAAATTGCACAAAAACACAAGCCACACCACCAGCTGTCTCTGGAAACTCTACCAAAGCCCACTAAGCAGGGGCTGTGCTGGTGATGATGCCCACATGTCATCAATAAATGGAGGTAGCCAATGAGTTCAGGTGCACCAGGGGTCTCCACTATAGCGGGGGCCCCACTGGTGGAAAGCTCTTGACTTTAATGGGATGGGCGGAAATAGCCACCCATAAGAACATATGAAGAGTGATGCTGGATCAGACCAAGGGCCCATCTAGTCCAGCATTCTGTTCACACAGTGGCCAACCAGCTGTTGACGAAGAACCGAGAAGCAGGGCATGAGCGCAACAGCATCCTCCCACCCATGTTCATAGCCATCAAAACTAGTAGTCATTGATAGACTTTTCCTCCAGAAATTTGTCCAACCCCCTTTTAAAGCCATCCAAATAGGTGGCCATCATTACATCCTGTGGTAGCAAATTCCATAGTTCAAATATGCACTGTGTGAAGAAGTCCTTCTTTTTCTCTATCCTCAATCTCCCACCAATCAGCTTCATGGGATGACCCCTTTGGGTTCTAGTATTTTGTGAGAGGGAGAAAAATGTCTGCTTATCCACATTCTCTGCACCATGCATAATTTTGTAAACCTCTATCATGTCTCCCCTCACCCTCCTTTTTTCCAAGCTAAACAATCCCAGCTGTGGTGACCTTCTCTCATACGAGAGATGATCCAGCCCCTTGATCATTTTAGTTGCCCTTCTCTGCACTTTTTCCAGCTCTACAATCTCTTTTTTAGGTGTGGTGACCAGAACTGTACACAGTATTCCAAGAGTGGTCACACCATAGATTTGTATAGGGGCATTATGATGTTGGCAGTTTTATTCTCAATTCTTTTTCTAATTATGCCTACCATGGAGTTTGCCTTTTTTTTTACAGAGGCCGCACCCTGAGTTGACCTCTTCACTGAGCTGTCCAACACAACCCCAACACTGATGATCACCCCAGCTATGTCACTCTGACAGGGCATAGGATATGAGGTAGCTCAAATGTTTGTTTGTTTGTTTATTTATTTATTTATTTCATTTCTATACCACCCAATAGCCAAAGCTGTCTGGGCGGTTCACAAAAATTAAAACCAAACAGCACACAATAAAACAATATAAAATATATAGAACATTAAAACCACAATATAACAATGGAACCACAATAAAACCTAGCAGCAGTGCAGGAGCTTAAAATACAGATTTAAAACAGCAAAGCTAAAAGCTCAGAAAGCTAAAATGCTAAAATGCCTGGGAGAATAAAAAGGTCTTCACCTGGCGCCGAAAGGAATACAATGTGGGTGCCAGGCGAACCTCGCTAGGAAGCTCATTCCAGAGCCGGGGTGCCACAGCAGAAAAGGCCCTCCTCCTAGTAGCCACCCGCCTCACTTCCTTTGGCAGGGGCTCATGGAGGAGGGCTGCTGACGATGATCTTAAGGTCTGGGCAGGCACAGCAAGAGGGAGGGCAGGCACATGTTCAGTTACAGCACCACACCACAAAGATCGTATAGACCCCACACAGGAAAACAACAACTCAGGAATAGGATGTATGGCACGGGGCTATATCTCTCTGCAAGTTTCTGATTATTCTGTATGTTTCTGTAATAGCTCTTCTTACTCAATTTACAAAAACTGTTGCATTTTTTCTAATCAGCAATAATAGAACATATGAACTCTTAATAGAATTCTTCTGAGTGCAGAGCACAGTGCCGTTCCATGCTCCAAGGCAGCATGGAAGGAGGGGAAGGTCGGTTCTCTGGGAACCTATCTCAGAGTTCGGGCTCTGAGGTCGATTCCCAGAAACCCACATATCCTATGGCTGTCTAGCCACTGTCTAGTGGCCATAGGATTGCCCCCGTAATCAATTTAAATGTGTCTCAGTTTGAAGCCTGTGGTAGCATCATTGACCACTAGGTGTCAGACGTCCCTAACCAGCACAAAACTTTGTAGTTCATACAGTTTGCAACTTGGGGAGGTAGTCCAAGGGGCACAGTCCTATGCCTGCCCTCCCTCTTGCTGTGGGGCAGAGCCCCTCAGGGGAATGGAGTGGCGGGAGTCCTCCCTGAAGGGGCTTGTAGGGGCGTACCATGGCAGGGGTCATCTCTAGGGGTTCCAGCAGCCCTGGCACTTCCCAAAGAGTTCAGATTGCACTTAGCCATTAAGAAACTAGAAATGATACGTAAACCCACACACTTGGCAGGAAGCCCTGTTGAATACACTGGAACTTACTTCTGAATAGGCATATGTCGGATTGCACTTTTAGTCACTTTAGATGCCAGTAGTACCAACTATTGTCATGCATACTTACCTCACTAGACATACTATTAAAGATAAAGATCAATTGCATTTATTTGCTAACACATCTTTGAGAACTGGAATTCAAAATGGTTAATTAGCATCGCTGAACATGAGTCCATGTAGTCAGCACCAGACAGATTCAATAATGTTCAATTTCAGGGAATATGATGCTTCAAAGGAAAAGAATCCTAGGTTTCTCTCAGTGAATTAATAAAGTCCACCTTCTGCTTCTATTTCCTTAGACAAAAGCAAGTCTCTCTGGACTCTGAAATTGATTTTCCACAATAGCTAGGTGCATTTTCAGACACTCTCTTCTCTGCTTGTTCTTCCCTCCATTCTGCTCTTTAAGTGCTTTGGTGATTGCCCCTTGGCATTTACCAAAGTGCCATCTTGGCAGCCATCACTGTTGTTATAATGCAGAAACTGCACATTCCTGAAGCTAACTGTCAGGGTGCTGCTCTGTTTTCTGATGGACATCCCAACCTATGGTGAAGGGGCCAACCATTGTGCTGCAGCCAGGAAGGGGGTGGGAGGTTAAAATAGGGATGCGGAAAAAAAATGTTCAGTTCATATTTTAATGCAAACCTCTCTGATTTTGCACTTTCAAACCATGATGAGAAACGAAACTGAATTGTCATTTGAACTTGACAGATCTCTAAATTTTGCAATGAAATCCCCCTCCCCCACCCAGAAATGTGTATAAATATGCATCTATTAGGATAAATGACATTTAGGGCACAGTCCTATTGGGATAGACGGCCGCTTCCAAACTTGGAGGTGACCACCTATCCAATAGGGGTGCACGAAAGTCACTTACCTGGTCTCGCAGCTTTTCGCAGTGGGGGGGAGGCACTTCGCTGCTCTCCCCCCGAAGTTCAGGCCGGGGGGGAGGCTTCCCGCCTCGCCCGGCCGAAATTCAGGCCGGGGGGGAGGCTTCCTGCCTCGCCCGGCCGAAATTCAGGCCGGGGAGGAGGCACCTCGCCTCGCCCAGCCGCGAAATTAAAAGTTAAAAAAAAAAACTGCCCCCGTGATAGGCTATGTGACGATTAACGTAGCCTATCACGGCTACATCTGCAAAGTCAGCCGTGATAGGCTAAGTAAATCGTCATGTAGCCTATCATGGCTGACTTTAAAAAAAAAAAAGCGCGTACGCAAATGGCGGCCCCCATAAGGAGCCGCCATTCGCGTTCCTTATTTGGTCGCTGTAGTCTACGTAAATCTTTACGTAGACTACGGTGAAAATAAGGGCAATGCAAATAGCGTTGCCCTTATTTTCGCCGTAGTCTACGTAATCTTTATGTAGACTACAGCGACCAAATAAGGAACGTGAATGGCGGCTCCCTATGGGGGCCGCCATTATCCGTACGCGCTTTTTTTTTTTTTAAGTCACCCGTGATAGGCTATTTGACGATTTACGTAGTCTATCACGGCTGACTTTGCAAATCTAGCCGTGATAGGCTACGTTAATCGTCACATAGCCTATCACGGGGGCAGTTTTCTTTTTCTTTTATTGGAATGGCGGCGGCGGCAGCCGGTCGAAAGACTGGCTGCCGCTCCCGCCCCGGATGAAGACCCGACGAACCGCCGGCTGGACCCGCCGCCAGGAGGGACATTCGGGAAAGGTAAGTCCTGTCCCGGGGGGGTGCGGGGTGCGGGGGGGTGCGGAGAATTTCTCCCCGAAACTTGTTTGCTGAACACGTTGGCGCTCGGCTCCCCGAAGTTTCGGGGAGAAATTCTCCCCCATCCCTACTATCCAATGCAGGGCAGGAGCAGTGCAGAGGGGATCTTCCCCTCCTCGCTTCAGCCACCCTGCATTCATGGCTAGACAGCCGATTTCAGCTGTCTATCCATGGGAAGTCAGAGCAGGGGGAGGGATGCTGGATGAGTGGACAACACATAGAAAGCATCAGAACGGCACTTCTGCCCTCCCTGCCCCAGCCCACCTCCAAGAATGCCCTGTTTTTGCCACTCCGTGCTCCTCTTACGAGAGGGAGGGGGTGGAGGTTGGAACCAACCTATCCTATGGCTGTCTAGCTGCTGATTGGCAGCTATAGGATTGCACCCTTAAACATGTTTTCAGGAAAATTGCTTGTAAAAAAGGTGTCTATTAGGTAAAAGTGCATGCCAAAATGCATGTATTAGGAGAACTGTGCAGAATAACGCTCATGACTTGTGATGTGAAGGGTTGTTTGTGCTGTTTTGGTTTTGGTCTTTAAATCTCAACGTTCATGATGAACTTGGAGAAATTCTCCAAGTTTGGGATGAATCTGATTCCCACTGGGAAAAATGAGAAATGCAGATAACCCAACACTGACAGATTTCTCAATCACAATTAAAAAGGCTATAGAGGAGGGGATGGTCTCATGTAACAGAACCTCTGTCCCTAACATGCTCTCTCTCACTTCCACTCACATTGTTAAAACTTTTGGGGGTTCCCTTGAAATTTACAGTTTCATTGGCAGCTCAGGTCGTTCATACAGAGAAACTACTCACTTGTCCAGCAGTATCCAGAATGTCCAAATATGCAGGTTCATCATCTATTCGTACTTGTGTTTTATAAGCATCCTCTGGGTAGGGTGTGGGGGAAGCATAAGAGAAAGAAAATAAACATGATGGGCAGGATTCTATAAATTCTAAGCTAAAGGGGGAAACGAAACAAAATTCAGTGGCAATGCAGCTTTACATTCTGTGACAAGAAAAGAGGAATTCCACAATCTTTGTGAATTATGCATATTAAGAAAAATGCATCATTTGCCTTCCTTTGCTTAATTTCTTCTGCTTCTACTGAGAGTGGAGCAGGTATAGGCACTATACTGTACACTGACTTTGACGTCAACATTTGAAGATTGAAAACCTTATGCAGATACTCTGGTTCCTGAGAATAAATGAGGCATTGCCCAGACAGTTTCTGGGTTATTTCTACTTCGACAGCACAGGCTTAAATAATCACTTACAGATCAGGAAACTCCATCTGATTTATATATATATATATATATATATATATATATATATATATACACACACACACACACACACACACGCACACACAGAGTCAGGGTGATAGCTACAGACCTTTCGGGGGGGGGTCAAAGGCAAACAAGGCATGACGGCTGTTGCACTCCACCTCAAATGGCTACAGAAGTAGTTGCTTGACCATCCATGTGAAGCTGTCCTATAGGATAGAAGGGTCCTATAGTCTAAGCCTGTGCACTGAGGCAGGTTTGAAGGTTCACATCAAAAAAACTCAGCCCTAATATTTTAGACTCCTCTGTGGTTTCAAACGTTCTACCTTCAGAAACATGCCCCCTCCACCTGTCCATGCATTCATTGAATGTGTGAGAGAGGATTGGGTCCCTGCCAACTAGCCATTCTTACTGACATTGTGTTGTTGTTGTTTTTTACAATGGAGTAATCTTTATTGTACAGAAACAAAAGCCATGAGGATGAAATAATATGGAATAAAATACCATTGTATAATATCAGCAATATACAAAGAGCTACTAGCAGAACATAAGTGTATATTAGGGCTGTGCATGGACCTCTCGCTCTGACTTAGAAGCTGCTTTGGGGCTTCCAAGGAGGGCCCAATTCGGCTAAGGCTAAGTCAGGGGCCTACGAAGCCAAAGAGGGATTCGGACATCCGAATCCCCCTTCGCCCCTACCCAACACGCTGTGCAGCCCCCAGCTTCTTACCTGGGTCCTTGTTCCATGAGGGGGGGGTGCCACCGCCAGGGGAGCCACGGCTGCTGGTGCCACCAGGGGAGCCACTGCCGGGGCTGCTAGGGAAATTGCTGCCCATCGCAGCCTGCCAACCGCTGACGGGCACAAGGGCAGGAGTCGCCCTCCAACTACGCTCTCCCCTTCCTTGGAAGGAGGGGCAGGCATCTGGTTAGAGGCTAACTCCTGCCAATGGGGGAAGCAGCTGCCACTGCCACCACCAGCTCCTAGGCCCCCTGGATGCACCCCAGCAGCCATCTTGTTCTGGGGAATGGGGGGAGCCATTTCCCCCTGCTTTTATGCCATGGCTGTGCCCATGAGTGGCAGATGCACGATTTTTCTGGTCCAGTCCATGGAGGAAGATGTGCTCTGTGATTGGATGGTGGTCTGGGGGATTTGCTCTGCAAAAATTGTATGAAATCAAGAGGACTGCTTTTTGATTCTATGGATCCTTCTCTTACCCAGTCCCCAAAGCATGCACTTTCTTCTCAGCTGCATTCTGCCAAAGGAGAGTGGGAAGGGTGAAGGCTTCCTCTGCCATGCCTGGCAGAGACTGGGGCAGTTGCTCCCAGTGGCCACAGCAGAGTTAGGATAGGACTGGAGCAGAGAGAGGAATGCCATGGAGCTTCCCCCTCAGCTCCTGTCCCATACTGCTGCTGCCCCTGCCGCCACCACCATTACACAGAACGGCAGCTTGTCAGGGCAGTGTGTTCAAGCTGTGGTCACTATCCCGAATCTCTGCTGCAGGTTTCTTTGAAGTGCCAAACAACCCTGATTCAGAAGAATCACCCGCTCAGCCTCTCTACAGCTGGATACACACCTTACCTGGCAGGCAGGCAGGCTGGAAGAGGTTATGTTTTAAAAATCTGCTTTTATTTATTTCTAGCACACCCTGAACGAGTACTTTGAATGCATTACACCCAGTGGGTGCTGCTCTGAGTGCAGCAACAGTCTGATTTTCTCCTTGAAAACTGGGGCTGAGTCTGAGAAAGACTGTGGGGAAGGGGGCATTGTCGTCGTCTCTGACATTTCTGCTTATCGGACTGCTCCAATGCCTCCGAGATGAGTAAAACCTGGAGGAATGAGGGGATGAGCACAAGTAAAAGGAAGAGGGCCAGTCCTTTCTGGAGAAGAAGGAATGTTTGGGCAAACGGGCTCCACTGAGCCAGTGTGCGTTTAAGGGAAAGCTCAGAGTCAGGTAGAGGCAGGCAGGTGGAAGCTGGAAGACAGACCCCCACGTGCGCTGGATGGTGCAAACAAGCTATAGCCACCAAGCCCAGCTATTCCACCCAGGCATGGGGCACGGGGCAGGCAGGCGACCTGGTTGATCCCACAAGGCTTGTGTGAAAGATAAGCCATGCATACACATGGCCATTACAGTGAAACTGGGAAAGGCTCGTTAAATCCGTTACGGTTTGAGAGCCAGCGTGGTGTAGTGGCAAGAATGTTGGACTGGGAGTCAGGAGATCCAGGTTCTAGTCCCCACTCGGCCACGGAAGCTCACTGGGTGACTTTGGGCCAGTCACAGCCTCTCAGCCCAACCCACCTCACAGGGTTGTTGCTGTGAGGATAAAATGGAGAAGGAAGATTGTGTAAGCTGCCTTGGGTTCCTTAAGGAGGAAAAAAGGTGGGATATAAATGTAATAAATACATAAATGGTACCTTTGGGTGGGGCGGGGCAGGCAGGTGGATGTGCTGAGGTTTATATCAGATTGTGGTAATGAAAATGTGATGCCCTTCCTGACTCAGAGAATGACAGAAACTAACCAAAATAAAGAGAAACAGCAGGCTGAGTGAGTTTGCCGCTCAGTTGCTTGAGGGCTGGAGGGAGAGGTAGCCCCGCCGGTGACCCAGGGAGTTGACGACGAATAACAATACAGGACTCTTTTGAGGCCCACTAATGGGAAGGAATGACTACACTTCCCTTAAAGTAACATCCCTGGGAGGACAATTCTGATGCCAAGGGAGCTGTGGGGGAAAACAAATCAATTATGGACAGTATGACCGGCCATGACTACAAAGGAGGGAATGTAATAAGAGGAGATTAAAATGCAGTAATGAGATGGCCCTGTCTGGATGAGTACATGGTAAATCCTTTAACAAAAGTCCATGGGAGGGCAATTCTGTGGCCAGGGAGGCAGTGGGGGTTGGTAATGCTTATTTATTGTTTTCTTATTCTTCTTTTTCTGCTCATGAAGCCTATATTATAGGTCCTGCCATTAAACATTCCGTACTCTGAATACTGAATGTAATGCAGAGATGGCAGTGGGTACCTGGGTTGCGCTTTGGCCAATAAAGAAGATTGAGTGTGAGACCTCCCACCCTTAGTCTGCAGAGCAGAAGGCTCTCTCAAGTGGGTATACAGGTGAGGAGACATGGGCAAGAAAAGGACAGCAGTGCCTCAAAAGCCAACAGTGCCTTGCCCACTGGGGGATCTGATGCTTGTCAAGGGAAGCATGACGGACAGTACCTTGCCCACCGCGCAGCAGACTCTTGGCAGCAGAAAGTGCTGGCTCTCGGGAACAGTTTAAGTTGATAGTCATAATGGCTGTCTTATCGATATAATCTTTGTGGTTTCTGCTCCTGTTACATGTACTAGAGTTGCCCCAGTTAAAAAGGTCATAGTTCTTTCCTTATATAACTTGCAGTGTTAACACCAAGCTGGGACTGGGTAACTGGGAGAGCAGTGGCTTGCCCACCAGAACATCTGAATCTTGGTAAGGGAAGCAGGACAGACAGTGCCTTGCCCACTCAAAGTTATTCTTGAGATGGGACTAGTAGCCCAACAGGGCATATTCTTGCTGGAAGACCCGCCTGTGGTCAGGCAGTTGGACATGGAAATAAACCAAGGCCAAGACCTTCAGGATTGCACTTACACAGGGGAACACCCTGAGGGGTGACTGCAGCTCTTGGGCCCAACACCAAGAGCAAACAAAGGAGCAAAACAGAAAGAAAACTGACTTCAAGCCAAAGGGAAGAAGGAGGGGATTAACACTGCATTGTTCACTGGGACTTGAAACTGGAGAATGAAGCACTCTCTTATTGCCTCAGTAATTAGGGGTGTATGAAAGTCCCCTTACTTGGCTCTGCCAGGTTCTGCTGGGGGGGGGAGGTGCTCCGTGCCTCCCCCCCCCCCAGAATCCTGGCTGGCCAGCTCCGCTCCGCAGGGATTCCACAGAGCCGCCGGCTAGCTCCGCCAGCAGCTGGACATCCAGCCACTGGCTAGCAGGGACGCAAACGGCGGCAGCCATATCCACCGCCGTTTGCGTCCCTGTAGTCAGCCGTGATAGGCTACGTAAAGACTGACATAGCCTATCACGTTTGGCTTAAAAAACAACAACAACGCACGTATGCAAATGGCGGCGGCTACGGCCGCCACCATTTGTGTTCCTTATTTTTGGCCGTCTTAGTCTACGTAAATATTTACGTAGACTAAGACAGCGAAAATAAGGGGGAACGCAAATAGCACCCGCTACGCTATTTGCGTTCCCCTTATTTTCGCCATCGTGGTCTACGTAAATATTTATGTAGACTAAGACGGCCAAAAATAAGGAACGCAAATGGCAGCGGCCATAGCCGCCGCCATTTGCGTACGCTTTTTTTTTAAAGCCAGACGTGATACACTACGTAAGTCTTTACGTAGCCTATCACGTCTTGTAAAAAAACCCCAAAAAACAAAGCAACAAGAAGACTGCAAATGGCAGCGGTGGCAGCTGGTCGGAAGACCAGCCGCCGCTGCCGCTGCTGCCAGAGCCACCGCCGCCCGGAAGATCTGCCCCAGGTAAGTCTCATCCCAGGGGGATCTGCGGGGGGGCGGGGGGGGCAGGCCGTTCCGCCACAGATTTCAGGGGGCCGAATGCACTGGCATTTAGCTCACTGAGATCCGTGGTGGAATTCTCTGCCATCCCTATCAGTAATGCAGGAATCTACTGTTTTGAAACAAAAAAACCACCAACTCAAGGTGGGGACATTGACATTAGAATACCACCACCACCACCAACAACAACAACAACAGAGTCTGTTCTCTGGAGACTCTTTCCCTGAGGGCGGAAGACAACACAGCCTGCCTGTCAGGAGGGCCCATCCACATACCAGACCCATGACATCTCAGGAGAATTGGAGGGAGACATAGAGATGCTATGGCATCCCCTTACATTCAGAGCTAGCTTCTGTCACTGAGCGCAGAGAATGACATAATTAAGTATGGAGGAGGACGATATACTCTGATACATGCAGATACTTGCTGATACAGACATGATAGCATCATCCCCTTGGGTAAAACCATTGTTGGGTTAGTGTACTGGAGCTCAGCAAAATGGTAATACCAAAAACAGTACAAATAACTCCTAGTTATCACAATTGCAAGAATAACTGGAATGCCACATCTGACTCAAAGAAAGACAAAGGAAAGCAGCTCAAAGAAGGAGAAACAGCTCAGTTAGTGTGCTTGTGTGTGCAGGTGACTCACCTGAGGGATTGAGCGTGGGGTAGCCTAGCAGGGGCAGGTTGACTGTGAGGAAGACCACCTGCTCCACTAAGACAGCGTCCAAGCAGGAATGGTGGGGTGTCACCACAACACCCTCCATGGAGAACACCCTTGGGACATGGTGGGTGGGTAGCTGAGTCTTTCCCTGGCCACAGAAGCCAAGGCCAGCCAAAATAGGCTGCAGGGTGACCAGTAGGCCATAGGGTCTGTGGAACGCCTCCCCCCCCCCCACCAATCACCCTGTCAAAAAGGTAAGTGACTTTCGTACATCCCTACACACAGTGAAGTGTTATTGGAATAGGAAGGTAACTAATATATACTATGTGTCTCTAGGGATGGACAAAAGGGACTTACCTTGTCCCGCAGCTTGCTTCGCGGTGGGGGGGAGGCACTTCAGTTCTCCCCCCAAAGTTCAGGTGAGGGGGGGAGGCGCCCCGCCCCACCTGGCCGAAATCCAGGCCGGGGGGGGAGGCGCCCCATCCCTCGCCAGTGAAATTCAGGCCAGGGAGGAGCGCCCCGTCTTCCCGGCCGCGAAAAAAAATGTAAAAACAAAAACAAAAACACACACCCGTGATAGGCTACGTAACGATTTGCGTGGCCTATCACGGCTAGATTTCCAAAGTCAGCCATGATAGGCTACGTAAATTGTCACGTAGCCTATCACGGGTGACTTTGGAAAAAAAAAGCGCGTACGCAAATGGCGGCACCCATGGGCACTGCCATTTGCGTTCTTTATTTTGGCACGTCTAGTCTACGTAAAGATTTACGTAGACTACAGCGAAAATAAGGGCAACGCAAATAGTGTTCCCTTATTTTTGCCATAGTCTACGTAAATCTTTACGTAGACTGTTGTTGTTGTTGTTGTTCAGTCGTTCAGTCGTGCCCGACTCTTCGTGACCCCATGGACCATAGCACGCCAGGCCTTCCTGTCCTGCGCTCTCTCCCGGAGCGTGCTCAAGTTCATATTCATTGCATCCGTGATGCTATCTAGCCATCTCATCCTCTGCCGTCCCCTTCTCCTTTTGCCTTCAGTCTTTCCCAGCATCAGGGTCTTTTCCAGGGAGTTTTCTCTTCGCATTAGGTGGCCAAAATATTGGAGCTTCAGCTTCATTATCTGTCCTTCCAATGAGCACTCAGGGTTGATTTCCTTTAGGATGGACTGATTTGACCTCCTTGCAGTCCAGGGCACTCGTAAGAGTCTTCTCCAGCACCACAGTTCGAAAGCATCAATTCTTCGGCGCTCAGCCTTCCTTATAGTCCAGCTCTCACAGCCATACATTACTACTGGGAAAACCATAGCTTTGATTAGATGGACCTTTGTCGGCAAGGTGATGTCTCTGCTTCTTACTATGCTGTCTAGGTTGGCCATAGCTTTCCTCCCAAGGAGCAAACGTCTTTTACTTTCATGGCTACAGTCACCATCTGCGGTGATCTTGGAACCCAAGAAAGTAAAATCTGTCACTGCTTCCATTTCTTCCCCTTCCATATGCCAGGAAGTGATGGGGCCAGATGCCATGATCTTCGTTTTTTTAATGTTGAGTTTCAAACCAGCTTTTGCACTCTCCTCTTTCACCCTCAACAAGAGGCTCTTTAGATCCTCTTCGCTTTCTGCCATTAGGGTGGTATCGTCTGCATATCGGAGGTTGTTGATAATTCTCCCAGCAATCTTAATTCCGACCTCTGATTCATCCAACCCGGCATTTCTCATGATGTAATCTGCATATAAGTTAAATAAGCAGGGTGACAATATGCAGCCTTGTCGTACTCCTTTCCCAATTTTGAACCAATCGGTTGTTCCATGTCTGGTTCTTACTGTTGCTTCTTGACCCTCGTACAGGTTTCTCAGGAGACAGGTAAGGTGGTCTGGTACTCCCATCACTTTCAGAATTTGCCACAGTTTGTTGTGATCCACACAATCAAAGGCTTTAGCATAGTCAATGAAGCAGAAATAGACGTTTTTCTGGAATTCTCTTGCTTTCTCCATGATGCAGCGAATGTTGGCGATTTGATCTCTAGTTCCTCTGCCTCTTCTATACCCAGCTTGTACTTCCGGTAATTCTCGGTTCGCATACTGCTGAAGCCTAGCTTGTAGGATTTTGAGCATCACCTTGCTGGCATGTCAAATGAGCGCAATTGTGCGGTAGTTTGAACACTCTTTGGCGTTGCCCTTCTTTGGAATTGGAATGTAAACTGACCTTTTCCAGTCTTGTGGCCACTGTTGAGTGTTCCAGATTTGTTGGCATATTGAATGCAGCACTTTAACAGCATCATCTTTTAGGATTTTAAATAGCTCGGCTGGAATACTGTCATCTCCGCTAGCTTTGTTGTTACTAATGCTTCCTAAGGCCCACTTGACTTCACTCTCTAGGATGTCCGGCTCAAGTTCAGTGACCGCACTATCATGGCTATCAGGGACATTCAGATCTTTCCTGTATTGTTCTTCTGTGTATTCTTGCCACCTCTTCTTAATCTCATCTGCTTCTGTTAGGTCCCTGCCTTCTTTGTCCTTTATCATGCCCGTCTTTGCACAAAACGTTCCCTTGAGATCTCCAATTTTCTTGAAGAGATCTCTAGTCTTTCCCATTCTGTTGTTTTCCTCCATTTCTTTGCATTGTTCATTTAAGAAGGCCTTCTTTCTCTCCTTGCTATTCTCTGGAACTCTGCATTCAGTTGGGTATATCTTCCCCTTTCTCCCTTGCTTTTCGCTTCCCTTCTTTCGTGAGCTACTTGTAAAGCCTCATCAGACAGCCACTTTGGTTTCTTGCATTTCTTTTTCTTTGGGATGGATTGAGTTGCTGCCTCCTGAACAATGTTACGGACCTCCGTCCATAGTTCCTCAGGCACTCTGTCTATCAGGTCTAATCCCTGAAATCTATTCCTCACCTCCACTGTATATTCATCAGGGATATGATTTAGGTCATACCTGAACGGTTTAGTGGTTTTCCCGACGTTCTTCAATTTAAGCCGAAATTTTGCAAGAAGCAGCTCATGATCTGAGCCACAGTCAGCTCCAGGTCTTGTTTTTACTGACTGTATGGAGCTTCTCCATCTTTGGCTGCAAAGGACATAATCAATCTGATTTCGATATTGACCATCTGGTGATGTCCATATGTAGAGTCGCCTCTTGTGCTGTTGGAAAAGAGTGTTTGCTATGATCAGCATGTTCTCTTGGCAAAACTCTATTAGCTTTTGTCCTGCTTCATTTTGTACACCACGGCCATGCCTGCCTGTTATCCCGGTGATTTCTTGACTTCCTACTTTAGCATTCCAATCCCCTAAGATGAAGAAGACATCTTTTTTTGGTGTTAGTTCTAGAAGGTGTTGTAGGTCTTCATAGAACCGATCAACCTCAGCTTCTTCGGCCTCAGTGGTTGGGTCATAGACTTGAATTACTGTGATGTTGAATGGTTTGCCTTGGATTCGTACTGAGATCATTCTATCATTTTTAAGATTGTACCCCAGTACTGCTTTTCCCACCCTTTTGTTGACTATGAGTGCTACTCCATTTCTTCTAAGGGATTCTTGCCCACAATAGTAGATATGATAGTCACCTGAATTAAATTCGCCCATGCCTGTCCATTTGAGTTCGCTGATTCCCAAGATGTCGATGTTCAATCTTGCCATCTCATGTTTGACCACCTCCAGCTTACCTTGATTCATTGATGTGACATTCCAGGTTCCTAAACAATATTGTTCTTTACAGCATCGGATTTTCTTTTCAGCACCAGACACATCCACAGCTGAGTGTCCTTTCGGGTTTGGCCCAGCCGCTTCACTCTTTCTGGCGCTACTTGGAAATACCCTCTGCTCTTCCCCAGTAGCATATTGGACACCTTCCGACCTGAGGGGCTCATCTTCCGGCGTCATCTCGTTTAGCCTTGTGATACATTCCATGGGGTTTTCTTGGCAAGAATACTGGAGTGGGTTGCCATTTCCTTCTCCAGTGGACCACATTTTGTCAGAACTCTCTGCCATGACCTGTCCGTCTTGGGTGGCCCTTCACGGCATAGCTTATGGCTTCATTGAGTTACGCAAGCCCCTTCGCCACAACAAGGCAGTGATCCATGAAGGGGTTACGTAGACTACCCCTGTCCAAATAAGGAACGCAAATAAGGAACGCAAATGGTGGTGCCCTTGGGGTGCCGCCATTTGCGTATGTGCTTTTTTTTTTCCCCCAAAGTCACCCGTGATAGGCTACGTGATGATTCACGTAGCCTATCACGGCTGACTTTGGAAATCTAGACGTAATAGGCTATGTAAATCGTCACGTAGCCTATCACAGGTGTGTGTGTGTTTTTACTGTACTTTTTTATTTTGTAATGGCGGCGGTGGCAGCCAGTCGGGAGACCAGCCGTCGCCTCCACCCCTGCCAAAATGCCGCCGAACCACTGCCGGGACCAGCCACCGAGGGGGACAATCGCCGAAGTTAAGTCCCATCCCGGGGGGGGGGGCGGGGGGCCGGTGGAGAATTTTCCCAACACTTTCAGGGGGCCGAATGCGTCGGCACTCTGCCTCATGAAGATTCGTGGGGAAATTCTCCGCCACCCCTATGTGTCTCATGCTTTTTCCACACTGCCTTGAAATTTGAATTTCTAGTGTTGGTGTAACTACAACTAAGCATGCACACATACATGTGCACAGACTCACAAGTGATAAAGAAAGGCAGAGCTACCTAAGCATATGATGGGTGTCTTTAATTTATTGTTTTGTATTTCATGTTTTTTTTATGAAAAGCAGGTTAACTTTAAGAAATACAGGATGACAGTGCAGGCGATAAGAGCCAAGAGCAAGCGAACAACAATAATAGTAGTAGTAGTAACAAAAACAACAACAACCTTCTTTAATTTCTATTTGGGGAGGATCAACACAGAGAAGAAACAGATGTAGGGATGTACGAAAGTCACTTACCTTTCTGCGGATTATGTTAATGGTGGGGGGGAGGTGTTCCGTCCCTCCCCCCGGAATCCTTGACGGGGGGAGGCGATCCATTCCTCCCCCCTGGAATCCTTGAAAGCCAGCTGTGCTCTGCAGCTGCTCTGTGGAGCAGCTGGCCAGGCCCAGGCCAGGGCCATCCACAGCCAGATTTCCGGCCGCAGAGGGCTTTGGGTAAGGAAAAACAACAACAACGTGTACGCAAATGGTGGCGGCTACGGCCGCCGCCATTTGTGTTCCTTATTTTTCTTCGTCTTAGTCTATGCAAATATTTCTGTA
The DNA here is from genome assembly GCF_057233095.1 of Heloderma suspectum. Taxonomy (NCBI): domain Eukaryota; kingdom Metazoa; phylum Chordata; class Lepidosauria; order Squamata; family Helodermatidae; genus Heloderma; species Heloderma suspectum. The sequence continues at coordinate 11,772,058 of NC_139459.1, forward strand.
GACCTGTAGGCCATTTGCGTACACCTTTTTTTTTTTTACCCAGACGTTTAGGCTACGTAAAAACTTACGTAGCCTACCACATCTGGGGAAAAAAAAAGTGTATGCAAATGGTGGCAGCTACAGCTGCCGCCATTTGTGTTCCTTATTTTTCTTCGTCTTAGTCTATGCAAATATTTCTGTAGACCTGTAGGCCATTTGCGTACACCTTTTTTTTTTTACCCAGACGTTTAGGCTACGTAAAAACTTACGTAGCCTACCACATCTGGGGAAAAAAAAAGTGTATGCAAATGGTGGCAGCTACAGCTGCCTCCATTTGTGTTCCTTATTTTTCTTCGTCTTTTTTTTTTTTTTTTACAGAGACGTGATAGGCTACGTAAAAACATATGTAGCCTATCACTTCTGTGTAAAAAAAAGAAAAAGAAAAAGATAAGACTGCAAATGGCAGTGGCGGCGGCCAAAGCTGCTGCCGAAACCGCCTCCGGAGCCGCTGCCGCCCGGAACATCCGCCCAAGGTAAGTCTTGTCCCCGGGGGTAATCCGTGGGGGGGCGGGGGGCAGGCCGTTCTGCCACAGATTTCGGGAGGCCGAATGCACTGGCATTCGGCCTCACCGAGATCCATGGCGGAATTCTCTGACATCCCTACACAGATGGTTTTCTTCATCACGGGTGTGGGGGGACAACCAAACACTACACACATAGGCTGCTATAATATGTCTTTCTTTAGGGATTTAGAAAGCAAGAAAAAACTAAATGCTTGAATATGACTTAAAAGGGGTGCGGGGGGGGGCATGCCCAGAAATCAACGTTTGCTTTTAAAAATTGAGATAAGACTGGGTTTTTAAAAAACTAAAAGGGACAGAGTTGACAGACAAAAAAACACACACAAGGAAATAGAATGAAGAAACCAGAAATGGGGGGGTCGATCTTACAACAGACACAGCCTTTTCTGGAGTCCAAGCAACATAAACAAACACAGGAATGCCTGGGTAGTGGGGACCGTAGCAGCAACAAGTGAGGGAAAGTTATGCTTATTTGAAAAAAATGGAAGGGAGAGATGAATATGTCTAATACAAATAATGAACGAGTTGGAGGTAGAAAGAAATAGGTGAAGGAGGCTGGAAAGGGTGCTGCAAAGACACCATCCCAAAGGGGGTGGACAAGCAAAGGAGCAAGGGAATGATCCCACTGCAACCAAGCTGTTCTTTTTTAATTTAAACATTGAGGAAAGCCTAATGGTGATCAAAAACGAAGAAATAGAAGGAACAACTCCAAGGAATGTGCATGCATGTGCGGACACACCCACACCCACTAACATCTACCCATACACCAACCCTCTCCCAAAGACACGGCTAGTGTAATAACCTAATGCAGCCTTTTGTTGAAGTATATATACCCCCTTCTCCACCACACTCTCTGATTGGAAACTGCTGGAGTCAGTTCTGGCGGAGAGTTCCTGTTCACCAATGCACACTCCGTCCTCCTCCTGCTCTCGCCTTCCCACCTCCCGCTGCCTCCCTGTGTCCACTGGCCTGCCCCCTCCCTCCTCTCTCCTCCTGCCCCTCTGTGTGAGCTTTCAGAAGTTGGTTGGTACATTTAGTTGATAGACACATGCCTGCGCTCACATTCAGAGCTTCTAACAGGGCATGCCTGCATGCTTTCTGACCAAAAATGAATTTTTCATAACCCCTATATGGTGCCCAGTGATCCACAAATGCAGTTTGAAACAGCACACACAAGACACAGGATTATGACCTCAGGTGTGATCCATGCTGTCTTTCTGGGAGGTTTTTGTTTGAATGTATGGGTGGTCATCCTTTGGTCCTCCAGACATTTTATGCTACAGCTCCCACCAGTTCTAGCCACCATAGCCAATGGTGGGGGTGGCATGAAGGGAGGGCTATAAGTTGCCCATCACTGTTTTAATGGACATATTCTATTTTAACTAGGGATGTCAGAGAATTTTGCCACGAATCTTGGGGAGGCTGAAAGCCAGCGCATTCGGCCCCCCGAAATTGGTGGCAAAACGGTCTGCCCCCCCGCCCCCCCCGGGACGGGACTTACCTTGGGCGAATCTTCCTGGTGGCGGTGGCTCCGGTGGCAGTTCGGTGGCAGTTCGGAGGAGGAGGTGGCTGCGGCGGCCGGTCTTCCAACCGGCTGCCACCGCTGCCATTTCCAGTAAAAGAAAAAACACGTGATAGGCTACGTAAAGATTTACATAGCCTATCACGGCTAGATTTTTAAAGAATACTGTGATAGGCTACGTAAATGTTTACGTAGCCTATCTACACTATTTGCATTCCCCTTATTTTCGCCATCTTAGTCTATGTAAATGTTTACGTAGACTAAGACGTGTCAAAATAAGGAACGCAAATGGCAGTGCCCATGGGTGCGTACGCGCGTGTGTGTTTTTCTTCTTTTAAATCAGCCGTGATAGGCTATGTAAACATTTACGTAGCCTATCACGGCTGACTGCAGGGAGGGACGCAAACGGCGGTGGCTACGGCCGCCGCCATTTGTGGACCCGGCCGGCCAGGATTCGGGGGGATGGAGGGATGGAGCACCTGCCCCCCCGACCAGAATTTCGGGGGAAGGGACGGAGCACCTCCCCCCCACCTCAAATCAATTTCGTTAAAAGGTAAGTAACTTTCATACATCCCTAGTTTTTTAACGAAATTTGATGAGAGGGGAGGAGGAGGAGATGCTTAATGCATACCGCCCCCAATGTGAGGATGCCAACGTATTTTTATTTTATTTTATTTTATTTTTATAATAGGTTTATAACCTCAAGGTACAGATGGCCTTAACTGTGTAGTTCTGCACTTGAGTGTAGCTTTTCCCAGAAATTTTGTGTCTATGTGTGTGTGTGTGAGGGGCAGATACAGATGAAGACCATAATGTGTGAAGGAGTAGGGAAGGGTTAACTCTTTTCCTCGTCTGTAGTCCCAGTCCAGATTGGCCCTCCTATGCCTGCAGTTTGCATTGCGCAGAAGAGTCCACATTCACAGAATCATAGAATCATAGAATAGCAGGGTTGGAAGGAGCCTATAAGACCATCCAGTCCAACCCCCTGCTCAATGCAGGTATCCAAGTCAGAGCATCCCTGACAGATGGCTGTCCAGCCTTGTCTTGAATGCCTCCAGTGTGGGAGAGCCCACCACCTACCTAGGTAATTGGTTCCATTGTCATACTGCTCCAACAGTCAGGACATTTTTCTTGATGTTTAGCCGGATTCTGGCTTCCTGTCACTTGAGCCCATGATTCCGTGTTCTGCACTCTGGGATGATCAAGAAGAGATCCTGTCCTTCCTCTCTCTGACAACCTTTCAAGTACTTGGAGCGCTATTCTATCTCCCCTCAGTCTTCTCTTCTCAAGGCTAAACATGCCCAGTTCTTTCTGTCTCTCCTCATAGGGCTTTGTTTGCAGTCCCCTGATCATCTTTGTTGCCCTCCTCTGAACCCTCTCCAGCTTGTCTGCATCCTTCTTAAAGTGCAGTGCCCAGAACTGGGCACAGTACTCCCGATGAGACCTAACTAGTGCTGAGTAGAGAAGAACTACTACTTCCTGGGATTTGGAAGCTATGCTTCTATTAATACAGCCCAAAATAGCATTTGCCTTCTTTGCAGCCACATCACATTGTTGGCTTGTATTCAGCTTGTGATCGGAATATTCTTTGTAGTAGGACCATTTGTGCAATGCAAATGTCAGGCTAAGGGGGCCTTCTCTGTATCAGAATGCAGTAGAGGGGAGGGTGCTGATCTGCACTGACAATTTATGGGGCTGGAGAGACAAATGCACTAAAGAATAGATATAATGTGGTTAATGTATGTGCAGTTTGACACTCAGTCTATTCTGTTTGTAAGCTTAGTAAAATCTGTGGGTGCATGCATGCTTGTGTGTGTGTGTGTGCATGTCCGTCTATCTGTCTATCTGTCTATCTGTCTATCTGTATTAGGGATGTTGTGGGATTCCAAAAGGGGAGAGGAGTCTGGCAGACTTCCCCCCACTCAGGCCCCTGACCCTATTCATTGAGCCACCACCACTTACCTGACTTGTTTGCTGGGTGCTCACACAGTCTGCAAGTGCCCCACAGCCACCCATCCATTTAGCAAGCCACCATTTTGTGTAAAAATGGTGGCTTGGGTTTCTCCGTAAATGTAACGTTTAATAAATAGCCTCTTTACAGCAGCTATTTACAGAACATTACTTTTACAGAGAAATCCAAGCCACCATTTTTACACAAAAAGGTGGCTTGCAAAGGGGATGGATGGCCTTGCAGCACTTGCTGGGTGGTCGCTGAGCCATCCAGGGGCTTGTGCAGCATGGCGAGGGGGCAGTGGCAGTGCAGCTAGCAGGTGGCGGTGGCACAGTGAGCGGGCTGTGGTGGTGTGGCGACCACCCAGCGACCATGGATGGAGGTGAGTCCATCCATCCCATATGTGTGTCTCTCTGTGTGTATTAGGGATGGCATGGGCGCCCAATTCAGTCTGGGAATCTGTTAGGGATGGCGGAGAATTTCTCCCCGAAACTTCGGGGGGCTGAGCGCCAACGTGTTCGGCCCCCCGAACAAGTTTCGGGGAGAAATTCTCCACACACCCCGCACCCTGCACCCCCCCGGGACGGGACTTACCTTTGCTGAATGTCCCTCCCGGCGGCGGGTCTGGCGGGTGGTTCGGCGCGTGTTCGTCTAGGGTGGGAGCGGCAGCCGGTCTTTTGACCGGCTGCTGCCCCTGCCATTCCAATAAAAGAAAAAAAAAACAAACGCCCCCATGATAGGCTACGTGACGATTAACGTAGCCTATCACGGCTAGATCTGCAAAGTCAGCCGTGATAGGCTACGTAAATCGTCACGTAGCCTATCACGGGTGACTTTAAAAAAAAAAAGCGCGTACGGATAATGGCGGCCCCCATAGGGAGCCGCCATTCCCATTTTTTATTTGGTCGCCGTAGTCTACGTAAATCTTTACGTAGACTACAGCGACCAAATAAGGAACGCGAATGGCGGCTCCCTATGGGGGCCGCCATTTGCGTACGTGCTTTTTTTTTTTTTTAAGTCACCCGTGATAGGCTACATGACTATTTACGTAGCCCATCACGGCTGACTTTGCAGATCTAGCTGTGATAGGCTACGTTAATCGTCACGTAGCCTATCATGGGGGCGTGTTTTTTTAAAAAAAAAACTTTGGAGTTCGCGGCCGGGCGAGGCGAGGCGCCTCCTCCCCGGCCTGAATTTCAGCCGGGCGAGGCGGGAAGCCTCCCCCCGAGCCTGAATTTCAGCCGGGCGAGGTGGGAAGCCTCCCCCCCGGCCTGAACTTCACGGGGGAAGCAGCGAAGCACCTCCCCCCACCGCGAACAAGCTTCGAGGACAGGTAAGTGACTTTCGTCCACCCCTAGAATCTGGTGGACCTGTTCCTGTCCGCACCTACTCACCCTGCTCACTGAGCCCCTGCTCGCCCCCTGCCTGTGCTCAGCGACTGGCCTGCAATCACCCCGGCAGCCTTGTCAAGCTTTGCAGTCACCATTTTCTGAGAAATAAAATGGTGATCACAAAAATACGCAAAGTCGCGCACATGCGGAAATGCACATTTTGCGAATGCGCATATGTATGAAAATGTGTATTTTATGAAAAATGCACATTTTCATACACACACTAATGTGTGCCTTCACAAGAATGTGCATTTCACACATGAGGATATGCACATTTGCAAAATTGCACATTTTCACGCATACAAAAACTTGCATTTTTGCGATCGCCATTTTATTTTGTTTTAGAAATGCCGACTGCAGAGCTAGACAAGGCCACTGGGCTGTGTGCGAGCTGCTTGCTGACAGTGGGTGGGGGTCAAGTGCAGTCCGAAGACTGGCAAGCCAGGGCAGGGGTTGGGCAGGAGTCTGGAGTACCCGGATAGGGGTGAGTCCTGAAATCCCTAATATATATGTTGTTGTTCAGTTGTTAAGTCAGTTGTGGTATCTGTCCTTTTTCTGTATAGAAATAAATACATAAATAAATAAATAAATAAATAAATAAATAAATAAATCTCATCCTCTGCCATCCCCTTCTCCTTTTGCCTTCAGTCTTTCCCAGCATCAGGGTCTTTTCCAGAGAGTTTTCTCTTCACATTAGGTGGCCAAAATAATTCAGCTTCAGCTTCAGTATCTTTCCTTCCAATGAGCACTCAGGGTGGATTTCCTTTAGGATGGACTGATTTGACCTCCTTGCTGTCGAGGGGACTCGTAAGAGTCTTCTCCAGCACCACAGTTGCTGGAGAACTGAGAACACCACACGAAGGCATCAATTCTTTGGCGCTCAGCCTTCCTTACAGTCCAGCTCTCACAGCCATACGTTGCTACTGGGAAAACCATAGTTTTGATTATACGAACCTTTGTCGGCAAGGTGATGTCTCTGCTTCTTACTATGCTGTCTAGGTTTGCCATAGCTTTCCTCCCAAGGAGCAAGCATCTTTTAATTTCATGGCTACAGTCACTGTCTGCTGTGATCTTGGAGCCCAAGAAAATAAAATCTGTCACTGCTTCCATTTCTTCCCCTTCTATATGCCAGGAAGTGATGGGGTCAGAGGCCATGATCTTCGTTTTTTTAATGTTGGGTTTCAGACCAGCTTTTGCACTTTCCACTTTCACCCTCAACAAGAGGTTCTTTAGATCCTCTTTGCTTTCTGCCATTAGGGTGGTATCATCTGCGTATCTGAGGTTGTTGATAATTCTCCCAGCAATCTTAACTCCAACTTGTGATTCATCTAACCCAGTGTTTCTCATGATGTACTCTGCATATAATTTAAATAAGCAGGGCAACAATATGCAGCCTTGTCGTACTCCTTTCAGTTGGATATATCTTCCCCTTTCTCCCTTGCTTTTCGCTACCCTTCTTTCCTCAGCTACTTGTAAAGCCTCATCAGACAGCCACTTTGCTTTCTTGCATTTCTTTTTCTTTGGGATGAACTAATATATATAGTCCTGGCATATAGAAGGGGAAGAAATGGAAGCAGTGACAGATTTTACTTTATTGGGCTCCAAGATCACGGCAGGCAGTGACTGCAGGCATGAAATTAAAAGACGCTTGCTCCTTGGGAGGAAAGCTATGGCACACCTAGACAGCATAGTAAGAAGCAGAGACATCACCTTGCCGACAAAGGCCCATTTAATCAAAGCTATGGTTTTCCCAGTAGCAACGTATGGCTGTGAGAGCTGGACTATAAGGACGGCTGAGTGCCAAAGAATTGATGCCTTCCAACTGTGGTGCTGGAGAAGACTCTTACGAGTCCCCTGGACTGCAAGGAGGTCAAATCAGTCCATCCTAAAGGAAATCCACCCTGACTGCTCAATGGAAGGACTGATACCGAAGCTGAAGCTCAAATATTTTGGCCACCAAATGCGAAGAGAAAACTCCCTGGAAAAGACCCTGATGCTGGGAAAGATCGAAGGCAAAAGGAGAAGGGGATGGCAGAGGATGAGATGGCTAGATAGCATCACCGATGCAATGAATATGAATTTGAACACACCCCGGGAGAGAGTGGAGGACAGGAAGGCCTGGCGTGCTATATGGTCCATGGGGTCACAAAGAGTCGGACACGACTTAACGACTGAACAACAACAATATATATAGGGATCCCTAATATATATCTCTAATATATATGTTTCAAAACATTAAAAACATATTTTTGTTGGCCCTCCCTCATAGTGGTACGCCACCTTCCTCCCCTGAATCCCAGTGGAAAATAAGGCCAGCTAATATGTGTATAGATCATTTTGCTCCAATGTATGTTTCATGCCCTGGCTCGTTATTCATATTTTCTTGTTAAGGTTAAATGGAGCTGAAGCATCAGACAATATTTATACTGCAACAAGGGCTCGAAATTATCTGTGTTGTTTAATTGAATAACAATGCAAGGCAGGCAGTATTTTACGGTGACGGATAGCATGCCTCGGTTGTGCAGTGAGCTGTGAGGTGAGAAGAAGGATTCCCCCCCCCCCAAAAAAAAAGAGAGCTTCCAACCATCTGCCTGGGAAAGACTATTTTATTATCAGCAGAAGCATATGCCCAGCCAGGTCCTGCAATCCGATCTGGCAAGCCCTCTTGGCACCTCAGCTGTTACTGGAGCTGCCTGATATAGGATGTTGCCAGTGCCAGTCATGGAAGTTGCTGGATTTAGAACATTCACAAAAACAGTGTCCAATAGAGCCGTTGTTCGGGGAATGACCATAGATGAGTGGCAGTGCATATGCACTACATAAGGAAGATCCCATTTCCACACATTTCCCATTTAAAGGATCTCAGATAACTGTTAGGGATAGATGAATTCGTCAATTTTTGTTTCTCTTACTTTCTTGTTTTTCCAGTCTTCACGTTGGTTTATCTCAAGATTTGAGAATTTCTCCACTCTTAAGTGTGGGTTGTCCTGAATTTGGATTTTTTTTTTTTAAGTTTGTATGAAAATGCCTAAGAATTTTTGTGTACCTTTTCCCTAACATGCATGCATTTTTGTATGCATGTTTGCCTAATATACACATTTTTGCAAGCATTTTCTTCATTTAATGCATTTTTGAATGCTATTTTCTCTAATATACCAATTTTTACCCCATGCTTTGACTGGCAAACTCCACTGTAGCATTTCAGTGTCTGCCAGTTTTGAAAGATGACTGGATTTCAGCTCACATGGAGGTTCAGAAGTGTGAAATTAGGTTAGTTTGCATTAAAATGTGAAGTGAACACATTTCTCCACCATCCTTAATAGCAGTGTGGGAGAAAGACCCAGGGTCTGAGATCTTGGAGAGTCACTGCCAGCCAGGGTGAATACTGTCTGATTGTATTTGATCCTGTGGTTTGAACAGATATACTACAGTTTCATATGTTCATCTGATCCATCTGTACAGCACCATGTACGTTGTTTGTGCTGCATGAATAATAGGCAGTATCCAATGCTGCCCATTTGCCAGCAGGTCCCGCTGCCACTCCCCTTCCACAAGCAGCCAGTCTCACCAATTCTGTTGCACGAGCGGTGCAGATTTAGTGCTTCCAGGGGCAAGCCCCGGAATGAGTGGAAACATTAATTTCTAGAATGGGGTAGGTTGGAGGAGGTTCCTTATGCAAGCTCTGCTAACCTGCCCCATTGCAGAAACATCTTTTTCCCTTCATTTTAGGCTGCTCCTGGAAGCACTAAACTGGGTTCTGCAAATGGTTTTGTCTAGGGATGGCGGAGAATTTCTCCACGAATCTTCAGGAGGCTGAGTGCCGACACATTCGGCCCCCCAAAAGTGTTGGGGAAATTCTCCGCCGGCCCACGGCCCCCCCCCGGGATGGGACTTACCTTCGGCAAATGTCCCTCTTGGCGGTGGGTCCCGGCGGCGTTTCGGCAGCGTTTCAGTGGGGGCAGGGGCGGCGGCCGGTCTACCGACCGGCTGCCGCCGCCACCATTACAAAATAAAAATGTAAAAACAAAAACAAAAACCACACACCCATGATAGGCTACGTGACGATTTACGTAGCCTATCATGGCTAGATTTCCTTGCCTCGCCTGGCCGCGAAATTAAAAGTTAAAAAAAAAAAACCGCCCCCATGATAGGCTACGTGACGATTAACGTAGCCTATCACGGCTAGATCTGCAAAGTCAGCCATGATAGGCTACGTAAATCGTCATGTAGCCTATCACGGGTGACGTAAAAAAAAAAAAAGCGCGTACGCAAATGGCGGCCCCCATAGGGAGCTGCCATTCGCGTTCCTTATTTGGTCGCCGTAGTCTACGTAAATGTTTACGTAGACTACGGCGAAAATAAGGGCAACGCAAATAGCGTTGCCCTTATTTTCGCCGTAGTCTACGTAATCTTTACGTAGACTACAGCGACCAAATAAGGAACGGGAATGGCGGCTCCTTATGGGGGCCGCCATTATCCGTACGCGCTTTTTTGTTTTGTTTTTTAAAGTCACCCGTGATAGGCTACGTGACAATTGACGTAGCCTATCACGGCTGACTTTGCAAATCTAGCCATGATAGGCTACGTTAATCGTCACATAGCCTATCATGGGGGCGGCTTTTTTTTTTTTTAGTTTTATTGGAATGGCGGCGGCGGCAGCCGGTCGAAAGATCGGCTGCCGCCCCCGCCCCTGACGAAGACCTGACGAACCGCCGCCGGGACCCGCCGTCAGGAGGGACATTCGGGAAAGGTAAGTCCCGTCCCGGGCGGGGTGCAGGGAGCGGGGGGGTGCGGAGAATTTCTCCCTGAAACTTGTTCGGGGGGCCAAACACATTGGTGCTTGGCCCCCTGAAGTTTCGGGGAGAAATTCTCCGCCAACCCTAGTTTTGTCCCCCGCTGGCAGACAGGCAACATTGGATACTGCCCATCATGCATGTAGCACAGTAGGGATAGATGGATCCCGCCCCCCGGTCTGGATACTCCGACCACCCACCCAGCCACTACCCCCGCTCATGCACCCCCAGACCTGCTTACATCCCCCATACTCACAGAGCCCCAGCATCTACTTGGAGCTGTTCCTCCGTGGCCATTGCTCCCATGGTCACAATTTTTTTTCCACAAAATGGCGACTCAGGAACTTCTCTAATGTAATATTGTGCACATAGCAGCCGTAAAGGCCCCATCTATGCAATATTAGAGGAGTAAATGGCCCACCACTTGCAGAATGGAATCAGCGGAGCTCGCCTCTCCACTGGATACTAGCCAATAACAAGACAGTCACACCAAATGTTCCCTCCATTCCCCCTTATTCACGCATTAGCTTTCCACATAGCAAAGACATGAATAGGGCTATAATGAAATGGATAACGCCACAACACCCCATAGCTAAAGTACCCAGTCCTGTTTGGCTACATAATGACAGCACAAAGAACAAATAAACCCAAATGGGAGTGCCGACAATGGTTCCTGGAGCATGTAGAGCAATACGACAATGGAACCAATGACCTAGGGAGGTGGTGGGCTCTCCCGCACTGGAGGCATTGAAGATGAGGCTGGACAGCCATCTGTTGGGGATGCTAACTTGGATTCCTGCATTGAGCAGGGGGGTGGACTCGATGGTCTTGTAGGCCCCTTCCAGCCCTACTATTCTATGATTCTATGATTCTGTCCAATCAGGAATCAAGTAGTGCACAGCATGATGATGTGATGCTACATAGCCAGTTTGATTTGGCTATAGTACTGTTGCCAATCATCTAACGAGCACTAACTTACAGTTGAGGCTGAAGTATTTCAGTTTCTTTAAACATCCCCATGGCAATATAAGAGTCTAGTATAAGAGACTGAGTACTTCTGTTCTGGTCACTATGTTTAGCTAGTACACTTTACTGTTGCTACGATTTAACCCTCACCTTTTTCAGATGGACAGAATCAAATTAATGCCAGGTTATCATGTACAAAATCCCTCTTCCTCTCCAAAACACCCAGCTCTGGCAATCAAGCAGGATTAAGTGGTGCCTATTATACAATACTGTTTTCATTATTGATTTTCATTCTAAGCTCATTAGCATTCCATAGTGCAAGCTCTTGAAGATGTTGATGGAGCAAAACAGCCCATCCTCATTTGCTCCGTATCTCTGCTCTTTAGCTTATACCACATTTAGCTAGTTAATTAGAATTCTCCATGAAGAGCTTTGATTAGGTACGTTTTAGCATCTCTTAGGAGTCAGGGCAGGGCATCAGCACAGCACAGTGCATGGCCAACCAGCTCACATTATGCCAGTACCTTTCCAGCTGCACTGGCTGCCAGTCCATTTCTGGGCCTGATTCGAAGTGCCAGTATTAACATTCAAAGCCCTTAATGGCTTGGGGCCAGGTTATCTCAAGGATCACCTCCTCCCATACGCGTAACGCGCCTTCCCGGACCCTAAGATCATCCTCAGCGGTCCTTCTCCATCAGCCCCTGCCAAAGGATATGAGACTGGTGGCACCCCAGTCTTTTCTGATGGTCTTTTCTGCTGTGGCACCCCAGTTGTAGCATGAGCTCCCTACAGACGGTCACCTGGCACCTACGCTGTACTCCTTCCGGTGCCAGTTGAAGACCTTTTTATTCTCCCAGTATTTTAGCATTTTAGCTTCCTAGTCTTTTAGCTTTGGTGTTTTAAATCTGTATTTTAAATCTCTCCATCGCTGCTAGGTTTTATTCTGGTTGTACTGTTATGTTGTGGTTTTAAGCTTTCATATTTGATGTTGGTTTATGCTGTGCTTTGTGATGTTAATTTTTGTGAACTGCCCAGAGAGCATTGGCTATTGGGCAGTGTAGAAATAAATAAATAAATAAATAAATAAATAAATAAATAAATCTTTCCCCAGTGCAATCCTCATGCAAGTGTCACATTACATGAAACTTTGTGTAACATACCATGGGGAAGGGCAATAGCTCAGCAGTCTAGTACCTGCTTTGTGTGTGGAAAGTCTGAGATTCAATCCTTGGCTGCTCTAACTAAAGGGAGCAGGGAGCAGGTGATGGGAAAGACCTCTGACTGAGACCTTGGAGAGCTGTTGCCCATCAGAATAGACAATAATGGGCTAGGTGGGCAGTCAGCTATGTGATCTCTTACTGTACCACCAGGCACATCAGTTAGGGATGGATGAATGTGTCAGTTTCACTTTGTCCCACCTTTGGATTTTGTTTTGTTTTGTTTTAAATCTTAAGTCCTTTCCATCTCAAGTACGAGGGGAAACAATCATTTGGGTCAATCCTTATCAAAACTGAACTGAAACAAAATTGACTTCACACCTTCCCTAATTTCAGCCAGCTTCCTTCCATGTTGCCTCCTTGCTGCCTTTCACTCAAGATACTGACCTGCCCCTGAGCTTCAGGGCCTAATAACTGTCAACAGATCAGAAAACAACAACAACAACAACAACAATGACAACACCTTGGACTAGCCAATCTTTGTATAAAAGTCTTTTGTGTAAAATCCACAACATGTGGGACTTCTTGTCACAATACTTTTTGTGTAATATTTGCATTTTTTCAGCACCATCATTTTCTGCATCATGCACATGCTTGAACTGTGTAATCTGCACATGCGGCATGCCCACAAAAGAGCCAGGGTGTTCCCCAGTCCACCATCAAACATGCTGCTATGGAAGACACTGTGGTGTGCACATGCATGCTTGTTCCATAGCTAAACCTAGAGGATTTGGAGCCCTGGGAGTGGACTAAGTCAGAGGTCACCAACGCAGAACCCACTTGGGATGTGCGAACCCACCCCTGTCCAGGGTCGGCGGGGTCCCGCTGAAGCTCTGCCCCAACTTGAGCCTCCCCAGGCCTGCACTCGAGCCCCCACAAAGTCAATGAGCCGCCTGCATGCACCCTGGGTCCTGTCCACAAGCCCCTGCCACTTTGTCAAGCTTTTTTAAAAAGAAAGGAAAAGGGAACTAATTAAAATGCATGTTTTATTTTTCATTTAAATATGCACACATTCAGGCTGGGAAAGCTTGATCTATGCAATATTAAAGGCATAATGCCTCTAATATTATGTAGATCAAGCTTTCCCAGCCCAAATGTGTGCATATTTAAATATGCACATTTTTTATTACCTCCCTTTTTTTGTAAAGACCTCGGGAAAATGGCAGGCACTGGGTCTGGATGAGGGTAGGGAGTGTCTGGGATGGTGTGAGCAGGGGTGAGCAAGGCCAAGGGCTCAGCGGGCATGGTCTGGGGGTGCAGGCAGGGGGAGCACAACAGACTCCCGGACCTCGTCAGGCATCCACACCATCCCTAGTACCCACAAGTACCATCACACCCAAGAGGGCCAGACAAGACTCAAGGACTCAATCCAGGACAAGGACTCAATCCAGTCAAGATGGAGGTACTGTTAGTGGGTGGTTCGTCTGCCCAGCTAGGTGATATTCAACCTGTTCTAGAGGGGTTGCACTCCCCCTAAAGGATCACGTTTGTAGTTTGAGGGTGCTCTTGGATCCAGAACTGTCACTGGAGGCACAGGTGAACTCAGTGGCACAGAGCACTTTTTTATACCAACTACACCCTTATCTGGACTAGGGATGTACGAAAGTCACTTACCTTTTCAAAAGGTGACATTTGTGGTGGGGGGGAGATGCTCCATCCCTCCCCCCGAAATTCTCTCCAGCCAGCTCCATTCCACGGTGATTCCACGGAGCTGCTGGCCGGGGCTGCCTGCAGCTGGACATCCGGCCACTGGGCAGCCTGCAGGGATGCAAACGGCGTCCCTGTATTTGCATCCCTGTATTTTGCCATGATAGGCTATGTAAATATTTACGTAGACTATCACGGCAAACAAACAAACAAACAAACAGCAAATGCAAATGGCGGCGGCTACAGTGGCCACCATTTGCGTTCCCTTTTTTTTTTTGGCCGTGATAGGCTACGTAAATATTTACATAGCCTATTACAGCAAAAGAGATGGGAGCAAATGGTGGCCACTACTCCATTTGCGCCCCTCTCTTTTGCCATAATAGCCTACGTAAGTATTTATGTAGGCTATCACGGCCAAAAAAAAGGGAACGCAAATGGTGGCTGCCGTAGCCGCTGCCATTTGCGTTCCCTTTTTTTTGCTGTGATAGGCTACATAAATACTTACATAGCCTATCAGGGCAGCCTGGAAGGACGCAAATGGCGGCCACTACGACGGCCGCCATTTGCGGCCACAGCAGCCAGCCAAGAGACCAGCCGCCGCTGCTGCCTCCGGAGCTGCCTCCACCCCAGGTAAGCTTCATCCTGGGGGGATTCCACAGGGTGGCAGCGGGTGGGAGGCTGGTCAATGCATTCAGCCTCACTGAAATCCGTGGCGGAATTCTCCGCCATCCCTAATCTGGACAGAGATAGCCTAGCTACAGTGATCCATGCTCTGATAATGTCTTGTCTGGATTAGTCCAATGCATTATACATAGGGCTGCCTTTGAAAATGGTCCGGAAACTTCAGCTGGTCCAAAAGGGCAGCAAGATTCTTAATAGGGACTGGCCAGTGAGCTCATATTATGCCAGTACTTTTTCAGTTGCGCTGGCTGCCAGTCCATTTCTGGGCCTGATTCAAAATGCTGGTATTAACATTTAAAGCCCTTAACAGCTTGGGGCCAGGTTATCTGAAGGATCGCCTCCTCCCGTATGTGCCTGCCTGGTCCTTAAGATCATCCTCAGCAGCCCTCCTCTGTGAACCCCTGCCAAAGGAAGTGAGGTGGGTAGCTACCAGGAGGAGGGCTTTTTCTGCTTTGGCACCCTGGCTGTGGAATGAGCTCCCTAGTGAAGTTCACCTGGCACCTACATTATATTCCTTTTGGTGCCAGGTGAAGATCTTTTTATTTTCCCAGGCATTTTAGATTTCTAGACTTTTAGCTTTGCTGTTTTAAATCTGTATTTAAATTTCTGCACTGCTGCTAGGTTTTATTGTGGTTGTATAGTTATACTGTGGTTTTAATGTTCTATATATTTTATATTGTTTTATTGTGTGCCATTTGGTTTTAACTTTTGTGAACCACCCAGAGAGCTTCGGCTATTGGGCAGTATAGAAATGAAATGAAATGAATGAATGAATAAATAAATAAATAAATAAATAAGTAAATGAGCCTCCAATGGTGCTGCAAACCTCTTCATTCCCGGTCCCTCCAATATATGTATATATATTATTTTCTTAAAAAAAAACTGCACCATAATTTGCAGAAATTGGGGTTTATGGCAGGGAGAGAGAAAAAAAGAACAAGTTCCCACATTTGGAGAGAAAAAAAACCCAGCTTGTCTTCCAAAGGCAAGTCAAACCAGGGGTGCCATGGTAATCCATCGGGCCCTAAAAAGGCCGTATTTACCTGGAATGGACATCCCTAGAACAAAGGGAGAAAGGTCTGTGTGGCTTAAAGCAGATTGGGTGGGTCCAAGAAGCAATTTCCTTCTTGTCTTCCTTTGTTATTGTTGTTGTTCAGTTGTTCAGTCGTGTCCGACTCTTCGGGACCCCATGGACCATAGCACGCCAGGCCTTCCTGTCCTGCGCTCTCTCCCGGAGCGTGCTTAAGTTCATATTCATTGCATCAGTGATGCTATCTAGCCATCATTTTTGTGAACTGCCCAGAGAGCTTCGGCTATTGGGCGGTATAGAAATAAATAAATAAATAAATAAATAAATAAATAAATCTCATCCTCTGCCATCCCCTTCTCCTTTTGCCTTCAGTCTTTCCCAGCATCAGGGTCTTTTCCAGAGAGTTTTGTCTTCACATTAGGTGGCCAAAATATTTCAGCTTCAGCTTCAGTATCTGTCCTTCCAATGAGCACTCAGGGTTGATTTCCTTTAGGATGGACTGATTTGACCTCCTTGCAGTCCAGGGGACTCGTAAGAGTCTTCTCCAGCACCACAGTTCGAAAGCATCAATTCTTTGGTGCTCAGCCTTCCTTATAGTCCAGCTCTCACAGCCATACATTACTACTGGGAAAACCATAGCTTTGATTAGATGGACCTTTGTTGGCAAGGTGATGTCTCTGCTTCTTACTTTGCTGTCTAGGTTTGCCATAGCTTTCCTCCCAAGGAGCAAGCGTCTTTTAATTTCATGGCTACAGTCACTGTCTGCGGTGATCTTGGAGCCCAAGAAAGTAAAATCTGTCACTGCTTCCATTTCTTCCCCTTCTATATGCCAGGAAGTGATAGGGCCAGATGCCATGATCTTCGTTTTTTTAATGTTGAGTTTCAAACCAGCTTTTGCACTTTCGTCTTTCACCCTCAACAAGAGGCTCTTGAGATCCTCTTTGCTTTCTGCCATTAGGGTGGTATCGTCTGCATATCTGAGGTTGTTGATAGTTGTCCCAGCAATCTTAATTTCGAGCTGTGAGTCATCCAACCCGGCGTTTCTCATGATGTACTCTGCATATAAGTTAAATAAGCAGGGTGACAATATGCAGCCTTGTCGTACTCCTTTCCCAATTTTGAACCAATCGGTTGTTCCATCTCTGGTTCTTACTGTTGCTTCTTGACCCTCGTACAGGTTTCTCAGGAGACAGGTAAGGTGGTCTGGTACTCCCATCACATTAAGAATTTGCCACAGTTTGTTGTGATTCACACAATCAAATGCTTTAGCATAGTCAATGAAGCAGAAATCGAAGTTTTTCTGGAATTCTCTTGCTTTCTCCATGATGCAGCAAATGTTGGCGATTTGATCTCTAGTTCCTCTGCCTCTTCGAAACCCAGCTTGTACTTCCGGTAGTTCTCGATTTGCATACTGCTGAAGCCTAGCTTGTAGGAGCATCACCTTGCTGGCATGTGAAATGAGTGCAATTGTGCGGTAGTTTGAACACTCTTTGGCGTTGCCCTTCTTTGGAATTGGAATGTAAACTGACCTTTTCCAGTCTTGTGGCCATTGTTGAGTGTTCCAAATTTGTTGGCATATTGAAAGCAGCACTTTAACAGCATCATCTTCTAGGATTTTAAATAGCTCGGCTGGAATACTGTCATCTCCACTAGCTTTGTTGTTACTAATGCTTCCTAAGGCCCACTTGACTTCACTCTCTAGGATGTCCGGCTCAAGTTCAGTGACCGCACTATCATGGCTATCAGGGACATTCAGATCTTTCCCATATAGTTCTTCTGTGTATTCTTGCCACCTCTTCTTAATCTCATCTGCTTCTGTTAGGTCCCTGCCTTCTTTGTCCTTTATCATGCCCGTCTTTGCACAAAATGTTCCCTTGAGATCTCCGATTTTCTTGAAGAGATCTCTAGTCTTTCCCATTCTGTTGTTTTCCTCGATTTCTTTACATTGTTCATTTAAGAAGGCCGTCTTTCTCTCCTTGCTATTCTCTGGAACTCTGCATTCAGTTGGATATATCTTCCCCTTTCTCCCTTGCTTTTCGCTTCCCTTCTTTCCTCAGCTACTTGTAAAGCCTCATCAGACAGCCACTTGGCTTTCTTGCATTTTTTTTTCTTTGGGATGGATTTCGTTGCTGCCTCCTGAACAATGTTACAGACCTCTGTCCATAGTTCCTCAGGCACTCTGTCTATCAGGTCTAATCCCTGAAATCTATTCCTCACCTCCACTGTATATTCATAAGGAATATGATTTAGGTCATATCTGAATGGTTTAGTGGTTTTCCCTACGTTCTTCAATTTAAGCCGAAATTTTGCAAGAAGCAGCTCATGATCTGAGCCACAGTCAGCTCCAGGTCTTGTTTTTACTGACTGTATGGAGCTTCTCCATCTTTGGCTGCAAAGGACATAATCAATCTGATTTCAATATTGACCATCTGGTGACGTCCATGTGTAGAGTCGCCTCTTGTGCTGTTGGAAAAGAGTGTTTGCTATGATCAGCATGTTCTCTTGGCAAAACTCTATTAGCTTTTGTCCTG
This sequence comes from Heloderma suspectum, assembly GCF_057233095.1. NCBI lineage: Eukaryota > Metazoa > Chordata > Lepidosauria > Squamata > Helodermatidae > Heloderma > Heloderma suspectum. The sequence continues at coordinate 11,790,347 of NC_139459.1, forward strand.
CTTCATTTTGTACACCAAGGCCATGCCTGCCTGTTCTCCCGGTGATTTCTTGACTTCCTACTTTAGCATTCCAATCCCCTAAGATGAAGAGGACATCTTTTTTTGGTGTTAGTTCTAGAAGGTGTTGTAGGTCTTCATAGAACCTATCAACCTCAGCTTCTTCGGCCTCAGTGGTTGGGGCATAGACTTGAATTACTGTGATGTTGAATGGTTTGCCTTGGATTCGTACTGAGATCATTCTATCATTTTTAAGATTTTACTCCAGTACTGCTTTTCCCACCCTTTTGTTGACTATGAGTGCTACTCCATTTCTTCTAAGGGATTGTTGCCCACAATAGTAGATATGATGGTCACCTGAATTAAATTCGCCCATGCCTGTCCATTTTAGTTTGCTGATTCCCAAGATGTCGATGTTCAATCTTGCCATCTCATGTTTGACCACCTCCAGTTTACCTTGATTCATTGATCTGACATTCCAGGTTCCTAAACAATATTGTTCTTTACAGCATCGGATTTTCTTTTCACTACCAGACACATCCACAGCTGAGTGTCCTTTCGGCTTTGGCCCAGCCGCTTCACTCTTTCTGGCACTACTTGGAAATTCCCTCTGATCTTCCCCAGTAGTATATTGGACACCTTCCGACCTGAGGGGCTCATCTTCCGGCGTCATATCTTTTAGCCTTGTGATACGTTCCATGGGGTTTTCTTGGCAAGAATACTGGAGTGGGTTGCCATTTCCTTCTCCAGTGGACCACATTTTGTCAGAACTCTCCACCATGACCTGTCCGTCTTGGGTGGCCCTGCACGCCATAGCTTATGGCTTCACTGAGTTATGCAAGCCCCTTTGCCACAACAATGCAGTGATCCATGAAGGGGCCGTCATCCTTACTGAACAGCTTATCAGTGGCAGGTTCACAAACAGTAAGTAATAAAACCTGATGCCCCAACATTCAAAAAAGTTTTGTTTGAATTAAACATTTGCATAATTTGTGCAAATTACAGCTATTATTTCTACAAATTTTGACTGTGACAGCCATAATTTGTGTAACTTGAGGAAATCACAGCCATTATGTCCACAAATTGCAACTGTAATTTCTGGAGTTTACAGTGTGTGTGTGTGTGTGTGTGTGTGTTGGGAGGGGAAGTGCCCACCCTGCCACTCCACAACCTTCCCTGCTGCTGTCAGCCCCCAGCCTGGAGAGAGCCCCTATGTCGGAAAGGTAAGGAAGTCAGCTTTTTGGACCGGGGGCTGGTGGCAGCAAGGGGAGAAGGATGGTTGTGTGGTGGTGCCAGTGGCGGTAGTAGTGAGTTGCCAGCGACAGGGTGGCATGAGAGTGCCATGGGAGTGCTCCCCCATACTGGTGGGAGCTCCCTGCCACCCTGCTGCAGCTACCACACTGCCACTGCCAAGCAACCATTCCTCTCTCCCTGCCTGTGTTGGCACTAGCAAGGAGACAGCAAGTGCTGCACTCTGGCAGCATGGTGGTAGCAGTGGCAGAGTGAAAGGGGAGGAGTGGGGGGGGGAGTTCCCAGCCTGCAGCATGAAATCCTCCCTCTCTCCCTGCCACCATCAGACCCCAGCTGTGAGAGCCTCCATGCATCTGAAAGGTAAGGTGGTGGGCTTTTCTGGCTGGGACCTGACTGTCAGGGTGGACACTGAGCCCATAGAATCCCAGAGTAGTTCTGATTCTGAGGAAGAGCAGCTGCTCCTGGGAGAGGAGCGCACTCCTCTTTCCCAGGGCCAACAGCTGACGGAGATTCCTCCCACCGGCATTCCTAGCTTAGATAGCAGTCCTGGGAGTGACAAAGCGTGGGAAGCAGACTTGGTGGATGCACGACACCGACGCAGAGAGCGGCACCAAATGGAGGGCGCAGAAAGGAGGCATGGTGCCCGGTTGGCGCACAAACAACGGCTGCACCCAGAGGATCCAAGGGAAAAGGGGAGGGACTCTCCCTAGTCCTTAAGTTCAGGGGTCTGCCAATAGTTCCCTTTCAAATGGGGACCAACTCTTCCAACGTAGGGCATAGGTACTGTGCTGCTCAGATCTAGTTGCTAACGGTAGAGTTGTTAAGTTGTAAAAGAAGAATAAAGCTTTGAAAGGAATCCCTTTGTCTGTGTCTGGACTTGGCTACTGGATTAGACTAAGAGAGGCCTCCAAGGAGCCCTTGACAGCAACAATGGCAGGGGGAGAAAGATGGCTGTGTGGCAGCAGCGCTCCCCTCCCCTCTATGACACCCTCCTCGCACCCTGCTGCCACCGTGCAATGCCCCCTCTGTCCTTGGTACCAGGAGGGACAGAAGGAGCATTGTACAGTGGTGGTGGCACTGGCACAATGGTGGCAGCAGCGTGGGAGGGCACTGGTCCCTCCCACTAGGGGTGCACGAAACCCACTTACCTGGTCTCGCAGCTTTTCGTGGTGGGGGGGAGGCGCTTCGCTGCTCTCCCCCCGAAGTTCAGGCCAGGGGGGGAGGCTTCCCGCCTCGCCCGGCCGAAATTCAGGCTGGGGGGGAGGCCTCCCACCTCGCCCGGCTGAAATTCAGGCCGGGGAGGAGGCGCCTCGCCTCGCCCAGCCGCGAAATTAAGGTTTTTTTTTTTAAAAAAAACGCCCCCGTGATAGGCTACGTGACGATTAACGTAGCCTATCATGGCTAGATCTGCAAAGTCAGCCATGATAGGCTATGTAAATCATCACATAGCCTATCACGGGTGACTTAAAAAAAAAAAAAAAGCGCGTACGCAAATGGCGGCCCCTATAGGGAGCCGCCATTCGCGTTCCTTATTTGGTCGCTGTAGTCTACGTAAATCTTTACGTAGACTACGGCGAAAATCAGGGCAACGCAAATAGCGTAGCCCTTATTTTCGCCGTAGTCTACGTAAATCTTTACGTAGACTACAGCGACCAAATAAGGAACGGGAATGGCGGCTCCCTATAGGGGCCGCCATTTGCGTACGCGCTTTTTTTTAAAAAAAAAATTTAAAGTCACCCGTGATAGGCTACGTGACGATTTATGTAGCCTATCATGTCTGACTTTGCAAATCTAGCTGTGATAGGCTACGTTAATCGTCACGTAGCCTATCACGGGGGCGTTGTTTTTTTTTTAGTTTTATTGGAATGGCGGCGGCGGCAGCCAGTCTTCAGTACAGGCTGAAGGGGCAGGATTGCAGCTTGAGATCGACAGGCATATGGTCAAGGAACACCTCATTACTTTGAATGAGTTCAAATCTCCAGGGCCAGATGAACTGCATCCTAGAGTAATAAAGGAACTGGCAGAAGAACTCTCAGAACCGCTGTCTATTCTCTTTGAGAAATCATGGTGGATGGGGGAAGTGCCAGATGATTGGAGGAGGGCTAATGTGGTCCCTACCTTCAAAAAGGGTAAAAAGGAGGAACTGGGAACTACAGACCAGTCAATCTGACATCAATCCCTGGGAAAATTCTGGAGCAGATCATAAAGCAATACATCTGGAAGCACCTTGACAACAATGCCGTGATTACTCGAAGCCAACGTGGATTTGTCAAAAACAAGTCCTGCCAGACAAATCTGATCTCATTTTTTGATCAAGTAACCTCCCTTGTAGACTGTGGGAATGCTGTTGACATCATATACCTCGACTTCAGCAAAGCTTTCGCCAAAGTGCCCCATCATATCCTGATGAGCAAACTAACTCAAAGTGGGCTAGATGAAACAATGATCCGGTGGATCCACAGTTGGCTACAGAATCGGACTCAAAGAGTGCTTATCAATGGGACCTTCTCAAACTGGGGAGAGGTAATGAGTGGGGTACCACAGGGCTCAGTCCTGGGCCCAGTGCTCTTCAACATTTTTATTAATGACTTGGAGGAGGAGGTGCAGGGAATGCTGATCAAATTTGCACATGACATAAAATTGGGCGGGATAGCTAATACTTTGGAAGACAGAAACAAAATTCAAAGTGATCTGGATAGACTGGAGCACTGGGCAGAAAACAACAGAATGGCATTTAATAGGGACAAATGCCAAGTTCTGCACCTAGGAAAAAGAAACCAAATGCAGAGGTACAAAATGGGGGATACGTGGCTCAACCACACTACAAGCGAGAAGGGTCTTGGAATTGTTGTCGATGACAAGCTGAATATGAGCAAACAACGTGATGTGGCTGCAAATAAGGCAAATGCTATTTTGGGCTGCATTCATAGAAGCATCGCTTCCAAATCCCGGGAAGTACTAGTTCCCCTCTACTCAGCACTGGTTAGGCCTCATCTGGAGTACTGTGTCCAGTTCTGGGCACCAGACTTTAAGAAGGATGCAGACAAACTGGAGAGGGTTCAGAGGAGGGCAACAAAGATGATCAGGGGACTGGAAACAAAGCCCTATGAAGAGAGACTGAAAGAACTGGGCATGTTTAGCCTTGAGAAGAGAAGACTGAGGGGAGATATGATAGCACTCTTCAAGTACTTGACGGGTTGTCACAGAGAAGAAGGCCAGGATCTCTTCTTGATCATCCCAGAGTTCAGGACATGGAATAATGGGCTCAAGTTACAGGAAGCCAGATTCCGGCTGAACATCAGGAAAAACTTCCTGACTGTAACAGCATTACGACAATGGAACCAATTACCTGTTGAGGTAGTGGGCTCTCCCACACTGGAGGCCTTCAAGACGAGGCTGGACAGCCATTTGTCAGGGATGCTCTGACTTGGATTACTGCATTGAGCAGGGGGTTGGACTCGATGGCCTTGTAGGCCCCTTCCAACCCTACTATTCTATGATTCTATGATTCTATGAAATAGATATTTTTCTGAAACTCCCTGGCTTTCTCCATTATCCAGCGGATATTGGCAATTTGCTCTCTAGTTCCTCTGCCTTTTTGAAACCCAGCTTGTACATCTGGTAATTCTCGTTCCATGAATTGCTGGAGTCGACCTTGCAAGATCTTGAGCATTGCCTTACTGGCATGTGAAATAAGTGCCACTGTTTGATAGTTTGAACATTCTTTGGTGCTTCCCTTTTTTGGTCTGGGGATATAAGTTGATTTTTTCCAATCTGTTGGCCATTCTTGTGTTTTCCAAATTTGCTGGCATATGGCATGCATCACCTTGACAGCATCATCTTGCAAGATTTTATACAGTTCAGCTGGGATACCGTCATCTCCTGCTGCCTTGTTATTAGCAATGCTTCTTAAGGCCCATTCAACCTCACTCTTCAGGATGTCTGGCTCTAGCTCACTGACCACACTGTCAAATCTATCCCCGATATTATTATTCTTACTATACAGATCTTCCGTATATGTTTGCCACCTTTTCTTGATCTCTTTTGCTTCTGTTAGGTCCTTTCCATCTTTGGCATCATACCCATTTTTGCCTGGAATTTACCTCCGATGTTTCTAATTTTCTGGAAGAGGTCTCTTTTCCTTCCTATTCTATTATCTTCTTCCACGTCCGTGCATTACTTGTTTAAAAATAATTCCTTATCTCTTCTGGCTAACCTCTGGAATTTTGCATGTAATTGGGCATATCTCCCCCTATCAATGTTGCCTTTTGCTTTCCTTCTTTCTTGGGCTGCTTCCAGTGTCTCAGCAGACAGCCATCTTGCCTTCTTGGTTTTCTTTTTCTTTGGGATGTTTTTTGTTGCCACCTCCTGAACAATGTTGCAAACTTATGTCCATAGTTCTTCTGGGACCCTATCTACTACATCTAGTCCCTTAAATCTATTCTTCACCTCCGCTGCATATTCATGAGGAATATTAGTGAGCTCATATCTAACTGATCTGTGGGTCTTCCCTATTCTCTTTAGTCTGATTAAATAATATTAAATAATATTAAATAATAATTTAATATTATTAAATTGTGTAATAAGAAGTTTGTGATTTGAACTACAATCAGCTCCAGGTCTTATTTTTACCGACTGCATAGATGCCCGCCACCTTTGGCCTCTCATAGAATCATAGAATAGTAGGGTTGGAAGGGTCCTACAAGGCCATCAAGTCCAACCACCTGCTCAATGCAAGAATCCAAGTCAGAGCATCCCTGACAGATGGCTGTCCAGCCTCATCTTCAATGCCTTCAGTGTGGGAGAGCCCACCACTTCCCTAGGTAATTGGTTCCATTGTCGTATTGCTCTAACAATCAGGAAGTTTGTCCTGATGTTCAGCCAGAAACTGGCTTCCTGTAACTTGAGCCCATTATTCTGTGTCCTGCAGTCTGGGATGATGGAGAAGATATCCTGGCCTTCCTCTCTGTGACAGCCTTTCAAGTACTTGAAAAGTGCTATCCTATCTCCCCTCAGTCTTCTCTTCTCAAGGCTAAATGTGTCCAGTTCTTTCAGTCTCTCCTCAGAGGGCTTTGTTTCCAGTCCCCTGATGATCTTTGTCACCCTCCTCTGAACCCTTTCCCGTTTGTCTGCAGCCTTCTTGAAATGCGGTGCCCATAACTGGACACAGTACTCCAGATGAGGCCTAACCAGTGCTGAGTAGAGGGGAACTAGTACTTCCCAGGATTTGGAAGCTATGCTTCTATGAATGCAGCCCAAAATATCATTGGCCTTTTTTGCAGCCATGTCACATTGTTAGCTTATATTCAGCTTGTGATTGACAACAATTCCAAGATCTTTCTCACGTGTAGTGTTGTTGAGCCATGTATCTCCCCCATCTTGTAACTGTGCATTTGCTTTCTTTTTCCTAGGTGCAGAATTTGGCATTTATCCCTATTAAATGTAATTCTGTTGTTTTCTGCCCAGAGCTCCAGTCTATCCAGATCACTTTGAATTTTGTTTCTGTCTTCCAAAGTATTAGCTATCCCATCCAATTTTATGTCATGTGCAAATTTGATCAGCATTCCCTGCACCTCCTCCTCCAAGTCATTAATAAAAATGTTGAAGAGCACTGGGCCCAGGACTGAGCCCTGTGGTACCACACTCATTACCTCTCCCCAGTTTGAGAAGGTCCCATTGACAAGCACTCTTTGGTTCCGATTCTGTAGCCAACTGTGGATCCACCGGATCGTTGTTTTATCTAGCCCACTTTGAGCTAGTTTGCTCATCAGGAGATCATGGGGCACTTTGTCGAAAGCTTTGCTGAAGTCCAGGTATATGATGTCTACAGAATTCCCATGTTCCACAAGGGAGGTTACTTGATGAAAAAATGAGATCAGATTCGTCTGGCAGGATTTGTTCCTGGCAAATCCATGTTGGCTTCGAGAAATCACGGCATTGTTGTCAAGGTGCTTCCAGATGGATTCCTTTATGATCTGCTCCAGAATTTTCCCAGGGATTGATGTCAGATTGACTGGTCTGTAGTTCCCAGTTCCTCCTTTTTACCCTTTTTGAAGGTAGGGACCACATTAGCCCTCTTTCACTCATCTGGGATTTCACCCATCCTCCATGATTTCTCAAAGAGAATAGACAGCGGTTCTGAGAGTTCTTCTGTAAGGATGCACGAAAGTCCCTTACCTGGTCCCACAGCTGTGTTCAGGGGGGGGGGAAGCACTCCGTTTCTCCCCCCAAAATTCTTGGTGGGGGGGAGGCGCCCCATCCCTCACCACCGAAATTCAGGCCGGGGGGAAGCGCCCCGTCCCCCCGGCTGCGAAATAAAAAAGTAAATTGGAAAAAAAACCGTGATAGGCTACGTAACTATTTATGTAGCCTATCACGGCTACATTTTCAAAGTCAGCCGTGATACGCTATGTAAATCTTTACGTAGCCTATCACGGCTGACTTTGAAAAAAAAAACCACCTGTACGCAAATGGCTGCGCCCATGGGCGCCGCCATTTGCGTTCCTTATTTGGGCACGGGTATTCTATGTAAGTCAAGTGGGCCTTAGGAAGCATTACTAACAACAAAGCTAGCGGAGATGACAGTATTCCAGCCGAGCTATTTAAAATCCTAAAAGATGATGCTGTTAAAGTGCTGCATTCAATATGCCAACAAATCTGGAACACTCAACAGTGGCCACAAGACTGGAAAAGGTCAGTTTACATTCCAATTCCAAAGAAGGGCAATGCCAAAGAGTGTTCAAACTACCGCACAATTGCGCTCATTTCACATGCCAGCAAGGTGATGCTCAAAATCCTACAAGCTAGGCTTCAGCAGTATGTGAACCGAGAACTACCGGAAGTACAAGCTGGGTTTCGAAGAGGCAGAGGAACTAGAGATCAAATCGCCAACATTCGCTGCATCATGGAGAAAGCAAGAGAATTCCAGAAAAACGTCTATTTCTGATAGATCATGGCATCTGGCCCCATCACGTCCTGGCATATAGAAGGGGAAGAAATGGAAGCAGTGACAGATTTTACTTTCTTGGGCTCCAAGATCACCGCAGATGGTGACTGTAGCCATGAAATTAAAAGACGCTTGCTCCTTGGGAGGAAAGCTATGGCAAAGCTAGACAGCATAGTAAGAAGCAGAGACATCACCTTGCCGACAAAGGTCCGTCTAATCAAAGCTATGATTTTCCCAGTAGTAATGTATGGCTGTGAGAGCTGGACTATAAGGAAGGCTGAGCGCCGAAGAATTGATGCTTTCTAACTGTGGTGCTGGAGAAGACTCTTACGAGTCCCCTGGACTGCAAGGAGGTCAAATCAGTCCATCCTAAAGGAAATCAACCCTGAGTGCTCATTGGAAGGACAGATAATGAAGCTGAAGCTCCAATATTTTGGCCACCTAATGCGAAGAGAAAACTCCCTGGAAAAGACCCTGATGCTGGGAAAGACTGAAGGCAAAAGGAGAAGGGGACGGCAGAAGATGAGATGGCTAGATAGCATCACAGATGTAATGAATATGAACTTGAGCATGCTCTGGGAGAGAGCGCAGGACAGGAAGGCCTGGCGTGCTATGGTCCATGGGGTCACGAAGAGTCGGACACGACTGAACGACTGAACAACAACAATTCTACGTAAAGATTTACATAGACTACGGCAAAAATAAGGGCAATGCATAGCCCATGGATGCCCTCATTTGCATACGGGTTGTGTGTGTGTGTTTTTTTTCAAAGTCAGCCATGATAGGCTACTTTGAAAATCCAGCCATGATAGGCTACGTAAATCGTTACGTAGCCTATAACTTTTTTTTTTTCACTTCACTGGAAAATGGCGGCGGCCGGTAGGAAGACCGGTTGCCGCCCCTGCCGCCGCCAAAACGCCGCCGGGACCCGCCGCCGAGAGGGACATTCAACAGAGGTAAGTCCCATCCCAGAGGGGGTGGGGGGGCGGAGAATTTCCTCAACAATTTGGGGGGGCCGAATGCATTGGCATTCGGCCTCCCAGAGATTCGTGGAGAAATTCTCTGCCATCCCTATTCTGCCAGTTGCTTTATTACTGTAGGATGCAGTTCATCTGGCCCTGGAGATTTGAACTCATTCAAAGGAATTTGGTGTTCCTTGACCATATGCCTATCGATCTCAAGCTGCAATCCTCCCCCTTCAGTCTGTACTTTGCCTTTGCCAGGGGGGTCATAGACCCTCTTTTGGGAGAAGACTGAGCCAAAGTAGGAATTGAGCACCTCTGCCTTTTCTCTGTCATCTGTTATCATTTGCTATCCTTATTTAATAGCTGAACAACCATTTCTTTCCTCTGCCTTTTACTATGCAAGTATCTGAACAAAGCCTTTTTGTTGCTTTAGCATCCCTCACTAACCTCAGCTCATTCTCAGCTTTAGCCTTCCTGACACCATCCTGCAATTCTGTGTTACCTGCCTGTACTCTTCCTTTGTTATTTGGCCTTCTTTCCACTTCCTATATGTGTCCTTTTTTGTTTTCAGATCATCCCTAAGCTTTTTGTGAAGCCACATTGGCTTATTCTTTTGTCTTCCACCTTTTCTTCTTGTTGGAATTGTTTGTAATTGTGCCTTGAGAATTTCCTTTTTTAAAAGCTCCCACCCATCTTGGACTCCTTTTCTCGCTAGCATCGCTTGCCATGGGACCTTACTGATCATTGTTCTAAGTTTATTAAAACCAGCTTTCCTAAAATCCAGGGTACGTGTTTGACTACACTCAGCTTTTGCTTCCCTTAGAACCAAGAACTGAAGCACAACATGGTCGCTTTCCCCCAGAGTTCCTGTAACTGCTACTTTATCCTGTCTCCCTGCTTGTGTTGGCACTGGCAAGGACAGAGGGAGCATTGTGCCCTGCCTGCTCCCTCTCTCCCTACTAGTGCTGTCCCTGCCGGTACCATGGCACTCCCTTCCTACCCTGTGACCACCGCTACCACCATGTAGAGGTAGGAAATCTGCCAGCTGGCCCAACTCGCTGCAGATGAAGTTAGGCAAGCTGGCACATGTTGGTCGGAGTCCAGAGGGCCGAGCCAGCAAAGGTTTGCTGAGCTCCACCCCTCAAATGGGTTCCTCTGACATCTCTATTTTGCTCTCTCTATCTCTCCATTCCCAGGCTCTAACCTTGCTCTTTCTCTCCCACTCCCCCATGTATCTTGCTCTTTCTCTCCAATTCCAGGCTCTAGCCATGCTATTTCTCTTCACCCAACACCTTTCTTCACTCTTTTTCTCTCTTCCGCATTCCTAGCCTTCTTCTTTGTCTCCCTTTCTAGTCCCTAGCCTTGCTCTTTTTCTCCCACTCACCCATGTATCTTGCTGTTTCTCCCAGCCTCTAGCCTTGCTCTTTCTCTCCCCACAACCTCTTTACCTCACTGTTTTTCCCTCCTCTGAGGCTCCAACCAGCTCATTCTCTTCCTTCGACCCCCTTTGCCTTGCTATTTCCCTCTCCCTCCCAGCCTAGTAGCCTCACTATTTTTCTACCTCCAACCTCTTTTAACTAGCCAGGTTCCCACAGCAGCTATTGCGTGACTAGCAACATTCTCCATGGGATCCATTTTGTGGTGGTGCTCACAGCAGTTTCTCAAATTCCCAAATGTGCCCATGGGTCCAAAAAGGTTGGGGACCCATGGCCCAGGTGGTCAGCTGTAAGGAATCCAGCAAATGGGAATTTCTCTAAGATTTTCTTCTCCTCTGAATTTCTGTTTGAAAGCTTTCTTCTTCTTCTCCCCCCCCCCCATATCAAACTGAAAGAGATTGAGAATGGTGGAAAAAATGTGGGAGACATTTTTCAAGCTCAATGAAAATGTTGAGGAAATGTGGAGCTGTATGAAAATGGCAAATTCCACATTGGGGATCATTAGGAATTGAAAATGAAACTGCCAACATCATAATGCCCTTATAGCAAGCTATGGCACAACCACGCCTGGAGTCCTGTGTATCTCTAGTCACTGCTCCTGGAAAAGGATACTATAGAGCTAGAAAAGGTGCAGACAATCATAGAATCATAGAAAAGTAGGGTTGGAAGGGGCCTACAAGGCCATCAAGTCCAAGTCAGAGCATCCCCACCTTGTCTTGAACACCTCCAGTGTGGGAGAGCCCACCACCTCCCTTGGTCATTGGTTCCATTGTCGTATTGCTCTGACAGTCAGGACGTTTTCCCTGATGTTCAGCTGGAATCTGGCTTCCTGTAACTTGAGCCCATTATTCCGTGTCCTGCACTCTGGGATGATCAAGAAGAGATCCTGGCCTTCCTCTCTGTGATAACCTTTCAAATGCTTGAAGAGCGCTATCATGTCTCCCCTCAGTCTTCCTTCTCAAGGCTAAACATGCCCAGTTATTTCCGTCTCTCCTCAACCAAAAAGGGCAACCAAAATGATCAAGGGGGTGGAACAACTTCCCTACGAGGAGAAGTTACAATATCCGGGACTGTTTAGGTTAGGAAAAGGAAAAACAAACTGTGAGTAAGAGTGGACATGATGCATGTATAAAAAATCATGTACCATGTGGAGAAAGTGGGTAGGGATAAGGGCTCCCCCCGCCTCTGTTCTCATAACATTAGAAACTATGGTCATCTAATGGAGTTGAATGCAAGAGATTAAAGACAAATAAAAGGAACTATGACTTCACCTAGCATATAAACTACAGAATTTGCTACCATAAATGTTAGTGATGGCCATCAACTTGGGTGGCTTTAAAGGGGGATTAGACTAATTCATGGAAGATAATACTACAAATGGCCACTAGTCATGATGGCTGTATGATACCTCCAGTAGCAGAGGCAGCACAAGAGGCATCTCAACACAATTTGCTGGGGAGCAAGAGTAAGAAGATGCCATTCCTGCCTGCACTCTTATGCTTCAAAGAACAGCTGCTCAGTAGCAGAAACAGAAATAAAGCATTTGCTATTAGTTGTGGTCCCACCAGTCTCCATCACCTGACCTGTCCCAGGATCTAGCCCTGGGCCCCAATCATATTCCAGAAAAGTTGTAATAAAAAGTTGGCAGTTCTATGCTATAGTGCACACACATGTAGACTGCATGTATGAGATACTATTTGTACAAATGGGTTGGGAGTCAGTCCATTATAAACACTTTCATAGCATACTCTGGGCCCATATGAACTTTGTTGTTGTTGTTCAGTCGTGTCCGACTCTTCGTGACCCCATGGACCATAGCACGCCAGGCCTTCCTGTCCTGCGCTCTCTCCCGGAGCGTGCTCAAGTTCATATTCATTGCATCGGTGATGCTATCTGGCCATCTCATCCTCTGCCGTCCCCTTCTCCTTTTGCCTTCAGTCTTTCCCAGCATCAGGGTCTTTTCCAGGGAGTTTTCTCTTCGCAGATATGAGAATCTGCGCATATGATCTCTTCGCATATGAACTTGCCAAGGCCCTAAGATTGACCATGGAGGCCCTGCTCGCCAGTAAAACCTATTAGCTTGGTGGGCACAGGACCTTTTCTGTGGTGGTCCCATTGCTATGTGCATGGCTCACTCCCTGACATTTTTTAAATGGGCCTGAAAGATCTGGATGATGCAATCTGCTTCTAAATGAATGTATGCCCATTTTTATTGTATAAATGCAAATTTTATTTTAAATCTCTTATTTTAAATATATTAGGCTACTGTTTCCATTAGTTCCATTTATACAACTAATGTTTCCATTAGTTGCATTTATACAATTTAAAATATCATATATTTTACTGTTTTTTATTTGTTTTATTCTTGTAAAGCACCTTGAGGAGGCTTTGCCTCAAAAGACAATGTCGATCATCGACAAACCAGCATAACGATGATACTCAGCTTTATTCCTCCATTACATCTGAATCAGGAGAGGGTGTGCATAACCTAGACCGATACTTAGATACAGTGGTGGGGTGGATGAGGACCAAAAAGCTGAAGCCAAATATAGATGAAATGGAGGCACTGTGGGTAAGTGGTTCCTGAAGTTTACCTGTTCCAGCTGGGGCTGCATTCCCACTGAAAGAATGGGTACACAGTTTGGGGGTGCTCCTAGATGCTTCATTGTCATTAGAAACCCAAGTGACTTCTGTGTCTTGGAGCGCTTTTGACCAACTTTGGGTGGTAAATAAACTGCACCCATTCCTGGGCAAGAATAGCTTAACTAGTGTGATCCATGCATTGCCAATTGGTCACCTCGACAATGGACTACTGTAATGCTCTCTATGTGGGACTGCCCTTGAGGCTGGTTCAGAAGATGCAGTTAGTGCAGAATGCAGCAGCAATGTTGTTGAATGGAGGGCCTTGCCGTGTGCACGTAATACCTCCGCTGAAATGCTGCATTGGCTGTCAGTTTGCTACCGAGTTAAGTTCAAGGTATTATTATTTATTTATTATTTATTTATTATTAAATGTATTAATCTCCCATCTGGCTGGTCACCCAGCCACTCTGGGCGATGTACAACATACAATAAAAACAGTTTAAAACAATACAAGTCTACAATAAAAACATTTTCTAAAATACCCTAACCCACTCCAAATGCCTGCCTGAACAACAACGTTTTTAATGCACGACGGAAGCTCATTAAAGAGGGGGCATGACAGAGTTCCCTAGGGAGGGAGTTCCACAGAGTGGGGGCCACCACAGAAAAGGCATATATTATTATTGACATATCAAGCCCAGAACAACGTAGGACCAGGTTACCAGAAAAAATTATCTCCTCCTATATAGACCCATTGGAACACTACAGTCTTCAGGGGAGACCTTGCTATGTGCGTGCCACACTGTCCTTGGGAACTGAGGCTGTTTTAGAGCGGCCCCAGTCAGTTGTGTGCTGGTTGCTGACAGAAGATTAGGAAGGCAACGAACGTCAGGTCAGTTGCTGTGGGGACTGGAATTCCAAAGCATAGGATGTATCAGTAGAGTGGTCAAGAAGTGTGCCGAAGTCAAAAGTCCAAGAAGAGATAACTGTCTGAAGAATAACAGGGAGTAGGCAATTAAAGGAGGTTGTAGATGGTCTGGGTCATAAATCAGGTATTCCAGAAGAAGCAAGGAAACAAGGTGATGTAGAAACAAAGCTAGGCACAGATTATTGTTTCTAGCCAAGATGACACATCCTCGCAAGGCTTTTTAAGGCTGCATGTTCCTGACTCCACCCAGCCTGCAGCTGCAACTGATCAAGGACCTCCTCCTGAGAAGACCTTGACTCAGGCCAAGAACTGCTCCTGCTTGGTGGCAGCTGAGCAAGCTTCTTCAATTGACATCTCTCCTGAGGAGTTATGGGGGAGTTATCCCCCTTATGGGAGGATCCTGCTCCTGCTCAGACTCTGAGCTCTCTGGTGAAATGTGAGATGGACTTAACTGTTCATTGGCAGTCTGGCAGGGTGCCTCCTGGATCTCCTCTGCTGCTTCCTCTTCCTTATCTGACAATGAATCTCCAAGGCTAGGGATGGCACACACCCTGCAGAGTCCAACCTTTTTGCCTTATCTGTGGTGGCACCATTCCTTTGGAATTACCTCCCTTCTGCAGTATGTCAGGCACCAACAATCATGTGCTTTCAACCATCTCTCTTTCTCTTTCTCTTTCCCTGGCTTTTCCCAACCATTAAATTATCTATATACTGTTATGCTTTTAATGATGTATTGTTTTGTATGTTGTGAACTGCTTTAGGATATTTAAATATATCAGGAAGCAGTATAGAAATTTCCCTAAAATAAATAATTGCATAAATATTTTTAAATAAAATAATCAATAAATATTGACATGAGGGAGCATCCATTCATGTATTCCTCACCTGCATTTTGATGGGGCCATATAACACCATGTGTTTATCCTGTAGATCAGTTTAGGGTCTTTTTTCAGCCCAAGGACAGAATTCCACTCTGGGAAAGGTTTTGGAGGGCACATTCCATCTGTGCAGGGGTCCAAAGGCAAAGTGGGTGGGCCAAAGTGTGATCCTTACCAATTTTAAATCTACTCTGAAGTGAGGACAAGCATCTGTATGTCTACTCAAAAGTAAGCAGGGCTGAATCACTTGGCAGAACTTTCAAATAGCATCCCAAATACAAAGCCTCTGCATGTCTGCTCAGAAGGAAGCATGGGTTGCATTTCTACTCACAAGTAAGCAGGACAAGCCTTTCCAGGAAAGGCGCATGCCATCTGTGCATGTGTGCTCAGAAGGAAAATGAGCTGCGTTTCTACTCACAAGTAAGCAGGACAAGCCTTTCCAGGAAAGGTGCATGCCATCTGTGCATGTGTGCTCAGAAGGAAACATGAGCTGCATTTCTACTCACAAGTAAGCAGGACAAGCCTTTCCAGGAAAGGTGCATGCCATCTGTGCATGTGTGCTCAGAAGGAAACATGAGCTGCATTTCTACTCACAAGTAAGCAGGACAAGCCTTTCCAGGAAAGGTGCATGCCATCTGTGCATGTGTGCTCAGAAGGAAGCATAAGCTGCATTTCTACTCACAAGTAAGCAGGACAAGCCTTTCCAGGAAAGGCGCATGCCATCTGTGCATGTGTGCTCAGAAGGAAGCATGGGCTGCATTTCTGCATTTCACAAGCAAGCGGGACAAGCCTTTCCATGAGAAGGCTAAAAAATGAAGGGGGCCGAATCACTCAGCAGCTTCCTCCACTGTCACCACCTGCTCTCTCACTCACAGCGGAACACTCTTATGTCTGATCAGCAGCTGATCATAAGAAGAGAAGTTACCCACTGTCTGAGCTCAGAGCAGCACTTCTAGTGGCAACACTTCCCATGCAAAAATGCTAGGGAAAATTGTGGGGAGGGTGGAGGACAAATCAAAGGTTAGAAGGGGAAGGTTTTTGAAAGTGTGTTTCCACTGGCAAGGGCTTCACGGGCCAGATTAGAGAGCCCCCGAGACTGGATTTGGGCCAGGGGGTGGAGGTTCCCCACGCCTGCTCTAGGGAGTAGTGATTTTAATGTGATGAACTTTAAATACAGAAAATGTCCACATCTGTCTAAATATAAGAGAACCGGCCTCTGATGATTTCCAATAACCCTTACTATGTGTTGCAATATATGTTGATCATTACACAAATTGATCCTCATTAATGTTATGGCAACTATATAAATGCAAATCAAGCTTGGGATGGGAATAGCTTTCTTCCTGCTATCTATATAGGTTTGTACTTGCATTTACTGCTCAATCGCTCAGAAGTTAATTCCCTTTGAAAAGCAAATTGTACCATTGGATATTATATTAAAATTAATTAAGTCCTTGTAATTCAATAGGTACCACACACAGCTGAAGTGCTTAAGTCCCTGATAAGGAAACAATACACATGCAAATAAAGAAAACAACTTACCAAGCAGTATCCAGAGTAATTCTTTTTAAAAAATATACTGACACTGCTCTAATTCTAAATCTTTCTCTCAGATTGTAAAGGCCTGACATGCGCTTCTTTCAGATTTGCTTGGGGCATACTCCATTTCAGCAGGCCTTAACAAGACATTCCCTGTGGCATTTTCCTTCTAAAAATATCAAACTGATTTTGTACTTTGAAATTCTTCTGGCAGGTTTCAGTTATTTAAGGTAACCTGGAGTACTGTGAATGGTCTCTCACCCAAGAACTGGGTGGCCAGACACCTAGAAAAAATAATATTTATTTATTTATTTTCTTAATTGCCCATCTGGCAAGTTCATGGCCGAAGGCCCCGCCACATCTGCTGCATCCGCTGCAGGTAAGCTTTGTCCTGGGGGGTTCCACCAGGAGGACGTTTCGCCACAGATTCCAGGGGGCCGAATACCAGTGCATTTGGCCTCACTGGAATCCGTGGCAGAATTCTCCGCCATCCCTAATCACTGCCTCCTTGATTGCTGATGGCATCATCCCTTCCTCAAGGGAGGCATACCCACCACCCTGATCCCCTCATCCAGCCTCTCTCTGCAGCTCATAATGAGCCAAGATGGGCAAGGATCAAACAAGCAGGTGGTTGGCCTTACAGATGAAAGCACCTTCACGATTTCATCAGAAGGAAGAAGTTGGAACTGATCCCACAAAAGTGGTTTGCCACAGACCACCTCTTGCCGCTATTTGCGTTGCCCTTATTTTCACCGTAGTCTACGTAAATCTTTACGTAGACTACAGGGACCAAATAAGGAACGCAAATGGCAGCTCCCTATGGGGGCCGCCATTTGCGTATGCGCTTTTTTTTTTCTTTTCAAAGTCACCCGTGATAGGCTACGTGACAATTAATGTAGCCTATCACGGCTGACTTTGCAAATCTAGCCATGACAGGCTACGTTAATCGTTACGTAGCCTATCACAGGGGTGGTTTGTTTTTTTTTTTTTTTTTCACGGCTGGGTAGACGGGGCGCTTCTACCTGGCCTGACTTTCGCCGGCGAGGGATGGGGCGCCTCCTGCCCGGCCTGAATTTCGGCCAGGCAAGGCGGGAAGACACCCCCCCCTTGCATGAACTTCGGGGGGAGAAGCGAAGCGCCTCCCCCCCACCGCAAAAAAAGCTGCTGGACAAGGTAAGTCCCTTTCGTACATCCCTAGTCTTAGTCTACGTAAATATTTATGTAGACTAAGACGGCCAAAAATAAGGAACGCAAATGGCAGTGGCTGTAGTCGCCACCATTTGCATACACTTTTTTTTTAATGCCAGACGTGATAGGCTATGCAAGTCTTTACGTAGCCTATCACGTCCTGGAAAAAAAAAAAGCGATGAGACTGCAAATGGCGGCGGTGGCAGCCGGTCGGAAGACCAGCCACTGTCGCCGCCGCTGCTGAAGCTGCTGCCGAAGTTGCCACCACCTGTAAGATCCGCTCCAGTTAAGTCTCATCCTGGGGGGGATCCGCGGGGCATGGGGGTGGCAGGCCATTCCGCCACAGATTTCGGGGTGCCGAATGCACTGGCATTCGGCCTCACTGAGATCAGTGGCAGAATTCTCTGCCATCCCTACCGACCAGGCTCCTGACCACTTGGAACAGCCTTCTGGGACAGCACTCTGCAGATGTGATAGAGGCAGCATAATATTCCTTTTTTGCTGCCTTCACTGCCACGTGGTAGGCTGAAGATACAGCTCTAGCCCATGTTTGATCATCTTTGGAGTGAGACTTCTGCCACCAGCGCTCTAGCCATCTCACCTCCTGTTTCAGAGCTCGTAACCATGGATTGAACCATGGTGCAGTCCGAGCCCTGTTCAGGGGGAGAGGGCATTTCGGAGCCACCCGATCTAATGCCCCAGTGATTGCAGCATTCCATCCACCCATCAGGGTCTCAACTGAGTGGCCATTTGCGTGCTCCAGAGAATCCCCAAGCACGTTCAGGAATCGATCAGGATGCATAAGATGCATGGGGTGGGCCATTTAATAGAACTGTCCCTTGATATGTGGGAATCTATTTCCAACCTTTCAAATATAATACCCATTAGAGTTGGGGAAGGTGAGAATCTGCAACTTGTCATGGGTGGGGGAAAGCAGAAAAAAACATCCAGAGTCAGTCTTGTGTCTAGTGAACCTTGAATACTAATTCTGACTCCATACAACTCTTGGTAGCATGAGAACATGGTAAGGATGTTAATACAGCTAGGGATGGTGGGGGAATTTTGTTTGGTGCACATTTTTAAGTGACCTGACCTATTTCTAACTTCTCAGACTAATATATGGATCAGATGTCAATTATCCTTTGGATGGTACACTGCTTCAAATTTTGCAATGTACTTCTCAACTCAAAAAGCACATACAAAACATGATTTAACTTCAAAAGTTGCATACCAAAAAGGCACGCATTAGGCAAACTTGTGTACAAAATGTTGTGGCTGTGCAGGGATTCCTCAATCCAACTCGGAAGCCGTTTTGCGCCCGATCTGGCTGGGGCAGATTCGGGGGGGGGCTGACCCTTCTCAGCCCCAAATCCAAAGCAGGTTCCCCCCCATGCCACCCCCAGCTAATTATTGGGCCACCACCACCTCTTCCACCACTGCCTTCTCCAGTAAGACATGGGCCAGTAAGACATGGTCCTTCCCACATACCCATTGGAATTCTCACCCATCTGCACAGGCCAAATTTGTTTCAGTCCATTTTTGTTAAGCATTTACCAAAAATCATTAATGTCTTCATAGTCAGGATAGAAATAATTTGAGATTTAAGAACATTTAATGCAGAACATAGCAAATCTGACAAATGGGTTCATGCCTACCCTACATACATTGCAGTTTGAATTAGTACGGTGACATCTGTCACATAATCTGCTAGCCCATGCAAGGGGCGCTGAGACGGCTCAGGACTGTAGCATGTGGAGAGGGGCTTTAAATCTTTCTCCCCAATATGCTCTCAAGCAGAGTCACTCCCACCCCTTTCTCCTACAATGGGAGCACACAGACACACACCCATACACACCCACACACCCATACACACACACATCAACTGATGCCAGCATGAGCTTTCCTCCAACTGTAAAGAGCAGGCCACAGGAGGATTGTGATCACAACTGTGATGGAGGAAAAGCTTAACACTCCCCCCCCATGCCATGGTCCCAATCTGGCTCAGGCCACTTCACACTGGCTACTTCAAAACACACACACACACACACAAGTTCACGATGACAATTGTCATGTGACAATGTGAAAATGTCACACCTAGTTTGACCCCTGAGGAACTAGTTCAGATGAAGCGTTTTAGCTGGAGTGAGCTAAAACTGGGATGCAGCCTTAGAGCACAATCCTATGGGGATAGTTGGCTGCCTCTGAACTCAGAGGCAACCGACTATCCAATGCAGGTCAGGCGGAGCACGGAGGGAATCTTCTCCTCCATGATCTGGCTGCCCTGCATTTGTGGCAAGACAGCCAGTTTTGGCTGTCTAGCTGGAGCAGTTCAGAGCAGGGGGTTGGGGAAGCCGAACGGTGCATAGGAAGCATTGTACCAACACTGCTGCTGTCCCCTCCTCTCCTTGCCTCCAGGAACATCCCCCCTTCCCCCAATCCATGCTGCTTTTCTGAGCACCGGGGATGAACCTTCAAGGCAGAGAGGGATGGGGCAGTAGCCAGTTTTCTGGGAACCAACCTTGGAGCACAGGCTCCAAGGTCGGTTCCCGAAAACTGAAACATCCTATGGCCTTCTAGCAGCCGTCTAATGGCCATAGGATTGCGCCCTTAGGGGCTGAAGCTGTGGCTGTTTGGGAATCTGATGCAGAGGCAGAGGTTTTCTTGCCTGGTTTCTGGAGTTCCCTGGCTTCCAAAAGGTTCTGCAAATAAAGCACATCATAGAGAAACCCCACAAGTTTCTACAGCATTAGTTTCTATACCCAGTAGTGTTGCCCCTAAGACTCATCCCTCTTTGAAGTGGGGAACACACAACAGTAGGATTTGCGTAACAGACATTGTGCATTCTCAAGTTAGCTTTATATCTGGAGGCCAAAGGATGGCTAGATCACAGCAGAATGATCAAACACTTACAAATTGCAGGCCTACACC
The DNA here is from genome assembly GCF_057233095.1 of Heloderma suspectum. NCBI lineage: Eukaryota > Metazoa > Chordata > Lepidosauria > Squamata > Helodermatidae > Heloderma > Heloderma suspectum. Next base: position 11,810,986 of record NC_139459.1, read on the forward strand.
TCTCTCCTAAGTGCAGCTTACACAGAATGTAGGCCACCTTTCTCAAAGCTGGTTCCCCCCAGATGTGTTGGACTGGATGCATTGCACTGGCTGAGAATGATGGGAATTGCGGTCCAACAGATCTGGAGAGCACCAGCTTGGGAAAGGCTGGAATGGACCAGGAACCTGTCTTTTAAAGAGACAGCGATAATTGCATTTTAATGAGCTCCATTCAGATGTGCACAATTCTAAGATAAGGGATAATTGCATTAAAATGCAATTATCCCTTATATTAGAATTGTGCACATCTGAATGGAGTTCCTCTGAGCATGTGCAAAGAAAACTCAGACTGATAATTCCCCAGCCCCAGCATACACTTTGGAATATGGGAAAGGATTCCTGGTATCAAAGAAGTCCCTGACATGCAGGGAATGCCCCTTCGGGCATGTCATCTTTCTTCTTATAAATGAAGGACAGTGGTCCCATCCAGCTGTAGTAACACAGAGGTAGTTACATGTTGGCCCAAGTGTGCTACAGTGACTTGACTTGAGTGCCAGGGAGACTTGGGTTCAAATTTTCATTCTGCCTTGATGATCACCGAGAGACCTTGGGTCAGTGAGTCATTCTTTCTCTCAGCCTAAGAGACCTAGCAAGGTTGTTGTGAAAGCAAAATGGAGGGGAAGGGAGAATATGCATGCTACCTGCAGGAAGGGTATGAAAAAAATGTAATAGATAGATTTGCAGAAACCAGCTTCCTTGCATGCAACTCACTGACTGGATTAGGACGTATTAATCCACTGAAGGAGATAGGAGGGGAAGGGCTGACCAACGTATCTTATCACATTCAAGACAACACCTCATGGACACATTAACAGGACCATTGAGGTTGCACCGCATCTAACAGAAACAATCTAAATTAGTAAAATAAACTGAAGTGGACCACCATCTGAAGGGATGCTCACTTGGTACCACCTCACCTTTCAGGTACCAGTCAAAGTCTGTCCAGTTTATCTGTCTGAGCCTTTGGTGGTTAAAGGTTTGGTTGCTGATTATCTTGACTCGGGGGGGGGGGGGGAGATGTCGTTATTTGATTGTGTTTGGTTATTGCTCTGTAATTGTACTGCTGCTTTAAATTCTGTTTGCTCCTATGTGTCAACTATACTGCTGTTTTCAATTATTACCTGATGCTTCTCATGATCAATTTCACTCTGCTTTAAATTGTCTTGATCTGCTGTCTATTATAGTGTTGGTTTTGCACTAGTGTTTTTCTTTTATGATGGAGTGATGATTTTTTATGGATCTGTCTAAACTGCTTTGTATGCCATGCTTTGGCAGAAAGGTAGAACAGAATTTTGAATATGGTTCAAAATGTTCCTCTTCCAAAATGTAGGCACCTGAACTGATGGGATCTGGTGTGTGTGTGTGTGTGTGTAAATCAGTGCAGAATAGCCAGAATATAAATACTAGGGATGTACGAAAGTGACTTACCTTTCCGCGGCTTATGTTGATGGTGGGGGGGAGGCGTTCCGTCCCTCCCCCCGGAATCCTGGCCGGGTGGGAGGTGCTCCATCCCTCCCCCCCGGAATCCTGGCCGGCCGGCTGTGCTCTACAGCAATTCTGCGGAGCCGCCGGCCGGTTCCTCCAGCAGCTGGACATCCGGCCGCTGGCTAGCAGGGACGCAAATGGCGGCAGCCATAGCCACCGCCATTTGCGTCCCTGCAGTCAGCTGTGATAGGCTACGTAAATGTTTACGTAGCCTATCACGGCTGATTTTAAAAAAACAAAAACGCACGTACGCAAATGGCGGCGGCCATGGCCACCGCCATTTGGGTTCCTTATTTTGGCACGTCATAGTCTACGTAAACATTTACGTAGACTAAGACGGCAAAAATAAGGGGAACGCAAATAGCGTAGCATCTACGCTATTTGCATTCCCCTTATTTTCTCCCTCTTAGTCTACGTAAATGTTTACGTAGACTAAGACGTGCCAAAATAAGGAATGCAAATGGCCGTGGCCATGGCTGCCGCCATTTGCGTACGCACGTGTTTTTTTTTTAAGTCAGCCGTGATAGGCTACGTAACAATTTACGTAGTTTTTTTGAAATCTAGCCATCATAGGCTATGTAAAACTTTACGTAGCCAATCACTTTTTTTTTTTTAACCTGGAAATGGCGGCGGAGGCAGCCGGTTGGAAGACTGGCCGCCACATCCGCCGCCACCAAACTGCCGCCGGAGCCGCCGCCAGAGCTGCCGCCGCCAGGAAGATCCACCGAAGGTAAATCTCGTCCCGGAGGATGGGGGGGCAGGCCGTTCCACCACCGATTTCGGGGGGCCAAATGCACTGGCATTTGGCCTCCCCATGATCTGTGGCGGAACCTTCGTACATCCCTAATAAATACAGGCATCCTAACTAGGGATGTTAGAGAATTCTGCCGCGAATCCCAGGGGGGCCGAATTCCAGTGAATTCGGCCCCACGGAATCTGTGGCAGAAAGGAGCAACCCGCCCCGTCACCCCATGAAAGCCCCCCGGAACGGAGCCTACCTGATGGCTGCTCCGACTGTGGCTTCAGCTCCGGCAGTGACTCCAGCGGCGGCGGCTCCAGCCGCTGCCGGGCTGCTGCAGATGCAAATGGCGTCCTGAGTAGGGGATGCCATTTGCGTCCCTATGGTAGCCCGTGATAGGCTATGTAAATATTTAAATTCTTTATTTAAAAAAATATTTTAATAAAGTCATTAGGCATCATAGGCTACGTAAATATTTACATAGTTTATCACGGAGAAAACGGGAACGCAAATGTCGTAGGGGATGCCGTTTGCGTCCCTGCTTTATAAATATTTACGTAGCCCATCACGGGCTACCATAGGGACGCAAATGGCGTCCCCTACTCAGGATGCCATTTGCGTCCACAGCAGCCCGGTAGCAGCTGGAGGCCCCACTGTGGGTTGGCCCGGCCGGTGGCTCTGCCGCCTGGCCGTGGAGCAGAGCTGGCCGGGCAGGATTCCGGGGGGGAGGAACGGATCGCCTCCCCCCCATCAAGGATTTAGGGGGGAGGGATGGAGCACCTTCCCCCCACCACGGATGTCCCTGGACGAAACCAGGTAAGTGTTTCGTACATCCCTAATACTAACATGTTTTCATTAAACTGTAGATAGGTAGATAGATAGATTCATACCTTGTACTTATAAGTTGTTCAATAGACTTTACACTCATTGGCATAAAATTCGATCTTGGGAGCAGCATTCTTTTAGATATGGATGAATTTGTCTATTTCAGTTTCTCTCAGTTTCTACTTTATTCCAATCTTAAATTTGGTTCATCCAAATTTTGAGACTTTTTTAAAAGTTCACATTAACATCCATATACATTTCTGTGCAAATTTCTCCCAATCCATGCATTTTTCAAGCAGATTTGCCTACCATACACGTTTTTGCAAGCAGATTTCCTAATAAAATGCATTTTTGAACATTATTTTCACTAATATAAACACATTTGTCACACTCCACAGAAGTTTTATATGGTCTTTTTATGACCTTTATATGGTTTGGAAAACTCCACCATAAAATCTGGAGAAGTTCCAGTTTTGAAGGATCACTGGGGTTTAGTCTGCATAATCATCCAGAAGTGTGATATTAGGTAAGTCCACATGAAATTGTGAACCAAATTAATTTCTTTCTTATATAGCAGTTGGATATAATGGCCCTGTTCAGATGCACATGCATCCAACCATGATGCAGGGTCATTATACCACTGTGCACTAACCACTGTGAGAGCGTAGAATCATAAAATCAGAGAATCAGAGAACAGTGGGGTTGGAAGGGGCCTCTAAGACCACTGAGTACAACCCCCTGCTCAATGCAGGAATCCAAGTCAGAGCATCCCTGACAGATGGCTCCCACATGTAGGGATGTCAGAGAATTCCGCAACGGATCTCGGTGAGGCTGAATGCCAGTGCATTCGGCCCCCCAAAATCCATCGCGGAACGAAGCCCCCAGCCCCCGAACCCACGAAAGGCACACTAAATGGAGCACTTACCTGCTTCCATCCGCGCTGCTTTGCTTTGCGGCCGCCATTCACTTCCTTTTCCTAGCCATGATAGGCTATGTAAATACTTACGTAGCCTATCCCGGCTAATGCAGGGACACCATTTGCATCCCTGCGGAGGCTGTGAGAGGCTACATAAGTATTTACGTAGCCTATCACGGCAGGGGGAAAAAGCCCAGCGTATGCAAATGGTGGCCATTTGTGTACGCTGGGTTTTTTTCCCCCTGCCGTGATAGGCTATGTAAATATTTACGTAGCCCATCACAGCTAAATACAGGGACGCAAATGCCAGCAGCTATGACAGCCGCCATTTGCGTCCCTGCAGGGCTGCCCAGCAGCCAGATGTCTGGCTGCGGGCGGCCAGAGCCGGCTGGTGGCTACGCGGCTTGGCCGGGGAGCGGAGCCGGCCGGGCAGGATTCCAGGAGGGAGGACTGGATCACCTCCCCCCCTGTTGAGGATTCCGCGGGGAGGGACGGAGCGCCTCCCCACCACCGTGGAAACAGAATGGAACGGAAGGTAAGTGTTCCGTCTAGGGATGTATGAAAGTCACTTACCTTTTCGAAGGGTGACATTCGTGGGGGGGGGGGAGGCGCTCCGTCCCTCCCCCCCAAAATTCTGGCTGGCCAGCTTTGCTCCGCAGGGATTCTGCAGAGCCGCCGGTCGGCTCTGCCAGCGGCCGGACATCCGGCCGCTGGCTAGCAGGGACACAAATGGCGGCGGCCGTAGCTGCCGCCGTTTGCATCCCTGCAGTCAGCCGTGATAGGCTACGTAAATGTTTACGTAGCCTATCACAGCTGAGTTAAAAGAAAACAACAACAATGCATGTACGCAAAGGAAGCACCCACAGGCGCCGCCATTTGCATTCCTTATTTTGGCATGTCTTAGTCTACGTAAACATTTACGTAGACTAAGACGGCGAAAATAAGGGGAACGCAAATAGCGTAGCGTCTACGCTATTTGCGTTCCCCTTATTTTCACCGCCTTCTACGTAAATGTTTACGTAGACTAAGTCGTGCCAAAATAAGGAACGCAAATGGCGGCGCCCATGGGCGCCGCCATTTGTGTATGCGTGTTTGTTTGTTTTTTCTTAAATCAGCCGTGATAGGCTACATAAACATTTATGTAGCCTATCATGGTGTTTTTTAAAAAATCTAGCCGTGATAGGCTATGTAAATCTTTATGTAGCCTATCACTTTTTTTTTTTTTAAGTGGAAATGGTGGCGGCTGGTGGGAAGACCGGCCGCCGCAGCTGCCACCTCTGAACCACCACCGAACTGCCGCCGAAGCTGCCACCACCGCCAGGAAGATCCGCCCAAGGTAAGTCCCGTCCTGTGGGGGGCGGGGGGCAGACAGTTCCACCACCTATTTCGGGGGGGCGAATGCGCTGGCATTCGGCCTCCCCGAGATTCGTGGTGGAATTCTATGACATCCCTAGTTCCGTCCATCCCTAGGCACACGTTCAGCAAACCATGGCCGCAGTGTGTTTAGCCTAACCACTCTCTAACCACTCTCCTACCTGCAGTCCTTCAACTGCTCCATCATGTATTCCAGCAGCCTCAACAGCTCACATGACCATTACAGAAGCAAAAATTGTGCAAAAATTGCCATATCGCTAAAATGTGCATTTGCACATATGCATATTTGTGCAAAATTGCTGCATATGGCATTTTAGTGATATATGGGGATAATGCATGTTTTAGCAATATACAACAATTTGAGGCAAATGTGCGTTTTAGTGATACGGATTTTTTTGCACAATCCTTCTGCAGTTTTCTTTTTCTTTCTTTTTTTTTTTTTTTGCTTCTTTCTGTAAGAGGATCAGAAAGAAGGAAGAAAATGGCTGCCAACAGCCGACAGCAGCACTGCTCCTGTAACAGCCATGTTTGCCCTCTCTTGCCTCGGAGCTCCATGGAAGCATTCTGTTAACATGGGGCCTGTTTGGAAGTCCTGCTAAGCCATGGTTAGCACCACTAACCATCTTGCAGCTGGTAGTTAGCAGGGATGTCATGAGCAGAGGACTTAGTCTGGGAGGCCAGCGAATTCCCCCGCACCCAGACCCCAGGATCACACTCCCCAAGCTTCAAGGTTCTGATGCACCCAGAGGACAAACATCCTGGAGCTGGGCGAGCAGCCAGGAACAGTTGCCGTGCCCACCCCATGGCAAGAGCGGCTGGGGTGTGCACCACGCCTCCTCCTGCCCAGTTTCCTTGACAGCTGACTGGGCAGAATGGGGCCTCAGCCAGAGCCCCAGCCACCAGCTGTCTCCTGCTCCTGGCTAGTGGCTCACGGCTGGGCCATGCATGCTGACAGAAGGGCTTGACTGCTGGAGTCCTCAGTGGGGTGTCTGGGGACATGTAGCCCATATGCACACTTGGGTGTATGGGCTATTCACAGCCCCCTTTTGCATATATAGAAATATGCACTTTTTTTGCGATTGGCTTAAATGCCTGTAATCTTGCATATATGTGCTATGCACAGCCCCTTTTGCATTGATACAAACATGTACATTTTCGTGATCGCCATTTAAGGTGATCATGAAAATGTGCATATTTCATGAGTGACATTTTTTCCTTAAAATGGAGCCTGCGGCCCTCGCCGACTGCTCCCGGGTGAATGCAGGTGGCTTGGTGAGCATGAGGGGAAGTTGGGGGAGTGCTGGTCCAAGGGGTATGGGAGTGGGGGTAGGGGCTGGGTAGGAACCAGGGAAAACTGGGCAGGGGGTGCCCATCCATCCCTAGTGGTTAGTGAATGTGGTTTGTCTGTGGTTAATAAACCACCATGGTTGGTTCTGACCCCCATTGAGATGTTATGCTAAGCCACCATGGTTAGCTCTAAAATGCTAACCATCATGGCTTAGTGTGACATCTGAACTGGCTCAGTATCCTGTGCATGTATCTCCCTTATCTTACACATAAAAGGGCTGTGTTGAACTCCTCTCCCCAACTTTACAAACCCATCAACAGGCCATCATGTGTGTGTTTGTGTGTGTGTGGGGGGACTTTCACAATTACTTTGCTGATGCCTGCAAAAAGGGGGCAGCCGTGAAACCTACAGCAAGCAGCAGAGCTGTTTCTGGGGGCCATCACGTGGCAATCACAAATTTTATTTCCCAGAATCTCCTCTCAGTAATATTTCATCATGAATTAACATTCTGAGATTGGTTTGGGGTGGTTGGGGGGTAGGGATGCATGGCTGCCATATTTCCCCCCAAAAAACTGAGGCATGTGCTAATATTTTTTTTCTTCCTCTAAGGGATCTCTCAGTGATTAAAAGAAAAGAAAAGTGGGTAAAGGGTTCCAAAGTAGATACAGATACTGTGGAAAAGTTGTTTTTTACTACCAGTTGCCTCAAGAAATGAAGGTAAAAAACAGGGAACCCCAAAAGGTTGGATCAGATTGCAGAGATTCCAGACCAGTTACTCTTAAACCATGAGGGATGTCCAGTGAAATTTTCACAAACTGAGGGAAACAAAAACAGTTCTTTTTATGGGAAAAAGAGTGAGTTTCCTCCAAAAAGAGAGGGGGAAAAAATCATACAAAGGAAATCCTCCTAAGAAGGAGATGGAGATTCTTACATGGAAGGAAAGAGTGTGCCATGATTGTGGTCAAAAAGGTCATTTCGAAAAAGAGTGACCCATGTCGAAAACACTCTTCGATAGTAAACCTGCTCACCAGACAAAATAGTGAGTGGCAGTGAAAAATGAAACAGAAGTTACTCAGAAGGTTAAACAAACTTGTTCATATGTAATAACACTGAGGAGGTAAATACAATGTGTAGAGAACTTCTTCAAGTGAAAGGCAATACAGTATTGGGGATATTAGGCACTGGTTCATCAGTGATCTTAATAAGACCTGATTTGGTTTCTAAGAGCGATATAGTATCTGGAAAAGCATCTGTAGTTTTGGAAATACTAGGGATGTACGAATCCCTTACCTGGCTCCACGTCAGGGCATCTGCAGTGGGGGGGAGGTGCTCCATCCTTTCCCCCGGAATCCTCCCCAGCTGGCTCCACTCTGCAGCGGCTCCATGGAGCTGTCGGCCGGGGCTGGCCGCAGCCGGAGTTCCAGTCGTGGCCGGGCTGCTGGCTGCGGCTGCAAATGGCGGCCGTTGTAGCGGCTTCCATTTACGTCCTTGCAAGCAGCCGTGATAGGCTATGTAAGTATTTACGTAGCCTATCAAGGCAAAGAGCAGGGACATTAAATAGATAGAATTAAATAGATGCTATTTAACATCTATGTGAAAGTCCCCCCACACACACACACACACAAACACATACACGATGTCCTCCTCGACCTTTCAGTGGCTTTTGATACCATTGACCACGGTATCCTCCTGGACCGCCTGGAGGGGTTGGCCATTGGAGACACCGTATTGCGGTGGTTCTGGTCCTTCTTCTCCGGCAGGTACCAGAGGGTAGCACTGGGAGAGGAGGTTTTGGACCCGTGGCCGCTCACTTGTGGGGTGCCACAGGGTTCCATCCTCTCCCCGATGCTATTTAAAATCTATGTGAAGCCGCTGGGGACTATCATCAGGAGGTTTGGGGTGCGGTGTCATCAATATGCGGATGTCACGCAGCTCTACCTCTCGTTCAAATCTTCACCAAGGCTGGCCGTAGAATCCCTGTCCAAATGTCTGGAGATGGTGAGTGGCTGGATGGGGAGGAATAAGCTGAAGCTGAACCCTGACAAGACCAAGGAACTTTCGGTGGGAGACAAGGGGAGGCTGGGGGATGGTGACCTGGTGTTGAATGGGGTACAGCTACCCTTGAAAGACCAGATCCGCAGCCTGGGGGCCATTTTGGACTCTCAGCTGTCCATGGAGACTCAAGTGTCAGCTGTGAGCCAGACAGCGCTGTATCAAATCCATCTGATACGGTGGCTGCACCCCTTCCTTCCTGACCATCTGCTCCCATCGGTAGTACATGCCCTGGTCTTCTCTCGTTTAGACTACTGTAATGCACTGTACGTGGGGTTTCCCTTGAAGATGGTTCAGAAGCTGCAGCTGGTACAGAACGTGGCGGCTCACCTGATTAAAGGCAGCCGCCGGCGAGATCACATCACTCCAGTGCTGAAGGAATTGCACTGGTTACCAGTTGTTTTCTGGGCCAAATTCAAGGTGTTGGTTTTGACCTTTAAAACCCTATGCGGTTCCGGCCCAGCCTATCTCAAGGAGGTCCTCCAGCAACACCAGACAGGCCGCTTAACAAGATGAGTCTCGGATGGCCTTCTCTCTGTCCCATCAGCCAGGACAGCTAGACTGGTGGGGACGAGGGAGAGGGCCTTTTCTGCGGTGGCCCCCACTCTGTGGAACTCCCTCCCTAGGGAACTCCACCATGCCCCCACTTTAATGAGCTTCCACCGTGCATTAAAAACGTGGTTGTTCAGGCAGGCATTTGGGGTGGGTTAGGGTATTTTAGAAAAGGTTTTTATTGTAGAATTTTATTGTTTTATATTGTTTTATTATACACTGTACAACGCCCAGAGTGACTAGGTGACCAGCCAGATGGGTGATTAATAAATTTAATAATACATAAATAAAATACGTAAGTATTTACGTAGCCTATCACGGTAAAGGCAGCCATGCAAATGGCGGCCGATACTCCATTTGCATGGCTGCCTTTACCGTGATAGGCTATGTAAATACTTACATAGCCTATCACGGCAAAGAGCAGGGGCTCAAATGGCGTAGCGGCCACCATTTGCATCTCCGCTCTTTGCCATGATAGGCTACGTAAATACTTACATAGCCTATCACAGCTGCAAGAACACAAATGGCGGCCCCAGCAGCCTGGCCGCGGCCAGCCGGGAGAACAGCCAGAGCCGGCGGCGGCAGCAGAGCTGCTGACGGAGCCGCCACTGCCTCCACCACCGCCGCATCCGCATCTGTCCCAGGTAGGTTCCATCCTGGGGGGATTCCACAGGGTGGTGGAGGGCGGGAGGCCGTTCCACCACGGATTCCACCACGGAATCTGCCACAGATTCTTTAGAATCTGGCCTCACTGGAATCCGTGGCGGAATTCTCTGACATCCCTAGGAAATACCTTTGAAGTTTGGGAAAGACATTTTGATATCCTGATAGGTAGACTCTCAATAGGATAAAGAGGATTCTGTGAAGTGCTGGGGAAAGTTTGAACTCCACAGGTGGAAGGAAAGGAGAGGAAGTGGAAGGAGGGATTGCCAAGTGGTTAGGGGTGATTCTCAACATTTGTTGGGGTGGGGGTTGCCATAGTGTAGAGGCACACACTCTTACGGAGATGTTTTCCACATATGGTAGCCAATGGAATGCAAATCTGGTAGTGACCACACACAAAAAAGGGATGGTTAGTCACCTCCACCCAAAAATAAAGAATTCAAGACAAGAGTGTTCAGCTCAGCCTTACTTTTAAAATAGAACCTGGACATTAAGGGAAGAGTCCTTGGTATCCAATATCATATACCTCGACTTCAGCAAAGCTTTCGACAAAGTGCCCCATGATATCCCGATGAGCAAACTAGCTCAAAGTGGGCTAGATGAAACAATGATCCGGTGGATCCACAGTTGGCTACAGAATCGGACTCAAAGAGTGCTTATCAATGGGACCTTCTCAAACTGGGGAGAGGTAATGAGTGGGGTACTGCAGGGCTCAGTCCTGGGCCCAGTGCTCTTCAACATTTTGATGAATGACTTGGAGGAGGAGGTGCAGAGAATGCTGATCAAATTTGCATATGACACAAAATTGAGTGGGATAGCTAATACTTTGGAAGACAGAAACAAAATTCAAAGTGATCTGGATAGATTGGAACGCTGGGCAGAAAACAACAGAATGACATTGAATAGGGAGAAATGCCAAGTTCTGCACCTAGGAAAAAGAAACCAAATGCACAGTTACAAGATGGGGGATACGTGGCTCAACCACACGACAAGCGAGGAGGATCTTGGAATTGTTGTCGATCACAAGCTGAATATGAGCCAACGATGTGAAGTGGCTGCAAAAAAGGCAAATGCTATTTTGGGCTGCATTATTAGAAGCATAGCTTCCAAATCCCGGGAAGTACTAGTTCCCCCCTACTCAGCACTGGTTAGGCCTCATCTGGAGTGTTGTGTCCAGTTCTGGGTGCCACACTTGAAGAAGGATGCAGACAAGCTGGAGAGGGTTCAGAGGAGGGCAACAAAGATGATCAGGGGACTGGAAACAAAGCCCTATGAAGAGAGACTGAAAGAACTGGGCATGTTTAGCCTTGAGAAGAGAAGACTGAGGGGAGATATGATAGCACTCTTCAAGTACTTGAAAGGTTGTCACAGAGAGGAAGGACAGGATCTCTTCTCGATCCTTCCAGAGTGCAGGACACAGAATAATGTGATTCCTCCATTGAGCAGGGGGTTGGACTTGATGGCCTTGTAGGCCCCTTCCAACCCTACTATTCTATGATTCTATGATCCCTGATGTTTCCCTGAGGGCCCTTTGTGGCTATCTCTGCTCTTTTCCCAAGACATTTCCATAGCGCTCTCTCTCTCTCTCTCTCTCTCTCTCTCTCTCACACACACACACACACACACACCATATTTGCCACCCTCTGCAGTTTTAGAGATGTCAGAGGAATCCGTTTGGGTGGTGGAGGATCACAGCCAGCTCTAAGAGGGCTGGATTCTCATATGACAGACATCCCTAGACAGTTATCTTTTCTGCCTCTATATTTGGACTCAATGTGGGAAAGGAGTAAGAAAAATCTTTATTTAGTTTATTTACTGGAAACTCTTCTCAATATAAGGGTAGGCATGGCTTTAATTGATCTCCCTGAGATGATAGTAAGTGAATCATTGCCACCTTAATCTCCACTCGGTAGAAAAATGATAGGGTTGAAAGTGGAATGAAATTGCTACCTGCTATTCTCGTGCACAGAAGGAAGCGGTTCTGATTAACTAGGAAAGCCTTGCTCACGTACCCCTTTGAAGTGAATGACACATTCTCTGCTTCTGAGGAAATGTGACTCTGGCAAGATTAATTATTATTATTAAAGTCTGTGTGGCAAGTGGGTTCATACTGTGTATGTTAGAAATGACTCATGTTTTGAGGGGAGGGGAGCATGTTTTCATATCTTCTATTTTCCTTTGAAGAGTTTCTTCCTAGAAGCATAATAGACCCTGGCAGCTTAAATCCCATCCACTCTGGTGCCACACTTTAAGAACGATGTAGACAAATAGAAAGAGATTCTTAGGAGGGCAAGAAATAGGGATGTCAGAGAATTTCGCCACGAATGCCAGCGCATTTGGCCCCCCGAAATCGGTTGCAAAACGGTATGCCCCCCCGTCCCCCCCAGGTTAGGACTTACCTTGGGCGAATCTTCCTGACAGCGGTGGCTCCAGCGGCGGCGTGGCAGCGGTGCGGCGGTGGCCGGACTTCCAACCGGCTGCCGCTGCCGCCATTTCCAGTAAAAAAAAAAAACCACGAATCAATTTTGTAAAACGGTAAGTGACTTTTGTACATCCCTAGCAAGAATGGTGGTCAGGGCACTAATTCCCTCCCTAGACTAAATCATGGCTGATTCAGTTTACTGTGGAAATTTGCACAAATTAGGAAATTTGGGCAAATTGAACTGGGAGTCAAGAACGAGATGAATGCAAGGATAGGTCTGACAATTTACAAATGCTTCTGGTGGACACATTGTTTGCACTCATGTTCGGAGTGACATTCTCATGCATCCCTAGGCAGGCTTACGGAAACCAAGTCCTATAGGGAAAGATTGAAGGAACCGGGTCTGTTTAGGCTGATAAAGGAAAGGGGAGGACCTGAAGAGCTGTCACATGGAAGAGGGCAGAGATTGCTGCCCCAGAGGAAAAGATTAACTCTAACGGACTGACATTACATGAAGGTAGATTTCAGTTGAAGATAAGAGCAGTTCAACAGTTGAACCAATTACCTGGACAGATGGTGGGCTCTCTGCCTTGCTGGAGGTTTGAAAGCAGAGACTGGACAACCATCTTTTGTGGGTGCTGTAGTTGCAGCCATCTGGATTTCCTACATCCAGCAGGTGGTTGGACTGGATGGCCTTTAATGCCCCCTCTGCCAGTGCTTATGATTCTACTTTTCTTCCCCACCAATACAGCAAGAACATCCAGAGTGCAGCCTCAGCCATGGAGCACAGGTAGGGAAAGGAAACCATGGACTCCCAGCCCACCTTGGCAAAAGGAGGAAGACATTTGATTTATCAGCCCTATTGTGTCATGATCTAATTGCCAGATATCTGTGCAGACTGTAACCAGAACCCCACGGATGCTGCAGGACGTTCCCAAACTTCATCCCTTGCCTTATGCAAACTTCAGTTTCTCTGGAGCACCCCTCCTTATGTCTCTGTACTTACACCCCCATGATATGTGATCTTTGCATCTCCAGCTCTTCAACTTTCCTCTGCCCAATGATCTCCCATAAATGACTGTGCCCATTCTCCTCCATGACCCTTATGCTTGGCTCTGCTTCCCTGAATACCCCATTGTAGCCTGATTATTATGGTGCTTTGTCTCTCCTGTCAGCTGTTTCTCCATCCTTCCTATGCACAAGGAACTCTGGGATGGGTAGTTCTTGAGAGAGCATGCTACAAAAAGAAGCACTCTGTCTCTCAAATTGCAAGTCCTAGTTTGACTACACAAACACACACTCTCTCTGTTCTAAGGAAGGGCAGCAAAGCTCTGTTCAGAATGTTGCTTTTTCTGCTCAAGCTCTGCTTTTGATTTGGCTCCAGCAAATCCATCAAGATCTGGACAAAAGGTGTTTAGATACAGGGACATGCATGTCCGTACATATCTTCAAGCATGATCTTAGCCTCAAATTGTTTCCTGATGGTAATGGAGTACCAGCCTGGACAATCCCATCCCCATCCCTGGATCTCTAGGTCCTGGTCAATTCCACCACCACCCCTTCACCAGGCCTCCCCATACTTGGGCCCTGGTTGTGTGAGCTTGTGAAGGTTTCAGGACTACAAAGGCAAGGTAAGAAGGTCAGACTTGGAGGCCTGAGTTTCCCAGTTGGGAAGAGTATCCCTGAGAGGAGGAGTTTCATTTCCCTGATTAATTTTCAGTTTTATTTCCCCAGTTGCTTCATTTCTTCAGATTTGAAGCATTATTTCCGGGTTTGGGGGAGGAGGTTATAAAAAGAGACAGTCAGAAACGCCAGAGCAGTATAAGTAGGGATGTACGAAAGGTACTTACCTTTCGCGGATTATGCTGATGGTGGGGGGGAGGTGTTCCGTCCCTCCCCCCGGAATCCTGGCCGGGGGAGGAGGCGCTCCGTTCCTCCCCCCCCCCGGAATCCTGGCCGGCCGGCTGTGGTCCGCAGCGATTCTGTGGAGCTGCTGGCCGGTTCCGCCAGCAGCCGGACATCCGGCCACTGGCTAGCAGGGACGCAAATGGCGGCGGCAGTAGCCTCCGCCGTTTGCGTCCCTGCAGTCAGCCATGATAGGCTACGTAAATGTTTACGTAGCCTATCACGGCTGATTTAAAACAAAAAACAAAAAAGCGCGCGTACGCAAATGGCGGCGCCCATGGGTGCCGCCATTTGCGTTCCTTATTTTGGCACATCTTAGTCTACATAAATGTTTACGTAGACTAAGACGGCGAAAATAAGGGGAACGCAAATAGCGTAGCGTCTATGCTATTTGCATTCCCCTTATTTTCGCCGTCTTAGTCTACGTAAACATTTACGTAGACTAAGACGTGCCAAAATAAGGAACGCAAATGGCGGCGCCCTTGGGCGCCACCATTTGTGTACGCGCGTTGTTGTTTTTTTAGTCAGCCGTGATAGGCTACGTAAAGATTTATGTAGCCTATCACGGTGTTTTTTTAAAAATCTAGCCATGATAGGCTACGTAAATCTTTATGTAGCCTGTCACGTTTCGTTTTTGTTTTTTTAAACTGGGAAATGGCGGCGGCCGCCGAACCACCGCCACCGAACCGCCACTGAACCGCCACCGGGGCCGCCGCCACCAGGAAGATCTGCCCCAGGTAAGTCTCATCCCGTGGGGGGGGGGAGACCGTTCTGCCACCGATTTCGGGGGGCCGAATGCGCTGGCATTTGGCCTCCCCGAGATCCGTGGCAGAATTCTCTGACATCCCTAAGTATAAGCAGAGTCAGGAACAGCACAGCCTGAAGAAGGAGCAGGAAGAAGCAGCCCAGAGAAGTCTAGGTACAGCTGGGATAAAGGAACTTGTGTTTTAAAACTTTAATTTCCTCTTAATGCCTTTTGTGTCACTCAGCTGTACTTTGTAAATACATTTAGTTGTGATTTGCTTGCTTTAATTTACCGGTCAACTGTTGTGGTTAAACGCTGTGTCTGAAGTGCTAATAACCCCCCATTTACAGTCTAAACCCCACATTATTGGAAAGGGGGAGGTAAAAGAAGGAAATTGGGGCTCTTGAGGAGGCAAGCAATCCTTAAGGAGCTGCTCAGGGGATCCAGGTCAATGATGGAACCCTGACAGAGCTACACCACATCTCTATGCTAACATGGACCCTCCATGTTAAAAGGCAGTGCGGGTGGGTGAACAAGCAATGCTCAAGCTCATCAAGATTCTCTGAACTTCAGCCTGCTGCTCATCTCTCCTTGATTTACACCTTTTTTTTTTGCTCTTCATTTTGCATGCATAGGAAAATTGCACAAAATGAACTGCTATCAAACATGGAAGTTGTGCAATTTTTTTTTCCAAGTTTGCTAACCTTTCCAAATGTGCTCACATTTCTCTCATCGACCAAAGAGTGGGTGATTTAAAAGTTGTGCATTTTGAGAAAGCTGTGCATTTTTCAAGTACATATTTTGCCTTTCAGGGAAAAAACAAACGAACACCCCCCCCCCCCCCGCCCCGGCTCAGCTCACAAATGCAAGCTGAGCCAGGTGGGTAGCAGGAATCTGTTGGGCCCCAAAAGGTATGCATTTTCGAACAACGGGCATCCCTAGTGAACACCAATGCAAATTCAGGAATTTGCAAACATTTTTGAAGGAAATGTTGTCGTTCAGTCGTTCAGTCGTGTCCGACTCTTCATATTTGGGATTGTGAATGGAGCATTTCTGAGTGATTTGCAAACTGAAATGAAATTCTCATACATCTCCAAGAGGCAGCATGCCTCCAAATATCTGATGCTAGGGAGAGCAAACAGGATGATGGTCAGACCCTTCATGAGCTTCCCAGTAGCATCTGGCCAGCCACTTTGGAATTAGCACACTGGATTGATATGATCCAGCAAAGTAAATCTGAGGAGTGGGCATGCTGCCCCAGTGTATGTGAGAGGACAATCAGCACCACTGGAATCACTCACACCTGCAACAGTGTAGGGATATTTTGAGGCCGGGTATGCCTTGCTCTGGCTGATGTAAAGAACTCCATACATTAAAAACCTTGGAGCGCATGATTAATGATGACACTTGATGGACTGTGTCTCTTGTGCTCCAGTAGCTTTTTCATTCCTTAAGCACTTCAGGCATGAATGATCAGTGCTGACATGCAATTGTATTTCTGAGCCAAGAGGGATGGGTGAAGTGCCCCCAAAGGAAAGTTACCAATTAACCCTTCACCTTGATGCAGTTCTGTTGGAAACAAGACTGAAAAGGGAGGGAGGGAGAGAGAGCTACAAGAAGAAGATCTAGGAATAAGCCAGACGTCTTCTATTATTTCCCACAAATATTTTCTTATTGTCAAAGAAGGGGCACTGCATAATTCAGGGCAGTTACCTGGAGGCAGGGGAGCAGATACACCAAATTTGCTCATGTGTTCGGTCCTAGGATTAGTGCACAGAGTTCCCTATTCATATGAAGAACCATCCCATGCATGTTTACTCAGAAGTGAATCCTGCTGTGTTCAATGCAGTTTACTTCAGGTAAGTGTGCATAGGATCACAGCTTTATTTTTATTTTATTTCATTTCATTTTTATATGAAAGCACATATATGTACATCCTTAATACTTAATAATATAATACTTAATAATATAATAAAATTTATATTATTTTATTATATATAAATTTATATTATATTTTATTATATTATTATATTATTTTATATAATATAAATATTATATTTATATTATTTTCCCATATAAAAAAATTATTCAGTCAAAGCTAGGAGAAGTAAGGAGAGAAGCAGCTTAAGTGAGCATAAGTGACCATTCTGAACATGAACCAGCTCACAGATGCTCATTAGAATGAGGACATTATTGATGTAATTACGTATTTATTTTATAGGTGACAAGAAATGCCTTTTAACAGGTAAGAATGATATGCCGTCTGCATCCCTAATTTAGAGTTATTGTGCCTAACAATGTTAGGGATGTACGAATTGTGGACCTTCCGTGCCGCTTGACTTCTGCAGTTTGCGGCCAGTGCTCCGTTCCGTTGTTCGCAAGCCCCCGGAATTCTCCTCTTTTTTTTTTCTGCTCTGAAAATTACAAAGGTAAATCCATACCAAGAGCCGTAATTCTGCATAACTTCCGTAAGAAAGGCTATTTTTCGTAGATATTTACGTATTTTTTCCCCTGCCCTGAGACGTGCAGTAATTACTTTCAGCCAAAACACTTCCTCCTCCTCGGGGCTTCCCAAAACAAGGCTGCCCTAGGTGTGCCTGAGCAATGCACTCTTGGTTTAAAGCAACGCTGTTGAAAGAAAGAAAGAAAGAAAGAAAGAAAGAAAGAAAGAAAGAAAGAACCTTTTAAAATGACCATGCTGGTCTGGAGCCCTGCACAAGTATTTTTCCCCCTGCTAGGCTTTCTATTTCCACATCCAGCCTTGTTGGTGACATGGTGAGGCTAAAATGGAGAGGAGAACCAACTCTGTGCATGTCTACTCAGAAGTAAGTCTTACTTAGTTCAATGCAACTTACTCCTACACATGTCAGCACCCCACTTGCCCCCAGCTCAGCTTTGTATTTCCACATCCAGCTCATTAGCAGACCTCCTGTTAGTTATCTCTAACTAACAGGTGACTTTGGGCTGGACTCTAACCACTAGATCATACTTCTGTTATGAAACTCATGAAGAAAAAGAGACAGTATAATGGAAAGTTCTTTCTGAAGCAGTCACACTTCACTTGTACAAATGCAGCATGAAGGGAAAGATCAGCAACCTTCTCTTTGTTTGAATAAAAAGCACACTCTGCACATGCTCAGGGAATGGACAAAATGAGGAATAAACATACCAGGGAATATGAGGAACTATATTCTTCCATTATGTGTGTGTGTGTGGGGGGAATCTCCCTCAATCCAGCTGTTCCCTGAAAAAAAAAAACCCTTCACCCAAGGGTCTTCTGAGATAACAAAAATAAATCCCAAAGTCCATGGACTCCATGGGGCCTGATGACGTCACTCCATAGTAGTTTCTGCAGGTCAGATTCTTAGAAATCTGAGCTCATTTTAGTTCATCTAGAATTTCTCCAGCACCTAGGGATGGCAGAGAATTCCGCCATTCTTAGAATCCCCCCCCCCAGAGTCCATGGCAGAATGGACCACCCCAGGCCTTCCTGTCCTGCGCTCTCTCCCAGAGCGTGCTCAAGTTCATATTCATTGCATTTGTGATGCTGTCTAGCCATCTCATCCTCTGCCGTCCCCTTCTCCTTTTGCCTTCAGTCTTTCCCAGCATCAGGGTCTTTTCCAGAGAGTTTTCTCTTCGCATTAGGTGGCCAAAATATTTCAGCTTCAGCTTCAGTATCTGTCCTTGGCTGGATACAAGTACATAATAAACTCCAATAACCAAATGAATGAAGTACATAATAAACTCCCACCACCCAGTGAAGTCCAACCCGGCCAGATACTACCCGGCACCACCAGCTCCGGATCCAGCCAGGTCTATCCGCTGCCCCGTGCGGATGCAAAATGGCATCCGTCATAGCGGACACCATTTGCATCCTTCCTTTTTTGCTGTGATAGGCTACGTAAAGATTTACATAGCCTATCACGGCCAAAGGGAGGCATGCAAATGGCGTTTGCTATGCCATTTGCATGCCTTCCTTTTCACCATGATAGGCTATGTAAATCTTTATGTAGCCTATCATGGCTAAGGAAGGCACGCAAATGGTGTCCACTATGCCAGAAGCCATTTGCGTGACAGCGGCTGGAAGGCAGCCTGCGGACGGGCCTGGCCAGAGGATCCATGGACTCGCAGCAAAGTGGAGCCAGCCGGGAAGGATTCTGGGGGGAGAGACAGATCACCTCCCCCCCAGCAGATTCCCCAGACCGGATGGGTGAGTGGGGTTTGTACACCCCAGCACCACCTCTAACACACACACACACACACACACACACACACACACACACCTTTCTCTGCATATGAATTGGGTGGAGAAATCTGAGAGGCCATTTGTGCACAACTTTACTTTAAAGCTGGGACCAAGATACCTAAAGAACCACCTTCTGTTAGGGGCTCTGCTTGTGTGCCCACCAGTTAAAGCAATGGGCAGGGCTTTCTCAGTGGTGGCCCTTCCATCATGGATTTACCATTGTGCTTCTTTGTGACTTGCACCATCCATGCAGGCCTTTAAGAAAACTTTAAAACTTATTTGTTCTACTGACCTTTTTTTGAGTAGGCACTGAGTACATGTATTCCCCTCTCAGCAACCTCAGACGTGGATTAACTTTCTCCATTTGGTTATTGGAGTTTATTATGTACTTGTATCTGGCCAAGGACAGATACTGAAGCTGAAGCTGAAATATTTTGGCCACCTAATGCGAAGAGAAAACTCTCTGGAAAAGACCCTGATGCTGGGAAAGACTGAAGGCAAAAGGAGAAGGGGACGGCAGAGGATGAGATGGCTAGATAGCATCACCAATGCAATGAATATGGACTTGATAGGGATGGCGGAGAATTTCTCCCCGAAACTTCGGGGGGCCGAGCGCCAACGTGTTCGGCCCCCCGAACAAGTTTCGGGGAGAAATCCTCCGCCCCCCCGCCCCCCGCCTCCCCCCCGGGACGGGACTTACCTTCCCTGAATGTCCCTCCCGGCGGCGGGTCCGGCTGGCGGTTCGTCCGGTGTTCGAGCGGGGCGGGAGCGGCAGCCGGTCTTTTGACCGGCTGCCGCCCCCGCCATTGCAATGAAAGAAAAAAAAAAAACACGTCCCCTGATAGGCTACGTGACGATTCACGTAGCCTATCACGGCAAGGTTTGCAAAGTCAACCGTGATAGGCTACGTGAATCGTCACGTAGCCTATCACGGGTGACTTTAAAAAAAAAAAGCGCGTACGCGAATGGCGGCCCCCATAGGGAGCCGCCATTCGCGTTCCTTATTTAGTTGCTGTAGTCCACGTCAATGTTTACGTAGACTACGGCGAAAATAAGGGCAACGCAAATAGCGTTGCCCTTATTTTCGCCGTAGTCTACGTAAACATTGACGTAGACTACAGCAACTAAATAAGGAACGCGAATGGCGGCTCCCTATGGGGGCCGCCATTCGCGTACGCGCTTTTTTTTTTTTTTTAAAGTCACCCGTGATAGGCTACGTGATGATTCACGTAGCCTATCACGGCTGACTTTCCAGATCTAGCCGTGATAGGCTACGCGAATCATCACGTAGCCTATCAGGGGACGTGTTTTTTTTTTTTTTTTTACTTTCGAGTTCGCGGCCGGGCGAGGCGGGAAGCCTCCTCCCCGGCCTGAATTTCGGCCGGGCAAGGCGGGAAGCCTCCCCCCCCGGCCTGAATTTCGGCCGGGCGAGGCGGGAAGCCTCCCCCCCCCGGCCAGAACTTCGCGGGGGGAGCAGCGAAGCGCTCCCCCCCACCGCGAAAAAGCTTCGGCGAAAGGTAAGGGACTTTCGTCCACCCCTAGGACTTGAGCACGCTGCGGGAGAGAGCGCAGGACAGGAAGGCCTGGCATGCTATGGTGCATGGGGTCACGAAGAGTCGGACATGACTGAGTGACTGAATAACAAATCCAGCCCCATTCTTGTTTTTAAGCTACCTTGTGAAGGTGTGTATCTCTGAAAAGTGGGATATAAACTAGGGGTGCACGAATGTCACTTACCTGGTCTCGCAGCTTGCTTTGCAGTGGGGGGGAGGCGCTTCGCTGCTCCCCCCGAAGTTCAGGCCGGGGGGGGAGGCTTCCCTCCTCACCCGGCCGAAATTCAGGCCGGGGGGGAGGCTTCCCGCCTCGCCTGGCCGAAATTCAGGCCGGGGAGAAGCGCCCCGTCTCCCCGGCCATGAACTTCAAAAGAAAAACAAACAAACAACGCCCCTGTGATAGGCTACGTAATGATTTACGTAGCCTATCATGGCTAGATCTGCAAAGTCAGCCGTGATAGGCTACGTTAATCGTCACGTAGCCTATCACGGGTGACTTTGGGGAAAAAAAAGTGCGTACGCAAATGGTGGCCCCCATAGGGAGCCGCCATTCGTGTTCCTTATTTGGTCCCTGTAGTCTACCTAAAGATTTACATAGACTACAGTGAAAATTAGGGCAACGCTATTTGTGTTGTCCTTATTTTCGCCGTAGTCTACGTAAATCTATACATAGACTACAGGGACCAAATAAGGAACGCGAATGGTGGCTCCCTATGGGGGCCGCCATTAGCCGTACGCGCTTTTTTTTTTTTTTAAAGTCACCCGTGAAAGGCTACGTGACGATTAACATAGCCTATCATGGCTGACTTTGCAAATCTAGCCATGATAGGCTACGTTAATCATTACGTAGCCTATCACAGGGGCGTTTTTTTTTTTTTAACTTTTCTTGTAATGGCGGCGGCGGCAGCCGGTCAAAAGACCGGCTGCCGCCCCCGCCCCTGACGAAGACCTGCCGAACCGCCGCCGGGACCCGCCGCCGGGAGGGACATTCGTGAAAGGTAAGTCCCATCCCGGGGGGGTGCGGGGGGCGGGGGGGGTGGAGAAGTTCTCCCCGAACAACCTTCGGAGGACCGAATGCATTGGCGCTTGGCCCCCCGAAGTTTCGGGGAGAAATTCTCCCCCATCCCTAATATAAACACATTGAATAGATCAACTGAATACATTTGCAAATGATGCTTTGACCCTGTTCAGTTCCTTATTTTTTCTTATCTAGCTCATCATTCTAACTCCCCTTCATTCTGAGCTAGGGCTGGCCTAAAATGGCCCTGCTTGGCACCTGGTGGGAAGTGCTGTGGGGCCATCCATCCCCTTACTGAACTGCAATCCTGCACAGAATCATGGCTCAGTTACTTCCACACATTTAAAGTTGAGTCTATGGCCACCTTAAAGGGGCAATGACTTGAGATTACAGCATAAAGGGCCTTTAAATATGCAGAAGTAACCTGAGCCAGGATTTCGATAAGGGGTCAGATGGCCCTGCAGCACTTTTTACGTGATGATCACTGAGCTGTCCTGCAGCTTTCTCCTCACAGCTCACATGGGCGGGCAGCAAAGACGGTTTGTTGACTGCCTGAAGGGAGCAGACGGAGGTGTGTCTGTCCATCCCTATGCTTCACCTTGAAGTTCGGACCGCCTCACTCCCATTTTCTACTGCAGTCTGTTTTCCTTGTCATTTGTTAAGTGGAAAAATTCACATTTTGGTGTGCATGTTTTGAAAGTGAACACGCACACACATCTTGCAAATGAGATTGCACAAACTCGGGACTGCGTGAGCTTTCCCCCCCCAATGGCGCTCTCTTTCACATTCACATCCAGGGTTGCAGACATGGCAAATCTGAGTTAAAAATACAACAAAATGAAATGGTTGCACATCCCTCGTCATATAATGAAGTAAGGCTGCTGGTGGTGGGGAAACCACTTCTCCACAGTGGGTAAAGCCAATAAGGGCTAGACTAGAGTTTCAACAGAATATCAGGGGGAAAAAATAATAATAATCAAGAAGTAGGTTCTGGTTGGGAAGAATGCCTAAGTTTCAGTTGTGAACTTCAAAGCTTCCAAGATCATGCCTTAATTAGAAAAAAAAAACCTTGCGGAGAAGCCCCGATCCTGCGAGCATACCGCCTGAATTTTTTTAAAAAAACATCCGGAGCGGGGGATAGGAGGGGGTAAAACTTAGTCTCATTTGAAGGGATACAACAACCCCCTTCTCAGTGCAGGAAGCCTGATTCCCAGGCGGTGACCCATCCAAGTACTGGCCGGGACTGACCCTGCTTAGCTCCCAAGATCAGACAAGCGTGCGCACATCCAGCCCTTTGCTTGTTGCTGAGGAAACAGGTTGCTGAGGAAGCTATGCAATTGGTAGCCGGAAGAAGACATGGGGCCGTCAAGAGCTGTGATTGGACAGGAGGGAAATAAGAGAGCTTCGGCTATTGGGCGGTATAGAAATAAATAAATAAATAAATAAATAATACAAACACCGCCGCATATGGACAGGTGGGGGAGGGGACTACAACTGGATATGGTAGCGAAGGCGGAAAATCAGAGCACGTTAAGGGGAAATACCGGGATATTAGTATATTGAAAGCGGGAGCACGGAAGTGGGAAATTCCTGTTCCAGTTCGAGGCGGCTACTGCTGCATAGCGTGAAAGGTGGGCAGTAAAACCTCATTGGAAGCGAAAAAAGGCGGTAAGTGTAGATCCAGCCTTGAATGCCAAACTTGTATAAGAGAGATAAAGGATCAAGAAGACATACTGAGGAACCAAACCAAACAGGCATTCTGTTTTTTTTTGGTAGGCGTACAGTAAAGACATGAAAAATGACTACATAGCCAGCTTTGGCAGCAATACTAACTTTTTGTAAAGTTGGCCATGTATTCCACTTTTCTCGAAACTCCCAACATTGGTTCAAACTCCAATTCCAATTGCATTTTGAGTCACCCCTATTCCTGTATGTTCTTGCAGAAAAGAAGAGAGATGTGTGAGTGGAGAAGGATGCTTGAAAGGGCTAAGAGTTCTGGCCCCGTGGTTTATCTACTCTTATTCTGGTGTCCTAGCCATCTACCTAGTACCCTGAATTCCTTCTTGGGGTAGCAGAAGTCACACCTACCAAATGGACCTCATTGTTGGGTGAAAGAGTGTTAATTTGAGGTCATTCACAATCAACAATCAGGGACTAAATCCATTACCTAATGGTGATTCAGCATAGGGGAACCCTGGGGATGGTCAACACAGAAGCATAAGTAGTCCAAGTATTTGGAGTTGCTGGGGATACAACGAGCAGGGATGGGCAACTCTGGGGGGAGGAGGGGGCTTTCAACCTCAGAGACCTCTCTGAGGGCCAGATGCCACATTTCAGCAGCAAAACACTCTGGAGGGCAGGGAAAGGACAAGTTTATCATGTTTTCAAGAATGGGGGTCTACTTGTGGCCCCAGGCCACACGTTGCTCATCCCTGACATACGGAATCAGGAATATCATATTTTGTGATAATGGGTTCTACAATCAAATTGTTTTTATGTGTGTATGCCTCAGTTTATTTTCAGTTTTCTGGGGGACACATTGGATGCTGATCTTCACTTTGCTCTCTTTCTAGTTTTATCATATATCCTCTCACTTCCAGCTTTCCTCTTTAAGTAAACAATCTTGTCAATCTTTCTTCAGTGTGAGTGCTTCTGCTTAATCTCTTTTTTTGTTGTTGTACTCTCTTGTTTCAATTACCCTCCAGCCCTGCAATTTCATTTTGAAAATGCAGTGACCTATGCTGCACAGAATGCACCAGTTAAGACACTGAGAGAATAAGGCACATTCCCAATGAGAGGAGCCAGGAATAACAGATAACAGTGGTGGTGTTTTGGAACATGAATTACCAGGTGCACCATTATTTCCCCCCACAATTGTATCACAAGTCATTCATATTGATGGCTTCCAAAACCCAACCTGGACAGCTTTATGGTAACATGCATTCCAGCTTTGTTTCCTATTTAGCAGAGACAGGTAAACATATTTCCTGGTACCTATTCCTGGTAAATCATTGTCTCTGATTCAGTTCAGAAGGAGATTTTGGGAGATGCATACATTTTAAAATGTGTTCATATTGGCACAAATGCATCAGCATGGACAAGCCACACTGCTTTTCTATCTCCCTCTAAACTGCCAATCCAGATACTAAGTCCCGCTGAATGTGCTTGAGTTGTAGCTATCCTATAGTCCATGCAGCCAGATCTATTGTGAGACTAAGGATTCCTGGGGTTGGATAATCATCTGAAGTCCATTTTTGCCCCGTGTCCTCCAGGGTCCCCAAACACTACCCTATGCTGTTTCCATGTGGATTTTTTTTTTTTTTTTTAAAGAAAAGGTGTATGAAAATCTGAATTTTTAAAGCAATTGAAGTATATATTATGCACTTAAGAGGTGGTGGTCCAAGGATTGCCCTTTAATGTTTTGTTCTTTCTTATACAGCTTAAAGCTGGTTGGACCAGCTGGAAAGCTTGGTGCCTGTGCATGTGTTGAAAAATGTTTCAGGTAGTGGCCACATGACATAATATACCATCACTTCTTGAGTAATTGTAACCCCTCAAGAAGAAGAGGAGGAGGAGGAGGAAGAAGAAGAGGAGGAGGATGACGAAGAAGAGGAGGACGAGGAGGAGGAGGCTGGCCCCATCTACCAAATGGGATATTCACTAGGAATGGCTTGAGCAGCCACTTCTGCTGCGCGCCTGCGTGCGGCTGCACGAACCCCTGGAGGGCTTGGAGAGCTGTCTGGGAGCACACCACAGCTGCCCACTCCTCCATGCAAGCTGCCATCTTTTACACAAGATGGAACACAGGAACATAGGAAGCTGCCTCATACTGAATCAGACCTTTGGTCCATCTATCCCAGTATTGTCGACACTGACTGGCAGCAGCTCTCGAGGGTTTCAGGTAGGGATGGCGGAGAATTTCTCCACAAATCTCTGGGAGGCCAAATGCCAACGCATTCAGCCCCCCAAAGTTGTTGGTGAAATTCTCCGCCCCCCCACCCCCCCCCGGGATGGGACTTACCTCCTTCGAATGTCCCTCCCGGCGGCGGGTCCCGGCGGCATTTCGGCGGGGGCGGCGGCCAGTCTTCCGACCGGCTGCCACCGCCGCCATTACAAAGTTAATGTAAAAAACAAAACAAAAACATGATAGGCTACGTAACGATTTACGTAGCCTATCATGGCTGACTTTGGAAATCTAGCTGTGATAGGCTACGTAAATTGTTATGTAGCCTATCACATGTGTGTGTTGTTGTTTTTTTTACATTTACTTTTTTATTTCGCGGCCGGGGAGATGGGGCGCTCCTCCCCAGCCTGAGTTTCGGCGGCGAGGGATGGGGCGCCTCCCCCCCTGGCCTGAACTTCGGGGGGAGAACCGAAACACCTCCCCCCCACCGCGAAGCAAGCTGCGGGACCAGGTAAGGGACTTTCGTCCATCCTTAGTTTCAGGCAGGATTCTTTCCACACCCTACCTGGAGAACCCAGGGCTCGAACCTGGGACCTTCGGCATGCAAAGCATAAGCTCTATCCCATTGAGCCATGGCCCCTGGACATTGAGCTATATTTCCGTATATTTACTGTTGCGCATAACAGTGGCTGTAAAGGGTCATTTTTACAACAAATAGAGCCCCATCTCGCATAAAAGATGGCGGTGTGAGGACAGGCGGCTGTCAGGCATGAGCAGATGGGTCCAGTAAGTTCCAGCCATGCATGTGGCTTGGCAGGCAGGGGTGGCAGCTCACCAGGTTGGATTCGGGGGTGGGGAGGCAAGTGGCAGGGGGGAGTCTAATATTCACCTGTATGCACATCCTAACAGGGTCTACTTCCACCTGGCAGTCCCATCCATCTAACTTCAAGGGATCTGGAATGGATCCCAGAGAGGACTAATGATAGGGCATCATTTTAATATTTTGGATTGCCAAAAATGTCTGAAGATGGCCCTCAATATTGTTCTCCTGATGACCCTGACTGTCCCAGTGCTTCCTAGCTGGCACAACCTCCTCATGCTGTTTTACATTCTTAAAACCACCCAGCTGCTTTGCTGTCTAATTCGCATGCTTCTGTATTCATTTCCAAATTAGTCGCATGGCTCCTCAGTGTTTTGGAGCCTGTCCAGTTTGTTCCTCCTCCTCCTTATCTCTGCCTGTCTACCTATGTCAATGCCCAGCAATATTGCCGGGTAACTGCTCTGTGTGTAACATCATTTGCACTCCATTTGTTCCAGAAGAAGATTGCTTCCACTGGTGCTTGGAAATGGTTTCAATTGCCCAGTGTAATTAAATATGAAATGTACAATGAAAATCGTTGTGTGTGTGTGTGTGTGTTTTCCAAGGGTCATCCTTTGAAATTTTGCCTGCATATGGTCTAGTAAATCATGCAAGGAACATTTCTTCTACTAAGACCACCCCTCCCATCACACGTCTGCTAAATAAAACACAGCCTGCCTAGATATTATTAATGAGAAATGCTGTGGAAAATATGTTGCAAACATGCATATTTATTGGGCAAAACCAATAGTCCGTCTAACAATATTGCTTATTACAGCTGTAATGAGTTAAAAAGGGTCCTTCAGTACTTGGTACAATAATGGAAATTGGCATTGCTTATATTTCATCACATACCTCAAAATAAAGTGTTTCTAGAATGGGATGTACTTTGTAGCACTGTTAGTTTCACTCTTTCCAGCATCCGTTCTTTCCTTTTCTTTTTAATGTCAAGTTCTTTCTCTCCCAAATATAAGCTTTGCATTAGTTTTTTGTTTGTTTGTTCTTTGTTTGTTTTGGTAAAGTCTTGGTTTACATTGTTGAACACATGGGGTTCAACCCCAGACTTTTAACTAGGGCTGTGCATGCCCCCTCCGCTTCACTTCAGATGCCAATTCAGACCTTCTGAATCAGTCCACTTCACTTTGGACTGATTCGGACCCAATCCACTTCACTTCTGATTCGAAGCGAGGTTTGGATATCCCAAGTATTAGGAAGTGATGTTTTCCCATTGACTTGCATTGAAAAACAGCGTTCTGATCAGCACCAGTCAGCAAGCCACCATTTAATTTCCCACAATGTCCTAGAGCAGTGCTATGTCAGGGGTATTGTGGGAAACTGAAATGGTGGCTCCCAGGCTGAGTCTAGGGATGGACGGAACACTTACCTTCTGTTCTGTTCTGTTTCCGTTGGGGGGGGAGGCGATCCGGTCCTCCCCCCTGGAATCCTGCCTGGCCGGCTCCGCTCCGCGGCCAAGCCGCCGAGCCACCAGCCGGCTCCGGCCACCCGCAGCTGGACATCCAGCTGCTGGGCAGCCCTGCAGGGATGCAAATGGCAGCTGTTGTAGCCACCACCATTTGCGACCCTGTATTTAGCCATGATAGGCTATGTAAATATTTATGTAGCCTATCTCGGCAGGGGGGGAAAAAAAACAGCGTATGCAAATGGCGGTAGCCACCGCCATTTGTGTACACTGGGTTTTTTCCCCCCGCTGTGATAGGCTACGTAAATACTTACGTAGCCTATCACGGCCTCCGCAGGGATGCAAATGGCATCCCTGCATTAGCCATGATAGGCTACATAAGTATTTACATAGCCTATCACAGCTATGAAGAGGAAGCGAATGGCGGCCGCAGGATGGCCGCCATTCGCAAAGCAGCGCGGATGGGAGCAAGCAAGTGCTCCATTTTGCGCAGCTTTTGTGGGTTGGGGGCAGCGGAGACTTCGCCCTGCACGCCTTTCGTGGGTTGGGGGGGCAGGGGCTTTGTTCTGCGATGGATTTCGGGGGGCCAAATGCACTGGCATTTGGCCTCACCGAGATCCGTTGCAGAATTCTCTGACATCCCTAGCTGAGTCTGCCTGGTGTGGATAAGAGCACTGGGAAAACCATCTAAAAGGGGCACATGGCAGACATCAATACTAGGCCCTGCTGAGAAGTTGGCCAGCAAGATGCCATAAGATGTCATAGGCTGATTAGGGATTTTAAAAGGATGGCAATTTACCAGGGACAGACAGAGAAAAAACAGAACTGTCAGTGGTATACAGTGGATGTCGGGGTGTGTGAAATAGCAGACACCCTAAACCCCAGGAGAAGTTCAAACTGCTGCTATGTGAGTTTCAACTTTTTTTTTCTTTGCCAATTCATTGACAAAAAAGAGTACTATATAATAATATTCCAAACCCTGCATAAAATTGGAGATAACATTCAAGGAACGCTAATGCAAATTTGCCTGCTTTGCATAATTCCAATCACAGATTTTTGTCTGTGATCCCAAATTTGGGATATTTTGCTACAGAACGTTGACTTCATGGTTATATTTAGGATACAGTCAAGCAACGGGGGAACGGTAGATGGAAGTATTAGTCATATTTTTGGCAATGCAAAGAAATCAAATCTTAATTACTTATGGGGGGAAAATAGACTGCTGCTGAAAATCAACGTATTTGTTTTGCAAGAAGCACCTTGAGACATTTTTGTCATTCTATTCGCATCTAGGCTTGCCAGGTCTCTGTTGGTATGGATGTTATTTTATATTGCCTCACTTTTTCTTGTTGAAATGAAAAATTCTGGTACAAGAACAAGGGTGAACCCTCTGGGTCTGGGGGTATAGCCTGGAACAGATCTAGGGGTAGAACAGTGGTGGTGGGAAGGTTCCAGTGATATGGGGGAGGCCTAGAGATGCAGCCCAGGAATTTTGGGCAGACGGGGGGGGGGGTAGATCCCAGCATTTAAAGGCAGGCCTAGTGGTGGATCCTTGTGCTAACCTGTTTATTCACCTAAGGCATCCTATCCAATAGCTGCAAAATGAGGCAGCTGTGCTGCTGAACAGTGCACAGTACTGGGATAATATTATTAGTGCTGTGCTGGAAACACAGGGTAATGAAGCTGATTGGTGGGAGATTCAGGACAGATAAAAGGAGGTTTATCACCCAGCACACAGTTAAACTATGGAATTTCCTACCACAGGGTGTAGCAAAGGCCACCAATTTGGATGGCTTTAAAAAGGGGTTAGATGAATTCCTGGAGGAAAAGGCTATCAGTGGCTACTAGTCTTGATGGCTATGTGCTACTTCCAGTACCAGAGGCAGTGAGCTGATGTACACCAGTTGCTGGGGAACATGGGTGGGAGGGTGCTGTTGCGCTCATGCCCTGCTTGTGGGTTCCCAGTCAACAGCTGGTTGGCCACTGTGTGAACAGAATGCTGGACTAGATGGACCCTTGGTCTGATCCAGCAGAGCTGTTCTTCTGTTCTTGTGACTAAATATATCCAGTTCTTTCAACCCTTTCACACACGACTTGTTTTGCATACCCCTGGTTTGGTGCCCCCATAATAAAAGTTCAGAGAAATTAGGAGGTGGCTAAGGATGTACGTTTTTTTAATGTACTATCATCTCTATGGCAGTCGATAGTGTCCCCGGCTTCCCACACTTCGATTCAAGTCCAGAGGAAGACATAATGACATAATGAGGGGAAGGAGCTTGTGGGAAAAAAGACCAGCTGCACCAGGTGGACACTGAGCCTGTTTCTGCCCCTGGCCCCAAAACAGGTACTTAAGGCGTGGCTGCCAGAGTCAGCACCTCGGCATCGCGCCAAGTGCAATGCTAAGCCAAGTGTTGATGCTACGTGCGACGCTAAGTGCTAAGCGTCACACTTGCATGGAGGAGCATATGAAGACCCACTCATCACATCTCCAGAGATACCAGCAGAGGGCAGCAGCTTTAAAGACAAGGAAGAAAGGGGCAAACACAGATCTTATCTGTTCCTTCTTAGCTGCTGCTCGCTTTTATATTCTTTTATACTTTTTATATTTTACATCTTAACATTTTAATATGAGCCTGGGAAGTCCATCGAGCAACTCAGGGGTCGGGAAGGTGCCACCATAACCGTGGTTACAGGTAGGGGAAGGTATAGCATTGGGGGATTAACAGGCCAGCTGAGGAGAAGAGGGGCTAGACACCTTATGGCTACCCCCTCCTCTGGTTCTTCCCCCAACCGGATGGTTCCTGGTTAGGGATGTACGAAAGTCACTTACCGCTTCGCGGATCTGCTTTGCCGTGGGGGGGAGGTGCTCCGTCCCTCCCTCCGGAATCCTCGATGGGGGGGGAGGCGCTCCATCCCTCCCCCCGGAGTCCTGCCCAGCTGGCTCCACTCCGTGGGGATTCCGTGGAACTGCCGGCCGGCTCCGCCCGCAGCCGGAAATCCGGCCACAGGGCAGCAGGGACGCAAATGGCGGCAGCCGTAGCTGCCGCCGTTTGCATCCGTGTACTTAACCATGATAGGCTACATAAATATTTACATAGCCTATCACAGCAAAGTAAAAAGAACACATACGCAAGTGGTGGCGGCTACAGCGGCCGCCATTTGCGTTCCCTATTTTTCGCCGTTCTAGCCTAAGTAAATATTTACATAGGCTAGAATGGCAAAAAACAGCAAACGCAAATGGCAGCCACCATAGCCACCACCATTTGCGTACGCTGCACCCGGCCACGGCCGGCCAGGAGACCAGCCGCCACCACCACACTCGCCACCGCCACCACTTCGCCGCACCTGCCGCTGCTGCACCCACCGCGGCTGCCACCCCGCCGCACCCACCACACCCACCGCCGCACCTGCAACTGCCGCACCCACCGCCACCACCTCGCCACCACTGCCCCTGCCGCCACTGCCGACCCGCCACGTTCCCTTTTTGCGTTCCCTTTTTTGTGTTCCCCCTTTTTTTTTTTGCCGTAATAGGCTACGTAAATATTTACGTAACCTATCATGGCAAAAAAAAAAAAAAAGGGTACGCAAATGGTGGCTGCCGTAGCCGCCAGCATTTGCGTTCGCTGTTGTTGTTGTTTTTTCCGTGATAGGCTATGTAAATACTTACATAGCCTATCACGGCAAAATACAGGGACTCAAATGGCAGCGGCTATGGCAGCCACCATTTGCGTCCCTGCAGGCTGCCCACCGGTTCGATGTCTGGCTGCGGGCGGCCCCGGCTGGTGGCTCCACGGAATGTCCGTGGAGCGGAGCCAGCTGGAGAGAAGTTTGGGGGGAGGGACGGAGCGCCACCCCCCCCCCCACTGCGAATGTCACCCTTAGAAAAGGTAAGTGACTTTCGTACATCCCTAGGTGGGGGACCTATTAAAATGGTCTGCCCTCAGAGGCTAATGGATTCTGATGGATTCCACAGGGCTCGGGGATTTTTGTGCTGGTATGGCTGGTGCTCCTGTCGAAGCCCAGGTCGCTCTGTGGAATGCAGAGATTAGGGATGTATGAAAGTCACTCACCTTTTTGCAGATGTGATTTGCGGTGGGGGGAGGCTGCGCCATAGGGGCCGCCATTTGTGTCCTGTGAGGCTGCCGTGATAGGCTACATAAGTATTTACGTAGCCTATCACGGCAAAGAGCAGGGACGCAAATGGCAGCCGCTACGCCATTTGCGCCGCTGCTCTATCCATGATAGCCTAAGTAAGTATTTACTTAGCCCATCACGGTAAAGGCAGCTACGCAAATGGTGGCCACTATGCCATTTGCGTAGCTGCCTTTACTGGGATAGGCTACGTAAATACTTATGCAGCCTATCACGGAAAGAGCAGCGGCGCAAACAGCATAGCAGCCTCCATTTGCTTCGCTGCTCTTTGTCGTGATAGGCTACATAAATACTTATGTAGCCTATCACGGCAGCCTCGCAAGACGCAAATGGCAGCCACGGCAGCCAGTCAAAAGTAGGGATGTACGAAAGGCACTTACCTTTCACGGATTATGTTTATGGTTGGCGGGGAGGCGTTCCATCCCTCCACCCAGAATCCTTGCCGGAGGGGAGGTGCTCCGTTCCTCCCTCCCCCGGAATCCTGGCTGGCTGGCTGTGCTCCGCAGCAATTCTGCGGAGCCGCCGGCCGGCTCCGCCAGCAGCCGGACATCCGGCCACTGGCAATCAGGGATACAAATGGCGGCAGCAGTCAGCCATTTGTGTCTCTGCAGTCAGCCGTGATAGGCTACGTAAATGTTTACGCAGCCTATCACGGCTAACTTAAAACAACAACAACAATACATCTACGCTATTTGCGTTCCCCTTATTTTCACCGTCTTAGTCTACGTAAATGTTTACATAGACTAAGACATGCCAAAATAAGGAAAGCACATGGCGGCGGCCATGGCCGCCGCCATTTGCGTATGCACATTTTTTGTTTTTTTTTTAAGTCAGCCGTAATAGGCTACGTAAACATTTACGTAGGCTATCACGGTTTTTAAAAAAAACCTAGCCGTGATAGGCTACGTAAATCTTTACGTAGCCTATCACGTTTTTTTGTTTTGTTTTTTTAAACTGGACATGGCGGCGGCGGCAGCCGGTCGGAAGACTGGCCACCGCAGCCACCGCCGCCGAATTCCACCAGAGCCACCACCGGAGCCGCCGCCGCCAGGAAGATCCGCCCAAGGTAAGTCTCGTCCTGGGGGGGGGCGGGGGAGCCGCAGGCCGTTCCGCCACTGATTTTGGGGGGCCGAATGCGCTGGCATTCGGCCTCCCTGAGATCCGTGGCGGAATTTTCGTACATCCCTAGTCAAAAGACCAGGCGCCGCTGCTGCCGCCGCCGCTGCAGCCGCAGCCAGGGTCCCAGGTAAGTTTCGTTCCGGGGCTGTTCCGTGAGGTGGCAGGGGGTGGGAGGCCATTCCGCCATGGGTTTCGGCGGGCTGAATGCCAGTGCATTCTGCCTCACTGAAATCCGTGTTGGAATTTTCCGCCATCCCTAGCAGAGATCACTCGGGTGGTTGACATGATTGCGCCCAAGTGCCTTCTCCCTCTGAGCAGAGCCCAGCGAGCTCCTTGATATACACCTGAGCTGAGAGCAATGAAGCAAGAAGGGAGATGGCTTGAACGCAGGTGGGGGAAAACTTGTGCCGAGTCTGGCCAAGCACAGATTAGAGCTCATTATCGAGCCTACTCTGTGGCAGTGAGGGTGGCAAAAAGACAGTTGTTTTCCACCAGCACTGCATCTTCTCAGTGTTGCCCAGTGGAGCTTTTTGGAGTGGTTTGTTGCCTGTTACTTTCTGGGCCAGGGAGAGAGACTGTGGAACCCTGACAAGTTTGCGCGGCACTTTGAAGATAAAGTCACTCAGATTCGTCATGAATTGGACACCACGATTAATGCAGTTCCATTGGTAGAGGCGTTCAAAGCACTGTCTAGTCCAGTTTTATTGGATGAGTTTCGGTTCTTGAGGCCTGAGGATGCAGACAAAGTTCTTGGCCAAGTCTGATGGACCACTTGTGCGCTTGACCCTTGCCCTTTGTGGCTTATTAAATCACACAAGGAGGGGATGTCCGGCTGGGTCCAGGAGGTTGTAAATTCCTCCTTGACAGAGGGAGTGGTGCTGACCTCTTTAAAAGAGCCAGTAATCAGACCACTCCTGAAAAAGCCTAAACTAGACCCAGAGGTTGTTAATAATTATAGGCCAGTGCCCAACGTCTCCTTCCTCAGCAAGGTGCTTGAGTGGGTGGTTGCAGGCCAGCTCCAGGCACTCTTGAATGAAATGGATTATCTAGATCCATTTCAATTGGGCTTCAGGCCTGGTTTTGGAACAGAAACTGCCTTGGTCACCCTGTGGGATGACCTCTTTCAGGAGAGGGACAGGAGGAGTGTGACCCTGTTGATTCTCCTGCACCTCCCAGTAGCTTTCGATACCATCGATCATGGTATCCTTCTGGATAGGATGTCTGGGTTGGGAGTTGGAGACACTGCACTACAGTGGTTCTGCTCCTACTTGGATGGCTGATTCCAGAAGGTGGTGCTGGGGGATTATTGCTCTGTGTCATGGCAATTATGCCATGGGGTTCCATGGAGCTAGGGATGATGGAGAATTCCCACACGGATTTCAGTGAGGCCGAATGCACTGGCATTCGGCCCCCTGAAACCCGTGGTGGAATGGCCTCCCCCCCCTGCCCCCCCCCATGGATCCCCCCTGGGACAAAGCTTACCTGGGGCGGATGTTCCAGAGGTGGTGGCTTCGGTGGCGGCGGCAGCAGCTGGTCTCTCGGCTGGCTGCTGCGGACTCAAATGACGGCTGCCATAGCAGCCGCCATTTGCATCCGGCCAGGCTGCCGTGATAGGTTACGTAAGTATTTACATAGCCTATCATGGCAAAGGCAGCCACGCAAATGGCAGCCACCACGCCATTTCCATAGCTGCCTTTGCCGTGATAGGCTACGTCAATACTTACGTAGCCTATCACAGCAAGCTAAAAAAAAAAAAACAGCATACACAAATGGCAGCAGCTACGGCGGCTGCCATTTGTTTTCCCTTTTTTTTTTTTGCTGTTTTAGCCTACATAAATATTTACGTAAGTTATTATGGCAAAAAAAAAAGGGGGGACGCAAATAGTGTAGTTGGAGCTATTTGCGGTTCCCTTCTTTTTCGCCATAATTGCCTAGGTAAATATTTACGTAGGATAAAATGGTGAAAAATAGGGAAAAATAGGGCCGCCATAGCCGCCACCATTTGTGTACACCGTTTTTTTTGGGGGGGGCATGCCATGATAGGCTACGTAAATACTTATATAGCCTATCACGGCAGCCTGGAAGGATGCAAATGGTGGCCGCTATGGTGGCCGCCATTTGTGTCCGCAGCGGCCCATCCATGGCCAGAAGTCCGGCTGCGGCCGGCCCTGGACAGCTGCTCCGCGGAGCCGCTGTGGAGCAGAGCTGGCCGGGCAGGATTCTGGGGGGGAGGACCAGATCGCCTCCCCCCATTGAGGATTGCAGGGGGAGGGATGGAGCGCCTTCCTACCCCCCAGCGGATGTCCCGACCGGAACCAGGTAAGTGATTCGTACATCCCTAGATGACACCCAGCTCTACCTCTCTTTCTCATCAAACCCAGGTGAGGCAGTGGCTGTTCTGAATCCATGCATGGGCATGGTAATGGACTGGATGAAGGCCAATAAACTGAAACTCAATGCAGACAAGACGGAGGTACTGTTAGTGGGTGGTTCGTCTGCCTGGCTAGGTGATATTCAACCTGTTCTGGAGGGGGTTGCACTCTGTCTAAAGAATCATGTTCGTAGTTTGGGGGTGCTCTTGGACCCAGAACTGTCCCATGAGGCACAGGTGAACTCAGTGGCATGGAGCACGTTTTATCATCTTAGGCTGGTATATCAACTACACCCTCATCTGGACAGAGATAGCCTAGCTACGGTTATCCATGCTCTGATAAGTTCTCGTCTGGATTACTGCAATGCATTATATGTGGGGCTGCCTTTGAAAACAGTCCGGAAACTTCAGCTGGTCCAAAATAGGGCTGCAAGATTGTTAACAGGGACTGGCCTGTGAGATCACATTATGCCAGTAGTTTTCCAGCTACACTGGCTGCCAGTCCATTTCTGGGCCTGATTCAAAGTGCTGGTATTAACATTCAAAGCCCTACATGGCTTGGGGGCAGGTTATCCAAAGGATTGCCTCCTCTCATATGTACCCACCCGGTCCTTAAGATCATCCTCAGCACCCTTCTCTGTGAGCCCCTGCCAAAGGAAGTGAGGCAGGTAGCTACTAGGAGGAGGGCCTTTTCTGCTGTGGCACCCTGGCTGTGGAATTCGCTCCCTAGTGAGGTTCGCCTGGCACCTACATTGTATTCCTTCCAGTGCCAGGTGAAGGCCTTTTTATTTCCTCAGGGATTTTAGATTTTCAGCTTCATAGACGTTTAGCTTGGTTGTTTTAAATTTGTATTTTAAATAGGGATGTCAGAGAATTCTGCAACGGCTCTCGGTGAGGTCGAATGCCAGTGCATTCAGCCCCCTGAAATCCACCGCGGAATGAAGCCCCTGCCCCCCACCCCACGAAAGCCACACGGGATGAAGTCCCCGCCGCCCCCAACCCACAAAGGCATGCAAAACAGGGCACTTACCTGCTCCCGTCCACGCTGCTTTGAGAATGGTGGCAGTCCCGTGGCCGCCATTCACTTCCTCTTCTCTTCATAGCTGTGATAGGCTACATAAATACTTACGTAGCCTATCACGGCTAATGCAGGGACACCATTTGCGTCCCTGCGGAGGCCGTGATAGGCTACGTAAGTATTTACGTAGCCTATCATGGCAGGGGGAAAAACCCAGCATACGTAAATGGTGGCTATCGCCATTTGTGTATGCTGGGTTTTTTTCCCCCTGCTGTGATAGGCTACGTAAATATTTACGTAGCCTATCACAGCTCAATACAGGGACGCAAATGGTGGTGGCTACGACAGCCGCCATTTGTGTCCCTGCAGGGCTGCCCAGTGGCCAGATGTCCGGCTGCGGGGGGCTGGAGCCGGCCGGTGGCTCCACGGCTTGGCCACGGAGCAGAGCCGGCTAGGCAGGATTCTGGAGGGGAGGACCGGATTGCCTCCCCCCCCGTCGAGGATTCCGGGGGGAGGGATGGAGCACCTCCCCCCCCCCACCGCAGAAACAGAATGGAACGGAAGGTAAGTGTTCCGTCCATCCCTAATTTTAAATCCCTGCATTGCTGCTAGGTTTTATTCTGGTTGAATTCTGGTTGTATTGTTATACTGTGGTTTTAATGTTTTATATATTTTATATTGTTTTATTGTGTGCTTTTTGGTTTTCATTTTGGTGAACTGCTCAGAGAGCTTCAGCTATTGGGTGGTATAGAAATGAAATGAATAAATAAATATATAATTCCTCCCATAGATTTTTTCCAGTTCAGAAAGTGCAGGTGGTCTGGGAGTAGGGATGTACGAAAGTCACTTACCTGGTCTCGCAGCTTGCTTCGCGGTGTGGGGGAGGCGCTTTGCTTCTCCCCCCGAAGTTCAGGCCGGGGGGGAGGCTTCCCGCCTGGCCCAGCCAAAATTCAGGCCGGGGAGAAGCGCCCCGTCTCCCCGGCCGCGAACTTCAACAGAAAAGTAAAACAAAAAACAAAAACGCCCTGTGATAGGCTACGTGATGATTTACGTAGCCTATCACTGCTAGATCTGCAAAGTCAGCTGTGATAGGCTACATTAATCGTTATGTAGCCTATCACGGGTGAGTTTGGGAAAAAAAAAAAGCACGTACGCAAATGGCGGCGCCCATGGGCGCCGCCATTTGCGTTCCTTGTTTGGGCAGGGGTAGTCTACGTAAAGATTTACGTAGACTATGGCGAAAATAAGGGCAACACAAATAGCATAGCCCTTATTTTCGCCGTAGTCTACGTAATCTTTACGTAGACCACAGCGACTAAATAAGGAACGCAAATGGTGCCTCCCTATGTGGGCCGCCATTAGCCGTATGCGCTTTTTTTTTTTTAAGTCACCCATGAAAGGCTACGTGACGATTTACGTAGCCTATCACGGCTGACTTTGCAAATCTAGCCGTGATAGGCTACGTTAATCATCACGTACCCTATCATGGGGGCGTTGTTGTTTTTTTACTTTTCTTGGAATGGTGGCTGCTGCCCCCACCCCTGTCGAAGCCCTGCCGAACCGCCGCTGCGACCCGCCACCGGGAGTGACATTCGGGAAAGGTAAGTCCCATCCTGGGGCGGGGGGCGGGGGGCGGGGTGTGTGTGGAGAATTTCTCCCCGAAACTACTTCAGGGCGCCGAATACGTTGGCACTCGGCCCCCCCGAAGTTTCGGTGAGAAATTCTCTGACACCCCTATCTGGGAGGCTGCAGAGCAATGGAGAGATGTGTAATAGAAAACAAACGCTCAGCTTCCTCGGCCACCTCACAATGACTTAGTAAGCTCCAATACACTACCAAAATAAACTATACCACACCCTGAAAATGAGACAGAACAATGGAAGCCTCTTTCATGAGAGAATACAACTCTCAGGAAATTGGATGGCAGATTTTGGCACAGCGTTCCCTGTGGATGTAACACTGCCCCCTCACACCTACATTGTGGAGAGTGCAAAATGGGGACTAACCTGCCCCCACTGGGGGCTAGTTGATGCTGTTGGCAACTTGTTGCCCCTTGCAGTGGCAGCAAAAAAACAAACAAAAAAACCTTAGAAAAAGAGATGCTGTGCTACAAGCCAAGCCAGTGTTGAGCCCTATCTGTGAGAAACTGTGGACATTTTTTCCTCCCACTGGAGAAATTCAGTGAACCCTCCCTTTCTCTGCCCACAAGTAGGGTGGATACTTTTGAGAGGCTATCTGCACACACCTCTAAATAGTACAGCTTCCTTGAAAAACCTTCCCTGCTGGCAAATTGCTTTCTAGACTTAAATCTAATTATTGGTCCTAACCTTTAAAGCTCTGTGTGGCTTGAGACCTGGCTATCTAAAAGGGCAATCCTATGGCTGCTAGTCAGTGGCTGGATGGCCATAGGATAGGTCAGTTCCCAGGAACTGACCTCAGAGCCTGTGGTCCGAGGTCAGTTCCCTGAGAACCGACCCGCACCCCCTCCCGCACTGCCTCGTAGGCAGTGTGGAATAGCCCTGTGCTCCACACTCGGAAGAGGAGCGTGGGGTGGTGAAAACGGGGTGTTCCTGTGGGTGGGCTGGAGCAGGGAGGGCGGAAGTGCCATTCCGATGCTTCCCATGTGTCATCCGCCCCCCCCCACTCCAACTTCCCGTGGCTAGACAGCCAAAATCTGCTGCTCCTGTCCTGCATTGGGTAGGTGGTTGGCTCGGAGTTCCGAGGCAGCCAACTATCCCAAGAGGACTGCACCCTCTGGGATAGACTGTCTCGGTCTGATCCTGGCAGAGTACTAAGATGGGCAGGAGAAGCCCTTTTGAGGGTGGCTTTACCGTCAGAGACCTGTTTGTTGGGCACATGTGAAAGCACTTTCTCCTGTGTTGCCCCCAAACTATGGAGAGCATTCCCTCAAGAAGTACAAATGGCCCCCACTCTCTTGGCCTTTAGGGAGGGTAGAAAAAATGTATCTTTTCCATTTAGCCCTTTAAAATGTGTTGTTTTATTGCGGGGGGGGGAGTTAGTGTTCTGGTTTTTATTGCTTTAAATGATTGTATACTGCTTTATGGTTTTTCAGTATATTATAGAATCATAGAATCACAGAACAGTAGGGTCGGAAGGGGCCAATAAGACAATCAAGTCCAACCCCCTGCTCAATGCAGGAATCTAAGTCAGAGCATCCCTGACAAATGGCTGTCCAGCCTCATCTTGAATGCCTCCAGTGTGGGAGAAACCAACACCTCCCTAGGGAATTGGTTCCATTGTTGTGTTGCTCTAACAGTAAGGAAGTTTTTCCTGATGTTCAGCTGGAATCTGGCTTCCTGTCACTTGAGCCCATTAGTCTGTGTCCTGCACCCTGGGATGAGTGAGAAGAGATCCTGGCCTTCCTCTCTGTGACAACCTTTCAAGTCCTTGAAGAGCACTATCCTATCTCCCCTCAGTCTTCTTTTCTCAAGACTAAACATGCTCAGTTCTTTCAGTCCCTCCTCATAGGGTCTTGTTTCCAGGCCTCTGATAATCTTTGTTGCCTTTCTCTGAACCCTCTCCAGTTTGTCTGCATCCTTCTAAAAATGTGGTGCCCAGAACTGGACACAGTACTCCAGATGAAGCCTAACCAGTGCTGAGTAGAGGGGAACTAGTACTTCATGAGATTTGGAAGCTATACTTCTATTAATGCAGCCCAAAATAGCATTGGCCTTTTTTGCAGCCACATCATATTGTTGGCTCATATTCAGCTTGTGCTCTCCAACAATTCCACAATCCTTCTCCCTTGTAGTATTGTTGAGCCAGTTATCACCCATCTTGTAACTGTGCCTTTGGTTTCTTTTTCCTAAGTGCAGAACTCGGCATTTATCCCTATTAAATGCCATTCTGTTGTTTTCTGCCCAGCACTCCAGCCTATCAAGATCACTTTGAATTCTCTTTCTGTCTTCCAGGGTATTAGCTATCCCACCAAATTTTGTGTCATCTACAAATTTGATTGGCATTCCCTGCACCTCCTCCTCCAAGTGATTAATACAAATGTTGAAGAGCGCTGGACCCAGGACTGAGCCCTGCAGTACTCTGCTCATTACCTCTCCCCAGTTTGAGAAGATCCCTAGACAAGGTGATATATGCTTGTAAATAAATAAACAAACAAACAAACAAACAGAAAAATAAATCTCTTTTTAAAAAATAACACATGAAAGGGGAACAATTCAGTGCGCTTCTTCTTGCTTTTCTAATTATTGATGCAAAAGCAGAAATCACAGCCCTCTTCTCCCCTCCCTCCACTCCCAATTTCAGTTGGGTCGGTGGCAGCCCTATTCCCACCAGGATTTCTTTCCCCTGCTCTGGAGAGTGAAAGATACAGAAACAGTTAAAGCCAGAAGAAAGCCATGCCATGAAATGCTGTTCCCAAACTTCTGTCGTTCATTGTTTTCAAGCTATCACCTTTTATAGCCAGATAAATGTTTGCTCTCAGCCATCTGTCAGCACAGAATGCTCAGCAATGTTAATCCCAAGTGATGGATGTGCCCTGTGGACATGGAGAAGGGTACCCCTGGGGTCATTACTCACTGTTCCCTTTTAAAGGTGATACTAAGAATTTATAATGATGCCCAGTCTCTCCGGGATCAAGTGGAAGGGCCTGATGGACAACAACATCCACTGCTCCGGTTTCAATGAAACGTCATTGTAATGGCAATCGCAAACTAATAATTCAGAAGATGCAAAAGACATGGGGTTACAATTTGCATTGCCCTTTCCTTTCTAGCAGAATAGGCAAGGCTCTCCTATCTCACATTTCCATAGGAGGGCGGAAAAAAGGGCAAAATGCGGTAAATGCCAATGGCATCATATTCAAATGTCTGAGAATCTTGGACTTTAACATGAAAGCAAGTTTCTACCCTTATGCTTGTTGAAAATGTCTGTGCAGTGACTGCTGACATCTCTGGTGGGGTGGCTGAAAAAGATTTCCAGGACTTGAAGTTGGGATCCTCCATAGCTCCTGCCCTTCTCCCTGACTGGAAAACCAAGATCAATTAATTACACTTTTTTTTCTTTTTTTCCCTTCTTTTTTTTTTAAAAAATACAATCATTTGTGCAAAAGAAGAGAAATGCTGAATTTCCACAATTCATGCAGGTTGCATATTCCAGTTTCCTGTGGCACCGAATCTGGGTGCAGAATTGTGATTTTTAAAAACAGAAGAGACATTGCCTTGACCTTAAGGTGGCTTTACATCATGGTGGGCAACCTGTAACCCATGGACTTGATCTGCCCAATGGGTATTGCCCAAATGACCAAAAACAACAACAACAACAACAAGTTAACTTACCTATGGTGGGATCATGGTAGTCAGGGAACCGATGGCTTGTGAACTGCATTGTCATTGCTGGGAAGACATAAAGGGAAAGAAGTAATGATAGCGAGATGTCATTTGGGAAAGCGAACACTATGTTATCCCCCATTGGGAATAAAGACAGGAGACAAGAAATGGAGTAAAATCAGCACACCTTTATTGTATAATAGAATCTGCAAAGAGGTGGAGAACTAATCTTTGGTGGGGGGGGGGCTGAATTGCTTCCCACTAAGGCATCTGTGGCCTAGATGATGTCAGTGACATCACCCTACCCATTTTCACTTTTGCCATGCTAAGGAGAGGCACAGAGTTCTGTGCCTCTCAGCATCGGGAAAGGGATTTGGCTCATTGGCTGGCACTGGGAGGAGCAGGAATCCCACCCAGCACGGAGTGGGTTGATTGCCTCCTTCACATCTTGCCATCCCCTTGGAGGTGGTGAGAGGCCCACTAAGGAAGACTCAGCCGGCACTGAGAACAGTGG
The DNA here is from genome assembly GCF_057233095.1 of Heloderma suspectum. Taxonomy (NCBI): domain Eukaryota; kingdom Metazoa; phylum Chordata; class Lepidosauria; order Squamata; family Helodermatidae; genus Heloderma; species Heloderma suspectum. The sequence continues at coordinate 11,853,468 of NC_139459.1, forward strand.
CCACTCTTCCTAGTTCTGGCAGTGTCCCCAGGCACCCACATCCCAGGTGTTCTCTCTGATCTCAGATTGGAGATAAGTGTTGGGAAACCTCCAGGGGGCAGTGTTTGGATATCAAGCCCCACCCCCTGGGGGAAACCAAGGAGGCTCCCTGAGCCAGACTGAGGAAGCCAGGAGACTGGATTAGGCCTGCAGGCTGGGGGTTCTGTGCCCCTGCCTTAGCCTCATCGCTAACAGACCTTGAGTGCAGGACCCTGTCTTTCAGGTAAGAATGGGAAGGTTGTTGCTGATGATGTCAATCTGCAGGGTGGGTTGGATGAGCTGCGCTTTGTCATGTGGATGCCTCCAGCAGCTCACTGAGGTTGTTGTTGTTCAGTCGTTAAGTCGTGTCCGACTCTTCGTGACCCCATGGACAATAGCACACCAGGACTTCCTGTCCTCCGCTCTCTCCCGGAATGTGCTCAAGTTCATATTCATTGCATCGGTGATGCTATCTAGCCATCTCATCCTCTGCCGTCCCCTTCTCCTTTTGCCTTCAATCTTTCCCAGCATCAGGGTCTTTTCCAGGGAGTTTTCTCTTCGCATTAGGTGGCCAAAATATTGGAGCTTCAGCTTCAGTATCTGTCCTTCCAATGAGCAGTCAGGGTTGATTTCCTTTAGGATGGACTGATTTGACCTCCTTGCAGTCCAGGGGACTCGTAAGAGTCTTCTCCAGCACCACAACTCGAAAGCATCAATTCTTCGGCGCTCAGCCTTCCTTATAGTCCAGCTCTCACAGCCATATGTTGCTACTGGGAAAACCATAGCTTTGATTATATGAATATTTGTCGGCAAGGAGATGTGATGAGAGCCAGTGTGGTGTAGTGGTGAGAGTGTTGGACTGGGAGCTGGGAGATCCAGGTTCTAGTCCCCACTCGGCCATGGAAGCTCACTGGGTGACTTTGGGCCTGTCACAGACTCTCAGCCCAACCCACCTCACAGGGTTGTGGTGAGGATAAATGGAGGAGGACGATGTACACCGCCTTGGGTTCCTTAAGGAGGAAAAAAGGCGGGATATAAATGTAATGAATATATAAATGTAATGAATAACAAAATGTCTCTGCCTCTTACTATGCTGTCTAGGTTTGCCATAGCTTTCCTCCCAAGGAGCAAGCGTCTTTTAATTTCATGGCTACAGTCACTGTCTTCCGTGATCTTGGAGCCCAAGAAAATACAATCTGTCACCTCTTCCATTTCTTCCCCTTCTATATGCCAGGAAATGAAGGGGCCAGATGCCATGATCTTCGTTTTTTTTAATGTTGAGTTTCAAACCAGCTTTTGCACTCTCCACTTTCACCCTCAACAAGAGGCTCTTTAGATCCTCTTCGCTTTCTGCCATTAGGGTGGTATCGTCTGCGTATCTGAGGTTGTTGATAATTCTCCCGGCAATCTTAATTCCGACCTGTGATTCATCCAACCCAGCGTTCCTCATGATGTACTCTGCATATAAGTTAAATAAGCAGGGCAAAAATATACAGCCTTATCGTACGCCTTTCCCAATTTTGAACCCATCGGTTGTTCCATGTCCGGTTCTTACTGTTGCTTCTTGACCCTCGTACAGGTTTCTCAGGAGACAGGTAAGGTGGTCTGGTACTCCCAAATCTTTAAGAATTTGCCACAGTTTGCTGTGATCCACACAATCAAAGGCTTTAGTGTAGTCAATGAAGCAGAAATGAAGACGTTTTTCTGGAATTCTCTTGCTTTCTTCATGAACCAGTGAATGTTGGCGATTTGATTTCTAGTTCCTCTGCCTCTGCGAAACCCAGCTTGTACTTCCGGTAATTCTTGGTTCACATACTGCTGAAGCCTAGCTTGTAGGATTTTGAGCATCACCTTGCTGGCATGTGAAATAAGCACAATTGTATGGTAGTTTGAACACTCTTTGGCATTGCCTTTCTTCGGAATTGGAATGTAAATAGCGTTGCCCTTATTTTCGCCGTAGTCTACGTAAATCTTTACGTAGACTACAGCGACCAAATAAGGAACAGGAATGGCAGATCCCTATGGGGGCCACCATTATCCGTACGCACTTTTTTTTTTTTTTAAAGTCACCCGTGATAGGCTACGTGACGATTTACGTAGCCTATCATGGCTGACTTTGCAAATCTAGCTGTGATAGGCTACGTTAATCGTCACGTAGCCTATCATGGGGGCGGTTTTTTTTTCTTTGATTGCAATGGCGGCGGTGGCAGCCGGTCGAAAGGCCGGCTGCCGCTCCCGCCCTGCACAAACACCCGCCGAACCGCTGGCCGGACCCGCCGCCGGGAGGGACATTCGGCAAAGGTAAGTCCCGTCCCGGGGGGGCGCGGGGGGTGGGGGGGTGCAGAGAATTTCTCCCTGAAGCTTGTTCGGGGGGCCGAACACATTGGCGCTCGGCCCCCCGAAGTTTCAGGGAGAAATTCTCCGCCATCCCTATAAATAGCTCAGCTGGAATACTGTCATCTCCTCCTGCTGTGCTGTTAGTAATGCTTCCTAAGGCCCAATTGACTTCACTGTCTAGGATGTCCGGCTCAAGTTCAGTGCCCGCACTATCATGGCTATCAGGGACACTACGATCTTTCCTGTGCAGTTCTTCTCTGTATTCTTTCCACCTCTTCTTAATCTCATCTGCTTCTGTTAGGTCCCTGCCTTCTTTGTCCTTTATCATGCCCGTCTTTGCACAAAATGTTCCCTTGAGATCTCCGATTTTCTTGAAGAGATCTCTGATCTTTCCCATTCTGTTGTTTTCCTCGATTTCTTTGCATTGTTCATTTAAGAAGGCCTTCTTGTCTCTCCTTGCTATTCTCTGGAACTCTGCATTCTGTTGGGTATATCTTCCCCTTTCTCCCTTGCTTTTCGCTTCCCTTCTTTCCTCAGCTACTTGTAAAGCCTCATCAGACAGCCACTTTGCTTTCTTGCATTTCTTTTTCTTTGGGATGGATTTCGTTGCTGCCTCCTGAACAATGTTACCGACCTCCATCCATATTTTGTCAGGCACTCTGTCTATCAGGTCTAATCCCTTAAATCTGTTCCTCACCTCCACTGTATATTCATAAGGGATATGATTTAGGTCATACCTGAATGGTTTAGTGGTTTTCCCGACGTTCTTCAATTTAAGCCGAAATTTTGCAAGAAGCAGCTCATGATCTGAGCCACAGTCAGCTCCAGGTCTTGTTTTTACTGACTGTATAGAGCTTCTGCATCTTTGGCTGCAAAGGACATAATCAATCTGATTTCGATATTGACCATCTGGTGATGTCCATGTGTAGAGTCACCTCTTGTGCTGATGGAAAAGAGTGTTTGCTATGATCAGCATGTTCTCTTGGCAAAACTTTATTAGCCTTTGTGTTGCTTCATTTTGCACACCAAGGCCATGCTTGCCTGTTATCCTGTTGATTTCTTGATTTCCTACTTTAGCATTCCAATCCCCTATGATGAAAAGGACATCTTTTTTTGGTGTTAGTTCTAGAAGGTGTTGTAGGTCTTCATAAAACTGATCAACCTCAGCTTCTTCGGCATCAGTGGTTGGGGCATAGACTTGAATGACTGTGATGTTGAATGGTTTGCCTTGGATTCGTACTGAGATCATTCTATCATTTTTGAGATTGTACTCCAGTACTGCTTTTCCCACCCTTTTGTTGACTATGAGTGCTACTCCATTTCTTCTAAGAGATTCTTGCCCACAGTAGTAGATATAATGGTCACCTGAATTAAATTATCCCTTGCTTGTCCATTTTAGTTCGCTGATTCCCAAGATGTTGATATTCAATCTTTCCATCTCATGTTTGACCACTTCCAGCTTACCTTGATTCATTGATCTGACATTCCAGGTTCCTAAACAATATTGTTCTTTACAGCATCAGATTTTCTTTTCACCACCAGACACATCCACAGCTCAGTGTCCTTTCGTCTTTGGCCCAGCCGCTTCTCTCTTTCTGGTGCTACTTGGAAATTCCCTCTGCTCTTCCCCAGTAGTATATTGGACACCTTCTGACCTGAGGGGCTCATCTTCCGGCATCATATCTTTTAGCATTGTGATACATTCCATGGGGTTTTCTTGGCAAGAATACTGGAGTGGGTTGCCACTTCCTTCTCCAGTGGACCACATTTTGTCAGATCTCTCCACCATGACCTGTCTGTCTTGGGTGACCCTGCACGGTATAGCATATGGCTTCACTGAGTTACACAAGCCCCTTCGCCACAACAAGGCAGTGATCCATGAAGGGGTGCTCACTGAGGTAGCCAACTCTTAAGCCTCTGCCAGCCTGCACTGTATCCACCTGTCATGCCAAGAATACTGAAGCCAATTAGACCAAACAGATGCCTATAGTAGATACCCTGTCCTTTTTGCAGCAAACCCCTACTTAGCCATGGGAAACCAGCAACTAGGGATGTGTGAACCCGTCCCTGTCCAGGTCCTCCGGGAGCCTGCCCAGCCCATACCCCCACTTGCCAGTCCTCGGACGATGCTCGAGCCCCTCCCATGCTTGGCAAGCAACCCACACTCACCCTTGCAGCCTCATCACGCTCCACAGTCACCAGTTTTTGAACACTAAACTGGCGATCGCAAAAATGCATATGTTTGCATATGCGCGGAAATGCAAATCTCTGTGAATGTGCATATTTGCGTATGTATGAAATCGTACACTGTCACAATAATGTGCATTTCACGCATATGCAAATATGTGCATTTTTGCGACTGCGATTTCATTTTTCAAAAAATAGCCATTTTGGAGCTCAGCGAGGCTGCCGGGGTGAGTTTGGGCCGCTTACTGAGTGCAGGCAGGGGTGAACTGAGGAACTTGTCCCTCAGCTAGCCACTGGGATGGGGCCCCAGAGTCTTCATTTATGAAAGATCAAAACTACAACACAGTCCTAGGAATGTTTTCTTCCCAAGTAAGTATGTTTACATTGCAGTTTCAACAGATAATTCCATGCAGGAAAGGGAACTGCTTATTTAGAACACACCCAGCCTAGAAATAAAACAAACATCAGGACAAAATCCTCAGCCTAATTCTTCTTACTCTACATTTGCTTCCAATATTCTGCAATGTATTGCATTTGCGATGAGACAAACTCTGACCTTGAGCTGATATCATAATGCAGAATATTCATGAATATTCCAGCTTCCCAGGGCATGTTGCTGCCTGAAGTCCACCTAGAGAGTGGAACACCATTTGTGAGGTGGCTGAAGATTGGAGGGAGGTATCCTCAAGAGTTAGGGAAGCTAAAAGGCCAAGGGGTCCAGTAGGAAGATGGCTAGATGGAAGGGAGTGGCCAGTGGGATGAGCCATTTCTAATTTAAAATTAATTGCAGAGTTAATGCTACTTGATTGCAACCTTTCCTTATTGGATCATATCTCAGAGCATGAAGCGTTAACCAGCTGATCAAAAAGGTTATAGATGATCAAGATTAAACATTTATTGCTATGTAAATAAATGATTGCATCTGCATTGTGGGCAAATATAAATGTTAAGGCTCCTCATTATAAATTCATAGTAGCTCTGCAAGATAAGTATTTAAAGAAACTCATTTATAATACAGGTATCATCACGGATGAGCAAAAAAAAAAAAATCTACCTGGCCCTTCATTCTTGCTCTCTATCTTATCTGGTCTCTGTTTTCTTTTCTTATCCTGGGCTTCTTCTTTGATACTTTCTCAATGACATTTGTTGTTTATTCGGTCAGTCGCTTCCGACTCTTCGTGACTTCATGGACCAGCCCACGCCAGAGCTTCCTGTTGGCCGTCTCCACCCCCAGCTCCCCCAAGGTCGAGTCCGTCACCTCCAGAATATCATCCATCCATCTTGCCCTTGGCCGGCCTCTCTTCCTTTTGCCTTCCACTTTCCCTAGCATCAGCATCTTCTCCAGGGATGCCCACTGCCATCTCAATGACATACTGACTTGTTTTAGCCAACTTTTACCAGATTTACTGTGCATATCCCTGCCCCCAATTGAATTCAATAGGGTTTACTCCCACATAAGTGGGTATAGGATTGCAACCTGAAAAGCTTAAGTGGATGCATTTGGTGGTGCTTCAGGAAGGAATGTACTGGGCCATATACTAGAGATGCTTGAGGAATTAGGTCTCAGTGATTTCTAATACAAAAAGAACAGAATAATGTGCAGATCTAAACTTGTTATCCAGTGGCTTTGCACCTCCCAAATGTCCTGATGCAGCTGGCATATTTTGAGAGAGAATGCATTTAAAATATTCAATCAAATGTGACTTTATGCGGGGGTTTTCTTTAAATCACAAATTAATATAGAAATGGGACACAATGGGACATCCATGCAAAAGTGACACAGATCGGAAATAGACTGATTTGACCATCACGATATACAATGAACTTCTTAGCTATTGTGTTCACTTAGCGAATAATCACCACAACTGGAACCCCAAAATCTGGGGTAGAATTCAATGACAATACATCCCCCACCCCTCATCTTCCTATTGATCACAAACCTGGCCCCAGTTCATTTTTTGTTCTGTGAGAAAGAGGGAGATTAAATGCAAAGAGGGAGATTAAATGAATACCTTAAATAGGACCAAGTAAGTTTCACCATGTAATTTTCAACGTGGCAAACCAAGTTTCACAGGACTCTGGATGTTGGGGCACCTTCTCTACAGCAGAAGGCTGGTGCATTTAGTGTTTGTTTGCTTCTCTTAAAATAATGCATGCAGATAAGCAAACAGTTGCTGAACCCAGATTTAATTTAACAGCCATTTTATGGCCCTCCGATGCTATGGAAAGGGGGGAGATAGCTGACTAACTCCACACCCTTCTTGTGGCCTTTGGAAATGGGATGCTGGACTTGAGGGGCTTTTGGCCTGATCCAGGAGGTCTCTTTTATGGTAAGCAAAAATAGCATAAAGGGAGAAAAGGATTGCCTGATAGAGGGCATGGCATTTGTCTGCAGTTCGATAGTATGGTAATGGAGGAATCTCTTGCTGATGGTGTGCCTTTTGGACTCCTCAGAATAATAAGCCTGAGTGCAAAACTGCACCTATAGATAAATTAGAGACACTTATATCTGAATTATGTGCACAGAAGAAGAGGCACTGTATTAAAATGAGGCTTTAAAACTAGAATGAGTAAATGAAAGACATGGGTAAGGCTGGAACTGAAATAAATACATGCAGATGCAGAAGATAATTATTGTAATATTGTACCAAAGGAGGTGGGGAGCCAAGATTCCAATTGAATTGTTGTTATTTCCTAAAATCTAGAATTGCAAGTCATCATATAGATACTTAATGAATTTTTATCAGGCTTTGAAGAGCTCTCTGTTTAGAAGGCATGGGCTAATTGCATGTCACCCAATGGAAATAGAAAGATAATTATTTCTGATGATGGGGCAACTTCTTTAGCTGTTGTATGGCTGATGATTTGTTGATGGTCTGAAGCATATGTGGAAAGAAACATTTAGCTTTGCTTTCCAGCACTGGCTGCCAAATTCACATTGTGCAACAAGAAAGCCAACGTTCTGCAATCCAACTGGGGAAAAGAAGTGCAGGATAGGAACAATATAGGAAAAACATGGAACTTTTTAGTTCTGCTCATTTCCACAAAATGTTTTCTCCTTTGGTACAGCATGTGCTTTGACTACAGAAAGTTCCAGGTTAAATCCAAAGAAGTGTCCATTACATTTTAATTAATTCAGTTAATAGACTCAGGTAGCAGGTGATGAGACAGACCATTCTTAGACTCAGCACAGTTGCTGCCAGTCAAAGTAGTCAATATTGGCTTAGATGGTGAATCATAGAATCATAGAATAGTAGGGCTGGAAGGGGCCTACAAGGCCATCGAGTCCAACCCCCTGCTCAATGCAGGAATCCAAGTCAGAGCATCCCCGACAGATGGCTGTTCAGCCTCGTCTTGAACGCCTCCAGTGTGGGAGAGCCCACCACCTCCCCAGGGAATTGGTTCCATTGTCGTATTGCTCTTACAGTCAGGAAGTTTTTCCTGATGTTCAGCCATAATCTGGCTTCCTATCACTTGAGCCCATTATTCCATGTCCTGCACTCTGGGATGATCAAGAAGAGATCCTGGCCTTCTTCTCTGTGACAACCTTTCAAGTACTTGAAGAGTGCTATCATATCTCCCCTCAGTCTTCTCTTCTCAAGGCTAAACATGCCCAGTTCTTTCAGTCTCTCTTCATAGGGCTTTGTTTCCAGTCCCCTGATCATCTTTGTTGCCCTCCTCTGAACCCTCTCCAGTTTGTCTGCATCCTTCTTAAAGTGTGGTGCCCAGAACTGGACACAGTACTCCAGATGAGGCCTAACCAGTGCTGAGTAGAGGGGAACTAGTACTTCCCGGGATTTGGAAGCGATGCTTCTATGAATGCAGCCCAAAATAGCATTTGCCTTTTTTGCAGCCACATCACATTGTTGTGTCATATTCAGCTTGTGATCGACAACAATTCCAAGATCCTTCTCGCTTGTCGTGTGGTTGAGCCACGTATCCCCCATCTTGTAACTGTGCATTTGGTTTCATTTTCCTAGGTGCAGAACTTGGCATTTATCCCTATTAAATGCCATTCTGTTGTTTTTCGCCCAGCGCTCCAGTCTATCCAGATCACTTTGAATTTTGTGTCTGTCTTCCAAAGTACTAGCTATCCCGCCCAATTTTGTGTCATATGCAAATTTGATCAGCATTCCCTGCACCTCCTCCTCCAAGTCATTCATAAAAACGTTGAAGAGCACTGGGCCCAGGACTGAGCCTGGCGGTACCCCACTCATTACCTCTCCCCAGTTTGAGAAGGTCCCATTGATAAGCACTCTTTGAGTCCGATTCTGTAGCCAACTGTGGATGCACCGGATCGTTGTTTCATCTAGCCCACTTTGAGCTAGTTTGCTCATTAGGATATCATGGGGCACTTTGTCGAAAGCTTTGCTGAAGTCGAGGTATATGATGTCTACAGCATTCCCACCGTCTACAAGGGAGGTTAACAAACAGTCTGACCTTCAGTAAAGCAGCTTTCTATGTATGTTCTTGGCATGTGGTATTTGGAGATGTACTGTCTTGGAACATGGAGTTTCCATTTAGGAATATTTTAATAAGAGTAAACCATTAATGCAGAAGGTAGGCATGCTGCTGTTGAGCCACAACAACAAATACAATTGTTGGAGCCTCTGGAAGGACAGAAATGAAATAGAGTTAAATACATGGCAGAGGCGTGGGTGGAGAACCATACTGGTTGTGACTAGTTACAATAAAAACAAAAACAAAAAACTAGGGATGTCAGAGAATTCCGCCACGGATCTCGGTGAGGCTGAATGCCAGTGCATTCGGTCCCCTGAACTCCATGGCGGAATGGTGGCTGCTGCCGCCGCCATTTCCAGTCTTGTTAAAAAAAAAAGAAAAAAAAGACATGATAGGCTACGTAAAGATTTACGTAGCCTATCATGGCTGGGTTAAAAAAAAAAAACACGACGTGATAGGCTACAGAAATCTTTACGTAGCCTATCATGGCTGGGTGGGTTTAAAAAACAAACAAACCGCATACGCAAATGGTGGTGGCTACAGCCACCGCCATTTGCGTTCCTTATTTTTGGCCATCATAGTCTACGTAAATATTTACATAGACTATGACGGCGAAAATAAAGGGGAACGCAAATAGCGTAGCGGGCGCTATTTGCGTCCCTTTTTGATTTGCCGTTTTAGCCTACGTAAAGATTTACGTAGGCCAAAACGGTGAATAAAAAAGGGACACAAATAGCGCCTGCTACGCTATTTGTGTTCCCCTTTGTTTTTGCTGTCATAGTCTATGTAAATATTTACGTAGATTCAGATGGCCAAAAATAAGGAACGCAAATGGCGGCAGCTGTAGCCGCCACCATTTGCGTACGCAGTTGTTGTTTTTTCCCCCAGAGCCCTCCGCAGCCGGAAATCCAGCTACGGACGGCTCTGGGCTGGGCTGGGCCTGGCTGGCTGCTCCACGGAGCTGCCGCAGAGCACAGCTGGCCATCGAGGATTCCGGGGGGGAGGACTGGATCACCTCCCCCCCGTCAAGGATTCCGGGAGGAGGGACGGAACGCCTCCCCCCCCACCATCAACATAATCCGCGAAAGGTAAGTCACTTTCGTACATCCCTACAAAATCCTGTGTGTCCTCCTTGAAGCAATTAGACACCATAATGCACAATCCATCACTATTGAAATCACAATGGAACTGCAATAATATAATATCCCAGATATGAAATGTTAAACCTTGAAAGAAATATCATAATTGAGTGGCTATTAGGTACAGGGCTTCAGCTATTGGGCAACACAGAATAGTGAGGAATAAATAACTTGTTCATTGGTGCCATCACACTTATGGGATGCTCTCCTGCTCTCCTCTGAAAGGCTCACCTGCTTGTAGTTCCTTCAGCACCAGGAGAAGACCATATCCATCCATATCTATCTATCTATCTATCTATCTATCTATCTATCTATCTATCTATCTATCTATCATCTCCAGGTTTTTCAACATTAAAACCTTTTAGCAATTCATTGTCATCAACATCATCTCTCTGGGCAGTTGACAACAGTTTATATATCCTTGGATACTTGCGGTTTTTAAGATTTTTGTGACATTTTGGGACTGCTGTGTACTGTGCTGTTTGGATGCTGTCTTCTGTCATTGCTTTGATGTTGTATTAGGGCCAAGCTAAACATTCAGCTAATCATGATGGTGGGGGTATTCATTCATCATAGTTTCATTTCCTTGTGTGTAAGTGCACACAGCCTCAATTTGGATTGGTACCACAGCTCTCTGAGAGGGGTAGGTTAAACCTCCCCCCACCCATTTTCCCCAAATCCCCCCCCCCCGGTGTGTATTTTTTAAAATTGAGTCTGTTTTACTTCTTTTACCTCCCCTCACCCATCGGTTTCACCCTCCATTCTGGATCACCATGGTACTGCTCCAAATGAGAGCCATGTGTACTTGCACAAAGTAAAGAAAACTATCACACATGGCTCCACAATTTGTGATCGGCCAAACATTTTGTTTGGCCCTTAGATGTTATGGTTTTATGGTCTTACTTTGTATTGTAAGCCACCCAGAAAAAGCTTTTTTGGGGGGGAGGGGGGGATACTTGTCATAAATAAATAAATAAATAAATAAATAAATAAGCAAGCAAGCAAGCACATCCAACTTCTAGGTAATACGTGTGGGCTATGTTCAACAAATCAGAATGTAAGAACAGTCCTGCTGAATCAGAACAAACTTCCACAACCCAGCACCCTGTCTCTCCCCCCCCCCCCGCCACAAAAAAAAATCCCTCTGGAGGAAAACACCGAAACAGGGAATAAAGCTAACAGTAGGGATGCACAGATTTTGTTAAATCTGTGGCTTGTCAGCTGTCTTTCATTCTGTTGTCTGCTCATTGATGGAATCAGGTTTTACAAATGCATATTTGCACAATTCCCCACCGCCACCCCAAGTAAAAAAAAGAAAAAAAAACTCCACAGAATCTGCATGACAGAGAAAAATCCAGTCCACTGCAGAATCCTGAAGTTGGATTCACAGAAATCCAATCTCATTTTGGGGCAGGGGAGTGGATTTCTCCAGAATCCCTAGCTAACAGTCCATAAATCCTCAGAATATATTCAGAGGTAAACTTCCTCCAGACATGGAGGCTTGACTTAGCTCTCATGGGTGTCCAAAACTGTATGCAGTATTGCAACACAGAATACACATAGGAAATAAATCCATACTAATTCTGCAAAACAAAACAAATCACCACCTGGCCATGCAGAAAAGCTCTGTATGTCTGGGAGAACACTCTACCATGTTTTTGCACATTTTTGTGTTTTAAAACTGCATAAAATATTTGGGATTCCTGCTGCTTCTGTTTCCTAGACACCTGAGCTTTGCAATCTTCTAAGCAATCACAGCTGCTGACTTCAGAGAGCCCCAAGGTTGAAATCCCAAAGGCTATCCCTCCACTTTAGAAATTTATCAAATGTGCTTATAGCTAACCAGGTGGGAGTTCATGCCTTAACTTTCTGATGGACTTCTTTCCAGTTCACGATGATTCTTCTCTTGACCATCGATTTCCTATCACATGGACTTTGTGCAATAACCACGTGCATATATATAATAAATGATGGCTACCAAAAGGCACAACTAGTCTCTCTTTGTGAGCTCTCCATGGTACCTGAAACTTTATTGATTGTGAGGGGGCAGTTTGTACTACAAGGGATAGCAATAAAGCGAAGAAGACAGATGAGGTGCATTTGAATGATGTGAGAAGGCAGCAACAGTCTGTATATCCATACCCTGCTGTCATAGAATCTGAGGCTGGATCTACACATGCAGAAAAATGAATGAGATAGAAGATGCCTAATGGACTGTACCATTTCATCTGTGTGTGTATGGGGGGTGGGTGCACACAATTTTTAATACTTCCACATTAAATCCCCCACATTAAAAACAGCTCCACGCACCTCTTGAAATTTTCTACCTTATTTGAGGGCACAAGGGGGGGGGGGTTCACAGAATTTCTCCAGGGGAGGATAAATTCTCCAATGTCAGGATGGGGTTTACCATTAGCAATGGCAGTAGCACAGCTTCTTTCCTTTCTCCTCAGGTTTTTTGTTGCTGTTGCAACTCCATTGACAGCCTGGCCACCATTTTGCATCCCCACAATTCCCCAGACCTAGAGCTGATCCAAGGCAGTGGGGAGGGGGCAGGGGCATCTACCTTTGTGCAAGCACACATGACTCTCATTTGGAGCAGTACCACGGTTAAACCCATGGGTGAGGGGAGGTAAAAGAGGTCACCCCCCCCCCGTGGAGAATATTTGGAGAAAATTCTGCAAAGAGGCCTTCTTTTTTTCTAGTGGGGTGACCAAAAGAAAAACAAAACAAAACATTTATTAGAAAAATGTCCTCTGAGAAATTTTGGCTGAACTCTAGCTCTAGTAGGTGTTTTGTTTTTTAAAGAAAAGAACACTAAAAAATCATATTCCTTAGGGATGCCATGGAAAGCTGTGGGGGGAGTGGAGTCCAGCAGACATTCACCCACTTGGTCCACTGGACACAAGTCCACAGACCCCCAAGCTTGTCCAATGTTGGCCCCAGAAGCACTAGTTCTCCATTCCTCAAATGGTGGGTGTAGCTTGTGGGAAAGAATGGATGAGACACAACACAATCCGTAGGGGAGGGGGGTGAGCATCCCATTGGCTGCTGCTCTATAACTCCCCACTTCATTTCATTGAAAGTTTGAATCCACCCTATGGTACTTCCTTCCAAACAAATTCCCATCTCCCTCCTCCTCTTCCTCCTCCTCCTCCTCCTGCTATTGGTATAACCGAGTCAAAAGTTCTCTATACACATGTTTCAGCTTAAACTTTTAGGAAGTGGAGGAATGAAAACTATCACAAAATAAGGATGCTCAAGGATTTTGGTCGGCCCATATTTTAAGTGAATTGGAGTAATTTACACTTCCTGTGATAATATACAGATTGAAAAGCAGTCATCCTTTCAGTTTTCTCCCGTTTCCAAATTTTGTGATCCAGTGCTCAGTTCGAAAGACATACCAAGATGTGTGCAAGAAATCCATATTGTAGGATACCAAGCTTACAAAAATGTGCATTTTGTGGAAAATATATGTTTAAAATAACGTACATTTCCATCCACCTTTTTTTAGAAAACAAGAACAACCAAGACTGATGCAGAAACAGAACGGAACAAACTTATGAATGAAACATGAAACTCACATGGACTGGAAATATAGTGATCTGACCATCTCTACACTGAAACTGTTATACCGGTCACACCTTTTTGGCCACTGCCTGTATGCTCATGTTGGCACCAAGTAGGGCTGTGCACAGCCCCCAAACCCACTCTGGAGGCCAATTCAGAGGTCCTGAATCAGCCCCAAACCATCTTGGCCTGCTCTGGAACTGGGGTGCCCCACTTCGGGCTCCAAATCCAAAGATCTGGAGGCCCGAAGTACCCCCTCCTGCCACCACCAGGCAAACCCCACCACTGCACCCCCATGCCGCTTCCACTGCACCCCCACTACCACCGTGCCTCCTTCCGCCACCAAGCCATATGAGACACACACACCCGCTCCTTACCTGGACCTGTCAGGAGCACGTGCAGCCATTAGTCTTTGCAAAGGAGTCACTTAAAAAAAAAAAAGGTGACTTCTCTTACTAGAAGAAGAGTCACTATTTGAAAGAAAATGGATACTCCCTCCAAGATGGTGATGGCTGCGGGTGCTCCCCGGGGGTCCAGGTAAGGAGTGTGGGCCTTGCATGGCTGGGCGGGGTGGCTGTCCAGATCAGGCCAAAGTACCCTTAAGCACTTCAGAGTGATCAAGCCCATTTTGGAGCACTTTGGCCTGATCCTGACCCACTCTGGAACTGCACTGCTTTGGTCCAAAGTGCCCTGATCCACTTCAGGGTTTTAGATTTAGACCAAAGCTGTGCACAGCCCTAGCACCAAGTGGGCACCATTTTTTCCTCTGCCAGCCAGCAAGGAGAATATAATTGCTGCTGCCTCTGGTTCAACTAACATTTGTCCTTCCCAATTTTCCCTCCTAATTTTGCTGCCAGCGAATATGGTGGTGAAATGGGAGGAAGTTTTTGGCTTCAGGATAGAGGAATCTCAGCAATCTAAATGCAGTTGAATTTGCTGCTGCTAAGCTCTAATAAAATAGAGCAGTCATTGTTTTTTCTCAGCCTTTCTGCCTTCCAGAGACCTCTTCAGTACTGACTGACTGCTATACCAAACCTATCCTTCTGTACATTATGGAAGACGTTATGGCATGTTTTAGAGCATGCACTTACATCATGTACGGCCTATGCCTGTTGGTCCTCATCATTGCCATGTGTACAATGTGCTCTCAAACGCAACCAGCTAGGGATGGACAGATCAGTCACTTTCAGTTTCTCTCAGTTCCTCCCCCCCACCCCCAAATCTTAGGTTTGGGTCATCTCAGACTTTGAAATTATATCCAGTCTTAAGTTAATTTCATTCCAAATGTTGAGCCCTTTTCAAAAAAAAAATTCAGTTTGCATGAAAATTCCTAAACATTGTTGTGCACATTTCTCTGAATGCCTGCACTTTTCTATACAAGTTTTGCCTAATATACACATTTTTGCAAACACCTTTCCTAACACAATGCATTTTTGAACATTATCTTACCTAGTATATGCATTTGTGTACACATTTTTTGATTGGGGAACTCCATTGCAAAATTCAGAGAATTGCAATATCCGAACATTAATTGAATTTTGGTTCGCAAAGTTGTTCAAAAGTGCGAAACTAGGTAAGTTCCATTTGAAATGTGAACTGAAAGAATTTGTGCCCCATCCCTACACCTAACTGTAGTAGACATACGTTGTAAGGAAAGGTTTACAGTAATAGGGAAGTTGTCTTTCAGAGAACCTTGTTCACCAGTAATGATATTCTCGTTGATGAACTCATGAGAAGTTGCTACAATACCCCAGTTTTCCCTGGAACACAGTTTAAAGACCATTCACAGGGCCTCTTATATTTGGAGAGAGGAAAGGGTAAATTATGCCCCCACCCCTCCTGTGGGGAAAGACACTGTCAATCCTCGACAAGGTTCAGGCTCCAGGTTGTTGGATTCCAGGACCCATGAGGAGGGGAGCTGGCAATTGGCTGTGCAGTCCAAAACAGCAAAGCTCAGAAATGAAAAGGGCTGAGGTAGAGATGTGCAAACCAGCAAAACTCAAGCTCACCCAAGTTGTCTGAATTCCATCTCAACACAAGCCCGGAGATTTTTCTTTCTCTTTTCTTTTGTTTTCACATGAAAATCTGAGTGTATTGGCATGCGTATTTTTCCAAATGTACACCTCAGCTGTGTGCACCTTTGAAATATACACATTCTTCCCCCATTGATTAAAGTGTATTTGTGTGTATGTGTGTGTGTGTCAGGGTGGACACTGAGCCCATAGAATCCCAGAGTAGTTCTGATTCGGAGGAAGAGCAGTCGCTCCTGGGAGAGGAGCGTGCCCCTTTTTCCCAGGGCCCGCAGCTGACAGAGATTCCTCCCACCAACATTCCTAGATTAGAAAGCAGTCCAGGGAGTGACCCAGCACCGATAGCAGACTGGTTGGATGCGCGGCGCAGACGCAGAGAGCGGCGCCAAATGGAGAGCGTGGAAAGGAGGCGTAGCGCCCGGTTGGCGCTCAAAGAACGGTTGCGCCCAGAGGATCCAAGGGAAAAGGGGAGGGATTCTCCCTAGTCCTTATATTCAGGGATCTGCCAGTAATTGCCTTTCAAACAGGGACCAACTGTTCCAACTCAGGGCATAGGGATGCTGCTGCTCAGATCTAGTTGCTACCTGTAGAGTTGTTAAGTTATAAAAGAAGAATAAAGCTTTGAAAAGAATCCCTTTGTCTGCATCTGGACTTGGCTACTGGATTAGACTGAGAGAGCCCACCAAGGAGCCCTTGACAGTGCGTTTTCAAAAGTACACATTTCTTCATGTGCATTTTTCAAATGCCTGCTGTTGAACATATTTTTTCAGGTCCATGAATCACAAAGAATATCTGTCACTGGGAAATCCAGCTGTTTGGGGGGGGGTCACCGGATTTTTGCAGTGCCCCCAACACAGCTTGCATTTGTGAGCTAAGCCATAGATTTCTTCCCAAGATTTGGGAACTTTGGTTTAAAACAAACAAAAAAATGCATCAATAGCAATTTATGCAAATTCTGGCCATGATTTCCCTAATTTGCACCAATTGCTGCTTCAATTTGGGCATATTTCTATTTACGCATATTTAAAGAAAACCAAAACTCTGCAGACTGGCCCAGCTCAATGCACATCAAGTCAGGCCAGATCACAGGAAAATGAGCCAAAGTCTGGGGTGGGGAGGAGCTGATGAAAGCTCAGTGAGCTCCACCCCCGGGTGGATTCTGCCAACATCCCTACAGATGACATTGCAAGCTTGGAAATGTGTGGGCTTTGACCACAGATTGTGTCCAAGTCTGTGTTTTGTCTGGAAAGTGCAAACTCAGCTGGGTAAAATCCTGATCAAAAATGAACTGAAATGGATTTCTCATACTTCATTATGATTAGCCAGACACAAGTGAGTAATCCACAACAGGGAAGAATTGAGTCCAGAGCAACCATCAGTGATAAGGGAGCAGAACCTTATGCAGACAGTGTCTTTGCTTGGGCCAAGGGACTCATTCTGAGATTAGGGTTTTATAGGGCATGGAGGATCATGTGAATTGGTCCTTGGGGTCAGCTCACTGAATGCTCAGGCAGGCTGATACTGCAGTGGAAATAGAGGACTCCTGGCACAAAAGGGGAGGTAAAGCACTAAAGTCTGAGTGCTGGGAGCTCTGGTTTGAGAAGTGCATGGCACCTTACACAGCCAGCATTGGGGAACTGGGGACTAAATGGGACATCCCCACCTTTTCTGCCTAGCTCAAAATATAGATGGAGGAATCTAGCATTTTGTGGGGATCACTAGGAAAGCAACTATGGCCTTGCTTTATGAACTTTCTCTTTTATCTGAGCAAGACACAGGAGGCTGGAATGAGTCCCATTAAGGAGAAAGAATAAAGGAAGACCAGTCTCGATCTCTTTAGAAATGCAGCCTGGCTGGGGTGTGTGTGTGTGTGTGTGTGTGTGTGTGTGTGTGTCATTGTCCAGTTCACCTACTGATCTTTGAGAGGTACCATTATGGTTTTAAAGGCCACCACTGATCAAAATGACCTTGTTTTATTTCTCTGGAGGCAAGACCATGACAACAGCAATATAGTGACCTCTAACACCATAAAGCACTTTTTAGATCAAGATAGATTAAATGCTGTTTTCTGCAAGATTTCCCTCCTCTTTGTTCTGCCCTGCAAAGAGGTCTCATTTAGATATTGTAAACCAGAGAGATGCTTCTCAGCTTAGAAATTTGATAAAATAAGTCGCAATTACACCATAAAAGTGGCTCATTTAGAACAAGTTATGAAACTATTTTCTCTGTTGGTGAAGAATTGGTGTGATGTTTTCCCATACCATAGAATCTCCCACCCCACCCTGACAGTAGTATAGACAGAACTGACAGAAATAAATACACACACAAAAATGGAATATTAATGGAAACAGACTTCACCTTTCCCATCACAAACACTTCTCTCCATGTACTTCAGGCTCAGAGTAGATAATTTATACCAAAAAAATCAACATGAAAATCAATCTGCACTAAGAAATGAACCCTCTCCCTCTGTCAGACATTAGCCCAAACAGAAAAGCATTCCAATGCTTTTCAGAGGGCTTAAGGTAGGCCCTTCTGTAAATCTCCATAGGAAAGTATCTCCACACTGAGAGTACATCTCAATTTCTTCTTGTCACATGGATGGAAAATGATCAAGGAGGTATCAGAATTTGGCCTTCGCTAACTCAGGCCTATACTCCAGCTGGCCCAGTCCTGTCTGTTCTGACTGGCAATGACTCCCAAAGTTCTGAGATACAGGTCTCCTTTCCAAGCTCTGTTCTTTCCAAGCTCTTGACAGAGATGCCAAGGACTGAACCTGAGACCCCCTGGATGCAAAATATTGACTTGCGTCATTTCCACGTCCTCCATCATTCTCCTAGACTTAAGTTGAGCACCATCATCATACATGTAAGGTAGCTGCAGCAGCAGCCAGAGAGAGAGAGAGAGAGAGAGAGAGAGAGAGAGAGAGAGAGAGAGAGAGAGAGATGGTGCAACTGTTTACAAGTTCATTCTAGAAAGAATTAGGGAAGTTGGAGGAATCCATTGGGGGGATGGAGCTCAGCAAGCTTTTGACAGCTTGACCCCCTGGACTCCAGTTAAACATCCAGCAGCTGGCCCGACTCAGGCCACAGCGAGTTGGGTCAGGTGGCAGATTTTCCACTGCTGCCATGTGCACCCTTCCTGCTGTTCTTGCTGATGTCAACACCAGCAAGGAGAGTGCACAGTGGTGGCAGGGAGAGAGGAAATGTGAGGGGTACACACAGCGGCGGTGAGCAGGGAGGTGTCAGCATTGGCAGGAAGAACGGGAGGGGTGTGCATGGTGGTGGTAGTGGCAAAAGCAGAAAATCCTCTCTCCGTGCCACCACTGCTGCTGTGCACACCCCTCCCACTCTTCCTGCTGATGTTGACACTGGCAAGGAGAGCGGGAGGGGTGAGTGTGGTGGTGGCGGGAACTTTTTCTCTTTTGCTGTGGTGTTCCACAAAGTACAGCCATAATTTGCTGAAATTACAGTAGTAATTTGCAGAACACCACAGTTCCACAAAAGAGAAAAAAAAAGTTCCTGGATTTTGGGAACGAACCCCTGGCTCTCCTCACAAAGGCAAAGCAAGCTGGGGGCATTGTGGGAATCCATAGGGCCCTAAAAGGGCCAGATTTTCCCAGGATGGACATTCCTAGAAAAGGATAAGAAGGCCATCTATAGTGGAAGGTGAACAAATGTTCAAATTGGAGCATCTGTCATGTGAGTATGTCTTGGGTCTTAAACCACTAGTATTCAGTCTCTAGTATTAATGTTGTTACTTCTATGCTCCATCCCCTTCATCACCAATGAAATCCTAAATCCTAACTTGATGCGAGACCATTTCCATGACTACAGATGCCTGCTGGTGGGTTTGCTTGCCCATTTTGTTTCCTCAGTAATTCCTTCAACTATTTATATTTTTCCAATATTTCCCCGTCTTCCATCCCTACAGTATAATATAAGTTCTTTCTTTCTTTCTTTCTTTCTTTCTTTCTTTCTTTCAGGAGAAGATGTCCCCTGTCTTGTCATTGTTCTGTGGCTTGGCTCTTCCCCACAACCTACTCTGTCTGCCTTCTGATTTAACTTGGAGAACATATTTATGGCCTGGAAAAAAGAAAAAGAAAAAAGTCCTGTTTGCACAGCATTTTTAGTCAATGTGCATGTGCTCTTTTGTACATCAGCCTGCAAGGAAAACTTTTGCAAGCTGCATGTGCTGCTGTCTGAATGGAGTCCAATCATAGAATCATAGAACAGTAGGGTTGGAAGGAGCCTATAAGACCATCGAGTCCAACCCCCTGCTCAATGCAGGGATCCAAGTCAGAGCATCCCTGACAGGTGGGTGTCCAGCCTCGTCTTGAATGCCTCCAGTGTGGGAGAACCCACCACCTCCCTTGGTCATTGGTTCCATTGTCGTATTGCTCTAACAGTCAGGAAGGTTTCCCTAATGTTCAGCCAGAATCCAGCTTCCTGTCACTTGAGCCCATTATTCCATGTCCTGCACTCTGGAATGATCGAGAAGAGATACCGGCCTTCGCCTCTGTGACAACCTTTCAAGTACTTGAAGAGTGCTGTCCTATCTCCCCTCAGTCTTCCCTTCTCAAGGCTAAGTATGCCCAATTCTTTCAGTCTCTCTTCATAGGGCTTTGTTTCCAGTCCCCTGATCATCTTCATTGCCCTTCTCTGAACTCTCTCCAGTTATAATAATCAAAAAGCCCTGAAGGATAGCTTCACAAACAAGGTCAGATATTTTGGTACCCCCAAGTCCAGGGTGAAATCAGATGTGGAAAACTGGAGGCTCTTAAGGCTGAAAAAAAGTATATACATACTTGAGGTATAACATTTCCTTAAAAAAAAAAAAACCACGTGAAGGCTACAGGTTTATGGCTCCAGTGGTCTCACGCTGGGGGCTATGGCAGTGGATGGCTTTAGATGTGTCATAATTGTGCCACTTTTCCAGAGGATGGTTGGTACATCTGACTTGTTCTCAGCTGCACTGCATTGCCACCACTGC
The DNA here is from genome assembly GCF_057233095.1 of Heloderma suspectum. Taxonomy (NCBI): domain Eukaryota; kingdom Metazoa; phylum Chordata; class Lepidosauria; order Squamata; family Helodermatidae; genus Heloderma; species Heloderma suspectum. The sequence continues at coordinate 11,874,202 of NC_139459.1, forward strand.
AGATGGACAGGAGGGGCATTGCAGCTATCAGCTCTGAAGGACCAGGGAACAGACAGGGTCAACAGCAGTCCACTTGGCCCTATAACGTTGCTGACACCATCTTGCTTACTCAGGACAAGCCATCCATTCATTTCACAGACCTCCCTTTCTCCCTCTTCCCTGCTCAACATTGCTTCCAGACCACCATCTCTGGCAACAAGAGCTCTGATCATCTTTTTAACAGCTAATTCATCCCAGTGTTTAAATACAAACCTCTAATTTCCTAACAGGATTTCATATAATTTCATATCATACTATCTTTTCATGTTCTGAATAGGTTTATCGCTCTTTTGGGGAATAGTAAACAAAGTCTTTATAGGAAATGCAAGCAGTTATTTGGTCCCCAGGCTGCCTCCCATATTAAATTACTCTCTTGGTTTCAAGCAATGATGAAACAGCTGTGACAGGCAATGACAAACCCTTTGAATGGGAGCAGAGCCGCTTCTCTACAGAGCTGAATGTAGGGATGGCGGAGAATTTCTCCCCGAAACTTCGGGGGGCCGAGCGCCAAAGTGTTCGGCCCCCCAAACAAGTTTCGGGGATAAATTCTCCGCACCCCCCCACCCCCCGCAGCCCCCCCAGGACGGGATTTACCTTTGGCGAATGTCTCTCCCGGCGGCGGGTCCGGCCGGCAGTTCGGCGGGTGTTCGTCCGGGGCGGGAGCGGCAGCCGGTCTTTCGACCGGCTGCCGCCGCCGCTATTCCAATCAAAGAAAAAAAAAACGCCCCCGTGATAGGCTACGTGACAATTAACGTAGCCTATCATGGCTATATTTGCAAAGTCAGCCGTGATAGGCTACATAAATCGTCACGTAGCCTATCACGGGTGACTTAAAAAATAAAATAAAAGCGCGTACGGATAATGGTGGCCCCCATAGGGAGCCGCCATTCCCGTTCCTTATTTGGTCGCTGTAGTCTATTAAAGATTACGTAGACTACGGCGAAAATAAGGGCAACGCTATTTGCGTTGCCCTTATTTTCGCCGTAGTCTACGTAATCTTTACGTAGACTACAGCGACCAAATAAGGAACGCGAATGGCGGCTCCCTATGGGGGCTGCCATTTGCGTACGCGCTTTTTTTTTTTAAGTCACCCGTGATAGGCTACGTGACGATTAACGTAGCCTATCACGGGGGCGTTTTTTTTAAAAAAAAAACTTTTGAATTCGTGGTCGGGCGAGGCGAGGCGCCTCCTCCCCGGCCTGAATTTCGGCCGAGCGAGGTGGGAAGCCTCCCCCCCGGCCTGAATTTCGGCCGGGTGAGGCGGGAAGCCTCCCCCCCCGGCCTGAACTTCGCGGGGGGAGCAGAGAAGCGCCTCCCCCCCACCGCGAACAAGCTTCGAGGACAGGTAAGTGACTTTCGTCCACCCCTAGCTGAATGGCAACATGCACTCTGCAGACTGGGGGAGGGGGGATCATGGGAAGTGTCAGGCCGCTGAATACCATCATATAATCTCAATACAGAAATCGTACTTCTGTTTAAAAAGTGTGTGGTGTAGTGGCAAGAATGTTGGACTGGGACTTGGGAGATCCGGGTTCTAGTCCCCACTCGGCCACGGAAGCTCACTGGGTGACTTTGGTCCAGTCACAGACTCTCAGCCCAACCCACCTCACAGGGTTGTTGTTGTGAGGATAAAATGGAGAGGAGGAGGATAATGTAAGCCGCCTTGGGTTCCTTGCAAGAGGAAAGAAGGCGGGGTATAAATGCAATAAATAAAATAAATGAAAAATGCTCCTTTGGACATGTTGCAACATCTGTTGGAACTTTGAAGGGAAGGTTTGAAAGATCAGGTCAACAAGGTTTAGATTACTATATGGTAGGAATCTTTACTGGAGCATGGGCTTAAAAACATCTTTACCCCTCAGGATTGTTTCTTCCCATATGAACTTGTTGCTCCCTGAGATTTTCAAGGTAGGTATGACATTCCTGCCTATTTCCAGTGAGAATTCCCCTTCTCTAAATCATCCAAGCAGGAAACACCTTCCCCACACACAATGACACTGCCACCGGGACCTTTAAGGCTCAGGTCCAACTCTTTACTCTGTTCCCAAACTGTGAGGTCACACTTGTTTATATTACCACTGGTATTGTTTCCTTTATTTCCTCTCCCTTACATAGCCAAGAGCAAAAGGTGTAGGATTTGGTTCAACAAATAAACTTTATTAATTACAGCAAATATTATTATTATTATTATTATTATTATTATTATTATTATTAAAATATTTCTTGGCTGCCTTTCAGTGCAGAAGCCCACCCAAGGCAGCTTACAGCACTAAGATACATAAAAACAGTTAAAATATTAAAAGTGATTTTAAAAAGCCAACAATAAAACCGGCAACAACGTTAACAGCCTTTGTACAGTAAATAAGCCACTCTTAATGGTACTATTAATGTATATTCTCTTATGCACAGTACTCTAGATCACACTCTCAAACAATCACTTCACAAATCACCACAGACCTCTCTCACACTTCTAAAATCTTAACACATCAGCCCCCTCTCTCTGATCACTGTCTCTGTTCTAAACGTGGTCTAACACAGCCCACAGTTTATATAGCACACACACTTCACCCGCCTTCACTCATTCAGCCAATCATCACACATCTGCAAATCCACCATTCTTCCTGCCACTCATCCTACTCTAACCCTAGAGATACTCAGCGTAAACACAGACTTATAACAGGAATACATTATTATATGCAAGAGATCCATATATGCAGATGTGTAACGTCACAGTAGGCGTTTCTCTGTGACAGAGAGAGAACCTTTTCTGTGGCAGCACTCAGTGGGTTGGATCCATCATCGCTGCTCCACCAGGAGAAGGATACTGCCCACAGAATGGGACTTCCACATCCTCTCCTCCCCGCTAGAACGCTGGCTTTCTGGAGCAGATTTGGAAGGCACATTGGGGGTTGCAGGGGGAGGAGAGGATGTGGGAGTCGTGTTCTGCCAGTGATAACCTTCTGCAGGCAGAATGAAGATGCTACATCCACATCAGACTATGAAACTCTCTGCCACTATAGCTTCAAGTTTCTATAGCTTCAAGTTTGTGAAGCTATAGAAAGACTCACGTGCCCCCCTCAGTCTTCATGTTTTGTCAGTTAGTCAAGAGATTTCTGTTCTGATAGGTTTTGGCCTGCCAGGTTGAAGAATATTTAGTGGATTATTCTCTGCTGTGATATTCTTTCATCTTCAGCATTTGTTTCTGTTTAATGGTTGAGTGGTTTGCTGTTTATTTGATTTTTATGAATTCTTTGTCATTTTTAATTTACTATAAGCCATGCTGAATATTGCTACTCAGGCAAGGAGGGAGGGAGAAAGATAAAGATGAGAGGGAGAGGGAGAGGGAGAGGGAGAGGGAGAGGGAGGGAGAGAGAGAGGGGGGAGAGAGGGAGAGGGAGAGGGAGAGAGAGAGAGAGAGAATCACTGCTTTGCTGAATCCCAAAATTCATTCTGAGGTAGCCCACTTTAATATCTGTTGGCTTCTGCTGCTTCCCTCTTTTGATCCTTGGAGATACTTCATCCTGGGTTCTCCTGCCTCATCAAAGGATGGACAAATGAGTCTATCTTGGTTCACTTCACTTTCACTCATAAGTTAATTCAGTCCTGTTTCCACATCACACACACACACACACACACACACACGTCTGTCTGTCTGTCTATCATCTATCAGAGTACTGCAAATTTACACTTAAAAGTACATTTCAATATGCATCTCTATATGTACTAGCTCTCAAAATACATATTTTTATGCATTTTGATACATTTTATAACTAAGAACTGTGTATCGACACTGAGAGACATCTCCAATCTTCTTGGATAGCTACGTTCTGATGTGCACATTACTCTAAAGCAGGGGTGGACAATGTTGGTCCTCCCGATGTTTTGGACTACAGCTCCCATCAGCTGTAGCTGGCATAGCCAATGACGAGGGACACTGGGAGTAGGACTGGTGCAGGTGCCCAATTCTGTCTGGGAATCGGGTGGAGCTCCCCTGCCTGCATGCCGAGTCATGCTTGTCGAGCTCTTGCCCCCGCTCGCCCCCCTGTCTGCACATGCTGAGCCACCTGCACTTACCTGGGCAGCCTCGCACTTGGGCGTTTTAATTTTTAGCATTAAAAATTGTGATCACAAAAATGCGCATATTTGCATATTAAAAAACGTGGCCTTGAATGGCCAATATATGCAATATTACAGGCAAGCAAACACCTGTAATCTTGCATATATGGGCGATGCACAGCCCCATTTTCCATATATGCAAATATGCACATTTTTATAATCACCATCACCCCCTCCCCCCCAATGATGATCACAGAGCTTGACGAGGCCACCCGGATGAGTGTGTTTGGCAAATGGCGGGGAGCTCAAGCATGGGTCCAGGAGTGCAGGAGTGGGGTAGGGGCTGGTGGGTGCCTGGAGAACCCAGATGGGGGGCATCTCTAAATGGCAGTCGCAGGCCAAAACATCTGGAGGACCACAAGTCGATTATCCCTGGTTGAAGTGGTGCTGATCAGGAAATTTCATATAGGAATTTGCAAACACTGAATTCCTTAAGCATCCCTACACATTTGTCATGCAAAACTAGAAGGAAACAGACCCAGGTGCAATCCCTGTCACTTGTGATACTGTTAAACTATCTCATATGGAAGGTACTGGTGACGGTCTGGAGAAATGCACCAAGAGAAATGTTATGACTAATAATCCATTGCTTCAATTCTGCACATCACAGCTCTATTTTTGGGGCAGGGCATTACATTATTTTGGATTTATTCAAATAATCCTATTTCTAACAGCAACATTCATAAATGTTGAATTCATAAAAAACATAAGAAGAGTCTTGCTAGATCAGACCTAGGTTCATTTAGTCCAGCATTCTGTATTTGACTCCCCCACCACCTCAAACTGTGCAGGGCAGGGAAAAGAAATACAGCAGCCACAAAAAAAGCCTTTAGCAAAATCTAACCGTGTAGGGTGGGGGGTGGGGAGCATTCAAACAATGATGGTTGGTGTGAGAATAGTGGTACAGAAAAGCATCCCTACATTCAACTGTGAAATACTGGAGGTTATGCATTAGCTAGCTACTGGTTTTTCTTCTGATAAAGAGCTTCTATTATATTTACGGTTCAGATACAATAAAATAGCTACTTATCCCTTCATCCACCCCATTCTGCTTCCCACAAAAGGGCGTTTGCATGGCCTCACAGATATATGTGCTCTGTTTGGATGAAATATTGACTAAAGAAACAATGGTTGGATGTATTCTAGGGTGAAAGGGAGCATTTCAAGCACCATGGAGGTGATTCATTTGTAGCTTTTATGTGTGGCTGAAAAGGTCAGAAATCTACAAATGCTGAAAGACAAAAAGTTAGTTCAGATTTTTTTTTATTTTTTCTTTTACCGGATGGAATCAGCACATTATTCAGTTTAGTATCATTTATGTAAATAGCACACGTTACAGTCATTCATCTGATGAGCACAGAGGAAACACATCTATCTATCTATCTATCTATCTATCTATCTATCTTCATCTTCATCATCATCATCATCATCTGTCTTAGGGATGTCCATCATAGGAAAATCTGGCCCTTTTAGGCCCCAGCAGATTCTCATGATGCGCATATCATGCTCACCTTGCCTTTGTTCAGCTTTCCTTTGCAAACTGATCCAGGACCCCACCCCACCCCCCTGTACATACATTTATGGAAGGAAACAAAGAAAAAGAAAAGAAAAAAGTTCCTGCCACCACTGTTGGGTAACCAACGCTCTAGCTCTCCACTGGAGCCCGCAAGGAGGATCAGTTTCGCCATGGTGTCAGTGGTGTCATGGTAGCCAAAGTGGTGGCAGGAGAGTGAGAGGGGAGCACCTTGGCTCTCTCCTCTCATCCTCCCATAACCGCTGCCAGACCACCATCATGAGCTACCGTCATCCCTCTCTCCCTGCCGGGGTTGGCCCCAATAGAGAGAGAGGGACAACATCTGTGCTGTAGCATGGCAGCAGGGGTGGGAGGGTGAGAAGGGAGTGTCATGGTGATCCCTCCTCATCCCCCCCCACTGTGCTGTGCCCCCCCCATAGCCATCATCTTTCTCCCTCTGCCTGGGCCAACTGCAATGGAATCAAATGTGGTTTGGATTTCTACAAATCTGACACATGGATCCTGCAGCGGAACTGCTTTTCCCAAGTCGCACAGATTCCATGGACTTGCGGACAATTTATTTATTTATTTATTTTTACCTGCCGGATGTTTATACAAATTTAGTCAAAGAAAAAAATGTAAAACATTAAAAAAAACCCCAGCCCCCAAATGTGCATGTCCCCCACAGGGCAAAGAATGAAAATATACATTTGGGGGGAATTTGAGCATTGGGGGGGATTTGCGCATTTTTGCAAATGCAAATTTGTGCAAGTGTGAATATTCACAAATGCAAATTTGTGTAAATTTGGGAAATTGAAAAAAAAATCTGATTCTGTCAATGAGAGGATGAAGGAACAAAAGGCACCTGACCATCTGTGAAACACAGATGTAATGGGTAGGGATGTCACAGAATTCCACCACAGATCCCTGAGAGGCCGAATTCCAGTGAATTCGCCCCCCCGGAATCTGTGGCGGAACAGAGCAACCCACCCCACCACCCCAGGAAAGCCCCACGAAATGGAGCCTACCTGGCTGTGGATCCAGCGGTGGCAGTGGATCTGGCAGCGGTGATGGCTCTGGCCGCTACCGGGCTGCTATTTGTGTCCCTTCGCTGAGCCATAGTAGGCTATGTAAATATTTACGTAGCCTATCACGGCAAAGAGCGGGAATGCAAATGTGTCCACTGTGCCATTTGTGTCCCCATTCTTTGCTGTGATAGGCTACGTAAATATTTACATAGCCTATCACAACTCAGCGAAGGGATGCAAATGACGGCCGCCACACAGGCCACCATTTGCTTCTGCAGACCTGCCGCAGCCAGATGTCCAGCTGTGGATGCACCCAGCTGGCGGCTCCACAGAGTCGCCGCAGAGCAGAGCCGGCCAGGGAGGATTCCGGGGGGGAGGGATGGAGCGCCTCCCCACCCACCATGGATGCCACTTACAAAACATGTAAGTGGTTTTGTACATCCCTAGTAATGGGTTTTACAAAAAACATACATTGCTACCTAAGAGTCCCACTTGCTTCAGGGGGAAATATTATAGTACTTAACTCTCCCATTGAAAACAACTCATTTAGTACAAAGATAAGATGCCCTTCCCAGTTTTTCTTCCTGATTAGTGGACAGGAAGATGGAAGGGGCATCTTGGAAAAAATGTTTCACACACTGACCACTGCTTCCAGATCTCCACTCTTGGAAGATCCCATCTGAGTGATGCTTCATCAGCCAGTCATCCCAATTAGAGGAGTTCTGATGGTGATGCATTTCTAAGAATGTTGTCCCTGAAATATGCCAAGGGATTTCCCCTTCCTCAGCATTCCCAGACTTTTGAGTGAAGCATTCTCTGGCAGGAACATTCAGCTCTGTATTACTTCGAAGTGGCTTCATTTTGTCTGAGTCATGACAATGATGTTTACCAAAGTAAGGGACAAAAATAGCTATGAACATACGGAAAATCATAATTAATCAAAATTATGATTCGGGAACACGTACCTTCCATTCCATTCTGTTTCGGCTGGGGGGGAGGCACTCCGTCCCTCCCCCTGTAATCCTTGACAAGGGGGGAGGCGATCTGGTCCTCCCCCCCAGAATCCTGCCTGGCCAGCTCCGCTCCGCAGCCAAGCCATGGAGCCGCCGGCTGGCTCCAGCTGCCCGCAGCCGGACATCCGGCCGCTGGGCAGCCCTGCAGGGATGCAAATGGCGGCTGTCGTAGCCACCACCATTTGCATCCCTGTATTTAGCGGTGATAGGCTACATAAATATTTATGTAGCCTATCATGGCAGGGGGAAAAAAACCCAGCATATGCAAATGGCGGTGGCTACCACCATTTGCGTACGCTGTTTTTTTCCCCCCCTGCCGTGATAGGCTACGTAAATACTTACGTAGCCTATCACAGCCTCTGCAGGGACACAAATGGCGTCCCTGCATTAGCCGTGATAGGCTAAGTAAGTATTTACATAGCCTATCATGGCTATGAAGAGGAAGTGAATGGCGGGCGCAGCACAGCTGCCATTCGCAAAACAATGCAGATGGGAGCAGGTAAGTGCTCCGTTTTGCGTGACTTTTGTGGGTTGGGGGAGGTGGGGACTTCGTCCCACGTGCCTTTCATGGGTTGGGGGTGGGGGCTTCGTTCTATGATGGATTTCAGGGAGGCGAATGCACTGGCATTCAGCCTCACTGAGATCCATCGTGGAATTCTCTGACATCCCTAATTATGATAAGTTTCTCCCTGTGACAAAACTAGACAGGGTGCCAACTGTGGCTTTCTTCTGAAAATCGCAACCCTATATCAGGTTCCATCTGTTCTCCCCATAACTAGTAGTTATGGAAACACATGACAAGACATCATCATGTTATAGGTTTCCTTCCTCCTGATCCATTGGTGGTTCATGCTAGGGCAGATGGAGGAAAGCACATAACCTGAAGATGTCACACCATGCATTTTTATTACTGGGTGCTCTTGTGGACAGACGTGTCCATCTGTCATTCTTGTCATGACAAGATTGTCATTTTCAATGCAGGTCCCATGTCTTTGGAAAGTTCCAGTCCCATTCTCAGAGCGGGGTGTCTCTCAGGTCAAAAGCAGCATGAGAAACTCAAGTAGCAACATGGTAGTAAGGAGGATTGGGGCCAGGTGTCCTACAGGTCCCCAGTTAGCCAACTCTTTAGGCTAACTCAGCCCCAGCGAAAGAAAGCTTCAGGTCACAGGGAAAATGCGTCATAAAAAGGGTAAAGCCATTTGTGTTCTTCTGCCTCCATTTCCAATTTACAAATTTCTTTTCGTAATTATTTTCGTAAAATCTGCTGATTCATAGACAAAAAAAAAAAAGGGTCCATGTGAGCTCCGGTCCGGGTTGACTGGGCCGCTCTGTTCCGAGGAGGATTCCACAGACCGGATTTGTCAGAATTTGATCCCATTTAAAATTCTTGTGGAATTCTCTGACATTCCTACAGTTTGCTCAAGTTATACAAACACTTGATGTCAAACAAATTTAGGGATGGACAGATCCAGCTCCGTCCAGTCCCTTCTGGCAGTTGCCAAGGCACTGTTGCTGCCTGCCCATGCCAGCCACGTTGTGGGAGTGAAAGGATGGCTCAGCAACTGCCTGAGAAGTGCTGTGAGGCAGGCTGGCCCCCACCAAGCTGCAATCGTGCACACAATCACAGCTCTTGGTGACTTCCATATAACTAAAGTTGTGTCTATGGCTGCCTTAACGGGGCCATGTCTCAAGATTACAGGCATAAAGGACTGAGCAGGCAAGTGAGGCCCCCGCAGCCCATTGAGTGGGGTCAAGGTGGCCTGGGGGAGGGGGAGTTAGTTGGACTCTATCCCCTGCTTAGACTCCTGCAACATCCCTAATCAAAATTCCTTAGACATTTCTGTTAAAGCAGAATTTCTCTTTTGGTAAAACCTGGTGATGAGCAATAGGAAATATATGAAATACCACACAGAAATTTTGGCTGTTTTTGGCTTGTCAAACCACTCTTGCCTTCCTTACATGTTTGTCTGAAAAGGTACCCTCTAAGTAGGTGTGTGTGTGTGTGTGTGTGTGTGTGTGTATATATATATATATATATATATATATATATATAAAGTTTCAGTTCATTTTTTATCAGAATTTACTGAGTTTGCATGTTCTGGGCGGAACACAGACTCAGACACAATCTGAGATCAAGGTCTATACATTTCTGAGCTTGCACTTTGAGGACCCCCCCAAATTTGAGGATTTGAGGACCCCTCCCAATGCATTTGACAGCATAGGGATGTCAGAGAGTTTCTCCACGAATCTCCGGGAGGCCGAATGCCAACGCAATGTGGAGAAATGGTCCGCCACCCCCGGGATGGGATTTAACTTGGTCGAATGTCCCTGGCGGCGGCGGCTCCCGGCGGCAGTGCGGCAGCGGTGCAGCAGCGGCGGCGGCCGGTCTTCCAACCGGCTGCCGCCGCCGCCATTTCCAAGTGTAAAACAACAACAACAACAACAAACGTGATAGGCTACGTAAAGATTTACTTAGCCTATCATGGCTAGATTTTCAAAAAACACCGTGATAGGCTACGTAAATGTTTATGTAGCCTATCACAGCTGACTTTGGAGGAAAAAAAAGCGTGTACGCAAATGGCGGCACCCATGGGCACTGCCATTTGCGTTCCTTATTTGGGCACGTGTAGTCTACATAAACATTTACGTAGACTACGGCGAAAATAAGGGCAACGCTATTTGCATTGCCCTTATTTTCGCCGTACTCTACGTAAATGTCTACGTAGACTACACATGCCCAAATAAGGAATGCAAATGGCAGCGCCCATGGGCACCACCATTTGCCTACGCACTTTTTTTCCCCCCCAAAGTCAGCTGTGATAGGCTATGTAAACATTTATGTAGCCTATCATGGCTGACTGCAGGGATGCAAACGGCGGTGGCTACGGCCGCCGCCATTTGTGACCCGGCAGGAGAAGAGGATTCGCGGCCAGAGGGACGGGGCGCCTCCCCCCTGGCCAGAATTTCGGTGGGGAGGGATGGGGCACCTCCCCCCGGCCCAGAATTTCAGGGGGAGGAATGGAGCGCCTCCCCCCCACCGCAAAGCAGGCTGCGGGACCAGGTAAGGGACTTTCGTCCATCCCTATGACAGCATGCATACATTTGAAAAATGTTCATGAAAAAAGTGTGTACTTTTGAAAAATGTGCATGAATACGCTTTAATCAATGGGAGGAGAATAGGTACAGTTCATAGATGTGCAACATTGATGTATAAATTTTTAAAAAATACACACAAAATATGTATCCATTTTCATGCAAAAAGAAAAAAAAGCTTGTGAAATAATCAGGAATGGCGCAGGAGCCTGATTCAGTCCAGGAATCCATTAGAACAGCTCCTTCCTGCACCCATGAGCCCTGCTCGCTGAGCCCGTGCCCCTGCTTGCCCCCTGCCTGTGCTTGGTGAATGGCCTGCACTCACCCCGGAGGACTCATTGAGGTTCGCGGTCTCCATTTTTGAGAAATGAAATGGCGATGGCAAAAATGCACAGATTTGCCTATGCGTGAAAAAACACATTTTTCAAAAATGCACATTTTTGCACACACACAAATGTGCACCTTCACAAAAAATGTGCATTTCACTCATGAGAATATGTGCATTAGCAAAAAATGTGCATTTTCACACAGACAAAAAGATGTGCATTTTTGCCATCACCATTTTATTTTTCAATAAGATGAAAAATAAAATGGTGATGGCTGCTTGAAGAGGCTGCTAGGGTGAGTGCAGGATGCTTTGTGAGCATGGGAGGGACTCAAGCGTGGTCCGGGTACCGGTGAACGGGGGCAGGGGCTGGGAGGGCATCCAGAGAACCCGGACGGGGGTGAGTTTGCACATCCCTAAAAGTGATATGGACTTAGGTCAGAATGAGCTTTGACATGAAATTTGGAGAACATCAGTGAGCTTGAGATTTGCTGATTACCACATCCTTACCCCCATATTTGTTTTGGATTCCGTTTTTGGCCAAATTCCTGTGTAGAGGCTACCAATCAAGTTTGCCCTTGACAGCAAATAGAACCCCATTGCCTCTTGTTTTGCTATTTTAAATAGTCTGTGGACAACAAGAGCACCAACAACTTGGCTTCTGCTTGAATGGCAAAGGTGCAACCAACAGAAGGTATGACTGAACAAGTGAGATATAAATCACCCGTGTAAGGGGGAAGAAGACGAAGGACAAGAATGCTTTATTATGGGATTAAAAAGACTTTGAGTGCACACTTTATAGGCAAGTGAAGTAACAAGTGGCAAAACAACATGAAATGTTTATGCAGGCCTGTGGAATCTGGCTCTTTGCCTCTCCCCCTTTTCTGTCTTGCCTTAATTTACTGTTCTAATCAACAGACTTATTTTCTGCCCTCTCGGAGGCTCCTATCCTCCTCATGGGCGGGAGTAAATCACACACAGATCCAACCCTTTGGCTGCACCAATATGAAACACTATACATACAATGAGTTACTGCAAATAAGGCAAGGGCCAGTGCCATAAAGCTGTCACCTTCACCTCCAGGAGTTTCTTTACTAATAGGCCTACACCCTTCCTTGCTATTACATGCTGTATTTTTTTTTTATTTTTTTATTTTTTTTACAGCTGACACTGCGATTAGACAGATGCATAATCGTTTAGGGATTGCATGCTTAATTGACACTGGGGAACACCCGACGTTCTACTGCTACTGAGTGGACACTGTAGGGATATAGAAGAATTTCATTTTTGCTCACAAAACAGGTGGGCATGCCCTGTTCAAAGCTCTGAATGTGAGCATGAGCCCATGTCCCCCACCCAATATTTGTAGATTGTCAAACAGGTGCTCACGTTCATCTCGTTCCTTATTCCCAGTGTGATTTGTGCAAGTGTCCTCTATGTGCTGAATCAGCCCCGTTTTAGTCTATGGAGGAAAATTGCGCAATTAGGAAATTTACGCATATTTGTGGAAACTTGTACAAACCTCCTGTTCAGTCACTTGCAGAAGTTTCCTGTTTGCACAGAGTGAGCAGTGATTGCAAACTCGAATGGGATCAGGCAAAAGATGAGCGGGAAGGCAATGTTCAGAGTAACCTGCTGATCCTGAACGCCCATCCCTAGGACATTGGCTCTAGGGATGTATGAAAGTCACTTACCTGTTTGCAGATTATGCTGATGCTGGGGGGAGGTGCTCCGTCCCTCCCCCCGAAATTCTAGCTGGGGGGGGAGGTGCTCCATCCCTCCCCCCCCCGAAATCCTGGCCGGCCGGCTCCACTCCGCAGTAATTCTGCGGAGTCGCCGGCCGGCTCCACCAGTGGCCGGACATCCGGCCGCTGGCTAGCAGGGACACAAATGGTGGCGGCCATAGCCACCACCATTTGCGTCCCTGCAGTCAGCCGAGATAGGCTACGTAAATGTTTACATAGCCTATCACGGCTGCTTAAAAAAACCCAAAAAAACGCACATACGCAAATGGCGGCGCCCATGGGCACCGCCATTTCATTCCTTATTTTGGCACGTCTAGTCTACGTAAACATTTACGTAGACTACGGCGAAAATAAGGGGAACGCAAATAGCGTTGCCCTTATTTTCGCCGTAGTCTACATAATCTACCGGGGGCGTAATCTACGTAATCTACCGTAATCTACCGGGGGCGGTTTGTTTTTTTTACTTTTCTTGGAATGGCGGCAGCGGCAGCCATTCGAAAGACCGGTTGCCGCCCCTGCCCCTGTCGAAGCCCTGCCGAACCACTGCTGCGACCCGCCACCGGGAGCGACATTCGGGAAAGGTAAGTCCCATCCCGCGGGGGGTGGGGGGTGGGGGGCGGAGAATTTCTCCCTGAAACTACTTTTGGGGTCCGAATACGTTGGCACTCGCCCCCCCGAAGTTTCGGGGAGAAATTCTCCCCCATCCCTACATTCACGGTGGGTGTGAGGCGCTCTGTCCCTCCCCCTGAAATACTCTCCGGCCGGCTCCACTCCGTGGCGATTCTGCGGAGCTGCTGGCCGGGGCCGCCCACAGCCAGACATCTGGCTGCTGGGCAGCCTGAAGGGACAGAATTGGCAGTGGCCATAGCCGCCACCATTTGTGTCCCTGTATTTTGCCGTGATAGGCTACATAAATATTTACGTAGCCTATCACGGCAAAAAAAAATACATACAGCCAACGGAAATAGGGATGTATGAAAGTCACTTACTTTCCACGGATTATGTTCATGGTGGGGGGGGCGTTCCGTCCCTCTCCCCGGAATCCTCGATGGGGGGAGGCGATCCGTTCCTCCCCCCCGGAATCCTCGACGGCTGGCTGTGCTCCGCAGCGGCTCTGTGGAGCAGCCGGCCGGGCCCAGGCCAGGGCCGTCTGCAGCCGCATTTCTGACCGCGGAGGGCTCTGGGTAAAAAACAAACATGTACGCCGCCATGGTAGCGGCTGCGGTGGTGGCTGCGGCGGCGGTGGGGGTGGCTGGTCTTCCGACCAGCTGCCGCCGCCATTTGCAGTCTTGTCATTTTTGTTTTTGTTTTTTTACAGAGACGTGATATGCTACATAAAGAGTTACGTAGCCTATCACGTCTGGGTAAAAAAAAAAGCGTATGCTACAGCTGCCGCCATTTCCATTCCTTATTTTTCGCCGTCTTAGTCTACGTAAATATTTACGTAGAATATTATGGCGAAAATAAAGGGGAATGCAAATAGAGTAGTGGGTGCTATTTGCGTCCCTCCTTGATTCGCTGTTTTAGCCTACGTAAATATCAAAAAGGGATGCAAATAGCACCCACTACGCTATTTGCATTCCACTTTATTTTCCCTGTAATAGTCTACATAAATATTTATGTAGACTAAGACAGCAAAAAATAAGGAACGCAAATGGCGGTGGCTGTAGCCGCCACCATTTGCATACGCTTTTTTTTTTACCCAGACGTGATAGGCTACGTAAGTCTTTATGTAGCCTATCACGTCTCTGTAAAAAAACAAAAACAAAAATGACAAGACTGCAAATGGCGGCAGCAGCTGGTCAGAAGACCAGCCACCCCCACCGCCGTTGCAGCTGCCACCGCAGCCGCCGCCACAGCCGCCGCCGCCCGAAACATCCGCCCTGGTAAGTCTTGTCCAGGGGGTGATCCGCAGGGGGGCGGGGGGTGGCAGGCCATTCCGCCACAGATTTTGGGGGGCCGAATGCACTGGCATTCGGCCTCACCAAGATCCGTGGTGGATTTATCTGACATCCCTAAACGCAAATGGCGGCAGCTATGATGGCTGCCATTTGCGTTCCTTTTTTTTTTGCTGTGATAGACTACGTAAATACTTACACAATCTATCATGGCTTCCACAGGGACGCAAATTGTGTCCCTGCATTAGCCGTGATAGGCTACATAAGTATTTACATAGCCTATCATGGCTATAGTGAAGAAGCGAATGGCAGCCGCAGACACGGCCACCATTCGCAAAGCAGTGCGAACAGCAGCAGGTAGGTGTCCCGTTTCGCGCACCTTTCGTAGGGTGGGGGGGCTTCGTTCCGCCACAGATTTCGGGGGGCCAAATGCACTGGTATTCGGCCTTACCAAGATCCGTGGCAGAATTCTCTGACATCCCTACCCAATCTATATCTGCTGGGATGATGAACATTGTACCCAATGCACCTGGAGGATACCAGGTTAGGGAAGCTTGGGTCGCACAATGCCATGTATTGGTTGTAGGTTCAGGTTCTGGGCAGTCAGAAGGAAATACTCTATGCAATGCACATTTAACTTCATTCATTCATTCATTCATTCATTCATTCAATCATTCTATTTCTATACCGCCCCATAGCCAAAGCTTTCTGGGTGGTTCACAAAAATTAAAACCCATTAAAACATATTATATTATATTATATTAGTATGTATGTATGTGTATATATTCACGTAATGACATAAACGAAAGACTGAAGGCAAAAGGAGAAGGGGACGGCAGAGGATGAGATGGCTAGATAGCATCACGGATGCAATGAATATGAACTTGAGCACGCTCCGGGAGAGAGCGCAGGACAGGAAGGCCTGGCGTGCTATGGTCCATGGGGTCACGAAGAGTCGGACACGACTGAACGACTGAACAACAACAACAAAAATGACATAAACAAATAACACACACAACAACATATATCTAAAACAATGTAAAACGATCAGCCAGAGACAATCAAGAGACTTATTATACACTGCCAAATGCCTGGAAAAAATGCCGCTGACTGGCCGGTGCGGACGAAAATGGCAGCTGCTGTAGCAGCCACCATTTGCGTCCACCCAGGGAGCCATGATAGTCTACGTAAGCCTTTTTGTAGCCTATCACGTCTGGGTAAAAAAAAAAAGGCATACGCAAATGGCGGCAGCTACGGCGGCCACCATTTGCGTTCCTTATTTTTCGCTGTTTTAGGCTACGTAAATATTTACATAGACTATTACGGCAAAAAAAAAGGGGAACACAAATAGCGTAGTGGGTGCTATTTGCATTCCATTTTATTCGCCATTTTAGCCTACGTAAGTATTTTCCCAAATGTATGCATCTGTTGTGCACATCTTTAAAATGAACACATTCTTCTCCCATTGCTTAAAATGTATTTTTGCTAGGTATGTACGAAAGGGACTTACCTTGTCCCGCAGCGTTTTTCGCGGTGGGGGGGAGGCGCTTCGCTTCTCCCCCCGAAGTTCATGCGAGGGGGGGGTGTCTTCCCGGTCAAAAGACCGGCTGCCGCACCTGACGAAGACCTGCTGAACCGCCGCCAGGAACCGCTGCCGGGAGGGACATTCGTGAAACGTAAGTCCCATCCCAGGGGGGGGAAGGAGAATTTCTCCCCGAACAACCTTCGGAGGACCGAATGCGTTGGCACTCGGCCCCCCGAAGTTTCGGGGAGAAATTCTCCCCCATCCCTAATTCGGCCTCACTGAAATCCATGGCGGAATTCTCCACCATCCCTAGAATGAGCAGTGATCACAAACATGAATGACAACTGGACACAAGACAAGTGGAGAGATGATGGAGCAATACGACAATGGGACCAATGACCTAGGGAGCTGGTGGGCTCTCCCACACTGGAGGCATTCATGATGAGGCTGGACAGCCATCTGTTGGGGATGCTCTGACTTGGATTCCTGCACTGAGCAGGGGGTTGGACTCGATGGTCTTGTAGGCCCCTTCCAACCCTACTATTCTATGATTCTATGGTGGGAGAATCCTGGATATCTTGCATATTGCTCATTTGCCATCCCTAGAAATAGATGACAGAGTCATTCCTATCCATCCCAGGCAGCCATCTGGGGGAGGTTAGGAAGGGGTGGAGGGGGGCTTGTCTGCCCAGAGACCCAGTTACACCTGGGTGGAACTCTACCACTGCCAGTGTACCTGCCAGGACTACAGAAGCAGGAGGGGGTTTATCAAGGTGCAAGAAAAGGGCAGGGGTGGGAAAGACATACACTTAATCCAAGGCCCCTTTGTCCATTGGAGAGACTGAAGGATTGCATTGTACATGGATGGCTATAATATCTATCAATGGAGCCTCCATGTTCAGAGGCAGTATACCTCAGATTACCGTGGTGGTGATGGAGACACACAATGGTGGGGACACACAATTTTCCAAATACTCAGCAACATTTTTGATAGTGCTTTTTAAAAAAGTGCAGTGATATTTGATTTATTTGGCAGTATTTGACACTTGGCACACAGCTGAATTCATGGATCACTGCCTTGTTGTGGCGAAGGGGCTTGCGTAACTCAGTGAAGCCATAAGCTATGCCGTGCAGGGCCACCCAAGACGGACAGGTCATGGCAGAGGGTTCTGACAAAATGTGGTCCACTGGAGAAGGAAATGGCAACCCACTCCAGTATTCTTGCCAAGAAAACCCCATGGAACGTATCACAAGGCTAAAAGATATGACGCCGGAAGATGAGCCCCTCAGGTCGGAAGGTGTCCAATATGCTACTGGGGAAGAGCAGAGGGTATTTCCAAGTAGCGCCAGAAAGAGTGAAGCGGCTGGGCCAAACCCGAAAGGACACTCAGCTGTGGATGTGTATGGCGGTGAAAAGAAAATCCGATGCTGTAAAGAACAATATTGTATAGGAACCTGGAATGTCAGATCAATGAATCAAGGTAAGCTGGAGGTGGTCAAACATGAGATGGCAAGATTGAACATCGACATCTTGGGAATCAGCGAACTAAAATGGACAGGCATGGGCGAATTTAATTCAGGTGACCATCATATCTACTATTGTGGGCAAGAATCCCTTAGAAGAAATGGAGTAGCACTCATAGTCAACAAAAGGGTGGGAAAAGCAGTACTGGGGTACAATCTTAAAAATGGTAGAATGATCTCAGTACGAATCCAAGGCAAACCATTCAACATCACAGTAATTCAAGTCTATGCCCCAACCACTGAGGCCGAAGAAGCTGAGGTTGATCGGTTCTATGAAGACCTACAACACCTTCTAGAACTAACACCAAAAAAAGATGTCCTCTTCATCATAGGGGATTGGAATGCTAAAGTAGGAAGTCAAGAAATCACCGGGATAACAGGCAAGCATGGCCTTGGAGTACCAAATGAAGCAGGACAAAAGCTAATAGAGTTTTGCCAAGAGAACATGCTGATCATAGCAAACACTCTTTTCCAACAGCATAAGAGGCGACTCTACACATGGACGTCACCAGATGGTCAATATCGAAATCAGATTGATTATGTCCTTTGCAGCCAAAGATGGAGGAGCTCCATACAGTCAGTAAAAACAAGACCTGGAGCTGACTGTGGCTCAGATCATGAGCTGCTTCTTGCAAAATTTCGGCTTAAATTGAAGAACGTAGGGAAAACCACTAAACCGTTCAGGTATGACCTCAGTCATATCCCTTCTGAATATACAGTGGAGGTGAGGAATAGATTTCAGGGATTAGACCTGATAGACAGAGTGCCTGAGGAACTATGGACGGAGGTCCGTAACATTGTTCAGGAGGCAGCAACAAAATCCGTCCCAAAGAAAAAGAAATGCAAGAAAGCCAAGTGGCTGTCTGATGAGGCTTTACAAGTAGCTCATGAAAGAAGGGAAGCGAAAAGCAAGGGAGAAAGGGGAAGATATACCCAACTGAATGCAGAGTTCCAGAGAATAGCAAGGAGAGACAAGAAGGCCTTCTTAAATGAACAATGCAAAGAAATCGAGGAAAACAACAGAATGGGAAAGACTAGAGATCTCTTCAAGAAAATTGGAGATCTCAAGGGAACGTTTTGTGCAAAGACGGGCATGATCAAGGACAAAGAAGGCAGGGACCTAACAGAAGCAGATGAGATTAAGAAGAGGTGGCAAGAATACACAGAAGAACTATACAGGAAAGATCTGAATGTCCCTGATAGCCATGATAGTGCGGTCACTGAACTTGAGCCGGACATCCTCGAGAGTGAAGTCAAGTGGGCCTTAGGAAGCATTAGTAACAACAAAGCTAGCGGAGATGACAGTATTCCAGCCGAGCTATTTAAAATCCTAAAAGATGATGCTGTTAAAGTGCTGCATTCAATATGCCAACAAATCTGGAACACTCAACAGTGGCCACAAGACTGGAAAAGGTCAGTTTACATTCCAATTCCAAAGAAGGGCAACGCCAAAGAGTGTTCAAACTACCGCACAATTGCGCTCATTTCACATGCCAGCAAGGTGATGCTCAAAATCCTACAAGCTAGGCTTCAGCAGTATGCGAACCGAGAACTACCGGAAGTACAAGCTGGGTTTCGAAGAGGCAGAGGAACTAGAGATCAAATCGCCAACATTCGCTGCATCATGGAGAAAGCAAGAGAATTCCAGAAAAACGTCTATTTCTGCTTCATTGACTACGCTAAAGCCTTTGATTGTGTGGATCACAACAAACTGTGGCAAATTCTGAAAGTGATGGGAGTACCAGACCACCTTACCCGTCTCCTGAGAAACCTGTACGAGGGTCAAGAAGCAACAGTAAGAACCAGACATGGAACAACCAATTGGTTCAAAATTGGGAAAGGAGTACGACAAGGCTGCATATTGTCACCCTGCTTATTTAACTTATATGCAGAGTACATCATGAGAAATGCCGGGTTGGATGAATCAGAGGTCGGAATTAAGATTGCCGGGAGAATTATCAACAACCTCAGATACGCAGACGATACCACCCTAATGGCAGAAAGCGAAGAGGATCTCAAGAGCCTCTTGTTGAGGGTGAAAGAGGAGAGTGCAAAAGCTGGTTTGAAACTCAACATTAAAAAAACTAAGATCATGTCATCTGGCCCTATCACTTCCTGGCATATAGAAGGGGAAGAAATGGAAGCAGTGACAGATTTTACTTACTTGGGCTCCAAGATCACCGCAGACGGTGACTGTAGCCATGAAATTAAAAGACGCTTGCTCCTTGGGAGGAAAGCTATGGCCAACCTAGACAGCATAGTAAGAAGCAGAGACATCACCTTGCCGACAAAGGTCCGTCTAATCAAAGCTATGGTTTTCCCAGTAGTAATGTATGGCTGTGAGAGCTGGACTATAAGGAAGGCTGAGCGCCGAAGAATTGATGCTTTCGAACTGTGGTGCTGGAGAAGACTCTTACGAGTCCCCTGGACTGCAAGGAGGTCAAATCAGTCCATCCTAAAGGAAATCAACCCTGAGTGCTCATTGGAAGGACAGATAATGAAGCTGAAGCTCCAATATTTTGGCCACCTAATGCGAAGAGAAAACTCCCTGGAAAAGACCCTGATGCTGGGAAAGACTGAAGGCAAAAGGAGAAGGGGACGGCAGAGGATGAGATGGCTAGATAGCATCACGGATGCAATGAATATGAACTTGAGCACGCTCCGGGAGAGAGCGCAGGACAGGAAGGCCTGGCGTGCTATGGTCCATGGGGTCACGAAGAGTCGGACACGACTGAACGACTGAACAACAACAACAACAACAACACAGCTGAATAACATTTGGCATGAGGCTGTATTTGACTGCTGAAATGCAATGATAATTAGTAGGAATGGTAATTAGGCATAACATATTCACAGGTGAATGTTCACACTTGTAAAATCTGAAATGCTGTTGGATTTTGATTGATTGATTTATTTTTGTCTGAGTCTGGAGAGAGAAGGGAAGAAATATATTCAGGGCAGATAGGAGTACATCTTTATACACAACAGTGAAGATCCCAGGAAAACATAATGGATGTTCTGGCAAAATGTTTCATTCATGTTAATCCCTGTTACAACCTCTCTCCTAAGGAAAAGAGGCTTGGGGCTCAAGCAGGTTGGGTGCAGGGAGCCACTCCCAAATGTGTTTTTCTTTGTTCCACCAATTGCATCACAAACTTGGAAATGTACAGACTTTGACCACAGTTTGTGTTCAAGTCTGTGTTCAATAGCAGGAGTTGCAAACTGAGTAAATTCTGGCCTAAAAAAGCCTGAAAGACGTCTCTCATGCATCTCTAACTCCAGCAGGGTCATTCTCAATCCATTTGAACAGGGCAATATGGTAGGGATGTCAGAGAATTTCACGACAAATCTCGGGGAGGAGGAATGCCAGCGCATTCGGCCCCCCAAAATCGGTGGCAAAATGGTCTGCCCCCCCGGAACGGGACTTACCTTGGGCGAATCCTCCTGGCAGCAGCAGCTCCGGCGGCGGTTCAGCGGTGGCGGCTGCAGAGGCTGGTCTTCCGACCAGCTTCCGCCACCGCCATTTCCAGTAAAAAAAAAAAACACACCAAAAAAAGTGATAGGCTACGTAAAGATTTACGTAGCCTATCATGGCTAGATTTTTAAAAAATTCCGTGATAGGCTACATAAATGTTTGCATAGCCTATCACGACTGAGTAAAAAAAAAAAAAATGCGCATACGCTTTGGCATGTCTAGTCTACGTAAACATTTACATAGACTATGGCGAAAATAAGGGGAATGCACGGTTTTGGTTTTGGTTTTTTTACTCAGCCATGATAGGCTATGTAAACATTTACGTAGCCTATCATGGCTGACTGCAGGGACGCAAACGGTGGCGGCTATGGCCGCCGCCATTTGCAGCCCGGCCGGCCAGGATTCGGGGGTGGAGGGACAGAGCGCCTCCCCCCTGGCCAGAATTTTTGGGGGGAGGGATGTAGCGCCTCCCCCCTGCCAGAATTTTGGGGGGAGGGACGGAGCGCCTCCCCCCCCACTAATCAAATTTCATTCAAGGTAGGTGACTTTCATACATCCCTACAATATGGCAGGAGAGAAAGCCACCTACAAGGACAGTACATTAGAAACATGAATGATATTAGCAACATAGGAAAGTGCCTTATACCAGGCCAAACTATGTGTCCATCTCAATCAGTACTGTTGGCTCTACCTAGTAGAAGATCCTAGTAGAAGGATCAGCAGCAACCTGATCCTTCTACTAGGAAACACCAGGAATAGAACCTGAGATCTGCACCTATATGTCCGGCAGGCACCACATGATTCTCCCCATTTACCTGCTGAATTTGGTTGGTGCAGATGGATAATAATTTCATCTTGGTTTGTTTTTTTACCAAAATTTGAAAAATTTCTTCATATTTGAGATGGAGCGAACTTAAGATTTTAAAAATTTGAAAGCAAGAGAAAGCAAAACCGACAGATGCACAGAAGTACAGAGTAGGCTGTACTATGGAACTATGACCCCTGCCCCCAATATTTGCAGCAGAAATAGAATGAAAGTGAAACATCTATCAGATTTAACCAGCATTTTCTTGTCAACGTGGTTGCACCTTTGTTGATTTGTGGCAGGTGGGATGATTAATACAATAGTTGTTTATTTGTTTGTTTGATTGCTTTCGTTAGCTTAGAAATGCCTTGCTCAGTCAGCTAAAGGCCATGTTGAAAGCTCAAACAATGTAGAGTTCAGAATGTAATGATAGCCATCAACTGGGATGGCTTTAAAATGGGATTTGACAAATTCATGGAGGATAAGGCTACCTTCTTTCAGTGCCATTTCTGGCAGAAAGGCAGGATATAAATAAAATATAAATTTGATGTATACATTCATTCATATATATATATATATATATATATATGTATGTATATGTATATATATGTGTGTGTGTGTACAATATATGTGTGTGTGTGTGTGTGTGTGTGTAAATATATATATATATATATATATATACACACATATATACACACACACACATGAACCTGTCCTGAGCACACTCCAGGAGAGAGCGGAGGACAGGAGGGCCTGGCATGCTGTGGTCCATGGGGTCACAAAGAGTCGGACATGACTGAACGAATGAACAACAACAACATATATATATATCTACACTGTATATCTATAATATATATCTATATATATATATAGATATATATCTACTTGCCCTGATGGCTACATATTACTTCCAGTATCAAGGGTAGTATGCGTCTCAGTACCAGTTGCTGGGGAACACTACCGGGAGGGTGTTACTGGGCTCATATCCTGCTTGTGGGCTTCCCATTGTGTCATCTGGTTGGCTATTGCATGAACAGAATGCTGGAGAGATCTTTCATTTAATCTAGAATGGCTCTTCTTTTGAGTGAAGGGGCAGGAAATTCTGCTTCAAATCGGAACACAGGGACCAACTGCTTTGGAGTGATGACACTTTAGACAAGTGACGATATCTCTCAGAGCTATTGTCCCCAGCCCCAATTGGTAATGAAGTACAATACTTGTGTACCTTCTAAGGCTACTGTTGGATAAATAATGGTCTATGTGACATACCTAGGAAAAGTGTCATGAATTCTGTTCAGGACAACAATACCCTGCCTCCATCATCATGGCTAGCCAGGGCAAATTAAAAAGCATTATTCCCTCTTTGTCCCCAGCACCTTGTGCTCAAGAGATCATGGTGAGCTTTTCAGAGGCATCTGGTTGGCCCCTGTTTGAAACCAGAGTGCTGGACTAGATGATGTCTGACCCAACAAAGTAAGTCTTAACATGAAGGCAATAAAATACTTTTCATACAAAAGGAGAAAGAAATGCTGACATTAAAAAGAAAAGAAACACACACACACACACACAAGCTTCTAAAACTGCACTTGGAGAAGGAGGTTTCAAATCACTGGAGCTCTGCTTATGATTATCTGCTTGAGAAACCCCATAGTGTACACACTGTGGAGTGTAAAATCCAATTTGGTTGCTGCTCTTTGCTATTTTTGGTGCTTTTCTTTGGGCTGAAATTGCCCAGAAGCCTCCATCTATTCAGCCTTGATCCGCTTGTTATCTGGGATATTTGTACCCTGGAGCTTTATCAATCACAGAATGAAGACCATGCAGTACTGAGGCAGTAAAATATACAGGGGAAAGAATAACTCCAGCACTGTTCATAGACTCCACAAAGCAGTTGAAGACATTATTATTAAACCTGGGTGGCAGGAAGAAGTCTGAAGCTGTACTTCTAAACTGCCCAACATGGATTGATAGTCTAGCAGCTGAAATGAGTGGGTGGGAGATGAAGTTAGTGCTCCATTTGTGAGAAAAGTGCTTTATGGCCATTGGGACTCACTGCTGAATTTTCGTTAATGTATGTAGTGAAACTGCACTAGCAAGAGAAAATACACTCAATTGCAATAGAAGAAGCATTCCTACTGGATCAGAACAAGGGCCTGTCTAATCTGGCATCCTCTTCCAACGAAAGCCAGCCTGATATCCCTAGCAAGTCCATGAAAGGACATGAAGGTCATAGCCCTCCCCTGTTCTTTACTAACCACATACCACAACTAGTAGTTTTTATGTGAGTTTTTAACAAACAAAAAGCCATATATATGTATACACACACACACACATACATACACACACACACACACACACACATCTCAACATATTCTAATATCCTCAGTTTCAAATATTACAATATTCTAGGGAGAGAGAGAGAGAGAGAGAATAGGTTACATGTAGACTTCAGTAAAAACAGACCAGATATCCAAGTATAAGTCCATTTGCAAGTTACACCTATATACCACTCTTTCAAATGTTGCTAGCATTGGTAAGTCTTCAATCCATTGCATAGGTGGTGAGCTTTTATCCTTCCAATATTGTAGTATCAGTCTTTTAACAACCAAAAGGGTGCAAAGAATCCATTTATGCTGACCATGTGTTACATTCCAAAAAGCAGGTGAGTAATTTAAGAGAACATATACATCAGAAAATATTAAAGAGCTTTCCGATACAAAATGTATTTGTATAATAGGGATGTCAGAGAAATCTGCTGCGGATTCAAATGAGGCCACATTCTTTGGAATCCGACCTCAGGAATCCACAGAGGATCGGGACCACTTTCCTCTGCTCCAGGAGGATTGGAGGCGGAAGGGCACTCGGCTGCTTCTTCCAGCCAGAGCCATTCGCCTCCTCCCTGTCCCTGCCTATTGCCTTTAAAAAAAAAACTGTCTTTAAAAAAAAGGAGATCTGTTGAGGGGGGGGGGAATGTGCCCATAGACTTATATACAAATGGAGTCACAAATCTTGCGTATAAGTCTATGTGTCCATAGGCTTATATGCAAGATTCACCGCTCTATTTTGCGTATAAGTCTAAGGGCACATCCTGCTGATCAAATGTGCCCATAGACTTATACGCAAAATAGAGTGGTGAATCTTGCGTATAAGCCTATGGACACATAGACTTATACGCAAGATTCATGACTGTATTGACGTATAAGTCTGTGGGCACATCACCCCCCTCCATCGCCATTTTTTAAAAGACTTTTTTTTAAAGGCAATCAGCAGGGACAGGGAGGAGGCGAACGAGTCTGGCTGGCAGGAGGGAAGGTAAGCGCCCCCAAGCCAGCCCCCCCCCCCAGAATCCAAGTGGAGCAGAACTGCTCTGAAGGATTCTGGGGGGGGGAATGGATCACCCCCCCCCATGGATTTTCCACCAGAACAGATGCTGGGGAATCCATACACCCCTACTGTATAATATAACTTCCTCCCCAAAGGATGCAACTATTGGGCATTTCCAAAACATATGAATAAGAGAAGTGTTAACTGCATTGTACCTCCAACAGTTAACTGAGTTTGACAAACCTTTATTAAAGACACTGTGATGTCCAATAGACCCCAAACAAAAATAAGGCATAACTGGAGATCCATTGTTGTTGTTCAGTCATTAAGTCGTGTCCAACTCTTCATGACCCCATGGACTATAGCATGCCAGGCCTTCCTGTCCTCTGTGGAGATCCATAGAGATCTCCAATACAGACACCCAAATGGCAGTCCATCGTTTAGACAAAATAGGACATTCCATTTCCCTGTTCCATTTCTGCTGTAGGCCACATGTGTAATATTTATTCATTACTAATAAGTATTCGTAAACATGAATCGTGGGTTGATGTATCTGGTCAGCTTCAGTAAGTGTTTCTAATAGCAAAGGAGACTCTGAAGCAGTAAAAGCAGCAGGACCGAATCTAGATACTAAAAAATGTCTCAGTTGCAAATACTGCCATTCCTCTGTGGCAGGCAAATCAAATTTACCTTGCAATGTTGAAAATGACAAAAACTCATCATCCACACCCAATACAGATAATTTTATCTGTCCAGGTCCACCACAAAAACATTTTCTGTCCAGGTCCACCACAAAAACATTTTCTTCCCAATTCTTAAATCTGGATTTCCCCATAAAATCTATTTGGCATGGAAAAATGGGTCAAACTGTAATTGGCATGACATTGTATGCCACACATTTCTAACTGCCAAGATCATGGGAGGAGCTCTATCTGCCTTAATATGCTGAGAACCTAATGCCATCCATTTAGAGAGAGTCTCCAGACAAGAAGATTCCAATGCTGGCCAAGCTGGAAAATCAAATCGGAGTGGAAAAGATCAAAATTTAGTACAGGTCAACAAATAAGACCGACGGTATGTAGAAAGATCCCAAAACCCGAACCCACCTACATTAATTGGAAATTGCATCCTTTTCAAAGATATTCTTGGTGGAAAGGAACCCCAAAAGAATTTACAAAAGAAAGTGTTAAGATTTTGGAAATATTTGCCAGGTATAAGTATGGGGATCCCATGTATAACATAAATAATTTGAGGTATAGTATTCATCTTAAGTGTATTATCCTTACCCCAATAACTCAATTTAAAGATGCCCATCTATCAATTCGGGCTGTGCACTGCCTCATCACAAAGCCCAAATAATTAGGCAAAGTGGGCTGTTTTGGAGCAAATGCCTCATGATACGAGGTGGATCAGAGCAGTACAGAGGCGCCCTGGGGTGAAACCCCCCCCCTCAACGAAGCACCTCCTTTGCCTTGTATATTCGGCGGTCTCCTGAATGCCACAGAATTCTAGACAGGCTGTCTCCCAAATGTATCTTCTCTCAATGCTCACATGGAGGAGGAGGAGGAGGAGGAGGAGGAGGGAGGGAGGGAAGGCACGTTGATACAGGAAGGCTGGGGGAGGCGGGGAGGTGAGCACAGGATGATGAGGGAGTGTGCTTTGGCGAATAGGAACCTTCAGCCAGAACTGACAGTAGAAGTCTCCAATCAGAGAGAGCAGTGAAAGAAGGTGTGTGTGTGTGTGTGTGTGTGTGCACGTGCACGCATGCGTGCGCAAAAAGCTCTGTTCAGTCACTGCACTAGCTATGTCTTTGGGAGAGGGCTGGTCTTTGAGTTGATGATGGTGCATGCGTGTGTGTGTTTGTGCACGCATGCATAGCTTGGAGTTGATCCTTCCTTCGATGTCTTCATGTTTGGTCTCCATTAGGCTTTATTATTTAAATATTATTTAATATTTACGTAGGCTAAAACAGCGAATAAAAAAGGAACACAAATAGCGCCCACTATGCTATTTGCATTCCCCTTTTTTTCCACCGTAATAGTCTACGTAAATATTTACGTAGCCTAAAACGGTGAAAAATAAGGAACGCAAATGGTGGCCGCTGTAGCCGCCGCCATCTGAGTACGCCTTTTTTTTTTTTTTACCCAGACGTGATAGGCTACATAAAGGCTTATGTAGACTATCATGGCTCCCTGGCTGGACACAAATGGCGGCTGCTATGGCAGCCACCATTTGCATCCGCACCAGCCAGTCAGCGGCCGGAAATCCAGCTGCGGACGGCCCTGGCCTGGCTGGCTGCTCCGTGGAGCTGCCACAGAGCAGAGCCAGCCATCGAGGATTCCGGGGGGAGGACCGGATCGCCTCCCCCCCCTGTCGATGATTCCAGGGGAGGGACGGAGCGCCTCCCCCCCACGAACACAATCCGCGAAAAGGTGACTTTCGTACATCCCTAGATTCATCTCCCCTTTCCGTTTCTGTTCAAACTACTGTAGCTTTTCCTTGCAAGTAGCTGCAACGCTCCCCCTCCCCCAGCAGTCCTATAATACAAGGCATATTATAGTAGCTTATGTGTGTCCCTGCCTGCCCCCCCCCCAATGCTGAAGTGAACCATCTGTGTCTTTTCTGTGTTGATTCTCCCAAAACAGAAATCAAAGAAGGTTTTTTTTTTAAAAAAAAAAATAGGGTTTGATTTGGCTGTTATCTAATTGCCTGCGCTGTTGCCCTATACTTCTTGAAGTTATCCTGCCTTCCATAAAAGAACATGAAATATAAAACAATAAATTAAAGACACACATCATTTGCTTAGGTAGTTCTGCCTTTCTTTAGCTCTTGTGTGTGTGTCCGTGTGTGTGTGCTCAGTTGTAGTTCCAGCAGCACTACAAGTCCAGATTTCAAGGCAGTGTGGACTGGAAAAAGCGTGAGACGCATAGTATATATTAGTTACCTTCCTATTCCAATAACACTCCACTGTGTGGCAAAGCAATCCAGCGTGCTATGTGGCATCTTCAGGGTGTTGACAGGGGCAGAGGTGGGCGAGGTGCTGCTGTCAGCATCAGCACCGTTAGGCAACTTGTCTGACCCCTAGTCCAGATAGTGTGTCCCAGTGCAGTAGGGCAGCAGAGTGCAGAGGCCAGTTGCAGTGCTCGGAGGTCACTGTTTGAGGAGGCTGGCATGGGCAGGTACAGTAGTCACTCACATTCTTGCCCAAGGTGGAGCAGCATCTTCTGTAGTGGAAGAGGGGAGTCCTCTGATGGATGTTAGGTCAGAGGTGTCTGACGTCCTCAGTATGGTGGAGAGTGAAGAGGAGGAGATCCTCCAGGGTGTGTTGGAGGAGGTGCAGCAGGCAGAGGCTCCAGCACCCCACCCCTCTCCCATTGTTCCCCCACGCATGTGGTGCCCCTCCAGACTCAAGGCAGGCAGTCTGCGTCTCCCCCCCCCCGAAACATTAGGGCTGCATTGTGTGTGACCACTTTGAGTTGGGAGCAGATCCCAGCACTGCCGTGTGCTGCCACTGCAAGGCATCTCTGAGCAGGGGAAACAGCCAGGGCACCACAGCACCAGCAGCCTGCTCCTGCACTTGAGGAGGCAGCACCAATCAGTCTTGCTCAGGGAAGAGCCCCCCCCCCCCATGTCCCAGCAGGACGGCAGCAGGGGCAAGCATAAGGCTGGTAGTGCCTCCAGAACTCCTGCAAGCTCTCCGTCTCTCACCCCCTAGAGGTTCAGGCAGGCCACCATGGAGGAGATGGGGTGGGGGAAGTATGGGTCCACTGGGTTGAGGCTTCCAGCACCCAACCAGATCACCAACTGCATTGGTGAGATGGTGGCATTGGATGACCAGCCATTCTGCCTCTTTGAAAATGCGGGGTTCAAGAAGTTGATGGCCCTGGTGGGCTGCATTAATAGAAGTACAGCTTTCAAATCTCATGAAGTGCTGGTTCCCCTCTACTCAGCACTGGTTAGGCCTCATCTTGAATACTGTGTCCAGACCAGTTCTGGGTGTCATACTTTAAGACAAATGCAGACAAACTGGAGAAGGCTCAGAGGAGGGCAACAAATATGATCAGGGGACAGGAAACAAAGCCCTATGAGGAGAGACTGAAAGAACAGGCCATGTTTAGCCTTGAGAAGAGAAGACTGAGGGGAGAGACTGTAGTGCTTTTCAAGTACCTGAAAGGTTGTCACAGAGAGGAAGGCCAGGATCTCTTCTCCATCATCCCAAAGTGCAGGACACAGAATAATGGCCTCAAGTTACAGGAAGCCAGATTCCAGCTGAACATCAGGAAAAACCTCCTGACTGTCACAGCAATACAACAATAGAACCAACTACATAGGGCTCTCCCATGCTGGAAGCATTCAAGATGAAGCTAGACAGCCATCTGTCAGGGATGCTTCTTAGATTCCTGCACTGAGCAGCGGGTTGGACCCGATGGTCTTATAGGCCCCTTCCAATCCTAATATTCTATGATTTTATGATTCTATGCTTACAGATGGATTGCTTTATAATATCTGCTCCATAATTTCCCCAGGGATTGCTGTCAGACTTACTGGTCTGTAGTTCCTATCTTTGAAGACAGGGACAAAAGTACCCCTCCTCCAGTCATATGGCACTTCACCCATCCTCCCTGATTTCTCAAAGATAATAGACAGTGGTTCTGAGGACTTTGGATTCTAAATGTGCTTCCACATTTACAATCCGATGTCCTACTTGAGGGTTTTCTATAGGCAGGTGGTTGGCCACCATGCGAACATAATGCTGGACTAGAGCAACCCTTGATATGATCCAGCAGGGCTTTTCTTATGTTCTTATGTTCATAACTCCCACCTGAATCCCTGGAGAGCTGCTGCCAGTCAGTGTTGACAATTTCGGGCAAGATTGACCAACGGTCTGACTCAGTATAAAGCACCTTCTGATGTTCTTAAAGAAAGAGGTGAGGCATGGTTCTTTGGTAAACTTGGACTACGTTTATTAATTAGTAGAGCTCAGCAGCACAAACTCATTTGCTATGGAGGCTTTGGTAGAGGAAGGAACACTTCTGGGCCTCCCCATCCCATGGCACTTTAGCTGGGGAGCAGTCCCTGCTCTTTGCCATAGCCAGTGTCTTTGAGGCAAAGGGTGAGATGCCTCCACATGCAGAATCCAACTGGACTGGCCGTTGAATTGTCTCTCCACACTAGTGACAGGACATTGCCCTTCACCACATATGAAGGCAGAAGATCAGCTTAGGGAATGCAGGTCAGGCTAGCTTGGAGGGAGGCAATGGGAACTGCAAGGAGATCTGCCAGTGGAACAATATCCTACAGCATCCACTGCCAAAGGTAGCCACTTCAATCAGCCTAACGGTAGGGCTGGCCCTGGCATGGGGGGAGCCTGGGTGTCCTCAGAAGACTACCAGGTTGGGATGTACAGATTTTGTAAAATCCATTCTGTTTCCATTTTGTGGATTGTCAGGTGCATTTTGTTCCATTGACCACTCATTGATGGAATCATATTTTTTTCCAGTTTCCCAGTTTTGTGCACATTTGCAATTGCACAAGTTTGCACTTGCAAAAATTAGCACATGTGAAAAGGCACCAATCCCCCCTGCACATTTTCATGCTATAGCCTATGGGGGAAATGCATGGCTGATTTTTTTTAAACATATTTTTCTACAAGTACATTTGCATAAAATTCCAGAATGTAAAAAAAAAAAATGGTCATCAAGTCCATGGAAACTGCGCAACTCCGGAAAAGCCGGTCTGCTCCAGAATGCACAGGTTGGATTCATAGAAATCCAAACTCATTTGATTCTGCTGTGGATTTCTCTGACATCCCTAATACCAGGGGTCCTGAAGATTTGTAATAGGGGCCAAGCTAACCTGAAAGACTGTTAGCAATGTCCTCCTAAGTTTATTGTGGAGCAAGTGTATTGTGGCCTGTACATTCCACCTACATGAGCTGTCTACCCGAGACCTATAAGCTGTGGATCAGTGGTGCAGAACCTTTTTCATGGTGAATTCCATTCCAGAGAAGTTCTTGGGGGCTGCATTCCAGTGGTGGACAGGCCAAAGGCAGAAGGGGTGGGAACAAACACACCCCAAACACTAGCATATTTTGTCTTAAAGGTCTTACTGCCAGTAACTAAGCCTTAGGAGAGACATTTTAACCTCTTAGAATTAGGTAAAAACACCACAAAAGCCAGGAAAACACCAAATGGGCAGTAGTTGGGGAAAAGAGGCTGAGATCAGGCAGTGGGGCATGGCCTTCTGGCGAAACCCAGAAGACCAGTTTGGGACCTCCCCCCGCCCCATCCAGAGGCCTGGATTTGGCCCCCAGGCCTGGTGTAGATGCACATTGCCTGGGTGATATAGAATGTTCAACATGGTGGAGGAGGAGGGAGGCAATCATTTGGCTCATTTCTGAAGCTCTCTCTGTGTATACCATCCACACCATGGTGAAATTTGAACTGCCCTTTAGAGGCCAGCTTGATTTAAGGCAATCATTTAGGAGAGTTGTCCACAATTGGCAGCCCTGGGACAAACCTGGCCTTCTGAGAGACAGTGCCAACTCTCCATAAACTTGGAAACCCTGGGATGTGTTGGCAGTATCATAGAATCATACAATAGGAGGATTGGAAGAAGCCTACAAGACCATCGAGTCCAACCCCCTGCTCAATGCAGGAAATGGAATCCAAGTCAGAGAGCTTCCCCAACAGATGGCTGTCCAGCCTCATCTTGAATGCCTCCAGTGTGGGAGAGCCCACCACCTCCCTAGGTCATTGGTTCCATTGTCACATTGCTCTAACAGTCAAGAAGTTTTTCCTGATGTTCAGCCAGAATCTGCCTTCCTGTAACTTGAGCTCATTACTCTGTGTCCTTCTGGGATGATCGAGAAAAGATCCTGGCCTTCCTTTCTGTGACAACCTTTCAAGTTCTTGAAGAGTGCTATCCTCTCCCCTCAGTCTTCTCTTTTCAAAGCTAAACATGCCCAGTTCTTTCCATCTCTCTTCATAGGGCTTTGTTTCCAGTCCCCTGATCACCTTGGTTGCCCTCCTCTGAACTCTCTCCAGCTTGTCTGCATCCTTCTTACAGTATGGTGCCCAGAACTGGACACACTACTCCAGATGAGGCCTAACCAGTGCTGAGTAGAGGGGAACTAGTACTTCCTGGGATTTGGAAGCTATACGTCTATTAATGCAGCCCAAAATAGCATATGCCTTTTTTGCAGCCACATCACATTGTTGTGTCATATTCAGCTTGTGATTGTCAACAATTCCAAGATCCTTTTCGCTTGTAGTGTTGTTGAGCCACGTATCCCCCATCTCGTAACTGTGCCTTTGGTTTCTTTTTCCTAGGTGCAGAACTTGGCATTTATCCCTATTAAATGTCATTCTGTTGTTTTCTGCCCAGCGCTCCAGTCTATCAAGATCACCTTTAATTTTCCAAATCGACACTAGTGCTAACACCAAGTACAGTGCATTTGCATAAGCAGTAGTACTAGTTGGTGTGATGGGTTTCTCTGGAAAACCTGTAGAACCAGCTAGTGTTATAGGTTTTGCACATATGCTTGAGGTCACTTATGCTAGTGGAACATAATTGATGCTACTGCTAGGTCGACTTGGATACTGTCTTGTGTGTGTAGGCACTAGGCAGCAATAGCAGCATCAGCTAAGGCCATGGGACTAGGTTATAAGATCCCCCCCCCCGCCAACATTAATTTAATGAAATTAAATTAAACATGCTGCTCCATGATTACTGTTCTTTGTATTAATTTTATTGGAATTGTACGGATTTTATTATCTTTAGTGGTATATAAGGTCAGAAATAAATAAATACACAGAGAGACAGACTCAATATCCTCCCCTTAAAAGTGTCAGTCCAATAACACTAGTTTCTCCCCACTTATTTCAGAAAGACAGCAGGATTTTTGGTGTTTTGATCATGGAACTGAGGTAAGAGTGTCAAAATATATGTTATATAACCCAATCGCTAGCTATAAAATGCAGGTTTGGGGAGATTTTTTTTTTTAAAGAAACCTAGATAAATGAGTTGAGATAAGAACTGGGATATTTCCTTTGAGGTCCGCAAAAACGTTTTGACAGAAAATTAAAAAAGTCCTCCAAGATTCAAGCCAAGAGACAGCTTCTCACAGAGCCAAAAACTGAATTATCTCTCCTGTATCCCTCTCTAGAGCTTGGAAAGTTACCAGGGTGTGCAGCTTTACAAATATCATTCTGCTTTTCACTGCTGAAATGAAGTCTTATATGGCACTAGAAGAAATAGGGTTTTTTTTATGTGATTGTTTTCGAGATGAGTCAGGGAAGCACAGCGCATGAAGATATTCAGCTCCTTTTAACCCAGGAAGAATTCATTGAGTCATTGCACTGGAAAAGATAATATATTTTAACCATAAAATCATCAAATTTTAGGCTGCAATAAAATGTGCATAAATTCATGGAAGGTGTTCACTGAACTTAATTTAAAACTTCTTTTTTATAATACTAGTGGAGAAAAGTGTACTGATGGTAGCAAAAAAAAAGCATGGGGGTGGGGGACCAAGGAGTGCTAGAGCTCCAGGAAATACATTTTCAAATCCAGAATTTATTCCCTCTATTTCTGAAGTTCAGGCTGTGAGTGCCGTTGTTCATGTACCCAAAACAGCACCACCCACACACAACAAGGATGTATCAGTGGGCTTGGGGGAAACCCAAGGTTTTCAGCAGTACCCCCCCAAAAAAAAAATCTTTAGAAATACAAACGCTGAGGGGAGGAAGCCCAAGACTGCCCAGTGAGAACTAAGCATGCTCAGAATTTTGAATAGGGAACATTTTGTTACAGGTCCAGCTTTTGTATGCAATAGGGGTGTGCAACAACTATGGATGTGCAAATCAGGAAAACTAAGCTTGCCAAAGTTCTCTGAATATCTCGAAGCCCTTTCCACCTCAAGCCCATATCAGATTGTGAAGTCTCTTTTTTCACATGGAACTCCATGCATATGTCTGTGTGCATCTTTCCCAATGAACACATCAATTGTGCACATCTTTGAAATGTGCAGATACATCTCCTATTGAATAAAGTGTGTTTGTGTGCATTTTTCAATAGTACACATTTTTCATGCACATTTTCAAAGTGCACGTGTGCTCTTAAAAGCATTTTTAGGTCCATAAATTGGATTGCCACCTTGGAAATGTACAGACTTCAACCGCAGATTGTGTCTGAGTCTCTGTTCACTCCAGAACGTATGAACTGGGTAAATCCTGATCAAAAACAAACTGAAATGAATTTCTTATACATCCCTAGCACCAGCCTCAAGATTCAGTTTGGACCCAAATTCAGCTCAGGGCCTGAAGCTGAGGTGAGATGCGGAAATCTGAAGCTTCATTGCTCCCATCGATTTTCGTGGAAAATCCACAAATGGCAGCAACTTTTTGGCTGTTTGACAGAATGGGATCAACTTGGCAGGCATACTAGACCAGCGTGTGTGTGTGTGTGTGTGTGCACGCGCTAAATTTCAAACAGAAAAACTGCAGAGATAAATGAACATAAGAACATAAGAAGAGCCCTGCTGGATCAGACCAAGGGTCCATCCAGTCCAGCATTCTGTTCACACAGTGGCCAACCAGCTGTTGACTGGGAACCCACAAGCAGGGCACGAGCGCAACAGCACCTTCCCACCCATGTTCCCCAGCAACAGGTGTACATAGGCTCACTGCCTCTGGTACTGGAGGTAGCACACAGCCATCAAGACTAGTAGCCATTGATAGCCTTTTCCTCCAGGAATTTGTTTAACCCCCTTATAAAGCCATCCCAATTGGTGGCCATCACTTCACTACACCTTGTGTTAGTGAATTCCATAGTTTAGCTAAGTGCTGTGTTAGGGATGTTGGAGAAATCTGCAATGGAACCAACTGAGTTCAGGTTTTCATGAGTATGAAACAGATTCCACAGCAGACCAGCTTTTCCCCTCTTGGGGAGATTCCATGTACTTGGGGACCATTAAAAAAAAAAGAAAAAGAAGGAAATCTCCTAAATTGTACACAAATTTCGTCATAGAAAAATATGCAAATTTCTTTTTTTTAAAAAAAAGCCCAGCAACAGTGTGCATTCCCCCCATAGGCTTAAGCTGAAAATGTGTATCTGGGGGGAAATTGCACATTTTCACAAGTGCAAATTTGCACAGATTTGGAAACAAAAAAACCCTGATTCCTTCGATGGGCAGAAGATGGAACAAAATGCATCTGACAATATGTGAAATATAGAACTGACTTCACATAATCCATACATCCCTATAGTGTTTGAAGAAGTGCCTCTTTTTATCTGTCCTGAATCTCTCTCCAATCAGCTTCATGGGATGACCAGGTTCTATAGTTATGAGAGAGGGAGAAAAATGATAAATATCTCCCTGTCCACATTCTCCACATCATGCATAATTTTGTAGACCTCTATCATGTCTCCCCTTACCCTCCTTTTTTTCCAAGCCAAACAATCCAAGCTGTTTTAACCTTCCTTCATAGGAGAGTTGCTCCAACACCTTGATGTGGATGCCTTTACTATTTTCTGACAGACTATAATCTTTCAGGCATAGTTGCCCCACTGAAAGAACTGGGCATGTTTAGCCTTGAGAAGAGAAGACTGAGGGGAGATCTGATAGCACTTTTCAAGTACTTGAAAGGTTGTCCCAGAGAGGAAGGCCAGGATCTCTTCTCGATCATCCCAGAGTGCAGGACATGGAATAATGGGCTCAAGTGACAGGAAGCCAGATTCCGGCTGAACATCAGGAAAAACTTCCTGACTGTTAGAGCAATATGACAATGGAACCAATAACCTAGGGAGGTGGTGGGCTCTCCCACACTGGAGGAGTTCAAGATGAGGCTGGACAGCCATCTGTCAGGGATGCTCTGACTTTGATTCCTGCATTGAGCAGGGGGTTGGACTTGATGGCCTTGTAGGCCCCTTCCAACCCTACTATGGTATGATTGTATGATTCATGAGGGGATCAAGCCAGCCCAAATTCAGAAGAGCAGGCAAAGAGAATTTTGTATAAGAGCAGCATTTAAAGCTCAGGGGTTCTAAAGAATGACACACTTATCCCCCTATAATCTTTGAGAGTAATTATGAAAATGGCATGCAGCATAGTGAAACTGGCAAAATTTCAGAAAAATAGGTGTGTGTGTGTGTGTGTGTGTGTGTGTGTAAGAGGAGTGTTCAAACATTTTGGTGGGGAGAAATGATTCACTTAGAATCATAGAATCATGCAACAGTAGGGTTGGAAGGGGCCTATAAGACCATCAAGTCCAATCCCCTGTTCAGTGCAGGAATCCAAGACAGAGCATCCCTGACAGATGGCTGTCCAGCTTTCCTCCCACTTCCTATATGTGTCCTTTTGGTTTGTTTTCAGGTCATCTCTAAGCTTTTTTGTGAAGCCACATTGGCTTCTTCTGTTGTCTTCCACCTTCTTTTCTTGTTGTAATTGGTTGTAATTGTGCCTTTAGAATTTCCTTCTTTTAAAAACTCCCACCCATCTTGGACTCCTTTTCTGATTAGAGTCACTTGCCATGGGACCTTACTTATCATTTTTCTGAGTTTATTAAAATCAGCTTTCCTAAAACCCAGGGTACACATTTGGCTACACTTGGCTTTTGTTTCCCTTAGAACCAAGAACTCAAGTATAACATGGTCGCTTTCCCCCAGAGTTCCTGTAACTGCTACTTTATCCACTAAGTCATCTCTGTTGGTTAGGATCAAGTCAAGGATAGCTGATCCTCTAGTTCCTTCCCCCACTTTCTGTAGGAGGAAGTTATCAGCAACACAAGCCAGGAATTTCTTGGAGAGGCCATGTTTTGCAGAATTTGTCTCCCAACAGATATCGGGAAATTGAAGTCCCTCATTCTCCTTACCCACTTCTTGGTTGTGTGTGTGTGTTTTGGACAATTTACCTGAAAATAGCATATGTAATAGAGGTGTTCCTTCCTGGGCAAGAATACTGCAAGATATGATGAATGAAAAACAGTTTAAGCCTGTTTTAAATCACAGAAAGTGTAAAAGGGCATGGCTGTGTGATGGATGGAGAATATAGTGGCGGAGGAAGAAGGATTTGAACAGCCAGCATTTTCCAAGCAGGCATCCAGTGCTACACCCCTCCAGGTCCAACAGATTTCCCCAAAAGTATAATGTTCCTGCTCCTGGGAGAGAGAAACAGCAAAGCACACTGAATGCTGGATCAGTCCTGCAATAGTATATTACTTCAACATTCTTCCCCCAAAGCACAGTGATTGTACAGTTTCTTATTTATTTATTTATTTATTTATATATATATATTCTGTGATTAGAAGATGGACATATCAGTCACCGTCCCACTCTCTACCTCTTTCCACCCCCCCCAACATTTATGAAGAAAAGTAACATAAAGAGGACATGCTTGTTTGCCTTTGTGTTGCCCTCTGAAGCACAAAAGCAGAACTTTTGTAGTGTAGTGGTAAGAGTGATGGACTGGGAGCCGGGAGATACGGGTTCTAGTCCCCACTTGGCCATGGAAGCTCACTGGGTGACTTTGGGCCAGTCACAGACTCTCAGCCCAACCTACCTCACAGGGTTGTTGTTGTGAGGATACAACGGTGAGGAGGAGGATAATGTAAGCCGCCTTGAGTTCCTTGCGAGAGGGAGAAAGGCGGGGTATAAATGCAATAAATAAATAAATAAATAACTGATGCTTCATGAAAGCTCATCTTGAGTTCTTGTCATATCAGAGGGAATCTGTTTCACCTCAGGAAGCCAAACAATCAGTCCGAGGGAAACCTGTTTCACCTCAGGAAGCCAAACAATCAGTCTGAGGGAAACCTGTTTCATCTTAGGCAGCCAAACAATCAGTCCAAGGGAAACCTGTTCCACCTCAGGAAGCCAAACAAACAGTCTGAATTGGCCCAGTTTGGCTCAGGATTCAACCAAATCCTATGCAGACCCTTAATATAGAATATATTTTTAAAAAAACAGATGCAGAGGTGTGTGTAGTGTCTCTAGTCTTCACACAGTTACAGCAATGGTGTGAAAGCCATTTAGCTATGGCTGGTTCATCTCACACTGCAGTCATAATGTTCAGAGATATAATATGAGAGAACTGGAAGCAGAAATTAGTATGAAAAGAGCACAGCATGGACAAAGAGAAATAAATACTGTAATTGTTGTACAAACAGTGGTGTGTAGCGGAGCCATGACTCACAGGGAAACAGCACTGGCATTGCTTTGTTTAGCAAGAAAGCTGATGTCATCTGCTCCCTCACCTCCAATTCCATGTTCCCTCTGAGCTTTGCTGTAATCTTCACAGTAAGGGGTGTGTGTGTGTGTGTGATGATTTTTCCCAGCAACAATATATTGTTCTCTGTTGTAATAATAATAATAATAATAATAATAATAATAATAATAATAATAATAATAATAGGAAGAGGTGTGTGTGTGTGTGTGTGTGTTCCTTGGTCTTGAATGTGCTATTCTGACCCATTAGCTTTACAAAATACCTGTTCCTTAATAAAATAAAGGAGGGTAAAATTGCTGGAACTGTGTTTGTTTGTCACTTCCTGGCATATGGAAGGGGAAGAAATGGAAGCAGTGACAGATTTTATTTTCTTGGGCTCCAAGATCATGGCAGACAGTGACTGTAGCCATGAAATTAAAAGACGCTTGCTCCTTGGGAGGAAAGCTATGGCCAACCTAGACAGCATAGTAAGAAGCAGAGACATCACCTTGCCGACAAAGGTCCGTCTAATCAAAGCTATGGTTTTCCCAGTGGTAACGTATGGCTGTGAGAGCTGGACTATAAGGAAGGCTGAGCACTGAAGAATCGATGCTTTCGAACTGTAGTGCTGGACAAGACTCTTACGAGTCCCCTGGACTGCAAAGAGGTCAAATCAGTCCATCCTAAAGGAAATCAACCCTGACTGCTCATTGGAAGGACAGATACTGAAGCTGAAGCTCAAATATTTTGGCCACCTAATGCAAAGAAAAAACTCCCTGGAAAAGACCCTGATGCTGGGAAAGATTGAAGGCAAAAGGAGAAGGGGACGGCAGAGGACGAGATGGCTAGATAGCATCACCGATGCAATGAATATGAACTTGAGCACGCTCCGGGAGAGAGCGGAGGACAGGAAGGCCTGGTGTGCTATGGTCCATGGGGTCACGAAGAGTCGGACACGACTGAACAACAACAACACTGCTGGAA
This sequence comes from Heloderma suspectum, assembly GCF_057233095.1. Lineage (NCBI taxonomy): Eukaryota > Metazoa > Chordata > Lepidosauria > Squamata > Helodermatidae > Heloderma > Heloderma suspectum. The sequence goes on from NC_139459.1 coordinate 11,913,813, forward strand.
CTGTGTTTGTTTGTTTGTTTTTAATATGGATAAACACAGCTGCCAGCATTTTTGGAATCTCCTTGGGGGGGGGGGTGGCTATGGGGACTGGCAGGCTGAGTCCCTGGACTTCAAATTTACCGCTACACCACCCTTTAGAAGTGTTAGCTTTTCTTTATAAACCTCTGGAGCTGGTCCTTCAGCTGAGCCTCCTTCCACTGAAACCTGATGTAATGGCTTCTGCTGGATGACAGTTGAGGGAGGGAAGGAGCCAAACAGAGCCATTGTCTCAGCAGAACTGATGAAGCAGGCTCTACTTCTCATCCCATTTGAAGCTCTTTGAACATTCTAAAGCTTCATACAAAAACCAAGTATCATTACTATTACTTTCCACAACCTATTTTCCTTTAGAAGCCAGGCACATTTATTTTGTTGTAGATAAGTCACCTTCCTCGCTTTCCCTAAGTGATGCCATTCTGCTTGGCATAATCTCTGAATTATGTAACAACCTGCAATTTTGCAGAGAATACATGGTATCATCAAAACACTTAATACACTTCATCTTGAACCGTTTACACAAGATGAGTGCTATGATCTGCTGAAATGACTGTTTTTTGCTATTTCAGTTCATTTGTGCAGTCTTTGATTTTGAAATCCATTTTAGAAAGGGTACCCTTATGCTTCAGAAAATTGTGGTCCTGCTCATCTATTAAGGCGGGATCTTTACGCACACACAGCAACCTCCATTCATGGATTTTAACTTCGTTCAAGATATAACAGGTTCCATCTGTCTATCGCATCTCTTTCTGGGGACTCCCAATGCAAAAGTTACTATAGTAAAGGTGTAGAATGAATAGGAACTTCAACAGACAATTTCTGTAATGCAGTCATTTAAGGGTTTGAAAGGGACCTGAAATGAACACAATGAAAGAAAGGAACACAGAGTTTGGGGAAAGAATACTGCATTATTCTTTTTGGGTGATATCTGCAGCCTTCAAATATCTCTCAGATTGAAAGAGTCTCTATAAGCCCATAGAAATTCCTATATAGTGGGTAGGGAATGGTGGTATAGGAATCAACTAATGATTCCTATCCATCATCAGTTTTCCACAGATTCCATCAAAATCAAAAACTGAGAGGAATCCAAAGGTTTCTGTTCAGGCAAAACTCTGAGGAAACTGGGGAAAGTTTAGTTTTGATTAGGGATGGTGGAGAATTCCTCCACAGACCACAGTGACACCGGATTCAAAAGAATCCGGCCTCCAGAGTCCATGGAGAAATGGAGTACTTACCTCTGCCTCCCTGAGGAATCCTTCCCAGCTGGATCCTCCTTGCCGCCAGCTTTGGAGCGCCAGCGATATGGCCGCCATTGCCTTATCGCTGGCTGAGGCTGACTGACTGATAGGCTAGCCTATCGCATGAAAAACCACAGACGCAAATGGTGTAGCAGATGCCATTTGCGGCTGTAAAACCCTTGTTGTTGTTCAGTCATTAAGTCGTGTCCGACTCTTTGTGACCCCATGGACCATGGCACGCCAGGCCTTCCTGTCCTCTACTCTCTCCCAGAGTGTGCTCAAGTTCATATTCATTGCATCGGTGATGCTATCTAGCCATCTCATCCTCTGCTGTCCCCTTCTCATTTTGCCTTCAATCTTTCCCAGCATCAGGGTCTTTTCCAGTGAGTTTTTTCTTTGCAATTTACGGCTGCATTTAGCTTAATCTAAGTGCTTTACGGCCACAAATGGTGTAGTGGACACTACGCCATTTGCAAAATGGTGATTGCAAAAATGTGCATATTTGTGTATGCACAAAAATGCACTTTTTTGCAGATGTGCATATTTGTCTATGCACAAAAATGTGCACTTTTACTAAGGTATGCATTTTGCATATACGCAAATATTCACATTCACATAAATGTACATTTTTGCACTTACGCAAATATACACGTTTTTGCGACTGCCATTTTATTTTTTAAAAATGTTGACCACAAAGCTCGACGAGGCTGCCAGGGTGAGTCCTGGCCTCTTGCTGAGCATGGGCAGGGGGCAAGCTGGGGTAGGGGCTCGGTGAGTGGGGCTCGAAGGTGCTGCAGGGGTGGGGGTTCTTCCAGATTCCCAGGTGGAATTGCCCACCTCAGCCACCCCTACTTGCTCAAGCTATGAGGCCATGCTTAGGAAAGACGGAATAAAGCAGCAAGCAAAATGAAATGGAAAAAATCCATCATTTGCTAAATCAGAAATAATAAATGCATTTTTTAAAAAACCACAGTTACATAATTGATTGAATTTTTACAATTATCATCATGCTTTGGATGTTTTGAAAGGTACTAGAGAATGAATTGCTCAATTTTTATATTGCACAATTTAGAATAAGAATCAAACTAAAGAGAATAGGGAAGACCCACAAATCAGTTAGATATGAGCTCACTAATATTCCTAATGAAAATGCAGTGGAGGTGAAGAATAGATTTAAGGGAGTAGATTTAGTAGACAGGGTCCCAGAAGAACTATGGACAGAAGTTCGCAACATTGTTCAGGAGGCGACAACAAAAAACATCCCAAAGAAAAAGAAAACCAAGAAGGCAAGTTGGCTGATTGCTGAGACGCTGGAAGTAGCCCAAGAAAGAAGGAAAGCAAAAGGCAACAGTGATAAGGGGAGATATGCCCCATTAAATGCAAAATTCCAGAGGTTAGCCAGAAGAGATAAGGAATTATTTTTAAACAAGCAATGCATGGAAGCAGAAGAAGATAATAGAATAGGAAGGACAAGAGACCTCTTCCAGAAAATTAGAAACATCGGAGGTAAATTCCAGGCAAAAATGGGTATGATCAAAAACAAAGATGGCAAGGACCTAACGGAAGCAGAAGAGATCAAGAAAAGGTGACAAGAATATATGGAAGATCTGAATAGGAAGGATAATAATATCGGGGATAGATTTGATGGTGTGGTCAGTGAGCTAGAGCCAGACATCCTGAAGAGTGAGGTTGAATGGGCCTTAAGAAGCATTGCTAATAACAAGGCAGCAGGAGATGACGGTATCCCAGCTGAACTGTTTAAAATCTTGCAAGATGATGCTGTCACGGTGATGCATGCCATATGCCAGCAAATTTGGAAAACACAAGAATGGCCAACAGATTGGAAAAAATCAACCTATATCCCCATACCAAAAAAGGGAAGCACCAAAGAATGTTCAAACTATCGAACAGTGACACTTATTTCACATGGAAGTAAGGGAATGCCCAAGATCTTGCAAGGTCAACTCCAGCAATTCATGGAACAAGAATTGCCAGATGTACAAGCTAGGTTTCAAAAAGGCAGAGGAACTAGAGACCAAATTGCCAATATCCGCTGGATAATGGAGAAAGCCAGGGAGTTTCAGAAAAACATCTATTTCTGTTTTATTGACTATTCTAAAGCCTTTGACTGTGTGGATCATCACAAATTGTGGCAAGTTCTTGGTGGTATGGGGATACCAAGTCATCTTGTCTGCCTCCTGAGGAATCTGTATAACGACCAAGTAGCAACAGTAAGAACATACCATAGAACAACGGACTGGTTTAAGATTGGGAAAGGAGTAGGGATGGGGGAGAATTTCTCCCCGAAACTTCGGGGGGCCGAGCGCCAACGCATTCGGTCCTCCAAAGGTTATTCGGGGAGAAATTCTCCGCCCCCCTGCCCCCCGCCCCCCCCAGGATGGGACTTACCTTTCACGAATGTCCCTCCCGGCGGTGGGTCCCAGCGGCGGTTCGGCAGGTCTTCGTCAGGGGCGGGGGCAGCAGCCGGTCTTTCGACCGGCTGCCGCTGCCGCCATTACAAGAAAAGTAAAACAAAACAAAAACGCCCCTGTGATAGGCTACGTAACGATTAACGTAGCCTATCATGGCTAGATTTGCAAAGTCAGCCATGATAGGCTACGTTAATCGTCACATAGCCTATCACGGGTGACTTTAAAAAAAAAAGCGCGTACGGCTAATGGCGGCCCCCATAGGGAGCCGCCATTCATGTTCCTTATTTGGTCCCTGTAGTCTACGTAAAGATTTATGTAGACTATGGCGAAAATAAGGACAACGCAAATAGCATTGCCCTTATTTTCGCTGTAGTCTACGTAAATCTTTACGTAGACTACAGGGACCAAATAAGGAACGTGAATGGCAGCTCCTTATGGGGGCCACCATTTGCGTACGCGCTTTTCCTTTTTTTTGTCCAACGTCACCCATGATAGGCTACGTGATGATTAACATAGCCTATCACGGCTGACTTTGCAGATCTAGCCATGATAGGCTACGTTAATCGTTACATAGCCTATCACAGGGGCGTTTTTTTTTTTCTTTTGAAGTTCATGGCCGGGGAGACGGGGCACTTCTCCCCGGCCTGAATTTCGGCTGGGCGAGGCGGGAAGCCTCCCCCCCGGCCTGAATTTTGGCCGGGTGAGGAGGGAAGCCTCCCCCCCTGGCCTGAACTTCAGGGGGAGCAGCGAAGCGCCTCCCCCCCACCGCAAAGCTAGCTGCGAGACCAGCTAAGTGACTTTCGTGCACCCCTAGAAAGGAGTATGGTAGGGTTGTATACTCTCACCCTACCTATTCAACCTGTATGCAGAACACATCATGTGACATGCTGGGCATGATGAATCCAAGGCTGGAGTTAAAATCGCTGGAAGAAACATTAACAATCTCCGATATGCAGATGATACCACTTTGATGGCTGAAAGCGAGGAGGAGCTGAGGAACCTCATGACAAAGGTGAAAGAAGAAAGTGCAAAAGCTGGGTTGCAGTTCAACCTCAAAAAAGCAAGATTATGGCAACCAGCTTGATTGATAACTGGCAAATAGAAAGAGAAAATGTGGAGGCAGTGACAGACTTTGTCTTTCTAGGTGCAAAGATTACCACAGACGCTGACTGCAGCCAGGAAATCAGAAAACGTTTACTTCTTGGGAGGAGAGCAATGACAAAAATCTTGATAAAATATTGAAGAGCAGAGACATCACACTGACAACAAAGGCCCACATAGTTAAAGCAATGGTATTCCCCATAGTAACCTTTGGCTGCAAGAGCTGGACCATAAGGAAGGCTGAGTGAAGGAAGATAGATGCTTTTGAACTGTGGTGCTGGAAGAAAATTCTGAGAGTGCCTTGGACTGCAAGAAGATCAAACCAGTCCATACTCCAGGAAAGAAAGCCAGACTGCTCACTTGAGGGAATGATATTAAAGGCAAAACCGAAGTACTTTGGCCACATCATGAGAAGACATGATACCCTGGAGAAGATGATGATGCTAGGGAAAGTGGAAGGCAAAAGGAAGAGGGGCCAACCAAGGGCAAGGTGGATGGATGATATTCTGGAGGTGACAGGCTTGACCTTGGGGGAGCTGGGGGTGGTGATGGCTGACAGGAAGCTCTGGCGTGGGCTCGTCCATGAAGTCACAAAGAGTCAGAAGTGACTGACCAAATAAACAACAACAAAGGGAACAAAAGCATTATGCAAGCGAGAACACCTGCAAGGAAAGATCACCCCGGCCCGAACTGCATTTAAATGCCCCCTTTACAGGTCCCCTTGTTCTGGCCTTGAAAAACTGTTGTCCCTCCTCTTCCTTTTCCCTTCACTCCCCTTCCCATGTGTATCTTGTCATTTTAGTTTGTAAGCATGAGGGCAGGGTCTCTGTCTCTGTCTCTTTTATTGATGTGAGCCATTTTTGGAGACAACAACTGCCTGAAGAGCAGGATAAGAAAAAGAAAAGAAAATACAGTAAATAAAATAACACAATACCCACACTGGAAATCAACCCTGACAAGTTACAGCATCTTTAATTGCAACATAATTTGCAAATGAAAATTGTTTGCGAAGTATGAATCATATGAGAGTCAGTGTGGTAGCAATTAGACTGCTGGATTAGGAGTTGGGAGAAGCAGATACATAACCCCTCTCAGCATGTAGAAATCAGCTAGCCTAGCACAAACACACCTTCAACACAAGCACATCAAGTTAATGTGAAGTAAAGCATCCCATCTTCACCAATTATTGTCCCTCATTCTTGGCTCTTCCCTGCCCCTTTCAGTCTGTGGCATTTGTTAGTGCTCAGATAGCCCTAAGATGCAATCAGCTCAATAATATATAGACAGTAAATGTGACAGGCAGACAAATGATGGGCCATCGGACTTAATTCGGTCAAAGATTCTGTATATGTCAATCAATGAAATCTATCTGATTGCCGGTAAAGGAGCCCTATACTTCTTTCTGCCGTTGACTGACATGCAGAGATGGGGCAGAATAGTGATGAAAGACAAGGGGAAACATTATTGGCATACATCTTCTTCTGTGTTACCATTTTCTTTTTTCTTTTTTTTGTGTTCTTTTAAAACACAAAAGAAGAGATGTTGCTATTTATTGAAACAGATCTTCTCAGGACCAGCAATAGCATTTATGAATGATACTTGCTCTGATCAGTCCTGATCTGTTCTCACGTCATGGGTTATTGAAGTGTAAGACTGCACCTGAATATGCAGAAGTAAGTCCCTTTGTCTTCAACAGGACTTACTCCATAGTAAATGTGTTTATAGGGATGGCATGGGCACCAGATTGGGTCCAGGAGTCCAGCAGACTTCCCCTGGCCCATGCCCCCCTGCCATGTCCACTGAGCCCCTGCTTCCCGCTCAATCCCTTCCTCATGCTTGCTGAGATGCCCACACTCAACTGGGACCTGTCCTTCAGGACTGCACTTGCTATTCTGCAAAAAAGCACGTCAATTGTCAATACGCTCACATGAGCACCGTGCAAAATGGCACTGTGAATCACCAATATACGCAAGATTACATGGAGGGGGGTTGCCATGTTTTTTCTCATAATGGAGACTATGGCACTGGAGGATGGGCCCTGGGTGAGTGTGGGCAGCTTGGCAAGTGGCGTGGAGCTCAAACATGGGTTTGGGGGCAAACTAGCAGGGGCAGGGGCTTGGTGGGTGCCTGGAGAACCTGGATGGGGGGGGCACCTATCCATCCCTATGTGTTTAGGCTTATTTCCTAAGGCCCCTTTCACATATTATGAAGAAACAAACCTGGGATTGCAGTTGTATGCAGATTCAACAGAGCCCCACATCCAATCTCTATTCCCTGGATGATACATTTTTCAAAACATGTTCATGAGATATCCGTACATATTTGTAACTTGCATTCTTGGGTGCAAACTTAAATTATCTTAGGTGTACACCTAAACTTGTAATGTCTGAAGAGGCCCAAAGGAAGAATCCAGATGGCAGCTGTTCTGACCCCCAAACCAGATGGGTTTTCTAGCACAGCAGAAGGAAACTTGTATAGATTGGCTTTGTTCTTCAAACATGTATGTCCTTTGTGGTTATCCCTCTGCCTCGGGAATGTGCAAGTCCCCTACCCCCCAAAGGTGATCTCGTTCACATTTGGGGTTTTAAGCAGGGCAGGTTCTGGTTATTTATGAAATGAAACAAAATTCTTGACAATCCCTACTGGGGACAAGAGTATCTGAAGAATCACCTCATGAACATCGCCAATCCATGAGATCATCTCCTGAGGCTCTACTCTGTAGTCCCTCAATATGTGAAGAATAGCAAAAGGCTACACCAAGATCACAAAACACCCTGCCAAAGGAAGTCCACCTGTGCCCAAATATAACAAGAACAACAAAACAGACACCTTCTCTGTCTGTCTGTCTGTCTGTCTGTCTGTCTGTCTGAGTCTCTGTCTCTGTCTTTCTTTTGGAGCACCAGTTCATCAGGAAACAAAAGCCTTTGAATCAGCAACACCCTTGTCTTTAATAGTGTGAATGTATAATGCTGTATATGTGTGAAACACTTTAATTTGCTAAAGCAGATTTTTGTCTTCCTGCATGCTGTCATTATATGTTTGGAACTGAAAAATGTGTGTGTGTGTGTGTGTTTGTGTATGGTTATTATGATACAGATTCAAATTCTGTTGTCAGATGGCATGTATATTACTATCCACAATAAGAGCGTGCTGACTGGAGAATCCTGGGAGATTTATTTATTTATTTATTTATTTGATGTATTAATCGCCCATCTGGATGGTCACCCAGCCACTCTGGGCAATGTACAATAATAAAAACAGTTTAAAACAATAAAATTCTAAGTTAAAAACAACATATTTCTAAAAATACCCTAACTCACCCCAAATACCCTAACTGCCTGAACAACCGCGTATTTAATGCATGGTGAAAGCTCATTAAAGAGGGAGCATTTATTTATTTATTTAATTTCTATACCGCCCAATAGCCGAAGCGCTCTGGGCGGTTCACAAAAATTCTCTGGGCGATTCACAAAAATGGTGGAGTTCCCTAGGGAGGGAGTTCCACAGAGTGGGGGCCACCTGTCAGAAGCGCCCTAGCTGCCTCTTTCAATCCCCTCCAATAGCCAACTCAGGACTCAGACAACGAGGATTCTTTCCAAGACTTTATTCCTGTATAACTTTATGACTCTTTCAGATACTAATCATTAGCAACTAAGCAAGGAACTGCACTGGGGAAAGATAGCAGAGTAGCCTAAGCTCCAGGTAAGGCAGTTTGTCCCCATTTGAAGGAGAACCATGGGAAGACCCTGAACTTATGGGCTAGGGAGAGATCCCCCCTCTTTCCCTTGGGTCCTCGGGATGTGACCACTGTTTGAGTGCCAAATGAGCGGTATGCCTCCTTTCCACGCCCTCCATCTGTCGTCACTCCCTGCATCTGCACCGAACATCCAGCAAGCCCCCCTCCAGTGCTCTCTCACTGACAGGGTCAGTATCTATCCCAGGAATGCTTGCAGGAGGAATCTCTGCCAGCTGCTGTGCTTGTGAGAGATGAGCGAGCTCCTCTCCCACAGATTGCTGTTCCTCCTCAGAATCAGAACTGCTCTGGGGCTCTATGGGTTCAGTTTCCACCCTGACACCACCACAGAGAAGGCCCTCACCCTCGTCCTCACCAGTCTAGCTGTCCTGGGTGATGGGACAGAGGGAAGGCCATCCGAGGCTGATCCTGTTAAGCGGCCTGTCTGGTGTTGCTGGAGGTGCTCCTTAAGATAGGCTGGGCTGGAACTATATAGGGTTTTAAAGGTCAAAACCAACACCTTGAATTTGGCCCAGAAAACAACTGGTAGCCAGTGCAACTCCTTCAGCACTGGAGTGATGTGATCTCGCTGGCAGCTGCCTTTAATCAGGCGAGCCGCTGTGTTCTGTACCAGCTGCAGCTTCCGAACCATCTTCAAGGGTAACCCCACGTAGAAGGCATTACAGTAGTCTAAATGAGAGGAGACCAGGGCATGTAATACCGATGGGAGCAGATGGTCGGGAAGGTAGGGGCGCAGCCGCCGTATCAGATGGAGTTGGTACAGCGCTGTCTAGCTCACAGCTGACACCTGAGCCTCCATGGACAGCTGGGAGTCCAAAATGACCCCCAGGCTGCGGACCTGGTCTTTCAAGGGTAGCCGTACCCCATTCAACACCAGGTCAACATCCCCCAGCCTCCTCTTGTCTCCCACCCAAAGTACCTCAGTTTTGTCAGGGTTCAGCTGCACCTTATTCCTCCACATCCAGCCACTCACCATCTCCAGACATTTGGACAGGGATTCTATGCCAACCTTGGTGAAAATTTGAATGAGAGGTAGAGCTGCGTGTCATCCAAATATTGATGACACCACACCCCAAACCTCCTCTCCCAGTGCTACCCGCTGGTACCTGCCAGAGAGGAAGGACCAGAACCACCGCAAAAGGTGTCTCCAATGCCCAACCCCTCCAGGTGGTCCCGGAGGATACCATGGTCAATGGTATCAAAAATTGCTGAGAAGTCAAAGAGAACAAGGAAGGAGCATTCGCCCCTATCCAGAGCCCTCGTCATATCATCCACCAAGGCGACCAAGGCCGTTTCTGTCCCATGCCCAGGCCTGAAGCCTGACTGAAATGGATCTAGATAATCGGCTTCTTCCAAGTGTGCCTTCAACTGCATCGCCACCACACATTCAATCACCTTGCCCAAAAATGGCAGATTTGAGCCTGGGCAAAAATAGGGATGTACGAAAGTCACTTAGCTTGCCCGAAATTTGATTCCCGGTGGGGGGGAGGTGCTCCGTCCCTCCCCCCGAAACTCTGGCCAGGGGGGGAGGCACACCATCCCTCCCCCCCAAAATTCTGGCCGGGGGGAGGCGCCCTGTCCCTCCCCCCAGAATTCTGGATGGGGGGGAGGCGCCCCATCCCTCCCGCCACGAATCCTGGCTGGCCGGGAATGCAAATGGCAGCAGCCGTAGCCGCCGTCGTTTGCGTCCGTGCAGTCAGTCAATTTAGGGATGGGGGAGAATTTCTCCCCGAAACTTTGGGGGGCCGAGCGCCAACGCATTAGGTCCTCCGAAGGTTGTTTGGGGAGAAATTCTCCGCCCCCCCCCGGGATGGGACTTACCTTTCACGAATGTCCCTCCCAGCGGCGGGTCCCGGCGGCGGTTCGGCAGGTCTTTGTCAGGGGCGGGGGCGGCAGCTGGTCTATCGACCGGATGCCGCCACCGCCATTACAAGGAAAGTAAAAAATAAATAAATATGCCCCTGTGATAGGCTACGTAACGATTAACGTAGCCTATCACAGCTAGATTTGCAAAGTCAGGTGTGATAGGCTACATTAATCGTCACGTAGCCTATCACGGGTGACTTTAAAAAAAAAAAAAAGCGTGTATGGGTAATGGTGGCCCCTATAGGGAGCCGCCATTCGCGTTCCTTATTTGGTCCCTGTAGTCTACGTAAAGATTTACGTAGACTACGGCGAAAATACAGCGAAAATAAGGACAACGCATATAACGTTGGCCTTATTTTCGCCGTAGTCTACGTAAATCTTTACGTAGACTACAGGGACTAAATAAGGAACGCGAATGGCGGCTCCCTATGGGGGCCACCATTTGCATACGTGCTTTTTTTTTTTTTCAAAGTCACCCGTGATAGGCTACGTGATGATTAACGTAGCCTATCACGGCTGACTTTGCAGATCTAGCCATGATAGGCTACGTTAATCGTTATGTAGCCTATCACAGGGTCGTTTTTTTTTTCTTTTGAAGTTCGCGGCCAGGGAGACAGAGTGCTTCTCCCCGGCCTGAATTTCGGCCAGGCGAGGCGGGAAGCCTCCCCCCCGGCCTGAATTTCGGCCAGGCGAGGAGGGAAGCCTTCCCCCCCAGCCTGAACTTCGAGGGGAGCAGCGAAGCGCCTCCCCTCCACCGCAAAGCAAGCTGCGAGGCCAGGTAAGTGACTTTCGTGCACCCCTAGTCATGATAGGCTACGTAAATGTTTACGTAGCCTATCACAGCTGAGTAAAAAAAAAAAAACCACGCGTACGCAAATGGCGGCACCCATGGGCGCCGCCATTTGCGTTCCTTATTTTGGCACATGTATTCTACGTAAATGTTTACATAGGCTAGGCATGCCAAAATAAGGAACGCAAATGGCAGCACCCATGCGCCGACATTTGCGTACGCGCGGGTTTTTTTTTTTTTTACTCAGCTGTGATAGTCTACGTAAACATTTACGTAGCCTATCATGGTATTTTTTTTAAATCTAGCTGTGATAGGCTACGTAAATGTTTACATAGCCTATCATGTTTTTTGGGGTTTTTTTACTGGAAATGGCGGTGGTAGCAGCCGGTCGGAAGACTGCTCACTGCAGCCGCCACCACCGAACCGCCACCAAACCACCGCCGGAGCTGCCGCTGCCAGGGACATTCGCACAAGGTAAGTCCTGTCCCAGGGGGGCAGGGGGGCAGACCGTTTTGCCACCAATTTCGGGGGGCCGAATGTGCTGGCATTCGGCCTCCCTGAGATTCGTGGCGAAATTCTCTGACATCCCTAGTTGTTCAGAACTTGGGGATCCAAGGAGGGCTTCTTTAAGAGTGGTTTTATCAGTGCATGCTTGAGGGCTGATGGCATCACTCCCTCCTCAAGGGAGGCATTCACCACCACCCTGATCCCCTCACCCAGACAATTTTTTTTTTGTCTAAATATGTTTAAACATGTCTAGGATTTACGGATAGCGGAGAATTTCTCCCCGAATCTTCGGGGGGCCAAGCGCCAATGCATTCAGCCCCCTGAAATTGGCGGTGAAATTCCCCGCCCCCCCGGGACGGGACTTACCTTTGGCGAATGTCCCTCCCGGCGGCAGTTCGGCGGCGGTTCGTCGTTGGCGGGGGCGGCGGCCGGGCTCCCGACCAGCTGCTGCCGCCGCCATTGCAAAAAAAAAAAACTAAAGTAAAAAACAAAACAAAACCCCGTGATTGCTACGTAATGATTTACGTAGCCTATCACAGCTAGATTTCCAAAGTCAGCCATGATAGGCTACGTAAATTGTCATGTAGCCTATTACGGGTGACTTTGGGAAAAAAAAAAGCACGTACGCAAATGGCGGCGACCCATGGGCACCGCCATTTGCGTTCCTTATTTTGGCACGTCTAGTCTACGTAAAGGTTTACGTAGACTAGGGTGAAAATAAGGGCAACGCAAATAGCGTGCCCTTATTTTCGCCATAGTCTACGTAAATCTTTACGTAGACTAGACGTGCCAAAATAAGGAACGCAAATGGAGGTGCCCATGGGCTGCCGCCATTTGCGTATGCGCTTTTTTATTTTTTCAAAGTCACCCGTAATAGGCTACATGACAATTTACGTAGCCTGTCACGGCTGACTTTGGAAATCTAGCCGTGATAGGCTACGTAAATCGTCACGTTGCCTATCACGGGGTCTTTTTTTTTTTTTTTTACTTTTTGTATGGCGGCCGGGGAGACGGGGCGCTTCTCCCCAGCTTGAAGTTCGGCCAGGAGAGGCGGGAAGCCTCCCCCCCTTCGCCTGAACTTCAGGGGGGAAAGCGAAGCACCTCCCTCCCACCGCAAAGCCAAGCTGCGAAAAGGTAAGTGACTTTCGTACATCCCTTCTAGGATTGTGAATTTAACTGTGAAAACAAATATGTGTGCCCATATAGGAGAGGGAGGTGTTGTGGTAAATTATGACCTAGGAATGGACACATCTGTAGATTTTGTGGTTCTTTCAGGTTCTCATTTTCCCAATCCATCTTGAGCTTTGAGGTTGTTTTTTCTTTTCTTTTCTTTTTTTAATGTTCACATAAAATGTGTATATATTAATAAATCATATTTTGCCTAATATACAAAACTGTGCAAGTATTTTTTTTCTAAATATGATGCATATTTTAACATTGTTTTCATGAATCTATGCATTTTTCTTTGAACTTCTGGTATGCATTGTTTAACTGAAGAACTCCACTGCAAAATTCAGAGAAGTGTGAATTTTGAAGGATAACTGAGTTTTGGTTCACGTGCTGGTTTAAAACGGTGAAATTAGGTAAGTTCACATTGATATGTAAATGGAATTAATATCTCCCCCATCCCTACTATGGAGACAATTTTATGTAACTATTAACAATAAAATGATCCACACTGAGGTCTACAGTGCATGGGAATAAACCGAGGCAAGATCCTGTTAAGTACTTCACCCTGCAGTGGTTGTGAGAAAGCCACCACTGCCCTGGATGCAAGCCATCATGTATGTCTCGAGTTCAGTGAGCCACATTTTGTTGAGGGAAAATCTTTCACCTCACAATTTCCCAAGCCCCGAGGCTTTGAGTGTGCTATGGCCTCAAACACTGTTCCTTTACCCGCCCCCCCCATGTCCCACATTTCAACGAAGAAGTCTGGAAAGCCATCTTTCACCATGAGGATGCCACTGGATGGTTACCAGAGATCGCCTATTAATCCTTTTCCTGCATAACCCTGCTTTGTGACTGACCTATTCAATATCATACTTCATTTTTCGATCTCCCAACTTCCCCTTTTAGGTCACTGCAGGGTAAAAGCCTGCCCCAAATATGCCAAAAGGAGGCAGGTAAACAATCCCTACCTGGCCCAGAAGTGGCCAGCAAAAGTCTGCACTGACAATCGGAAATAGGTGGCTGGGCACCAAACAGAATGGAAAGAGACAGCATAAGGAGTGGAGTGGGCCTTATAGCCTTCACCTCCAAGCCCACATTGGTTGCATCATGCTGCAGCATGTGTTTTATGAAGCATGTACCCGGCATTGCTTCCCTCCAGACGTGGCACAAATTCCCCACCCACCACCCCCATTCAGCCAGATAGTCTCTGGGCATGACCTCAGGGAGCCCTAATAATTAAGTATCATGTTCAAAACTACAGATACTATCTTTCTAACAGCTGAGTCCTATACTGAGATAGATCCATTGTTTTTGATGGGCTTAGGCTTGCCTATGTCTTATAGCAATGTTGAACATCGTTCAGCTTGGGGGAAGAATGACATTTCAGAGAAGCTCTTGGAGGCCATATTCCAGTGGTGAGTGGGGCTAAAGGCAATAATGTTGGAGCCAAAAACAATAGCGCTGGGGCCAAAAATATCAAAATATGCCAGACCAGCATATTTTAGTTTGAAGCCCTTCTCCAATGTTTCTCCCCTAAGGATGGGCAAGTGACTATGGATGTACGGATTCCCCACTGTCCATTCCAGTGGGTAATCTGCAGGGGGGGAGGCGATCCATTCCTCCCCCCCCCCGGAATCCATGTGGAGCGGTTCTGATTCCGCAGAGCTGAGGGCCACCTCGTTCCGCTATCCACATAACCTGTATTCCCCCGATTTTTTCCCGGCTCCCCAAACCTACGTAAATAATTCTGTAAGTACCTCCAAAAAATCCTTTTCATGTGCCCACCATCGGTCTCCATAAGCCTCGGGTCATAGGGAAAATGCCTATTTATTTTAGTAAAAAGGGTAAAGCCCTTTGCGGGGATTCCCCACGTAACTTCCGGTCACCTGACCTCACCAGACCTGTCCTGACCTCACCGGACCTGTCCTGACCTGGCCTCACCTGACCTCCACAGACAATAAACAGAAAAGATGGAGGATTTCCATGGACTTCGCGACTCAACCCCAGCGAAAGAAAGCCTCGGGTCACAGGGAAAATGACTATTTATTATTGTAAAAAGGGTAAAGCCATTCACATTCTTCTTCCATTTCCGATTTATGGATTTCTTTTTGTGATTATTTTAATAAAATCTGCCGTTTCACAGACCAAAAAAAAGGGTCTGCGTGAGCTCCGGTACACGTTGACCAGGCCGCCCCATTCTGAAGATTCCATGGACCGGATTTGTCAGAATTCAATCCCATTTAAAATTTGTGTGGAATTCTCTGACATCCCTACAAATGACCGATATTTGAGATCACTAAGATTCTTCACACACCATCTCACCACTCATCTTGTGCCCAATTCCTGCTTGTGATTGTGATATCTCAGGCAAATTACATACATTGAGCAGCTATTGAATGTGAATTTTGCACACATTTTGCCAAATCTGCACAAATTGCCCAATTTGTGCAACTTTCCCTGATAGACTAAACTGGACAGATTCAGTCTACAGGGGAAATGTGTACAAATTATTGTGCAAAATGAAACTGGGAAATTTGTGCTAATCAAACAAGACCGTATGTCTGGCAATTTACAAACATTTTTGGGGGACACGTGCTCATGTTTGTCAGTTCTTGCCAGCTGACCACACCTGGCGGTGGTAACTCCCTAGTTGATAGCAGGGTCGTAAACCTGTCCAAGGCTGAGAGAGGAGAAAGGAGGCTGAAGTGGGAAACTTTACCAGGTCAGTCAAATCCAAGGTGATGTGGCAAAGAGAAGTCTGTTTTCCAGTCCAAAGTCCAAAACACAAGGGAACACAAGCAAGGTTCAGGTTTGGGGTCAAGGTGAGAATGATGAGATCCAGTGTGTGTGTGAAAATAATGTTGTTCTCCAGCAGCATTGCTCCTGTCCTGCCTGCTTCCTAGTTTTAACTGCAATTAGGGATGGTGGAGAATTCTGCCATGGACCCCAATGAGGCCGGATTCTAAAGAATCCTCCCCCCCCCCCGGAGTCCGTGGCAGAACCCCGGAGTCTACTACGCCATTTGCAGCCCTGTTTTTTCACACAATAAGCTATGCAAATATTTGCATAGCCTATCGCATGGGATAGGGAAAAGCAGGGATGCAAATGGCATCCAGTACACCATTTGCAGTCATAAAGGTCCTAGTTTAAGCTAAATGCAGCCATTTACAGCTGCATTTAGCTTAAACTAAGACCTTTATGTCTGCAAATGGTGTACTGGATGCCATTTGCATCCACATTCAATCCCCCTCAGCGATATGGCAATGGCAGCTGTATCGCTGGTGCTTCAGAGCCGGCTGGCAGCTCTGCAGAATCACTGCAGAGTGGAGCCAGCCAAAGAGGATTCCGGGGGAAGGAACGGATCTCCTCCCCCCAAGGGCAGATTCCCAGCCTGAATGACAGGTAGGGAATCCACACATCCCTAACTGCAATGTCCTGAAGAAGTGGCTTGTAATCAGTCCTCTGGCCTCTGGGAGCCTCTCTGTCTTAAATGGACAGAGGGTCGCCTATGTTGTCCATTTACATGCAGCCACCTTCACTTTGCTGGGGTTGGTGGAACTTGGTCCTCTGAATCCTCTGGGGAGGCTGCAGCCAGGCATGGCACATCCACAGGGGGCTCGGGCGCTCGGGCTTCTTTTGTGCTGGTCCCTTCCCCTGGGTCTGGAGCCTTCCATTCCCCTTCATCCTTGGAGGAGTCCAAGGGAGGCATGACAGTGCTTGTGACCACATTCGGGGCTTCAAACAGGGCATTCTCACATGTTTTGCAAGCAAGATCAAAATTCTCCTACATTCCTATTCTCTGCTGCAATGTTTGCCAAACTGAAAATGATATCCTGAAAATACTGACTGGGACACTCATTAGGAACAGTGAATATACTGCAGGTTTTGTTTTTAGTTTTTAGTTGTTGTTGTTGTCTGCTTTTTTGTATGGGGAACCGGGAACTGGAGGCATGGATGTGGTGATTCAAGAGGTCATACAAGGACATTACTGATCAGAACCTAGTTGTTAAATAGTAGGATTACTCCTCACAACTGCATGAAAGGGCTCTTTCATCTCTTCAAAAGAACTTCACCACAAAGTCCATAAAACATGGGCATTTCCACTGGACATGCCTAGATGAAAGACAAGTAGTGTTACACCAGAAAGGTAATTTGTGTCCATCCTTTCTCATTCTGAAACCATTGAAAACAACAACAACAACAACCAGAGGACAACTAAGAGTGCCTTGTTCTCATGAAGCCTTAGTCTTTCGCAGGAGAGTGATCTCTGCTACCTCAATTTTTAAATTTCTGCCAAAGGACAAGGAGCTTTCAAGATTTCAGAAGAATGAGTGGATGAATAACTAGATTGAAGAATGGGATGAGATTCGGGGCATCCCCATCTGAGCAGTGATAAGCACAAAAGGAGCTTTGAGAGCTGGGATTCTGAAGTTTCAGTGTCTGGCATGAAAGATACATTCATACTGGGAAAACAGCGACAGGGAAACTTACTTGTTCCTTCTCAAGACGTTGTAACCTCAGCAGCGCCTTCCCTGATGTCACTAGCTTGCTTCTGCAGTAGGGGGAAAGGAGTGTAAAAAAGTCCCGCTGGGGGCTTTTGTCTGTTCTTTTGCCTTCAGGCATTTTTTGCCTGTATCGTGGTGTTTATGTATAGGCAACCACTTCCTGACTGATGACTTAAAACTAAGGCCACACAACTCTTTGGGGAGAACAGGCTACTTCTCTTATAGCAAACTACTGCTGTCAAGTCATTTTACCTAACCAATTGGTGACTCATTTCCCATGCATCTTAGTAATATCTCTACAGTGCAATCCAATGCATGTCTATGCAGAATTAAATCCCATTGTGTTCAAAGGGGCTTACTCCCAGATACATAGATGTAGAACTGCAGCCAGTTGTTGATGGAAAGGGGGAATTAAAGAGACAGACACAAGTGATTAGTATTAAATTGGGCCATATTTCTTGATCAATCTGGAAAAGGGAAAGGCCTGGATGGGCAACTAATCTACCTAGCCACTAGGTAGACACTGTAATGGGCAAAAACACTCAAAGCCTGTAGAGTAGCATCGCAGCTCGCCACCCTCCAGGGCTACCCAGTTTGGGGGAGGTAGGCTTTCCCCTGTCACACACACCCTTGGGTTGCAAAACACTGGGTGGGTGAGGTGAGTTGGCCTCACAGGTAACCCTTATCTCTCCAATGGGCCTCAAAACCCAGAGCAGGAGGGCTCAGGCATCACCTGTCACCTGATAGGGATGTCAGAGAATTTCTCCACGAATCTTGGGGAGGCCAAATACCAGCCTATTCGGCCCCCCGAAATTGGTGGAGAAATGGTCTGCCACCCCCCCGCCACCCCCGCCGGGACGGGACTTACCTTGTGCAAATGTCCCTGGCAGCAGTGGGTCGGCAGCAGCGGCTGCGGCGGCCAGTCTTCCGGCCGGCTGCCGCCGCCGCTATTTCCAAGTTTAAAAAAAAACCGTGATAGGCTACGTAAAGATTTACGTAGCCTATCACGGCTAGGGATGGCGGAGAATTTCTCCCCGAAACTTCGGGGGCCAAGAGCCAACGTGTTCGGTCCCCCAAACAAGTTTCAGGGAGAAATCCTCCGCACCCCCCCTGCCCCCCGCACCCCCCCCCAGGACGGGACTTACCTTCGCCGAATGTCCCTCCCGGCGGCGGGTCAGGCCGGCTGTTCGGCGGGTGTTCGAGCGGGGCGGGAGCGGCAGCCGGTCTTTTGACCGGCTGCCGCCGCCGCCATTCCAATAAAAGAAAAAAAAATGCCCCCTGATAGGCTACGTGACGATTAACGTAGCCTATCATGGCTAGATTTGCAAAGTCAGCCGTGATAGGCTACGTCAATCGTCATGTAGCCTATCACGGGTGACTTTGCAGATCTAGCCGTGATAGGCTACGTTAATCGTCACGTAGCCTATCAGGGTGTGTGTGTGTGTTTTTTTAAACTTTCGAGTTTGTGGCCGGGTGAGGCGGGAAGCCTCCCCCCCGGCCAGAATTTCGGCCGGGGCGAGGCGGGAAGCCTCCCCCTGGCCTGAACTTCGCGGGAGGAGCAGCGAAGCACCTCCCCCCCACCGCGAACATCCTTCGAGGACAGGTAAGGGACTTTTGTCCACCCCTAATGATGGCTAGATTTTTAAAAAACACCGTGATAGGCTACATAAATGTTTACGTAGCCTATCACGGCTGACTTTGAAAAAAAAGCGCGTACGCAAATGGCGGCGCCCATGGGTGCCGCCATTTGTGTATGCGCGGTTTTGTTTTTTTTTTCACTCAGCCATGATAGGCTACGTAAACATTTATGTAGCCTATCACGGCTGACTGCAGGGATTGAAACGGCAGTGGCTACGGCCACCGCTATTTGCGTCCCGGCAGGACAGGAGGATTCGCGGCCGGAGGGACAGGGCGCCTTCCCCCGGCCAGAATTTCGGGGGGGGACGGAGCGCCTCCCCCCCACCGCGAAGCAAGCTTCGAGATCAGGTAAGGGACTTTTGTACATCCCTAAAACAGTGCCTCTGAATGCTCACCATCCCTGTACTCATCAGTATTGCCCATCCCTGGCAGCCTACCTGGAGAAATATGACCTATCAGATAAAGCCAAGTTCACCTAAAGGACACACCCACCCCACCAACAGTATGAAGTAGGCAAAAAGACACGCAGCCCCAGCCAATCAGACTGTGAGCCAAAAATTCCTACTCAGCTCCCAATTGGGCAACCAGCAGAACCCACACTGCATACAGGGAGGGAACAGAGCATCAAAGAGGTGTTGAGGAGAGGCGTGGAGAGCTAAAAGCACCTCTTGGGCCCCTACCATCCCAGTGGCACCACCTGAGACTGCCAATGGTGGTTGCCCACATCTTCCTCTCCCCCACCACCCACAATGCCCCCCCCCCATGGCCAGGCAAACCGGACGTGGGTTAGGGCATTTCTCATTACATATATGCACACATTCATACATGCCTACTACAAGGGTGCTTCTAAGGATCTGCTGACTGCATTCCTTTATGCAGCAGGTGGCCACATCCTTCCTATAAACATGTGGGGTTATTGTAAGGCCAGAGAGATACAGATGCTATGGTAACACACCAGATTTGATTTATGATACAGGCATTGCAGTTCTGCTGGCTTGGATATGTGTATTGGGCCTTCGTTATGTCCAGCTGTATCCAGTGTAATTCCCACCCAGAAAACAAACAAACAAATACTAGTAGTTGGGTTTGCAATGACTTGCACAAGCTCGGAGGGTTAGATATGCAACTTCGTAAGAGACAAAGTATATTGAATGAAGAATATACACAATATTGTTTTAATGTTTCTGATTTTTGATTCTGCACATTCTCTGTGGTTCCATGGACACTATGCCTATTGCATGGACAAATTTCAAAATTATGATCAGATTATCTTGAAGTATGTACATTTCTCCAGTGTTTCTTGGAGACCATGTGTATTGCTTGTTGGAGATTATGCACAATGGCTGGAGAATGTGCACAATTTCCTCTTCATGAACAGATGATATGTGGTGCCATGAACATGCTCACATTACTCCTAACATAGCCTATACAAAGCTTGAAAAACAACAGTTGTGAAACTGTCAATGTCCCCCCTACCCAGTCATGTGGAGCCAGAAAATGCTTCTTCACTGCAGAAATGGAATTGACTAAGAGTTTGCTTTCTAAAACCTATCCTTAGTTGTAACTCTGACTTTCTGCATGTGGTAAGTTGAAAGCCTGTAAGTTTTTCCTCCTTTGCAGCCTTTGAACCCAATACATGAAACAGTTCATGTTATCTAGTCCCATTGATGAAGCTGACACATGCTGAGTCAAGAGAAGCCCATTTGGACCCTCTCTAAATTTTACCTCTACAGAAAAGTACCTTCCAGATTGGCAGCAGCAGTGGTGAAGAGAGAGTTTCACTGGACACTAGACAATGCACAATTTGTGCTGAACTTTCCAGGATGGGCAGCAGAAGTGACAGAGAGGAGGAAAGTAGGGAAGGGAGAAGCAGGGATCCTCAAGCTCACTGAAATTCTCCAAACTTTACATCAAAGCTCAGTTCAGCTTGTTCTCATTCTTCTTTGAGACCTTTTTTTTGATTCGTTCAAATGGGAAAAGTTCATTTTTCAAAAGCTGCACATTTAGAGGAAGTTGCACATTTTTCAAGTGTACATTTCGCAAAAGCAAGTTCAGGAATTTACAAGCATTTTCGGAGAACATGCCCTCGTGTTCATATTTTGAGGTTGTGAACTTGCGAACAGGGCGTTTGCAAACTGAAATGAAATTCTCAAATATCCCTAGGGGATAGCCAGATTATACGGGGGCAGGGAGGAGTCTCATGCATGGACTAAGGTCGTTCTGAAACTCTGCAGATATCCAAGATACTCTACAGAGTTTCAATGCAGGCCGGGCAGCATGGAGTGGAAGAGCAGAACAAATCCACAGAAATAAAGGGATATGTTCCACACATCTCTAGTAAGAGTGTGTGGTTTCTCGTCTGTTTTGAACCTAGTCAGGCTTAATTCCTTTTTTGTAGAAATGGAATACTGTTCACACACACACACACACGCACGCACACCAGTCAGTTCTTTCTCCCAATTCCCTGCCAATGAAATGAATGAAAGAAGCACTCAGACTGAATGGCAGGATAAACTCGGTTAAAAGGGAATATTTGCTCTCAGCTCACACAGAGCAAATTTATTTCTAACAAGGATGAGTTAGATGTGGGAGCAGAGGGGAAGCCATTACTGATCACATTATTTCTATGAAACATGGTCCTGTATTTACCACAGTGCTCATTAAATAAACCAGTGATTAGCTAGTAAATCCCCCACATTGCAACATGCATCGATTCCAGCTGAAGTCAACCTTGGCAACTCCTTTGCATGCTGTGTGTGTGTGGGGGGGGGGACGTTGAACAATTGAAACTGCAGCAGCCAAAGGAAAAGTGCAGCATGGCTTTATTATTTCCTCCCACTGAAGCCTCAAGCTTGCAGCAAAGTCACACCTGACTAGAATGACTTTGACAGCAGGGCTGATCCTGGAGGCAAACTGGGGTGTCAGCGTTCCAGAGGCACTTTTCTCAGCTGTGCACGTCTTTTGGAAAGAGAGTTACAGCCCGGATTTTTGCAGGAGAAACACAAAGGCAGCACAGCAGTATTCAGTGATATCCTAACCAGCACTTTGAATTGTGCTCATCTATAGGTATGGTTGCAGATTATTTATTTATTTAAGGCACAATCCTTACTAGATAGGTGGCCGCCTCCAAACTCAGAGCAAGACAGGAATCCAAAGCAAGGCAGGAAAGGCACAGGGGTATGGTAAGTTCAAAAGTTTGTTTGTGTGATTGATGCATTCCAACACATCCTTTCTTCTAAAGGCTATGCTAAGTAGGGGGGAAGAAGGAGTTAGAACATTCAGATTTTAAATGGTGTCTTCTGATTGGCTGCTCCTTTGTCAGTTGGGAGAGCAAGGAAATAAGAGGCACTTGGTTTTCTTTAGAGTGGGAGATAGGGATTGGCTTTCTAAGGGTAGGATCAGGGCACTGGGTTCTAGCCTGGGGGGCAGTTAGATTCCCCTGGGAGGTAGAGGGAGGTATATTCATTATTTTAAAGCCTTATTATTAGAAGGGGTAGAGTAGGTCAAGAATTAATGAAAACGTGAAACAATAATTTTACCACATACTCATATTGGTAATAGTTTTACCAATAACTCAAACTGCATTCAAACAGCTGATACCTTGTAAAAGAAGTTTAATTTTTTATTTGTTCTTTCAAAACACATTTTGAAATGTTCAAAACATATTTTGAAGAACACATTTGTTCTTTCAAAACACACCATTCTCGGACTTGTTTGTTACCAGAAAAGATGAAACTATGAAAGAAATAAGCCATAGTCTATGAATTTACATCCACTCTCACACACCAAATGGGAGGTTCTCTCCTCATGAGCGTCCTAATAAAGTTTTGTAAAATGTTTTTCTAAATGAGAGAGAGAGAGAGAGAGAGAAACACAGGAGTAGTGGTTGCCAAAGTTAAAGCTGATGTATTCATTCCACATGCACTTTCTCTAAAGTATTATTTCAAGGAAGCGATGGAGAGAATGTAGAGTTACTAAAATTCTGGAGCTAGAATTTGTACTTGGTGTAAAAATATTTATGAGGAGTGGTGATGATATAATAATCACTGTTGGAGGGAGGATGATACATGACATCATACTACAGAGGTGATACAGTAGATAACAGTTGGCTAGATGGATTAATGGTCTGTCTTGGCATGAGGCGGGTTTATAGTTTATGTCCCCCCCTGAAAGCAACTCACATTTGGGTTAGGGATGTGGTATAAATTTGTTTCTCATGTCCAAACCACTGTGCAAACAAAAACTCTGTGATCTTTCAAAATTCTTCTCTGTATTTTCTAATGGAGTTCTCCAATAATATATATTTTTAAAAAGCTTACAAACAAGTGTACATTAAGGAAAATAACTTTCAAAAATGAATCATATTAGGAAAATTGCTTGCACAAATTGTGTATTTTAGGCAAAACAGAATGTATTAGGAGAAACACGCACAAAAATGCTAATGAATTTTCATGTGAACTTTAAAAACAAAATTCTCAATGTTTGGGCTACAAGCCTAAGCCTGGATAAATTCAAGTTTAAAATGAACCAAGACAATTCATCCATCTCTAATTAATACGTAGCATATTTTAATGTATTAGTTATTTATTAGCTCTCTTGTCCAGTTAAATATCTTTCAGTTGATTAACTATTTAACTTTTAATTGATGACTCAATAAATTAACCAATTAGATTTGCATACATTTACATAGTGTACACTTTCCAAAAAAACTGGTCTATGTCCTCCCTGAAAGGCTCAATTTGCATACGATCATCATTCACATTGAAGTCCAGGGGAAGACATAGAGCTATACATTTTGATTGCTTTTTCTATTCTTGGAACCCTCCTCTTCACTCTCCACCTTGATATTTTTGCTATGTCTGGAATCTACATATGTACTAGCATAGCCTGTGGCTGCCCTTCCAGGCAATGTATGAAGAATGAAATTACCAAAGAAGAGTGACGAGAGGGGAGGGGAAGTAATTTGCAAGATGAAAGAGTAACCAAGGGGAAAATATGGGAGGGGATGTGTTTGAGCTTCACTACACTGCCTCCGAAGTTCTATCCAAGTTGTTTTAAGACATTTCACATACAGGGATAAATTCCTTGTTGAAGCAAACTGGAATGCTCCCATTAAGGTCAATGGGATATCACTGCTTCTACTAGGTGAAGCTGAGGCCAGAATTCTTTCCATCTACTCAGGAAACGTAAAATCAGTCCACATGGCTGGCTCATATTTAAACACAACAGTTCTGATCCAAGTCTGTGCACACAGAGCTGCTAGAGTTCCATGCACATAGACTTGGTTAGATTCTCTGATACCATCAAAACTGTACAAAGCATCAGAGCTTCCACCCATCACTAGAACTGGAGTGTACTATTTTCTTCCCCTTCCAGCAAAGACATGGGTAGAAGGAGTAACTCTGGAAGACAACCCACATTGGTTGTAGGGATAGTTGATGAATGGGTATCCAGTCTCCTCACTTCTCACCCTCTCCTCAAAGTTCCACTCACCCACCCTGTGAACCAGCTATCAGGAATGGAATTCATATATTTGCAAGTTGTGTGTAGTTTGACCCTCTTCATATATATCCCAGTCTCATATTGCTGCTTTGTTTTTGTGTCATTTTTTAAAAAATTCTGTTCCATACATTTTCATAGTGCCAACCAGTCCCAGGCGTGCATTTCATCTGCCACAGATACAATACCAGCCTCTCAGTCAAGGCTCAAAACATAACCTACATTAGAAGAATGCGTCTCCTGCTCACCAGAGCATCTCACAAATCTTGAATAGATTCATCCCCGGTGTCTCTCCACTAAACATGAGCATGTGACTCCTCCTTATAGACATCAGATATGAAACAAGATGGAGACTGAAGGTCTACTCATTCCAATTCATTTGCCAAAGCTATACAGGGCAGAAAAAGAGAAGGGGGGATTCTTAGGACATTCCAATCCACACATTACATGGCAGGAAACCCAGTTGCTAATGAGGGGGCTGCAGTAGGGTTCTCAACTTTTCAAGCAGCCACCGTAGCTGTGCTTTAGTCATATCTTGATGTGGTGACAGTAGTAGGTAACCATGTTTATCTTCATGCTGTGGAAATCATCAATACAATTCTACTAAAGACACACAAAAATAGAGGCCATTTTTTCTGATCAGTTGGCAACTCTAAGCTTCAGTTTAGTACTATTAAATTAGGGATGGTGCAGATGCAGACTGGGTCCAGGAGTCCATCGGGCTTCCCCCTGCCCACACCGCCTGCCACTGAGCCCCTGGCCTAGCTTGTCCCCTCCCAGATGCTCTCCACACAGACCCGGACCAGTCCATGGGTGCCTGCCATTTTGCCAAGCTTTAAAAAAAAGAGCTAATTAAAAATGTGCATATTTAAATATTGGCATATTTGGGCTGGGAAAGCTTGATCTATGCAATAATACAGGCATAGGGACCCAGGGTGAGTGCAAGTGGCTCACCAAGATGATGGGGGGTCAAGCATGGGTCTGGGGGCACTTGAGCCAGGGGTGGCTCTTCAGCAGGTGCCTGCCATTACTGGGTGGCAGTGGGTTCACACATCCCTGTATTAAAAACACATTTCCAAACACACTGGTCCCATTCAAACCCTACAGTGCATGCCTTAACAGATGTAATGTGGGAAATGCTTGAAGGGTGAATATTTGACTGGTCCACACAACACTGGCAAGGAGGAGTTTGGGACTAGCTATATGGCAGACTCACAGGGATGGGTGAATGATCAATGTTTGAGATCGCTAGGATTATTTGAACACCGTCTCACCACTCATCTCATACCTGATTCCCTTTTGTGATTGGTATTTGCTTTGCGTGAACCTGAAACGTGCACAAATTGAGAAGCGATCAAAGGGGAGATTTGCACAAATCTCCCAAAATGTGTTCAAATGCCCCCAAATTTGCACAAATTTCCTCCATAGACTCAAGTGGGGCTGACTCAGTCTACTGAGGGAATTTGCACAAATCAAACTGGGCACTGGGAATGAGATGAACGCGAACATGTGTTCGACAATTTGCAATATTTTTGGTGGGCACATTCATATGCTCACATTCAGGGCTTGGAATGGGACATGCTTGCATGTTTTGCAAGCAAAATCAAAATGCTCATACCTCCTTACTCACCCATCACTCTTCCTGCAATGACATGAAGTAAAATTGTCACCCTTCCAGAACTGTACTGATCATTGCCAAAATTGGAGGAGCTAGGAAAATGGGGAAAATATTATGTACTCAATATTTCGTTATTGTCCAAGTGTTGAAATAAACGTGGTGTTTGTTTCTTTTTAAGTGCCCTCTAAGGTGCACATGCTCAAAAAAGGTGGCAGCCCTATTTTGTGGAAAACAGATGAGAATTACAAAACGTGGTCTCCACATCCACTTTTGGCTGTTGGACTAATTTTAGCTTCATAATCATAGGTCAAAAGTTGTTATGGTCATCAGAGTTCATTCATGTACTTTAAAGTCTCCCAGTTCTGCAGGAGATAAGGCAGGCATGGTTTTCCTAGCCATTACCTTTCCAGTCGTGTCATCCACCCCCTCCCCTGTTTACTGTGAGGCATAACTGGAGCCCTGATCATTTGTAGTAGTTGGGGGTGGGGGGTGGATGGCAGTGCTTGTAAAGGAATGGGCAGAAGAAGACATAGGTGCCTGCTCTTCAGTTTTGAATCCTGCAAGTCATGCAAGTCTGTTCCGAAGCACCTGATGCTTTTGGCAGAGTTGCAGAATCCTACCTTATAGCTCAGCCATGCATAGTATTTGAGCCATGAGGCCAAACAGAGGCCACAATATGTTACAAAAAGCAGGGTGTTCAATAAACTCCTGGTGAGACACGCAATATTACTGATGGCCTGATGAATTACATGTTGGCCAGGTGTGATGTAAATGAGAAAACAATGGTAGGTATGAAACTACAACAAAGACGCTCCTCTTAAGAATTTTATTTCTATTTGTAAACCATGCTAATGTGTTCTGGTCCCAATCCCGAGGATGAGCCAGCGGGCTTTGCTTTTCTTTCTTTTTTTTGAGAAACATTTACAAATTTCTGAATTTTCAATCAAGTTTAGGGGAAAACAAAAAAAGTGTGTGTGTGTGTGTGTGTGTGTGTGTGAAAATACACATGTTGAAATGCACATTTTTCAACAGAAAAAATGCACATTTTCACACTTTAGTCAATGGGGGTGCATCTTTTGAAAAATATGCACAGAAATGCAGACTTTTCTTGTTCAAAATGTGCAATTTCCCCATTTAAACATGCTGGGGGGGCAGTATGAAAATGAAAATGGAGTGAGCCAAGAAGAGCTTCGAAGGTGTGTTTGTTGTTGTTGTTGTTGTTGTTAGAATTTAGGTGAGCTCAAAAATAGCCAGTTCTCCCATCCCTAGTTCCTCTTACCCTACTGAAAATACAGAATAATGTACTCCTTCACATGATGTATAATTAAACTATGGAATTTGCTAGTGCAAGATGTGATGTTGGCCACAGACTTAGTTGATTTACGGATGTTGTGGAAGTTGGAGAGGGGGGTGGATTCTGATGGAATCCCCCTCCCACCCAGCTTCCTGGACTTCCATCCATGGACTGCCACCACTTTCCCATCCTGTTCAGTTCCCTGGGCGAGCTGCTGAGTGGTCCCATGGGTGCCTGGCAAGCCAGTGTGGACACCCAACTCCTCAGCAAGCTGCCATTTTGCATAGAAATGTCAGCTCACTGTTTTCTGTAAAAGACATCTTATGCAAATGGACCATTCATGCCTGCAATCTTGCATACATGGCCCCTTTATGGCTCCATTTGCCTAAGATGTCTTTTACAGAAAACATGAGCCACCATTTCTATGCAAAATGATGCCTTGCTGAGGATTCAGCTGCCCACTTACTGGGCACCCATGGACTGCCCAGCAGCTTGCCCAGGGAGCTGAACAGGGACAGATAAGTGGCAATGGTTCAAAGAGCTGTGTGCAGGGTGGGCATGGGGTGGATGCGGGTTGGTTCATCCACCCCTAAGCTGACTTTAAAAGGGGATTAGACAAATCCACAGAGAATCAGTCTATCCAATGGCTATTAGTTATGATGGCTACATGCTACCTCTAGGATCAGAGGTAACATGCATCTGAATTATGAATGGACAAATCTGTCCGTTTCACTTTCTCCTGTATTTGGATTTTAAAATCTCAAGGTCTTTATCTCCTGAATACGAGGCACTTTGTGAGCAATGGTTAAATTCTTATCAAAAACTGACTGAAACAAAATTCTTACCCATCTGCACCAGCCAAATCCAGTAGGTACAGCTATTCCCAGCATGGAAAGGACCATGATGTACCTGCCAGCCATGTAGCTGATGAGAATTAGAAAGCTGTCAGGGGGGCGGGGGGGATTCAGCACCACAAATATAGTTGAATGCACAGGGGTTCAAATGCAGATGTTTAGGAGCTAAGCGTTCAACCAACTGGGCCTATATGGATGAATCTGTCAGTTTGGGTTTCTCCCACAGCATCGTCATCATCATCATCATCATCATCATCATCATCATAATTAGCGCTGTACCGAAAATTTCTTCCACATTTTTTTGGCCATTCTCATTCAATCTGATAGAAAAGACATTGCTTTTGAAAAGAAATTCAAAGGAGGAGAAATTTTGGAGAAATTCTCATGGGTTGGGTTTGGGGTTCTTATGCTTAGCTTACTTATGAGGTGGGTGAGGGATTGTGCATGAATGTCCTGTCTGCATTGTACAGTCATCTCTGTGGCAGCCTGTAGGCTTCTTGGCTTCCCGCACTTCAGTTAAAGCTATCGTGAGGAAGATATAATGAGGCATTCCTCCCATGAGTCTTTTTCAGTTCAAGGAATGCACATGGTCTGGGAGGCTGCAGGGCAAGGGAAAGATGGGCAATAGAGAGAGAAAACACCCATAGAACCTTCAGCCACCACTCAGTGATTAGGCAAGCTCAAAAATAGGGACGTACGAATCCCTTATGAACTTGAGCACAGTCCAGGAGAGAGCAGAGGACAGGAAGGCCTGGCGTGCTATGGTCCATGGGGTCACGAAGAGTTGGACACGACTTAACGACTGAACTACAACAACAACAACAATGAATCCCTTACCTGGTCCCGGTCGGGGCATCTGCTGGGGAGGGAGGTGATCTGTCCCTCCCCCCCGGAATCCTCTCTGGCCAGGTCCACTCTGTGGCAAAGCCACAGAGCCACCGGCTGGGGCCAGCCACAGCTGGACTTCTGGCCACTGCTGCCGCGCTACAGACTCAAATGGCGGCCGCTACACCAGCTGCCATTTGCGTCCCTGCCTTAGGCCGTGTTAGGCTACGTATTTATTTATTTATTTATTGCATTTATACCCCGCCTTTCTCCCTCTCGCAAGGAACTCAAGGCGGCTTACATTATCCTCCTCCTCACCGTTGTATCCTCACAACAACAACCCTGTGAGGTAGGTTGGGCTGAGAGTCTGTGACTGGCCCAAAGTCACCCAGTGAGCTTCCATGGCCAAGTGGGGACTAGAACCCGGATCTCCCGGCTCCCAGTCCGTCACTCTCACCACTACACTACACTGGCTCTCGTAAGTATTTCCGTAGCCTATTACGAAAAGAGCAGGGGATGCAAATGGTGTAATGGGCGCCATTTGCATCCCTGTTCTTTGCCGTGATAGGCTACGTAAATATTTACATAGCCAATCACAGCCATGGGCAGAGAGGCAAATAGCAGCTGCTACGATGGCCGCCATTTCATTCCACAGGCTGGCCGCGGAAGGAGGATGACCCGACCCGGAGCATCTGCCGCAGGTAGGATCTGTCCCAGGGTGATTTTGGGTGGTGGTGGGGTAGTCCATTCTGCCACGGACTCCGGGGGTCCATATTCCAAAGAATCTGGCCTCACTGGAGTCCGTGGCAGATTCCTCCAACATCCCTACTCAAAAATACCACCAAAATAAATTCAAAATTCTGTCTCAAAAAAGTGGAAGCCTCACCATGGTTGATGCTGTTGCCACCTACAGAAGCAGTGGAACAAACAAACAAACAAAAAACTGAGGGAAAAAGAAAGAACCTGTGCTACAACTCCTACCAATAGTGAGCCCTATCTGTGAGAATATGTTGGAGAATTCCTGCTCCCCTTGGAGAACTTGGGTGAAATTGTCCCCCCAGTTTCGCTTCCCACAAATAGGCTGGAACATTTTGAGAGGCCAGTTGTGCACAGCTGCTATCATCATCATCATCAAATTCTTTTTTGTGCTGAATAAGACACACTTTGTGAGTTTTGTAAATTCTTTTCAAAACAGAACTGAAACAAATTCTCGCCCATCCCTGTTCTGAATTACAGCCACTGGAGGACATGAGTGTGTGGGCAGTATTATTGATCTCATGTCCTACTAGTGGGCTTCCCTGGGGCATCTGCTTGGCTCCTGCAGGGATTGGGAATGTGATGTTGGACTAGATAGGACTTTAGTCTGATCCAGCAGGGCTTTTTGTATGTTTTAGCCCCACAAGATAAATGAAACTATCAACACAACCTTGATGGATACATTAAGGAGAGTGGTCATTAATTATTTTGACAGTTCTGTGAAATAGGTTGCCAAGTGGCCCAGAAAAAGAAAAGCAGCAACAGGCTTCCTTCTCTTGCACCTTTAACATCTATTTGATATGCAGAAATCAGCAGGTGATGCTTTTTACTGGGACAGAGAGAAGCCTGAACACTCGTTAATAGCTGCATGTCAATTGGCAGTTACAACACAGCTGCAGGGCAAATCCAAAAATTTGGCTGCCTTTACTTAGAAGGGGGAGATGCAAGGAGGATCTCTTTAAGAGCAGCTCCCCACATCCTATCCCAGAGTAGTAACTACGTTTCTCCAGGTTACAGGTTCAAAGAGCTGTGTCTTTACCTACGCTTTGTAACAAAGGAGTTGTGCTTCTCTGCCAATGTTTCACCTGCACTTTAAATTAAACTGAACAACAGACATGGCCTCACCAAAATCAGTGTGATTACAGTGATTAATGCCTATTTAAGTATGATCAGGTGGGAAATGCTTGCCTAGTATAATGACTCATTAAAAGGAATCAGGTGCTGAGAATCACAAGGCTGGCTTAGACCAGGAAACTCCTAGATTTTGCAAACACCACCTGGGAGTTTATCAGCTCTTCCAATATCCTGGAGACAAGAGCAGGTGCAGCCTGAAATTGGTTTATTACAGCATTCACAAGCCTTATGTTGCAGTCATTTCCCTCCCATGCCTGCTGGGTTTCCTTCTAGAACTGAACAAACTCTGAACTTCCCTCTCAGGAATTTGTCTGTGTCCATTAACTTGATCTTCCACTGCAGACTGCAGTGGTCAGTACTAGAGATGAGAGACAATTGCATTTGTACCACATTTTTAAGTGAACCACCAGCCCAAACCACATTTCCCAAACTAATATGCAGATCAGAAGAAAGTTATCATCTGGATTTTGCCATATATTTTTCTGCTCAAACGCTGCATAGAGAAATGCGTATATTAGGAAAAGTGGCATACAAAGGGCAGTTGAAATAGTGCTAGAGGAGCCCTGTTGTCTTTTTCTGTTGTGCTAGTAGTTATGCATTACACTTGTGCAACTGGTTGTGCAACTGGTTGTGCAACCGCTTGCACAACCATGGTTGCACAAACTTAATTTTAGTTGGAGACTTGGAGTCTCCTCTTGTACATTGTTTGTTTGGAAACTTGTTTCCGCTGGCACAGCTTCATTTGCACTAGCGCCCTGACACAGTTGGATACTGCCCAACATGTATATGTTTGGGAAAGTTCTCTGTGGA
Source organism: Heloderma suspectum (assembly GCF_057233095.1). Taxonomy (NCBI): domain Eukaryota; kingdom Metazoa; phylum Chordata; class Lepidosauria; order Squamata; family Helodermatidae; genus Heloderma; species Heloderma suspectum. The sequence continues at coordinate 11,945,640 of NC_139459.1, forward strand.
AATGAATGCAATTTTTTTGTTCTTGTTTGTTTGTTTGTTTTAAAGTACAGAGTGATGTGGAAATTGGAATGGAGTTAAGATTGAACACGTGTGAAACTGACACAAACCAGATACGGGCTGATTCAACCACTCTCCCTTACTATGTCGATGACTCTCCATGAATGAGGCCCCAGGCTAAATTAGGGATGTCAGAGGATTCTGGTTTAGGGCTTGAGCTCAGCTATTTATTGCCAGCTCAGTCCCCTGGATGCCAACTTGTGGACCTCTGAGATTCCCCTACTCACACACTGCCATTTTACACAAAATTGTGGGTAAACCTTTTATGGAAATTGCCATATTGTGCAATGCAATTTTCTGTAAATCACGCTATTTATGGCCGCCATTTCTATAAAAGGGTTACCCACAATTTTGCTTAAAATGGTGGCTTGCGGGAAAGTGGGATGCCACTCGCCACTTGCTGGACACTCGTGGACAATCCCACGACTCACCCCGTGTACCTGCCAGGGTTGAGCAAGAGGTAGAGGTCCAATGGGCGGTGCACAAGGTGGGCGTGGGGGAGTTTGTCCATACTGAGGCTAAAGTGCTTCTTTGAGCACCAGCAAATGGGCAACTATACCACCCTTTGGAGCTAGGAACGGGTGAATGATTGATATTTGAGATCACTAGGATTTTCTAAGCATCATGCTCATCTCATGCTTGATTCCCATTCACTTTTGCAATCGCTGCTTACTTTGTGCAAAAAGGATATATGCGATCGAACAGGAGATTTGTGCAAATCTTCCCAAGTTTGTGCAAATTTCCTAATTAGTGCATAATTCTTCCAGGGACTAAAGTGGCCCTGATTCAGTCTACTGAGGGACTTTTTGCAAATGAGGAATTTGCATAAATTGAACTGGGAATCAGGAATGTGTCTTAATACTTCTATAGTCATTGGAAAGCATAAGCAATATCACAGTTGTTCTTAAGAATATAAGTTAGAGCTCTGCTACATCAGACCAAACATCTCTTTATTCCAGCATTCTGCTTTCCAGAGTGGCTTACCTGATGCCTCCCAGAAGCCCACTCAACAGAGCATGGAGGCAACAGCTAGGGATGTCATGGGAGTCCAAAAGGAGGTGGGGTGTCTGGCGGACTCCCCACCCCACCCCACTCAGCCTCCTGGATCCTGCTTACCAAGTCACTTACTGGACCTGCTGGCAGAATCACCTCATGGTCCATGAGTATGCAATGGCTACCCATTCTCTCAGTGAGTGGGTGGCAGGCATGCTAGCCCCCAGCTAGGCTAGGGCATTGAAACAGCACCTTAAGTGAATAGGAACCCAACTATGCTTTCACATGCTATGGATCTGGTCCAGTGCCAGCCAGCACCTGCAATGGGAAATTGTTACAAAACTGTGGAACACATAATTATCCATCCATCCATCCATCTATTTAAAATTATGTTTAGGCTACCTTTAAGGGTAGAACACTCTTAATGTAGCATGCAACATTTTAAAAAATGCAAAACTATGCTCATGCATCATAAAGAAATAAATAACCAATCCATATTGCTATGGAAGGGGGGAGCAACATCACTGAGCCAATCACAACTGTGTGTAAATTTCCTCCCCAGTTCCAACTGATAGCTAATAATTGTCCATAGCAAGGTGACATGTGCTGAGAAAATTAGGTTGCAGGGAGGGAAGTCACTGATTGCGATGCTGAAACCTAGATCAGGCCCCCTCTTGATAGCATAGGGTTAGACCAGAGGAACTAGGGCTAGGAATGTATGAGAATTTTGGTTTTGTTCACAAAACATGTGAGGGTGTCCCATTTGAAGTTCCAAGCACCAACAGGAGCACATGTCCGTCAAAAAATATTTAACTGCTGAACATATGCTTGAGTTTGTCTTGTTCCCCTTTCCCAGTTCAGTTTGAATAAATTTCCTCCATAGACTGAATCAGCCCAACTAACTTTACTCTATGGGGGGAAGTTGCACAAGCTTGGGGAAACTTGTGCATATCTCCCATTCAGTCGCTGCTCAATTTGCTCAAGTTCCCCATTCACACAGAGCAAGCAGCGATCACAAGCGGAAATGGGAATTGGGCACATGACGAGCATCAAGACAATGTTCTGAGGATCCTGGCCATCTTGAACATTGCTCACTCACATACCCCTACTTGTGTGACCCTCTCCCTGGACCCAACCAGCTAAGCCAATTGGATCCTGGGGCAGAGTCTAGGTTTCAGGGCACCCAAGGAGGAAACCCATTTTGCAGTGCCACCTGCTGCGCAAGAAAGAGGATCAGATCAATTCTTTCACTCCCTGCCCCCTCTGTGATAGATGCATTGACACCCTGCCTCCCATATGAGCAGGAACCAAGTATTTCCAAAGACACTGCCAAAGAGCAAGGGAAGAGCCTATAGCATAGTGATGGAGCATGTGCTTTTCAAGCAGCAGGTCCCAGGTTCAGTCCTTGGCATTCACAATCAAAATGATTCCTGGTAACAGGGAAAGGCCCATGTCTGAGGCCTTGGAGGACGACTGCGGGTCAGATGGTCTAGGTTAGGGATGGCGGAGAATTTCTCCCTGAAACTTCAGGGGGCCGAGCGCCAACGTGTTTGGCCCCCCGAACAAGTTTCGGGGAGAAATTCTCCGCACCCCCCTGCACCCCGCACCCCCCTGGGACGGGACTTACCTTTGCTGAATGTCCCTCCCGGCGGCGGGTCCGGCCGGCGGTTCGGTGGGTCTTCGTCCGGAGCGGGAGCGGCAGCCGGTCTTTCGACCGGCTGCCGCCGCCACCATTGCAATAAAAGAAAAAAAAAATGCCCCCTGATAGGCTACGTGACGATTAACGTAGCCTATCACGGCTAGATCTGCAAAGTCAGCCGTGATAGGCTACGTTAATCGTCACGTAGCCTATCACGGGTGACTTTAAAAAAAAAAAAAAAGCGCGTACGGATAATGGCGGCCCCCATAGGGAGCCACCATTCGCGTTCCTTATTTGGTCGCTGTAGTCTACGTAAAGATTTACGTAGACTACGGCAAAAATAAGGGCAACGCTATTTGCGTTGCCCTTATTTTCGCCGTAGTCTACGTAAATCTTTACGTAGCCTACAGCGACCAAATAAGGAACGGGAATGGCGGCTCCCTATGGGGGCCGCCATTTGCGTACGCGCTTTTTTTTTTTTTTTAAAGTCACCCGTGATAGGCTATGTGACGATTTATGTAGCCTATCACGGCTGACCTTGCAGTTCTAGCCGTGATAGGCTACGTTAATCGTCACGTAGCCTATCACAGGGGTGTTTTTTTTTCTTTTATTGGAATGGCAGCGGCGGCAGCCAGTCGAAAGATCGGCTGCCGCCCCTGCCCCTGACGAAGACCCGATGAACCGCCGCCGAGACCCGCTGCCGTGAGGGACATTCGGGAAAGGTAAGTCCCGTCCCGGGGGGGGGTGTGGGGGTGCGGAGAATTTCTCCCCAAAACTTGTTCGGGGGGCCGAACACGTTGGCGCTCGGCCCCCCGAAGTTTCGGGGAGAAATTCTCTGCCATCCCTAGTTTGGGGTGTGTGTGTTATCATCAGTACACCGATGACACACAACTCTATTTCTCCTTTTCATCTTCTTCAGGTGAGGCTGTGGATGTGCTGACTCAGTCCCTGGTTGCAACAATGGACTGGATGATGGCTAATAAACTGAAGCTCAACCCAGACAAGACTGAGATGCTGTTGGTGGGTGGTTCTGCTGACCAGACGGAGGGTGCTCAACCTTTTCTGGATGGGGTTGCTCTCCCACTGAAGGAGCAGGTCCATAGCCCGGGGGTCCTCCTGGAATAATCATTGTCACTTCAGGCTCAGGTGGTCTCAGTGGCACAGAGTGCCTTCTACCAACTTAGGTTGGTGGCCCAGAGACACCCCTATCTGGGAAGGGATACCCTGGCTTCAGTTTTCAATGCTCTGGGGATCTCCAAGTTAGATTACTGCAATGCACTCTACGTGTCCTGCTCTAGAGCAAGTCTTGGCTGTTTGCAAGCGAGTACAGGGAGCAAGGCAATAGAATAGTAAAGTTGGCAAGCCCACAAGTTTCAGTACAAGGAGTTTTAAGCTAAGGCAGAAGGGTCCAAATCCAGGCAGAGGTCAGAACACCGGCAGTCAGGCAGGCAACAAGGATCAGGCAGCAAGGATCAGGCAGCAAGGATCAGGCAGCAGCGGAAGGAGTCAAGAGCACAAGCAAGAGGTCAAACACAGCAAAGCAGTCAGGTATGTTCCGCAGTCCAGAAGCAGGGTTGTTGAGCAGTCCAAATGGTCAGAAAACAGAGCATCAGACACAGGAGACAATTCAAGAGGCAAAGCACCCAGCAGAGACTGGAAGGACAAAGTTGTTCCCATGCTGGCTGGGTTTCCAGTGAAGGCTTTTAAGCTCCAAGCAAGCCAGACCCCACCCAGAACTCAGCTGTAGCAATCAGAGTGCCCTTCCCAGAGCCTACTCCCATGGAGTCCCTTTCTCCTGAGGACACCTCCTCTGCAGGAAGAAGACTCCTTCACACAGGAGCCCTGCTAGCCTGCCTCTTCAGGCGATGGTGCTCCCAGGGATCAAGGGGTGGCTCTGCCTCTGCCTCAGAGGCAGAATCCCTCTCTCCCGACCTGGATGGCCTAGCAGCCACTTCCCCCGAGGGTTCAGGCTCCTCTGCATCTCCTGGCAGTCCCTGGTCTGGGGTATCCTGGGCTTCTGGGACCTCCAGCTCCTCCTCTGAGGAAGATTCCTCCAGCTGGGGCATGACACTATGTGGGGCTGCCTTTGAAGATAGTTCAGAAGCTGCAGCTCATGCAAAATGCAGCAGCCAGATTGATAACGGGGACCAGAAGGTCTGAACATATAAGACCAACTCTGGCCCACTTGCACTGGCTCCCTGTATGTTCCTGAGCCCAATTCAAGGTGCTGGTTTTAATCTATAAAGTCTTATGCAGCTTGGTACCACAATACCTGACAGAGTGCCTCTCCCAACATGATCCAACCCGCATACTATGCTCAACATCTAAGGCCCTCCTCTGGCTGTGACAAGGGAGAGGGCCTTTTCATTGGTGGCTCCCAAATTGTGGAATGATCTCCCTGAGGCCTGCCTGGCACCAACATTGTTATCTTTTTGGCACCAGGTGCCAAAAAACCTGGCACCTTTTGGCACCTTTCCCTTATCCCAGGCATTTGGCAGCATATGATATGTTTTAATGGATCCTTGAATATCTTCTGGGCTGTGTTTCCACCAGGCTGCGCAGTGAAGACTCTGTGTTTCCATGTTGTTGTGGCACCAGCCTTGCATTTTGTTGCTGAAAACCCGCTTCTTCTGAGACTGCTTATAGTCTGACTTTTTCCGCTTACGGCGGCTCCATTACTGACCTGTTTCCACAATCGCACTGGGTCCACTATCATAGTCCTGCCCATGGAGCGTGTAGCCCAGCCTTTGTGGGTGCGGCACTCTGACCTCAGTGACCCAACCCTTTCCCTCCCTGTTTTCTGGAAGTTTCATCACCATTTTGGAGCAGGATGTTGAGGGACTAACTTTTAAAACATCATTGAAAATGAGCACTAGAACACAGCCCATGACCCCAGTTGAGGGGTGTTTTCTCCCATTGTGCTGAATAAGGCTTGCCCTCTCAATGACCACATAAATAACTGAGAAGCCCCTCACCTCAATTGACATGGCACATATCAAAGCCCAGTTCCTTAAATGTGATTAAACACGATCTCGAGGCTTCGGTCCACTGCCTTAGGACTTAACTCCTTCACAGCTTCCTTATAGAGATCCTGTGCATTAAAATGGGGGCTGCTTTCAGTCTCTTTCCCACAACCCATTAGTGTCTCCTCAGAAGTAGCTCCCATTGCAGTGGATGAGGTTGAGATTCCCCTTCAATTGAAATGGCACACATTAAAGCCCAATTCCTTAAATGTGTTTAAGCAACCAAATGAGGCTCCGATGAATTGCCTTAGGAAGAAAGTATTCACAGCTTCATTATAGCTATCCTGAGGGTTACAATGGGGTCTGGATTCTATCTTTGTCTTTATTACTCTCTTTCACACAACAAACCCATTAGTGTCTCCTCAGAAGTAACTCCCATTTTGCTGAATGAGGCTTGCCCTTGAATGCCTACATCAGAACTTACAGAGATTCCCTGTCAATTGAAATGGCACACTTTTAAGCTCAATTCCTTTCATGCAATTAAGCGTGATCTTGAGGCTTTGGTCCATTGCTTTAGGATGTAACTCCTTCACAGCATCTATATAGAGATCCTGTGCATTAAAATGGGGGCTAATTTCCCTCTTTGTGTCCCCCCTTTTCCCAGCACAAGCATACTTGTGTCTACTCAGAAGTAACTCCCATTGCACTCAATGAGGCTTGCTCCTGAAATGCAGGTGCATCTGGGCTTTCACGGGAAAGGAGAAAGGCGGGGGGCGGGGAGGGGGAAATCCTCTCTTCCCAGCAAAGCTGATTCCTTTTTAAAAATCCCATGCTCCTCCATTAGCTTCTCCTTCCGTTATCCTGGAAACACAGCCGAGGAGGCGGGAACACGGATGAAGTAATCAGACCCAACCCAGACTCCACCCAGACTCCACCCAGCCATCAAGAAAATAATTTGATTAGAGCTCAGTGGAAACTGCATAGAGCCCTGGCTACAGCGATAAGCCAGGACTTTAAGCACTGTGGAAACTGGAAAAGGAGAAGATATGATTGGGGAAACAAACATTGCAACAAAATTGCAAACGTTGGGGCAACATTGCAACACTATTGCAAACAAAGTGAAGCTGTTAGCGTGGAAACACACCCATGGTTATGGTTGTTTGCTTTTGAGATTGTTTGAAGTTGTTTTAGATATATTGTTCTTTTGTGCATATTGTCTGTTCATTTTTTAATTGTAAATGGTTTTTAATCTCTGTATATTGTATTTTTATTTTAATCTTTGTAAACTGCCCAGAGAGCTTTGGCTATTGGGCAGTATAGAAATGTAATTATTATTTATTATTTATTATTTATTATTTATTATTATTATTATTATTATTATTAACTGGTAATTTCTTTTTGAAAGCTATATTATCAGTGAAAAGTGGTTGTCTTAGTAGTTCTGCTTTCCATAATTCACCCTCCTCTCTTATTCCATCAGAGCACCCTAGCACGCCCCCCTCCCCATTAAGAGGCTAGAAATTTGCTTGGTGAAATTTACAATTACATAAAGCTTACTCAGATAAATTATGGTCACTGGCCATTTGTTTTTATTGCTGCCTTTGCTGCCATGATCTCTCCTTGTTTTAATAGGAGGAGTTTGCTTCAAGTCGATAACTTGATCCTCACACCCTCCATCTGTGTCGTTCCCATCCAGCATAAACTTCCTGTTCTCTCTTTAGGTCTTGCCATAACCATATCCTCATCCTAATGATTAGCCGTGATGCTGCTAAAGCTCAGCAATAGCAGGCTTTAACCATTTAGTCTCAGTGGAAGCATCTTTGATTGCTTTTGTTGGCTAGAAGTTTGTTTTTAAAAATACACGTGGAAGTCCATTTCTTTTTTGGAGCTATGGATTTCCCCAGTGGGCCCAACTCAGCTCACATTTGCAGCCTGAGACTATGTGTTTTTCCTGAAATCTGGAAACTTTTAATGTATTTTCATTCACACAAGTAGAGTGTTGCACAAATTGAGGCCTGCAGTTTACATAATTTGCACAAATTTTGGCTGTGATTTGTGTGATTTGCATAAATTGTCACAAGGATACAGAAAAACTGCAAACTGGCCTGACTCAATGCATATTGAGTCTGGCCAGTTTATGGAAAATGGATTGAAGTGCAGGGGGGTGAACCAAGGGAAGCTCATCAAACTCTGCCCCCCAAACAGATTTCTCCAACAGCCCCAAAACTGACAGGAGTGCATCCTGAGAAGAGCAACCAGGATAGTGAGGGGTCTGGAAGTCCTATGAGGAATGGTTGAAAAAGCTGGGTATGATCAGCCTGGGAAGAGATGATTAAGGGGAGACATGATAGTGGTCTTCAAATATCTGAAAGGCTATGCAGAAGATGGAGCAAGCTTGTTCTCTGTTGCTCCAGGGGGCAGGACTAGAAAGAACAGATGGAATTTGCAGGGAAGCATATTTTAGCTTAACATTAAGAGAAACTTCCTAAAAGTGAGGGCTGTTGAGCAGTGGAAGAGATTGCATCAGGAGATGGTGGGTTCTCCTTCACTGAAGGTATTTAAGCAGAGTCTGAGAGATCATCTGTAAAGGATGCTGTAGCTGCATCTTGCATTGGAGAGCCTGCACTGAGCAGGGGGTTGGATCTCTAACCTACCTTCAAGGTCTATAATTTTATGAAAGGAGTAGAAGTTCCTGCTGATTTTTCTTTCATGCATCCAAGAATTTATAGGCATATGTACACAGCTTTGGGGATGCATTCTAGGAATCCGATGGACACCTCAGTACTCTATCTATCTATCTATCTATCTATCTATCTATCTATCTATCTATCTATCTATCTAATCTAGCTATCATCTAAAATTACTTCTAGACCACCTTTAAGGGTGGCACCATTGAAAGGAAGCTAGTGGACAGGCAAGAAAAAGAATGGGAGACAGGATGGCAAGTGCATGACCCACTCTCTCCCTGGCCAACATTAGAATGTTTTGCTGGAGAGCACAGGGCTTTACCCATACTTGCTGTCCCACTGAAATCAGTGGGACTGAAATTGGTGATGAATAACTTCCATCCCTTTGATTTCACTGGGCCTCCTCTAAGTATGACTACATCTGGATCCAACCCATTGCATTGTGCTTTTCTTTTTCTTTTATTTCTTCAGTTCGATTTGAAATGCAGTGGGTTTTCTACAAAGCTGCTCCCCTGGGAGAAAATCCCACAGGCTGATTGATCTTTCTGTTAGCAAATGTTTGCTGATAATTACCCTCCCTCAACAGGCACAGAAAGTGAGTACCTCATAGCCAGATTTAATATTCAGCCTACCTGCTCCTTGGTTTGAATTCAATCATTTCATCCCATTACCCCATTGGTGATTAAAGGCTCCACTCCCTTCTCTTACCAGGGCTCCTTTGTTAATGCTCAGATTCCCTTAAAGTCTTACAAATTTCATGTGCTGTTGAGACATCTGGCCTAATTCTCCATCATGTTAACACAAATGTAAAAAAAAAAAAAAGTAGTTAGCTGATAGAAAAGAATTCAGAGTCTATTGTTTGTTGAAGCTGTACATGTACAGGGCCTGTAATTTCATCCTCATAAATCAGAATCTCCAGTCTTTAATAATATTTTGTTGCTCTCCTCTGACCCCTATTCAATTTGTCAGCATCCCCCCCCCCAGCCCTGTCCCTGATTCTGATGGGAGAAAGGTTCATGCCATGTTCTCTCAACAACCCATCAGTACTGGACTTACAGAAACTAACTTATTAAATGTACACATGGGAACCATATTGGAATCCCACTAGCCTCTGGCATGTGAATCACGGACGCTGGCAAAATAATGAAAGGCTTTATACTTGCATTCCTGAAGTGGAAAGAATTTTGACCATCGGTTCTGTCCAGATTTGTAAAAAATAATGCTAATACAAAACTGAATGCAAATGAGCCTGCCAGGATGATGATCGGTTCAAATGGAGTGATGGCATTTTCTTTCTAGGGCTAGGAGGAGCTCTCTCTGTTTATTCATAGGCATCCCTGCTGTTAAGAGTTTTTAAGCAAGTGTCAACAAGGCAAGTATGAGAAATTAGTTTCAGCTCGTTTTTCACCAGAATTTACCTAGTTCAGACCTCCTGAAATGGAATGTGGACCCTATAGTTGAAGTCTCTGCGTCTCCAAGCTTGTAATGTGATTTCCACCGAACACATTGTGGGTGGGTAAACATGCCCAACTATTTGCTGCATAGCTCTCTCACTGACAGCAGTGGGACTTTAAGGGGCTTAACCTTTGCTGATTATCAAAGGCCCCTTTAAACTTACCTCACATTTCACCTTTGCTGAAATTTGGTGTCATGTTCCAGAGATAGGAACATGAGGGAGCTTACCACTGGTTTGTCTCATTAGGGATGTTGGAGGAAGCCATCTAGGTGGTGGCATTCACCAAGCTTTCAGTAGGTTGGCACCCCAGTCTCTGGCTCACCTACCTGTAAGCTGGCCTGACTCGATCACCTCAAGTCGGGCCAGTTTGTGGATGTTCCTCCCCCCCTCACCAGCCATAGAGCTGGGATCCCCCCCTTCATGCGGCCTCCACCACTACTGCACAACCCTCCCTCTCTCCCTGCCACTGCCAACCACAGCCTGGAGAGCTTACCACCTTTACTTTCTGATGCATGGGGGGTCTCTGGGCTGGGGGAACCAGAGAGAGACGGAGGGTTCTGGAGCAACAAGAGCTGGCAGCAGGGCAGGAATTCTCTGTGTGTGTGTTTTAGTCATAAACATGAATTTGCACAAATTGCAGTTGTAATTTGCAGAAATGATGGGTGTAATTTCCACAAATGATGGGCACATTTTATGCAAATTAAGCCACGATTTGCATAATACACTCAAACTGTGGCTGTGACTTGCGCAAATTGGTGTTTACCAAAAAAAAAAGTTCCCAGATTTTGGGAACTCCCCCCCACCCCCCAGGCTCAGCTTGCAAAGGCATGCCCATCTGGGGGTGCTGTAAGAATCTATTGGGCCCCCAAATGGCCAGATTTACCCACAACCGACATCCCTGTTTCTACACCCCTAGTGACGAGTGAGCCCCAGAGTAAACGAATTAGCTTCTGGTACAACTTGCTCATAAAATTGTTACCTTTAAAGTGCTGCAAGATCTTGGACCAGCATAACTTAGGGAAAACCTTCCCAATAACACACCTTCCATCGCCCAGTGTTTTAAATTGATATGTGTAAACACCTATTGACACCAGACATTTCAGTTGTATTTATTTCTCACTTCTGCATTCCATCATCATTCCAATGAGCTTAGGGCAGCATAGTGGGCATTAGCCTGTTTTTATCCTTACAATGACCTTGTGAGGTAGACTAATTTGCGATCAGCTCATGGCCACTCAACTTGCTTCATGGATTAGCAAGGGTTTGAGTCCATGTCTGTCCAGGTCATGTCCAAACACTCTCTCCACTTCATTTCCACAGCTGTTCAGCAACATTTAGCTTTGGCTTCAGCTATTATTGGGGCATAGGGGAGTCGTTCATCATTCTCATTAAGCCAAACCCAGGTGACACTTTGAGGCTATGAAAAACTGATGCAACCTGCCTTTGTGTTACAGCTCTCCTATTTCATCCCATCCTGAGTCATAGAGGTTACTTATGCATCTGATATCAGTTTGCCCCAGCTTGTTTTAGAGCTCTTTCCTTTCATTCTTAACCTGATTCTTTGTGCAGCCCTCATAGCTAATTACCACAAATGTTTAGCAGAGTGCATTGTAATTAATTATAGTTATTAGTGTGATTAGCATAGTAAATTCAAGCTTGAAATGCACAGTGTTTTAAGTATATTTTGTGTATTGCATGTTTGTGGCTAAATAAGAGGTTAGTAAAAGGAGGCTGTTTCTTCATGTTTTATAGACATGGGCTGTTTTTGTAGTAGGGCAGCTGTGACATTGCAGATGCATTACTCCTTTCTCTTGTAACTGTGCCAAACCTCTCTTCTCCTGGTACACAGTCATGCATCTCCATACTGGTGCATTTCCTCCAGACAGACTGTCCTTCCTCCTCTCCCCACTGCTGGGGCTTTATTCCCCTTGCAGGCTTAGCTGACAGCCACCATTTTTATTTCCCCATAATGCCCCTGATGAAGTATTGCTCCAAGATATTGTGAAAAATTTAAACAGAAGGTGCCCACTGCTAAAGGGGACCCAGGGCATTAATCAAAAATGGGCTTTGCTGGGATACTGGGACGATAGCAGCTGCCCAAAAATGTGGCATGGTGATACTAGGCCTGCATAAAGAATATGACAGAATGGGGACTGCGATCTCCATTTTCAGTATGTTAATGAGTCTCTATGTATTATATACCTTTTTCTGTATTCAACCCATCTATTAACTGAGGTCATAGGCTGATGCTCTTCCCTATCTAGAAGTGAAGTGAGGGAGCTGGCTTTGATTGTCTGTGACACCAGCATTATGAAATTCTCTTCCCTGGGAGGCTTCCCTGGAGCCAGCATAGATTTTTGCTAGCTGCCAAGCAAAACCCTTTCTACTTGCTGGGGCTTTTTAAAAAAGTACTATTTATGTCAACTGCTCTTGTATCTGTTGGTCTTAGGGATGTATGAACCCCCATGACATCCGGTCTGGGGGAGGGGCGGTCCGCAGCAGGAAAATCCAGGCTGCTTGGGGCACTGCAAATTTCCCTGGAGCCTTACCGCATCCATCAGATTTTGCAGGGTGGCTTTCCTCCATTCTAAATGCCATTTTAACCTCTCCTCCATTCTAAACGCCATCAGTCATTGGAGAATTGTATTTGTGCTACAATTTAAATAGAAGTAAGTGCTGTACGGCCACAAATGCTGTAAACTATGCAATTTACAGCTGGCACTTTCCCACAATCGGCTAATTGCAGCTGATGTTAATCTATTGCAATGTTTAGAATGGAGGATAGCCACCCCACAGGGAATCCAGTGGACCCAGAGGTCAGTAGAGCCAGCCCACTGAGGACTTTGCAGGTAAAAAATTGAGAGAACCCAGCCTTATTATAGTGTGCAGCAGATTTCTCTGTCATCCCTAGTTGGTCTCAGCTATGGATCCATGAGAAATTTGTTGGTTTGGCAATTGCATACTAACTTACCAAATTCACACATCCTATAGCGAGGCATGAGAATCCCGGGGGCGGGGGGACTCAATGGATTTTCCAATTCAGCCCTGGTGGATTTTGTTCCATTCCCTGCCCCCCCAGTGTCAACTTGATCTGTAGCAAGTCAATCTAGGGATGTATGAAAGTCACTTACCTTTCCATGGATTATGTTGATGGGGGGGATGTGTTCTGTCCCTCCCCCCGGAATCCTCAGCGGGGGGGGAGGTGATCCGTTCCTCCCCCCTGGAATCCTCCACAGCCGGCTGTGCTCCACGGCAGCTCCGCGGAGCAGCCAGCCAGGCTAAGCCAAGCCAGGGCCATCTGCAGCTGGATTTCCAGCCGTGGAGGGCTCTGGGAAAAACAACAACAACCACGTATGCAAATGGCGGCGGCTACGACCGCCGCCATTTGCGTTCCTTATTTCTGACCATCTTAATCTACGTAAATATTTATGTAGACTATGACAGCGAAAATAAAGGGGAATACAAATAGCATAGCGGGCGCTATTTGCGTCCCTTTTTGATTCCCCGTTTTAGCCTACGTAAATATTTACGTAGGCTAAAACGGCAAATCAAAAACGGACGCAAATAGCACCCGCTATGCTATTTGCGTTCCCTTTTATTTTCGCCATCATACTCTACATAAATATTTACGTAGATTAAGATGGCCAAAAATAAGAAACGCAAATGGCAGCGGCCATAGCCGCTGCCATTTGCATACGCGGTTGTTGTTGTTTTTAAACCCAGCCATGATAGGCTATGTAAATCTTTATGTAGCCTATCACATCATGTTTTTTTTTTTTTTTTTAACAAGACAAGACTGCAAATGGTGGCGGTGGCAGCCGGTCGGAAGATCAGCTGCCGCAGCTGCCACCAGTGGAGCTGCTGCTGCCCGGAACATCCGCCGCCCGGAACATCCGCCCCAGTTAAGTCTCATCCCAGGGGGGATCCGTGGGGGGGGCGGGGGGCAGGCCGTTCCACCACAGAGTACAGGGGGCCGAATGCACTGGCATTCGGCCTCACCAAGATCCGTGGCGGAATTCTCTGACATCCCTAAGTCAATCCAGTATGTGGCTTCAGTTGTTTGTTTGTTTGTTTGTTTTTAATGATGGCAATCTGTGCAAATTGGCTTTCTTTTGGGGGGATCTTGAAATTTGTGCAAATGGGGTTGCACTCTTTATATTTTTTTTTATTTGGGATCTTGTGCAACTGTGCATGATTGCAATCTGCCTGTCCATGATGCAGCCCACAGAGACATATTCCCCTCTTGTAAATATCCTTGTCAGTTTCATCCTCTCCACGCACTATTTAATTTATCCCAGCAAAGCCATCTTCCATACTTGTCAAAGAACTTGTCAATTCTATCCTCCACTTCGGCGCTTCCCAAATAGACATTGTATGTCATAAGCCACACTTTGAATTTTTCACAGAAGTAGACTTGTACCTAGGGATGTCAGAGAAATCCTCAATAAAATCCAATGACTTCAGATTTTAATGGATCTGACCAGCAGATCCTGCAGCAGACTGACTGCCTGTCAGGCAGATTCTGCAGACTTTGGACTGTTTTTCTAAGTTTCCAATTTTTGCGTAAATTTCACAATAGAAAAATACATGAAAACTAAGAAAAAATGGCCAGAAATGTGCATTTCCCACATACCCTAAAGTGTAGGGATGTATGAATCACTTACCTGTTCCAGTCGGGGCATCTGCTGGCGGAGGGAGGCTCTCCGTCCCTCCCCCTAGAATCCTCGATGATGGGGAGGTGCTCCATCCCTCCCCCCAGGAATCCTCAATGGATATTTACGTAGACTAAGGCGGCGAAAATAAGGGGGAACGCAAATAGCGTAGCGGGTGCTATTTGCATTCCCTTTTATTTTCACCGCCTTAGTCTAAGTAAATATTTACATAGACTAAGACAGCAAAAATAAGGAACACAAATGGCGGCGGCCATAGCCGCCGCCATTTGCGTATGCGTTTTTTTTTTTAACCCAGACATGATAGGCTACGTAAGTCTTTATGTAGCCTATCACATCTATGTAAAAAAAAAAGAAAAAAAGACGAGACTACAAATGGCGGCAGCGGCAGCTGGTCGGAAGACCAGCCGCTGCCGCCAAAGCCGCCACTGGAGCCGCCACCATCCAGAACATCCGCCCCAGGTAAGTCTCATCCCGGGAGGGATCCACGGGGGGTGGGGGGGCAGGCCGTTCCGCCATGGATTTCGGGGGGCCAAATGCACTGGCATTCGGCCTCACCGAGATCTGTGGTGGAATTCTCTGACATCCCTACTAAAGTGTGAAAATTCACATTGGGGGGGAGGTATGCATTTGGGGGGGATTTGTGCATTTTTGCATGTGCGCATTTGCACAAATTTGTGCAAATTCAGAAATGAAATGAATCCGATTCCATCTCTGGGTGGACGGTAGAATAAAAGGAGCCTGACAATCCATGAAACACAGACGGAGGAGATTTTACACAATCCATACAACTGTACCTGTAGCCAGTCAAGCCGTTGAAACAAGGAAGTTATGTTCTCCCTGGAACTGGCCCTGATCAACAGTCTGGATGCCACATTCTGGACTAGGGATGGACAGACTCACTGGTGCCCAGCTTCCTCGGGTGCTTGTCGAGCCACTGCCACTGCTCATAGTGCTGTGTGAGCTTCTAAACAGCCCCGGTGAGCACCCGATGAAGCCGTGGGGCAGCTGGCCCTTGTAGCGAGCCACCATTGTGTGCCGAGTCCAGGAGTACATCCAAACTCAGTGCATCCCCATCCAGCACAGGCTGAATCCCTATTCCCTGATTGGTCTTTCAACTAACCAGGAGTACCTCTGTCTTTTCTGGATTAAGCTTCATTTTGTTCACCCACAACCAGTACATTACCATCATCAGAGACACTGATCTGGAATGAGAACAGCTTTCTTGGATTTAGAGATAGGGCTCCTTTTTGTTTTTGGATTTAACATGGCCTCTTTGGGACAAGATGGAATTGCACATTGCCATAAAGAGATCACTACCTTTGCCCAGTCGGCCACACCCTTCCCACCACCCCCAGCCACTTTTATAAATGAGGAAGGGCAAGTGTTCAGCACACAACCTTTAGGTCTCATTTCCCCAAGGATCCTGTCTACATGCTCGGACTGTAGAAATTGAAAAGTGTCCATTTTAACTAGACAAGTAGAGATCAAAGTGACATCCACCAGACCTATTAACATCCAGCAACTATGGCATCTAAGATGGCACAGATAGATGCCAACTTATAATTATGGCCACCAGCAATCTGTTCAAGCTTAAATCCCTCTAAACAGCTTATTTCATTTCATTTAAAAATGGGTATACTGCCCCCCATCAAAATAGTTTACAAGTAGTTTACAAGTTAAAAAACAAAACAAAAATGTAGTAATAAAACCACAAATAAAAACTGAGGGTAGGGGTACATGGATCTGTCAAGTTCAATTACATTCAGCTTCCTATTTTTCCTATTAAATTCATTATCTCCTATATTTTCACATCAATTTCTGACTTCTGCTTTCTAATGCACTTAAAAAAAAAAAAGTATTCATCCCCACCTAAGGATGGTGTGGGGGACTAATTCCATCTGGGAATCCAGCGGACACCCACCCACCCATACCCCTAAGCCCTGCTGTCCAAGTCTCTGCCCCCGCTCACCCCTGCCCACTCTTGGTGAGCTGCCCACACTCACTCTGGTGGCCTTGTCAAGCTCAGTGGTCCCCATTTGTTGAAAAATAAAATGATGATCACAAAAAAATGTGCATATTTACATGGGTGTGAAAATGCACATTTCTGCAAATGTGCACATTTGCATATGCACAAATGCACATGTTCACAAATGCGCATATCCATACATACGCAAACATGCTCATTTGTGAACATGCATGTTTTCACGCATACGCAAATGTGCACATTTGCAAAAATGTGCATTTTTGAGATCGCCATTTTATTTTTCAAAAGATGGGGACAGCTGAGCTCGACAAGGCTGCTGGGGTGAGTGTGAGCTGCTCGCTGAGTGCAGACTGCAGAAGGGGCTTGAGTATGGACTGGCGAGTGGGGGCAGGTGCTGGGCGGGCTTCACACATCTGTATCCCCACCCCTATTAGCTAAAATGATATTGTGCATGCTTTTCCCTACTAGACACATTTTGTCTGCACTTTTCCTTAATGTACACATTTTTGCGCTTATGTTCTGATTGCCAAATATGAATTCAACATTCAGGAACATACAGATTTTAGAGCACAACTGCATTCAGAATTCAGCTTTAGTTCAAGGAGTATGAATTACATATGTTTGCATCGAAATGCAAACCCAACAAAATTCTCACCCAATCTTAGTACAAAGTAGGTAGAGGAAAAGCTTATTATACCCTACGGTTTTAAGTAGGTCCTCTGTTTCCCCATGCCCTTGGCAATGATGCTCTTTCCCCTCAAATATGCAGATAATCTGAGGCCATGGAAGCTCATTTTGCCACTCACCACTCACCACTCATGTTGCCACTTCAGTCTTCCTTGTGCCAACATGTCACCTCCAGGTACAGGCATAGATATTTGGCAAATCTTATGCAAAATGATTTTACCTTTGCTTGAAATTCCTAGAGATAAGAACCTAAGCTGCCCAGCCCTTCTAAATCAGATGCCAAAGGTCAATCTCATCCAGCATGCTGTTCTCAGCACTGGCCAATCAGATGTTTCTGGGAAGTCTGTGCAACCGTGATGTTCAACAGCCCTCCCCTGCATGGACAGGCTGGCCCGTGCCCGGCTTCATCAGGTGCTTGCCAAGCCACTGCTGCCCCCTGTCCCTACTCGTGGCAAGGCATGAGCTTCATCATGGCCCGGTGAGCACCTGGCAAAGCTGCAGGCCTGCCCATCCTCCCCAGTGAGCCGCCATTGTGCGCAGCACTGAATTACAGGTGTGAATGCTCCATTCATGCCTGAAATGTTGCGTAAACGGTGACTTTATGGCTGCAAAGTATGCCAGATTACCTACCAAAAAGCACTCCACCTGCCATTGTTGCGCACAATGGCAGTTCACTAGGGAGGACAGGAAGCTGGGTGCTCGCCGAGCTGTGGTGTACTCGCCGAGCGGATCTGTGAGTGACCTATGGTTTGGCAAGCAGGGTCCAGGAGGGCAGGCAAGTGGGAATCTCTCAGGCTCCCCACCCCCACCCCCCACCCGTGGGCTCTTGTGACATCTCTAATGATGGCTGGGTATAACAGAAGTTGCAGTTCAGTGCCTCTGGAGGGCACCAGGTTGGGGAAAGCTCATCAACACCGACTGGAAACATCTCCCTAGGGTTGCAGACATGAGTCTTCCCTGTGTCTACCCAGAGATGCTGGGGATCTTTTGCATACAAAGCATGCTCTCTATGAGCTATGGCCCCTCCCAAACGTATCCCCCTTCCCCCATGCATCTTCTGCATCCCTCTAAGCCATCTAAAGAAGCAGCGACTGTCACGCTGCATCTTGTAGCAGCAGATTTTATGCATTTACTATCTGTCAAACAAAGAAGTTGGTTAGAGGCACGGCGGGGGGGGGGGGCGGGCACAGGGGAGAGATCTGCTGCTTATCCATTTCAGTGGGCGACATAAAAAGATGCAGTGCAATCCTGCATTGTCTACCCAGAAGTAAGTCCCAGTGCATTCAGTGGGACTTACTCCAAGGTAAGTTAGAGGACTAGAGCCTTAGTGTCAAAACTGAGAGAAATGTGCCTCTACCCACTTCCTGCCCGCTGTGCATCACAGATCTCTGATGTGTGCCCATCTTTTTTCTCAGTGCAAAAGCTCCAAACACATCAACCATTCTGCATATTTCACCTGACTACTGTCCTCCAAATTCACCTCTGGTTCGGCTATAGTTGTTGTTTAGGGTACGTTTGGTAGCAACTTGGAGATGAGTGATGACATTGCGAAAACTTCCCATGGCAGCATCCTAATTATTGCAGCTTTTCTTGCTTTTCATTCTGATGCCTTGGCTGTGCAGGATGATCAACATTCACTATAGGTGTAAAACTTCCAGATGTTCCCTACTGCTGTGTCAGCCTTCAGGGCATCAGAGGTAGCATTCCCCTCCCATCTCCTGAGATGGCATTCCTCTATGGATTGCCCCCCTGCCCTGAGAGACGCTTGCCCAGTCAATAAAATGTAACTCCTTCTACTTTGTCTTGCCAAGGTAGTTAAAAAGAAAGCACAGTTCATATACAAAATATGTATGCCTTGATTCAGCTGTTTGTTCAGTCTAATAGTTCTGAGCCTTAATAGAGTGTACTGGGCTTAGCAGATGTAATTATAGGCATGTTGCACAGACAGGTTCATCATCCTGGGAGGTGAGTGCTGAGACAGGTGCCGCGTGCTCAGCAAAGTGCTTTTAAGATTAGGGGATGTTAAGTTTCAGCAAAGATAAATCAAAAGGTTACAATCTTTGGCACGAGACAGAACACTGGACAGAAGTAACAGCTCCTCGGAGTATTCTGCAACCCTTGGACAACAGCATCTTTATCTCTCCCTCCCTCTAGATCATCATACTGTGTCTCTGATGACATCAAACTTCTTCTCTAGACGGACAAGGAGAATATTAAACATACATCCTATAATGTGGCAGGCAAGAGGTGACTGTATTATGAGTCAAGGTCTAATGACAGGCAGTAAAGAAGTTGAGAAAGTGAGCTGTAGGCATCCTGTTCATATTTTCACTGCCAAGTTGACTTCTTAATCAGTTTGGTGGGTGGTCCCCCTTACACACCCCTGTCTACAACAGACATGTATCAACAATAAATCCTGTTATAACATGTATCACTTGAAAGATGCTTAACAGCAGGAGGGTCTCAGATCCATCCATGTCACTCAGACCTTCAAGGTGATATACAGGGGATTACTCTATAACAAGCCCATTGATGTGAATGGGAATTGTACAGGTGTGCTTTGATTCAACTCCTACCCCCCACCCAAGATTTATGCACAAGTAAGCTCCAGCGGATTGGGCCCCTGGCCTGATGAATAAAATAATTCAAAACCCTTTTCTTTTTCTTTTCTAATTCCAGCAGAAGCTGACTCATTAATTGAAATCATGGGTGTTTAACAGTGTTTTTAAGCAGACTTTCCCCTCGATGCTTCCATTCTGTTCTTAAACATGCCCCCCCATGTG
Organism: Heloderma suspectum; assembly: GCF_057233095.1. Taxonomy (NCBI): domain Eukaryota; kingdom Metazoa; phylum Chordata; class Lepidosauria; order Squamata; family Helodermatidae; genus Heloderma; species Heloderma suspectum. The sequence goes on from NC_139459.1 coordinate 11,965,562, forward strand.
ATAATCCTCTCCCTCATTCCTTTAAAATTCAGCCACCCACTTCCACCACCACCCCTACACAACTTACCGCTTTTGCCTACTCCACCTGATCCAAGCATCACCACCTTGTACTCCCTGGTGCTTCCGGGAGATGTGCTGGGGGAGTTGGTGATTTCACATTCAAGCTCCATCTTCTTCTGGGCACAGGGGTACAGAACTGGCAGATGCTTTCAAACAACTCTGAAAGCAATTGGGGAGGGGAGGAGAAAGCGAGGTCTATAGGAGAGGTACGATTTCACAGCTCCACTCACTTGCTGCTGTGTCTGTGTTAGCTGCAGAAGGTCTCATAGCAACCAGTTTAAGAGCTTCCAATAAAAATCCAGCTCGTCACCCCCACCCCTTCCTCCCTTCACCATATCTCTTTCTCTTCCACTGTCTCTTTCCAGACACATGAAGATGTGCATTGAGCGAGAACCGAGCACCTTTGGAGTGTATAGGGCTTGTTTCTACTATAATAGCAGAATATGTATTCTGCTAAAATAGAATATAGTAACTATTACTATACTCCAATAGTGTATAGTTCTGCTATACACTATTGGAGTGTATAGGGCGTGATTCTGAGATAACAATTTTATTTATTTATTTATTTATTTATTTATTTATTCATTCATTCATTCATTTCATTTCATTTCATTTCTATACTGCCCAATAGCTGAAGCTCTCTGGGCGGTTCACAAAAATGAAAACCAAAGAGCACACAATAAAACAATATCAAATATATAAAACATTAAAACCAAAGTATAGCAATACAACCACAATTAAACCTAACAGCAATGCAGGGATTCAAAATACAGATTTAAAACAGCAAAGCTAAATGTCTAGAAAGCTAAAATGCTTGGAGAAATAAAAAGGTCACCTGGAGCCAGAAGGAATAGGTGCCAGGCGAACCTCACTAGGGAGCTCATTCCACAGCTGGGGTGCCACAGCAGAAAAGGCCCTCCTCCTAGTAGCCACCCGCCTCACTTCCTTTGGCAGGGGCTCCCGGAGAAGGACCGCTGAGGATGATCGTAAGGTCTGGGCAGGCACATATGGGAGGAGGTGATCCTTCAGATAACCTGGCCTCAAGTCGTTAAGGGCTTTGAATGTTAAGACCAGCTTCTTCACAACAAAAGGGTTAATCCAAGTTTAAAAGTGAGATGACAGCCAGGAAAAGAGCCCCTGAATAATTAGGGGGCCTTGACTTACCTCTCTTTCACACATGGGGAACAGACTCTATAAATAGTAGGATCTTTATTTATTTAGGGATGTAAACATAAGTGGAATTCAGAATTCACAGAAATCTATGAACTGATTCACCCAAGAAGCTCTTAATTTGGGTATGCATGAAACTCAGCTCACCACTGTCAGCCATACAGAAAAGACAAGTTTTGGGGATCCTGCATTAGGACCCACAGTCACTTTGCGCACCACTAGTCGGACCCTCACCGGCTGCCTGACCCTGCTTGGCATGCAGCGTGAGGTGCCACACAGTCTGTGGGTGCCCAGTGAGCTGTGCATGGCATGCCTGCTTACCCATGAGCCACCATTTTGCAGGAAACCACAGGTAAGCTTCTTTTCATAAATAGCCATTTTGTGCAAAATGGTGGCCATAAATAGTGCCATTTATGAAAATTGCATATGAAAATGGTCTAATTAGAATGGCCATTTATGTAAAAAACTTACCCGCAGTTTTCCGGAATATGGCACCTTGCAGGTAACCATGGCAGTCTGTGGACTGGTGTCCAGGGGCTGAGAAGGAGGATGTCTGTTGGACTCCACCCCCTTCCCAGACTCCCGTCACATCCCCATCCTGCATTGGTCACAATGACAGGGCAATGCAAGGAATCAAATCAGTGTGGTATCATTGGTGAACAACCTGAAGCATCTTCTGGTGAATGGAGTTTCCATAGACTTGTCCTTTAGGGCTCGGGGACATGGGGGCAAGAGAAAGGATCTCCTTTGAGCTCTCCCAGGGGACACACCCAAAGTTTTGAGGCTTGGAGTGAGGGAGTCAGGAGGGCCTCCCTCAGCCAGGAGATGTCCCACTGGGTAAGGCTGGCCTTAGTCTTAAATTTCTAGTAAAATTTAAAGGACCCTCCTCTGGGTTCTTTATGGCTATGAACCTTCCTTTCACATCTTCAAAGTAGGGATGGACGAAAGTCCCTTACCTGTCCTCGAAGCTTGCTTCGCGGTTGGGGGGAGGTGCTTCGCTTCTCCCCCCGAAGTTCATGCGAGGGGGGGGAGGTGCCCCATCCCTTGCCGGCGAAAGTCAGGCTGGGTAGAAGCGCCCCGTCTACCCGGCTGCGAAAAAAAAAACACCCCCGTGATAGGCTACATAACGATTAACGTAGCCTATCACCGCTAGATTTCCAAAGTCAGCTGTGATAGGCTATGTAAATCTTCATGTAGCCTATCACGGGTGACTGGAAAAAAAAAAAGCGTGTACGCAAATGGCGGCCCCCATAGGGAGCCGCCATTTGCGTTCCTTATTTTGGCACGTCTAGTCTACGTAAAGATTTACGTAGACTACGGAGAAAATAAGGGCAACGCAAATAGCCCATGGGCGCCGCCATTTGCGTACACGCTTTTTTTTTCCCCCCAAAGTCAGCCGTGATAGGCTATGTGACGATTTACGTAGCCTATCACGGCTGACTTTGGAAATCTAGCCGTGATAGGCTACGTAAAACGTTACGTAGCCTATCACGGGTATTTTTTTTTTTTACTTTACGTTTTTTTTTTGCAATGGCGGCGGCAGCAGCTGGTCAGGAGAACGGCCGCCACCCCCGCCGAAACGCTGCCGAAACGGCACCGGGACCCGCCGCCAAGAGGGACATTCGCCGAAGTTAAGTCCCATCCCGGGGGGGGCGGGGGCCGGCGGAGAATTTCCCCAACACTTTCGGGGGACCGAATGCATCAGCACTGTGGAGAAATTCTCCGCCAACCCTATAATTTTGGCATGTGTAGTCTACGTAAACATTTACATCGACTACGGCGAAAATAAGGGAATGCTATTTGCATTCCCCTTATTTTCGCCGTAGTCTACGTAAATGTTTACATAGACTACACGTGGCAAGATAAGGAATGCAAATGGCGGCACCCATAGGCACCGCCATTTGCGTATGCGCTTCTTTTTATTTCACTCAGCCGTGATAGGCTACGTAAACATTTACGTAGCCTATCATGGTGTTTTTTAAAAATCTAGCCGTGATAGGCCATGTAAATCTTTATGTAGCCTATCACGTGTTTGTTTGTTTGTTTGTTTGTTTTACTTGGAAATGGCGGTGGCGGTAGCCGGTCGGAAGACCGGCTGCTGCAGCCACCGCCGCCGAACCACCGATGAACCACCGCCGAACCGCTGCCGAACCGCTGCCGGAGCCGCCACCGCCAGGGACATTCGCCCAAGATAAGTCCCGTCCCGGGGGGGGTGTGGAGGGACAGACCATTTCTCCACCAATTTCAGGGGGCCGAATGTGCTGGCATTTGGCCTCCCCGAGATTCATGGAGAAATTCTCTGACATCCCTAGTCTCCAGTAGGGATGGCGGAGAATTTCTCCCCGAAACTTCGGGGGGCCAAGCGCCAACGTGTTCAGCCCCCCAAAGAAGTTTCGGGGAGAAATCCTCCCCCCTCCCCCCCCGGGACAGGACTTACCTTTGCCGAATGTCCCTCCCGGCGGCGGGTCCGGCCAGCGGTTCGGCGGGTGTTCGTGCAGGGCGGGAGCAGCAGCCGGTCTTTCGACCGGCTGCTGCCGCCGCCATTCCAATAAAAGAAAAAAAACGCCCCCGTGATAGGCTACGTGACGATTAACGTAGCCTATCACAGCTAGATTTGCAAAGTCAGCCGTGATAGGCTACCTAAATCGTCATGTAGCCTATCACGGGTGACTTAAAAAAAAAAAAAAGCGCGTACGGATAATGGCGGCCCCCATAGGGAGCCGCCATTCCCGTTCCTTATTTGGTCGCTGTAGTCTACATAAAGATTTACGTAGACTACGGCGAAAATAAGGGCAACGCTATTTGCGTTGCCCTTATTTTCGCCGTAGTCTACGTAAAGATTTACGTAGACTACAGCGATCAAATAAGGAACGCGAATGGCGGCTCCCTATGGGGGCCGCCATTAGCGTATGTGCTTTTTTTTTTTTAAGTCACCCGTGATAGGCTACGTGATGATTAACGTAGCCTATCACGGCTGACTTTGCAGATCTAGCCATGATAGACTACGTTAATCGTCACATAGCCTATCACGGGGGCGTTTTTTTTAAAAAAAAAAACTTTCAAGTTCGCGGCCGGGGCGAGGTGGGAAGCCTCCCCCCCGGCCTGAACTTCGCACGGGGAGCAGCAAAGCGCCTCCCCCCCACCGCGAACAAGCTTCGACGACAGGTAAGTGACTTTCGTCCACCCCTAGTCTCCAGTACTTCCACAAAGGAATGTCAGAGAAATCTGCAATAGATTCAAGTGAGATCAGATTTTTATTAAAGTGACCTGCAGATTCCACAGCGGTCTGGCTTTTTCTGAGTTGCATGGATTCTGTGGTTTTGTGGACTGATTTTTTAAAACTTTTTTTGGGGGAGGATTTGTGCAAATCCACACTTGTGCTAAATGCACATTAGCACAAGTGCACATTAGCACAAATATGCACTCGTGCGATTGGAACAAAATTCTCATACATTCCTAAAAAAAATAAAAATCTGATTCCAGACGATGGAATGAAAGATGCCTGACAATCTGTGAAATACAGATGGAACAGACTTAATAAAATCCATAATCCCTATATTCTCATATGGAAGGATCTCCATACCTTTGATAATTTTGTTTGTGATTTTCTGCACCTTTTCTAGCTCTACAATGTCCTTTTTGAGATGGTAGGCACACAGTATTTGTCTCCATGCCTATGTGCCCTGCATATAGACACTTATCAGCCAGTTTAACTCAAGCCTATCTTTAAATCCAACAAACAATTCTTTACTGAACAGTCTTTTTAAATGGAACAACAAAGAAATAATAACTCAGAGTCCACAGGAAATAAGGAGGTTGTCAGAAATGAGGGTTAGGTCCAGTGGGGAATTATTGGTGGATGCTGGATAAAAAATGGGTGATGCCTGGTAAAAACAGAGAATTTCAGGCTCCCAAGACTTCTGAGCCTCATGCTTCTTTGCTGGCTAGGCCAAAAGTAGAATCATAGAATCATAGAATAGTAGGGTTGGAAGAGGCCTATAAGACCATCGAGTCCAACTAGGGATGTACGAAACACTTACCTGGTTTCCTCCAGGGACATCCACGGTGGGGGGGAGGCACTCCATCCCTCCCCCCGAAATCCTCGACGGGGGGCAAGGCGATCCGTTCCTCCCCACCGGAATCCTGCCCAGCTGGCTCCGCTCTATGGCCAGGCTGCGGAGCCACCGGCCAGGCTAACCCGCAGCGGGGCCTCCAGCCGCTGCCGGGCTGGTGCGGACACAAATGGCGTCCTGAGTAGGGGACGTCATTTGCATCGCTATGGTAGCCCGTGATAGGCTACATAAATATTTACGTAGCCTATGACGGCTAAAACAGGAATACAAATAGCATCCTCTACGCCATTTGCATTCCTGCTTTAGCCGTCATAGGCTACATAAATATTTTCGTAGCCTATCATGGATAAAACAGGAATGCAAATGGCATAGGGGACACCATTTGCATCCCTGCTTTAGCCATGATAGGCTAGGTAAATATTTATGTAGCCTATCATGGGCTACCATAGGGATGCAAATGGCGTCCCCTACTCAGGACACCATGTCCGCACCAGCCTGGGAGCAGCTGGAGCCGCCGCCGCCGAAGCCGCAGCCAGAGCCGCAGCCAGGTAGGCTCCGTTTCGCGGGGCTTTCGCGGGGTGGTGGGCGGGTTGCTCCATTCCGCCACAGATTCTGGGGGGCCGAATTCACTGGAATTTGCAGATCCCCCTGGGATCCGTGGCAGAATTCTCTAACATCCCTAAGTCCAACCCTCTGCTCAATGTAGGAATCTGAGTCAAAGCATCCCTGATAGATGGCTGTCCAGCTTCATCTTGAATGCCTCCATTGTGGAAGAGCCCACCACCTCCCTAGGTAATTGATTCCATTGCCATCTTGCTCGTCAGGAAGTTTTTCCTGATGTTTATCCAGAATCTGGCTTCCTGTAACTTGAGCCCATTATTCCATGTCCTGCACTCTGGGATGATGGAGAAGAGATCCTGGCCTTCCTCTCTGTGACAGCCTTTCAAGTACTTGGAGATAAAGAAAGACTCCTACCCAAAGGAAAGTCTCTGCTAGTTCATCTCAGCCTGCTAGGATCCAGCTACAACAGGCCTGGCTAGCAAATCCTTGATCTGCTACTTTAGTACAATACAGCGCTTGGGGCAGCACAGTATTCCAAATATGACAAGAGATAGTCAGTTTATACAAAGACATTATAATCTTGGTTTCAATCGCAAACCTTTTCAAAATAATTCCCAGCAAGGAATTTATCTTTTGCACTTCCACAACCAATTAAACGGACATTTTTATCAAGCTGTCTACCACAACCCAAAGACTGGATAGTTGAACCTTGTTTAGATCTAACTAGTGTATAGGTGAAGTTGAGATTCATTTCTCCCAGTATGCATCACTTTACACTGAATCTTATTTGCCATTTTGATGCCCATTTTCCAAGTTCAGAGAAGTTCTTTTGGAGCTCTTCATAGCCTTCTTGAGTGTTCAGTAGCACTAGGCTAAATCTGCCCCTCCCGGGTTGTCATGGGTCAGCTTGTGGCTTGCAAAGGGAGAGCAGCATTCTCCAGCCACTTTTGTGGGGATGAATTCTATAATATTTTGGAAATGGACAGCTTGCTGTTATCATATTATAGGAATGTACGAAAGTCACTTACCTTTTGCGGATTATGTTGATGGTGGTGGGGGGGGAGGCGTTCCGTCCCTCCCCCCGGAATCCTCACTGGGGGGGGAGGCACTCCATACTTCCCCCCCGGAATCCTCCGTGGCTGGCTGTGCTCCGCGGCAGCTCCGCGGAGCAGCCAGCCAGGCCCAGCCAGGCCAGAGCCATCCGCAGCTGGATTTCCGGCCGCGGAGGGCTCTGGGTAAAACAAAAAACAAAAACCCGTGTCCAGAAATGGCGGCTGCTACAGCCGCCACCATTTGCATTCCTTATTTTTGCCTTCTTAATCTACATAAATATTTATGTAGACTATGACGGCGAAAATAAAGGGGAATGCAAATAGCATAGCCATGATGCTGCTAAAGCTCAGCAATAGCAGGCTTTAACCACTTAGTCTCAGTGGAAGCATCTTTGATTGCTTTTGTTGGCTAGAAGTTTGTTTTTAAAAATACATGTGGAAGTCCATTTCTTTTTTGGAGCTATGGATTTCCCCAGTGGGCCCAACTCAGCTCACATTTGCAGCCTGAGACCATGTGTTTTTCCTGAAATCTGGAAACTTTTAATGTATTTTCATTCACACAAGTAGAGTGTTGCACAAATTGAGGCCTGCAGTTTACATAATTTGCACAAATTTTGGCTGTGATTTGTGTGATTTGCATAAATTGTCACAAGGATACAGAAAAACTGCAAACTGGCCTGACTCAATGCATATTGAGTCTGGCCAGTTTATGGAAAATGGATTGAAGTGCAGGGGGGTGAACCAAGGGAAGCTCATCAAACTCTGCCCCCCAAACAGATTTCTCCAACAGCCCCAAAACTGACAGGAGTGCATCCTGAAAAGAGCAACCAGGATAGTGAGGGGTCTGGAAGTCCTATGAGGAATGGTTGAAAAAGCTGGGTATGATCAGCCTGGGAAGAGATGATTAAGGGGAGACATGATAGTGGTCTTCAAATATCTGAAAGGCTATGCAGAAGATGGAGCAAACTTGTTCTCTGTTGCTCCAGGGGGCAGGACTAGAAAGAACAGATGGAATTTGCAGGGAAGCATATTTTAGCTTAATATTAAGAGAAACTTCCTAAAAGTGAGGGCTGTTGAGCAGTGGAAGAGATTGCATCAGGAGATGGTGGGTTCTCCTTCACTGAAGGTATTTAAGCAGAGTCTGAGAGATCATCTGTAAAGGATGCTGTAGCTGCATCTTGCATTGGAGAGCCTGCACTGAGCAGGGGGTTGGATCTCTAACCTACCTTCAAGGTCTATAATTTTATGAAAGGAGTAGAAGTTCCTGCTGATTATTTATTTATAAATATTTACGTAGACTATGATGGTGAAAATAAAGGGGAATGCAAATAGCATAGCGGACGCTATTTGCATCCCTTTTTGATTCCCCATTTTAGCCTATGTAAATCTTTACGTAGGCTAAAACGGTGAATCAAAAAGGGACGCAAATAGCACCCGCTATGCTATTTGCGTTCCCCTTTATTTTTGCCGTCATAGTCTACGTAAATATTTACGTAGATTAAGATGGCAAAAATAAGAAACACAAATGATGGCGGCCATAGCCGCCGCCATTTGCGTACGCGGTTTGTTTGTTTTTTTAACCCACCCAACCATGATAGGCTACGTAAAGATTTACGTAGCCTATCACGTCTTTTTTTTTTTTTTACACAAGCCTGGAAATGGTGGCAGCGGCAGCCAGTCGGAAGACCAGCTGCCACAGCTGCCACTGCCGAAGCTGCCACCAGAGCTGCCGCCGCCCAGAAGATCCGCCAAAGGTAAGTCTCGTCCCGGGGGGGATCTGCGGGTGGGGGTGGCAGGCTGTTCCACCATGGAGTTTGGGGGATCTCACCGAGATCCGTGGTAGAATTCTCTGACATCCCTAATCATATAAGATCTCAGAGGGGTGTTGCGGGTTTTTTTTTTAAAAAAAAAACATTATTTCATCAAATGCAAATTGAAGGTTTGCCACACGCCAGCCAGTGGTGGAGATAAGCCCATCTGCATTCTATCCTCTGAAATGCCCAGTGGGAATGACAGCAGACTAGGTGTAGTTCACATGGAATATCATATGTAGCTTGGCCCTCATAGGAGTCATCTTGCATAAAGAGATGAGGGGGATTACAATAATGAAATCTTATTGATATAGCCCATGAAGAGCACTGTATGGAACATGAGACTGTATCAGAGATCATTTTGTTTTTAGGAGATCTGCAAACGTCCCCATCAATTACAATGGATAAATATACCTGCCATTGACTGATGAACTTGAGTGTTTACCAACTCCAGTCCTAAGCATTATGCAAATCTTAAGTGATTTTGTGCCAGAAAGTGTCATGTGAAGACATGTGAATCATTTAAAATACATGAATATGGATACCTGGATATGGATAAGTACATTAGGGATGGCACAGAAGTCTGAAGAGGGAGTGGAGTCTGATGGACTCTTCTGCACCCAGCCACCCAGATCCCACTCACCAGGCTGCGGGGAGGGGGGATCACTTGCCTACTCAGCTGTCAGTGGGAAGCTATGTGAGGCCACCTTTTGCCTTACTGAATCGCCATTGTGTGCAGAAATCATGGTTCAATTACTTCCGCAAATCTAAAGTTACATCTATGGCTGCCTTAAAGGCTAACATTACAGGCATAAATGGTGACTTACCATAAATGGTAAGGTGACTGATGGCCTCTCGGTGCTTCCCAGTCGGTCACTGAGCCTTCCTGTAGCTCCTGCGGTGCAGCTTGCATGGACGGATGGATGGTGATGGTGGCTCATTTATCTCCTGACGGGAGTGGACGGAGATGAGTCCGTCCATCCCTAAAGCATATATATGGGGAAGATTCTACTAAGAGACAAACACTGGCCATTCTTCCACTTCTTAAGTTCATAACTGTTGGGAGATACAAAACAAAACAACAACAACAATGTGAAAGAGTGTTTTGGAAAGAGGTTCCAACCACCTTCCCTTCAAGAGGTTGGAGCCAGAATTGTTGTTCTGCTAGCAGAAGAATACCACTGGTGGAACAGGACTTTTGTGTCCTCTCCTCCCACCCTCCAAATCTTCCACTTACATATACATTAAATTTGATATCACTATAGTCACCATTTTCAGTTGGTTCAACAACACTCACATCTCATACTAGGTCCTGGGCAGCACCACTAATGTTTAAGTCCCGGGTTTTCTTCCCTCTGGTTGGTTTCATGACCAACTGTTCTAGGGCACAGTCATTTAGGGTATCAAGACATGTAACCTCTTTGTCATGAGTAGAAATATGCTTTTATCCAGTCCATGTAAAGGTAATTGAAATCTACAACATTCCCTCATTTGGATGACTCCTTGATTTCATTCTCCATCTTAAGATCACCCTGAATTTTCTAGTCTTGGGGACCATAGAATGTTCCTAGTACTAAATTGGTCTAGGGGCCTGGTATTGCCACCACAGCACTTCTGTGGAGGACTCTGCTTCTTTTAGTTTTTCTTGTCTGTTTGACACTTTGCTGTACAGATCAGCACCTACTCCAGTATGCCCTTCCCTATCCTTCCTATACAGTCTTTATCCAGAGATGACCACATCCCACTGGTTCTATCCAGCAGGTTTCCATTATGCCTACTACTAGGCATGGCGGAGAATTCCGCCACAGATTTCAGTTAGGCCAAATGCACTGGCATTCGGCCCCCCGAAACCCATGGCGGAACGGACTCCCACCCCCCACCCCCCCACGGAACCCCCCCTGGGACGAAGCTTACCTGGGGCGGATGTTCCAGTGGCGGCAGCTCCGGTGGTCGCTCCGGTGGTGGCTCCGCCGGCGGCAGCCCTGGCGGCGGCTCCAGCGGCAGCAGCTGGTCTCTCGGCCGGCTACTGTGGCCACAAATGGTGGCTGCCATAGCAGCCACCATTTGCATCCTGCCAGGCTGCTGTGATAGGCTACGTAAGTATTTACGTAGCCTATCACGGCAAAGAGCAGGGGTGAAAACAGCGGCCGCTATGCCGTTTGCGCTGCTGCTCTTTCCATGATAGGCTACGTAAGTATTTACGCAGCCTATCACAGTAAAGGCAGCCACTTTGCATAGCTGCCTTTACCGTGATAGGCTATGTAAATACTTATGTAGCCTATCACAGCAGCCTGGCAGGAAGCAAATGGCAGCCGCAGCAGCCGGCCATGGCCGGAACTTCGGCTGCGGATGGCCCTGGCTGGTGGCTCCGTGGAGCTGCCATGGAGCAGAGCCAGCCCAGGGAGGATTCCAGGGGGAGGGATGGCGCGCCTCCCCCCCACCACAAATCAAAGCTGCAAAAAGGTAAGTGACTTTCATACATCCCTACCTACTACTGTCAGGAATGCCCCTGCTGCCTAGGGATGCACGAAACACTTACCTGGTTTTGTCCAGGGACATCCGTGGTGGGAAGGAGGTGCTCCGTCCCTCCCCACGAAATCCTCGATGGGGGGGGAGGTGATCCGTTCCTCCCCCCCAGAATCCTGCTTGGCCGGCTCCACTCCGCAGCCAGGCTGCGGAGCCGCCAGCCCGGCTAACCCACAGTGGGGCCTCCAGCCTCTGCCAGGCTGCTGCTGATGCAAATGGAGTCCTAAGTAGGGGACGCCGTTTGCGTCCCTGTGGTAGCCCGTGATAGGCTACGTAAATATTTACATAGCCTATCACAGCTAAAGTGGGAATGCAAATGGCATCCCCTATGCCATTTGTGTCCCTGCTTTAGCCTTGATAGGCTACGTAAATATTTACATAGCCTATCACGGGCTACCATAGGGACGCAAATGGTGTCCCCTACTCAGGACGCCATTTGCTTCCACAGCAGCCCGGCAGCAGCCGCCGCTGCCGCCACCACCACTGGAGCTGCCGCCAGAGCCGCAGCCAGGTAGGCTCCGTTTCACAGGGCTTTCGTGGGGTGGGGTGGTGGGGGTCTCCGTTCCGCCACGGATTCTGGGGGGCCGAATTCACTGGAATTTGGCCCCCTGGAATCCGTGGTGGAATTCTCTAACATCCCTACTGCTGCCTTCTGAAATCCTCCAGTAGCCAGAATCAACACAGAGACAAAAGGGCTCCTTTCCAAGGCTTTATTTCCATTCAACCTAATGAAGCTTACAGATTCTAATTGCCTGAGACTAACTGGAAATACAAAGGAGCAGCCTACTAGGGGAATCTAAGAGTAGGACGTCAGTTGGTCTCTATTGGAGAAAAGCGCGGCAAGTCTCTGAACTTAAGGAGTAGGATAGGAGAGTCCCTCCCTATCCCATGGGGCCTCGGGGCACAGCTGTTGTCATTGCACCAGTCGGGCTGAGTGCCTTCTCTCGGCGCCCGCAACCTCTCGCTTGTCTCTGCGCCTGCCCCTGTGCCTGGCGTCTAGAACCTCAAGTTGTCCCTCCCTCTCCATGCCAGGGTCACTGTCGCTCCCAAGAATGTGAGCAGGGGGGGGCTCTCCCTCCATCTGCGCCTCTGAAAAATGAGCGGGTTCCTCTCCCACGGATTGTATCTCTTCCTCAGAATCAGAGCTGCTTTGGGACTCTATGGGCTCCGATCCAATCCTGACAACTGCATCTAATTCTTCCTTTAAATCCACACATTCCAACTCTCAGCTTGGAGGCCTCTAGCAATAGACAGAAACACCTATACAGTGTCCCTCCCCAGATGTCTCTGGCATGTGCATTTTCCACTATGACCCTTGGGCCTTTTTGCCTGGCTGTTTCATTGTATGCTCATGGCCTATTTCTATCTCATCCCCACTTGGGCAATCAGAAACGTTTTCAACTTCACCCTTGTGGCGTGGGGCTGTGCTGTCTTCCCATGCCCGGTTTCTTCTATCATCTCTTTTGAGATAATCGATTTGTTGGAACTGGGCCAAGTATCTTTCCTTTAATTAACAGCTGGCCTCTTTCTCATTCCAGCCTAACCAAAAGCAAGTGTGTGCTCTTGTGTAGGGGATGTCCAATTGATTGGTGAGTCACAAAGATGTGCGTGACTCCTTTGCCCTCCTTGTTTAGCTAGCCCTTATCAAAGGATGCAGAGTCCCTGCTCCTTTGACAATGGGGGTCCATTGGAGACTGAATGTGTTATCATCTGGACCCTGGCTCCACTCCTGACAAGGCAATAGAGGTTTGTGAGGTTTTCCCCGGTGACTGTTGTGTGGTAGTAGATTTGGAGTCTGCACATGTTAGATAGATAAAGGGCTTAGATTTGTTTTTGTTTTTGTTTTTTTTAATGTATCCTCTGTTCTCCTTTTGTAGTGATGGATAGACTCACCTTCATCCATCCCTGCCGGGTGCTCACCAAACTGCTGCCACCACCTGACCCTGCTTGCCGTGCTGCACAAGGTGCTGAACAGCCCTGCGAGCACCTGGCAACAAGCCCACAGAGCCGCCATTTTGTGGAAGAATGGTGGCTTTGGGTTTTCTGTAAAAGTAATGTTGCATAAATGGCAGCTGTAATGGGGCCATTCACATGACATTGCAGGAGTAAATGATCCATCTATCCCTGCAATGGTGCATAAATGGCCACTTTATGGCCACCATTTATGCAATATCACTTTTACGGAAACCCCTGAGCTTCCATTTTTTCCAAAAAATGGCGGCTCAGTGAGGGGTAGGGATGTTGGAGAATTTCACCACAGATTCCAGGGAGGCCGAATGCCAGTGCATTCAGCCCCCCGGAATCCATGGCGGAATGAAGCCACCCACCCCACCACCCCACGAAATGGGCCCAGAACGGAGCCTACCTTTGTCAGCCGTTCTGGTGCTCCTTGAATGGTGGCCGCGTCTGCAGCCATCATTTGCCTCCCTTCAAATGGCCGTGATAGGCTACGTAAATATATACGTAGCCTATCATGGCAATAGGCAAGAACGCAAATAGCGACCACCGTAGCCACTGCCTTGTGTCCCTATCTTTTGCTGTGATAGGCTACGTATATATTTACATAGCCTATCATGGCAAAACTCAGGGACGCAAATGGCAGCGGCTATGGCGGCCACCATTTGCGTCCCTGCACAGCTCAGTGGCCAGATGTCCGGCTGCATGCGGCCCCAGTTGGCAGCTCTGTGGAGTCACCACGGAGCAGATCTGGCCAGGTAGAATTTCAGGGAGAGGAACGGAGTGCCTCCCCCCCACTGCGAATGACCCTGGACAAAACGGTGAGTCAATTTCATACATCCCTAGCGAGGGGACAGGCGACCACTGAACGGTCACAAGGTGCTCACCAGGCTTTTCGGCAGCTCACGCAGTACAGTGAGCAGGGCCTTCACAGCAGTTTCGTGAGCAGGGTCCAGGAGTCCAAGCGGGTTGCAGTCCACCAGACTCCACCCCCTCTTGGGTTCCCACGACATCCCTATCCCTTCATTGCTGTAAAAGCACTTTTGATAATAAATGCATTTTTTTGTTCTAGTTTGTGAAACGTGTGATTGAGGTTTCCAAGCAAGACCCCAGAGAGGGGGTTTTCTCTCCCCATATGGCCCGATCACTCAAGGACACTGCCAAGGCATTTGCTCAGGGTGGGGGGAGTTACTGCATAAGGGGGGTTGAGCCAGATCCAGCTCCATCCTAATAATCGAGTAGGGATGGCAGAGAATTCCGCCACGGATCTCGGTGAGGCCGAATGCCAGTGCATTCGGCCCCCCAAACTCCGTGGTGGAACTGCCTGCCACCCCCCCGTGGATCCCCCCTGGGACAAGACTTACCTGGGGCAGATCTTTCAGGCGGCAGCGGCTCCAGCGGCAGTCTAGTTAAAAAAAAAAAAAAGACGTGATATGCTACGTAAAGATCTACGTAGGCTAAAACGGTGAATAGCCCGCTACGCTATTTGTGTTCCCCTTTATTTTCACCATCATAGTCTACGTAAATATTTACGTAGATTCAGACGGCCAAAAATAAGGAACACAAACGGTGGCAGCATTAGCCGCCGCCATTTGCGTACGCGGTTTGTTTTTGTTTTTCCCCCAGAGCCCTCCGCGGCCGGAAATCTGGCTGCGTATGGCTCTGGGCTGGGCTGGGCCTGGCCAGCTGCTCCACGGAGCTGCCGCGGAGCACAGCCGGCCATCGAGGATTCCGGGGGGGAGGAACGGAGCGCCTCCCCCCCGTTGAGGATTCTGGGGGGACGGACGGAGTGCCTCCCCCCCCACCATCAACATAATCCGCGAGAGGTAAGTCACTTTCGTACATCCCTATAATCGAGGGATGATTCTGTCCAAACCAGATGCTTCCCAGCTCCTTTCATCTTTCCCCCAGGGTTCCGTTTAAAAACTGCTCAGCCACCTTGTTTATGTTAAGTGCCAGCAGCCTGGTTCCATTCTGGTTCAAGTGGAGCCTATCGCTTTCGTGTAGGCCCAGCTTGTTCCAAAATGTTCCCCAGTGCCTAACAAATCTGAATGCCTCTTTCCTGCTAGGGATGTGCGAATCAGCAACATCCAAGGTCATCCAGCTTCTCTGAATTCCAATGAAAAACTTGTCCAGCTTGCGAGCTTTGGGTTTTTAGCTCACCAAAAGTTGTGCATAGTTCTGTGCATATTTTTCCAATTGTATGCAGTTTTTGAAATGTTTGCATTTTCTCCCATTAATAAAAACATGTTTGCACACATTTCTCAAAAGCATGCATTTTTTAATGCACATTTTCCAAACGTCTGCATTTGTAACACGTTTTGCTGTTGTTCCACAAATAGTGTTGCGAGCTCGAAGATGTACAAACTTTGACAGCAGAATGAGTTTGGGAACACATTTGGTTCTGGGACATGTAAACTGGTAAATTCTGGTCAAAAACAAACTGAAACAAATTCATCATATAATCCTACTTGCTACACCGCCATTTCATCCATGCATTGAGACTCCTCAGCTTCCCTTGTCTAGGTGGCCCTTCACATGGAACAAGTAGCATTTAAAACTACCTTGAAGGTCCTGGTTTTTAACATCCTACCAAGGAACCTAAATTTGGGTTCCAGGACATCATGACTATGTATACTCACATCATTGGTACTGATAAACCCCACAACCGCTTCCTGAACCCCAGCACTATCATAGGGTTGGTGGAGAATTTCTCCACGAAACTTCAGGAGGCCAAGCGCTGATGCATTCAGCCCCCCGAAAGTGTTGGGGAAATTCTCCGCCAGCCCCCCGCCCCCCCGGGATGGGACTTACCTTCGGCGAATGTCCCACTTGGCGGCGGGTCCCGGCGGCATTTCAGCGGAGTTTTGGCGGGGGCGGGGGCGGCGGCCAGTCTCCTGACCGGCTGCCGCCACCGTCATTGCAAAAAAAAAAAGTAAAGTAAAAAAAACCCACACACACCTGTGATAGGCTACGTGACAATTTACGTAGCCTATCATGGCTAGATTTCCAAACTCAGCCATGATAGGCTACATAAATCATCACGTAGCCTATCACGGGTGACTTTGAAAAAAAAAAAACCTACGCAAATGGCGGCTCCCATGAGCGCTGCCATTTGCGTTCCTTATTTTGGCACGTCTAGTCTACGTAAACATTTACGTAGGCTACGGCGAAAATAAGGGAACGCTATTTGCGTTGCCCTTATTTTCGCCATAGTCTATGTAAATCTTTACATAGACTAGACGTGTCAAAATAAGGAACGCAAATGGTGGTCCCCATGGGAGCCGCCATTTGTGTACGTGCTTTTTTTTTTTTTTCAAAGTCACCCGTGATAGGCTATGTGATGATTTACATAGCCTATCACGGCTGACTTTGGAAATCTAGTCATGATAGGCTACGTAAATCGTCACGTAGCCTATCACGGGTGTGTGTGTGTGTGTGTGTGTGATTTTTTTACTTTTTTTTTCATGGCCGGGTAGACGGGGCGCTCCTACCCAGCCTGAATTTCGCTGGCGAGGGATGGGGCGCCTCCTCCCCGGCCTGAATTTCGACTGGGTGAGGCGGGGAGCCTCCCCCCCTCGCCTGAACTTCAGGGGGAGAACCAAAGTGCCTCCCCCCCACCGCGAAGCAAGCTTCGAGAACAGGTAAGGGACTTTCGTCCATCCCTATCTACCAAGCTATCTAGATGATCGGTGATATATGCAGCCTTTACACCAGGCAGGCAGGTAATTTACTATATGGTCCAAATGAATATCACAAACCCAGCTATGTTACCAAAAATCAAAACTCCTACTACAACAATCCCCTTGTTCCCTGGAGGCATATCCTAAGTGTAAGAGGATATCTGTTCCTTCTCTAAGGAATGAGTCTCTTCTAAGGGATCATTTCCCTCTTCATTGGATGAGACCCTCTTTTCCCAAGATCAGTGTTCCCATGACTGCTGAGGAACTGTCACCCAAGTATCAGGTCCCTGAAAGTCTCATCCACAAACTTCTCTGCCTCTCTCATGTTCTCCTGGTAAGCCACCTTGGCTTCCAGGGAACAAAATTGTTCCCTGAGAGGCAAGAGCTAATTGAACTAGACAACAAACCTGTTACTTCTGTCCAGGAGGGAGATAGTCATATATGTAGGGATGTCCATCACTGGGAAATCCATTTTGTTTTTGGCTTGATGGAGTTCCCTGGCATGCCTAGGGATGTACGAAAGTCACTTACCTTTCGCAGATTATGTTGATGGTGGGGGGGAGGCACACCATCCCTCCACCCAGAATTCTGTATGGGGGGAGGCACTCTGTACCTACCCCCCTGGAATCCTGGCCAGCTGGCTGTGCTCCGCAGGGATTCTGCGGAGCTGCCTGCAGGCTCTGACAGCAGCCGGACATCTTGCTGCTGGCTAGCAGGGACGCAAATCACAGCGGCCGTAGCCATAGCCGCTGCCGTTTGCATCCCTGCACTCAGCTGTGATAGGCTACATAAATGTTTACGTAGCCTATCACGGCTGACTAAAAACAACAACAACAACGGGCATATGCAAATGGCGGCCGCCACGGCCGCAGCCATTTGCATTCCTTCTTTTGGCACATCTTAGTCTATGTCAAGATTTACGTAGACTAAGACAGCGAAAATAAGGGGAATGCAAATAGCGTAGACAATACGCTATTTGCGTTCCCCTTATTTTCACCGTCTTAGTCTACGTAAATCTTGACGTAGACAAAGACGTGCCAAAATAAGTAACGCAAATGGCGGCGGCCGTGGCGGCCGCCATTTGCATATGCCCATTGTTGTTGTTGTTTTTAAGTCAGCCATGATAGGCTACGTAAACATTTACGTAGCCTATCACGGTTTTTTTTTTAAACTAGGGATGTCAGAGAATTCCACCACGGATCTCGGGGAGGCCGAATGCCAGCGCACTCGGCCCCCTGAAATCGGTGGCGGAACGATCTGCCACCCCCCGCCTGCCCTGGGACGGGACTTACCTTGGGCAGATCTTCCTGGGGGCAGTGGCTCCGGCAGCGGCTCCAGAGGCGGTTCGGCCAGCTGCCGCCACCGCTGCCACCATTTCCCAGTTAAAACAAACAGAAAAAACGTGATAGGCTACGTAAAGATTTACGTAGCCTATCACGGCTGAGTTAAAAAAACAAAAACGCGCGTACACAAATGGCGGCACCCATAGGCACCACCATTTGTGTTCCTTATTTTGGCACGTCTTAGTCTATGTAAACATTTGCTATTTGCGTTCCCCTTATTTTCGCCGTCTTAGTCTACGTAGTCTTAGTCTTATGTAGACTAAGACGTGCCAAAAATAAGGAACACAAATGGCAGCGCCCATGGGCGCCGCCATTTGCGTATGCACATTTTGTTTTGTTTTTCTTTTAAATCAGCCGTGATAGGCTATGTAAACATTTACGTAGCCTATCACGGCCAACTGCAGGGATGCAAATGGCGGCGAAATTTGTGTCCCTGGTAGCCAGCGGCCAGATGTCCAGCCACTGGCGGAGCCAGCCGGTGGCTACGCAGAATCCCTGCGGAGCGGAGCTCGCCGGCCAGGATTCCGGGGGGTGGAGGAACGGAGCGCCTCCCCCCCGGCGAGGATTCCAGGGGGAGGGACGGAATGCCTCCCCCCCAACCATTAGCATAATCCCCGAAAGGTAAGTGATATTCGTACATCCCTATTTTAAACTTAGCCATGATAGGCTACGTAAATCTTTTAAACTTAGCTGTGATAGGCTTCGTAAATCTATGTAAACTGCCGCCGCCGCCAGGAAGATCTGCCCCAGGTAAGTCTCGTCCCGGGGGGGGCAGGGGGCGGACCATTCCGCCACTGATTTCGGGGGGCCAAATGCGCTGGCATTCGGCCTCCCCAAGATCCGTGGCGGAATTCTCTGACATCCCTAGGCATGCCCGACATAGCTCACATTTTGGGGCCAAGCCACAGGTTTTTACCAAAATTTGGAAACTTTTTCTGTCTTTCTTTAAATTTGCACAAATAGAGTTTTGTGCAAATTGCAGCCACAATTTCCGCAAACCTCTATTTGTACAAATAAAAACAAATACGGAAAATTTGTGAACTGGCCTGACTTGATGCAGATTGAGTCAGGCCAATTTGCAGAAAACACCTAGAGTCCAGGGGGCCTAGCCAAGAGAAGTTCATCAAGCTCCACCCCACAAATGGATTGCTTCAACATCCCCACATATTTGTGACAGTGAAACAAACTTGATAACTTCTATACCCCAGCTGCCTATCTACCTGCATAGTTATTTCTTTTATTGTTATTATTGGGTTTATTGGTCTTTTGCAATGATAAATGGACAAGTGCAATCCTACTGGTCAAAATTTTAGGCCATGGAATTTCAGTACAATGGTTAACCTTACAATGTTGTGGGGGGGTTGTTTTGTTTTGTTTGTTTTTCTTCCTATGTTTCTGTCCGTTTCTGTTCTGTTGCATTTATGTCCAATAATGTCATAAGAGACAGCAAGTGTATTTAAACAAAACAAAACAAAAACAAAGACACTGTCAACCTCTTAGCATAAACACACAAAATATGTCAGATTTGTGTCCCCTTTGGGATTAATTCTCTGTGGGATTTACAAATGTGTTTCCTGTACTGGGGACCAGAGGAGGTGAGATGGGCCAACTCCAGTAACAGTGTGATATTCTGAAAGACAACACACCAAGTGGTATTACCTGCAGTGACTGTGAGCCTGTGGGTGGCTTGTGCTGAGAAGCTAAAGGTACATTGGGAAAAGAAATAAGCACCCGATACAAAATGCTGAACAGCCATATGGAAAGCAGTGAGCTATGAGAGAGGCCATAATATACTAATTAAGATCTAGACACCAAGGTCCAATGAATCTTCACTGGGTGCATTATATGAATTTGCATATAAATGTGGGTACCAGAGGAAACATTTGTGTTTCGCTACATAAGCCTGATATGAAAACTCTGAAGTAAAAATAAATTCTGGTAGGTTTTTGTTTGGTTGGGTTTTTTTTTTTTTAATACAGAAATGATATTTAGACAGAAAAAAATTTCGGATTTTCATTTAGCTCTTTCCATCAATTTGGTTTCAATAGTATAGAAACTATACCATTTTTTTTTTTTACATTGTGCAATGGTATTTATGACCCTAGGGTGGAGCTAAAACTACCCATTATATTTCAGAAACATTTTTGGGCAGTATCAAAAAGTGCCCACCTTTCTGATTAGGGATGTATGAAAGTTCCACCACGGATCTCGGGGAGGCTGAATGTCAGCGCATTCGGCCCCCCGAAATTGGTGGCAGAACGGCCTGCCCCACCCCAACCCCAAGACGGGACTTACCTTGGGTGGATCTTCCTGGTGATGGTGGCAGCTCTGGCGGCGGCTCTGGCGGCGGTTCGGAGGCGGTTCGGTGGCAGCAGCTGCGGTGGCCAGTATTCCGACTGGCTGCTGCCACCATCATTTCCAGATTAAAAAGTAAAACAAAACAAAAAAATGTGATAGGCTACATAAAGATTTATGTAGCCTATCATGGCTAGATTTTAAAAAAACACCGTGATAGGCTACGTAAATGTTTACGTAAATGTACGTAAATTTACATAGCCTATCACGGCTGACTTGAAAAAACAAAACACGCGTACACAAATGGGGGCGGCCATGGCTGCCGCCATTTGCGTTCCTTATTTTGGCACGTCTTAGTCTACGTAAACATTTACGTAGACTAGGACGGCGAAAATAAGGGGAACACAAATAGCGTAGATGCTACGCTATTTGCGTTCCCCTTATTTTCGCTGTCTTAGTCTACGTAAATGTTTACGTAGACTAAGATGTGCCAAAATAAGGAATGCAAATGGCAGCCGCCATTTGCATATACGTAATTTTTTTAAAAAATCAGCCGTGATAGGCTATGTAAACATTTAGCTAGCCTGTCACGGCTGACTGCAGGGACGCAAACGGCGGCGGCTACGGCCACCGCCATTTGCGTCCCTGCTAGCCAGCAGCCGAATGTCCGGCTGCTGGTGGAGCCAGCCGGCGCCTCCGCAGAATCGCTGCGGAGCACAGCCGGCCAGCCAGGATTCCGGGGGGGAGGAACGGAGCGCCTTCCCCGCCGGCGAGGATTCCGGGAGAAGGGATGGAACACCTCCCCCCCACCATCAGCATAATCCCTGAAAGGTAAGTGATTTTTGTACATCCCTATTTCTGATCCAGAGAATCGACCCATTTGTTACGTGATCCTTGACTGGTATGAATTAAGGATGGAAGAATCTTTCAAACTCGGTTTCTCTCAGTTCCCCATTTTTCCAGTCTTAAGCTAGAGATGTACAAAAGTCACTTACTTTTTAACGAAATTGATTCGAGGTGAGGGGAAGGCGCTCTGTCCCTCCCCCAAAAATTCTGGATGGGGGGGAGGCGCTCCGTCCCTCCCCCCCGAAATTCTGGCCGGCCGGCTCCGCTCCACAGGGATTCTGCAGAGCCGCCAGCCAGCTCCGCCAGCGGCCGGACATCCGGCCCCAGGCTAGCAGGGACGCAAATGGCGGCGGCCGTAGCTGCCTCCGTTTGCATCCCTGCAGTCAGCCGTGATAGGCTACGTAAATGTTTACATAGCCTATCACAGCTGATTTAAAGAAAAAAATGCATTTACACAAATGGTGGTGCCGATGGGCGCCGCCATTTGCATTCCTTATTTTGGCACATCTTAGTCTACGTAAACATTTACGTAGACTAATATGGTGAAAATAAGGGGAACGCAAACAGCGTAGACTCTATGCTATTAGCGTTCCCTTTATTTTTGCCGTCTTAATCTACGTAAACGTTTACGTAGACTAAGACGGCGAAAATAAGGGGAACGCAAATAGTGCAGGGTCTATGCTGTTTGCATTCCCCTTATTTTCGTCATCTTAGTCTATGTAAATGTTTACATAGACTAAGACGTGTAAAATAAGGAACGCAAATGGCAGAGCCCAGTTGCGTACGTGCGTTGTTTAGGGATGGTGGAGAATTTCTCCCCGAATCTTCAGGGGGCCGAGCGCCAACGCATTCGGCCCCCCAAAATCGGCGGTGAAATTCTCCACCACCACCCCGCCACCCCCTGGATGGGACTTACCTTTGGCGAATGCCCATCCCGGCGGTGGTTTGTCAGTGGTTCGTCATGGGTGGGGGGCAGCAGCCGGTCTCCCGACCGGCTGCCGCCACCGCCATTGCAAAAAAAAACACCTAAAGTAAAAAAAAACCCACACACCCGTGCATAGGCTACGTAACGATTTACGTAGCCTATCACGGCTAGATCGTCACGTAGCCTATCACGGATGACTTTGAAAAAAAAAAGCGCATACGCAAATGGCGGCAGCCCATGGACGCTGCCATTTGCGTTCCTTATTTTGGCATGTCTTTTCTACGTAAAGATTTACGTAGACTACGGCGAAAATAAGGGCACGCTATTTGTGTTGCCCTTATTTTCGCCGTAGTCTACGTAAATCTTTACGTAGACTAGACGTGCCAAAATAAGGAACGCAAATGGCGGCGCCCATGGGCTGCCGCCATTTGCGTACGCGCTTTTTTTTTTTCAAAGTCACCTGTGATAGGCTACATGACAAGTTACGTAGCCTATCATGGCTGACTTTGGAAATCTAGCTGGGATATGCTACGTAAATCATCACGTAGCCTATCACGGGGTCTTTTTTTTTTTTTACTTTTTGTTTCGCGGCCAGGGAGATGGGGCGCTTCTCCCCGGCCTGAATTTCGGCTGGGCGAGGCGGGAAGCCTCCCCCCCTTCGCCTGAACTTCGGGGGGAAAAGCGAAGCACCTCCCCCCCACCGCGAAGCCAAGCTGCAAAAAGGTAAGTGACTTTCGTACATCCCTGGTGTTGTTGTTGTTTTTGTTTTAAATCAGCCGTGGTAGGCTACGTAAATATTTATGTAGCCTATCACGGTGTTTTTTAAAAATCTAGCCGTGATAGGCTACATAAATCTTTACGTAGCCTATCACTTTTTCTTTTTTTTTAACTGGAAATGGCGGTGGCGGCAGCTGGTTGGAAGACCAGCCACCGCCGCCGCCGCTGCCGAACCGCCGCCGAACTGCCGGCGGAGCCGCCGCCGCCAGGAATATCTGCCCATGGTAAGTCCCATCCCGGGTGGGGGGCAGGGGGGCAGACTGTTTTGCCACCGATTTCGGGGGGCCGAATGCGCTGGCATTCGGCCTCCCTGAGATTCCTGGCGAAATTCTCTAACATCCCTAGTTTATCCTGAACTTTGAGAATTTTTAATTAAAAGTTTGATTAAAAGTTTTGATTAAAAAAATTAAAAAATAGGGATGGACGAACTCACCCTAGCCCACCCTGTGCACCATTTGCTGGACCCCCTCTGGCCACCCAACCCTACTTGCTCTCCGCAGCAAGCTGCCAGGCAGTCCATGGGTGCCTGCATGTAGTACACAGCTACCCGCTCCCTCAACCAGCTGCCATTTTGTATAGAAACAGTGGCTCAGCTTTCTTCGTGAATAACCATTTATACAAATTGTGGCTGTGAAGGGGCCATTTATGCAACATTACAGGAGTAAATGGTATATTTATGTTACAATTTGTGTAAATGGTTTTAGATACATGTTGTTGTTGTTGTTGTTGTTTGCTCTTTGTTTTGGGTCCTTATGTGATTTATTTATTTATTTATTTATTTATTTATTGCATTTATATCCCGCCTTTTTCCGCTTGCAAGGAACCCAAGGCGGCTTACATTATCCTCCTCCTCTCCATTTTATCCTGACAACAACAACCCTGTAAGGTAGGTTGGGCTGAGAGTCTGTGACTGGCCCAAAGTCACCCAGTGAGCTTCCATGGTCGAGTGGGGAGTAGAACCCGGATCTCCCGGCTCCCAGTCCAGCACTGTCATCACTGCACCACACTGGCTCTTATGACTGTTGTATCATATTATAGGGATGTACGAATCCCTTACCTAGCTCCGAAGTGGGGGATCCGCGGTGGGGGGGAGGGACTCCGTCCCTCCCCCCAGAATCCTCCCTGGCCGGCTCCGTGGAGCTGCCTGCCAGGGCTGTCCGCAGCCAGAGTTCCGGCCATGGTCGGGCTGCTGCAGCCGCCATTTGCATCCTGCCAGGCTGCCGTGATAGGCTAAGTAAGTATTTAAATAGCCTATCACGGCAAAGAGCAGGGACGCAAATGGCGGCCACTACAACGGCTGCCATTTGTGGCCACAGCAGCCCTGCCACGGCCGGAACTCCATTTGTGCCCCTGCTCTTTGCTACGCCATTTGCGTCCCTGCTCTTTGCCATGATAGGCTATGTAAATACTTATGTAGCCTATCATGGCAGCCTGGCGGGATGCAAATGGCAGCCACAGCAGCCGGCCGAGAGACCAGCCGCTGCCGCTGGAGCCACTGCCGCCGGAGCATCTGCCCCACGTAAGCTTCATCCTAGGGGGATTCCGCGGGGTGGCGGAGGGTGGGAGGCCATTCCACCATGTGTTTTGGGGGGCTGAATGCCAGTGCATTCAGCCTCACTGAAATCCGTGGTGGAATTCTCCGCCTTCCCTAATAATATATAATATATTTTAATGGTTTTTAATTTCTGTGAACCATCCAGAGAGCTTAAGCTATGGGGCGGTATAGAAATATAATAAATGAAATAAATGAAATGAATGGAGAGAGCAGCCATGCACTTGCCCGTCTCAGCACATGCTGAGTCGGGCAAGCATGGGGATCTGTGGACTGCTGTCCAGGGAGCTGAGCCAGTGAGAAATCGCCAAGCTTCTAGCCCAAACCAGACACCCATGCGACCCCTAATCCTAATGTACACACCTTTGTTTGCAGTTTTTGATTAGAGTACTCCATTTCAGAATTTGGCAAAGTGTAAATGTTGATGGGTTTGTGTATTGGTTCAAAAGTGTGAAATGAGGTGAGTTCACTTTAAAATGTGAACCAAATGAATTCCTCCCCCAACCCTACCTGGGATTGCCCACATGATTAATCCATGAAGGAGAAAGGAGCAGTAATGTGAATTGAAAAATGGACTGGAAGCATCAGGAGATAAGGGAAACAGTGGCCCCAAAGAGGAGGACTCTAGATATTCTCACAGACAAAAAGGGTTTGGTGAGGATATAACTCCCTGATGAGAGGCCCCAGTCTGCTAAATAACCAAGGCTGAAACTCCTTGCTTTACAGGGAGATCCACATGACTTGGATCTCTCTCACTGGTCTTTCTCTTTTAAGCTCATCTGTGTTAAGGCTGTCAGCTATCTCAGACTGCATGCTGGATGATTTATTGCAAAACTATTGTCAGGTGTATGCTTTTGATACAGCTGGAAAGAAAGAGCCCATGCAACAAACAAACTATGAACATTTTCCGGTGTACAATGGAAGAAGGAAAGAAGTAAGCACCTACTTTCTGAACTGGAGGTATTAAAAACTGGAGTTGCCCTGGGACTGGGGAGTATAAGGAAAACTCACTCTGGCTTCTGCCATCAGCCAGGAAACCTACAGGCATTGGGAGGCTGCACCTAGGGATGTCAGAGGAACCCACAATGGATTCAAATGAGTTTGGAATTCTATGAATCTGACCTCAATAGTACAGCTTTTTCTGAGACATGCAGGCCAGTTATTTACTGGGGGGGGGGTGCAAAAGTGGATTTGTGCAATTACACACTTGCACAAATGTGCATTAGCACAAATGTGCATTTGCAACCAGGAACAAAATTATCCTGTTGTTGTTGTTGTTCAGTCATTCAGTCGTATCCGACTCTTCGTGACCCCATGGACCATAGCACACCAGGCCTTCCTGTCCTGTGCTCTCTCCCAGAGCATGCTCAAGTTCATATTCATTGCATTGGTGATGCTATCTAGCCATCTCATCCTCTGCCGTCCCTTTCTCCTTTTGCCTTCAGTCTTTCCCAGCATCAGGGTCTTTTCCAGAGAGTTTTCTCTTCGCATTAGGTGGCCAAAATATTGGAGCTTCAGCTTCAGTAACTGTCCTTCCAATGAGCACTCAGGGTTGATTTCCTTAAGGATTGACTGATTTGACCTCCTTGCAGTCCAGGGGACTCTTAAGAGTCTTCTCCAGCACCACAGTTCGAAAGCATCAATTCTTCGGCGCTCAGCCTTCCTTATAGTCCAGCTCTCACAGCCATACATTACTACTGGGAAAACCATAGCTTTGATTAGACGGACCTTTGTCGACAAGGTGATGTCTCTGCTTCTTACTATGCTGTCTAGGTTGGCCATAGCTTTCCTCCCAAGGAGCAAGCGTCTTTCAATTTCATGGCTACAGTCACCGTCTGCGGTGATCTTGGAGCCCAAGAAAGTAAAATCTGTCACTGCTTCCATTTCTTCCCCTTCTATATGCCAGGAAGTGATGGGGCCAGATGCCATGATCTTCGTTTTTTTAATGTTGAGTTTCAAAATTATCCTACATCCCTTTAAAAAGTCTGATTCTGTCAATGAGCACATGATGGAAAGAAAGATGTCTGACAATCTGCAAAACACATATGGAACCGTTTTAATAACATCTGTGCATCCCTAGCTGCACCCCCTACTTCCCAGGAATAACGTCTAGCTGCACCCCCTACTTCCCAGGAATAACGTCTAGCTGCACCCCCTACTTCCCAGGAATAACGTCTAGCTGCACCCCCTACTTCCCAGGAATAACGTCTCGCTGCACCCCCTACTTCCCAGGAATAACATCGCCAAGGGAGAGACCAGCCAGGCCCATCCACTGGCCAGAGAAGGAGCAGTAGCAAGGTGCTTGATTCCCCTTCCTGCCAGAAAGGATGCTTGGATCCAGCTGTCAGTTGCCCTTGGACTGCAGAAGTAAGGGGAAACAACTCTGTGACCCCATCCATTGGCCAAAGGAACAAGAGCCTCATTCTAGTAAGCAAAGGAAAATTAGTCTGGCCTAAAGTGCATGTAAATGCCCATGGATCAGCTGATGATGATTGGAGCTGGGAAGGCTGTGTTTATGTGTGAGAGAGTGCAGGTGTAATGCATGAGTTTTAGGTGGATGGTACGTGATGTGAATGGTGTAGGTGAATAGTGTGGCTGGTGTGTGAGACTGTGACGTGGCCATACCCACTTTGAGCCCTGGCTATGCCCACTGGTAGAATGCCCCCCACCCATCCGAGAGGTTTCTTTGGTGCCAATCTAGACCTCAGACTAAAAAATGGTTCCCCACTCTTGTGCTATACAATATCTTTACAAAACCAATTCAGAGTGAGGACAGTTCTTCTCACCCTCACTCTGGGTAGATTAATAGTTTCACTTCCACCAATTCAGAGCGAGGACAGTTCTCTGCACCCTCACTCTGAATGGATGAATGCTTTCACTTTTTTCCACAGATCCCTACACGGCATCATTTCCAAAAAGTGGCTGCTTTTTTCCAAATGATCCATGCTTCGCTACAACACTGTCCCCTGCCCCCTCCTTTCACTTAATCTTCTTGTGCATGGTATAAAAAGGTAGACACTATTAAGAGGCACTCTTTGTCATTTCTTTCAGTGAGAGATGCATGCTGTTTTATATCTGGTACAAGCAACTTTCCATTGGAACCACACAGAGTGCAAATAGAAAACTCTGTATTCCTTTATCCAAATGCCTTCATGAAATTAACCTAGATTGGAGGATTAATACCTTGAAGATAGTAATGGTTTCTACACTGACTCCCATAGTTGTTGTACCTGCCTTTTATAACAATACAGAAACCCCGAAGCCTAAAGTATGGCTGGTTATTTCAGATCAGTATGTGAACTTTAGGCCTTGTTTATCTCTGCAAATTCTGGCTATGTGCATTCCTTTCTGCCCATTCTCAAACCAAGCTTCCCTTCCTCTCCCAGATTCCTTCCATGGGCCTTTCCCTCTTGCTATCATTTCTTGAACCACAACCACCTACTTTCCCACATTTGTATGTTTCCCCAAGTTTGCTATCCTGTTAGATCCCATTTGCTCTTTTCCTAGGCCCTACAACCTCCACTTATCTCAGCACATTCCTCTCCTGCCCGTTGTAGGGTCTGAGAAGCTCCACCAAGGCTTCCTTGCCTTCTCCACAGTCAGCTCATTGCAATACAGGTAGATGAGAAAACTGTTGAAAGCACAGGTGTGTCTGTTTGGTGGGTTCTCCCCTGTGCCTGTGAAAAAGGCAAATATTATAAGATTTTCTCGCAGAGCTGTGTTATGAATGCCACCAAGATTAACTTATCCATGTTTAACCGGCTGTTCATAGCATACAAATTTAATTTATTACATTGATGTGTTTATGTGTGGTTGGGAGAACAAGCTAGGGTAAAAATCAATTCTACATCAAATTACATAAAAATATTAGAAATCTGATGGATGAGACCAGTGGTCTACTCAAGCATCTGGCTTTCTTTAGAGGATAACCAGATTCTGTCCTGTGTGGTTTTCCCCCAGTAACTGATACTCAAGGTAGGGATGTCAGGGGAATCCATCTGGGGGAATGGAGCTTGCCAAGTTTAGCGTAAGTCCCCCCACCCCTGGCTCCAGGTTGCCTCTGTGTGCTGGCTCAGCCCAATCACATCGAGTCTGGCCAGCACACAGATATTCCTCTTCCCCCCACCAGCCAAAAAGCTGGGAGCCCTCCCTCCCTGCCACCACTGTGCAATGCTCTCTCTCTCCCTGCCACTGTCAGCCCAGGCCAAAGAGGCCTCATGCATCAGAAAGATGCATGTTGCATTTTGTGTTGTTATTCGTATTGTACGCCACCTAGAGTGGCCAGCTAGCTGGCCAGAAGGGCGGCTAATAAATCTAATAGAAAATAAATAAATAAATAATAGAAGGTGGTGGGTGGGGGTGTATGAAGCCTGCAACTTCCAGTGTGGGGTGTCCTGCAGTGGGGAAATACAGGCCGCTTGGGGTCCCACAGCTTTCCCTAGAGCCTTACCGCATCCAATGAATTTTGCGGTGTGGCTCTCCTCCTGGCCACACCGTGGCCCTTGTTCCCCAGCAAGGGGAAGGCCTTGACAGCTGGCATGGGGCAGAGGGGCCTCGGTAGCACCCCAGCACTCTCTCCCCGGTCCCCTCAAGAGGAGTCCAGGGTGAGGACATTGGGGGCTGGCCGTGCCAGGACCCTTCGTCACTACACCGGCTGTTAAGGAAGCCCTGGACAGCCAACGTGGGGAGGAAAGGCCTTGGCGGCACTGTCAGCACTGGAGAGCCACCCTGCGGGAAATCCGATGGACCCAGAGGTGAGTGGGGATAGTCTGCTGCAGACACCACAGGCCGGATACTTGAGAATCGGGCTTGATTTGAATTTCAAATTTGGATTTCTCTGCCACCCCTAGTGGTGGGCTGCCCAGGCTGGGGGCTGATCGCAGCAGGGACAGAGGGAGAGCTGTGTGGCAGTGGCAGCAGGCAGGGAGTGTTCCCAGATTGCACGGTTTCCCCCCGCCAGCTGTAGAGCTGGGAACCCTCCCTGCCATGGCCACCATCGCTGCCACTGCACAACCCTACAATATGATGGAATGTTTGACATTTTTGCTCCATCCCTTCTGCTCTTGGCCCCTCCCACCAGTGGAATGCAGCCCCCAAGAGCGGCTCTGCGCTTTCCTCTGGCTCTCAGACTGGAAGAGTTTAGACTAGAGCTGTGCACAAATAGTCTGTCAAAATTCTCCAGCCAATGATGTGTGTGCAGATAAGGGGACAATTTCACTGAATTTCTCCAGAGCGAGGAGTAATTCTCAACAATTTCTCGCAGGTAGGGCTCACCATTGGCAGGGCTTGTAGCACAGCTTCCTTATTTAAAGTGTGTTTGCTTGTTTTTTTTAGCTGCCACTGCAAGCAGCAACAGCATCAACTAGCCCCCACTGGGGGCAGGTTAGTCCCCATTTCCCATTCTCCACAGTGCAGGTGTGAGGGGGCAGTGCTACGTCCACAGGGAATGCCAAAATCTCCCTTCCAATTTCCTGGAAGTTTTATTCCCCTATGAAAGTGGCTTCCATTGTTCTGCCTCATTCTCGGGGTGTTTTGAAATAATTGTGGTGTATTTGAGTTCGCCTAATGACTGCAAGTTGGCCAAGGATGCTGCGTTTGTTTTCTTTCTGATCTACATCTCTCCATTGTTGTGCAGCCTCCCAAGGTGCCCACACTTCCTGATATGAGAAGGAAAAAAAAGCCCCATGGGAGGAATTACCTCATGATGTCTTCCCCTGAAGTGTGGGATGCCAAGGAGGCTCCAGGCTGCTGGAGAGATTATTGTGCAATGAAAGACAGGAGGTAAGTGAAGTAACACAAGAAAGCCAAACCCAACCCATGGACTACGAAATTTTCTTCACCATTTAATTTCCTTTCAAAAGCAATTTATTTTCTACCAAACTGAATGAGAAATGGTTGGAAAAAATGTGGGAGAAATTTTCGGCATACCACTAGTTTTGACACCCCAGATTTGTCTAATCCCCTGTTAAATCCATCTGTGCTCAGGGCCATCACTACATCTTCTGGCAGCTCATTGCATAAAGGACATATGCACTGGGTGAAGAAGTACTTATTTTGCCTGTCATGAATCTACTGCCAATCAAATTGCATTAGATGACCCCAGTTCTAATAATCTGAGAGAGTGAGAAAAGGCTTCTCTTTCTCCACTTTCTCCACACCCTGCATAATGTTATAATCCTCATACTATCGTTCTCAAATGAGTTTTACTTCCTGCCAGGAAAGATTATTATTAAGAATGAATTTGTTCAACCATCACATTAAGATCATCAAACTTGGCTTCAAACTGGGTCAAAAAGTGCTTTAGGGTCAGTTTATTTATTTTATTTATTTATTTATTGCATTTATACCCTGCCTTTTTTCCTCTTGCAAGGAACCCAAGGCGGCTTACATACTGTGGTATTGCTAATGCCAAGTACGTGTACATCTACTAAATCAGTCCTGTGGATGTAAAACTGTTAGGAAACCAATGTAAGAACTGATATAATGAATGAATAAATGAACCCACACCCAGGGATGTCACAAGCATCTGGCTTGGTCCAGGAGGCCAGTGAACTCCCCTGCACCCAAGCCCCTGGGCCCGCTCGCTGAACCGTGGGGTGCTGATGGACCTGGTCGCCAGCACCCTGGAGCTTGGTGAGCAGCCAGGAGTAGCCTGGACTTGTCACTGCAATGTGTGACCCAAGCACTCTCACTATTTTCTTCTTGCAAGGAGGAGATGGCAAGAGCAGCTGGGGTGTGCACTGCACCAAGGACTCATCCTACCCCAGCCAGCTATCAAGCAAACCCCTAAGAATCAGTAGGGGCAGGACAAGGCCTCAGCACCACTCATGCCCCAACTGTTCTAGCCATCTCCTCCTTGCAAAGATAAGTTGGCTAGAGTGCTTAGGGCATGCATGGCACTGAGGACTCTGGCAGTCAAGCCCTTGTGACCATAAAGTGCTTGTGCACACAAGGGCTTGACTGCTGGAGTCCTTGGTGCACAGAAGAGGGGCAGCTTGCATGGTTCAGCAGGTGGGGTGAACAGGAAGGCTCACTGAGCAGGACTGGGCCGCATGAGTGGGGGTGGCAGCTCGCTAAGGTGCATTCACGGGCAGAAACCAAGACCTCACCTTGGCTACTGTCCCCCCAGACTAAGGTCTCAAGAGCTGGGGCTGAAACCACCCCCACTCCACGCACCCCCGCTCAAGCACTCCTTGCTCTCACCCAGGGAGAACCCATAACTAACAGCCCACTTAAAAGCATTTACTCTGCAGGGGGATGTGCACTCAGTGAAGCTGGCAGAGTGGCCTCTCCTTGGAAGCAGAAGACCAGGTGTACTCAGTTCCAGGCTCCGCTGCATGCCGCCCACTGCATCTCATGTCCCGTGCAACTGTGAAGTGCATTTGGTGACCAGGGGCCAGTCACTGTCTCCGAGACTAACCTGCATTACAGGATTGTTGTGACGATGCATGGTAGAGGGAGAAGAAAAATATACCTTGACTTGGGCCCCTTGGAGGAAGGACAGGATATAAATACACCAAGTAAATATTTTTTAAAAAATATTCCAACACTCCTGAATCAAAACAGTGCTTTCTGTTTGGTTCAATGAGTGTATAGTTAATATAAAATTGACTGTCACTGTTACACATTGACAGACGCATTATGGGGCAACAGACCATTTAGATCAGTTTCAGCATCTATCCGAGAAACCTCCTTGAACGTTCTGCACAGATGGTATTGCACACTGATCCAGCCAGTGTTCATTACTTCAACATGAAGCCCCCTCTGTTTGAGAGGCTGTGGGGCAAAAAAAAGCATATACTCTCACTTATGGTGGATGTGCCGACAAATGCAAGGATTCTGGTTGCTGGTACATAGAGAAATAATGACTATTATCAGAGAAACGACTGTATATGAACCAGAACTTTTTAATTATCATTTCTAAAGGATCTAATGGAAGTATTAAATATAAAGATTTGCTATCGTTCTTGTTAATTGCCGCTCTCCTGACAATTACACAACAGTGCAAAAAATTGGACAGTTTGAACCTACCTGCATGGTACCAGAATATATGGTCTGTGGCGATATCAGAAAACATAACTCATGATTTACTTTTGATTCAAGGAAAGACAGAACAGCTAGCAATGTATGCCATATGGAGGAGTTTTATTCACCATACATCACGGCTGGATTTAAAACAATATATGCCTACTTCTGCCCTGAGCATCTGGACATTATAACAACTAAACAAAGATTATATAGCATAGAACACTTTTAGTATTAATTGTATTAATATGTTTCTGGTGACAAGCCATTGTGCCCCAGTTGTAAGGGGACTATTCTCAGGTGTGTGTTTTTATTGTTATGTTATATTTGGGTTGTTGTCATCTTTCCTTCTTTTTGTTTTCTAGTAGATATATAATGAAAATATTGTTTTAAAGACTGCTACTGAGAAGTCAGTGAACACCAAACACTTGAATATCAAATATTTGCTGGCCACATATTCAGTCATTTTAAAGGTGGAGAAGTGTTTTATGCCGCCATCTGCAGCAGAGAATTTTGAAAGTATCTTGTGTGGGACTGCATGTGGGTTTGGGGGGGGGGTAGTTTGTTTGTTTGTTTGTTTATTTATTGCATTTATATCCCTCCTTTCTTCCTCCTTAAAGAACCCAAGGAGGCTTACACAATGCTCCTCCTCCATTTTATCCTCACAACAACAACCCTGTGAGGTGGGTTGGGCTGAGAGTCTGTGACTGCCTAAAGTCACCCAGTGAGCTTTCATGTCTGAGTGGGGACTAGAACCCGGATCTCCTGACTCCTAGTCCAACACTCTAGCCACTAGACAACACTGGCTCTAAGTTTCTTTCAACCTTAGCCTAGGACATTAAAGATGACGGCATTAGGGGTACTCCTTAGCTTAAAAATGGGATTTGTTGTATTTCCTATAAGTCAAGCTGAATCTACTTAGCACCAGCATACTAAATGGGAACAGCACTCAAGTTGATGTTGAACAAGACCATATAGATTCTGGAGCAAACATCTGCCCCAAGATTCTTAGTACAGGTGTTAACATTTTTTAGTTGAAATGTGCATGTTTCAAAATGATACTTATAAAAATGTGGCTGGCCAAGGTGGCTGGGGGTGGGGGAATGAACTTTGGGTATTTGAAAAAGTAAAAACAATGTTAGTGATTAAAAAATAATAATCCTAACTCTAGTAATTATTGAGAGTTATATGCAATGGACTGGTGCTAGTCCTAAAAAATGGTGCATGTTGGGGGTGGGCTGGGGATTGAAAATGCTGTTGTAGGGCTATTGGAAACAAACAACAAAAAAGGTAAGATTTTAAGGAGGAATGATCCTTCTACCAAAGTGGAGACATTCTCAGAGTACTCCCTTTTTCAACAGTATAGATTTGAGAAAGACACCTTGTATCACAGCGTGGAGGTGCTTACATGGGGATTTTGAAAGAGCCATGCCTTAGTGGCAATCAACACTTGACTTCCAATTGAAGATCTTTCTTTTCCCTAACAAAGCTATTGGAAGGATCGCAGTCTGTCACTTTGCTGCAAATCAATTTGAAGAGGCTATTCCTCCAGTAACTGATCAATCTATTAGGTTTCTTGGAACAAGAAGAAGAAGCAGCAAAGCAGAGACACACACATGGAGGTATACTGCAGGGACAGAAGCTGAGACAATTGCTCCGTAAAGCTACTAATCCATAAAGCTGCTCAGTTGGAAGTTAGTTCTCCTGGCTGTTGCACTCGATTCTACTACAAATTAATAAAATGGGTTCTTTGTGGCTTGCAAAACCTCCATTAAATTGTCAATAACAATATTGAGAAAGGCCACTAAAGCTTGTATTTTCTGGCTTGGAAACATGGACCTCAAAGCTTGTAATGCCCACCTCAAAGACGAAACAAGCATTACAGTCCCCCCACCCCATGGCTTAGATTTGAATCCAAACTGGAGAGTTCTAGTTATTTGTTCTACTATCCAGAGCCCAGACACAC
The DNA here is from genome assembly GCF_057233095.1 of Heloderma suspectum. NCBI lineage: Eukaryota > Metazoa > Chordata > Lepidosauria > Squamata > Helodermatidae > Heloderma > Heloderma suspectum. The sequence continues at coordinate 12,000,183 of NC_139459.1, forward strand.
ACATACCAAAGAAACTCAATTCCTCCTGGATGTGTTGCAGACAGGGATGTTGCATGAGTCTGAGAGGGGGGTGGAGAATGGCAGACTCTCCTCTGCTTGGCCTCCTGGACTCCAATACACAGCCTTTATGCAAGATTACAGGTGCGATGGTGTGGGGCTTGTTTTCCCCACAATGGTCAATTCATGCCTGTAATCTTGCATAAATGGCTGCTTTTACTTAAAACAATGAACTGCCATTTTTACACAAAATGGCAGCTCACTGAGGGGTCAGGCAGCCAGGTGCCACTCACCCGGCACCAGTAGACAGCCCAGCAGTTCATCCAGGGAGACAAACAATGGCGGGTGAGTGGTGGCAGTCGGGTAAGTGGGGCACAGGGCAGGCATGGGATGAGATGGTCCATGAAGTCCTAGTTGCTAGTACAGCTGTCTGAGAAACATCCATACTTGCAATGGATTCATATGATTTTGGATTTCTGTGGATCCAACCTGTGGATTTCATAACAGAGCGGCTTTTTCCAAGTCACATAGATTCCATGGATTTGTGGATCAGGTTTTTTGCAGGGGGGATTGCACAAATTCACACTTGTGCCAATGTGCACTTGTGCCAATGTGCACTAGCACTAATGCACACTTGTGCAAATGGAACAAAATTCTCATACATCCCTAAAAAAATCATATTCCATTAATGACCAGATGATGGAATGAAAGATGTCTAACAATCCACAAACCACAGATAGAACAGATTTAATAAATCTGTACATCCCTGGTTACAAGCATGGGATTTCATTGCATATATTCGATTTCCTTCTGCTGGTTCTAGTATTAGCATGTGGATCATTTCTCCAGAATAATCAGGAGGTTGGGAGGTATGGGGTGGAAATATGGTTTTATCTCCAAATTCCCAGAATCTTCAGTTCTCTCTCTCTCTCTCTCTGTCTCCTTCCCTCAATTCCACCCGCACCTCTCTCTTTCTTAAATTCTGTCTTTGTGAATTCTGAGATTTATTTATTTATGTCTTGACTGACTGATTGATTTGATTTGATTTGATTTATCCCCCACCATTCTACCAAAAAAATGAGACTCAAGGTGGCTTACAAAAAACAATTTAAAATAGATTAAAAATAAACACATTAAAATGCAATAAAAATAACTCTGATATAAACACAACCAATACACACCACATTTACTAATGTGCTTATGAACCAACTTGCACATTTCCTGAATGTTTCAATGCAATTCTCAGCTGGGAAAAAAGTAGTACTGTATAGTTAAATGTGTAGAGATGCATATCTGTGAACTTTACTCTATTTGATGGAATCAGGATTTAAGTTTGATCAAATATGCTGGTGGAAATGGATTTCCCTGCCCCATCCTTTCCACAACAGCCCATCCACCCCTTAAAAATGCTACACAGAGATTCAGGAGACCTTGCTGAATTAAATAAGTTGGGGGGGAGGGGAGGAGGGGGGAGGAGGGGGGAGGGATCCCCAACTTCAGGTGGAGGGACCTTCCATGAGAAGAGCCTTTTCTCTCACAGAACATCATTTCCTCTTGCAGAAGGCAGATCCTGGATCCAACCCTGGATCCTACTTGTGTTTGTTTCAGTGTTCACACTCTCCCTGACTGACTCTGGCTCTCATTGGCTAATCTAGCACCCATGTCATGTCTCAAGAGAGGAAGCTTGTGGATTCCATATTTGCACCAGGGATGAGAGAAGGAGGCTCAAGTTCAGCAAGATTCTTTTCACCCATCTGCACCCGGCAAATTCAATAGGCACAGCATGGAGAGAGCCATGATGTACCTTCTTGACATATAGCTTAAAGATGAGGAGTCAGTCAGAAAAAGAAAGAAAGATGTGGCCACCCTAATTCAATACTAACGTGGTTGAATATGCAGGGATTCAAAGCCAGACTTTTGAGAGCTAAGTACTCATAGCTCTCTGCTTGGATGGATGAATCTGGCAGTTTCTCCTTCTCCTATATTGGATTTTGTTGTTGTTTTTTTAAAAAAAGAAGCTCAGGTTCTTTCTGCCTATTTGTATGAAGAAATCCGAGGCTTTGGGTAAGTAAAAAGCCTTGGGCCTGGATGCAAAAATCTGTCAGATTCACTTTCTCAGAAATGCAGTGCTGCTGTTGTTGTTGTTTTCCCTAAACTCAAGTTCTTTTTTGTCTGAAATATGGAGAACTTTGCGAATTTTGGGAAATTTTTATCAAAACCAAACAGAACCCACATTTTAACAGCTCCCTATGATTTGCACCAGAGATCCAGTTCTTCAAAGACTATTGTGGAGCTTGAATCTGAAACAATCATTGGGCTATTGTTTGTTAGAGTTCTAATGTGCATCTGCACCATTGAATGAATGTGAATATCTTGAGAAATATGCTCTATACTTCCTTGTACTCAACACCCTTGAAAAGGCATTTCATTTGTCTTTGTAGTTATCCAAAGGCTCTTTTATGTACTATTGATTCTACAGGCAGTCATACCAGAAGCACTGTAGAACCTTCCAGCTATGACTGGATACGTTGTATATTGAATCTCCTGAAGTCAGCAATGCTGATATTAGAAGGGGATTGGTACTCATAAATCCAAGATTGGGATGGAGGGCTATTTCCCTCTTTGCTGACTTGTTGTTGTTTTTGCATATGGTAGCAATGCTATCTACATGGGATAAGGGGAATTGTAATCAGTCAAATTTAATTGACAACCCAGTGGAACAAATGGAGGTCTGATTTGTGTGAGCTGCAAATCTTTGGAAACCTCCAATTAAAGGCAGACAATTAAGATTAATTGAAAGAGTACTGAAGGAACCAGTGTGGGTTCATAAATATATTAAGCTTCCTAATAACTAACCCAAATCACAGTGAATCCCAGGTATGTAATATTAAATACCTTAAAAGCTTGTCTATAATTTATCTTAAAGGACATGTTTCTATATTTTCAAGAAATATGATATGTTGTAGTTGTGGGGTTCCCCTTCCTATTTAATTTGCTGACTTGAAAGGTGGGGGGTCATCAGGTACAAAATTATTTATTTGTTACATTTAAATTCCTGAACCAAAAGGTAAATAGCATGCCGAGAGAGACTGTGGTTTGGAGTATACATTTGTCAGCCCCTATGCAGACAGGGACTAAATGCATGGAGGGTGGGGGGACTGTCATGTACAACCACCATGAAGTCATCTATTCTATTCACAGATTCAAACAGTTGCATAGAGCTATAGTGACTGCCCAAAGCTAACCAAAAAAAGCCTCCTGGCTGAGTGAACTTTGGACCACACATATCCCCAATCCAAGCCCAACTCTGTCTGTTAAAATACACTGGGGCTATTCACACATGCATGGGGGGAGAGTTGCTAAGGTAACTATGGAGGGGGGTAGCAAAACCACAACACATAGACCTATCACACAAATGTGAACGTATGAGGCACGCATGGTTCCACTAGCCACAACCCCTCCATAGTTACCTACTATCTTCCCAGAGTGTTTACTGTGTATCCCAACATCCTCCAGGACACTAATGGGCTCCCGATGGATGGTTCAGCATCCCAAATGGCCGCATGGCCATAGAGAAAGTCTGTGGCAGCTAGAGCACTGCCCGCAGTAGTAGACTCTGTAGCTAGCAGACTCTATGGTCGCAGCCTGGAAGTCCTCCAGAGCCTGTTTAAACCACCCGGGAACCTGCCAGATGACACAGAAAGCCACCCCAGGGCCCCTTAGGCCTTTTTCAGTGGGGGGAGTAGTGGAGATGGCTTACTAACCATGGGGAACATGGTTTTCTCCATCCATGTGACCCTCTAAGCCACCGTGGTTAGCAAAAAGGGCCTTACCACCATGGCTCAGTGTTATACATATGTGAACAGGGCCACTATAAGACAGCATGCAATAGATCCACTATAGCATGGCGGTTAGGTCTATCTACAGATCTATATTAGTCATAATATCTGATGCAACATGCAATATCCTTTTCAGTGCAGTTATTAATACTTCTTGTAGTTGTAGGTGACCTGTCCTGGCAAGATGGAGCTCATGAGCCAGGGGAAGTAGGTCCAGAAAGTGGAGGGATGAGACAGGCATGGCTTTATCAAGGCTCCAGTAAACAAGGATGGTAGGAGACAGAACTCTCAGAACCCTTGAAAGAGATGAGGGTGGAGACAACATGCCCAAGTGAGAGTTTAGTGAACTTACCCTTCCAGTGGTGAACTTCCAGTGACACAGTGACAGGGTTGTACAGCACATGGCAGCACAATTATCATCATGGTAAATTTCAATGTAGTTAAATAATTTTAGTTTTGGTCCAATGGACTCGTAGGGCTACAATACTTCTGATGTTCCATGCTATGAAACAAATGGGGGAGGCAGCAATTAGGAGCTCTGCTGTTGAACCATATGGGGTTCAACAGCATCATACAATGTAATCATTCCAGTACATCAGAAGGAGAGGAGTTTGATTAAAAATATCTCCTTGATGTATCCCATCTCTCTGTCATACAATATGAGAATTCAAACACAGGTAATATAGTCTCAATTCTTTTAAACAATCCAAATATTGCTTTTAAGATATTTTATTGCATTTTAAAAACAACATCTTAAAAGATTTCTTAGATATCCTAAAAAATATAATCCTCCAAAAATGAAGTAGATTGATGGAAGATTTATTTTGTCTTTGACTAAAGGACAATAAAGTTTGTGGAATGGTAGCGCTAAAGGGGTTCAGAAAAGTAAAGAGGATGGAATTTCACATATTGATTCAAAATAACCAGCCATGACTGCAGGTGTCTTACTCTCAAGGATAGTCCATAGAGAGCAATTTGGAGCATGTCAGGGGATGGGGAACCAGGATCAACAACCAATCAAGATTTGAGAGCAAAAGAGAAGGCTGAACCACAGAAGAAGTCAAGGACAAAAAACACGATGAGAAACAAAAGACACACCCAGTGGAGTTTGGTGTTTGCAATACTGGTGGGGCTGTGAATCTGCTCCGGGTTTCAGTCAGAACTTTAAAGGAGCTATCCAAGATGCTTCGGAACTCTAAAGGAGCTATCCAAGGACATTGGAGCCACCAGTCTTTACTGGATACACCAGAGATCAGGTAGAACTTCTGGCTCGCTCAAGGTTTAGCTTCAATAAGAAGCCGTTTATACTCCACCCTGCCCAGAAGGATTCAATGGCCAGCCTGAGTGGGTGGAGTCAGTCCAGGTCTGAAAGGTTCTCAAGGAGATGCTGCCACTTGACATTCAGTGAATCACCACACAAGGCAGCTGCATGCAGTCCTTGACACTTCACTGAGAGGGGCAGTGGTCAGCAGCAGTTCCTGACACTACAAAGGAACTCCCATTCATGTTTAATTGGTGTTTGTAAAAGTGGACATCATCCATTGTTCATGCATTCAGTTGTAGAATTGCCACCAGCATTTCATACAGAATGAATGTTTCAGTTCCTCTTCCAGAAAAATGCCTGAGGAGTTCCATGGACTTTCAAAAGGATTCTTGAAACTTCTTGGAGGTGGGGCGCATTGCTGCCTCTGTATCAGGGGTGAGGGAAAGAGGAGAGGTGTTCTCTTCTGCTCCTCTTGTCCCTGCTACCGCAGCAGTGGCAGCAATAGGGACAGGCTGGTCATTTTATGTAAGTCTCTTACACTTACATAAAATGTTCGGCATGTCTCCAGGACTGTTGCTGCTGCTGTAGCTGTAGCGGAGGTGAGAGGAGGAGACAAAAGGAGCTCCCTTCTGTCCCTCTTGTCCCTGGTGCAGTGGCAGTGGTGGTGATGGAGACAGGCTGGTCATTTTACGTAAGTGTAAAAAGCTTATGTAAACCGAACCGACCAGCCAGGTGGCTCACTGAGGGAGCAGGTGCCCACTTACTTGCCTGGCTCAGCATGTGCAGATTCGGGCAAGTGCTGGGGTCCGAGGACTGGCATCCAGGGGGCTGAGCTGGTGATTTCTCACCATACTTCAAGCCCCAACTGGATGCCATTCCTAGTCCTGTTTGAGCTTGATCCAAGTCTGGCCCATGACTCAAATATAGTGGGGAAGCTAACTCAGAGTACAGCATGGACTTGTCAGGCCCTGGGAATCAGAGGTAGCCCAGGTGGCAAGGCCAGCCAAAAAATACAGAGTTCCAAACAGAGGCTGAGATCAAAACAGAAGGGTGAGTCCAACAGAGAGCATGTTCCATTAGAAGGGTTGTTGAGCTAGGGATGTCTTTGAGCAGGAAATCCAGCCCTTTGGAGGCTAGGGATGTCAGAGAATTCCGCCACGGATCTCGGTGAGGCCAAATGCCAGTGCATTTGGCACCCCGAACTCCATGGCGGAACGGCCTGCCACCCCCCCGCCCCCCGCGGATCCCCCCCAGGATGAGACTCATCTGGGGCAGATCTTCCGGGTGGCGGTGGCTCCGGAGGCAACTTCAGTGGCGGCTTCGGCAGCAGCAGCGGCGGTGGCCGGTCTTCCGACCGGCTGCCGCCACCACCATTTCCAGGCTTGCCTTGTGTAAAAAAAAAAAGATGTGATAGGCTACGGGGAATCAAAAGGGGACACAAATAGTGCCCACTACTCTATTTGTGTTCCCCTTTATTTTCACCATCATAGTCTATGTAAATATTTATGTAGATTACGATGGTAAAAAGAAGGAACGCAAATGGCGGCGGCCATAGCCGCCGCCATTTGCATACGCGGGGTTTTTTTTCTTAACCCACCCAGCTGTGATAGGCTACGTAAAGATTTACGTAGCCTATCACGGCTGGGTGGGTTAAAAAAAAAAACGCATACGCAAATGGTGGTGGCTATGGCCGCCGCCATTTGCATTCCTTCTTTTTACCGTCTTAATCTACATAAATATTTACGTAGACGATGATGGTGAAAATAAAGGGGAATGTAAATAGCGTAGCGGGCACTATTTGTGTCCCCTTTTGATTCCCCGTTTTAGCCTACGTAAAGATTTAAAAAGGTAAAAGGTAAAGGTGTCCCCAACCAGTCGTGTCCGACTATAGGGTGCGGTGCTCATCCCTGTTTCTAAGCCGAAGAGCCAGCGCTGTCCGAAGATGCTTCTGTGGTCATGTGGCCGGCATGACTGAACACCGGGGTGCACAGAACGCTGTCAGCTTTCCCACCGAGGCGGTACCTATTTATCTACTTGCAATTTCTTGCTTTCGAACTGCTAGGTTGGCAGGAGCTGGGACTGAAGATGGGAGCTCACTCCGTCATGCAGCACTCGGGTCTCAAACTGCTGTCCTGCTGACCTTCCAGTCTGCAGTTCAGCGTCTTAACCACTAAGCCACCACAGCCCCTACGTAAAGATTTACATAGGCTAAAACAGGGAATCAAAAAGGGATGCAAATAGCGCCTGCTACGCTATTTGCGTTCCCCTTTATTTTCGCCATCATAGTCTATGTAAATATTTACGTAGATTAAGACGGCCAAAAAGAAGGAATGGAAATGGCGGCAGCCGTAGCCGCTGCCATTTGCGTAAGTGGGTTGTGTTTTTTTTTTACCCAGAGCCCTCCGCGGCCAGAAATCCGGCTGCGGACAGCTCTCACCTGGCCAGGCCGGGCCTGGACAGCTGCTCTGCAGAGCTGCCGCGGAGCACAGCTGGCCGTTAGAGGATTCCGGGGGGAGGAATGGAGCGCCTCCCCCCCGCCAGGATTCCGGGGGGAGGGACGGAACGCCTCCCCCCCACCATCAACATAATCCACGAAAGGTAAGTCACTTTCGTACATCCCTATGGGAGGCTCACTGGACTTCCATGGCATGCCTGACTCCACTTGCTTTTGGGAGCAGAGCCAGACAGTTTCCCTGAGTTCCAGAGACTTTTGATGCAGTTTGTTTGTTTGCTTTTATCTGGGCCATAATTTGCTCAAATAGAGATGTGTGCAAATTACAGCTGTAAATTGTGCCATTTTGCATAATTTGCACAAATCTGCACACATTATGGCCATAATTTGCACAAATTATGCAATGTGCACAGTTTACAGCCAAACGTTGTGCATTTTTAATCCCCTCCCCCCAACTGTAGAAATTCTGGCAGCTGACTCGACTCATTGTGCACTGAATCGGCCCAGCTGGCAGGAGATGAAACAGAGTCCAGGGGGACAAGCTGATGAAAGTTCATCAACTCCACCCCCAACCTTCAATATCCCTATGTTGTGGAAATGCAATGTCAATCATGAAGGACAAACCCAAGTAGTGTTTACAATCTTAAGAATAAAGTAGCAGCTGGGTTACATAGAACTGATTACAGTCCTACAGGCTTACTGCTCCTAAGCAATTTCCTACTCTTGACAACCCATCATACTTCTGAGAAGCCCTCTTACTCCTGAGAAATCTGGTTTCTTTTGGCCCTGAGATGTGAGTTTCACTGACGGGAGTGTACCTGCACTTGCATCTTTTGTTGCTGATCCCCTCTAGGGCTGGGTGGTCACTCAGCCTCTGACTCCACAGGATAAGTAGGTTCAATAGGAACCCCATTCGCAGATGCTTCAGGGACCACCATTGCTAAAGGGTCAGCTCTAGCCTCTTAAGGGGTGTGAGGGGTGCCTATGGTAGTGCTGAGATTGAGGGGTTTCATCGGGACGCTGCCATCAGAATCTTCATCTGTGAAGAATCTTCATCCTTGTCTGAGCCTAGGTCAGCTCTTAAAGCTGTAACTTCTCCTAGTACTTTGTCTAAATCAAATTTCAAAGTTGATATGGAAGTCCCTTTTTAGGCAAAACAAGTGAGAAGTACGGATGGGGAAGAATTCCGCCATGGACGCCAATGAGGCCGTATTCCAAGAATCTGGCCTATTGGGGCCTGTGGCGGAATGGAGCACTCACCTCCACCTCCCCCCAGAATCCATCTGGGTCGGATCTAGGGGTGTACGAAACCCTGCTTACCTGGCTCCGCCAGGTTCTGCTGCGGGGGGGAGACACTCCATCCCTCCCCCCGGAATCCTGGCCGGCTGGCTCCGCTCCACGGCCAAGCCATGGAGCCGCCAGCCAGCTCCAGCTGCCTGCAGCTGGACATCCGGCTGCTGGGCAGCCCTGCAGGATGCAAATGGTGGCTGTCATAGCCGCTGTCATTTGCATCCCTTTCTTTCGCCATGATAGGCTACGTAAAAATTTACATAGCCTATCACGGCAGGGGGAAAACCCGAGCATACACAAATGGCGGTAGCTGCTGCCATTTGCGTACGCTCGGTTCCCCCCCCCCTGCCATGATAGGCTACGTAAATACTTACGTAGCCTATCACGGCAGGGGGGGAAAACCCCCAACGTACACAAATGGCATCCCTGCGTTAGCCGTGATAGGCTACGTAAGTATTTACATAGCCTATCACGGCTGAAGAAGGAGGAAGCAAATGGTGGCCGCAGGACAGCCGTCATTCTCACAGCAGCATGGATGGGAGCAGGTACGTGCTCCGTTTCGCACACCTTTTGTGGGGTGGGGGCGGCGGGCACCTTGTCCCGTGTGCCTTTCGTGGGTTGGGAGGGCGGGGGCTTCATTCCATGATGGGTTTCGGGGGGCCGAATGCATTGGCATTCGGCCTCACTGAGATCCGTCGCAGAATTCTCTGACATCCCTAGTCAGACTAGGGATGTACGAAAGGGACTTACCTGGTCCGTCAGCTTGCTTCGCGGTGGGGGGGAGGTGCTTCGGTTCTCCCCCCAAAGTTCAGGCCGGGAGGGGAGGCGCCCTGCCTCGCCCAGCCGAAATTCAGGCTGGGGGGGGGAGGTGCCCCGCCTCGCCTGGCCGAAATTCAGGCCGGAGAGAAGTGCCCTGTCTCCCTGGCCGCGAAATACAAAAGTAAAAAAAAAAAAAAAACCACCCGTGATAGGCTACGTAATGATTAACATAGCCTATCACGGCTAGATTTCCAAAGTCAGCCGTGATAGGCCACGTTAATCGTTACGTAGCCTATCACGGGTGACTTTGGGGGGGGGAAGCGTGTATGCAAATGGGGGCGCCCATTGCATTCCTTATTTGGTCCTGGTAGTCTACATAAAGATTTACGTAGACTATGGCGAAAATAAGGGCAACGCTATTTGTGTTGCCCTTATTTTCGCCGTAGTTTACGTAAATCTTTACGTAGACTAGACATGCCAAAATAAGGAACGTAAATGGCGGCGCCCATGGGGCACTGCCATTTGCGTACATGCTTTTTTTTTCTTCCCAAAGTCACCCGTGATAGGCTACGTGATGATTTACGTAGCCTATCACTGCTGACTTTGGAAATCTAGCCGTGATAGGCTACGCAAATCATTATGTAGCCTATCACGGGTGTGTGTTTTTTGTTTTTTGTTTACTTTTTTTTTCACGGCCGGGGAGACGGGGCACTCCTCCCCAGCCTGAATTTCGCCGGCAAGGGATGGGTCACCTCCCCCCCCGGCCTGAATTTCGGCCGGGCGAGGTGGGGCGCCTCCCCCCCTTGCCTGAACTTCAGGGGGAGAACCGATGTGCCTTCCCCCCACCGCGAAGCAAGCTGGGGGACAAGGTAAGTCCCTTTCGTCCATCCCTAACTAAGTAAGTCTCCGGACACAAATGGCATAGTGGGTTCCATTTGCTCCCGTAAAGCTGGTAGATTAGCCTAAATGCAGCCATTCACGGCTGCATTTAGGTTAATCTACCATCTTTACGGCCGCAAATGGCATCCACTACGCCATTTGCGTCCCTGTTTTTTTACTTGATAGGCTACGCAAATTTTTTTTGATGTGATGGGATACGCAAATATCAGCTATCGCACGAACAGGGATGCAAATGGCATAGTGGATGCCATTTGTGGCTGTAAAGCTGGTAGATTAACGTAAAAGCAGCCGTAGATGGCTGCATTTAAGGTAATCTACCAGCTTTACGGCTGCAAATGGCACCCACTATGCCATTTGCATCTGGAGACTTGCTTAGCACAGCGATACGGCATGGCAATGGCTGCCAGCTATATTGACATTTGCCAGCAATGCGGAGCTGGTGGCCGGCTCTGCAGGATCAACATGGAGCGGAGCCAGCCTGGATGGATTCCAGGGGGAGGGATGGATTGCAAACAGGGATGGATTGCCTCCCCCAGCGGGTGGATTCCTCTCTGGAACAACAGGTAGAGAATCTGCCCATCCCTAATGAGAAGTTTCAAGTGAAGCCAAGAAAACTTCCATGTGTGGGGGAGGGGGGTCTCACACTTAGTGGGTTCTGAATAAATGTTCAGTAAAGGATTGTGGGGTGTGGGGGTAGTAACATTTTCCTCCCCTCAAGTACTCCATCAACATTCCTACAAGGCAGCTGCAAAGTCTTATTCCAGGTCACATGTTCCCTATCCAGAAAACCTCATTAGCAAATTCCATCCAAGTATTAATGAGTATAAATTTATTGGTTTAATTTTACTAGCAAATACAGGAGATATTATATGATGTATTTCTAACCTCAGTAGATGGCGTGGTGGTATTTTTGCCTAGAGGAATTACCCGATATAATAAAAAGTGATATTCTGTGTCGCTGTAATGCATCTGATTTCATTCACAGTAGTATCTCAAAACTCATTCACAACTCCCTGCAGGTGCTATTCAGGGTGGTCCTACCGATTAGATTTTTTTTCCCCCTGCTCTATCAGTCAGGTCAGGTATCATGCTACTTTAACCAGAAGGAACACATTTAAATGGGTTGTAAATTGTGGAGGAGAAACCCATATAGTACCTACCTACTGAAATTCCATTAACCTTCAGTATGGCTGACAAAATAGAGGCCTTCAAGATGTTCATAAATGATTCATTGTAGAACTCTACCAGATGGATAACTTGAGAGAGGTCCAAGGGGGTGAGGATAAAGGCTGGGTCAGCTTCATTGCCATCAGCAGTGCTGAACCTAAACCATTCTAAATAGATGGCTTCAAATTTGTGGGTAGATTTTGATGCTCATTCCATTTGATGAATACTTTACACATTTTGTGAACCTCAATGACAAGTTTTGACTGTAATTTATAGGTGATTTGTGACTGGAAACCCAAGCGGAGGACCTGATGGGAATGTGAATTCAGTAAATGAGGGGGGGAAAGGAACTTCTGTGAAGCAGGTCATCTGAAATTCTGCAGATCCTTCCTCCATCACTTCCTCTTGGGACTCTGGACATGTAGACACTGTGATTTCACTATCAAGTCAGTTTTCCCTCCTACCCCACCCCACCCAACCTGCTTTTTGTAATATTTTCCCTGATGAAGGGATCTGGAGAACTCAAAAGCTTGCTCATTTTTGTGATAGGTTGGTTGGCCTAGTAATGGCATTACACTGATATGGATTATGGAATGAATTTTAAGCCACAAATGCTAACTCCAAATCTGACCATGTATTATATACCCCCTTTCTATACTGGATTCTGGTGTAGCATTTTGTAGCATACAATCATTGTATCCATCATGAAAGAGCAAAAGTACTTCATTTTCAACCATGTTACCTCTGCCCTCAGCCTCTCCTGCTTTTCTTTGCATTGGGATGTTCCTTAGTTCCACATCAGAAAGGCAAGACCCTCCCACAGCCACAGCTCAGTTTAATGCCTCATGTCACCAAAAGAAGAGTTTTCTTTCAACTTCAGTGAGCTCTGAAATCAGACTGAAGGATAAATGTTCAAAGCATGGTTTGGGGCAGTAGGAGAATCCTATTGACCCTATTAGAATCCATGTGGCTAAGACCCCATTGGCTGTCTCACAAACTTCAGGCAAAGCAGTTGATTTCTCTGAAATTCCACCTTAATGAATTGCTATAGAGTCTTGGTACCCCACAACAAAGCACAAATCACAGCATTAGCATATCTGTCTCTACTTAGAGAAGTCAGATAGATTTTGTTAAAGGCTGTGCAAACTCATGGATTTAAAACTATGATTCCCTTATAGATTTAAGCCTGCTATAGATTTTTGCAACTCATTTACAAGTGTTGACAGCATCCCCTGCCCTGGAGAAGAGGTCTTAACTGAGCTAACCTTTTTTTGATGTGTATAACGTCAAGAGTTCACCTGTGAATTATGAACACATGATGAAACTGCTCCATCTGATTGGCTCTCTGGAGTGTCAAGCAGGTATATTTCCCAGACCAGCTACTTGAGATACTTTTCATTGGAGATGAACAATCTTTTGATGAACCATCTTTTGATGAAACCCTTTCCGTTGAAGATGGACAATCTTTCCTTTTCACTGGAGATGACAGGGATTGAACAAGAGATCTTCTGTATGCAAGGCCAAACAATCCCCCAAGGTATCATTACACTGCAATGAAGAAAGCTCAGCAAATAGTAACTTCTTAAAAGGACAAAGCACATAGCTAAACTATGAAATTCACTTCCACAACAAGCGGTAGAGAGGGCAACCATTTCAGATGGCTTTAAAAGGGGATTGGACACATTCATGGAGAAGAAGGCTATCAATGGCTACTAGTCTTGATGGCTCTCATGTCCTGCTTGTGGGTTTCCTGTGGGTAGCTCTTTGGCTGCTGTGTGAACAGAATGCTGGACTAGATGGACCCTTGGTCTGATCCAGCATGGCTCCTTTTTATGCTGGCCTCTACAGGCTACTCGCCAAGCACAGGAGGGGCTCAAGCGTGGTCCAGGGACTGGCGAGTGGGGGCAGGGGCTGTGGGAGGAGCCTGAAGAACCCAGATGGGGGTGGGTTCGCACATTCCTACTTCCAAGTAGTAAGAGGCAGAGCACAGTCCATAGGATTATGCCTCATAGCTCTTGGGGCAGTGAGTTCCACATATGGGGCACTGCCAACAAGGAAGCCCTCTCATGGCTTGCCACCAACCATGGCTCTGAAGGCAACACATAAGAGGGACACAATTATCTAAAAAGGCTGTTTGATTTAGCTTGATGAGCAATTTCTTACATCCAGGATACTCTGTCTTCTCCTGTAAGAACCATGATCCCAGTGGATCTTGGTGACTATTAGTTGGCAATATGGGGAGAAGGGTGGATAAAATCCCAAGCCACCATGGTAGAAATGGCAAGTTATTATCTGCCATAAATGGAGTAACCTTGGAAGGTTGTAAAGCTATAAAATGCACATCACAAAGACAACCCTTTGGATGAAAAAGGAGTCACTGTGAACAAGCAACAGTACACCATCAGTCTTCCTGATAGATGGACAGAGATTAATCTTCTGTACACTGGTTCATAGCAAATCATGCAATGCCTACCTCTCTTTCACTAAAAGAAAAAAAGAGGGGAAAAAGAGGCTGGTCCCTTTTATGTGTCAGACTTTTCTCTCGAATACAGATTAATTTGTGCCCTCTTTCAGTGGTAAAACTCAGACTCTCAATCTTATATCCACTCTAATAACTGTCTTCCATCTTTATTCTATCACACTTCACTCCAGCTACTTGTTCTAAACAAGGAATAGGTTAGTGTTTCATTGAGCTCTTTCTGTAGGTAATTGCTGCAGGAAATAATTCATTTTTCAATAGTAATCCAATATTTAAGGACAATATATATATATAGTCATGATATGGAAGACCACAGCAAATGAAAAGTAGTGAAACTCGGTCCACCAAAGATTCATGATTTTTAGTGTGTGGCGTTGCTGAACTTCATGATTCCTTGGCTTGTAATATGAGCCTTGGTGATTCAACATGTTCACCTTTGATGCAGCAATGAACGGTAAGCACAGGGCTCACCTTTGAGGTGGTTGAGCTGGGCACTTCCCTTGGGTACCAAGATGAAGGGGTTGCCAAGCTGAGTGTGGTGACTTTTTGTTTGTTGAGTGTGCTGCTGTCCCAACTGACCTAGAGCAAAGCAAGCAAGCAAGCAAGCAAGCAAGCGAAAGAGAGAGAGAGAGAGAGAGAGAGAGAGAGAAAGAAAGAAAGAAAGAAAGAAAGAAAGAAAGAAAGAAAGAAAGAAGCAACTTTAGAGAGCAATCTTCTATCCCCCAGACAGCATCTGGGGAGATAGGATTTTTTGGTTTCCCTGCTCTGAGCTTGCAGACACAGCTATGAGCACATAGCCGGGAAACCATGCTTCCCTCCCTTCCCCCTCGCAGCCAGGGTGGAGAGAACTGTAGTGGCTGCCCCTCTGTGCCCCTCAGTGTCTGTCTGTGCTTATAACATAGAACATGGACAGGGCAAAAAGGGTGTTCCCAGGGGTGGGGAGGGGAAGAGACCATGGAAGCTGTTTTAGAAAGATTCCTATGTAGTCTCCAGCCTTGTTCCTGCCCCCTGCCCGAAGCCGCACTTAGATGCCTGAAATCAGACAACTAAGGAAAACTTCAGGGCAGCCAGAGCACAGACAGAATCCTCTCCTCCCTGCTCCAGCCACCCTGCATCGGTCCATTGCATAGGCGGTCACCTCCAACTTCAGAGGAGGTCGGATGCAGCCCTCAATTTTTGGTGGTGGTTTGGAGTTTCATTCCACCACCAAAAAACAAAACAAAAAGTCCTAAAAGGGGAGAGAAAACTAGATGTCAGAGGGAGGGTTTGGGGCCTATCCTTCTTCCTGATGAGCTAGTTCCTATATGGAGGGCCGAATAAACAACAACAACATGGAGTTTCATTGAGTCACATCAGTACCTAATCTGAGTTGGTGGTACAGCCTAGGCATGGCTTTGCTACCTCTGGAAGACAGGCCAGGGGTCAGGAATATATTTGGGTGCATTTCTGTTTCTGGGCTTTTGCATGTCTGCACAGTTCTTTCTAGGATACAGTACAGTATGCATTACCTCATGGGAAATACTTTCCTTTTAGGGACACATTAAGTGTGTATGTTTAACATGTCTTGACTTTACTGTAAAAATAACAGCCATGGTGGGATGGGAGGCAAACAGGTTCAGGGCGATGGCACCAGGGGAGGGAAGGTCTCACCCTTTCTCCATGCACTGTAGTCATACCGAAATTCACCACATGTCCCAAGCTCCTGTTTTCCTCCGGAGGGAAGCGACCACTGATTCTGCCATAATTCCCTCCTGGGGTGGCCAATTTTCATTGGGATAGTAGAACAGGGGGAAAGGGCTACCTCTATGGATGCTGGAGAAATTTGAGATGGTCTAAAATGAGCTCAGATTGCTAAGAATCCAACCTGCGGAATCCATGATGGAGCAACCCCCTCAGGCCATGCAGAGTCCGTGGACTTTGGATGGCCTTTTTTTTTTTTTTTGTTACTTTCCCAAAATGTATGCATATTTATTCATAGGAAACTACACACGTTACTGGTAGGGATGGAGAATTTCTCCCCGAAACTTCAGGGGGGCCGAGCACCAACGTGTTCGGCCCCCCGAACAAGTTTCGGGGAGAAATTCTCCTCACCCCCCCCGCACCCCGCACCCCCCCCCCCGGGACGGGACTTACCTTTGCCGAATGTCCCTCCCGGTGGCGGGTCCGGCCGGCGATTCAGCGGGTTTTCGTGCGGGGCGGGAGCGGCAGCCGGTCCTTCGACCAGCTGCCGCCGCCGCCATTCCAATAAAAGAAAAAAAAAACGCCCCCGTGATAGGCTACGTGACGATTAACGTAGCCTATCACGGCAAGATTTGCAAAGTCAGCCATGATAGGCTACATAAATCGTCACGTAGCCTATCACAGGTGACTTAAAAAAAAAAAAAAGCGCGTACGGATAATGGCGGCCCCCATAGGGAGCCGCCATTCCCGTTCCTTATTTCGTTGCTGTAGTCTACGTAAAGATTTACGTAGACTATGGCGAAAATAAGGGCAACGCTATTTGCGTTGCCCTTATTTTCGCCGTAATCTACGTAAAGATTTACGTAGACTACAGCAACCAAATAAGGAACGCGAATGGCGGCTCCCTATGGGGGCCACCATTAGCGTACGCGCTTTTTTTTTTTTAAGTCACCCATGATAGGCTACATGACGATTAACGTAGCCTATCACGGCTGACTTTGCAGATCTAGCCATGATAGGCTTCGTTAATCGTCACGTAGCCTATCACGGGGGCGTTTTTTGTTTTTTTTTTAAACTTTCGAGTTCGCGGCTGGGCGAGGCGGGAAGCCTCCTCCCCGGCCTGAATTTTGGCCGGGGCGAGGTGGGAAGCCTCCCCCCCGGCCCGAACTTCGCGGGGGGAGCAGCAAAGCGCCTCCCCCCCACCGCAAACAAGCTTCGACGACAGGTAAGTGACTTTCGTCCACCCTTAGTTACTGCTGAAGAAAAGTTGAATGGAATGGGGGACAATACGCTAAATGTAAATTGTTTCTAAACCTCTTACGGAATTATTTGCGTATTCTTATTTATTTGATTTATTTGATTTACAATATTTATATACCACGCAACAGCAAAGATTTCAGAGCTGTGAACAACAAGATAAAAAAATAAAAACCCATAATAAAAACAAATAAAACATTTTAAAAGAACATATTCTGTACTTAATAAACCACGGCTGGTCACTCAGAGAAAGCCTCTTGAAATAACCATGTCTTCAGGAGGTGCTGAAAGCTACATAACATTGGCACCTGCGTGACCCCCAAAGGCAGGGAGTTCCATGGGAAGGGAGCCACCACACTGAAGGCTCTTTTCCTGATGGACTTCAACCAGGCCACAGGTCCATGTGGAACCACCAGGGACATGCTCTCCAATGACATCAGTGACCAGGCAGGTTGGTAACAAAAAAAAAGGTGCTCTCTCAGGTATCCTGGTCCCAAGTTTTGCTGATCTGCAGACTGGAAGGTTGGCAGGTCAGCAGTTCGAGACCTGAGTTCTGCGTGACGGAGTGAGCTCCCATCTTCAGTCCCAGCTCCTGCCAACCTAGCAGTTGGAAAGCAAGAAATTGCAAGTAGATAAATAGGTACCGCTTCGGTGGGAAAGGTAACAGCATTCCGTGCACCTCGGTGTTCAGTCATGCCGGCCACATGACCATGGAAGCGTCTTCGGACAGCACTGGCTCTTTGGCTTAGAAACGGGAATGAGCACCACACCCTAGAGTCGGACACGACTGGTTGGGGACACCTTTACCTTTACCTTTACTTTACACTAGTATGGATACCTTAAACCTGGCCCAGTAGCACATAGGGAGCTGGTGCAGTTCCCTCAGCAAAAGAGTTAAATGCTGAAAAGGGGTAGCTCCTGACAACAGTCTATATGATGAAAATAAATCACATCTGTCTGTGAGTGGACAACAGAATGAAAAGTGCCTGACAATCCGCGAAACACAGGGCTGATTTTACACAGTTCGTACATCCCTAGCTACCACCCCCACACATGCTGTGCACCATTGCAGTTGTGATCCTGACTACCAGGTGAAATTTTTTTACAACAAAAACAAGACATGTTAAACACATACACTAGTTTGGCCTTTTGTTTAAGGTCCAATGTTGGTGTGCAATTCTGTCCTCTGTTCAACTTCAGGCATGCTAGACTTTGATGCTTCAGGACATGGATTCCACTTAGCTTGATGGACTCCTAGTTCTTAGAGCATTTCAGCAAGTAGCACTTCCTCTTCAAATGCCCAGAACAGCAACAAAAGAACTGCTCAAATATTTATAGAGATGTTATTGCCATAGGAGCAATGGGAAGAAAGGTATTAAATAAAACTCGTTAAATAACACCAGGCTTCATACTGCCCTGCAGCGAACGGTCTTAGTGTGGCATTTGGCTGGCTTCTCATGGATATTTCACTTCTTTGGAGAAGGGCTATAAGTGGCATCTTCTGTAAGACATAAGCAAGGCTGTGAAATGTCTCTGCCTGAGCCAATGGGGAGCCATTGCAAGTCAAAATAGATGGAAAGAACTAGATGTAAGGATCTATGAGAATGTCATTTCGGTTCACAACTCATTTGTCATTTGACAATGCCCCATCCAGAACTGCAAATGGGAGCAAATGTTCTCTGAAAATGTTCACAAATTCCAAAACTTTCATTCACATTTGCAAAATGTGCACTTTTAAAAATGAGCATTTTTTAAAAAAAAATGTGCACTTTAAAGAATGCACAATTTGAGGGGGAAAAGCACACCTTTAAAAATACACAATTTAAAACTGTGTTGGCAGCCTGGCCCCCATTTTGCATTCTCCACAATACTCCACACCTAGCATCATTCTGGGGCATGGGGAGGGGAGGGGAGAGGAAAGGTGTTCCCCAACAAAATTGGGGAAGAAATTGAAGAAAATCCTGTGAAGTGGCCTTTTATTTCTAGGGGATGAGAAAAGAAAAATCTCAGGACGTGTAGGAGAAAAGTGTCTTCTGAGAAATTTTGGCTCAGCTCTGTTCGCCATTCTTCGAGGTTCAGCACCTTCCCCAGGGTCTTCCAAATGTTCAGTCTCTGAGGGGTAATTGTGGATACATCCTGACTCTAATGCAGGTGCTTGTAAGACTGCTCTCCTTCCCTGAAAGCACTGCAGTGTGTATGTGTGTGTGTGTGTGTGTGTGTGTGTGGTGGGGGGTTGTATTCAGCTCCAGGGAAAAGTAGAGCAATTTTTTTGGCACAGCACTATTATTAGTATTATTATTCGTATCATTATTAGTATTATTATTAGTACCGATCACTGCTAAACAGTAGTATAACACATCTGAAGGTATTTGGTAGTTATCCTGCACATGTGCATTAGTAATGTGGTGGTGTGGGGGAGAGATACAAAGGGCTGCAGGTAATTAACAAAGCACACTGTACAAAATTCAAATAATATGGAATAATATGGAATAAATGCATCAGTGCCCTAGCTTCGGAAACATGTCCAGGTAATTCTGACTTCAAAAAGCAGAAGAGAAATTTGGATGAGGAGAATTTCATTAGCACACCTGGATAAAATGCCACACCTTTTCGGAGTGAATAGAATGGCAAGGGTGAGTTGGAAGGCCCACACTCATTGGCTGGCGCCTTTCTGTGCACACAGGCGTAAGGCTTCCACTTGGATTTCAAAGATACTTCTTTCTCCAGTTTTGTATATTTATGGTGGCTCAAGAAGCTACAGAGGTATCTGATGGCATAGGTGAATAAACTGGATTTGTTTTATATGGTTTGGGTCCATTCCAAAAGATTAAGCTCAGTAGCTACATGTGATGAGTAATACTCCAGGCTGCTGTTGTACAGAAGAGACAGCCTCTCTCATAAAAGAGATGAGGAAGAAAAATCAATATGATTACACGCACTGGGAAGGACATTTTTATTTTTTATTTTTGTCTTGATTGAAGAAGAGGATGTCAGTGTAATGTCATACAGTGGGCCCGCTAACCCCCATGACTAGATATGATATGATGTGTTTACTCCATTCTCGTCCACCGCCTCCTAGCAACCATGGGATACCTTGTTCTTAAGCAAAGTGAAGGAGACACCTCTAAGTAAGGATTAAGTTAGGATTTGCAAGATGGGAGCAATGCTTTCTCAAAAACGTTGCCTCTTGGTGGGGGGGGAAATCCCGACTCAAGATTATACAACAGGAATACAGTTCCAATGCCTTACCCAGACTGGTTTTGGTGGATCTGGCGTTGCATCTGGGCCCAGAGGGGAGCAAGACACACATGTGGCAGTATGTGGCAGCCCACAAGTCCCCCAGCCAGCCCTACATTTGCCACAGTGAAGACAGAAACACAGAATTTATTTGGCTTTTTTCTCTGCCGTTTTCCTGTTCATATCCTCCTTTAGCACACCTTAAACAAGGCTTGTATGATACCTTTCTTTCAGTTTGTTTTAAACAAGAATTTACCCACTTCACCCCTCTCGAACTCAAACACAGACTCAAGTGCAACATAAGGTTGAAGTCTTCACACTTCTGAGCTTCTGGTGCAATTCCACAAACAAAAATAAAAACGAATTCAACATGTGTACATATGAAAAAAAAATATGCTTAAAAAAGGCTGTCAGTGGCTACTAGTCTTGATGGCTATGTGCTCCCTCCAGTACCAGAGGCAATGGGCCTATGTATACCAGTTGCTGGGAAACATGGGTGGGAGGGTGCTGTTGCACTTATGCCCTGTTGTAGGTTCCTGGATGACAGCTGCTTGGCCAATGTGTGGACTAGGGATGTACGAAAGTCACTTACCTGGTCTCGCAGCTTGCTTGGCGGTGGGGGGGAGGTGCTTTGCTGCTCCCCCCGAAGTTCAGGCCGGGGGGGGAGGCTTCCCGCCTCGCCCGGCCGAAATTCAGGCTGGGGAGAAGTGCCCCGTCTCCCCGGCCGCGAACTTCAAAAAAAAAAAAACGCCCCTGTGATAGACTACGTAACGATTAATGTAGCCTATCACGGCTAGATCTGTAAAGTCAGCCGTGATAGGTTACGTTAATCATCACGTAGCCTATCACGGGTGACTTTTGGAAAAAAAAAAAAAAGCGCATACGCAAATGGCGGCCCCCATAGGGAGCTGCCATTCGCGTTCCGTATTTGGTCCCTGTAGTCTATGTAATGTATTTTTTTTTTTTTAAGTCACCCGTGATAGGCTACGTGACGATTAACGTAGCCTATCACGGCTGACTTTGCAAATCTAGCCATGATAGGCTACGTTAATCGTTACGTAGCCTATCACAGGGGCGGTTTTTTTTTTTTTACTTTTCTTGTAATGGCAGCGACGGCAGCCGGTCAAAAGACCGGCTGCCGCCCCCGCCCCTGACAAAGACCTGCTGAACCGCCGCCGGGACCCGCCGCCGGGAGGGACATTCATGAAAGGTAAGTCCCATCCCGGGGGGAGGACGGGGGGTGGGGGGGCAGAGAATTTCTCCCTGAACAACCTTCGCAGGACCGAATGTGTTGGCACTCGCCCCCCCCCCAAAGTTTTGGGGAGAAATTCTCCCCCATCCCTAGTGTGGACAGAATGCTGGACTAGGCTTGGTCTGATCCAGCAGGGCTCTTCTGATGTTCTGATGTTCTTATGATTTGCAACAGCTGGGATTGTTTAGCTTGGGGAAAAAAAGGAGGGTAAGGGGAGACATGATAGAGGTATACAAAATTGTGCATGGTGTGGAGAATGTGGATAGGGAGACATTTTTCTCCCTCTCTCAAAATACAAGAACCTGGGGTCATCCTATGAAGCTGATTGGTGGGAGATTCAGGACAGAGATAAGGAAGGACTTCTTCATAGGACATAGTTAAACTATGGAATTTACCACCACAGGATGTGGTGATGGCCATCAATTTGGATGGCTTTAAAGGGGGGGTTGGACAAATTCCAGGAGGAAAAGGCTACTAGTCTTGATGGCTATTTTCTACCTCCAGTACCAGAGGCAGTTGGCCTACATACACCAGTTGCTGGGGAACATGGGTGGGAGGGTGCTGTTGCACTCATGCCCTGCTTGTGGGTTCCTTGTTGACAGCTGGTTGGCCACTGTGTGAACAGGATGCTGGACTAGATGGACCCTTGGTCTGATTCAGCAAGACCCTTCTTAGGTTCTTCTAAAAAAAAAAGTGTACTTTTGAGAAAAGCACACAGGCATGTTTAATCAATGGGAGAATGATGTATGCTTTTCAGTGCAAAGCAAAATGTGCACCAAAATGAACATCAAAATACGCTCACATTTTTGGGTGAACAAAAACAAGGACAATACAAAGCTCACAATCTACAGACATGAGTCGAAGGAGCTTTGAAGTGGAATTCAATGAACCTTGACAAGCTTGCGTTTTGCTGATTTTCACATCCCTATCTTTACTAGGGATGTACGAAAGTCACTCACCTTTTACGAAATTTGATTCGCGGTGGGAGGGAGGCATCCCATCCCTCCCCCCTGAAATTCTGGCCGGGGAGGAGGCGCCCCGTCCCTCCCGCTGCGAATCCTTGCCGGCCGGGTCTGCAAATGGCGGCGGCCGTAGCCACCGCCGTTTGTGTCCCTGCAGTCAGCCGTGATAGACTATGTAAATGTTTACATAGCCTATCACGGCTGAGTTAAAAACAAAAAACAAAAAACCGCACGTACACAAATGGCGGCGCCCATGGGCGCCGCCATTTGCGTTCCTTATTTTGGCACGTCTAGTCTACGTAAACATTTAAGTAGACTATGGCGAAAATAAGGGGAACGCAAATAGCATAGATGCTACGCTATTTGTGTTCCCCTTATTTTCACCGTAGTCTACATAAATGTTTATGTAGACTAGACGTGCCAAAATAAGGAACGCAAATGGCGGTGCCCATGGGCGCCGCCATTTGTGTACGCGCGGTTTTGTTTTGTTTTTAACTCAGCCGTGATAGGCTACGTAAACATTTATGTAGCCTATCACAGTATTTTTAAAAAAATCTTTACGTAGCCTACCACTTTTTTTTTTTAACTTGGAAATGGTGGCGGTCAGCCGCCGCCGCCAAACCACCGCCGAACCGCTGCTGGAGCCAGGAAGATTCGCCCAAGGTAAGTCCTGTCCTGGGGGGTGGGCAGACCATTTCACCACCGATTTCGGGGGCCGAATGTGCTGGCATTCGGCCTCCCCAAGATTCGTGGCAAAATTCTCTGACATCCCTATCTTTACCTGCTTTTTCATCTCACAGTCCAGCCACCTCCCTAGCTAGTTCCTACTTCTGATGCATTTAAAGAATCTGAACATTCTTTGTCATTCTTTTTCAACACATTCCTTTGTTTGGGAACCACTGAGGAATTTAGGTGAAGCTGGTCATCCAGTCTCCTTCATTCACTTCTGCAGTGTTTGACTTTCTTGACACAGAGGTCCGCAAGAAGAGGAGCCTAACAAACAAAAACACATAACTCCCATGACAACTTTCTCACCTGGTCACTGACATCTTTTTGTCAAGAACTGGCTCGGGGAAGATCTATTCCCTCTGTTTCCCTGTGGACTGGGCAGCTGGAATTCCTCTCCCCTTTGGTAGAGAGGCAACAGGCAAGCCTTATTTCCATGAATGGATTGTGGCTGGAATAATAATAAAAAAGATGGTGGTGGTGGTGATGGTGAGTAGCATGCCTCAAGCATTGTGTGCTTTCTGGAAACTTTTAAGAAGGAGCATATATGCTGCAGAAGGTGGGCTGACCCTCACCATATAACCCCACCCCAAGATCACACTTCTGTGCCACCCTAATAGGGTTCCCACTTTTTCCTCCCCACTCCCTTAAAGGGGCTCCATCAGTGAATAAGCTGCATAGCAGGGAAACATTCAACAGGAAGGACTTCCCCCATCACTATAACATATTGGAGAAGCGTTTCACCTGTCGCATTTGTGCAGCAGATGTTAATGCGATTCCAAACATAAATGATATTTGGCTCAAACCTGTCTAGAATCCACTCCTGATCTGGAAGACTAATCTAGAAGGCTGATCTAGAAGACTAATAGACTAATGAGACGAATTAATAAGGACTGATAAAACTAATCTAGAAGACTAGATGACTGATCTCATGTAATTATCCCATTTCTCCAGAAGGAGTTTTGGGCATGGGGGTGGGGGAGGGGATGTGGAGATTCTGCATTTATTTTATGACTCATTGGTGGTGAAGGCTGTGGTGACTAGGGATATGCGAACCCACTCCTGTCCGGGTGCTCCGGGCGCCTGCCCAGCCCCTGCACCTGCTTGTTGGTCCCCAGACTGCGTTCAAGCCCCTCCCGCACTCGGTGAGCAGCCTGAGCTCACCCCGGAGGCCTCATTGAGCTCCACAGTCACCATTTTTTGAAAAATGAAATGATGATAGCAAAATGTGTATATTTGCACATGCATGGAAATGCACATTTCTGCAAAGGTGCATATTTGTGTATGTATGAAAATGTGCATTTTTGCAGAAATGCACATTCTCGTGTGTATGCAAATATGCACATTTGGAAAATGTTCATTTGCACATACGTGAATATGAGCATTTGCAAAAATGCACATTTTCGCAATCACCATTTGATCTCTCAAAAAATGGCGACCACAACATTCAACAAGGCCGCCAGGGTGAGTGCAGGCCATTCGCCGAGCATGGGCAGGGGGCAAGCGGCAGCAGGGGCTCTGCAAGCGGGGCGTGGGTGTGTGGGCAGGGGCAGTTTCACTGGATTGCTGGACAGAATCGGGCGCCCATGCCATCCCTAGTGGTGACTACATATAAAAGCTAAGCTGCCACTCCAAGCTCTGCATTTTGCAAATATACTAGAATGCATCTGGGAAGGGTGTGTGGCACAAGTTAGTATTTGCAGTTTAAAAATGAAAGAAAGAAAGAAAGAAAGAAAGAAAGAAAGAAAGATTAAAAATCAGTCCTCAGATCACTTTGTCATGTAACTACTCTCCCAAAGTAATACAACGTTCACAACCCCACCAAAAAGTCCTCCAAATCCCCCACTACTCATACACACACACACACACACATCGGGTGACATTCTGGAGAAGGTGAAAGGCAATGGTGCCTTGCTTAAATAAAATCTATTATTATTATTATTATTATTATTATTATTCAAAAACAATTTAAAGCAATCAACAACAAAAATCAGAGGAATGTTTAAAACCTTATTATACGCTGTCAAATGCCTGGAGTAGATGAAAGTCTTACCCTGGTACTAAAAGGAGGATAATGTAGGGGAAACTATTCTATAATCTGGGTCCACCACTGAAAAGGCCCTCTCCTTTGTTGACGCCCTCCTCATAAAGATCCAGTTTGGCCCAGTTTTCACTGAAGAGGTAAACTCTTTTGTGTGGCCCGCCTGTACCATTTCTGTGGGCTGTTGTTCCATGGCCTTGCGTACTGCACTGTGGTGAGTAGCTACTCATGAGGAGGCCTTCTCAGTGGTAGCCTCCCCATTCCCACTTATGGAATGTCCTCCCCAGAGAGATTTGCCTGGGACCTACCCTAACATCTTTTAGGTACTAGGCAAAAACTTTTCTATTCTCACATGCTTTTTAAAGTGCTACATATGCTTGCTGCCAGGTTGTATTTTAAAGTCAGTGTCCCTCTGTGGATTTGTGTTTGTTTCCTACTGTGTTTTGGTTCGGGGTGGTTTAAAATTGATTTTTTTATTGTGCTGTTTTTGATCCCATCTCCTTTCTATTGGATGTACTTGTTTTGTTTATATTGTTTGTATGCAGCCTTAAGAGCTATTTGCTATAGGACATCTAATAAATTGAAATGATGATGATATAGACTGCCAATGGGAGCTCACATGGTTAATACTCCTCCCTATCTATCATCTATCTATCTTTCCACATAGAAAACTAGATTTCAGGGAGAAGGGATCTAGCCTTCTCCATGATGAGCTAATTTTCTGCATGGGGAGGACATGTGCCTTGAGTGCCATCAGCCACCTTTACTGCCATTCCCCCCCCCCCAGTAGAAAGGCAGGGTACAAATCAATACATAAATAAACATGAGGCCCCCCTTCAAGTCTCAAGCTGAACAGCCCAGACACAGTTAAAATTCAGTTAAATTAATTTAAAATTAGGACAATTAGCCTATACAGGTGTGGAAGCAGGTTTCTTCATGTGTATCTCTAGATGGATGGAGATCCAGCCTGATCCAGCAGCCAGAGGTATGTGTATACATAGAGACCTCAAAAAAAGTGAAATGAAACAGCTGTTTAAGAACGTAAGAGTTCTGCTGGATCAGAGGTAGGGATGTGAGAACCCACCCACATCTGGGTTCTATCGATGGATGCCCACTAGGGATGGCAGAGAATTCTGCCACGGACCCCATTGAGGCCAGATTCTTTTGAATCTGGCCTCCGGAGCCCATGGCAGAATGGGTCCACCTACCTTCGCCTCCCGCTGGACCCATGAGGAGCCAAATCCTCCTCATCGGCCGGCTCCATACAGCAAGTGATACAGCTGCCATTGCAGTGCTGTATCGCTGAGCACACACCAGAGGAAGGGATTGGATGCAAATGGTGTCTGCTACACCATTTGCGTCCCTGTTTTTTCATGTGATAGGCTATGCATATCTACAAAAATACAAATGCATAGCCTATCGCGTGAAAAAACAGGGACGCAAATGACGTAGCAGATGCCATTTGCGTCCGGATCCCTTCCTGCAGTGAGCGCTCAGCGATACGGCACGGCGATGGCGGCTGTATTGCTTGCTGTACAGAGCCGGCTGGCAGCTCCGTGGAGTTGCCATGGAGCGGAGCCAGCTGGCGAGGATTCTGGGGGGAAGAATGGATCGCCTCCCCCCCTGCGGACCGCCCCCTGGACTGGCAGGCGGGGGATTCGTACATCCCCACCCAGCCCCTGCCCCCACTCTCCGGTCCCTGGACTGCACTTGGCCCCCTCCCCCACTCAGCTAGCGGCCTGCAACTTACCCAGGCCTATCCTCCAGGCGTCCGACGCCACCACAATCATGAATCACCATGTTTTTTAAAAACAAACAAACATGGCAATTGGAAGTCTATGTGCAAATAGCAGTATACGCAAAAAGTGCCATAAATCTTGCATTTATGGGTGATTCACAGTGCTTTTTGCATATACACATAGCCCTATATGCAAAAAGTGCTGTGAATTGCCCATATACTCAAGATTCATAATACTTTTTGTGTATAAGTCTATGTATGCACATAGACTTATAATATACAAAAAGCACTGTGGATCACCCAGACAGCAGGAGGAGGAGATGCGGTGCGTGCCCCAGCTACTAGCTATCTCCTACTCATGAGCAGGAGACAGCTGGTGGCGGGGGCACCGGCCAAGGCCCTGTGCTGCTAGTCGGCTGTCAAGGATAGGACAGCTGACCAGGCAGGAGGAGGAGGAGGTGCCACCATGCACGCCCCTGCTGCTCTTGCCATTGGGGCATGCACAGCGACAATCCGGGCTGTTCCTGGCCACTCGCTGAGTTCCAGGTTGCTCTTTGGCTGGGCCTGTCAGCTCCCTGGAGTTCAGCAAGTGGGGTCCAGGCGCAGGGGCTTTTGCCAGCTTCCCAGATTAAATCGGGTGCTCGTGACATCCCTAACCCTAGGGAACTCCGTCATGCCCCCTCTTTAATGAGTTTCCGTCGTGCATTAAAAACGTTGTTGTTCAGGCAGGCATTTGGGTGGGTTAGGGTATTTTAGAAAATGTTTTTATTGTAGAATTTTATTGTTTTAAACTGTTTTTATTGTATGTTGTTCATCGCCCAGAGTGGCTGGGTGACCAGCCAGATGGGCGATTAATAAATTTAATAATAAATAAATAATAAATAAATAATCAGAGCACATCAGGTCCTCCTTTCCACAGGGGCCAACTAGATGACCATGGGAAGCCCACAAACAGGACATGAAGGCAATAGCCCTTCCCCAGCATTGCCCCCAAGAAGGTGGTGCTCAGTGACACATTGCCTCTCCATATGGCAGTTTCATCTAGGCCAGGAGTGTTGAACTTATTTCAACCTAAGGGCCAAATACCATTTCAGGGAAGCTCCCAAGGGCCACCTACCAGTGATGGATGGGGCCAAAGCAAAGGGAAAGTTCCAAATAACCAAAAATGCCAGCCTTGTTTAGCCTAAAGCTCATGCTGGCAGTAACCAAGTCTTAAGAGTGGCATTCCAGTCTTTTAGAATGGAGAAAAACTGCACAAAATCTGGGTAACCACCAAACCATCAGTGCTTGGGGAAAGGAGTGGGACCATGGAAGAGGGTGTGGCTATCTGGGGAATCCTGGCAGGCCAGAGTGAGACCTCAGGTGGGCCAGAAGTGGGTCCTGCACCCCTGATATAGGCATTGTGATTAGTAGCCCTTGATGGACTTCTCCATCACCTGTTGTGGCAGCCAGTATCATAGTGCATCGTGTGAAGCTTACTTCCTTTCATCTCTCCTGCCAATGAGTGCCACTGGGTGACCCCAAGTTTCTGGTACTCTTATTTATTTTTATTTATTTATTAAATTTATTAATCACCCATCTGGCTGGTCACCCAGCCACTCTGGCCAATGTACAACATACAATAAAAACAGTTTAAAACAATAAAATTCTACAATAAAAGCATTTTCTAAAATACCCTCACCCACCCCAAATGCCTGCCTGAATAACCACATTTTTAATGCATGGCAGAAGCTCATTACAGAGGGGGCATGGCGGAGTTCCCTAGGGAGGGAGTTCCACAGAGTGGGGGCCACCACAGAAAAGGCCCTCTCCCTCGTCCCCACCAGTCTAGCTGTCCTGGCTGATGGGACAGAGAGAAGGCCATCCGAGGCTGATCTTGTTAAGTGGCCTGTCTGGTGTTGCTGGAGGCGCTCCTTAAGATAGGCTGGGCTGGAACCATATAGGGTTTTAAAGGTCAAAAACAACACCTTGAATTTGGCCTGGAAAACAACTGGTAACCAGTGCAACTCCTTCAGCACTGGAGTGATGTGATCTTGCCGGCGGCTGCCTTTAATCATGCAAGCTGCTGCGTTCTGTACCAGCTGCAGCTTCTGAACCATCTTCAAGGGTAACCCCACGTAGAGCACATTACAGTAGTCTAAACGAGAGGAGACCAGGGCATGTACTACCGATGGGAGCAGATGGTTGGGAAGGAAGGGGTGCAGCCGCTGTATCAGATGGAGTTGATACAGTGCTGTCCAGCTCACAGCTGACACCTGAGCCTCCATGGACAGCTGAAAGTCCAAAATGACCCCCAGGCTGTGGACCTGATCTTTCAAGGGTAGCTGTACCCCATTCAACATGAGATCAACATCCCCCAGCCTCCTCTTGTCTCCCACCAAAAGTACCTCGGTCTTGTCAGGGTTCAGCTTCAGCTTGTTCCTCCCCATCCAGCCACTCACTGTCTCCAGACATTTGGACAGGGATTCTACGACCAACCTTGGTGAAGATTTGAACAAGAGGTAGAGCTGCATGTCATCCACATACTGATGTCACCGCATCCCAAACCTCCTGATGATAGCCCCCAGCGGCTTCACATAAAGGTTAAATAGCATTGGGGAGAGGATGGAACCCAGTGGCACCCCACAAGTGAGTGGCCATGGGTCTGAAACCTCCTCTCGCAGTGCTACCCTCTGGTACCTGCCAGAGAGGAAGGACCAGAACCATCGCAATACGGTGTCTCCAATGCCCAACCCCTCCAGGCGGTCCAGGAGGATACCATGGTCAACAGTATCAAAAGCCGCTGAGAGGTCGAGGAGAACAAGGAAGGAGCATTCACCCCTATCCAGAGCCCTCCTCATATCATCCACCAAGGCGACCAAGGCCGTTTCTGTCCCATGCCCAAGCCTGAAGCCTGACTGAAATGAGTCTAGATAATCGGTTTCCTCCAAGTGTGCTTCAAATACTTGAAAGGTTGTCACAGAAAGGAAGGTCAGGATCTCTTCTTGATCATCCTAGAGTGCAGGACATGGAAGAATTGGATCAAGTTACAGGAAGCCAGACTCCACCGCACATCAGGAAAAACTTCCTGACTGTTAGAGCAGTATGACAATGGAACCAATGACCTAGGGAGGTGGTGGGCTCTCCCACACTGGAGGCATTCAAGGTGAAGCTGGACAACCATCTGTCAGGGATGCTTTGACTTGGATTCCTGCACTGAGCAGGGGGTTGGACTCGATGGTCTTATAGGCCCCTTGCAACCCTACTATTCTATGTTTCTATGAGAGGGGAAGCTAGGAGCTGTATTTCAGACCCCCTACTCTGCTCTCTTGCCAAATCCTGGTCATTGTAGCATCGGTCTATGGGTACTCAACTCCCTGCACATGCAACGTTAGATCATAGCCAGTGACTTCAATTGGCTGCAGCATGCACGCGCGCGCGTGCGCGTGCACGCACACACACACACACACATATATATATGTCCCCTCAGGCTTCTGGGATGAAAATAAGCATTGGGCAGTATTTCATTGTGATTGTTTTTGCATTGCACAAGAATCGAAATAGACATGGGGTTCTTTCCTTGCTGTAGGCGATGTTTTCCAAGAAGCCCGCCTTTCTTAATTTAATCTTGGAGCATGAGGCAGGAATTAACTTTCATATAATCAAAAAATTCTTAGATGGGAGGCTGGGGAGGGGAAATGGTTGCAAAATAAGAATGAAGAAAGCTCTCAACTTGAGAAAGTCCCTCAAGAAGAGCTGCAATGCCAAGGTCAAAAAGTTCCACTTTTCTTATTTTCCTATTCTGATATATTATTTCAAACGTGTCATATTATGTTGTGTCAAACAGAGCAAGCTGCCTGAGAAATGGTGATGGGACTAACGCAGATGTGAAACATCATGATATTGTATGTGCCAAAATGACTGTTGGAAGGATCAGGAAGGAGCTGGCCGTTACGTAGGCTAAAACGGCAAATCAAATATTTATGTAGGCTAAAACGGCGAATCAAAAAGGGACGCAAATAGCACCTGCTACGCTATTTGCGTTCCCCTTTGTTTTTGCCATCATAGTCTACGTAAATATTTACATAGACTAAGACGGACAAAAATAAGGAACACAAACTTGCGTACGTGGTTGTTGTTGTTGTTGTTTTTTAAAAAACCAGCCATGATAGGCTACGTAAATCTTTACGTAGCCTATCACGTCGTTGTTGTTTTTTTTACAAGACAAGACTGCAAATGGTGGCGGCCGGTTGGAAGACCAGCCGCCGCCACTGCCACCCGGAAGATCCCCTAGGTAAGTTTCCTCCTGGGGGGGATCTGTGGGGGGGCGGGGGGGCAGGCCATTCCGCCACGGAGTTTGGGGGGCCAAATGCACTGGCATTCGGCCTCACCGAGATTCGTGGTGGAATTCTCTGCCATCCCTAGTGTACACGCACACACACACACACACACACTCACACACTTAATAAGAGCTGACAAATAGTTCCTGGGTCAACCCAGTAAGGATGTATGAGAATTTTGGTTTTGCTCACAAAACATGTGAGCATGCTGTATTCGATGCCCCAAATGAGAGTGCAAGCGCGAGCATGTGTCCATAGGAAATGTTCGCAAATTGCGAACACATGCTTGTTTTCATCTCATTCCTGATTCCCAGTTCAATTTGTGCAAATTTCCTCCATAGACTGAATTGGCTCTGCTTTAATCTATGGAGGAAATTTGCACAAATTTCAAATCTCCCATTCGATCACTGTTTGGTTTGTAGAAGTTTCCCACTCGCACAAAGTGAGCAGTGATTGCAAATAGGAAGTGAGCATGAGACGAGCGGTGAGATGATGTTCCGAGAATCCTAGTGATCTCAAACATCACTCGTTTGCTCATCCCTAAATCCTAGTGAAGAGCTTTGGCTGTTGGACAGTATAGAAATGTAATAATAAATACTGAAGAGCTATTTGGCAAAGTGGAGAATTCTAGACACGATCAAGCCCATTGGTTCTAGCAGTGTATTTTTCTTCTTTTTGAAAGCCTCCATTTGGACTTGAGCTACTGTATGTGTGTGTGTGGGGAGGTCCAATTCTCTCCCCCCACCCCACAATGTGAATCCAATCCAAATCAATGGCTATTCCATCACCTCTGCTGAGAGACCAGCTGTGTTAGGCTCTCTTCACTTGTCAGCTAAGTGGAACCTCTCCATCAAGCTGCTTGAACAGTTTCCATCCCAGCTGGTCATCGTGATAAGAACTGTACCTTTAAGAATTTGTGCCTGAGCTTGCTTTATTTCCTCCTTCTCCCTCCACATTCCATTTTTTTCTTGTGTGTCACCCTAATAGGTGGCCTAACAAATAATTGGAAATACGTTTTAAATAAATTTATTTTTGATTGTGTGCCTGATGACAGGGTAA
Source organism: Heloderma suspectum (assembly GCF_057233095.1). Lineage (NCBI taxonomy): Eukaryota > Metazoa > Chordata > Lepidosauria > Squamata > Helodermatidae > Heloderma > Heloderma suspectum. The sequence continues at coordinate 12,032,601 of NC_139459.1, forward strand.
TAAATTGCTTACTATTGAAATTTCAAAGCTTAGCTGGGAGCCCTTTTGGTTAAACGGCAGGGTAAAAATGCATTAAATAAATAAGAAGCAAGTAAACACATAGATTGGTCATTGTCTCCTGCAATTATGGACCATGGAGGGGAAAACATACAGGTGCAATATGTGTCCCCTCCCCTGCCCCTCCCTTTGTGGCCAGTAGGAGCTAAGAGGAGCTCTGAGGCGGGGTGCGGAGGATGGGTTTGCCTTGGGAATTAATATGAGGGAAGGGTTTATTTCTTTGTTTATGACTTTTCTATGCTGCCCAATAGCTGAAGCTCTCTGGGCAATTCACGGCAATTTAAACCATAAAGCACAACATGATAAATAGAATATGAAATTTTAAAAGCTTGAAATAAAAGTATAAAGTAAAGATGTGTACCAAAATAAAACCTAGCAGCAGCAGTGTAAAGATGTAAAATACAGTAACAGGTTCAAAACAACAGAAACTAAAAGACTAAACATTCCTGGGAAAATAAGGTCTTCACCTACAAAAATACCACAATGTAGATGTCAGGCAAGACTCTCTGGGGAGCTCATTCCACAAGCAGGATGCCACAAAAGAAAAGTTCCTCTCCTTAGCAGCCTCCAACCTCACTTCATTTGGCAGGGGCTCCCAGAGAAGGACTCCAGAAGATGATCTTAGGGTCCGGGCAGGTATGCTGGGAGATCCAGTCATGGATCTCCTATGTAATGGCTAGTTTGCCTCGAGAAATAATCCACAGTAAAATCTTTCACACTGAAATTAATGGGGCTTAAGACACTTAACTCCATCTGTATCATGTCCATAGAATCCTTCAGAAGCCAGGCCTTGCTCTGAGTGTTTGTAATAAATATTGGTGCTCTGCTCACACAGATACTGATCTGAACATATTGACACTAATGAAATATATACTGAATGTTGAGATGCTATAGTACCAAAGATCCTTTAAGTGGTTATTCCACTAGAGGCTGAACCAGGGAACTGCTGTATACAAAGTGTGTGGCTTACAGCTGACCTGTGCCCACTCCTTCACCTGTGTATGCCATCTGCTTTTTCTTTTTTAAAAAATCTCAAAATGTATATTTACAAAAAGACCAGCCTTATCCATCTGTTATAATGCCAAATAGAATCATTCCAAAGATTTACATTGGTACTTACCTCCAGCAAGACTGAAGGAGGCATATAAAAATGGAATAGACAAGTGTTGGAGATGTGATTAGTCTGGAGCTAATTTTCAACATATGTGGTGGGGGTGTCTCCCAAATTAAGGGGTTTTTTTGGAGGGGGGAGATTTCCTATATATCTGTAGCAATGGTAAGATATATGATCTCAAAGTGCCCCTTGGTAATGTTTGGATGATGTCTCAAAGACTCATTTTGATCTGATCATGAAGAATTGGTATGGAATATGCTTACAGATGCAAAACAAAAGGAAGGAAGGAAGGAAGGAAGGAAGGAAGGAAGGAAGGAAGGAAGGACTGGAACTAGCGATGCCAACAAAATTCATAATTGCTTGGCTCATTGGGCAAAACTTGTCTGTCTATAACATTCACCTTTGCAGCATGCCTGGATCAATGCATTACAAATTTGCTATTCAGTTCAGAATTGGTTGCAAGCATTGGAGCATATACAGTAAAGTAGTACACATCCCACCCACAAAAAAAAATCAGTCATCCTATCACCTGGATATCCCCCATTTTTTTTTTACTCAAAGCAGTCTCATTAGTTGCTCCCCTTAATGACACTGCCACTGTCACCACAGCTCTGGCTTCAAGGGGAAGGAGGACTATGGGAGTCCATCTTCCCACCAGAAATTGGCAACACCAAGTAAACATCACATGGTATCTTCATGCAGGCAGGCCATGTGAAAACAGCCAATCAGAAAGGGGTCACATAACTGGGGATACATGATGACATAATGCTGCAGTAAGCATTCAACTTCATCTCTCAAGATATACCATAATAGTGTGCATACACAAAAGCTTGCATATATGGAACAAGACTTCTTGAAGGAGAAGTCTTGTCCAAGGTCACATGGATAATTTTGTTAATCTGTGAGTAAATTAGGGATTTACCCACAAGTTAGAAGAAACCTGCAACAGAACCAAATGAGTTCAGATTTTCATGATTCCAACCTTTGGATTATGCAATGGACCAGCTTTTCCCCTGTCAGGTAGATTCCATGGACTTGCAGACTGGTGTTCTAACTTTCCTGAATTTTGCACAAAATCCATCATAGAAAAATACACATTTTAAACAAAAAAAACTTGGCCAAAAATGTGCATTTCCCTCATAGACTAAAGCATGGAAATGCACATTTGGGGGGAATTTATACATTTTTGAACACGTGTATTTGTGCAACTGCACATTTGCACAATGACAGATTTGCACAAAAAAACATCTGATTCCATTGACAGGTGGATGATGGAACAAACGCCGTCTGACAATCTGTGAGACACAGATGGAATGGAGTTTACCCAATCTGTACATCTCTAGAGTAAATAACAAATTCACATGGGAATAAGTTCACCCATCACTGATTGCAACCACATGGAGGAGTGAGCAGGCTCTCAAGAATAAAGTATGGCCTATGACACACACACACAAGTATATTCAAATTAGAGATGGGAAGAAATGAGAAGGCAGTCTTATACTCATTATTAAAAAAAAACCTGCCTATAATGTTTTATACATGGAGGGAATATGGTTCATAGTACATGGGCAAACACCACCAGCCTTCAACATTTGTTCTGATTTTACCCCAGTGTTTCCCATTATAATCCCTGCTTATTCCTCCTCATGGCCTGTTGGGCCCCTTGCTGAACAGAAAGGTCAATCCTGCCATTGCATATTGGCTTTTGGAACAGCTGTTCCCCAAGGTCAGATTCAAACAGAAACTCCTGCACCCTTTTCTGGAGGGTGAGAATACATGAACTCTCCTAATATTTTCTGGAGCACTTACAGGTGCATGAATGGTTGGTGGAGTAATCTTCCAGATTCGTGATGGCCTACACTTCCACTTCCAGGTCCCCAGGCTCCAGGAAATCAGGCAGAAGAGAGCTTCTCTTCTGTGTAGCCATTTTTTGAAGGTCCAACAATCCGTTCGACCAGTGGATTGCATCCAATGTTTGTCTAACTTAAGTCCCATTTATTTAAATGGGTCTGCTCTAAGTAGGACTAACAGTGGCTACAACCCAGAGTTTAGGTATTCCATAGCATTATGCAGAGCCTTTAGAAGGCCTCACCCCCATTCATCCTGTTCTGGTACTGTTGCTCTTCCAACATAGTATTTCTTCCTTATGTGAAGGAGGTTGGGACACAACTTTATTTTCTGGTGGGTGCCATGCAGTGTACTCTTAAAGCACACAATGGAGCCATAGGTCAGCTTTTTAAGTATGTATTTTTCATAAATAATTCATCCTATATTACTTACCAAGGGAAAACAAAGGAAATCAATCAGTCACGGGAGACCTTGCGTGAAGTGTGCCCAAAGATGATTCTCTGTCTCAAATGGCTATATTCATGACAACCAAGCACAGCATAGTGTTTGTGGCACACGATTTATCACTTACTAATTCCCCCTCTCTGATAATGCATTCTTATTCAAAACACTTTTGACTGGATAATAAGAATCTGCCATAAAGTCCTTCTTCTTGATTGAAGTATGATTATATTCCAACTGCCACGGTCAATAGGAAGTCCTATATTTCCAGCTTTGTCAATACAGCACCATTTCAAATGCCTGTCTGAGTTTTAGAGGTTGACATTTTGGAGTCTGTGATCCATGCTGAGCTAATTTAATAGAGATGCAAGCTGGGATGTACTAGCAAGCTGAGGGAGATCACTGGCACATTCACTGTATACAGTTAGCTCTGCACGATGCACTCACAACATAGCAGCAATCCTGTAGAATACAGGGCATGTTACTTATTTGGGGCAACAGGCACTACTCACTAGCATTGACTGTGCAGTCTGCTTTGCAGATACCCCGTTTTTTGCACAAGGATCCCTATAGGGAAGAAATAGCTGCCTTTTCCAGGAATCCTAACTATAGTTTAAAGGACACCTCTCCATGGGATACCAGTCAGGCTCCCATTCTCCTGCTTTTAGGAAGACTTATTCATCATTCACACAGGCCCTTAACGCTTACTGCTTTACAGTGTTTCAGGTTGTTTCAGGAGGGCTGCAACACTATACTCACTTACCTGGCAGTAGGGATATATGAGCATTTCTTCTTTTTTTCCTTTTTTTCTCACAGAACATGCAAGCATGCCCCATGTGAAGGTCCAAACATGAGCACAAGTGTGTGTCTACCAAAAATATTCACAAATTGCCATGTGTTCATCTCATTCCCGATTCCCAGTTCGATCTGCACACATTTCCTAATTTGTGCAACTTTCCTTCATAGACTGAATCAGCCCTGCTTTAGTGGAAGTTGAGCAAGTTAGGAAAGTTGCACAGATTTGAGGACACTTGCACCAATCTCCCATTCAACAGCTGCTCGATTTGCACAAGTTTCCCACACACAGAGAGCAGCAATCGCAAATGTGAAAAAGAATCAGACACAAGGCAAGTGTTCGGAGAATCCTGCCAATCTTGAACATCACTCCTCCACTCATCTGTTCCTGGGAGTAAGCCTCATTGAACTTAATGTGACTTACTTCCAAGTATACATTATAGTAGGAACAGGCAACACACGGCCTCACATTCTCTGGCACAGCCAAACAAAATTTGTAATTTTTGAGCCTCCATAGTAGTTTCTTGCTGAAATTTGGCAGCAAACTGCCATTATCATCGTCATCGTCATCATCATTTGCCACTGCTGAATTCTGTGACCTTCTTCTTTGGAAACAGAACCCTGGGTGAGAGCTGGAACCTCTGAAAGCCTCAGCTCTCAGAACTGAGATGCACATGCACGACATTTTGGAAACAGTGCAGTCTGCAATTCAGTCTCTGGAGTAGTACATGGAGTGAATGGAAAATGTAAATCAATTGTAGGATACAATCCTACTGCCAGTCAAAGGCCAGCTGAAGTGCCCTAGGGTGCTGCATACATCCTGCTCCAGTGGTGGAGATAGAAGCCCTCTGAAAATATGACACTCATGCACCCAGGAGTCCCCTGGTCTGCTCATGCGATACTCCACCACCCTAGATGTTCCACCAGTGCAGGGGAGATCTGAGCATGTCGAGGGTGAGCATGGCTGCATCAGATCAGAAACTGCCTTGCTCCCTCCCTCCGAAGAGAAGGGCTCACATTCCATTGCAGTCAATGGAAGGGGAAAGGGGGGAAATATTTATCTCCCAACTTTTTTTTTTACCCAAAGAACACACAGGGCGCTTTCAGGGCTGTTGAACTGCTTTTAGCCAGAGGAGCAAATTCAATTTTAGATAAGCTCTTGGGGGGGGGGGACATTCTAGTGGTGTGTGGGGTTGAATGCACAAAGGGGAGGGGCCAAAATAGCAGGATATTTTAGTGTAAGCTCTTACTGCCAGTAACAGAACCTTAGGAGAGGGAGGTAATGGCACCTAGGGAGGCGGTGGGCTCTCCCACACTGGAGGCGTTCAAGACGAGGCTGGACAGCCATCTGTCAGGGATGCTCTGACTTGGATTCCTGCATTGAGCAGGGGGTTGGACTCAGTGGCCTTGTAGGCCCCTTCCAACCCTACTCTTCTATGATTCTATTCTCCTTCTCCTTCTTATCATCATCATCATCATCATCATCATCATGCTGATGGCCCAGCTCTCTTCTGAAAGCTTCCAAGAGGATGAGTCCACAGCCTCTAGGGATGTACGAAAGTGCCCTTACCTGGCTCCGCCGGGTTCTGCTGGGGGGGGCAGGCACTCCATCCCTCCCCCTGGAATCCTGGCCAGCTGGCTCCGCTCTGCGGGGATTCCACGGAGCCGCCGGCCGGCTCCGCCAGCAGCCGGACATCCAGCTGCTGGCTAGCAGGGAGGCAAATGGCGGCGGCCGTAGCCACCACCATTTGCGTCCCTGTAGTCAGCCGTGATAGGCTACATAAAGGCTTACATAGCCTATCACATCTGGCTTAAAAAAATAACAATGCACATATGCAAATGGCAGCGACTACGGCCGCCGCCATTTGCATTCCTTATTTTTGCCCGTCTTAGTCTACGTAAATATTTACATAGACTAAGACGGCGAAAATAAGGGGGAACGCAAATAGTGTCCGCTATGCTATTTGTGTTCCCCTTATTTTTGCTGTCTTAGTCTACGTAAATATTTACGTAGACTAAGACGGGCAAAAATAAGGAATGCAAATGGCGGCGGCCGTAGCCGCCGCCATTTGCGTACGCGCGTGTGTGTTTTTTTAAGCCAGACGTGATAGGCTACGTAAGTCTTTATGTAGCCTATCACGTCTTGTAAAATAAAAAACACCTCCAGACTACAAATGGCGGTGGCGGCAGCCGGTCAGAAGACCAGCAGCCACAGCCGCTACCGCCGCAACTACCGCCAGAGCCGCCGCCACCCGGAAGATCCGCCCCAGGTAAGTCTTATCCCGGGGGGGATCCGCGGGGGGGTGGGGGGGCAGGCCGTTCCACCACAGATTTTGGGAGGCCGAATGCACTGGCGTTCAGCCTCACCAAGATCCATGGCGGAATTCTCTGCCATCCCTAACAGCCTCCCTTGGCAGGACATGGATTGACTGATGTGGATTCCTGCATTGAGCAGGGAGTTGGACTTGATGGCTTTGTAGGCCCCTTCCAACCCTTCTATTCTATGATTCTATGATTTCAACCTTTTAGAATGGAGGGGGACTTGCAAAAGCTGGGAAAGAACCAACCGATTGGTGGTTGAGGGAAAGGGGTGTGTCTAGGAGAAGGGGGCATGGTCTTCTGGGGAATCCTGAAGAGCCGGATTGAGACCACACATGGGCTGGGTTGCCCCCTGAGCTTGAGCTTCTGCATCACTATATGAATTTAAGTCTCTGGGGAAGGATGAAATGCAAATAAATAAATAAATTACATTTTAGTTTCAGAAGCTTACCTAGAAACAGCTGTGGAAGAAACAACTCCCTTCCGCCCTTCCCAGATGCTCTATGACATCTGTTGTTCTTTTTAAAGAATCTGTCATGATGATTTTAAGGCCAAGCCATGGTTGTATATCTGTGGTAAACTTTAAGGAAACTGCCGGTTTTAGATAAATGGATGCTATTAAAGTTCTAAGTTATGGCAGACAGAGAGGCCAATACAAACCTCCATTGTTTATGTGCCTTATTTCTGCCTGCAACACATTTCTGTGCTGCATTCAGCTCCTTTTATCAAATTCCTGAACGCAGCAATCAACTATGTCTAAATTTCATTTCCTTTATCAGAGGGAGGTTATGACACACCTTTGTATATTGTCTCATCAGTTGAGAAAATGCCGATGTAGTAGTTCTGGACTTTACAGCCTTATCAAAAATAATAATAAAACAAGGCATCTCCTCTTGGTGGTGCATTAGAGGCCTATAATATGGTAGGGCTATGTAGCCATGAAATTAAAAGATGCTTGCTCCTTGGGAGGAAAGCTATGGCAAACCTAGACAGCATAGTAAGAAGCAGAGACATCACCTTGCCGACAAAGGTCCATCTAATCAAAGCTATGGTTTTCCCAGTAACATATAGCTGTGAGAGCCTGGACTATAAGGAAGGCTGAGCGCTGAAGAATTGATGCCTTCGAACTGTGGTGCTGGAGAAGACTCTTACAAGTCCCCTGGACTGCAAGGAGGTCAAATCAGTCCATCCTAAAGGAAATCAACCCTGACTACTCATTGGAAGGACAGGTACTGAAGCTGAAGCTCCAATATTTTGGCCACCTAATGCGAAGAGAAAACTCTCTGGAAAAGACCCTGATGCTGGGAAAGATTGAAGGCAAAAGGAGAAGGGGACAGCAGAGGATGAGATGGCTAGATAGCATCACTGATGCAATGAATATGAACTTGAGCACACTCCAGGAGAGAGTGGAGGACAGGAAGGCCTGGCGTGCTATGGTCCATGGGGTCACGAAGAGTCGGACACGACTGAACGACTGAACAACAACAACATGCCCAAACTGCTTTAAAGCATGAAGAATCCCATTATCTACTGCTGTTGCTCATTCTCTTCTTTTATTCCTCACAATAAATTTAAATGAAATATACATCCTCTGAATTGGTGGTTGCTATCCGAGCTGAAAACAAACACATTCACCTTTAATCTTCATAGTATATATCACTAAGTGGGCAAACACACTTACCTGAGAGCACAGTGAAGAAGGGCGGGAAATTAAAACCAACTGAGACCATGGATTTTTAAATGACCCCCTGTAAATAATTTCAGCTCTGGTTCCCTGGATTTTAGTCCTCATGTTTCATGGGAGATTTGGAGAGCAAAGTAGCATCTAGATACACCGTGGAGCAGTATTTGGGAGTGGGGGACACACATTCAGTTTTCAGGGTAATGAATCTCAGGTCATTGTGCCATGTTGGGGATTATGAAGTGGAGAAGAGGATCATTGTTCAGTGCAGGGTACATTACATGCAGAAGGTCTCAGGTAAGGATGGGCAAACATGTGATGTCTGAGCTTGTTGAAGTCCTCCAGATTCCTCCTTGAAGCTCAGTTCACCTTGTTCAGATTCCTGTGTATTTTACTAAGTTCTTATAAAAAACTGAACCCAACAACATTCTCTCCCATCACAGCCTTGGTTGGAGCTACTGCCAGCCAGAGTGGAGAATACTGAGCTAAAGAATCCAATGATCGGGCTCCATAGATTGCAGTCTCTTAAGTTCTCAGAACATGGCTAGAAAGAAAAAAAAATGGGGTGGGGGGAGATATACAGGACCTGGAAAAGGGCCACATTGTGTATTATGATCTGGACTGGGGAAACAAGGGATATCAAAGCAAGTGAGAACGGCTCAAAAATTAAGCAGCCTGGGCCTGGGATCCAACAAAACAGGGTGTTAAAAAAGAAAAGAAAAAAGGAAACCTCAAACAGGGTTTAGGGATTGGGAAAGATCTGTAGGATATTAACAGAGAGATGAGGAAGCCTGGAATTCATGGGAAGTGGAACTTTGGAACCCCCACCCCACCCCTCCTAGGCTGTAGACACTGCTATGACCTCAGAAGGGGGACTCCAGAATCATACCCTCTACTGGCCCAAAGCGACCTCGGATGACTATGGAAAGGTCTGCAAGGGGGTGTTGTGCTGGGCAGGGGAGGAGAGGGGAGGGGAGGGGAGGAGGAGGAGAGGAGAGGCCAGGATATGAGAAATCCTATGGGATCTCCAGCCCAATCCTTGGCCCTGCCAGCAAGCCTCCACTAGACCAGCTTAGATGTGTGTGTGTGTGCGTGTGTGTGTGTGTGTGTGCGCGTGTGTGTGTGCGTGTGTGTGTGCGCGTGTGTGTGTGTGATGAGAATGGAGAGGTGAGAATTGCTTCAATCAATCTTTCCACCCTGCCAGCAGTAGCCTGGCAGGGCACCAGATCCTCAGAAGCCTCTGAGATTGAACACTTCTGTCCAATGAGGGTGCAACCTATGGGATTCTGCTCTTAGGGCGCAATCCTAGGTAGCCGCCTCTGAACTCGGAGACAACCACCTATCCTAAGCAAGGGAGGAGAGGTACGGGCAGGATTGTTCCCTCTGCACCTCTCCTGCCTTGCTCTTTTTCTCTAGACAGCCATTTTCGGCGGGGGCGGTCAACCAGGAAAGGAAGCTGTTGTACGACACATAGGATGTGTCGTACACACAGCTCCACTCTCCCTGCCCCGGAATGCCCCACAGCCCTGCCCCTTTTCAGTTGTTCTGCTCTCATCTTCCAAGCACAGAGGACAGGGCTTCTCCGCACTGCCTCTGAGGCAGTGCAGACATGGGGGGAGGTCAGATTTCTGGGAACTAACCTCGGAGTGCGGGCTCCAATGTCGGTTCCCGGAAAGGAGCATATCCTATGGCCCTCTAGACAGTGTCTAGTGGCCAAAGGATTGCTCCCTCCATGGTCCAAAATAATTAGCCAGAACTTTGGCTGTGATTCTCTTTCTCTAGTGTTTAGACTAATGTGTCTTTTGTCCACACTGGCTGTCTGCCCACCTGCCTTATTTGTATCCTGTGCATATGGGAAATCTGTGTGCATGTCGTGTTTTCTCAAACAACAACACAGGAATGGTAATGTAATGAATGAAGTTAAATCCAAAGACAATTATTAAAGTGCTTCTTCATGAGATTAATCGGACATGACACAGATTTTTGTCATGAGTAGCCTTCATGCATCCCTGCCTACCCCAATGGATGCCTTCCAGATGTTTTGGACCTCAAATTACACCAGCCCCAGCCAGAATGGCCAATGGTCAGGACTGCTGGGAGCTGTAGTCCAAAACATCCAGAGGGCATCCCATGCTAGCACTCTGGCCCCTTATTGTCATTGTGAGCAAAGGTATGAGTAGCTGCAGGGAGTGGGGGCAGGTGGCTCCAATTTTGGTGGGGCCGTGATTCAATTCTGGTTTTAGTCAGAACCGGCATAACTCTAATGGAACTATCCAAGGCTACTATAAACTATATGCATACAGCCATTAACAGACATGAATGGAGTTGGCAGAAAAGTTCTCCAGAGACAGGATGAGGACTTGTGAAAGCCAACACTGAATGAGAAGAATTTGGGGAAACTCCCAGATCTCTCTAACCGATTACCTATAATACAACATTGAAAGTAACATCTCATTGTAATCTTTAAATAAATAGAATATTATATACTTCAGTCATGGAATTGACAATTATACCCCAAACAAGGAAAAATATGCCCCAATTGCAAACTCCTGGTGACACAGAAAACCACATTGTAAAATCATAGAAACAAATTATGGGGTACTTTCACTATTCTAAGTATGGGTAGTATTTCTATTTTAAAAGTAGGAATTATTACCATGAGTTCTAACAAGTTATGTCCCTCCCTGCCTGCCTCCTTGACGTACAAGTAGGAGCAAGAATAGAGTCAAACATAAGTGAAGGGCAGGTCTCTCAAGAGATAAATTATTAATACATCATGATAGGTTGGCTTGATTAAGTGTGGCTAAGTTAACTGCAAAGGCGTTTGGCAGATTAACTCAGAGAAATAAAGGAGAATAGTATCTTACATTCAAAGAGAGCAACTCCCCAAATCTGTGTTGCTTATCAAAACAAAACACTCTCCTCTCTCACACGCCTGAGGGTGCAACCTGCACTTACAGAAAAAGTTTGTTGCGTGGATGAACTGAGAGATGAAAGACCTAGCTCAACCAACCAGCAGATGTGTCCCAGTTAGGGTGCTAATTTCATTTTCTTTCAGTTTTGATAAGAATGTATCAACATTTGCAAAGGTCTCCATAGTTGAGACAAAAGTAACCAGAGGTTTAAAATAATAATATTTTTTTAGAAGTAGAAGAACCCAAAACTGACAGGTTCACACATCCCTAGTCCAGATGGCTGATTAGGAAGATTACAGATCCACTGTACTAGCCAGAGTTGTTCAAAATCTCCCTGAGAAATATTGATTGTCCTACTGGAACCCTTTGGACTTCCCTTGAAATCCTTCAGATGTTTGACTCCAGGCCATACCTCTAAAGACTTGCTTCAAATTCTGCTGTTGGCAAAAAACATAGCAACTTAGGAAGGTGCAACAGTTATCTGATAAATTCTACCAGTCTTTGTTGGCTACCCTCAAACTTCCTCAAGTATTTCACTTGAGGAGGAAGACCACATTTTGCTTCAAAGTTTGCTTCAGGCAACATTTTGGCAACAGTTCTAGTCCTAACTCTTGCTTTTCAACTGAGCTTACAAAATAGGTTTTAGCTCTTCAGATCATGGGCTCAAAGAGACTCATCTGGAGGCATGGACAATTAAGAATGAAATCAGCTTTCTTGCTCATGACTAGACCTTCCTAGATCTTTCAGTTTTTAGTAGCTTAGTCCCTGTCTCCCCTCACCTATTCCTTGCCGTTTTCTTGATAAGGTCATGTCGTAAGATGTTAGGGAAGGGATGGGAAACCTGTGGCACTCCAGATGTTGTTGGACTACATCTCCCATGATCCCTCACCATTGGCCTTGCTGGCTGGGGCTGCTGGAGGTTGGAGGCAAACTATATCTGGAGGGCTAAAGGTTTCCAACCCCTGTGTTAGGGTTAATTCATTATATTTATATCCCTCCTTTCTTCCATCCAACTCAAGGTAGTGTACATGGCGGTCCCAGGCAGTTGCTCATCCTATCTCTGACCAGATCCAGACTGCTTAACTTCAGCAACATGGCTTTATCATGTACCCTCAGACCAATAGCTATCAATTGCTACTACTCATGATGGCTATATATTATAGTGCTGTGCTCTTTTTTTTTTTTTTTAATCCTCATTCAGTTTGATAGAAAAGAAATTGCTTTCAAAAAGAAACTTGAAGGAGAAGGACATTTTGGTGAAATTCTCATGGGTGTCTTTGTGCTTATCTTAGGGCGCATTCCTGTGGCCTCTAGTCAGCAGCTAGACAGCCATAGGATAGGTCGGTTCCTGGGAACTGACCTTGGAGCCTGTGCTGAAATTAGCTGTCTAGCCATGAAAGCGGGGGGGGGGGAGAGAGGGGGATATCTGCTCGTCCCCACTCCTCCCTCCCTGCACTGGATAGGCAGTCGCCCCTGGGCTCGGTGGTGACCGTCGATCCACATAGGATTACTCCCTCCCTGGCTGAGGAGAGTGTGCAAGTGTCCTGTCTTTCATTGTCCGCTCATCTCCCTGACGGCCTGTAGTCTCCTTGGCTTCCTGAATTTCAATTAAAGCTCAGGGGAAGACACCATGAGGTAATTCCTCCCATAGGGCTTTTTAGGATAAGGAAGTGTGGGCAGCCTGGGAGGCTGCAAAGCAACGAGGAAACGTATAATAGAAAACACACACACACACACACACACACTGCATTCTTGGCCACCACCACCCAATTTTCTCCACCATTTTTGTGGCGGGCCCCCTCCCTCCATACACAATGCCCTTGGATGATACAAGGTATGGAGCATGGGAAAGGCTGCAAACTGGTGGCTAAGTTGCCAAAACAGTTGCTGTGATTGTCACTTGCAGTGGCAGCACAAAATTAAAGCCCCTGGGAGAAAAGAAGAAGAAATAAGCTGTGCTCCAACCACTGCAAATGGTGAGCCCCCTCTCTGAGAAACTGAGAATTTCTCCTTGTCCTGGAGAAATTCAGTGGAATTGTCCCCCTCCCCCCAATTTCTCTACCCACAAATAGGATGGATAATTTTGAGAGGCCATTTGTGCACAGCTCTAATATATTATCTCCAGGATCAGGGGCAGTATGACTTTGGATACCAGTTGCTGGGGAACTTGGGTGGGATGGTGCTGTTGTACTTATGCCCTGCTTGTGGGTTTCCTGTGGGCATACGGTTGTCTACTGTGTGACCAGAATGTTGAGCTAGAGAGGCCTTTGGTCTGATCCAGCATAGCTTTTCTTATGTTCTAAAGCCACGCTATTAACTGGGACCTTTTCCTCTACCCTTTAGGAGTGAGCTGAGGTAGTGTAGTGGCTAAGGGAGAAATCCTATGCCCACTAGACACTATCTAGAGGACCATAGGATATGCTCATTTCTGGGAACTGATCTCGGAGCCCACGCTCCGAGGTCCGTCCCCAGAAAACCAACCACCCCCCTCGTCCATGCTGCCTTGGAGGCAGCACAGAGAAGCCCCATCCTCCATGCTCAGAAGAGGACCACAGAGCAACTGAAAAGGGGTGTTCCGGGGGGCGTTCAGGGAGGGGTGAGGGGAGCTGCATGTATGACACATCCAATGTGTCATACAGCAGTTTCCTCTCCCAGTCCCCCCCCCCCCGAGCATTAAATAGATCTGTATGATATTAACAGAGAGATGAGGAAGGCTGGAATTCATGGGAAGTGGATGAATGATCCCCCCAGAGGGAATGATCCCCCCATGCCTGCCTATACTGCCTTGCTTTAGATAGGCAGTTGCCGCTGAGGTCAGAGGCTGCCGCCTATCTAGTTAGGATTGGGCCTGTCCTCTGAGACAGAGCAATGAATCAGGAAGACCCTGGTTTAAATGTCTTCTGTGTCGTGCACATATCTGTGGCCTTGGGCAAGCCACCCTATCTCTATCTCTCTCAGCCCAGTCCCCCCACATTGAGGAATGATACAACACCTTATGGTAGTGTTATAAGGATTACAATTAGATAATGCATGTAGAACACTATATAAATTGTGAGTGTGTGTAATGTGTGAGAGTGGGGCAGAATATCTTTAAAAGTTATGAGAAATTGGATTTCCCACTCACAGTGTAATCCTATACATGGCTACTCAGAAGTCAAATGCATTGAGCTCAATGAGGCTTACTCCCAGATAAGTGTGTATAGGACTACAGCCTCAGAAAATAAAATAGAAAGCAGAGTGATATGCATTGGCAAACATATTTGTGTTGGGATGGAATTAATGAAAGTAGCAGTTTATTCTTGTCTTACATACATGGCACAACATACAGAGCCGGCACAAAAGACATACAAATCCTCCAACACCATGCTTCCTCCCAAATTACTTCTATTGAATGTACAACATCATCAACAAATTGGTTATTGAGTTACAACAGATCTCCAAACATGAATAAGCTCCCATTCAGGATAATCATTTTGTTGTTGTTGTTGTTATCTACTTAGACAAACATTATTTTACAGGTTTAATACAGGACATTATCCTTAACAGATTTCAAGATATTCACATTAAGAACCAAATACTTTATAAAACAGCAATGATTATTTTTCTTCATCTCTTAAAGGCTTGATCACATTTATTTCAATCCTATCTGGTTCCTGGATGGGTTAAGAACTGAACGTTGCAAGACAAATATTTCTTAAGATCTAAAAAAAGGACCCTATTTACAGTTTACCCAGTGTAAAAGAATTGTTCTCCCCACCCCAAGAGCTGTCATTCTACCAGTAGGAAAATTATCCCTCGGGCTACCTAAAGCAGTCTTTTAGATTGCCCACTGGGTGGCAAAATGACAGATTGTCACAACCCTAGGTTTTAATGAAAAAGAAAAAGAAAGCAAGGCATATTTTTGAAGTGAGAGTTTTGGACCCACCAGGGATTAGGGGTTGACGGCTATCATCAGACAACGTAAGTAGGGGTGTTGTGCTAGCTAGGGGTTAGACCAGAGATTTTCAAACATTCTCCCTCCAGGGAGCCCTTTCTGCATAAGCTTCTGCATGTCACAGGGGATTCTGGGAGATGTTCTAAATCATACACTCAATTGACATAGGGTTTCTGGCCAGACCTGTTGGGTTCCTGGCCATCACTATGCAAGAACATTGAATCCACCCCACCCCCACCCCACAACACATTGTAAAAGAAGATTGCTGATGATATGCAGTGTTGTTCAGTGAAGCTTGCCTACTATTATTGATCTGAGGAACTCCTGAAAAGCATACAAGGAACCCAGAATACAGTTTGAAAACTGCTGGGCTAAACAAATATTGTTCTTGTTACCTTAACTCAGTTCCAATGAAAATTCACGCTCATATAGATCTCTCAGCATGTGACTTTGATGACAACATTCTGATCAAAATGAGTAAGGGTATCTGGCTTTATGATCTAATCTTTTGATTAAGTTTAGATTGAATGTTGTTTCCCTCTGAAATCCTTACTAGTTCTACCTTCCATGTGAGCATTTATTGGTTATTTCTACTATTCAGCTCAATGGACTACACATACGCCTTTCCTCTAAAGCCCATCAAAGCCTACTGGAGTGTCTCTGCTGACTTCATTGGGCTTTGTGGTAGCTTCACGACTGATTCATATTAATTTCAGTGGGTCTACCCTGGAGTAAGCAGTCTGAGGATCTCAAGCCTGGACAGATGCTGGCCTACAAATTGTCTAAACAAAACAAAATAGATTTAAATCTTTTATACACACAAGTTGCATTGGTATTATTATTTTTACATAGAGCATTTTAATAAAAAGCATGTTGTGAAAATGCCTTAGAGCTTATATAAACACTGTTATATCAAACACATCATTCAAAAACCTGGATAAATTACCAACACAAAAACCTGAAAGACTCCAAATGGAATTCCTTCAGTAATACTTGTTGCATATTTCACATTCCAGCCTTTGCTCATCCTGTTCTGGCCAAATTATGGCTCTGGTTAAACATCCTACACAGTCTTCCAGCAGTGTTTGCTAGGACCCAAATTTCATCAGTAACAGGTATAATCTTTCTCCCATTACTTATGCTTTGGAGTACATTGGCTCTGATCTACAATTCAGTTATGCTGAAGTACTTGGATTTCAGCCGGTTGGATCCCAATGAAGTTGGAGCGGTACCATTCTCCAAAACATGTGTATCATCTCATCTACTAGGAATGATGAAGTAACATCCCAGGAACAGAGATGTCACATAAAAGGTTGTGATGCCAAGAGAACATGGATATCAGTTTGCCATAATCTAGGTAGCTATGTACTGTGAGATGTAGGGTTGGGACTTAGATTGGCTCTAAATTCCAAACACTTCAGTTTTAATGGGCAGTGGGTCAAGATATTCACACATCTCAGACAGATCTCTAGCACTACTCAAGAAATACAGTGATTCAGCATGTTGCAGAGATATCAGGAAGTAGCCCTGAAGCAGCTCCTCCTTTTCAACACTTTAACAGTCTTCACAATCCTGTACTCCGAACAAAGCATTGGGCATATCACAGCAAAAGGATGATCCTGCGACCCTTCTACAACATGAAACTCTGGCCCTAAACTTTCTACATGACCTGTGCCTCCACCGGAGTCTATTGAGAATGATTTCCATGGAGACAAATGTCTGGATAATGTTACATCAGTCTTGCTGGCTTCTGCTTGTGGGATCATCCTAGGAAAATTCATAAGGAGTCTGTGTGTCATTATGTTCTTGGCATACATTTCTCCTTGGGACTTCCTAACAGCACTCATGCAGAGGCAAAAGTGATTCCAGGGAATATCCTAGGTTGCACTGGAATGAAGAATTAGTTCAGTATCTCAAATATCCTCCCCAAAAGGATAGGATAGGAAACTCTTCTACTGCAATTGTGCTAATACGACAGCTTAACATTGTTTCTAGTGTAAACATATGAATAAGTTGCACAGCTCTCCAATAAGGGCATATTTTTGTGCATTTGTTTGCTTTGTATAGGCCTCCACAATTTGCCACCAACCAAGCTGAGTGCAACCCATCAGCTATATAAACCAACCAACCAGGGGCTCAGTAAACTGTCTATTTTCACTGTCTGCCTAGGAATGCAAAACCAGAAGGATCCTCAGGCAGGTGACAGAACACTGTACATACCTTGGTTTGGCTTGGTGGGTCATATAGTGTGCAGGCCTGGCCTTAGGTTACACTTCGTTTCCCATATCTGGCCAAAAATAAATAAATCTGATCATATGATATATGCATGTTGGACACCACAGTTTTATGCTCCTGACATTTCCCACCCACCATCCCTCCAATTTTCAACACAATCGCTCAGTGACACAAATGATATGGAACTAAGTGAATTGCTACAGTAAAACAGCTCATCCACATGTGAGTCAGCATGAGGTATAAAGCTAGCTGGGAGCTGATTCTGCTAAAATCCATCTTTAAACTGTACCCACTTAAAACGGCAAGTTTTTGCAGGATCAGTGCTTGGTACGTATCTCCTAACCTTTGATTTTTTTTATTTATTTTATTATTTATTTTATTTTTAGCATAATAAAACAAATAGAAACATATAAGGAAGAAGTTTCAGTTCAATCCACAGCGGTTCCAAAATATACAAGCTGAAAGGTCATTTTTATATAACACATTATAGTGGGCTGGTTTGCATGATCAAACCAAACCATGGTGGCTTAAACCAGCCATGGCGGCTTATACAAGCCACTGTGGATTTTTCTGAGCCATGGCACATGCCAGCACATGCCAGGCACAATATGCGTAATCTCCTCCCAGCCTCAGCTTGTCATGTCATCTGAACCCATCTGGCCTGGTTTGTTAGAGGGTTAAACAGTCCTCAGATAACCCTACAACAGACCATGGGTTATTTTAGGGTTCTTTAACCCCCCCCCCATAAGCCATGCTGGCTATGTTTAGAGGACACAGCAAGCTGTGCAGGGTGGTGATTATGGAAACTGCACCCAGCACACACCTTGGTTCACAAAAAGCCACCATGGCTTGTTTAAGCCACCATGGTTTATTTTGATTGTGCAAACTGGGTCACCATGACCAGACAAACAAGGTTAAACCAAGTAAGCACAGACCAGGTTCAGATAACATGACAACCCACACTCAAGGGTTGAGTATGGCTTGAGTGAACTAAGTTGAGTGTGGCTTGTTGATAAACCATAGGTTTTTGTTGAAACTAGGGATGGCGGAGAATTCTGCCACAGACTCCAATGAGGCTGGATTCTAAAGAATCTGTCCCCCACCCAGAGTCCATGGTGGAATGGAACACTTACCTCCACCTTCCTGCAGAATCCTCTTTGGCCGGATCCTCTGGCTTCAGATTGCCAGCGATACAGCTGCCATGCCATATCGCTGGCTGAAGAGGACTGACTGCGGATGCAAATGGCATCCAGGATGCCATTTGCCACCATGAAGGTCTTAGTTTGTGGTAAATGCAGCTGTAAATGGCTGCATTTACCTCAAACTAAGACCTTTATGGCCACAAATGGCGTCCTGGAAGCCATTTGTGTCTGCAGTCAGTCCCCTTCATCAAGTGATACGGCATGGCGGCCGTATCGCTGGTGCTTCGGAGCTGGCCGGCGGCTCTGCGGAATCGCCGTGGAGCATAGCCAGCCAAAGAGGATTCTGGGGGGAGGAACAGATTGCCTCCCCCCCCCCAGGTGGATTCCCCATGGGCCAACAGGTAGGGAATCCTCCCATCCCTAGTGAAACATTGTTATCATGTTGTCGGAACCCAGCCATGATAACGAACAATGGTCTGTTAATCATGAAGAACCCACAGTTCACAACCCAACAACAAACCATGGGTTCCTTTCATTGTTTGTTCATGGTTAACAAACCATGGTTTGTTAGCTTGACTGCATTCAGACAACAACATAAGCCACATTTCAAGAACCAACCACAGTCCAACAACAATCCACACTCAACACATACTCAACCCTTGAGTGTGGGTTATCATCTGAACCCGGTCTATGCTTACTTGGTTTAACCTCGGTTATAAATGTTCAAAGTATAACCTTTGGGGCAATAATAATCATAATCATAATAATAATAATACCATAGGCATTATGGTACAAAGCACCTTCAGTAAAATTTATACTCACTTACAGCATTATCTAAGCCCTTTATTAAACAAAAACGCATTGTTTTGGGGATGCTTACAGACTTTTTGAATGCATCTCTATCAGATTGAATGGAATCAATCCCTTTTGAAAAATTAAAATATAGCTCATGGGCTAAATTACAAATTGGACCACTGATATGCAATGTAAGTTGTCAACAATGTATTGAGTCTTTGAATTGCTCAAAATATAACCACCTAACCTTATGAAAGATGGTCAGATTTTCATAAAGGAAAGTTTGTGAGATATTATGAAGCTGAAAGAAATAGCCTCCCGACAGACCCCATTTGCTCAGCTTTTCAGAATTATTATTATTATTATAGATTTTACAAAAAACAGTTTTTTCTAGACCTAGCAACATATATTAATGAGATTATCATCATCTGAGTGACAAGAGTAATCTAGGATTCCTGGTACTTTAGTAATTAAAACAAAAAACAAACTTCTTAATTCTGTTTACAGCACTTCGCGTCTCTATAGCTGTGTAAACTCCAGTAGAATATGGACCGCTGATGAAATTATGTCATGTTCTTTAGAGTTTGGGGAGGGGAAAGCCTCAACTGAATGAGAAAATCTAGTTACTTTCTGTTCTGATAATTCCATTCAGTCTCAACAATAACAACAACAAAGGTATTTCTTTTTTTTTTTTTTGTAATGGCATAAGCCTATTATACAATGCAAAGAAAGAAAACTGATCCTTGCCTATGGATTTATTTATTTTTTTAAGTTCCAACCTCTTGTGATGCTGTTAGCCATCACACAACATGTGCCATTTGGCAATTTGTCTCCTAGGATATTCACAGATTTCCTTCCAGTGTTCTCCGGCCGTTCCTTCTGCAGAAGCCCCCAGTGTTAACCGCCCAATGATTTCATTCCGGGATCCCCTGTCTGAATCCAAAACCAAGAATTCAATGCTGATCTCTTCGAGACCTTCACAGGGAATATCGAAGACAAAGAGTTCATTGAACACTGCATTGGGGGTACACTTCTTGACGTGTGTTTTCTTTTTGGAGATCCTTTTCTTGGCATGGAATAGGTTCACTTTGACATAGGGGTCTGCAAAGACAAAGATAAGCAAAATCCAACATGGTTTCAGTGATTGCAATGCACAGACTAAATGCCTGGCTTCTCTTACCCTCATTTAGACTCAGGTTCTTACCACCATTTCTTCTCAAACAGTTACTCGTCTTCAGCAGGAGAAAAATGTGCACCAAGGCACCACTGATATTTCACAGGAACCATGTTGCATGATATCAAAACCAATTGGCCAACTCATGCTTGCATGGATCTCTGTGCACACCACAGTCTCTCTATGAAGTTTCACCTCCAGACAGTTATTTAAGGATTTAGATTAGGGACTGGCAGATCCAGTCAGTCCCATGTCAGTAACTTTTGGCTATGTATATTTATTCCACTAAAAACCTTGGAGTGAATCATGGAATCCAGAATGGCTTTCATAATTCACATTCACTGCATTACCCTGCCTCTGTCTATATTCCCAGGGAGGCATGACAACCCACTGATTCTGTAAGGAACTGGCCCAAGTAAACCTAATCTATTAGTATATACTCTATCAGTTCATAAGGTTCTTTATTTATTAAATTATTAAATTTATTAAATTTATTTATTTCTTAATTAAATTTCTTAATCACCCATCTCGCCAGTCACCCGGCCACTCTGGACAATATACAATAATACAACAATTTAAAACAATAAAACTCCACATTAAAATATTGTATTTCTAAAAATACCCTAACCCACCCCAAATGCCTGTCTGAACAACCATGTTTTTAATGTGTGGCAGAAGCTCATTAAAGAGGGGGCATGGCAGACTTCCCTAGGGAGGGAGTTCCACAGAGTGGGGGCCACCACAGAGAAGGCCCTCTCCCTCATCCTCACCAGCCTAGCTGTCCTGGCTGATGGGACAGAGAGAAGACCATCTGAGGTAGGGATGTACAAAAGTCACTTACCTTTTCGACGGGGTGATTTGTGGGGGGGGAGGTGCTCTGCACGTCCCCCTGAAATCCTAATCCAGCTGGCTCCGCTCCTCAGAGATTCTGCGGAGTCGCCGGCCGGGGCTGCCCGCAGCCGGACATCCGGCCGCTGGGCAGCCTGCAGGCAAAAAAAAACAGAGTACGCAAAGGGTGGCAGCTATGGCGGCCGCCATTTGTGTTCCCTTTTTTTCTCTGTTTTAGCCTACGTAAATATTCACGTAAGCTATTACGGCAAAAAAAAGTGAACACAAATGGCGGCCACTGTAGCCGCCGCCATATGCATATGCTATTTTTTTGTTTTTAGCTTGCCGTGATAGGCTATGTAAATACTTAGGTAGCCTGTCACGGCCTCTGCAGGGATGCAAATGGCATCCCTGCATTAGCTGTGATAGGCTACGTAATTATTTACGTAGCCTATCACAGCTATGATGAGGAAGTGAATGGCGGCCGCAGCTCAAGTCAGCGCGGATGGCAGCAGGTAAGTGCTCTGTTTCGCATGCCTTTCATGGGGGGGTGGGGGCTTCATTCCACCACAGATTTCAGGGGGCCGAATGCACTGGCATTCAGCCACACTGAGATCCATGGCAGAATTCTCTGACATCCCTAATCCGAGGCTGATCTTGTTGAGTGGTCTGTCTGGTGTTGCTGGAGGCACTCCTTGAGATAGGCTGGGCCGGAACCATATAGGGTTTTAAAGGTCAACACCAACACCTTGAATTTGGCCGGGAAAGCAACTGGTAAGTGGTACTATCTCTGAAGTCCCTGACCACGTTGAGTTGCAGGAGAGGGTCTATTTGCGTTGCCCTTATTTTTGCTGTAGTCTACATAAATCTTTACGTAGACTACCCATGCCCAAATAAGGAACGCAAATGCGTACGCCGCCATTTGCGTACACACTTTTTTTTTTTCTCCAAAGTCAGCCGTGATAGGCTACGTAAATCTTTACGTAGCCAGCCTATCACGTTTTTTTTTTTTTACTTTACTTTTTTCTTTCGCGGCTGGGGAGACAGGGCACTCCCCCCCACCTGAATTTCAGCAGGGAGGGGCGGGGCGCCTCCCCACCCGCCAAGAATTTTGGGGGGAGAAACGGAGTGCCTCCCCCACCCCCGAAAAAAGCTGCGGGACCAGGTAAGGGACTTTCATCCATCCCTATCTACAAGCACCCTTATCTAGGAGCATCCAACCCACCCACCCCGCTCACATTTGCCAAGGCTTCCAAAACAGGGATGGGTAGGTAAAATTTCTTTTCCCTCCTTGTGCTGCCAGTCCTAGAAAGCAGCAGACCCTGTAACTATTCTGGAAATGCTTCTTTCCCATCCAGAAGCTGGGGTTTCAATGTAGGATTCTCCCCCATCCCTAGTTATAAAGAAGATTGGCAGACTGTAGCAGCAAAAATTAGTCTACCTGCTCACTAACCATGGCAAGGAAACCATACTGAAGGTAGTTAATCTTGCTGGCAGCTGTAAAATGAGGTCTGTGTTTTTCCATTGACCATGTGTTACAGTGCAAATTCCATTATTGTTATCTTACATCGGTTTTATTTTACACCATTGTCTAATCTCATTTTGAATAACTATTGTTATGACTCTGTCTTGTTATGGCCTACGGCCAAAACAAATAAAAACGAATTAAACAGGAAGTTTATGAACATTCAAATTGCTATTCCAGTGTGATAATCTGTAAGGGATCCCCCCCCATTATTGGAGTACCTTAATCACCACTTCCCTGTGGCTCCATACAATGCTGCTTCTTGTAATATTAGACTATTAGGACTGGAAAAATAGCATATGGGATGCCAATGTTGTGGCATTTTCCAGACTTGTATGCCCCTGGATAATGCTGGCATGAATTGTCCCCAAACCACACCATTGGTCTCTTCATGTTGGTCCTGAATGGGTCATTCTGTAATCATGCCACTATTCCCTCTCACATCCCAATATTCCTGGGAAGGCATGACAACCCACTGATCCTCTAAGGAACTGGCCCAAGTAAACCTAATATATTAGTACATCATCTATCAGTTTATAAGGTTCTTGGTTCAAGCATTTTAAGTCCCTGGCCATGTTGAGTATAAATCCTAATATGTCACTGTAAGAAGGTCTCATTTTTGAAATTACCTGATAATCCTGAAGCATCGGCTTTGGGTAGGTGTCTAGCCTTTAAGACAACCACGGTGAGAGTATTCGTTGTGGATTGGTAACAAAGAGAAATCAGCAACTCTCCACGCCCAGAGGACTTCTAGAGAATTAGAAAGATGTTTTAGCTTAAAGCCCTTACAGCCAATTACTTACTAAGCTCTTACTTACAAGAGGCATTTCAGCCTCTTAGAATGCGAAAACAAAATCATGCAAAAGCTGGGAAACCCACTAATTGATCAGTGGTCAGGGGAAAGGGAGTGTCGCCAGGAAAAGGATGTGTGGTCATCTGACACCCAGAGGCCTTGATGGTGACCCCAGAATTTGGCCTGCCAGCCTGAAGTTCCCTACCCCCACCCTTGACTTTCATGAAGAGCTTTTCAGGAGAGGTGATAGAGAGTAGCAAGGGAGGGGAAACATTGGATCCCTGGTGTACATACAGAAAATCCTGATATGGACCTATGCATTCCTGATGGTGACTATGACCAAGTAGGACCTTTAACATACAAGAGTGAATGTCCATATTTAGGAGGACTTCATTCACTTTTTTTTTCCCTCCAGATTTTGAACAGCAGCTTTACCTCCACCCATGGCCATACTGTAACATGGTTTTAAAACTCAGCCAAGCAGAAATGGCATTGGGGGTGGGAACTATCATTTGAAAATGTTTTTTTTTTCCCCCAAGATGCTGATGAGCATGCAGATTTACTTCATGTGCACCTCAGTATTGTGATATGTAGGTTTAAAACACTCAGATATGGGATGAAACCTTTGGCCAGACAGTCTATTGAAATGTTGTCAGAAATAATAGCTGCTGAATTAGCATTTCAGTGGACTGAAGAAAATGATCAGGCACAAATCGGATTTTGCCAAACCAATATAATCACCTTGCTAAGCAAAATATATAAGTAAGGAAATGGAGACCAAACAAGCTTCAGCACTCCAGGTCACAAGTGGGGGCTTGTTGCATTAAAAACCATAAAATGCTACAGATGGGAATATTGCTTGGTAGGTACACGTTGAAGCAATTTGATTTGATGCTTGGTCTTTCAAAAGCAATTACCAAAAAGTCAATACACAGGCAGGTCCTCATGAAGGGCTGTTGGTTTCCGGGGCTTTGCAACTTCTATTAGGTTTGGAATTCTTATAAGAAATGGTCTGCCCTCTGAAATTACTTCCAACTCCAAGCTGATAGGAAACCTGATACTAAACACATTGACTTGGAAGTAAGCCCTGATGATTTCACTGGGGCTTACATCAAAGAAAAGTGTTCAGAAATGGTGCCATAAGACTAATGCCTGAACCCAAAAGCCACTTTAGAGTTCAGGCCAATTGAGGTTTAATGGACTGTTGGGAGCTTGTACTAAATAGACTGAGGATTGGAAGCTTGGTCATACAAGTACTATCTGTTAATTGCTTGTGGATCACAGCCATGGTGATGTAGGATGATACTCACATAGCCATTTAGATGAATGGAGTTTTGCCACTGACATTATTAGGAAGCTCTACCTTTACAGCTCACCACTTGGTTAATTATGAACTACTTGGATTTAAGCCAGTTTATCTCCACTGACAAAGACAATGTAACTATACTGGCCCTTGTCCAAGTATTTCAGATTAGCTTGATTGGACTGTTGGGTAGTAAAACTTCAATCACCCAATTTAGAATGGTGTTCCTGGTTGGAATAACTGAAAGAAGACTCCAATAACTCCTATTGCACATACATATGTGTGTGTGCGTGTGTGTGTGTGCAGGTGTGTGTATGTTTCATATGTTTGCTTAGATACAGAGATTGTACTTGATTGCAACCCATGAATCTTCTATTTCAACACAGGTAAATTGGCTTCAGTAGACTATGCTCTGCTAACCTCCAAATTAGATTACTGCAATGCACTCTATGTGGGCCTACTCTTGAAGATGGTTCAGAAGCTGTAGCTTGTGCAAAATGTGGCAGCCAGCCAGGTTGATAGTGGGGACCAGAAGGTTTAAGCATACAACACTGATTCTGCCCTACTTGCCCTGGCTGCCTGTGCATTTCTGAGCCCAATTCAAAGTGCTGGTTTTGACCTATAAAGCTTTACACAGCTGGGGACCACAATACCTCACAGAGTGCCTCTCCTGATATGAACCTCCACTATGCTCAACATCTGAGGTCCTTCTCAGAGTGCCCCCTGAGGGACGTTTGGAGGATGGCAATAAGGGAAAGGGTATTTTCGGTGGTAGCCCTCCAACTGTGGAATGCTCTCCCCACTACCGTCTACCTGGCACACCAACATTGCTATCTCGCTGGCACCAGATTAAGACTTTCCTCTACTTCCTGGCATTCTATGGCATATGGGGCATATAATGTCTGTTGTTTTATTGGGTCCTGGTATTTTATTGCTTATCGTTTCAGCTGTTTTAAATCATTTCAAATGTTTGCATGTGAAAGATTTTATATTTTGTTTTTATTATGCTCTTATCTATTGGGTTACAATGGGTTTTGTTGTTGTTTGTTTGTTTTTAACCACAGAAAGAGCATTCACTCTTGGGCGGTACAGCAATGCAATAAATGAAATTAAATAATCCATCACATAAACGCTGTTTTAGGGCTGATTCACATAGACATGTTCAGTCACTGTAGTATCAAGTAATAACCAACATGTCTGAGCCATCACAGATTAATCATTATAGATAACACTATTATTATTATTATTAATCATCATCATCATCATCCATTTACCATATCTAAACCCCCCCCACATCTTAATAAACACAAAAAACAACCCAGATCTTGCTAAATACAAAAAGAAAGAAAAAACCCACACAAAGTTAAACTATGTAAAAACTTTTAAAGCAAACTAAAAACACAATAGGTACTAAACAAATTAACTGGGCAGCGCAATCATTCAGGGGAAGCTTGGACAGAGATGGGTCTTTAACAGGTACCTAAAACATGCTGCAGCTGATGCCTCCTGAATACTGGTGGGGAGATCAATTCACAAGGTTGGTGCCACCACTGAGAAGGCCTGAGTCCAAGTTGCTACCAGATGACAATATGAAGGTTGCAGTACAGATCTGAGTTCCATTTTTGCTGTGAGTCACTTAAGGTAGAGGCCATTGTATTATGATCTGCATAATCTATTGACTACAGTTACAATGTATAAGCTAAGTAATTTTTAGTCCAGGAGACTTGGTAGAATCCTGAGGTGATAGAGTGGATCTCCCCTTTTCATTTATTCATTTATTTGAATGCCCCTTAAAGGATGATGATGATAATTGATGATGATTGATGATGATACATTCTGTGCAAGCAAAACATTAGCATATTGGTATGAAAAGCTGTTGCCTAGATGAGTGAATTCCACTGTTTAGTAGCTTCCTCCTTGCTGGGGGGTTGTGTTTTTTTTTTGGTAATATACAGAGGCAGCAGCCCCCTAAAAAATAAAAATGTTTATCACAGCAAGAAGAAAACCACAAAAGAGTGGAATTCAATCATTTGGGCAACAGCTTTTCATCCCAATATGCTAATGTTTTGCTTGCACGGAATGTATTATTATTATTATTATTATTATTATTATTATTATTATTATTATTATTTAAAAAAGCATCCTCCACCTGAAGCCTGAAATGGTGCAGTGTGTTCTACAACCTCCTGAAGCTATTACCTGACTTCCACCTCATCCAGCCTCCAAGATAGCTGCTTGTGGAACAAAGGAAGGCAGCTGACTTGTACTGAGTCAGACCCAGGGATCGAACCTGGGACCTTCTGCCTGCAAAGCAGGAGCTCTACCACTGAGCTATGGTCTTTCCCTGTGACTGTTTGAGTATTAATTAATGGAGTATTAATTAATGTGGAGTTAAATAATTAATTCTGATTTCATGTATACATAAGTGGGACCTGCAAGAAAAGGTTGCAATGTGGAGTGCAAGGTATCAACCAGCCAGCCAGGTCCTCTTCCAGGATTCTTCCTTGCATTCCCTGCTGGTGTTCTGTCCCCCTCCAACAATTATCCAGCACTCTGTAGCCACTGAGCTTGGGTGCTCATTGGGTTGTTTTGTGGTCCCTCCCTCCTATTAGGTTTATTTCTTTCTCTCACTTTTGGAAACTTTGGGGTTCCCCCAAGTCTGCTGAGATTTCCCTCTTGTGCATGCATGGCGCTGTTTTAGCTACACAGCACTCAGAGAATTTGGTTTATAGGATGTGGATAATCCACTGGTATCATTCAAGATGCATAGCTGAGTTCAGGATCACACTTTGGGTTGCTGCTTGTCACCAATTACAAACAGTGGGGGTCTTCGAGTACATCACTATGGGTTTTTGAGCCACAGACACTCTTGTTTGTACGGCAGATCTCTATAGTACTTTAAACTTCATGATTTACACATTTACAAACTATAGCCCTACTCTGGAGGGAAGAGGGCTTGTTTAAGTATTGAGTTGGCATGCCTTTGGAACTTTGCTTTGGAAAAGCAAAGGTGGGAGGGATGATGGGAGTGGGAAAATGGGCTAAACTCATTTAACCCATTCAAGGATTCAATCCTTCCACTCCCCATCACCCATTCCTGAAGTTGCTTTGGATTTTTAGCAAAGGTTGTTGAGATAATTCATATTATTCCAACTTAGCTCACTTAACTTAAATGTCTGCATTAGAATGGAATATGGCATTTGTTCATGAACATTCGTTTCCCCTCCTTATTTTTGCCACCCCTGCAATTGCCATGTAAACATACATGGTCACACGTATTAACTCTTATTCCAAAGCATTTTTTAAAAAAAATTTGGAGCAGATATTAGTAAGACACTTCTAGAATTTCGAATGTTGGTACTGGTGGAGTTGCATTGCTAAAAGCATTTATCCTTCAGTCACTACAGTCACTTACTCTCTTCAGTCTGTTGGGACTCCTGTCCCTACATTTGGGTCAGTAATATACAACAGTCCTGATGACCACAATATGACATCTTTATCCTATGGCAGTTCATGTACTGCTGTCTTATGTCTATGCACTGCTATACTATCATTAGGCAAAGTCTGTTCTGCTTTGCCTCCTATGAAATGCAATCATATCATTAAAGGTGCATACAACTCTGCTTAATGATTTCCTTTACAATGCAAC
Organism: Heloderma suspectum; assembly: GCF_057233095.1. Lineage (NCBI taxonomy): Eukaryota > Metazoa > Chordata > Lepidosauria > Squamata > Helodermatidae > Heloderma > Heloderma suspectum. Next base: position 12,061,149 of record NC_139459.1, read on the forward strand.
TTAGATGAATTACTGCTGGTCTTGTCAACACCACACCCACCTATGACCACTTTTATTGCAGTTAAACAATTTCCCATGATGGCTTTTGGGCCTCAATCTATGGTGGACATTGTCATAAGAGTCCCATCCCACACAAGTGCTTTGGTGGAAATCACTTATGATGCCAGCATATGACATGTGCTTTGTGACACTCTGCTTCTGCAGAGGTTCTAGTACCGAATCCTTCTTGGTACAAGACCTGTTCTTATTAGTCAGTACAGAGGATCACAGGACTGGGTTTTATCTTCAGAGATGGGTCCTATCTCAGTGGTAGAGCTCATGCTTTGTATGCAGAAGGTCTTAGGTTCAATCCGTGGCATTTCCAGGTAGACAGTACTGAGATAGATAGCCAATGGTCTGACTCACAATATGCCAAATTCTTATGTCCCTGTGCATGGGTAACTACAGAAAGTGATCTTGTTTCTACAGCTTCTGAAAAAAACCAGCCAACCAAACAACAACAACAACAACAACAACACTGGGAGCCTGTTTGGTGTAGTGGCTTGTAATCTCTGAGTGACTGGAGATGCTCACTAGAATACACCATTAGAATACACCATTAGAATACACCATTTATTTATTTATTTATTTATTTATTTATTGCATTTACATCCTGCCTTTTTTCCTCCAAGGAACTCAAGGCAGCGTACATGATCCTCCTCCTTCCTCCATTTTATCCTCACAACAACAACCCTGTGAGGTGGGTTGGGCTGAGAGTCTGTGACTGGCCCAAAGTCACCCAGTGAGCTTCCATGGCTGAGTGGGGACTAGAACCCGGATCTCCCGATTCCCAGTCCAGCACTCTAGCCACTACACCACACTGGCGTGTTCTAATGTGTTCTACACACATTAGAATACACCATTAGAATACACCATTAGAATACACCATTCATGTGCTACAAACAAATGGGAAAAGCACACTTAGTTCTTTTTTTCTTGTTCTTCTCTCCCCCTACCATAATCAACAAAGTCCCTTCCCTTTGAGGGATTACTGAGACACAAGGTGGACTATCAGTCAAAGAGACTGTAAGAACATTTCTACCTGGGCTGATATAAATGTGAAGGGAATATTGCTAGAGATCCTTCCGTATTGTTGAGTTGCTCTAGTTTATTTATATATTCAAGGGGTGTGTGCATGTGTGTGTGTGTGTGTGTGTGTGTGTTACATGTTATTATTACATTTTGGATCTTTAACAAGATCTTAAGTGTTGAGATAGGGCAGGTGAAAGAATTAATAATAAGAAACAAGGTTTAAGATCAATTACCCTAACATTCTTTTTGATGATTTCCTTGTTCATCTGCATCCTTCCTTCAGACAATTCAATTCCTGATAGAGGAAAGATGACTTCTCCGATGATGTCATCTCGAGAAAACCGGTCAAAACTCAGGATCATAAAGTGAAGGCTCAGGTCTTGAACTTGAGTATAAGGGATCCCATAAAAGGTGAAAGTTTCATCAAAAGCTGGATCTAAGGTTTTCCTCATCACTCGAGTTTTCACCTTGTGTTTCTTCTCAGGCAGTATTGTCATTTTGATATATGGATCAGAAGTCATTGACTGCTCATCCATGGCTGGCAAGCCACATGCTTCTTTGATATTCACCATGAAAGCCTTCTTCTCAAAATTGTACTCAATGGAGAAGAAGAGAGTCCCTAATTTATCTTGCTTCTCTTCAGAAGATATTGATGTGATGGACTTCAAGCTATCAGGGGATACTGAGTCTTTCTCCCTCTCAGGAAAGAGCTTTGGAGTAAAATTCTCAACATCTGAAGAACTTGGTATTTTAGGGGTTGTTTTGGGGAAGTTGCCATTCAGATCTCGCTTCTCGAGGTCGAGATGGAGAGAGCTCTTTGGCATGACAGGCTTGTTTTTGGCTTCCCCTTTGTCCTCTGCACCAAACTTCTTCTTGCTGTTGAGGTTCTCAGGATAAATATCAACACCCTTCAACACATGGACAAATTTGTAAGGAGGGGTCTTATTTGATTTGGAAGATTTGCGTTGGCAGCAGATCCAAGCAAAGAGGGAGACAGTGAAGACCAGCCCAAAGGCACTGAAGATTCCAACCACAGTTGGAATTTCATCTGCAAGTCAAAGCAAATGGCAACAAATGCATGAATGGTAGACTTCAGAGATCAAAAGTGATAGTTAAGCTGACTTACCAAAAATTGCCCAAATGGTGAAGCAGAGGGAATGAAATGCTGGATATACTTACTACTATCCAAGAGTAAGCATATACATTTTGTGCCCCCTGCAGGTATGAACATGAATGGTAAACTCTGGCTGGGGCCGTCTGCTGTTGCATGCGTGTGACTGAGATAAACACAGTTCAGTAATCATGACTGGAATAAATGGCATGCTTCTGTTCAATTTTGCTGCTGCCCTAGATAAAAATTATGAATTCAATAGGCATATAACCACATCTAGCTCCCTTGTACACCCTCCACATTAGTCTTTTCATTTAGCAGATAAAAGATAATTTGAAATATGTGTTATTTGCATGCACTGCATCCACTTTTAATATTAGACTTTGGATTTCCCTTCATGTTCAATGAGATATATATTTTTATGGTCCCACTGTAGGGGGGTTTCAGGTTTAGCATGAAAATGCTAACTTTAATGGCAGATAACAGCAACTTAAGAGAATCTGTCTACCAACCTGGCATCAGTTTTCTATGCAAATTCAAACATAGGCAGTCATTTTTCCTTATTGTACTTGTCCATTATACATATGAATGTGAGTATATATATATATATATATATATATATATATATATGTATATACACACACACACACATACATATATATATATATATATATATATATATATAGAGAGAGAGAGAGAGAGAGAGAGAGAGAGAGAGAGAGAGAGAGACTACCTTTGATGCTCCTGAAGTACTGAAACTAGACAGGTAGGTTTCTAAAACACAATATTTGAATGAAACATATTTTCCGACCAAAGCAACTAAATCCATTCCCCCTGAACTTCTTTCCATGATTCATATGAATCAGCTCACATTCCAAATATGCAATAGGGAAAACAGCATGCAAGCTGTAATGACATCTGGTGTATGAATAAAAGGGGGGCACTGAGGATATCATTAGCATTTCATGAGTAAGCAGTGCAGGGCCAAATGAACATCACTAATTGGAAATCCAATTCTGCCCATAAGTAACATTTCTTAGTGAGTCTAAGTACCATATGTTAGTAGCAGCGATCAAGGCTAAGTCCACATTCTCCAAGCAAAATGGGGGACTCATGAAATATTAATGTGATGGCATTGCTTATGCAGAAAGGTAATCATGTCTTTTATACAAGAGCACTGGAATTCTAACAAATTATCATCATCCTCTTTCTGGTTGAGAAAGAGAGAGAGAGTTAACTATTCACTTTAACGGATCAATGCATCTGTTCTTTCTGGATGAGATGAAGAAGGATCTCTTGGATTCATATTAGCGAGACTGTAATCTCCAGTTTAAAAGACAGAGGCAAAACGCATGAGTTGCACATCCAGATGTGCTTTTAAAGCAAAGGTTTTAATTGAATCCATGGGGAAAGGAAAGGTCCCGCACACATAAGCAAGTAGTTGAAGGGTTAAACAGAACATTAGCTCTCACTAGCTATCTTGCCACTCTTATCGGAACCTAAGTGAAGTATGTGGCACCTTTTTTGTTCTGGCTGGCTGTTTTTTTATTATTATCATTAGGACTGATTTATAAGTAGGTTACTATTTGCAGGATATGGATATGTGTTAATGTGCAGAAAAGCTTGCACTGGGTTAGGACACTGGTCATTGGGTCAGTTCCATACCGCATGTGGCTGTGGTCTCTATTACAGTGTGCATGTGTTTTGGAGGGTTGGTTCAAGCAAAACATGTGGCTATGAGTTGAGACAAAACCCACTGGCAGTGAGGTAATAGCAGTTGCATAAGATGCTTTGGGAAAGAGGCCAGGTTGGATCATTAACTTGGCTGAACAGATTTTAATGGCCAGTTGACACATTTGCAAATACTCTTTTGAAGCTCTCACACAGAGACAGATTGTTTCCAACTGTAGGAATGATAGTGCAAGTTACAATCCCAGCCTCCAATAGGAAGAATGCAGCAGTTAGATATTAATTATCCTCATAAAGTCAGTTATCAGGTGAGCAAGCTGTCTCAGATAAAATGACAAGCACCCATGGGTATGGTAGAAGAAGAAATCATAACTAAATGTTCTGTACAATAACTGCCAGTGGGATTGCAATCTGCCTTTGTTGCTGTTTTCGTATGGCAAAGTGATTGCTTAGCTATTATAGCAGCTATGTAGAAAGAGTAGCCTGGTTTGAGAACATGGTAGTTCTAAAAAAGAGAGAGTAGGAGTTATAACAACAATGTCAGTCTGAAGGGGCACAATCTAGACTCAAAGAATTTAAACTTTATCCAAATGTGAACTGATTCAGTTTCCATTTAGAACCCAAAGTATTCTACTATGCTATTATCTAAAACTGTATCAACTTCTTCCACTGGCTAGTAAAACTGACATAGGTGAATTAAAGTGAGTTTCTTTCCATTGTCTTTGATGGGACCAATATCTATTTAAATTAATGTATTTTGGCTATAACAGCATTAATGAAAGCAGGCATTAACTGACCTACCCTCTAAGTGGCTGAAAAAGGAACAATTTTCATGTATGAATGTACCCATTTTTCTCCCACTCTAAAATACTATGAGCTTACTTATTGAACTTTAAACAGATCAGAAATATTGAAAAGGGAAAGATTATTATTGTTGTGATAGTTGTTGTGATTGTTATTATTATTATTGCCTGCCTTGGATATTAGAAGACAGCCGGTGCTCCTTAAATTTCTGTATGGAATATGATACTTCGTTAAAAGCATTGGAGAACACTTTGCATACACTCCCCTAGCAACATCACTGATGACAGGGGAGAAACAGACAGATGCAGAGGTAGAGAGATAGCCCGTGGATAGATGAGAGTGTGGGAGGATGACTAATCTATTTGATTAAAAAGCCATCTATTCCTCCCTTTAAGAAAGCATTTCTGAGTATTATTCTGAGAGTATTCAGAACATGGATTTGTAATAAAATAGTCCTTTCTACTCCTGAGCCCAGCTTTCTTAAAACAGAGATCACAGCAAATACAATCTTTCTCCTGACTCCCACACACAACCCTCATATTTTATTTGTGAACATTTGGAAAATATAGATGGAGCAACATGAAAATGTATTAAACTATGAAGCCAAACAAACAAACAAACAAAAACAACTACTGTAAAATCTGTACATCAGATAAAGGATGCTTTAAAGGAGACAGAAGCTACTCTGGTCAGAGTATATGCATATCCTTAGCTTCCAGCACCAGCTTTCCCCAAGAGTATGTAATGGCACCGTCATATAATTGCCTTTCCAAAGCACCTGAGTGAAATTAACCAGGACTTGAAATTGGGTTTTAAGAAGATGCTCACCAAATTCTTCTCTGCTGGCTGTAATTGGGGCCATGTTGTTTGCTGCGTGCTCTGTCCAAGGTGCTGAGAATTGTCGTTCTTTCCCCTCTGCTCAGCTGCTCACAGAGAAAACACACACAGGCACAGACAACCAGGAGAGTCTTGTTTTCCAACGTGATGAAAGAAAACACAAGCATGAGAGATTGGGAAGGTTTTAGAAAGAGGAGGAGGTAGAAAGGAATTGGAGGGGGAAGGGGAGGGAGCGTCTAGTTCATCCTCCCCTCCTGCACAGTGATTCGCGAGCCCTTGTCCTGTAGTTCAGATCTTCTGACTAACTGAGCTCTGAGACTGAAGACGTGGTTGAAACCCAAATTGACGCAATCCTGACGCTACAGAACTGAAATCAGTATATCCCCCCCCCCTTCTCCCACTCCTGGGAATCCAGCACACATTCATCAATTATTTTAACGGCTCTGCTGCAGGAGATTAGCTCACATTCTCAGTTAGACACAGATAGCAATAGCAACGCTAATTTCTAGGGTCAAATTTTCAAGCAGTTTATAAGACCCAGTCTGGCATCATCATCATCATGTATCTACATTTGCTGTCAGGATACACTAAATGGAGAGAATGAAAGCCCTAGGAGCAAATGACCCAGAATCATGCCTCTAGTCTTTTTCCTCCTCTAAGATGAAACACTTGTTTTTGACTGAATTGCCAAATGGCTTGAGTTCCCACTGGGGACTGCAGGAAGTGGAACAACTGTATTTCTGGGAGTTACTGGAATATCTGTATTTTTGCCTTCTAAACAGACTATATATATTGATTTTTTTAGATCTATCCTCTCTCTCGTCTGTCTGTCTTTCTGTCTCTGTCATACATACACACCTCTAATTTCTTTTTTAAAGTTACATTATATTTGATTCAGTGTAAACACTGAAGTTATTACAATATTTTATTTATTTATTTATTTATTGCATTTCTATCCCACTCCCCCCCCCTTGCAAGGTACCCATAGCAGCTTACATTGTCCTCCTCCTCCTCTCCATATTATTCTCACAACAACAGCCCTGTGAGGTAGGTTGGGCTGAGGCTCTGTGACTGGCCCAAAGTCACCCAGTGAGCTTCCATGGACAAGTGAGGACTAGAACCCAGATCTCCCGGCTCCCGGTCCAGCACTCTAGCCACTACACCACACTGGCTACATTCAACACAGAGAACGTATGGATTACCCAGAATGAACAAATAGTATTGGTCCTCAATTAGAATGGCCAAACCATGGGGCAGAGGCATAACAAATACTGGTTCTTGTTGATTTCATGTCAGTTCTCACTGATAGTCTCTCCTATGTATTCAGTTTTAAAATGAATCTGACATAGGGAACATTTATAAAGCAACACCCCATGCACACTTACTTGGGAGCAAGCGGCCTTAATCTCAGTGGGAGTTACTTCCAAGTGGACATGCGGAGGACTGAGCTGTAAAACATGCTGCATGGAAACACAGGGAACTGCCTTATACTGAGTCAGTCCACTGGTCCATAAAGCTCAGTATTGTGCAAATTGACTTGTAATGGCTCTCCAGGTTTTCAGACATGAGTCTTTCCCATCCCTACCTCAGGGCTGGGCAAGCTGTGGACCTCCAGATGTTTTGGTCTACAATCATTGTGTATGCTGACTAGAACTGATAGGAGTTATAGGTCAAAACATCAGGAAGACCATAATTTTCCCACCCCTGTCTTGCCAGGACACCACCAGGGAGTGAACCTGGGAACGTCTGCATACAAAGCATGTGGTCAACCACTGAACTTCAGCTCTTTCCCCCTATTCATTCTACCTGGGAGTAATGTATTCTGACCTGTGGTTTGGGGCTGGCTGTGCTTATTCGGTAATAAGGGAAAAACACTCTTCACATGCTCATAATCACTCTTTCTATTAATATTCTGACATTTTGGCTCCAACTAAACCCTGAATAGAATCAGCATAAAATCTACATTAGCCCCCTGTCCCAAATATTTTAAATCCCTGATGTGTATCACTTCAAGGCACAATCTTCTTGAACAGAAGCTTCCAACTCCCCCAGCTCCATATTCCTGGCAGGCCAAGCAGGATAGCAATACATACAAAGTTAGGCAGTAAAATGTACAGCTACATTTCAACCATCCTTCTGCCTCAAAAGTAGCATGATCAGAGAATGACAACAAAAGTCAGTTGTTGATTGTCTAATCCCTTATTATTCTCTACTGATTCTCTTGTTGAACTTATTTTAGAAACATAAGCACCCAGGACAGGAGATTCAATGCACACATGATGTTCCATGTGATCAGTGACTTCCCCATTCATTTGAGTGACAAGGGAAACTTCTGGCACACATCGGATATATGATGCTGTCATGATTGGAGAGTCCCTGTCTCTGCACTTTGTAAGTACAGAATCCTATAGCATTTTGGACTGGGGAGACTGAGACCAGATTCATTCATTTATTCATCCAAGCAGCCATGTGGAGGGTGGGTGCCCCATATGTTAAGGGAGGGGGTGAGTAGAAGGTCCCACCATGGGTTGGGAAATTTGAGTCATGACAACATTGGGGGAGGGGCAGATAGTTCAGGTAAAACTGAATATTTCAGATTTTGTATTAACATTTTTGCATTAAAACCTTTCAAAAGGGTTGAAAACATATTGCTTCAACTTCTTGCAGAATCAGTAGGCATGGGCAGCTTTCTTAAGTTCCTCCCAGTTGGGTTTGGGGACTGTTTGGTAACTGTATGGCCCAGAAAAGTGAGGAGGAGGAGGCAGAGGAGGAGGAGGAGGAGGAAAAACTACCTTAAGGACTGCCTCTGTCCATACCTCCCTACCCATGCCATAAGAGCTGACAGAAAGGCCCATTTCTATGCCCTTGTAAACTGCCCAGAGAGCTTAGGCTATTGGGTGATATAGACATGTAATAAACAAACAAACAAACAATGTTCCTAGTAGTAGCTACAGATCTTCTTCTGCATTTATCATCTTTCCTCCATTACCTCACTTCCATTTTGGAGTGTCTTGCCCTGCCCTCAATTTGATGGGTGCCAGTTCAGTCAACACCAAAGAAAACGTATTTGAATGATGCAAAAATTTAGATCTAGACAACAACAAAAAATACAACTGAGTTGTTGTTGTTGTTTTCAGCCTAAGCAAAAATTATGCCCCAAAATGGTCTTGGTGGTTTCAACTCAGCCATCACTGAAATGCACCAAACTGTATATGGTGTCATCCACACAACACACAATACAACAGGCTTTCCCTATGGATATCCCTGCCGTACAGGCTGTGTTTACAAGTGGCCACTCATGTGGCTACATCAACATGTGAAAGGGGAGCACCTCGAAGGCACTCATCCTGGAAATGTATTCCTGGAAATAAGAAGAAAAGGCATTATCCGGATTGATCCCACTTTGCCCCCCCCCCTTTCATCCACTCTCTCATTTTGTTTTGTTAATGCATTTTCTTCTTCATTCCATCTGTCTGGTCCCTCCCTGCCCTACTGACATCTGAAAGTCATGCTTTCCATATTGGTGAGCTCATGGGACATAATTACATTTAGTTTTGGGCTCCCGGCCAGGCAAAACACAGTTAGCTTCTAGCTACCCATGATCAAAATGATAGTTAAGAAACAAAGCAAAAGCAATGAAAAAAGTCAGGTTAAACAAAGTCAGGATGGTGAATGATTATTTAGTTACAACTGTAGCCAAATGTTAATACAACAAAACGAGCACATCAATATGTAATATGTTCTGCTATTGCATTGAGCTTTATTGATCTGTCCATCTAAAGAACATCAGCTTTATGTTACTGGCATACAATGAGAGGAATAATATAGATGGTCTACTTGATCCATTGATGCATGCACTGTAGTTTGCAGCAGGGGAGATCACAGAGCCTATCTGCTGTTCCCCATTAGAGTTATCTATGGAGCAGGGGGAAGCTGTCAATTAGCAACTGCCGAAGGTGTTCTCCCCTTTGGGTTTCTTGGGAAAGAGGGGAGTCAACTGCAGGAATTTCAGAGTGAAACAGGCTGTTGCACAGCTTGCAAAATACCTTGATGTCACACCAATTGGGTGTCACTTGAATTAGAATCAGAAGGGAAAAGTTGCATTTGGAGCAAACTAGAGGAAGGGAAAACAAGGTTGTGACTGAGAGAACATGAATTGCCCTGCTGGATCAAACCAGAAGTCTATTAAGGCTGCAATTCTCTATGCACAAACCTGGGACTAAATCCCACTGAACTCAATGAGACATATGCCTGAGTAGATATGTGTAGGATTCTGCTGTTAGTCAACCATGTTTTGGCTCTAACGGTGGGCAGCCAGATATCCTCAGGCTGACACAAAGCCCACAAGAAATGGACCAATAGAGGCACTGTATTCTGCCTCTAAACAGGAAAATCCATTCCTAACCAATGTCATAGCTGTTGGTAAGTCTGTCATCCATACATTTATCAACTCATAACAAAATACCTATCCTTCATAAATTAACTGTACATTGCATGAATAAGTACTTGGTTTTGCCCATCCCCAACCTGCCATTCATTGGATGACCCAATCTAGGTTTGTTGTTGTTGTTGTTGTTGTTTTTTAAATATAAATATATTATCTTTATTCACTCTCTGCAGGCAGTTCATAACCATAATTACAATAATACAGATCATTTATGTAATACTATGAATATGCATAGTGTTATGCAACTTCATCTCATATTTAAGAGTAGGCATGAAATGCATCTTAATCCCCCCGCCCTGCCCCCCTGTGTATGTGTGTGTGTATGTGTGTGTATTACCTCTACCTCTCATTTCCATCTGCACATCTGCACATCCCAGGAAGGCTGTGGAACTCTTGAACCAGTGTCTGAAAGCTGTTGTGGGATGGAGGAGGGTGAACAGGCGAAACTTAATCCAGACAAGATGGAGGTACTGTGGGTTGGGAAACCAACTACTTAGTATGGAGGTTTACAACTGGTCTTAGATGGGGTTGCACTCCCCCTGGAAGACCAAGTGCACAGACTGGGAGTCCTCTTGGGCTCTGAGATAACTGAGGAAGCTCAGGTGGCTGTGGTGTCCAGGAGTGCTTTTTACCAGCTTAGGCTGGTACTCCAACTGTGGCCCTATCTGGAGAGAATGGACCTTGCCTCAGTTATCTACACACTAGTGACATCCAGGCCGGACTACTATAGTGCACTATATGTGGGGCTGCCTTTGAAGTTGGTTCTAGGGAAGTACGAAAGTGACTTACCTTCTCATTTCACCGCGAAATTGATTTGCGGTGGGGGGGAGGGATTCCATCCCTCCCCCCCGAAATTCTGGCCGGGGGGGAGGCGCTCTGTCCCTCCCCCCCCCCGAATCCTGGCTGGCCGGGTGCGCAAATGGCAGCGGCCATAGCCGCCGCCGTTTGCGTCCCTGCAATCAGCCGTGATAGGCTATATAAATGTTTATGTAGCCTATCACAGCTGAGTAAAAAAACAAAAAACAAAACCACATGTATGCAAATGGCGGCACCCATGGGCGCCGCCATCTGCGTTCCTTATTTTGGCACGTGTAGTCTACGTAAACATTTACGTAGACTACGGCGAAAATAAGGGGAACACAAATAGCGTAGACGCTACGCTATTTGCGTTCCCCTTATTTTAGCTGTAGTCTACGTAAATGTTTACGTAGACTACATGTGCCAAAATAAGGATAGCAAATGGCGGCGCCCATGGGCGCCGCCATTTGCGTACACGTGGTTGTTGTTGTTGTTTTTTACTCAGCCGTGATAGGCTACGTAAACATTTACGTAGCCTATCACGGTATTTTTAAAAAATCTAGCCGTGATAGGCTACGTAAATCTTTACATAGCCTACCACATTTTGTTGTTGTTGTTGTTTTTACTGGAAAAACCACCACCGACCCACCGCTGGAGCCGCCGCCGCCAGGAGGATTCTCCCAAGGTAAGTCCCATCCTGGGAGGGGCAGGGAGGGCAGACCGTTTCGCCACCGATTTTGGGGGCCCGAATGCGCTGGCATTCAGCCTCCCCGAGATTCGTGGCAAAATTCTCTGACATCCCTAGTTGGTTCAGAAACTCTGGCTTGTGAAGAATGCAGCCACCCATGTATTGCTGGGGCGAGAAGATTTGATCACCTAATGCATAATGCCTATACTCTGCCAGCTGCACTCATTACCAATGTCTTTTCTGAGCCCAATTCAAAGTGCTGGTTTTGACCTTTAAAGCCTTAAACAGTTTGGAACCAAGTTACTTGAAGGGCTGCCTTCATCCATATCAGCCTTTAACATCAGAAGGAGAAGCTCTTCTCATTTGCCCACCAATGACAGCAGTTAGATGGGTGATCACATGTGAAAGGGCCTTCTCTGCAGTGGCCCCACATCTTAGGGATGGTGGAGAATTCTGCCATGGATCTCAGTGAGGCCAAATGCCAGTGCATTCGGCCCCCTGAAATCCGTGGTGGAACAAATCCCCCCACCCCACGAAAGGTGCGTGAAACGAAGCACCTATCTGGTGCCGTTCGCGCTGCTTTGCGAATGGGAGCCACATCTGCGGCTGCCATTCCCTTCCCATTTAGGCTGTGATAGGCTACATAAATACTTACATAGCCTATCACGGCTAATGCAGGGATGCCATTTGCATTCCCTTTTTTTTTTGCCGTGATAGGCTACGTAAATATTTACGTAGCCTATCAAGGTGAAAAAAAGGGACTCAAATGGCAGCAGCTACGGCAGACACCATTTGCGTTCCTGCGCAGCCCAGCAGCAGCCGGATGTTGCTGCGGGCGGCCCCGGGTGGCGGCTCCACGGAGTGGCCATGGAGCAGAGCTGGCCGGTAAGAATTTCGGGGGGAGAGATGGAGCACCTCTCCCCCCCATGGATGTCATGAAACGAAACTGGTGAGTCATTTCGTACATCCCTACCACATCTTTGGAACAAGCTGCCATCGGAGGTCCGCCATGCTCTGTCACTGCAGACTTTTAAGAAGGCCTTGGAAACAAATTATTTCACCTTGGCTCTCTCCTGATATGACAGCTATTGTTGCTGTTACTGGTGTTAACATAGTTGCTGGTTTTATTATTGGCTTTTATTGTTGTTTTTATTGGTTTTATGTTTTTATCACATTTAATATTTTAACCGTTTTATGTTATGCTGTAAGGCACCTTGGGAGGGCTTCTGCCCTGAAGGGGGGGGGGGCAAGAAATATTTTAAATACATACATACATACATGCATCAAATATTATTAAAATATATTCCTTTTTTTTAATGGCTGGTTTAAGACTAGAATTAAGGTTATCCCATGTTGGCTCAAGCTCCACGAAGCCAGGAAATTAGAAGCTAAGGATGATGCCTTAACAGATGTGCCCTGTGATAAGTAATGATGTTGTGCAATGTCACAAATAGCGATGTGCAAACCCACCCCATGCTAGGGATGGGGGAGAATTTCTCCCCAAAACTTCGGGGGTCCGAGCGCCAATGCATTCGGCCCCCCGAAATCGGCGGTGAAATTCTCCACCCCCCTGCCCCCCCCGGGATGGGACTTACCTCCTCCGAATGTCCCTCCTGGTGTCGGGTCCCGGCGGCGCTTCGGCAGGTCTTCGTCAGGGGCGGGGGCAGCAGCCGGTCTTTCGACCAGCTGCCGCTGCCGCCATTACAAGAAAAGTAAAAAAAAAAAAACGCCCCTGTGATAGGCTATGTAACGATTAACGTAGCCTATCACGGCTAGATCTGCAAAGTCACAGGGCACTTCTCCCCAGCCTGAATTTCGGCTGGGCGAGGCGGGAAGCCTCCCCGCTGGCCTGAATTTCGGCCGGGCAAGGCGGGAAGCCTCCCCCCCCAGCCTGAACTTCAGGGGGAGAAGCGAAGTGCCTCCCCCCCACCGCGAAGCAAGCTGTGAGACCAGGTAAGTGACTTTCGTACATCCCTACCCCATGCTGGGTTCTTCAGGTGCCCACCCAGCCCTTGCCCTTGCTTGCCAGTCCCCGGATTGGGCTTGAGTCCCTCCTGCACTCGGCAAGCAACCCACTCAGCAAGCAGCCTCGGTGAGCTTTGTGGTTGCCTTTTTTTGAGAAATAAAAAGGTGATCACAAAAGGCGCATATTTGCTTATGCGCAAAATGCACAATTTTGCGAGTGTACATTTTTGTGTATGTGCGGACATGCATATTTTTGCAAAAATATGCATGTTTGCGCATACACAAAACATGCATTCACAAAATGTGCATTTTGCACACACGCAAAAATGCACATTTTTGCGATCGCTGAGTTATTTCTCAAAAAATGGCGACCACGAAGCTCAACAAGGCCACCGAGGTGCAGGCCATTTGCCGAGCATGGGCAAGGGGAAGCAGGGGCAGGGGCTTAGCGAGCAGGGCTCTGGGTTGCAGGCAGGGGCAGTTCCACCTGATTCCCAGACAGAATCAGGTGCCCGTGCCACCCCTAGTCACAAATTGATCTTGTTTACAACTAACCCTCCATGTACCCACACTTTACCTTGGTCTTTCAGGCCCATCGCCAAATGGGGAGGATGGAGTTCATGTGACCAGCGAAGATGCCCCACATAGTCCTGGTCCTGTATTGCCTTATGGAACATTTGAGCCTTACTTAGGGATGTCAGAGAATTCCGCCACGGATCTCGGTGAGGCCGAATGCCAGTGCATTCGCCCCCCCCAATCTGTGGCGGCATGGCCTGCCATCCCCCCCCCCCGGATCCTCCCTGGGATGAGACTTACCTGGGGCGGATGTTCCGGGTGGCGGCGGCTGCAGCAGCAGCTGCGGCGGCTGTTCTTCCGACCGGCTGCTGCCACCACCATTTGCAGTGTTGTCGTTTTTGGGGGTTTTTTTTTTACAGAGATCTGATAGGCAACATAAAGACTTACGTAGCCTATCATGTCTGGGTAAAAAAAAAAAAAAGTACGCAAACGGCAGCAGCTATGGCCGCCGCCATTTGCGTTCCTTATTTTTTGCCGTCTTAGTCTACATAAATATTTACATAGACTATTACAGTGAAAATAAAGGGGAACACAAATAGTGTAGTGGGCGCTATTTGCGTCCCTTTTTGATTTGCCATTTTAGCCTACGTAAATATTTGCGTCCCTTTTTGATTCGCCATTTTAGCCTATGTAAATATTTATGTAGGCTAAAATGGCGAATCAAAAAGGGACGCAAATAGCGCCCACTACACTATTTGTGTTCCCTTTTATTTTCGCTGTCTTAGTCTGTGTAAATATTTACGTAGACTAAGACGGCCAAAAATAAGGAATGCAAATGGTGGCAGCTGTAGCCGCTGCCATTTGTGTACACGGTTTTTGGTTTGTTTGTTTTTTTTACCCAGAGCCCTCTGCGGCCGGAAATCCGGCTGCAGACGGCTCTGGCCTTGGTCTGGCCAGCTGCTCCGTGGAGCCGCCGTGGAGCATAGCCAGCTGTCGAAGATTCCAAGGGGGGAGGACCGGATCGCCTCCCCCCCATCGAGGATTCCAGGGGGAGGGATGGAACGTTTCCCCCGCCATGAACAGAATCTGTGGAAAGGTAAGTGACTTTCATACATCCCTAGCCCTTACTGCCTTGCTAGAGGACTCCTTCTGTGACTCACCCTGGCCAGTTTGAGAGAAGGAGTGCAGGATTGGAGCCAGTCTCTCCAGCTCCTCCTGCTTCAGCAGTCAAAAATCTGATCAGCTGAAATTCAGCTTTTTAAAAGAGTGGATATGTGCATTCGCCCCTGACTGCTCTGTGCAAGCTCTGTGGGAGTGAAGCCAGTATCTTTCCTTTATCAAAGCCAAATACTCCATCCACTGTTGTTCAGTCACAGAATTATTATCTCTGCACTGTTGTCTATTTTGCAGAGGTGATGACGTTGTGGGTTATCAGTAATTCTATTACAGTAGCACTGGAGGTGTCCATGCCATATACACTGCCTTTATGCGCTCTCCTTATCAGAGGCCTACACAGCTTGTTTCCCATCAAGCTGAATCCATCCCATCAGCAACATATTGCTTGACCACCTCCCCCCGACTGCTGATTTTGAAGTCCAAGCCCGACAGCAAAAAAAGGAGGGTGGACCATCCTTACATGGCTGTTGGGCTGCATTTGGCTTCTGCATGTATGGGCAACCTGTGGCCTGCAGATCACACGAGACATTTAGCTACCACTTTCCCTGCACCCCATGAAGCTGCAGCGGGTGGGGACATCCACTTGTCCCCATAGTCCAGGCAATCAGGCTTCAGCTGAGCTGCAGAAAAGGAGACTGCTGTTCCTGCGCTGCTTTGATCTGATCTCCCCACCACCAGCAATCTCTAGGCAGCTAAGAGAGGTAGCTGTGTGGACCCGCCCCCCCTCCAATGATCTCCAGGCAGCTGAGATTGCTGCTTCCCTGGTGTTATTTCAGTGTAGAACCAGCCATCTCAATGGGGATTGCTGGGGTGGGTGGAGGTTTTCACCTCCCCCACCCTCCAGCAGTCTTGGCAATGTTGGGATCCCATCCAAAGATCTCAGAGGGCAAGGAGCAGAGGTTTAAACATCTCCATCCCTGTGCCCTGAGATGTGTGTGGATGGGTGGGGAGAAGTGTGTGTGGGTGCACGTGCATGCATGTGTGGTTCGTGACCCACTCCCCCATGTGGCCTCCAGGGCCAAAAAGGTTGCCCTCCCCAGGCTTAGGGCATCTCCAGTTCTGCAGCTCTTTCATGATCTCTGTGAACAGTAACTCCCAACAAGACAAGTGGTTAATGAGTACAGACAGGGGTTCTCAAGAGCATCTCTTCCGCTCTGCATTGTGAGAATGCATCAAAGGGTAGGCTGTGCTGCCCTTCATGAAGCCACACCTGCTTTTCACCCACTTTAACTCTTATTAAAGAAGCATCTTTATGGTCTGGTCATGTCTGCATCATCTAAAACTTGAACTGGAAACTTCCTACTTGCAGAATGGAGGGGAAAAGGAGAAGCACTATATTCTTCAGGCTCTGGCATGGCTCCACCCACTTAAAGCTCATTGGCTCTTCCTGACCTAGCCTTCCTGAAATGCTTCCAGTTCAAGGCTGTAGCCAACAGTCTAACGGAGGCCTTGCCTCTCCGGTTTGCTACTATCTTGCACGGTGCCTTCAACTTGCTTAGGGATGGTGCAGGTGCCTGACTGGGAATCCATCAGACTCCCCCCACCCTGAATCCAGCTTGGTGAGCTGCTGCCGTTGCCCACCAAGCGGCTGGGACTTACTGGGGCCTTCCGCTCACCCTTGGCAGCCACCCATCCTCCTTTCCAGTCACCATCTTTTACGCAAGTGGGACTCTATATTTTTGTATATTTACTGTTGCACAAAATGGAAGCCATAAGGGCCATTTCCACATCAGAGACCTCTAATGTTGTGGAAATGGCCCTTTACAGCCACTGCTGTGCACAACAGTAAATATATGAAAATAGAGAGCCCCAACTTGCATAGAAGAGGTGGCTTGCACGGAGAGGAGTGGGCAGCTGTGGTGCACTCTTAGACAGCTCTGTGAGCCCTCTGGGGACTCGTGCAGCCTGGCTCAGGCAGGCAAGCAGCAGCAGCAGCTGCTTGAGCACCTGCTGAGCACAGAGTCTGGGTAGTCCATCCATCCCTAAGCTTGCATGCTTACCTGCACAATTCTACCCCTGCCCAAACCCAGAAACAACAACAAAACAAACAAAAAGAAAAGAAAAGAAAAACCCTACTGCCCAATAGGGATGTACGAAACACCTACCTGGTTCTGTGCTGGGGCATCCGCGGTGGGGGGGAGGTACTCCGTCCCTCCCCCCGGAATCTTCCCTGGCCAGCTCCGCTCCACACAGCAGATCCATCATAGCGGCTGCCATTTGTGTCCTTCCAGACTGCCGTGATAGGCTACATAAGTATTTACGTAGCCTATCACAGCAAAGAGCAGGGGCGCAAATGGCGGCCACTACACCGTTTGTGCCCCTGCTGGTTGCCATGATAGGCTATGTAAGTATTTACATTAAGAAGCTGCTGCCACCTCTGCATCCACCCCAGGTAAACTTCGTCCCGGGGGGATTCCGTGGGGTGGTGAGGGGTGGGAGGCTGTTCCGCCATGAGCTTCGGGGGGCCGAATGCCAGTGCATTCAGCCTCACTGAAATCCGTGGTGGAATTCTCCACTGCCCAATTAATTGTGGGCACCTTTCTAATGGATCAAAATAATAACTGATTAATCAACTCAATTAATCAACGCAGTCTTGCAGCCCCAATATAAATAGAGAATAGATGTATCCCAAATAGGAAGCCATCTATGCCATACTGTATTTTATCATGAAGAACTTTCTCTTCTAAACCCCTAGCTTCTTCACTATAAACTAAGTGTGTTGTGTAGTACAATTAAGTAGCAGCATGGTTTACTGAGGCAGTGAAAAGCCCTAGACAGATTATGTTATGCAAGCTCCATCTAGTGTACATATCAGATCCACCAGAGGTTCATGAATGAATGATACACAGATGCATGGGGCCATGGACACAGAAAGATAGGCGTGAAGCCAGGGGCCAAAAGACGGGAGTTATAAGATTTATATCTGTTTGTTTGTTTTTTCATGATAAGGGTGAAGCCACAAACACTGGAGGGGATAATAGATTAGCTTAAGACACCCTCCTCTCCCCACCCACTTGAAAGATTATTTCCTGCAGCTGAGAAGAGCACTTCCTTCCAGAAAGACTTAACCAGGAGCAGGAAATCCTCCAAGAGTTTATACAGCACATTTTGGATGTCCAAAGCTCAGTTTGCATACACAATCTGAACACTCTGTACAACATACCTGTAAGGTAGGCCAGTGTTATGGTCCCCAGATATTGGACATGTGGTGGCTGGGGGAAAGTGGCTTGCCTAAAGCCACTGAGTGTTTTCATGGCTGAGATGAAATCTGAGCCAAGGACCCTGAAGGCTTGCACTCTGACCCGCTACATCACACCACTCCTCATGCAAATAACACCATGAACCATCCTATTTCCTAACTAGGGGAATATGACAAATGCTCTAAGTATGACCATGCACTGAGTCCAATCCCTGCCATGAATCAGTCTTGATGCTCAGTTTGAAATGTGGCTCGCTGGTCTTAAGGCCAAGCGCCTCTTCCAGAAGTCAGGGCTCTGACTCAGGAACTTCTACTTTTGTGTCATGTTTTAGTTTAGAATAGAGATGGGTGAAACATTATTTCGGCTCACATTCCAAAGCAAACGGCAAATCTGCAGTTCCCAGATGTAAACAGCACGCAGTTGGCCGCTGAAATTTCTGTAGTTTGGGATGCAGTTCACACACATATGCAAAGCATACAAATATGTATTTATTTATTTTTAAGAGCACCAAAACTTGTACATTTACAAAAATGTGCTCAAAAAGCTATTTTATTCAAATGTGCTTTTATTAGTTACTTGCAAGAAGGAAAGAGAAATGCTAAGCCAATAGTGCGTCAGACCACTATCAGCAGTACACAGTTGTCTTAATCTCTCTCTGTGTGTGTCTTAATCTCTGTGTGTGTGTGTGTGTGTGTGTGTCTTAATCTCTCTCTCTCTGTTTCCCCCTCTGGGCTTCTTATCAACGGCTCTCTGTCCTGATCAACACTTACTAAAGATTTTGGCACTTTCTTAGAGCAGTAAAATAATAACCTTTTCAAAAAGCCAGAAAGCAGAATCATATTGTCTACACCATGCTCTGTTTCTGTAGATGGAAGCCCCCATTTGGATAGCCTGAGCAGTCCCAGTCTAGTCTACCAACACCTGACCTGTCCATGGTGGAATGAAATGCTTGATCTCACAATGTTACATAGAATTTGCATAAGCTGACCGCTTCACTTTAAGTGTTCCTGGGTGGTCTAAGAAGCAGATTATCAAGGAACAAACAGGAGCACAGCACCTTCCTGCAGCTGAAAGAGCAGGGAGTGTGGTTGCTAGGAGACAGTCCATACACTTCCTAAAGCAGCTAAGACTCAAATGAGTGTTTGTGCTGGGAAAGCACTTCCTTTTTTTTTCTTTTCTTTTTTGCTTAAATCCATATCATCTTCCCACTTGTAAATCGTAATACTGACATCACTTGGCAACTTTAAAATCCTTCAACAAAAGGAATGATCCCTCCCCTCCCGCCCCCCAGTATCCTTCGTACAGTATTCAAACTTCCATTTTTCATGCTGGGCAAAATTGTGGCAGGCCAAAGGTCATTCCCGTAACTCGGTGGTCCCCAACTTTGTTGCTTTTTTTCACTGTGTTTTTATATACTCCCTTTCTCTCAAGGCACTCAAGGTGGTTTACTGCTTAAATAATGGCTTACTTTCAAAACCAAGCCTCTGCTTTTCCTGGGAGTCCCTTTTGGTGCCCGCATCTGGGCTGAGGGTAGGAGGAAAATGATGCACCATTTCTCCATCACTGCAGTAACAGGCAGTGGCCCATGCAGCACAGCCCAATCTAAGTGTTCCACCACCCCCCCACCCCCAGCCATTCAGGAAGCACCTGGGAGGGAAGGGTGGGTGCTTGGTTCAGGTGGACCAGAGAGGGAACTGCTCTCCCTTCGTCAATCAGTAAAGGATATAAGGGAGAGGCTTTCTACAATCTCCTCATTGTATTTTGGATACAATACCCCTAACCATACTCACCCTCTTTGCTTGTTTTGATGACCATCATCACTCAAGCTAGTGTTTTGCTTGCTGTGGATGCAGAGTTACCCACTGGTTATTCAGGGCTAGGGAGGAATTTTAACTAGAATTGGAATTAGCCATAGTGGATCAGAAGGCTTTTGCCTTCTTTCATAGCAAATTTGGATCACATGCCATGATCATCGTGAGGCCACAGCAGGGACCAGAATAAATACCTTGTGTATTTAGGTCCAGAGACAGTTGTGGAAGGGAAGAGGCAAATGCTAGTTGGGACCAGCAGTCTAATGCAGGCTTCCCCACTCTTTCACCATTCCTTCTGCTGCAACTAGGGATGTGTCCATCAGCAAAACCTGAGACTGACAATGTTCTCCAAATTCCATCTCGAACCTCATTCTGACTCAAGCCTATATCAGATTACAAGCTTTTCTCTTTTTCTTTTTTTGCATGAAAATCTATGTGTATTCTCATGCATATTTCCCCAAATAAAAGCATCAGTTGTGCACATCATTGAAATGGCATGCATTCTTCTCCCGTTGATTAAATCATATTCGTGTGCATTTTTCAAAAGTACACCTTTTTTAATGCACATTTTTCAAATGTGCACATGCTGTTGAACACATTTGTGGGGGTCTGCAAATTATACTGCAAGCTTGGAAATGTATGGACTTTGACCATAGATTGTGTCCGACTTTCTCATACATCCCTAAGTGCAGCCAGTTGGAATTGCATTTCAGCTACCCAAAGCCTGATACGTTAAAAAAGAAAAGGACATAATCAGGATTCCCAACTATCTAAATAGAGTTAGGTATGTATGCCCACCTAGCCTGACAAGGTGTGTTTTCTTTCTGTCAAGTTGCCTGAATAGCAAGGGGCATGGTCATAGGGATGGACGGACTTACTCCAGTCCTCCTCACAAGCTGCTTGCCAGACCTCTGCCAGCCACCAGAACCACTGGAGGGTCCATTTTTGCCTGTAAGCTTACATAAACAACAGCTTTACAGCCTCAATCTGCATACAAGGCACTTTATGTAAAAGAATGAGCCACCACTTTCATGCAAAATGGCAGCTCACTGAGGGGACAGGCGCATGCGGACTATCCAGTGGCTCACACAATGCAGGGAACAGTGTCCAGCAAGTGTGGTGGTCCATGGATGGGGTCCAGGAGGCTGAGAAGGGGGGAGTCTTTCTCAGATGTCTGAGGGCTGGACAGGCTAAGGATGGGCAGGAAGCAAACTCTACATATGCTCAGAAGCAATTTTCTCTATTTCCACTAGGTCATACAATCTTTCTACACACCCACACCACACACAAGCCCCAATGCATCTTCTAGATCAGGAGTCAGTTCTAGACAGATTTGATTGATCCACAGATCTTTCATGCTGAAATTAAGCTCCCTGTCCCTTTAACAGCTGCTACAACAATGCAACAGCTACAGCATTTAGCTGCATTGATGGGGGAAGCTCTTTTTGTTGAATTTCTGCCTATTAGGCAGCTGAGTGAGTCACTTCAAGGGAGGGGGCTGATGGGAACCTTGTAATGGTAGGTCAGAAGTATGATCTGTGGGGGCTTGTATGGGGGGGGGGAACTCATATTGCCTAGTGTATCTGTTCCTTCTTAAACATCTCCAGAAAACACATCCTTGAGACATGCTTGTAACCATGATACATATGAAGTTTTTAGTTTTACCCCACCACAGCCAAAATCCATTCACACAAACCCTTGCCTCTATCACAGCCTTTTCAGGTGCCCTCAGGAAATTCCAGAAGGTGTCAAAGGCCAGGTGGTAAAGTTGTCATGGGAACTAAATATTTTAATTAGGCTCCTCTGCCTGCAGACAACGTTAAATGAAGGAAAGAGATTTGATGGTTGATTTCTCAAGAGGGTGAGGAACTCTGCAATGCAAAAGAATGTGCTGGAAAACAACAGCAAAGAGAAGAGAATGTTTGGATCAGCCTTACCCCTTGCAGTACTGGAGTAGTTGTGGGCAGGCTTCATACTGGCAAGATCAGATTTAGGTTTCCCTTTCACTAGAGGATCTTGAGGCCCGTGAACCAGGGGCAGGTGAAAAAAAAAGTAATCTGGGAGTGGAATCAGATGCAAAATAGTGGCTCAGAGCTAAGTGAGCTAGCTACCTAATGCAGCCTTCCAGAACATGGTGCCTTTTAGATGTTTTGGGCTGCAACTTCCAATAGCCCCAGGCCAGCATGACTAATGGCCAGGAATGCTGGGAGTTGTCTTCTTAAACATCTGGAGAGCACCAGGATGGGGAAGGCTGACCTAGTGTATCCCATAAGCCATACAGTGTGATGATCGGCATATGAAGTACAGATCTACGTCTGAGTTACTACAGATAACACTAAACACTACAACTGGCAGAGCTTCACAAAGACCTGGTCAAACATGTGTGCACACACAAAAACACTATTTGTATTTTACAGGCAAAGAACCTTGAGGCCAGGAGATGAACAATTAATTCCAAGCCAATCATGGGGGTGGGGATGGGGATCTTTGGGGCACAGACTTTTTTATGGAGATTGACCTAGGTTGGATCCCCAGATTGTCAAAGTAGGGCTGGGAAAGACAGGGGTCTAATACCAGTCAATGTGGACAATACCAAGTGAGATGGATCAACCACTTCTGATGTTCATCTACAAGGAATATAGGACTAGGAAGGTATACAGAGCAGCTGCAAGTCTGCAATGAGGAATAACAAGGTAGGGATGATGACATTTATGAAGGGCAGAGGGGAGCAGTCCCCCCATGCCCCCCCACGTTGCAGACAGTGTGTGATCAGATCTCTGAAATGTCTATAGTATCTTTTCATCTTGCATTGCATGCATGAATGTTGGTCCCCCTCTGCTGAAATTAGGGATGGACGAAAGGGACTTACCTGGTCCCGCAGCTTGCTTCGCGGTGGGGGGGAGGCACTTCGGTTCTCCCCCCGAAGTTCAGGTGAGGGGGGGGAGGCTCCCCGCCTTGCCCGGCCGAAATTCAGGCCGGCGGGGAGGCGCCCCATCCCTCGCTGCCGAAATTCAAGCCGGGGAGGAGCACCCCGTCTACCCGGCCGTGAAAAAAAAAGTAAAAAAAAACAACACTCGTGATAGGCCACGTAACGATTTACGTAGCCTATCACAGCTAGATTTCCAAAGTCAGCCGTGATAGGCTATGTAAATTGTCTCGTAGCCTATCACAGGTGACTTTGGGAAAAAAAAAAGCGCGTACGCAAATGGCGGCACCCATGGGGCGCCGCCATTTGCGTTCCTTAGTTTTGGCATGTCTAGCGAAAATAAGGGATCGCTATTTGCATTGCCCTTATTTTCGCCGTAGTCTACGTAAATCTTTACGTAGACTAGATGTGCCAAACTAAGGAATGCAAATGGCGGCGCCCCATGGGTGCCGCCATTTGCGTACGCGCTTTTTTTTTTTCTTCAAAGTCACCCATGATAGGCTACGTGACAATTTACGTAGCCTATCACGGCTGACTTTGGAAATCTAGCCATGATAGGCTACGTAAATCATTACGTAGCCTATCACGTGTGTGTGTGTGTTTTTACTTTCCTTTTTTATTTTGCAATGGTGGCAGCAGCAGCCGGTCAGAAGACCAGCCGCCGCCGCCGTCCCTGCTGAAACGCTGCCAAAACGCCGCCGGGACCCTCCGCCGAGAGGGACATTCGCACGAGGTAAGTCCCATCCCGGGGGGGGGGGGCGGGGGGCCGGCGGAGAATTTCACCATCAATTTTGGGGGGCCGAATGCGTTGGCATTTGGCCTCCCGGAGATTCGTGGAGAAATTCTCCACCATCCCTAGCTGAAATATGATGTGGTGCTCCTGTAACTAGGATGAGTTACAGGAAGGCAAAGATGGGCTGGAGAGAAGGAACATTGGTTTCTGGAACAAACAAATGGCAAAGTTGGCAGCGTACTGGGAGCTCTTGGCATGGGGAATATTCAAACACACACACAGAGACAAAAGCAAGAGAGACAGACAGACAGAGAGAGAGACACAGACAGAAAGAAAGACAGACAGAGAGAGAGATACACACACACACACACTCTCATTCTGCAGAATGTGTGGAATGGCTTAAATCTGTTTACAGGTCTATGCAGGAACTCTTTCCTCTGCTTTTTCTGAGAGGAGCGGGAGCAGTAGAGTGAATTAGCAGGAGGAAGGGAGGAGAGAGAGAGACAGACAGACAGACAGACAGACAGAGAGAGGTGGACACACACACACACACACACACACCTCATTCTGCAGAATGTGTGGAATGGCTTAAATCTGTTTACGGGACTATGCAGGAACTCTTCTGCTTTTTCTGAGAGGAGCGGGAGCAGTAGAGTGAATTAGCAGGAGGAAGGAAGGAGAGAGAGAGAGTTCTGCTGAATATGATTTGCAGTATGACTCAGCATTGCTCATCAGCCTGCAGCTTCCTGCTTTAGCATCAGCCACTCTGACCAAGACAAAACTTCAGTGAGATAGACAAGAATCTGGTTTAAAGCAGGCAGAGTTCCACTGTGCCCACGACTGCTAGGAAAACTGGCCACACTGTACAGCACAATGAACACCACAGAATCGATGTTAATGTCAGTCATGTGGGTGATCCATGGCAGCAACATCCCAGGATGTGCCTGTGTGATTGACCCTCTGGTATCCACATATTTGTTTCAGGGACAGAATGGCTCTTCATGCATGGCCTCCGAGGGGCATTTTCCAGGAATAGAACACTTGCAGATGTTTGTTAATGCAGTGCCTAACATGCTGGGTTTCAGTGAGGAAAGCCACATTAATCAGGTCCTACCTCGGAGCCATTTCACATGTCACACTAGTTGTCCATCTAACTCAACACTGTCTACTCTAATCTGACTGGCAATGGATCTTCAGGTTTTCAGGCATAAGAACATCAGAAAAGCCCTGCTGGATCAGACCAAAGGTTCATCTAATCCACCATTTTGTTCACCCAGTGGCCAACCAACTGCCCACTGGAAACCCACAAGCAGGACATCAGTACAATAGCACCATCCTGCCCAGGTTCTCCAGCAACTGGTGTGCACGGGCATACTGCCTCTGATACTGGAGGTAGCAAACAGCCATCCAGACTAGCAACAGAAAAGGTTTTCACATTATTTCCTATGCGATCCCTTTTTTAAACTGGAAAGTGGAAATGTCAAGGACTGAACCTGGAACCTTCTTCATGCAAAGCGTAAATGCTACCCCTGAGCTTAAGCTCTATCACATTATGCGGAGGCAAACATGAGCTTGCTCCTAAGGCCTGTTCTATCCATGAGGGAAGATGAGGTAGGAATGATGAAGTAAAATGCCAAGAAGGCAAAGTGAACTGCGACACTTTAGACTGTAGTTGAGAGACTGCAGGTCTGATTGTTCCTCCACACAAACAAACAGACTCCCTGCAAATAGAAAACTAGCACATCAGGAAGGAAGACTGGAAAGCAGCCCTTTGCCAGACGTTCTGGTGTTTTATTTGTAGGGAACATCAAATAAAACTAGTTAGAACTTAGTAACAATTCACCCCTTAGAGCTAGTATCAATTCACTGTCCCTCAACCTAAGCTTCCCCACATGGCTGCTGGGAAGGTAAAACGTTGGGCTGAGCTTCTCAAGTCAAGGGGGATATAGTTGTAAAACCAATACATGTGAGCTACAAAACAGAAAGGGGCCATTTCCAATGTAAATGTACTGTGACTAAACTCATCACAAAAGCTGAATGGATTTTCATTTGCAAAACAAAAGGGTCATTCTCTGTCGATGGAATCAGGGCTCCTTGATTAGGCATGGTCAAAGCTGGTTTTCAAGCATTGTAACTCCCTAGCCCCTGCACCTATCCTTTTGAAAGTTTTCAGGTTTCTTGCCCTGGGAGACCTATATGACTTGTGTTACTTTCAAATAAATTAAACAACAACAACAACAACAACAACAACAAACATGAGGGGAGACAAGGGGAAGTGAATCCCCCCCCCCGAGAACTTTCCTTGCACATGAACCACTGCACCTATCCTTCCGAATCTTTGTACTTGTCTTATATTTAAGGAAACCTCTAAACTGCATGTAATTGTTAAAACAATAATTCAAAAGGAACATAGGGGGATAAGTGTGTTCTCTTTTGGAAACCTTAAAATGTCAAGGCTGCTCTTGGACCAAATCCCCATGGCTATCTTTCTGAAATTTGGTAGGCTTGACTCCCTCAGAAGCAGTAACTATCTCTGCAATTTTCATCAAATTCTACTAAGAAATGATTACGTTATTGGCAACCCCCCTCCCCCCACACACACACTTATATGGCACATACCACAAATACCCATTTATTATATATTCAGCAGGCGTACCCTTCCTAAGGTGTACAGTGCCTGCAAATATAGCCCAGATCTGTCCAAAATTTCCCATAATAGTCAATAGAAAGCACAAAGCCTCGATTTTCCGAACCGCAACTCAGCCTCGGTACTGCATCAAAGCAGACCAATATCAAGTCAGTCCAAGCAGAAGTGGACCATTTTCTGAAGAACTGAATCAGGGTAGGAGTCAAATTGGGGTCCATGCACCACTCTAGTAAACACAATGATGCTACAACTAACCTTGCATTCAAAGTGTGTCCTTTTCCAGTGTCTCCTTCTAGATTTAAGCTATTTAAATCTTGGCAGAGTGAGAGGCTAGGTGGAGGAAAAGACAACTCAGCTCTGCAGTGAGTAAGGTATTTCCCACAATGGATTCTGAAGTGGCTGCCGTCAGTGTGCACCAGCAGAGATGATGTATTCTTGGGCCTCCACTGCTTTAGACACATTTATATAATGCAATATCAGAGAACTGCACTCATAAGCACGCTATTGCCAAGAACTCCCATGGATCCCCCCACCTCCTCTTTCCAGAATGCTTTCTGCTCAGTAAACATTAGCTTTTCTGTAGGATTAGATTCTTCATCATTTCTTTGTTTGACATTTTCATTTTGGTCATACTTAACATGCCACTCACTTCTCATGAGACTGTGTGTGTGTTTGCACGAGTCTATGGTAAGGATGTACAGATTTTATGAAATCTGTTCCTTCTCTGTTTCACAGATTGTCAGCCATTGTTTGCTCCATCATCAACTCATTGAAAGAGTCTGGTTCCCCCTCCCCTCTTCAGAAAAGTACATTAAAAACTCCATCACAATTTACCAAACTTTCCGTGGCACATAACATTTTGCGTCTTTTTCTTAGCATACCAGTAATGACCAGTCCACACAAAAGATTGCTGAAAAGAAATCAGAGACATATAAAACATTGTGTGTGCGTATAGCTGTGGTTTTGAAAGGGTGTATATAAGGGATTAATTAATGTTGTTAAATCAATTCCATCTGAGTTTTGTGGATCGTTGGGCACATCCAATTCCATTGTCCACTCATTGATGGAATCAGATCTTTTTTAGAGATGCATGAGAATTTTTTGTTCCAGTTTGTGAATGTGCACTTCCACTGATGCACATTGGCACTAATGCTCACTTGCATAAATGCCCCAAAAGTAGAAAAACGCCCTGCAGGTCCACATAATCCACTCAAGGCCACAGATTCCAGTGTTTTTAGCAACTCCAGTTAAAGAAGGGTCTCAGACAGCTGGACTGAGAGACTTTTGTCTGAGATCATTGAGAGATGCTGAAAATACTAGGCAAAATGAATTGATGATGCTCTGACTTGATAGAAGGGGCCTTCATATTTAGTGGGAGTCTGCAGCAAGTGCCTACCTGTGGAAAGGTCATGTTTAGGAGGACTTATCCATGGACTGCTATCATCAGGTTATGAGTCTCAATCCTGCAGTGGCTGGATTAGGGCTGCCACCTCTTCTTTCTTTCTTTCTTTCTTTCTTTCTTTCTTTCTTTCTTTCTTTCTTTTACAGGTTCCTCTCTCTGAGGGTGAAAGAGGAGAGTGAAAAAGCTGGTTTGAAACTCAACATTAAAAAAATGAAGATCATGGCATCTGGCCCCATCACTTCCTGGCATATAGAAGGGGAAGAAATGGAAGCAGTGACAGATTTTACTTTCTTGGGCTCCAAGATCACCGCAGACGGTGACTGTAGCCATGAAATTAAAGGATGCTTGCTCCTTGGGAGGAAAGCTATGGCCAACCTAGACAGCATAGTAAGAAGCAGAGGCATCCCCTTGCCGACAAAGGTCCGTCTAATCAAAGCTATGGTTTTCCCAGTAGTAATGTATGGCTGTGACAGCTGGACTGTAAGGAAGGCTGAGCGCCGAAGAACTGATGCTTTCGAACTGTGGTGCTGGAGAAGACTCTTACGAGTCCCCTGGACTGCAAGGAGGTCAAATCAGTCCATCCTAAAGGAACTCAACCCTGAGTGCTCATTGGAAGGACAGATACTGAAGCTGAAGCTCCAATATTTTGGCCACCTAATGCGAAGAGAAAACTCTCTGGAAAAGACCCTGCTGCTGGGAAAGACTGAAGGCAAAAGGAGAAGGGGACGGCAGAGGAGGAGATGGCTGGATAGCATCACCGATGCAATGAACATGGACTTGAGCACGCTCCGGGAGAGAGCGCAGGACAGGGAGGCCTGGCGTGCTGTGGTCCAGGGGGTCACGAAGAGTCGGACACGACTGAACGACTGAACGACAACAACAACTCTCTTTACCTACTATATGGCAGGCAGGTACGTCATGGTCCTCCCCATGCTGAAAATAGCTGCACCCATTGAATTTGGCTGCTGCAGATGGGTGCAAATTACTTTTGAGTTTGTTTTTGATAAGAGTTCATCATAATTCTTTGATTTCTTCATATTCAGAAGGGAATGAATTGGGATTTAAAAGTGGGACAAAGCGAAACTGTCTTATCTGTCCATCCCTGGCGCCAGTAGTCTTGGGTTGCTTGGATTTTCACTCCCTGTACTATTAAACTTCCTTTTTCTTCTGTCCTCTCTTCCTTTGAATAGATGCTGATTGCACCTCAGAGAGCAGAGGCAGTGCTGATGTATGCTTCACCCATGCTGTGGAAATTTCCCAATTGCAATTGGGACGCAGTCGAGTGTCTGAGTGTGGGCAAATTTCCATGGAACCTAGAGTACAAACAGCTTGGAAGAAAGTATGGGAGGAGGCGGGGATGAAAGTCAATGATATAGCTCAATGTCTAGTATAGGCTGGGAGAAGAATTAATAGCGCAGACAGGAGAAAGGTTTGCTGACAAGCAGACATGGAAATCTACAGCTCCAATTTTATCCTGCTGGATTCTTTCCTCGTTGTGGGTTGCAGCATGTTTGAGTTGCGGGTTTCATTATAGAGAGTCCACATCTTTTTTTTCTTTAAAAAGCAAGACAAAATAAAAACCAACATATATTTCCTGTGCATGGAATGTTCCAGATGTGTCTCCAGTTGATAATGACAATGGACCATCTGCTGAAAGCCAGAATCATTTAATATAGCATTCACAGCAGCATTCAAGTGGAGATTTGTGAAGGCTGGTGTGTGGTCCGAACAGATGATAATAGCTACAGGAGAAGGGAACATGGCACACAAGACAAAAGATTCTCAAGAGGAGAAGATAAATTGTGTTGAGAGTCTTATAATATAGTTCCATCACAAAATGGTGCTGGTCTTTCTTGTGTTAGGGTGGAGCCAGAATTTACCTGTTGTTCTGTTCCTCTTTATCAGACAAGAAAGTTCTTGTCTAGTTATCTGACTGGTACGTTCTCTAAGCCTTCCTTGACATAGATCACAGTTTTGTTTTGGACTACAACTCCCATCATCTATGCCCATTGCCAGTGCTGCCTGGGAATGATAGGAATTGCAGTCCAACACATCTGGAGGGCACCAGGTTGGGGAAGAGATGATAAATACATATGGAGTATCTTGTGAAATTAGAACAAAGCCCATTTTCTCCTGTATTCTGGCACAGTCTCTACACATGCAGCAAAATGAGGTGACAGAGTTCCAGAATGGGAGAATACTTGCCTGGGGAGGGGAAAACCAATGTTTTGAAGGCTTCTGTTGTTTTTAATTTTCAGGGAGTTGTTAAGATGGGGAAGCATTAAAACAAGACATCTCCCACTGGGAATCAGAATGGATCCAGTCCATTCAGGAGCAATGGAAGCTGGTGCCTCCGATGTCAGTGGGGCAGTGAATCCACTCCAGGTTTCAGTTAGAACCAGTCACAAATCTAAAGGAGCTATCCAAGGTTCTGACCGAACCCTGCAGTGGATTAACTGCCCCACTGACATAGGAGCCACCAGCCTCCACTGCTCAGGAGTTTACCAGCATATTTTGCTGTCTCTGTATACTAGACCTGGTGTCAGCATACAGCATCGTGCTGGGCTATGAGGATCCACTCTTGATGATTGTCCTGGGCTATCTGAGCAGTGTTGGCTATTTAAACTTCCCACAATTCCTCCCATCATAGCCTCATACCAGGGCAGTAGGGGCTACCATTTAAATTTCCCACCATGCACTGGACAGAAGATATGTTGTGGGCATTGCAGAAAAGTTAAAATGACAGCTTGTCTCCTAACACTGCTCAAAGCTCTTTCTCTGCCTGGTACCAGGAAAGCTAGCTAGAAGGGGGCACTGCTTTATGTGGGGACACATTACAGGACACTTTGCAGAGTGTACCTTCAAATCTGAAGCCAGCTCTGCTCGAAAGGTCAGATAAAGGGGTTGATCTTTCATAGCTCAGTCCAGCTGAGCTTTATTTGTTTGTTTCTTATATTTATTGCTCACTTTTTCCTCCAAGGAGCCCAAGGGGGAGCATACATGATCCTCTACTTTATTTTGTCCTCACAATTACACTGTGAGCTAGGTCAGGCTGAGAGTCAGTGACTGACCCAGTGATCTTCATGGTTGAGTGGGGGCTAGAACCTGGGTCTCCTGAGACTCTGTCCAATGCTCTCACCACTACACCACACTGGACATCATCTTTCAGGGGCGCCATCTGAGATCTCAAGAGTAGAGGCAAAGAGATTGCAATGAACAGGACAAGCTCTATTAGGGATGTACAAACTCACCCCTGTCTGGGTTCTCTGGATGCCTGCACAACCCCTGCCCCCCGCTCGCGGTCCCTGGACCTCACTCGAGCTGCTCCTGCTCCCATGCTCAGCGAGCAGCCCACACTCACCCCAGAGGCCTGGTCAAGCTCTGCAGTCACCTGGGGTTTTTTTTTTTGGGGGGGGGAATGGCCATTGCAAAAATGTGCATGTTTTTGTATGAGCAAAAATGCACATTTTCCCCAATGTGCATATTTGCATTGTTAAAGTGCGCATTTCGTGTGTGCACAAAATGGACATTTTGTAAAAATGTGCATTTTCACGCATATGAAAAAATGCGCATTTGCAAAATATGTATTTTCACATACACGAATGTGCACATTCACAAAAATGTGCATTTTGGGCCATGCACGAATATGTGCATTTGTGCAATTGCCATTTTATTTCTCAAAAAATGGTGACCGCAAAGCTTGATGCAGCTGCTAGGGTGAGTGCAGACCATTCGCTGCTCATGCAGGGGGCGGGCAGGAGCAGGGGCTCAGCAAGCAGGGCTCAGGGGTGCTGGCAGGGGCTGCTCCCCCGATTCCCAAACTGAATCAGGCACCTGCCTGCGCCAACCCTAAGCTCCATGCAGCTACATTCAAAGACCTACTTTTGTATAGCCATTTCCCCCGCCACCAACCAGGGAATTGGGGCAGTGGGGACAGAAGGATGTGGTTGCAGCGGAGTGAGGCAGGACACTGAGAACATTGGCCCCTGTTCATACTATCTGGTTGCTTCAGGACAAAGTAGGGATTTTATTTAACCTGTTGCCAAATTGGCCAAAGTGGCAGAGTTTTTTTGACCTACTCTACGCTGATGACTGGGGATGGATAGGGGTATTAGATTATAAGGGTCTGGTTTAGGTTAATTTGGTCACATTTGGGCAGGTATGTGCAGGAAATTGAGTAGGTGAGGTATGGGATAGGTGTACACCCTGAGACATATTTATGGGGTTGAATCCAGGATTGGCCTTTTGTGACAGGAAGGGACCTTCTGCAAGAGGAAAGGCTCTACTCATGGAAGACGCATCTGCCTGATTTGGAGGGATCCTTCTGGCACTCTGTGTAGCATTTTGAGGATGCTGGTGGGGCTGCCATGCGAAGGAGGGGGTGAAGAATTCCAGTCCTACAAGCACAGTTGATCCAGCTTAAATCTGGATCCAATTCCTTTTGATTGCTGTTTCCTGAGACTTGCAGCTCAGGACTGTGGGACCCTGGCTAGGATGAGGATTGCCTTTGGGACTCACCTGCTCAGAGTTGCAGGGCCTCAGGAGAGGGTGGCACAGGAAGACCTCCCTATGACCTGGGAAAGTGTGGCTCTGGAGACTGGTGGTGTGAATGTTCTCCATGTTTAGGATGGGCTATTCACAGGAGTGTTAGATTTTAGATTTTGGTTTCCTGCACAAATACCCTTGCAGATCCTGTATAAATTTCAAGAAATGTGGCCCTAATTCAACCCACCTCCCTGTGTCTCACCTCTTTGTTCACTTGCAAATACCTGAGGCACAATTTCAAAGAATAAATATATTTAAGAACAGTTTGTGTGGCTGTCTTATTATACCTTCTAATAACCCTTCATGGATCACTGCCTTGTTGTGGCGAAGGGGCTTGCGTAACTCAGTGAAGCCATAAGCTATGCCGTGCAGGGCCACCCAAGACGGACAGGTCATGGCAGAGAGTTCTGACAAAATGTGGTCCACTGGAGAAGGAAATGGCAACCCACTCCAGTATTCTTGCCAAGAAAACCCCATGGAACGTATCACAAGGCTAAAAGATATGACGCCGGAAGATGAGCCCCTCAGGTCGGAAGGTGTCCAATATGCTACTGGGGAAGAGCAGAGGGTATTTCCAAGTAGCGCCAGAAAGAGTGAAGCGGCTGGGCCAAACCCGAAAGGACACTCAGCTGTGGATGTGTCTGGTGGTGAAAAGAAAATCCAATGCTGTAAAGAACAATATTGTTTAGGAACCTGGAATGTCAGATCAATGAATCAAGGTAAGCTGGAGGTGGTCAAACATGAGATGGCAAGATTGAACATCGACATCTTGGGAATCAGCGAACTAAAATGGACAGGCATGGGCGAATTTAATTCAGGTGACCATCATATCTACTATTGTGGGCAAGAATCCCTTAGAAGAAATGGAGTAGCACTCATAGTCAACAAAAGGGTGGGAAAAGCAGTACTGGGGTACAATCTGAAAAATGATAGAATGATCTCAGTACGAATCCAAGGCAAACCATTCAACATCACAGTAATTCAAGTCTATGCCCCAACCACTGAGGCCGAAGAAGCTGAGGTTGATCGGTTCTATGAAGACCTACAACACCTTCTAGAACTAACACCAAAAAAAGATGTCCTCTTCATCATAGGGGATTGGAATGCTAAAGTAGGAAGTCAAGAAATCACCGGGATAACAGGCAGGCATGGCCTTGGTGTACAAAATGAAGCAGGACAAAAGCTAATAGAGTTTTGCCAAGATAACATGCTGATCATAGCAAACACTCTTTTCCAACAGCACAAGAGGCGACTCTACACATGGACGTCACCAGATGGTCAATATCGAAATCAGATTGATTATGTCCTTTGCAGCCAAAGATGGAGAAGCTCCATACAGTCAGTCAAAACAAGACCTGGAGCTGACTGTGGCTCAGATCATGAGCTGCTTCTTGCAAAATTTCGGCTTAAATTGAAGAACGTCGGGAAAACCACTAAACCGTTCAGGTATGACCTAAATCATATCCCTGATGAATATACAGTGGAGGTGAGGAATAGATTTCAGGGATTAGACCTGATAGACAGAGTGCCTGAGGAACTATGGACGGAGGTCCGTAACATTGTTCAGGAGGCAGCAACGAAATCCATCCCAAAGAAAAAGAAATGCAAGAAAGCCAAGTGGCTGTCTGATGAGGCTTTACAAGTAGCTGAGGAAAGAAGGGAAGCGAAAAGCAAGGGAGAAAGGGGAAGATATACCCAACTGAATGCAGAGTTCCAGAGAATAGCAAGGAGAGACAAGAAGGCCTTCTTAAATGAACAATGCAAAGAAATCAAGGAAAACAACAGAATGGGAAAGACTAGAGATCTCTTCAAGAAAATTGGAGATCTCAAGGGAACGTTTTGTGCAAAGACGGGCATGGTAAAGGACAAAGAAGGCAGGGACCTAACAGAAGCAGATGAGATTAAGAAGAGGTGGCAAGAATACACAGAAGAACTATACAGGAAAGATCTGAATGTCCCTGATAGCCATGATAGTGCGGTCACTGAACTTGAGCCGGACATCCTCGAGAGTGAAGTCAAGTGGGCCTTAGGAAGCATTAGTAACAACAAAGCTAGCGGAGATGACAGTATTCCAGCCGAACTATTTAAAATCCTAAAAGATGATGCTGTTAAAGTGCTGCATTCAATATGCCAACAAATCTGGAACACTCAACAGTGGCCACAAGACTGGAAAAGGTCAGTTTACATTCCAATTCCAAAGAAGGGCAACGCCAAAGAGTGTTCAAACTACCGCACAATTGCGCTCATTTCACATGCCAGCAAGGTGATGCTCAAAATCCTACAAGCTAGGCTTCAGCAGTATGCGAACCGAGAACTACCGGAAGTACAAGCTGGGTTTAGAAGAGGCAGAGGAACTAGAGATCAAATCGCCAACATTCGCTGCATCATGGAGAAAGCAAGAGAATTCCAGAAAAATGTCTATTTCTGCTTCATTGACTATGCTAAAGCCTTTGATTGTGTGGATCACAACAAACTGTGGCAAATTCTTAAAGTGATGGGAGTACCAGACCACCTTACCTGTCTCCTGAGAAACCTGTACGAGGGTCAAGAAGCAACAGTAAGAACCAGACATGGAACAACCGAGTGGTTCAAAATTGGGAAAGGAGTACGACAAGGCTGCATATTGTCACCCTGCTTATTTAACTTATATGCAGAGTACATCATGAGAAATGCCGGGTTGGATGAATCAGAGGTCGGAATTAAGATTGCTGGGAGAATTATCAACAACCTCCGATATGCAGATGATACCACCCTAATGGCAGAAAGCGAAGAGGATCTCAAGAGCCTCTTGTTGAGGGTGAAAGAGGAGAGTGCAAAAGCTGGTTTGAAACTCAACATTAAAAAAACTAAGATCATGGCATCTGGCCCCATCACTTCCTGGCATATAGAAGGGGAAGAAATGGAAGCAGTGACAGATTTTACTTTCTTGGGCTCCAAGATCACCGCAGACGGTGACTGTAGCCATGAAATTAAAAGACGCTTGCTCCTTGGGAGCAAAGCTATGGCAAACCTAGACAGCATAGTAAGAAGCAGAGACATCACCTTGCCGACAAAGGTCCGTCTAATCAAAGCTATGGTTTTCCCAGTAGTAATGTATGGCTGTGAGAGCTGGACTATAAGGAAGGCTGAGCGCCGAAGAATTGATGCTTTCGAACTGTGGTGCTGGAGAAGACTCTTACGAGTCCCCTGGACTGCAAGGAGGTCAAATCAGTCCATCCTAAAGGAAATCAACCCTGAGTGCTCATTGGAAGGACAGATACTGAAGCTGAAGCTGAAATATTTTGGCCACCTAATGCGAAGAGAAAACTCTCTGGAAAAGACCCTGCTGCTGGGAAAGACTGAAGGCAAAAGGAGAAGGGGACGGCAGAGGATGAGATGGCTAGATAGCATCACGGATGCAATGAATATGAACTTGAGCATGCTCCGGGAGAGAGCGCAGGACAGGAAGGCCTGGCGTACTATGGTCCATGGGGTCACGAAGAGTCGGACACGACTGAACGACTGAACAACAATAACCGGAGGGATAGCTGCTCCTTGAGGAGCAATCATGTGCTGTCTAACACATAGGTGGGTGGGGGACAGCTTTCCCAAAATGGTACCTGACTAGAGGCTATTCAGGCTGAGGTCAGGAGCTTCCCTGTGGTGTTCAAGGCCCTTGAAATGAAGGAATGTTTCAAAACAGGGGTACCAAAACAGACAAAAAGCAGCAGAACTTTTTGACATGTGAAAATAAGACACAAAGACACATACCAGCACATTTCAAATCAGAATCAGCAACAGCATCTTCAGAGGGGACTTAGGGGACAGAGGATCTGTTGTCCTGAATACTCAGGTGACATCTTTTATACGGGGATGACATCAGAGCTGCAGACTTTTCAACCAGCTTCTGTAGCTAGGCTATTAATGGTGGCTTGCTTCAGATGCAGATGTTATAGACAGTAAGAGGCCCTTCCACAGTTATATCCATATCCAAAATGATAAACTACCAGAGGTCTGAGCAAAGATGCTTATCCCTATCCACCAGGGGTAGGGATGGGTGCGTTTCATTTCAGTTTGATTTTGATTTTAAGAAATCACCAAACTTTGCAGAGTTCTCCATAATTGGGAGGAAAAGAATTTGAGATTCTTTTGTTTCCCTTTTTTTAACTGAATGTGGGAGAAATCGAAATTAACAGATTTGTCCACCCAGGCTCAGGGCTTTGAGTACTTAGCTTAGGGATGGGTGAAACCCCTGGCACCTGGGCCCCGCAGATTTCCCCAGAGCCCTGGCATGTCTGCCATAGTTTGTGGGGAGGCTCTCCAGCTGTCTGAAAGGTGCAACAGGCTAATGGTGGCCACTATTAGACAGTGTATTAGACAGCCAGAGACCCACCCTGAAAACTATGGCAGATGCATGCACCAGGTAAGGGGGTGTCGGTCAGCTGGGGAATCTGGAGGCTGGATTCCTTGGAATTCAGCCTCATTTGGGACCACAGCAGATTTCTCCAGCATCCCTAGCTTAGCTCAAAGTTTCAGCTCAGTGCTTGTCCATGTACTACCTTTTTCTACTAGGGAATGCTGCTTATTCCCTAGTAAATGTGTTAGCATTAGGGCAGCAGAAGCAAGCTCCATTTTGACGTCATTTCAGCACCAGGCGAATTCTTACCGAAAATAAAAAATCCCAGACATTTTCACCTTTTTAGCAGTGTAAGCATGTCTACTTAAAAGTAAGTTCCATTAAATTCAGTTGGACTTACTGCCAGGTATGCATGTATAGGACAGCAGTCTACATTGATGATAGCTCAGTTGTTGTACAGTATGAGTATACTCTGCTGTGTTTTCTTTAATTGCTGAATTCACTGCCATTTTTTAAAAAATTATTGTCATCTCGTTATGCACTGTGATTTTATTTATTGTTTCATTTTGCTATTGTTTTTGAGTTGCCCTATTTGTGCCAAAGGGGCAGGGTACAGAGTTTAGAAATAAATCATACATCACTTTGGTATTTGTATGCATCATGTTCTTGTTAGTTTTTTGTTTGTTTTAAATCTGTGTTTGCTGCTCTGAGATGCTGTCACCTAAAGGGCAAACAAACATAACCACTGGCAAGTGGTTATATTAGCAATAGGGCTCAGTTTCTAGCTTAGTTCATTGTGCAGTCCTTTATAAAGTCTGTCTGTCTGTCTGTCTGTCTGTCTCTGTGTGTGTGCATGTGTTAACAAAAATGGGGAGGAAAAAAACGGTTTCATGACTGCTAACAACATCCCTATGAATTTAGACCACAATGCCAGGACAGATGTAGATACACTCAAGCTCACTGAGTGGGTTCAAGTGTATCTAATTTGGAGTTGTACCATGGCCTTACTTATAAAGTAGTAGATTTTATGGATGGAATGTGGACAAATGGTTTCTGAGATCACCTGGTCCATCCATCTTTAGTGAGCCTTTTGTCTGTATTTTCCAGCCCTGTGGGGATGAGAATCTTACCACCATTCTGCCCCTGAACAGAACTCCAGGGAAGGAATCATATGGCAGGACAGTAAAGGTGATCATCTTACCAAGCAGTCACACACACACACAGGCACACACAATGTAGGGTAGTAGATAGTTGTCTGTATCCCTCCATTGTTAATTTCCCTACCATACAAAGCTTCACTGGCTGATTTCTGCAGACAAAACTGCTGTTAAAAGCACAAGACCAGCCCAGGCTGGTCGGGACGGGTCCCCACCCCACAAGCTCATCAGGCAACCCGAGACCACACTCCCTAAGAGATCTGTACCTCAGAATGCTCATAACACAATTATCATTGATCTAACCTTTCCAGCTATATTTGGGAATCAGTGAATCACCTAATGTGATGTGCCTCATTATTTTGACGCTTAAGATCAACCAGGTCCTTCCAGTAAATGGCTAAAAATAATGAGGATAGTCTTTTCTGCTCTTGGAAAAGGGCAGCTCTTGTAGCTTCTGGTGTTTTCTGAGGAAACGTAAGGGGCACTGAAGTTTATGAAGGTGTGGCTGTAGTTAGATGGTTGGCATGTGAGTTAGGCTGCTCCTAAAGTGGTTACAGCCAGACTGCAGGCAATGTGATTCAATCAATAGGGTTGTGGGAGAAATTAGCTCAGTTCACATTTTAATGTGAACCTACTTAACTTGCACACCCCACATCAATACATGTGTGTCCCTCCAGAAGTTGATGGCCTTGTAGGCCCCTTCCAACCCTACTATTCTATGATTCTATGACTGCAACTCCTATGAGACCTAACCAGCATAGCCAAAACAAACTTATCCTTCAGTACTATTCACACTTCTCTGAATGTTGTGATGCAGTTCTCTGTTCCAAAAATGCATACATAAATAAATGTGTTAAGGTATAGTGAGCACACACACAAAAAGTATATTATTGTATACTAGTGAAAATAATATACAAAAATACATTCTATTAGATGTCCTGGGAGAATAAAATGGTTTTTGTCTGGCCAACAAAGTCAACAAAGTAGGTGCCAGGCAGACCTCTCCATGGAGGGCTTTCCACAATTTGTGGGCCACCACAGAAAAGGCCACTCATGAGTAGTTACCCACTAAATCTCAGCTTGTGGGGGCACTTGGCGCAAGGTCTCAGAGGATGGTCTCAGAGCATGGGTAGAAACATATGGAAAGAGGCACTCCTTTAGATACTGTGGCTTCAGGTCTACTATTGATAGAACAATGAACTTCTCTAGCCCCCCTTTAATGTCATCTAAGTTAGTGGCCATCACCACATCCAGATGGGCGGCTAATAAATAAATAAATAAATCCTTTGACAGTAGATGCCATCAATTTTTGTGTTGTGTGAAGAGGTACTTCCTTTCTTTTGTGAACAGAGGGCTAACCTGGTTCCCATCCAGATCATTCCCATCCAGATAACTTGCAATCTACATTAGGAATTGATGTATCTTTCAGCGTTGCTTTATTTCCTGTTATTTTTTATTTATCTTTACATTCCTTATACTGTATGAATGAATTTGTGAAGTCTGATAAATT
This sequence comes from Heloderma suspectum, assembly GCF_057233095.1. NCBI lineage: Eukaryota > Metazoa > Chordata > Lepidosauria > Squamata > Helodermatidae > Heloderma > Heloderma suspectum. The sequence goes on from NC_139459.1 coordinate 12,100,518, forward strand.
CTTATCAAATCCAAAATAAAGTTCTCGCCCCTCTTCACTAGCTGAATTATTGGATAGCTACACGGGAAGGACCATGATGTACTTGCCTGCCATGTGGCTCGTGAAGATGAGGAGACTGTCAGAAGAAAAGATGTGGCAACCCAGAAAAAGCACTAGCATGGTTGAATACACAGGGATTTAAAGCCAGATTGTTAAGAGCTACACACTCAAAGCCCTGGGCCTGGATAGACAAATGTGACAGTTTTGGTTTCTTACATTCATTCATGTTTAAAATCAGCAGCAGCATCTCATCTCAAATTATTTTGATCTGGGATATTAAGAAATGTGTGAGTTTTGGTAAATTCTATGAAACACAAACTGAAATGGTCTGAGTGAACATATAAGACTGATATGGGTCCACTTGCACTGAGCACAATTCAAAGTGCTGTTTTTGAACTATAAAGCCCTACTCAGCTTGGGACCCCAGTACCTGACAGAACACTTTTCCCAGAATGAACCAACCCATACACTAGGGGTGGACAAAAGTCACTTACCTGTCCTCGAAGGACGTTCACGGTGGGGGGGAGGCGCTTCGCTGGTCCCCCCGTGAAGTTCCAGCCGGGGGGGGGCTTCCCGCCTCGGCCTGGCCGAAATTCAGGCCGGGGGGGAGGCTTCCCGCCTCGGCCCGGCCGAAATTCAGGCCGGGGAGGAGGCTTCCCGCCTCGCCCGGCCGCGAACGCGAAAGTTAAAAAAAAAAAAAAACGCCCCCTGATAGGCTACGTGACGATTCACGTAGCCTATCACGGCTAGATCTGCAAAGTCAGCCGTGATAGGCTACGTACATCGTCACGTAGCCTATCATGGGTGACTTTAAAAAAAAAAAGCGCGTACGCTAATGGCGGCCCCCATAGGGAGCCGCCATTCCCGTTCCTTATTTAGTCGCTGTAGTCTACGTAAATGTTTATGTAGACTACAGTGACCAAATAAGGAACGGGAATGGCGGCTCCCTTTGGGGGCCGCCATTATCCGTACACACTTTTTTTTTTTTTTTTTTAAGTCACCCGTGATAGGCTACGTGACGATTCACGTAGCCTATCACGGCTGACTTTGCAAATCTAGCCATGATAGGCTACGTGAATCGTCACGTAGCCTATCAGGGGGCGTTTGTTTTTTTTATTCTTTCATTGCAATGGCGGCGGTGGCAGCCGGTCGAAAGACCGGCTGCCGCTCCCACCCCGCTCGAACACCCGCCGAACTGCCGGCCAGACCCGCCGCCGGGAGGGACATTTGGCAAAGGTAAGTCCTGTCCCGGGGGGGGTGCAGGGGGCGGGGGGGTGCGGAGGATTTATCCCCGAAACTTGTTCGGGGGGCGAACACGTTGGCGCTTGGCCCCCCGAAGTTTCGGGGAGAAATTCTCCCCCAACCCTACCATACACTAGGCTCTGAATCCAAGGCCCTCCTCCAGCAGCCTCCTCCGAGGGAGGCTCGGAGGGTGGCAACAAGGGAGAGGGCCTTTTTGGTTGTGTCTCTCCATGTATGGAATAATCTCCCTGAAGAGGCCCACCTGGCACCAACATTGTCATCTTTTCAGCACCAGGTTAAAACTGCCCTCTTCTCTCAGGCATTTGGCAGCATATGATGAGTCTCTTGATTGTCTCTGGCTTATAGTTTTAAATTGTTTTAGATATATGTTGCTGTTGTGTATTTCATTTGTTTTATGCCTATATATATATATATATATATATATATATATACTATATTTTAATGGCTTTTATTTTTTGTGAACCACCCAGAGAGCTTCCGCTATGGGGTGGTATAGAAATACAATAAATGAATGAAAGTGAATGAAAATGAAATTCTCACCTATTCTTAATCTATATTAGATGGATAAGACAGGGGACTAGTATGTGAGGGAAGGGATTGACAATGAGCCAGTTGTCATGGAGGGGTGGGTGGGTATCAGGTAGTAAAGAAAGAGCCTATAGTAGGGGAAGTTAGCATCTGCTATGAGAAAACATTTTTGCAATCTCCCAGGAAATTCTTTTGTGAATTAACCTTGCCCCAAGATCCCATGTTTGATTGATTATTTTACATTATATATTGATATTTTGTATTCTGTTATTATATTAAAATAATCATATGAGATCCTTTGCAAGGTGGCCCCTGTTTTGGAGTATAGGGAGATGGTTACCAGAAAGAGGGACATTTTGGTGATGCCTCCTCAACTGTGGAATACCCTCCCATGGAATCTCAACCCGGCACCTACTCTTTCACCTTTCGGACTGCCAGGTGAAAACAGTTTTATGTTCTTGTGCTTTTGGCAAGCAATAATGTGTTCTCTAATGCAAGTTTAATGATGCTGTTAGTTTTGGTCGGTATTTTTAGATGGATCGTTGTTGTTTCTAATGTAAGTGCATTTTGTGTAAACTGTTTTATTTTGGATTGGAAACCACCCTGAAGTCCTAGCAAGTTGGCAAGGTAGGGTATAAATGTTTGCTTGTTTCCTTTTAAAAACTCCCACAACCAGCTAAATAAATAAATAAATAAATGCACTCATAGATATGAGCTCCAGTACCCAATCAGGCATTCAGGAAGCTGCCGTCTGGACTTAGTCTAAAAAAGACATTTTACAAGCTGACGATCATTGTATTGTTGATGTCTGACATAATCCAGATGGCTTGGAAGAGATCTCCTGTCTTGTTCATCAGCTTGGATAAACCAGTGTTGTGTAAAATGTGACAGCAGAAGGACAGGATGGGAAAAGGAAAAAGCAGGGCCAGGGAGAAGAAGAAGAAAAAATCCTGTTCATCATCAAAAATGGAAGACTTTCTTCCAGTTACCAGGAAACTTTCCATTCCTTCTGTGTATCCACTGATATTTATGGAATCAATATGTAATTTACTGTTAGTGCATTCCATCATAATCAGCCCAGGCTCAGCATTTAGCCAACCATATAAAATCTGCTATAGTGATTTGAAGATGTTTAATTTAAGAATCGCTGCCTCATATGAATCACCGACCTGTACTTCATTATTGATAGCAATTAGTACAAGGAAGCAGACAAACAGATTCTGCAGGCAGAAGTGATTGTATTGTCTGGCCTGTACTCAGAGATTTCTTAATGAAAGAAAGGGATGATTCAGAGATTGACAATTCCCACCAACAGAGGCCTCCCTGCACCACCGCCTTGCTTTCCTGGTCTTTCAAACATGCCAGTTTGTAGCTTTGTTCCCTTTAAAATGACCCCCATAGGGATCAACAGCAGTTGAACTGACATATGATTGTTCTGTTGTGTTATCTAAGCAGAGTGTCCTCCCAAGATCCTTCCCTTGGCAAATATTGCTACATGTTTCACATACACCCTGACTTGCAGACAAAATGAAACTGCATTGGTATTCACACCTCAATGTCAGCCCATTTGAAATAGGCAGGCAACCATCTTCAGAAGGAAGATGTGAAAACAACAGCAGAGTCCGGTGGCAGCTTAAAGTCTAGCAAAGGTATTGTCCTGACATTCATGAGCTTTCAAAGGCAAAAGCCTTGTTCATCAGGAGAGCGGAGGTTTTGGTTTGTTCATTCATTCTGGCTAGGGGTGGACGAAAGTCACTTACCTTTTCTCGCAGCTTGTTCGCGGTGGGGGGGAGCGCTTCACTGCTCCCCCCGCGAAGTTCAGGCATGGGGGGGGGAGGCTTCCCGCCTCGCCCGGCCGAAATTCAGGCCGGGGGGGGAGGCTTCCCGCCTCGCCCGGCCGAAATTCAGGCCGGGGAGGAGGCTTCCCGCCTCGCCCGGCCGCGAACACGAAAGTAAAAAAAGTAAAAAAACACGAACACGAAAGTAAAAAAAAAAACAACGTCCCCTGATAGGCTACGTGACGATTCACGTAGCCTATCACAGCTAGATCTGGAAAAAAAAAAAAAAAAAGCGCGTACGCGAATGGCGGCCCCCATAGGGAGCCGCCATTCGCGTTCCTTATTTAGTTGCTGTAGTCTACGTCAATGTTTACGTAGACTACGGCGAAAATAAGGGCAACGCAAATAGCGTTGCCCTTATTTTCGCCGTAGTCTATGTAAACATTGACGTAGACTACAGCGACCAAATAAGGAATGGGAATGGTGGCTCCCTATGGGGGCCGCCATTATCCGTACACACTTTTTTTTTTTTTTTTAAAGTCACCCGTGATAGGCTACGTGACGATTCACGTAGCCTATCACGGCTGACTTTGCAAATCTTGCCGTGATAGGCTACGTGAATCGTCACGTAGCCTATCAGGGGACGTGTTTGGTTTTTTTTTCTTTCATTGCAATGGCGGGGGCGGCAGCCGGTCGAAAGACTGGCTGCCGCTCCCGCCCCGCTTGAACACCGGACGAACCGCCAGCCGGACCCGCCGCCGGGAGGGACATTCAGGGAAGGTAAGTCCCGTCCCAGGGGGTGCGGGGGGTGGGGGGGTGCGGAGGATTTCTCCCCGAAACTTGTTCGGGGGGCCGAACACGTTGGCGCTCGGCCCCCCGAAGTTTCGGGGAGAAATTCTCCGCCATCCCTAATTCTGGCCCACTTGCCCTGGCTGCCTGTTTGTTTCTGAGCCCAATTCAAGTTGCTGGTTTTAACCTATAAAGTCTTACACAGCTTGGGACCACAATACCTGACGGAGCACCACTCCTGACTAGGGATGTCAGAGAATTTCGCCATGAATCTCGGGGAGGCCGAATGCCAGTGCATTCAGCCCCACGAATTCGGTGGCAGAACGGTCTGCCCCCCCGCCCCCCCCCCCCGGGATGGGACTTACCTTGGGTGGATCTTCTTGGCGGCGGCGGCGGCACTGGCGGCAGGGCGGCGGCGGTGGCAGGGTGGTGGCAGCGGCTGCAGCAGCCGGTCTTCTGACCGGCTGCTACCACCGCCATTTCCAGTTAAAAAAAAACAACAACAACAAAAGGTGATAGGCTACGTAAAGATTTATGTAGCCTATCATGGCTAGATTTTTTAAATACACCGTGATAGGCTACGTAAATGTTTACGTAGCGTATCACAGCTGATTTAAAAGACAAAAAATGCACATACGCAAATGGCGGCGCCCATGGGTGCCGCCATTTGTGTTCCTTATTTTGGCATGTCTTAGTCTACGTAAACATTTACGCAGACTAAGACGGCGAAAATAAGGGGAACGCAAATAGCAAAGTGTCTACGTAGTAATGTTTACGTAGACTAAGACGCCTATGGGCGCCACCATTTGTGTACGTGTTTTTTTTTTCTTTTAAATCAGCCGTGATAGGCTACGTAAACATTTACGTAGCCTATCACGGCTGACTGCAGGGACGCAAACGGCAGCAGCTATGGCCACCGCCATTTGCATCCCTGCTAGCCAGCGGCTGGATGTCCGGCCGCTGGCGGAGCCGGCTGGTGGCTCTGCAGAATCCCTGCAGAGCGGAGCCAGCCGGCCAGAATTTCAGGGGGGAGGGACGGAGCGCCTCCCCCCCCCCACGAATGTCACCCTTCGAAAAGGTAAGTGACTTTCATACATCCCTACTCCTGACACAAACCTACCCATACACTATACTCAACATCTAAGGCCTTCCTCTGGTTGCCTACTCTGAGGGAAACACAGAAGACAGCAACAAGGCAGAGGGCCTTTTCAGTGGTGGCCCCTAAATTCTGGATCTCCCTGATGAAGCCCACCTGGCACCAACATTGTCATCTTTTCAGTGCCAGGTTAAGAACTTTCTCTTCTCCCATATTTTAAGTTTTAATTGATCCTGGATTGTCTTATGGTTATGGTTGTTTGCTTGAAGTTGTTTTAGATATATGTTCTCTTGTGTATATTGTCTGTTCCTGTGTGTTTTATGTAAATGGCTTTTAATCTCTGCATACTGTACTGTTAATGTCTTTAATCTTTTTAAACTGTCCAGAGAGTTTTGGCTATTGGGTGGTATAGAAATGTAATAAATAGTAATAAATAATAATTATTCATTTATTCATTTATTATATTTCTGTGCCACCCCATAGCTGAAGCTCTCTGGGTGGTTCACAAAAAATAGAAATCATTAAAATACATTATATACAGTATAAAACCATACATGTAAGGACATAAACCAAATAGCACACACAACAAGATAGATCTAAAACAATTTAAAATAATCAGCCAGAGACAGTCGAATAGACTCGTTATACGCTGCCTAATGCCTGAGAGGACAGTTTTAACCTGGTACCAAAAAGATTACAATGTTGGCACCAGGCAGGCCTCATCAGGGATATTATTCCATAATGGGAGACCACCACTGAGAAGGCCTTTGGTGTTGAGTAGATTTGCTGAAGTAAAAAGTTGACTAGCAGCTGAACTGTCCTTAGACTCCTTTATGATTCCAGGGATGGCGGATCTGCTTTGCAAGATAGGGGGGACAGATAAAGGAACACCATCATCATCCCACTTTTCTGTTCACCAATATCTGAAGTGGCTTATACAGACCTTTAAAGAAATAATAAGAGAAGAAGTGGGACCTGCAATCCTAAGAAGAGTGCTCCTGTTAATGACTCCAGTCAGCCTAGAACAAGAGCCTAGTAGTGTTGTTCAGGTTTCTCAGCAAAGAAGAAGTTTCAGAATGGGGAGGGGAAAGACATACTACTTGCCCGCCCCCTCTCCAAGCTACAGAGTTGCAAGACACTTTCAATTTGAGGCTGAACCTGGGCATTTTATTGCTAAATTGCAGGGAGAGGTTTCTGATGGGTGGGAAAGGGGAAAAGTTCCCTTGTTACTTTCTTTCCTCCTGAAATATCCCTGTATAATGTAGGGAGAAGAGGAGTATTTTTAACAGGGTACACATCCCCACACACACACACACACACACACACACACTTACTGTAAGCTAGGAGGGGCTTGAGCAGGTAGATTCCCTCATCTTACCCCTCTCAACCCCAGGTAGCTCACAGGTCTTTGTGAGGCCATTTGTTCATTTGTTTGTTTGTTTGGAGAACAACTACAACATCCTTTTCCTTTTCCTTTACAAAGCTATGTAGGTCCACATAGTTAGGGTGTCCCCTGAGTACGTAGAAATCAATATCTTAACTTTGGGTGCCCTTGTTTCACTTCCAAATAGTGGTGCCATCCAGGTAGGACTTTGGAGCAGAGGTCTGGGACCTATTTAGCAGAAGGGCCCCCGAAGCAGAACAGGGCTTCCCACAATTTGAAGTGAAGACAAGAGCTTGGGGAGGGGCTGTAAAACCATAAAGTCTAGAGCCTAAGGTTACCTAATTGCATGGGCATCCGGATGGCTCGCTGCTCAACCACCCAAGTTTACTCTTAGAGGGAAGGATCCACTGTAATAAAACACACACTACAAAGCTAATTGTACAACAAGGAAAAAGCAATGAGGTTAAAAGGCAGTAGTTTTAAAAATGGGTAACAGAAATTGGCAGAATAAAATCAAGCACTGAAGGCATGCTAGAGCCTTGAATCCATCCTAAAACAAGAAATATCAGGTATGAATCCATCAGTTGAAGTAAACAAGGCTCCATCACCAGGAGTCAGCTAGCCCAGAGATACACACGGTCACAGGAACATCCAATCCTTGTAGGCTGGTGCTCAATCTGCACTTCACCCATTGAGATAATTATCCTTTGAGTGCATTTTACTGCTATTTATCATTTTTGCAGCTCTTGTCAGACTACAGTTCTGATCTTGTTTCTCCTCCTCTGTGGGTTAAATTAGGCTGGCAGAGAGAGAAAGAGAGCATATGCTGGAAAATCTTTTGATTTAGCAGGGTGGAGTGCACATGGGGTTGCTTTTGGATTAGTGTTGCAGGGTCTAATCATACATCATAGTGTGAGGAATAGGGGGTGGTTGGTCACTCTAGGTTACTGAAGTCATAAAACTACTGAAGCCTAGAGCTAATTGTTTGCATCTCTCCTAATACATGCATTTCAGTACACTTATTTTCCTAATATGCATATACACCACCACCCAAATTATTTATTAATTAAATTTCGTAATCGTCCATCTGACCGGTCACCTGACCACTCTGGGCGATGTACAGCAGTACAAACAGTCTAAAACAGTAAAATAAACAGTAAAACATCTAGGGATGGGCAGATTCCCTACCTGCTGCTCTGGGGGTGGAAATCCGCCTGCAGGGGGAGGCGATCTGTCCCTCCCCCCAGAATCCTCTTCAGCCGGCTCCGCTTCATGGTGATTCTGCAGAGCCACAGGCCAGCTCCGCCTCCATAGTGCCAGTGATACGGCTGCCATTGCCGTATCATATCACTGGCTGAGGGCTCACTCCAGATGCAAATGGTGTCTGCCACGCGATTTGTGGCCGTAAAGCTCTTAGATTAAGCCAAATGCAGCAATTTGCGACTGTGGATATTCCCACAATAGGCTAGCCTTAGGAATGTATGGATTCTGCTCCGTGACAATTCCGCGGAGCTGCCCGGCTTGAGGGCTGCTTACCTGGACCCCTTCACCTCCACACCAATTGCCATGTTGCTTAAAAAAATGGCAATCGGCAGGATGTGCCCATAGACGTATATGCAAAATAGAGCCATGAATCTTGCGTATAAGTCTTTTTAAAAAAGTGGCAATTGGCAGGATGTGCCCATAGACTTATGCACAAGATTCACAGCTCTATTTTGTGTCTAAGTCTATGGGCACATCCTGCCAATCACCATTTTTTTAAGCAACATGGTGATCGGCGTGGAGTCGAATGGGTCCGGTTACATCTAAAGCCAAGTGCCGTTGTGCAGAGAATCATCCTGGAGCGGAGATAAGTGGGGCTGCTCTGCCCCAAATTCCAGAGGCTGGATTCCAAATTTCTCTGACATCCCTAGCTAGCCTATCACAGCAAAAACCACAGAGACAAATGGCGTCTGCTACACCGATTGCCATTTATGGCTGCATTTGGCTTAATCTAAGAGCTTTACGGCCACAAATGGGGTAGCAGACTCCATTTGCATCCGGAGTGAGCCCTCAGCCAGGGATATGGCATGACAATGGTGGTCGTATCGCTGGCATTACAGAGCCAGCCGGTGGCCCTGCAGAATCGCCACAAGAAGGATCCGAAACCCGGATGATTCCGGACGGAGGCAGAGGTGAGTTGTGCAATTCTGCCACCAACTCCAGAGGCTGGATTCTATTGAGTCTGCCCTCATTGGGGTCCATGGCAGATTTCTCTGACATCCCTAAAAAACATATATTTCTAAAAATACCCTAACCCACCCCAAATGCCTGCCTGAACAACCACATTTTCAATGCATGGCAGAAGCTCATTAAAGAGGGGGCATGACAGACTTCCCAAGGGAGGCAGTTCCACAGAGTGGGGGCCACAACAGAGAAGGCCTCTTCCTCTTCCTCACCAGCCTAGCTGTCCTGGCTGATGGGACAGAGAGAAGGCAATCCGAGGCTGATCTTGTTGAGTTGTCTGGTGTTGCTGGAGGCGCTCCTTGAGATAGCCTGGGCCAGAACCGTATAGGGTTTTAAATAGGGATGTCAGAGAATTCCACCACGGATCTTGGTGAGGCTGAATGCCAGTGCATTCGCCCCCCCGAAATCTGTGGCGAAACAAAAGCCCTGCCCCCCCAAATCACGAAAGGTGCGCGAAACGGAGCACTTACCTGCTGCCGTCTGCGCTGACTTGCGAATGGTGGCCGCGGCTGTGGCTGCCACTCGCTTCTTCATCATAGCCGTGATAGGCTATGTAAATACTTACATAGCCTATCACAGCTAACGCTGGGATGCCTTTTGCGTCCCTGCGGAGGGCATGATAGGCCACGTAAGTGTTTACGTAGCCTATCATGGCAAGCCAAACAAAACAAAACAAAACAGCGTATGCAAGTGGCGGCGGCTACAGTGGCCGCCATTCACGTTCCCTATTTTTAGCCGTTTTAGCCTACGTAAATATTTACGTAAGCTATTATGGTGAATAAAAGGGGAACACAAATAGTGTAGTGGGCACAATTTGCGTTCCTTTTTTCCCCGCCGTAATAGCTTACGTAAATATTTACGTAGGCTAAAACGACGGGGGGGGGGGAGAAATGCAAATAGCGCCCACTACGCTATTTGCGTTCCCCTTTTTTCGCCCTAATAGCTTATGTAAATATTTGCGTAGGCTAAAACAGTGAAAAAAAGGGAATGCAAATGGCGGCCGCCGTAGCCGCTGCCATTTGCATACGCTGTTGCTGTTTTTTTCCTGCAGGCTGCCCAGCAGCCGGATGTCCGGCTGTGGGCGGCCCTAGCCAGCAGCTCCGTGGAATCTGTGCGAAGTGGAGCCAGCTGGATTAGGACCGCAAATCGCCCCATCGAAAAGGTAAGTGACTTTTATACTGTCAGGGTGGACACTGAGCCCATAGAATCCCAGAGTAGTTCTGATTCTGAGGAAGAGCAGCTGCTCCTGGGAGAGGAGCATGCTCATCCTTCCCAGGGCCAACAGCTGACAGAGATTCCTCCTACCGGCATTCCTAGCACAGATATCAGTCCCAGGAGTTAGAGAGCATGGGAAGCAGACTGGCTGGACGTGCGACACCAACGCAAGGAGCGGTGCCAAATGGATGGCGCGGAAAGGAGGCGTAGTGTCTGGTTGGCACGCAAACAACGGTTGCGCCCAGAGGATCCAAGGGAAAAGGGGAAGGACTCTCCCTAGCCCATACGTTCAGGGTCTGCCAGTGATTCCCTTTCAAATGGGGAGCAACTGTTCCAACTTAGGGCATAGGTACTCTGCTGCTCATATCTAGTTGCTAACAGTAGAGTTGTTAAGTTGTAAAAGAGGAATAAAGCTTTGAAAAGAATCCCTTTTTCTGTGTCTGGACTTGGCTACTGGATTAGACTGAGAGAGGCCTCCAAGGAGCCCTTGACACATACATCCCTAGTTTTAAAGTTCAAAACCAACACCTTGAATTTGGCCCAGAAAACAACTGGTAACCAGTGCAACTCCTTCAGCACCAGAGTGATGAGATCTCGCCGGTGGCTGCCTTTAATTAGATGAGCTGCCATATTCTGCATGAGCTGCAGCTTCCAAACTGTCTTCAAGGTAGAGCTCATTACAGTAGTCTAGATGAGACGAGACCAGGGCATGTAGTACTGATGGGAGCAGATGGTCGGGAAGGTAGGGGCACAGCCTCCGTATCAGATGGAGTTGGTACACCGCTGTCTGGCTCACAGCTGACACCTGAGCCTCCATGGAGAGCTGAGAGTCTAAAATGACCCCCAGGCTGCCGACCTGGTCTTTCAAGGGTAGCCATACCCCATTCAACACCAGGTCAACATCCCCCAACATCCTCTTGTCTCCCACCAGAAGTACCTCAGTCTAGTTAGGGTTCAGCTTCAGCTTATTCCTCCCCATCCAGCCACTCACCATCTCCAGACATTTGGACAGGGATTCTACAGCCAACCTTGGTGAAGATGTCAATGAGAGGTAGAGCTGCGTGTGATCTGCATATTGATGATACTGCACCCCAAACCACCTGATGATAGCCCCCAGCAGCTTCACATAGATGTTAAATAGCATCAGGGAGAGGATGGAACCCTGTGGCACCCCACAAGTGAGCGGCCATGGGTCTGAAACCTCCTCTCCTAGTGCTACCCTCTGGTACCTGTTGGAGAGGAAGGATCGGAACCACCATAATAAGGTGTCTCCAATGCCCAACCCCTCCAGGCGGTCCAGGAGGATACCATGGTCAACGGTATCAAAAGCTGCTGAGAGGTTGAAGAGAACAAGGAAGGAGCATTCACCCCTATCCAAAGCCCTCCTCATATCATTCGTAGGGGTGCACGAACGTCACTTACCTGGTCTCGCAGCTTGCTTCGAGGTGGGGGGGAGGCACTTCGCTGCTCCCCCCGAAGTTCAGGCCGGGGGGGGAGGCTTCCCTCCTCGCCCAGCCGAAATTCAGGCCAGGGAGAAGCGCCCCGTCTCCCCAGCCGCGAACTTCAAAAGAAAACAAACAAACAAAAAAAAACCGCCCCTGTGATAGGCCACGTAACGATTAACGTAGACTATCACGGCTAGATCTGCAAAGTCAGCCGTGATAGGCTACGTTAATCGTCACGTAGCCTATCACGGGTGACTTTGAAAAAAAAAAAAAAGCACGTACGCAAATGGCGGCCCCCATAGGGAGCCGCCATTCGCGTTCCTTATTTGGTCCCTGTAGTCTATGTAAAGATTTACGTAGACTATGGCGAAAATAAGGGCAACGCTATTTGCGTTGTCCTTATTTTCACCATAGTCTATGTAAATCTTTACGTAGACTACAGGGACCAAATAAGGAACGCGAATGGCGGCTCCCTATGGGGGCCGCCATTAGCTGTACGCGCTTTTTTTAAAAAAAGTCACCCGTGATAGGCTATGTGACGATTAACGTAGCCTATCACGGCTGACTTTGCAAATCTAGCCGTGATAGGCTACGTTAATCGTTACGTAGCCTATCACAGGGGTGTTGTTTTTTTTTTTACTTTGCTTGTAATGGCGGCAGCGGCAGCCGGTCGAAAGACCGGCTACCGTCCCTGACGAAGACCTGCCGAAACGCCTCCGGGACCCGCCACCGGGAGGGACATTCGTGAAAGGTAAGTCCCATCCCGGGGGGGGCGGGGGGTGGGGGGGTGGAGAAGTTATCCCCGAACAACCTTCGGAGGACCGAATGCATTCGCGCTCGGCCCCCCGAAGTTTCGGGGAGAAATTCTCCCCCATCCCTACTCATCCACTAAGGCGACCAAGGCCGTTTCTGTCCCATACCCGGGCCTGAAGCCCGATGGAAATGGATCTAGATAATTGGCTTCTTCCAAGTGTGCCTTCAACTGCATCGTCACCACCTGCTCAATCACCTTGCCCTTGCCTCTCTCTCTCTCTCTCTCTCCCTCCCTCTCTCCCTGTAAGACTTCACTGCTCAAAGTGTAGTACAATCTAAGGTAATAGGAGCCAGACAGACTTCCACAATTTCAAGTGTCCAGCACCTGTTTCCTGCTAAGGCTATCAACCCAAAATAGTAGCAGTAGTACCAGTAGTAGTTATAGTACTAGTATCTATAGTGGTGCTGGACTATACCTTCTCAGTAGGGATTTATGAAATTGATTCACCGTTTCGTCCGGGGTCATTTGCGGTGGGGGGGAGGTGCTCCTTTCCTCCCCCCAAAATTCTCCCCAGCCAGCTCTGCAGCAACTCTGCAGATCCACTGGCCAGGGCCGCCGGCATCCAGACATCTGGCCACTGGGCTGCTCCGGGATGCAAATGGTGGCTGCCGTAGCCACCGCCATTTGCGTCCCTGTCTTTTTCAGTGATAGGCTACATAAATATATATGTAGCCTCTCACGGCAATAGACAGGAAAGCAAATGGCGGCCACTGTAGCTGCTGCCATTTGCACCCCTATCTTTTGCCGTGATAGGCTATGTTAATATATACGTAGCCTATCACGGCAAAAGACAGGGAGGCAAATGGCAGCAGCTATGCCATTTGCATTCCCATTTTAGCCGTGATAGGCTATGTAAATATTTATGTAGCCTATCATGGATAAAACGGGAAGGCAAATGGCATAGGGGATGCCATTTGCGTAGGGATGTATGAAAATCACTTACCTTTCGCGGATTGTGTTTATGGTTGGGGGGGAGGCATTCCGTCCCTCCCCCCAGAATCCTTGCTGGGGGGGGAGGTGCTCCGTTCCTCCCCCCCGGAATCCTGGCCGGCCAGCTGTGCTCCACAGCGATTCCTTAGAGCTGCCGGCTGGCTCTGCCAGCAGCCGGACATCCGGCCGCTGGCTAGCAGGGACAAAATGGCGGCGGCCGTAGCCGCCGCCATTTGTGTCCCTGAAGTCAGCTGTGATAGGCTACGTGAATGTTTACATAGCCTATCATGGCTGACTTTAAAAAAAAAAAGCGTGTACGCAAATGGCGGCGGCCATGGCCACCGCCATTTGTGTTCCTTATTTTGGCACGTCTTAGTCTACGTAAACATTTACGTAGACTAAGACAGCGAAAATGAGGGGAACGCAAATAGAGTAGACTACACTATTTGCGTTCCCCTTATTTTCGCCGTCTTAGTCTACGTAAACATTTACGTAGACTAAGACGTGCCAAAATAAGGAACGCAAATGGCGGCGGCCCTGGCCGCCGCCATTTGCATACGCGCATTTGTTTGTTTTTTAAGTCAGCCGTGATAGGCTACGTAAACATTTACATAGCCTATGACGTGCATTTTTTTTTACTGGAAATTGCAGCGGCGGCAGCCAGTCGTAAGACCGGCCGCCGGAGCCGCCGCCACCACACTGCTGCCGGAGCCGCCGCCGGAGCCGCTGCTGCCAGGAAGATCCACCCAAGGTAAGTCTTGTCCCAGGGGAGCAGGGGGGCGGGCCGTTCCGCCACCGATTTTGGGGGGCCGAATGTGCTGGCATTCGGCCTCCCCGAGATCCGTGGCGGAATTTTCGGACATCCCTACATTTGCGTCCCTGCTTTAGCCGTGATAGGCTACATAAATATTTACGTAGCCTATCACGGGCCAGTGTAGAGATGCAAATGGCATCCCCTATTCAGGACGCCATTTGCGTCCGCACCAGCCCAGCAGTGGCTGGAGGCCCCGATTTGGGTTGGCCCGGCCAGCGGCTCTGCGGCCTGGCCTCAGAGCGGAGCCAGCCGCTCAGGATTCCGGGAGGGAGGAACGTATCGTATTCCCCCCCATCGAGGATTCTGGGGGGGGGGAATGGATCGCCTCCTCCCACCTGGAGAACCCGGCGAAGCCAGGTAAGAGGGGTTTCATACACCCCTAGGCCAAAGCTGGCAAAGGGTCTTGTCATTATCCAAAGGTCAGCCTATCCAGTCTATCACTCCTTCTCCTTCTTTTCCTGGTAGCCTCCTGCCTCACGTCCTTTGGCAGGGGCTCCCGGAGAAGAATCCGTGAAGATGATACTGTCCAGGCAGGTACATATGGAAGGAGGCAATCCTTCATATAACCTTTCCCCAAACCATTTAGGGCTTTTAATGTTAATACCAGCACTTTAAATTGGGCTTGGACATGGACTGGCAGCCAGTGCAGCTGGGAAAGTATGGGCATAGTATGATCTCATTGGCCAGTATCTGTTAGCAACCTCACTGCCCTGTTTTGGACCAGCTGAAGTTTCCGGACCATTTGCAAAGGCAGCCCCACGTATAACGCATCGCAGTAATCCAGACGAGTCATATTCCACCACCACCACCACCACCACCCCTGCTCCAAGTTAATGTTATAACTTATATGGTTCTTTAGAATCAAGCTTCCAAATGAATGTAGACAGAGTCAACACAGGCAGACAGGTAACTCAAGATGAATATAATTCAACCATTTACAGCACTTCATACCTCTTGTAACACTATATTGTTGCATTATTGTTATTTTTGCATTACCATTTAAATGGTCCTCAACAAGGATCTTCTTTTGTTCCAGTTTACACTTATGCTTAGCAAACAAATAGCAAATATTCATTAAGGAGAATCCCGCTAACAACAAACCCAAGCTCAATGACTTCAGGAAATGCTATCACACTCCAGGTTCAGGGAGGGATAAATAATTTAAAAGCAGTTGGCACTTATGTATGTGTTTTTATGTTTTATGTATGTGTATTATCTCATCTCTGCCGCTGAGCAGAATCACTCCATCCCTTAAGTTGCGACAGTCTGTTACTCCACTGTGGGATCCAAAGGCTGTTTCTTCAGTTGTGGGCATTCCAGCTCACACCTTCTGAAGATTTAGACCAACTGAAATGGCTTCTATATTTTGTTCATGCACATTAAAACAGCCATTTTAGGAGGCATGGCTAGCAGAAATGACAATGCTTACTTGTCACAGAATCACCTGCATGGACCTCATATTTTATCCCTTCTTGTTCCAAGACCAGACTGTGTATACACTTCACTTGAAACACACACACACACACACACACACACCCCTGTAGGCAGATCTTGTGCACTTTCCCAAGCTTTTAAAGCAGAGGTGTTGAACCTCAGTCCTGTTGGCCAAATCTGGCCCACTTTGAGTTCCAATCTGACCCTCCAGGGTTCCCCAGATGGCCACACCCCTTTCCCTGCCCACACCCCTTTTCACCTGTCCACTGACCCTTTGGTAGTTTCCCAACATTTGTGCACCTCTTCCCCCATTCTTAAAGGTTGAAATGCCTCCCCTATGGGTTTGTTACTGACAGTAGGAGCTTTACATTTAAAATTTGTTGGCATTTTTTGATATTTGACCTGACCCCTTTGCCTTTGGCCTCACCTACCCTAGGAATGGGGTTCCCAAGAGCTTCTCTGAAATGGAATTCAGCCCTGAGGTTGAAAGAGCTTCCCCACTACAGATGTAAGGCCCTGAGGAGAAGACAGAAGAAGAAACACTCAGGTCTATGGGACAAATAGCTTTGGGAGCCTTGTCTAGTTTGACCCTCCAGGAGTCCATTAAATCTCTCCCACATCTCAAACTTGCAACTGCTCCCTAGGATCATTGTCCTAGTTGAGTGACTAGGGATGGATGGATCAATCTCCATCAGGGCACGAGGGAGCTCGACAAGCTGACCCTCCCTCACTCACATGGCCTGGACCCGCTCTATGAGCCTCCCTGCTCACCCTGCCTGTTGAGCCGTATGAGTCTCTGCAGCAAGGACTCCAGCAGTCAAGCCCTTGTGTGCTGGGGTGCTGCTGACACAGCATGGGTCCCAGTGTGGCTTGCCCCAGCATTCCTGCCCTGGCCTCCTTTTGAGCACTCTGGGGTGCTTGGCGTCCAGATCCGTCAATGACCCAGGGGCTCAGTAAGCAGGGTCCAGGAGGTGGGGGGGCAGGACTCCATCAGATTCCATCCCCTCTTTGGACTCCCACACCATCCCTAGTTGAGGGGATGTTAAAAACACTGGGTGAAATCCAGGGTCATCCCATGAAGCTGATAGGTGGGAGATTCAGGACAGAGAAAAGGAAGGACTGACACAGCACATGGACAAAGTATGGAATTTGCTACCACAAGACATAGTGATGGCCACCAATTTTGATGGCTTTAAGAGGGGGTTAGACAAATTCCTGGAGGAAAAGGCTATCAATGGCCCCTAGTCCTGATGGTTATGTGCTACCTCCAGTATCAGAGGCAGTATGCCTATGAACACCAGAAGCTGGGGAACATGGAAGGGAGGGTACTGTTGCACTCATGCCCTGCTTGTGGGTTTCTCATGGACAATTGGTTGGCCCCTGTGTGAACAGAATGCTGGACTAGATGGACTTTTGGTCTGATCCAGCTTGGCTCTTCTTATGTTCTTATGTTCAATTTTGCCTATCTACTGATGGAGCAGAATCCAACCGTGGAGCAGATCCCCCCTCCTTCTTGCAGAACTTTCCAAACCCTTCAAAATCTGATCTGGATAGTTGGGGGACCCTCCAGAGCAGATTTTGTGAGTGTGCGGGCAGCTTTAAGTGGGGAGGAGAGGATGGGAAAGTTGAGATGTACAAGTGATTGTCCATTCAGACAATCAGTCACCCACTGATGGCCCACACTGCATAAGAATACTAACGATACCTATGATATGCTGTTCAGTAAACTTCTATGTGAGACAGAGAGGTGGGGAGGATGCCTACTTTTGTGATTGGGGACTAAGAATGTGTGAGTCAGCAAAACTCGGGCTCACCAAAGTTCTCCAAATTCCACCCCATAGCTCATTATGCTTCAATTCCATATCAGATTATGAGCTTCGTGTTGTTGTTTTCTTTTCATATGAAAATCCATCTGTATTTTCATCCATATTTTTCCCCAAATGTATGCATCAATTGTGCACATCTTTGAAATCTATTCATCTTCTCCCATTGATTAAAGCATACATTTCAAAAGTGCACATATTTCGAATGTAGGCATGCTGTCGAATGCTTTTGGGGGGGCAGCAAATTGCATTGAGGCTCCAAAATTCAGATTACAAGTGGACAGGGGGAGAAATGATGAGTAGGGATGTACGAAACCCCCCTTACTTGTCTCCGCCGGGTTCCACTGGGGGAGGGATGCGCTCCGTCCCTCCTACGAGAATCCTTGCTGGGGGGGGAGGCGCTCTGTGCCTCCCCCCTGGAATCCTGGCCGGCAGACTCCACTCCACTCCGCTCCGCGGGGAGTCCGCAGAGCCGCCAGCTGGCTCTGCCATCAGCCGGACCGCCGTTTGCGTCCCTGTATTCAGCTGTGATAGGCTATGTAAAGACTTACGTAGCCTATCACGTCTGAATTAAAAAAAAAAATGCATACGCGCACTGAGGGGTGCCGGATGTACCTGCAAATAGGAAGTGGTCAAGGTAGTGCACGACGCTATGGGACCCGGTTTTATCAATCAGAGCCCATTCCAAAAAGGAACTGAACTTCTCAAACATAGCACAGGACACGGAACATCCCATGGGTAGGGCCCTGTCGACGTAAAACTAACCAGAAAAACTGAATCCCAAAAGGGCGAAGTCATCGGGGAAAATTGGCATGAGGTGGAATGCGGATTTAATGTCGCATTTCCCCACGAGGGCCCCAGGGACCGGTGCCTTCACCATGGATACTGCCGTGTCAAATGTAGGGATGTACGAAAGGTACTTACCTTTCGTGGGTTATGTTTATGACTGGGGGGGAGGCGTTCTGTCCCTACCCCCAGAATCCTTGCCGGGGGGGGGAGGCGCTCCATTCCTCCCCCCCCCAGAATCCTGGCCGGCCGGCTGTGCTCTGCAGCAATTCTGCAGAGCCACCAGCCGGCTCCGCCAGCAGCCGGACATCCGGCCGCTGGCTAGCAGGGATGCAAATGGCGGCAGCCGTAGCCGCCGCCGTTTGCGTCCCTGCAGTCAGCCATGATAGGCTACGTAAATGTTAAAGTCATGGCTGACTTAAAAAAAAAAACATTGCGCATACACAAATGGCGGCGGCCATGGCCACCGCCATTTGCGTTCCTTATTTTGGCACGTCTTAGTCTACGTAAACATTTACGTAGACTAAGACGGTGAAAATAAGGGGAAAGCAAATAGTGTAGCATAGCGTATGCGCGTTTTTGGTTTTTTTTAAGTCAGCCATGATGGGCTACGTAAATCTTTATGTACCCTATCACTTTTTTTGTTCTGTTTTTTTTAAAAAACTGGAAATGGCGGCGGCGGCAGCCAGTCGGAAGACCAGGTGCCACAGCCGCTGCCACCGAACCGCCACCGAAGCTGCCGCCGCCAGCACCCAAGTTAAGTCTCATCCCGGGGGGGTGGCGGGGGGGTGGAGGGCCATTCCGCCACCGATTTCGGGGGGCCGAATGCGTTGGAATTTTCGTACATCCCTAGTCAAATGACGTGTAGTGAACACAGCACAGGTGCTCAGGAATAGCATCGTTCGCGGACTCCCTCCTGGGGAAGGAGAAGTTGTGGATCAACCGGTATTCACCTGCGGCCTTTTTAGGCACAATGCCCAAAGGGGAGACCCTGAGGTTGGGGAAAGAGGGGGATTCAAATGGACCAATGACTCACCCCACGGCCACTTCCTTATTGATCTTATCTAAGACTAGCTGTTTGAAACCTTCAATAGATTTCTGATTCCAGGAAATTTGGGCCTGATGTTGGCCCTGAAATGAAATCCTAAAACCCAGGGAAAATCCCTCTTCCAAGTAGCGGGCATCCTCCCAGAGTGGGTAGTGCTTCAAAAGGTGCCGTAGGGGCCCCAACTTAATTGGACTGGGCCCCTTTTGGCAGAGGTTGTGGGCTGCCCCCGGACTTCCTACCACCCTGCCATTCCCAATTTGGGCCCTGCTGACCTTTGGCCTTTGGGCAGCCAATGAAGGCATGTTGTCCCCCACAAATGGAGCATGCATGGCGAAATCTGCATGGGTTTTTAAAGCAAACGCCCTTGGAGCCAAACTCCCAACAGAGAGCGCGGTGTTGAACCACCTGTCCTGCCCCAGCCTTAGGGGCTGAGGTGGGCGTCGGCTTAGCTAATATGTGCCCACTATCAGATCGCTCTCCAAAACCCAGCCTGGCAGGGGTTATAAACTGCAGCCAAAGATCCTGATCTTTGGAGTCCCAGCACAATGTGGGGTCAAATGCTGCCCATATACGAAAGGAATCATCATAGGCCAGCCAGGCTCCACCTTCGTATTCGGCATAGGACCTATATATAATATCCAAATATTTAGTGAGGACCCAACCACACTCTGGGTGCTTTTGCTGAATGACACCCATATAGATTAAGAAGCCGGGCAGCCAATTTGCCCAAGTGCATGACACCTTCTTAAACTTGACCCTCTCCTGAACCCTATTGCCAGATTTCTCCCCTTCCTTTGTTTCGGACTCTCGGAATAACAGGGAGAAGATGTCAACGAATTCTTCCCGGAGTATTTTCTCTTTTGTTGCCGGCAATAGGTGATATCCCAGGGGAGTGGATGTACCCCTTGACAGGATTGCCCTTTTCTCTACCTGGGGCATCAGGGTCTTTGCTGCCTGCCCCAAGCTCCTTGGAGCTCTCGCCTATGGGGCCTTGCCACACAGCTGCGCAGGCAGCAATGGTGGATGGGGTGTGTTGAGGAGCCACCCTGTCGCTGGCCGAAGGAGGCTCAGCAGCCAGAGGGGCTGCGGGTGCTCCCCCCCATCAACCCCACCAGCGGGCTTCGGAGCATGGACAGGGGCCCCATGGGGTCGGGTAGACGCAGGGTTGCCCATAGTAAAGGCGACCCCACCCAGTGCAGCATGGCTTAGCGCTGGGAGTGTGTAAGCTGGGCTGAAGCATTGGGGTGGTACACCTGGAGGAGGGAACCCTGGGATGCCCCTTGCTGGTGTGTGAAAAGGCCAACTCATCCCTGCCGTAAAGGGGAACCACCCGTATGGAGGGAATTGGTTCCAGCCGGTCGGTGGCACTAACCCCCCAGGTACCAGAACCTCACCTGGACCAAGGTCTTTTGCAATGTCAGGGATCTGGCTGCAGTCCAAAACTGCACGAGCCAGTGAGACAGGTGCCGGCGACCCTTGCACTGGAAGGGGCTGCTCCGAAAGTGAGCATGCAGGTGCTGAGGCCGGTGCAGATGCTGTTTGCCCAGTGATGACCTCCCTGGAAGCCTCAATTTCTTCCAGCCTCTCTGAAATAGATAGCAATAGATCCTTGTGAGCTTGCCCTATAGTAACCCTTAAACCCAAAGTCCGGGGAGCCCGCCTGGCAGGGGTGGTTAATGCAGGGATCTCTAAATCCCACTCAGCAGCCTCCAGTCTGGCCAGAATGAGGGCCATGTCTTGATCCTCATCGTCGGTGAAGAAGAGTCAGCCCTACGGAAATGGCGCTTAGCTGGAAGGGGGGCTTTGGCTGGGGGGCAAGCGACTTTGCCTTTGCCTTCTTTTAGGCATGTATAAAAGTCACTTACCTTTTCGTGGATTGTGTTTGTGGTGGGGGTAGGGATGGCAGAGAATTCCGCCACGGATCTCGGGGAGGCCGAATGTCAGTGCATTCGGCCCCCCGAAATCTGCGGTGGAATGGCCTGCCCCCCCACCCCCCGCGCAGATCCCCAAGGGATGAGACTTACCTGGGGCAGAACTTCCGGGCAGCAGCAGCTCCGGCGGTGGCTCCAGTGGCGGCTTCGGCGGTGGAGGCGGCGGCTGGTCTTCCGACCGGCTGCCGCCGCCGCCGCCATTTGCAGTTTGTTTTTTTGTTTTTTTACACAGATGTGAAAGGCTACGTAAGTTTTTCCATAGCCTAAAACGTCTGGGTAAAAAAAAAAAAGCGTACGCAAATGGCAGCGGCGATGGCCAGCCGCCGCCATTTGCGTACGCCCTTTTTTTTCTTTTTTTTTTACCCAGACGTTTTAGGCTATGTCAGAACTTACATAGCCTAAAATGACTGGGAAAAAAAAGGGGAAAAAAGGCGTACACAAATGGCGACGGCTATGGCCACCGCCATTTGCGTTCCTTATTTTGGACCGTCTTACTCTACGTAAATAATTACATAGACTAAGACAGCGAAAATAAGGGGAACGCAAATAGTGCCCGCTACGCTATTTGTGTTCCCCTTATTTTCGCCGTCACAGTCTATGTAAATATTTACATAGATTAAGACGGCCAAAAAGAAGTAACGCAAATGGCGGCGGCCATAGCCGCCGCCATTTGCGTACGCAGGTTTTTTTGTTTGTTTGTTTTTACCCAGAGCCCTCCAAGGCTGGAAATCCGGCTGTGGACGGCTCTGGCCTGGCTGGGCCTGGCTGGCTGCTCCACGGAGCTGCCGCGGAGCACAGCTGGCCATGGAGGATTCCGGGGGGGATGAACAGAGCGCCTCCCCCCGGCCAGGATTCTGGGGGGAGGGATGGAACCCCTCCCCTCCCACCATCAGCATAATCCGTGAAAGGTAAGTGATTTTCGTACATCCCTCGGTGGGGGGGGAGGCGCTCCATCCCTCCTCCTGGAATCCTTGATGGGGGGAGGCGATCCAGTCCTCCCCCCTAGAATCCTGCCTAGCCGGCGCTGCTCCACGGCGGCTCCATGGAACAGCCGGCCAGGGCCATCCACAGCCGGATTTCCACCCACGGACAGGCTGGTGCAGATGCAAATGGCGGCCGCTGTAGCTACGTAATTTTTTTTACTTTTTTATTCGCTGTTTTAGTCTACGTAAATATTTACGTAAGCTATTATGGCGGGGAAAAAAAGGAACGCAAATAGTGCCCACTACACTATTTGTGTTTCCCTTTTTTGTCCGCTGTAATAGTCTACGTAAATATTTACGTAGACTAAAATGGCGAAAAATAAGGAACACAAATGGCGGCGGCCATAGCCGCCGCCATTTGCGCATGCCATTGTATTTTTTTTTTTTGATGGCTTGCCCTGATAGGCTACGTAAAGACTTACATAGCCTATCACGGCAAAGACCAGGATATTAGTGGCGGCCACGGCAGCCGGTGGAAAGGAAAATGGAGCCGCCGCTGTCTGGAACATCCGCCCCAGGTAAGCCTTGTCCCGGGGGGAATCAGCGGGGAGGCGGGGGGGCAGGCTGTTCCGTCACAGGTTTAGAGGGGCCAAATGTCGGTGCATTCGGCCTCACTGAAATCCGTGGTGGAATTCTCCACCATCCCTACATTTTTTACCTCCCAAACCCTTCTTGGGTGTAGGGATGTACGTAACACCTACCTGGCTCCGCATCGGGCAAGCCACAGTGGGGGAGGCACGCTGTCCCTCCCCCCAGAATCCTCAACTGGGGAAGAAGCGCTCCATCCTTCCCCCCAGAATCCTGGCCGGCGGCTCCACTCTGTGGCCAAGCCGTGGAGCCGCTGGCTGGCTCCGGCCGCCCGCAGCCGGACATCCAGCCGCTGGGCAGCCCTGCAGGGACACAAATGGCGGCTATCATAGCCGCCGCCATTTGCGTCCCTGTATTGAGCCGTGATAGGCTACGTAAATATTTACGTAGCCTATCACGGCACGGGGAAAAACCCCAGTGTACGCAAATGGCAGTAGCAGCTGCCATTTGTGTACGCTGGGTTTTTTCCCCCCCCTGCCATGATAGGCTACGTAAATACTTACGTAGCCTATCACAGCCTCCGCAGGGATGCAAATGGCGTCCCTGCGTTAGCCATTATAGGCTATGCAAGTATTTACGTAGCCTATGATGGCTGAAGAGGAGGAAGCGAATGGCGGCCGCAGGACGGCCACCATTCACATAGCAGCACGGACGGGAGCAGGTAAGTGCTCCGTTTTGTGCACCTTTTGTGGGGCGGGGGGGCGGGGGCTTCATTCCACGATGGATTTGGGGGGGCATTCGGTCTCACCGAGATCCATCGCGGAATTCTCTGACATCCCTTCTTGGGCGGCCTCTCTGTGTGTTAGGAAATGCGCTAACCAACTTTAGAATGGAACCCTGGATGAAATGTGCTAACCCGACTTTCCTTCAAGAAATTTATGTATGTATATATTTGGGGTGTTTCCAATTTCTTTATTTATATAATTCTTATTTATTTAATTATTTGTAATATTATTATATATTTATTTTATGTATTTATGTATTTATGTATTTATTTTTGTTATTTTGTTATTATTATTATTTATATTACATTGCACCCTATTAACTTCCCAGGCAATGCCTTGTGCCTTACAATAGCTCCCCTCAACCCCCCATTTTTTTCCCCTTCTGTTCCCCCCCTTTCTTTCTTTATATAGCAAAGGGGGTTCAAGGCACAACAGGCCACCAGGGGGTGGCAGAAAGCTAAAAAAGCCTGGGAAAATCCCAAGTGTATTCATGGGATGAAAGGCAGGGAGCAGCCTGTGGCACGATGCAGGCAGCCGCAGATAAACAGCCTACAGAGGTGAAAACGGGGGAGGTAAGCCCAAGGCACAGGAACACCTTCCCTTCCCTCCCCTTGTTAATGGCTACCCGGAAGCGCCGGGAAGCCAAACGGAGACCCCCGCACACACACGCACACGCACACAAAACTGTGCGAGTGCTATGGGGAGTGCGCAAAGGGCAATACAGGAGACTTTCCCCTCCTGAAATCAGCTGAGTGGGGCCTGAAATGCCACAGCAACCCAAGCAGGACCATCCTAAAGGAAAGGGAAGGCGGTGCGAGAAGCCTTGTGCTTGTGCCAGGGAGAGGGGAGCAAACCACGCCGCTGAGTAGCTGCCTCGTTCCGGGGATGCCGCTGCTGCCGCTGCTGCCGCCATGCTGCCACTGCGCTGCTGCCACCGCTGAGTGTTGAGAGAAGTCGAGGACGAGACGGAGGATGCTGCCGCTGCGCTGCCGCTGCCACTGACAAAGACGGCATAAGAAATTCCAGCTGAAATGGCTGGAATGAGGAGGCAGCGGGACAGCGGGGCCTAAATTGCGGCTGGCTTGACCTGCCCCTCAGTGATGCCAGGGGCGAAGGCCAGTGGCCTTCAACCTTGTCCCATCTTTCACCCGCCACCCACAACAGCCCCCCCCCCCGCAGCCAGGCAAGCCGGGCACGGGGTGAGGGCACTTGTGTCGAAATCTGTGTTTAGCCCAGAAGGTGTGAAAAGGGTTTATCCTGATCAAAAATGGACTGAAAGGAATTTCTCATACTGTACATCCCTACTGTGGTGGACCACTCCCTACGATCCATGTTTGACCTATCAGTGTTTTCAAGTTGATTTCAGTAATCACATGATTTAGCAGCAGCAGCACCATGCTTATAATCCAGGTTCTGCTCTAAGAAATACATCTTGAATGCCACATGCTGCTGTTGTGTAGCATGTTATCTACCACGGTCAATGCATTCTGCCACATGTATTGAGAGAGATGAGACAGGGAGAGAGAGAGAGAGAGAGAGAGAGAGAGAGAGAGAGAGAGAGAGGAGGTTATTTCCCCCTTACATTCTACATCTGTTCTTCACAAACCACTTAACCCTATATCGGGGGGGGGGGGAGACATGCTTCTACTAATCTACAAAGCTGTAAATAAATAAATAAATAAATAAATAAATAAATAACCCATAGCAAATACAGTAGTCAATAACTTTATGATTATATGGTGCAGGAAATGCTAGCACAATCAATGGTAATGATATCATATTGCAAGTAATAGCCCTTAAAATGTATTCTGTAGGGGCAAGATTTCTAAATACATTATCTTTCAGTGAAGTCAGATTATCTGCTTTTTGGAACCTAATGAAATTGAAAATCTACTAACCAAGTTGTAGGAATTACATTTGATACGGTAGTATTGTCTCGTTGTTGTTGTTGTTTTTAAAAAAAGTTCTTAAGGATAGGGCTGCATAAAATGGAGCTTTGAAACTACCAGGTAGAGGGATGTGTATGTCTGTGTGTGTGTTTTGGTCTTGGAAGTTCACATTTGGCTTGAGGTATATGGAAGTTTGGGGAAAGATATTTATTTTATTTTGCTTTGTTGGAAGCTTCACCACTGGTGGCACATGGGTAGCTTTGGATCACAGCCCACTCAGCTGTAAGTAAATACAGCTCAGCCAGAAGTAAACACAACTGGACATGAAGTAATATGAGAATGGTACACTTGATCCCCTCCACACATTGGAAGGATGTGAAGAGGGAGCAGTGACATATGTCTGGTGGGTATTTGTGACAATGAGTTCTCTGGTTGTACATCCCAATAAAACTGCCTCCATGCGTAGGAGCTCTCTCTGTGTATATTCTCCCTGTAGGTATCCTCATTTAGATGGTTGTGAGAATCTGTCTACATGCAATCATGAGTAGGGATGGCGGAGAATTCCACCACGGATTCCAGTCAGGCCGGATTCTAAAGAATCTAGCCCCCCAGAATCCATGGTGGAATGGGCCCCCCTGCCCCCCCCACGGAATCCCCCCGGGACAGCACTTACCTGGGGCGGATTCGGCAGCAGTGGATTCGGCGGTGGCGGTGGTGGCTCCGCCGGTGGCTGGTCTCCTGGCCGGCCGCAGCAGGGCTGCTGCCGCCACCATTGCCATCCTTGGACCATGATAGGCTACGTAAGAATTTATGTAGCTTATCATGGCTAACGTCAGAAAAAAAAACCCACAGCATACGCAAATGGCGGTGGCTATGGCGGCCGCCATTTGCATTCCCTATTTTTCACCGACTTATCTTACGTAAATATTTACATAAGATAAAACAGCAAAAAAATAGGGAATGCAAATAGCGCAGTGGACGCTATTTACGTTCCTTTATTTTTCGCCGTTCTGGCCTACGTAAATATTTACATAAGATAAGTTGGCGAAAAATAGGGAACACAAATGGCGGCCGCCATAGTTGCCGCCATTTGCGTACACTGCGTGTTTTGGGGGGTTTTTTGACGTTAGCCATGATAGGCTATGTAAATTCTTATGTAGCCTATCATGGCTGTCTAGCTGGACGCAAATGGTGGCCGCTACGGCGGCCGCCATTTGCATCTGCACCAGGCTTTCCATGGCAGGAAATCCGGCTGCGATGGCCCTGGCTGGCTGCTCCGCGGCCTGGCCACAGAGCGGAGCCGGCTGTCGAGGATTCCGGGTGGGAGGACTGGATCACCTCCCCCACTGTCGAGGATTCCACGGGGAGGGACGGAGCAAAGGTAAGTGAGTTTCGTACATCCCTAAATTCATTAGTACAAATTATGGGTACAGCTGAACTGATGAATGCTTGTTCATTTTATGTAACCATGCAAAGTTTAGTCCCTTGCAGGATCCTTGGAGCACAACAGTTTTGGGCTTTGCAGAGCTGCCACAGGAGGAGGGTTTTGTGTGTGTGTGTGAAGCACTTCTGAGAGAGAGTGGAAAACGGGATACAGCCTAGGAAAAAGGACTTTGGAGACCACAGCAGAAGTGAATCAAAAGCACCATCTAGAGAAGACAGTGGAGGATAGAAGTGCACCCTTCTGCCCTCACACTACTTTCATCCAGAAGCAGCTTTGAGCATGATTGTTCGGAGCAACTGTCTGTGCATTCATGTGCATATAATGTGCATGTGTTGAATGTAGGGGTGCACGAAAGCCACTTACCTGGTCTCGCAGCTTGCTTTGCGGTGGGGGGGACGCGCTTCACTGCTCCCCCCGAAGTTCAGGCCGGGGGGGGGAGGCTTCCCGCCTCGCCCAGCCAAAATTCAGGCCGGGGAGGAGGCGCCTCACCTCGCCCAGCCGCGAAATAAAAAGTTAAAAAAAAAACGCCCCCGTGATAGGCTACGTGACGATTAACGTAGCCTATCACGGCTAGATCTGCAAAGTCAGCCGTGATAGGCTACATTAATCATCACATAGCCTATCATGGGTGACTTTAAAAAAAAAAGCGCGTACGCAAATGGCGGCCCCCATAGGGAGCCGCCATTCGCGTTCCTTATTTGGTCGCTGTAGTCTACGTAAAGATTTACGTTGCCCTTATTTGCGTTGCCCTTATTTTCGCCGTAGTCTACGTAAAGATTAAGTGAACGTGAACATGAACCAAATAAGGAACGTGAATGGCAGCTCCCTATGGGGGCCGCCATTAGCCGTACGCGCTTTTTTTTTTTTAAAGTCACCCGTGATAGGCTACGTGACGATTTACGTAGCCTATCATGGCTGACTTTGCAAATCTAGCCGTGATAGGCTATGTTAATTGTCACGTAGCCTATCACAGGGGCGTTTTGTTTTTTTTTACTTTTATTGGAATGGCGGCGGCGGCAGCCGGTCGAAAGACCGGCTGCCGCCTCTGCCCCTGTCGAAGACCTGACGAACCACCGCCGGGACCCGCCGCCGGGAGGGACATTCGGGAAAGGTAAGTCCTGTCCCAGGGGGGGTGTGGGGTGCGGGGGGGTGCGGAGAATTTCTCCCCGAAACTACTTCGGGGGGCCGAACACGTTGGCACTTGGCCCCCCGAAGTTTCGGGGAGAAATTCTCCCCCATCCCTAGTTGAATGCAATGTGTGCGAACACCCCTTCGTTGCTCAAGCAAGGCCCAACATGAACAGGAAGCCCTTATATACTCCTTCCTGTCTAAGAGGATTCATTGGCTAGCCTGAGTGGGCAGGATCAGTCTACGGCCTGAGAGTACTTCACTGAGAAACTGTCATTTGCAGGTCTGTGACTCACCAAATGGGGCAGCTGTCTACAGATCCCAGAAATGCCTAACAAGCATCCGAGGTTGCATACATCCATGGTAGTTCTCAGACATGCTTAGTTTGCATGTTTGAGAACTCCTCACTATATGAAGACAGTACACCTTTGGGTCTAAAGTGCCAATATATTTTTCAGTATCGGACGAAGACCTCTTCAGTCATTTATGCCTCTTCCAATGAAATTGCTCAAGGAATTGCTACATTTGCTGATACAGAGCCATTAAAAACAACAAGGCGTGACCCAGCAAAATTGCTCAGTTTACACAAGGCGATAAAAATCTTAACTGGGCATGCAAACTCCTCTGTAGTTGAGTTTTCTTGGCATTGCTTTTGGGACCACCTCGAAGATGAACTTTAATAGCGAATAATTATGAAACCATGAAGTCAGGACAACGGTCCTGCTTTTTCTCTTGACGCAGCAAAAACCTCTTGTGTCAATGCAATCACAAAATCTAATCTCAGAAAAGCCACTGGATAGACCTTTATGGTGGCTTCTGTCAAATAATGCATACATTGCAGAGCAAATTGATGATCTCCGGCAGTGGCTAAGCTATTGAAATGTAAAATAGAATGAACTTTTCTTCCACCACCCAAATCCTGTTTGTGGGAAGTTAATAACAAAAATGTTTGACTAACAATGAGGCGGTTGCTTGCCCAGGTGTTAGAATTGCACACCTACAATTAATCTAATCTGACCCCCTCACCTAGTTCAGGCAGGAAGCTTTATATATTTACCGACAAGCTCACCTGCTCCTCAGCCATAAAGCAATGAACAATGGAATTCCAAGTAGAATGACCACAAATTACACCCAAGCCAAAACTTCAACATAAATTTGAAACTTGGGGAGTACAATGGGTTTTTTTTTTTAAAGACAAACTGTATTGTAATGCACATATACAAATCTAGGGCAGCCACAATGAATGCCTCATGCCCGCAAAGCTACTGTAGAGCTGGAAAAGGTGCAGAACAGACCAGCCAAAATGAGCAGAGGGTACCTTTCAAGGAAATACTACAACATTTGGGGCCTAGGAAAAAAAAGGCAAGTAAGGACTGGGGGAGACAGTGTAGATTTTTATAACATTATGAATAGTGGAGAAAGTGGATAGAAATACCCCCCCCCTTAGTTTACTATTGTACAATGAAAATGAATGGTAGGACATTAAAGGCATAATCCTATGCATGTTTAGGTGGAAAACAAGTCCTGGCTGACTGGGAATTGTGGGACTTTTTTCTCAGTCCAAGCATACATAGGATTTCACCCTCAGGAGAGGCAAAAGGGGTCATTTCTTCTCACAGCACATTGTTAAACTATGCCATTCACTTGCTCAAGATATTGGGAAGACCACCAATTTAGATGCCTTTAAAATGGGATTAGACAAATTCATGGAGGATAAAGTTATCAGGGGCTACTGCCCAAGATGGCTATGTGCTACCTACAGAATCAAGGGTAGCATGCCCTTGGATTACAGCTGATCTGACCATTCTTTGTATATCTTCTTCTTCTCCTTCTTTTTGACATTCTTTTGTTTTTCTGTGTTTCTCAACCTCTTGATCAGAGATGCGAGTCCCCTGACCTGAAGGCCTAGTACAGGCTACAGTGGTTCCATACCTTTCCCACAAAGATTCCTTGGGTTCCTCCAGTTTGACATAATGGGGAGGGGGGCATGTCACAGGCAGAGGACTCTGGCTTCATGTGTCAGATGTTGTCCCCAAGAGGGTAATGTGTGAAAGGACTTGACCAGCAGCAGGAAGAGCATCTCCTCTCCCACAGTTGGCCAAGTGGCTTTGCTATGCAAAGACAGGGACTTGGCTGGCAGCTGGAGAAACAATTGCTCTTCCTGGCACCAGCTGAGTCCTTTTACATGGAACGAAAAATAGGGAAAATGATAGGGAATAGGGAAAACGAAATGAAAAATAGGGAAAATGAAAAATAGGGAAAAATGGTGGCCGCCGTAGCAGCGTACGCTGTTTTATTTTATTATTATTTACCCAGCCATGATAGGAAACGTAACTACTTATGTAGCCTATCATGGCTGCCTGGCTGGATGCAAATGGCGGCCGCTACGGCGGCCGCCATTTGCGTCTACAGCAGCCTGTCCACGGCCAGAACTCTGGCTGCGGACGGGCCTGGCCGGCTGTGGAGCGGAGACGGCCGGGCAGGATTCTGGGGGGGAGGACTGGATTGCCTCCCCCCCATTGAGGATTCCGGCAGGAGGGACAGAGCACCTCCCCCTCCACCGCGAACACAATCCACAAAAAGGTAAGTGACTTTCGTACATCCCTATAACATGCTGTGTCTTACCCCCCCTGCCCTGGGGAGGACAATGGGTGCTGTGCAAATCCAGTGTCACAAATCCCTTGGCCCTCTCTATCCTT
The DNA here is from genome assembly GCF_057233095.1 of Heloderma suspectum. Lineage (NCBI taxonomy): Eukaryota > Metazoa > Chordata > Lepidosauria > Squamata > Helodermatidae > Heloderma > Heloderma suspectum. The sequence continues at coordinate 12,131,317 of NC_139459.1, forward strand.
AAGCGCTCACACTCACACAAAAGGAGAGGCTTCAGTCTCATGCCTGTAATTCATTATTCACAGGTTCATTTCAGATGCAAATCCTCCAAGACTCTCAGGCTGCAAAGGAATGCCTCCAGGGGATTCAAATGGGATCACCGAAAGTTGCCCGCAATTTGAAAGGGTGGCTGTCTGGCTAGGCTGACTTAGGGAGGGAGGTCCTGCCCCTCACGTGCTACTTCCCTGCGTAGCCTCTCACGCATCGCTAACCGGTTCGACCGTCTGAGCTCTGCCCCTGACGCTTCCCTCTTACCTCTGTGCCACTGCCTTACATCTCTTAGGTCACAGTCCTCAAGCCCCTCCTCCTCCAGCTCGCTGCTTCTCACAGAGGGGGGTGAGGGGGAAGCTTCGTGCCCAGCCATCTGGGAGTTGGTAACATGAGAAGCACGCCTGCCCATATCAGAACTGGCCTGTGAAAAAGCTTCCCCCAGTTCTGGCGGCTCCTCTTCTGAATCTGAGCTGCTAATAGGGATGTACGAAAATCACTTACCTTTCAGGGATTATGCTGATGGTGGGGGGGGAGGCGCTCCATTCCTCCCCCCCCCCGGAATCCTGGCCAGCCGGCTGTGCTCCACAGTGATTCTGCAGAGCCGCCAGCCGGCTGCGCCAGCAGCCGGACATCCAGCCGCTGGCTAGCAGGGACGCAAATGGCGGCGGCCGTAGCCGCCGCTGTTTGCGTCCCTGCAGTCAGCTGTGATAGGCTACGTAAATGTTTACGTAACCTATAATGGCTGATTTAAAAAAAAAACCATCCACGTACGCAAATGGCGGCGGCCATGGCCACCGCCATTTGCGTTCCTTATTTTGGCACATCTTAGTCTACGTAAACATTTACGTAGACTAAGATGGCGAAAATAAGGGGAACGCAAATAGCATAGCGTCTATGCTATTTGCGTTCCCCTTATTTTCGCCATCTTAGTCTACATAAATGTTTATGTAGACTAAGACATGCCAAAATAAGGAACACAAATGGCGGCGGCCATGGCCACCGCCATTTGCGTACGTGCGTTTTTTTTGTTTGTTTTTTAAGTCAGCCGTGATAGGCTACGTAAAGATTTACATAGCCTATCACGGTGTTTTTTTAAAAATCTAGCCATGATAGGCTACGTAAATCTTTACGTAGCCTATCACTTTTTTGTTTGTTTGTTTGTTTGTTTGTTTTTAACCTGGAAATGGCGGCGGCGGCAGCCGGTTGGAAGACTGGCCGCTGCCGAATCGCCACCGGAGCCGCCGCTGGAGCCACCACCGCCGCCAGGAAGATGCGCCCAAGGTAAGTCCCATTCCGGGGGTGGGGTGGGGGGGTGGCGGGCTGTTCCACCACTGATTTCAGGGGGCTGAATGCGCTGGCATTCGGTCTCCCCGAGATCCATGGCGGAACTTTCGTACATCCCTAGCTGCTAACGATCTCCCTGCACCCAGAATCAATCCTGACAGCCAGAGTCCATAGTCTTGCACCCTTGCTATTTGGGCTGTGTACAGCTTCAGCCCAAAGCCTGAACTCTGAGTCGAAGCGGGGTGCCTTGGGCCACTTTGGGCCACCTCTGAGTTGAGGCAGAGGGGGCCTGAAGCAGCCTGAAGCGTCTCCGGTTGCTCCAAAGCATTTTGGCACACTTCAGAGAGATCCAGAGTCCCAGACGCCATGCTGCCACCACTGATGCCACTGAGCCCCCAGCTCCTTACCTGGTCCTCTGCACGTGTGCTTGCAGCTGTCTAGGGATGTCAGAGAATTCCGCCACAGATCTCGGTGAGGCCGAATGCCAGCGCATTCGGCCCCCCGAACTCTGTGGCAGAATGGCCTGCCCCCCCCCGCCCCCCCCGCGGATCCCCCCGGGACAAGCCTTACCTGGGGCGCATCTTCCGGGCAGCGGCAGCTCCAGAGGCTGCAGTGGCTGTGGTGGCTGGTCTTCCGACCAGCTGCCACTGCCGCCATTTCCACTCTTGGTAAAAAAAAAAAATATGATAGGCTACGTAAAGATTTACGTAGCCTATCATGGCTGGTTTTTTTAAAAAAAAAACATGATGTGATAGGCTACGTAAATCTTTATGTAGCCTATCATGGCTGGGTGGGTTTGAAAAGAACAAAAACCCACGTATGCAAATGGCGGCGGCTACGGTCGCCGCCATTTGCGTTCCTTATTTTTGGCCATCTTAGTCTATGTAAATATTTACATAGACTATGACACCAAAAATAAAGGGGAATGCAAATAGCATAGCAGGCGCTATTTGCATCCCCTTTTGATACGCCATTTTAGCCTACGTAAAGATTTACGTAGGCTAAAACGGTGAATCAAAAAAGGAATCAAATAGCGCCCGCTACGCTATTTGCATTTCCCTTGATTTTCGCCATCATAGTCTATGTAAATATTTACGTAGATTAAGACGGCCAAAAATAAGGAATGCAAATGGCGGCGGCCATAGCCGCCATTTGCATACGCGGGGTTGTTGTTTTTTTCCCCAGAGCCCTCCACGGCCAGAAATCCTGGCTGGGCCTGGCCGGATGCTCGGCAGAGCTGCTGCGGAGCACAGCCGGCCATTGGAGGATTCCGGGGGGGAGGAACGGATCGCCTCCCCCCCGTCGAGAATTCTGGGAGGAGGGACGGAACACCTCCCCCCCCACCATCAACATAAGCCATGAAAGGTAAGTCACTTTCGTACATCCCTACGAGCTGTCTTGTTCTGGGAAATGGGGGAGCCATTTTTAAAAAGTATTTCCAGAAACACAGGAGTCGCCATTTAAAAAATGGCTCCCCCCATTCCCCAGAACAAGATGGCTGTCAGCGCCTGTCCAGAGGGCCTAGGAGCAGGTGGTGGCTGTGCCCCCCCTAGCAGCAATGGCGGCGGCGGTGGCAGCAGCTCACCCTCCATGCAAGCTGCCGCCACTGGCCTCACTCAATCTTTGATGGGCTCCTCGCAAACAAGGAACCCACAAAGGCTTGAGCAGAGGCAGGAGTTGGTCTCCAGCAAGGCACCCTCCCCTCCTTGCAAGGAAGGAGGAGACCGCAGTTGGAGGAGACCCCTGCCCTCGTGCCTATTGGCGGGCTGAGACGGGCAGCAGTTTCCCCAATGGCTCCCCTGGAGGCAGCGGCAGCAGCGGAGGCTCCCGTACCAGCAGCACCCCTCGCCCATGGAACAAGGGCCTGGGTAAGGAGATGGGGGCTAGGTGGCGTGTTGGGGGGGCAAAGTGGAATTCAGATGTCCAAATCCTGCTTCGGCTTCATAGGTCGAGGTGGGGAAAGCCCCCCCCCGAATCACCTCCGTCTGAATCGGGCCCACCTTGGAAGCCCCAAAAAGGCTTCTGAGTCAGATCGGGGGGGGGGGGGAGTCCATGCACAACCCTACTTGCTATTATATTTGAATTGAAGAGTCCTTCAGGGACTCTATGTGCATTGCCCTTATTTTCGCCGTAGTCTACGTAAATCTTTACGTAGACTACCCGTGCCCAAATAAGGAACACAAATGGCGGCGCCCATGGGCGCTGCCATTTGCATACACGCTTTTTTTTTCTTCCCCAAAGTCACCCGTGATAGGCTACGTAATGATTTTCATAGCCTATCACGGCTGACTTTGGAAATCTAGCCGTGATAGGCTACGTAAATCGTTACGTAGCCTATCACGTGTGTTATTTTTTTAAAATTCACTTCTTTATTTCGCAGCCAGGGAGATGGGGCGCTTTTCCCCGGCCTGAATTTCGGCCGGGTGAGGCAGGGCGCCTCCCCCCCGGCCTGAACTTTGGGGGGAGAACCAAAGCTCCTCCCCCCCCACGAAGCAAGCTGCGGGACCAGGTAAGTGACTTTCATACATCCCTACCAAATTCCTGGTGGAGGGGAATGCCATTAGTGGAAACAGCCACACCCACTGATGCCATCCAGCCCTTGAAGTGCCTTTTTCACACGACACAGTACATAGTCAAACTGGAATTCTCTACCACAAGATGTAGTGATGGTCACCAATTTGGATGGCTTTAAAAAGGGGTTAGACAAATTCCTGGAGAAGGCTATCAATGGCTTCTAGTCCTGATGACTCTGTGCTACCTTCAGTATCAGAGGGAGTGTGCCTATGTGCACCAGCTGCTGGGGAACATGGTTGGAAGGGTGTTATTGCACTCATGTCCTGCCTGTGGATTCTCCATGGACAATGGAACCCATGACCTAGGGAGGTGGTGGGCTCTCCCATGCTGGAGGCATTCAAGATGAGGCTGGACAGCCATCTGTCGGGGATGCTCTGACTTGGATTCCTGCATTGAGCAGGGGGTTGGACTCACTGGTCTTGTAGACCCCTTCCAACCCTACTATTCTATGATTCTATGATGTTGGACTAGATAGACCCTTGGTCTGATCCAGGAGGGCTCTTCTGATGTACTTATGTGGGAGGAGTTGGCCACCACCCCAATATAATTCTGCACCCCTGCTGTTGAGAAAGTTCCATCAAATCTCTTCTTCTTCTCCTTCTTCTTCTTCTTCTTCTTCTTCTTCTTCTTCTTCTTCTTCTTCTTCTTCTTTAAAAAAATTAAAAATACATGCTCAAGTCAGGTTAGAGATCTGTTTTCTGCAGGAAGAAGACTCTAATGAAAGTATTTGATTTTGATTCCCATGACAGCCTTATCACATGGCCGTTGACACCTTTTGGAATTGACTGAACACTGCTGAAAAAGTCAGGCAGTTTGTGAGGGAGACAAGTGTTTCCTCCATGAATGAGTTTTGGCTGTAGTGGGGTAAAACTAAAATTTCCATATGTATTTTTATTAGTCCCCTTCATGGATCACTGCCTTGTTGTGGCGAAGGGGCTTGCGTAACTCAGTGAAGCCATAAGCTATGCTGTGCAGGGCCACCCAAGACGGACAGGTCATGGCAGAGAGTTCTGACAAAATGTGGTCCACTGGAGAAGAAAATGGCAACCCACTCCAGTATTCTTGCAAAGAAAACCACATGGAACGTATCACAAGGCTAAAAGAGATGACGCCGGAAGATGAGCCCTTCAGGTTGGAAGGTATCCAATATACTACTGGGGAAGAGCAGAGGGTATTTCCAAGTAGCGCCAGAAAGAGTGAAGCGGCTGGGCCAAAGCCGAAAGGACACTCAGCTGTGGATGTGTCTGGTGGTGAAAAGAAAATCCAATGCTGTAAAGAACAATATTGTTTAGGAACCTGGAATGTCAGATCAATGAATCAAGGTAAGCTGGAGGTGGTCAAACATGAGATGGCAAGATTGAACATCGACATCTTGGGAATCAGCGAACTCAAATGGACAGGCATGGGCGAATTTAATTCAGGTGACTATCATATCTACTATTGTGGGCAAGAATCCCTTAGAAGAAATGGAGTAGCACTCATAGTCAACAAAAGGGTGGGAAAAGCAGTACTGGGGTACAATCTTAAAAATGATAGAATGATCTCAGTACGAATCCAAGGCAAACCATTCAATATCACAGTAATTCAAGTCTATGCCCCAACCACTGATGCCAAAGAAGCTGAGGTTGATAGGTTCTATGAAGACCTACAACACCTTCTAGAACTAACACCAAAAAAAGATGTCCTCTACATCATAGGGGATTGGAATGCTAAAGTAGGAAGTCAAGAAATCACTAGGATAACAGGCAGGCATGGCCTTGGTGTACAAAATGAAGCAGGACAAAAGCTAATAGAGTTTTGCCAAGAGAACACGCTGATCATAGCAAACACTCTTTTCCAACAGCACAAGAGGCGACTCTACACATGGACATCACCAGATGGTCAATATCGAAATCAAATTGATTATGTCCTTTGCAGCCAAAGATGGAGAAGCTCTATACAGTCAGTAAAAACAAGACCTGGAGCTGACTGTGGCTCAGATCATGAGCTTCTTGTTGCAAAATTTCGTCTTAAATTGAAGAACGTCGGGAAAAGCACTAAACCATTCCGGTATGACCTAAACCATATTCCTTATGAATATACAGTGGAGGTGAGGAATAGATTTCAGGGATTAGACCTGATAGACAGAGTGCCTGAGGAACTATGGATGGAGGTCCGTAACATTGTTCAGGAGGCAGCAACGAAATCCATCCCAAAGAAAAAGAAATGCAAGCAAGCCAAGTAGCTGTCTGATGAGGCTTTACAAGTAGCTGAGGAAAGAAGGGAAGCGAAAAGCAAGGGAGAAAGGGGAAGATATATCCAACTGAATGCAGAGTTCCAGAGAATAGCAAGGAGAGACAAGAAGGCCTTCTTAAATGAACAAGGCAAAGAAATGGAGGAAAACAACAGAATGGGAAAGACTAGAGATCTCTTCAAGAAAATCGGAGATCTCAAGGGAACGTTTTGTGCAAAGACGGGCATGATAAAGGACAAAGAAGGCAGGGACCTAACAGATGCAGATGAGATTAAGAAGAGGTGGCAAGAATACACAGAAGAACTATACAGGAAAGATCTGAATGTCCCTGATAGCCATGATAGTGTGGTCACTGAACTTGAGCCGGACATCCTAGAGAGCGAAGTCAAGTGGGCCTTAGGAAGCATTACTAACAACAAAGCTAGTGGAGATGACAGTATTCCAGCTGAGCTATTTAAACTCCTAAAAGATGATGCTGTTAAACTGCTGCATTCAATATGCCAACAAATTTGAAACACTCAACAATGGCCGCAAGTCTGGAAAAGGTCAGTTTACATTCCAATTCCAAAGAAGGGCAACGCCAAAGAGTGTTCAAACTACCACACAATTGCGCTCATTTCACATGCCAGCAAGGTGATGCTCAAAATCCTACAAGCTAGGCTTCAGCAGTATGCGAACCGAGAACTACCGGAAGTACAAGCTGGGTTTCGAAGAGGCAGAGGAACTACAGATCAAATCGCCAACATTCGCTGCATCATGGAGAAAGCAAGAGATTTCCAGAAAAACATTGATTTCTGCTTCATTGACTACGCTAAAGCCTTTGATTGTGTGGATCACAACAAACTGTGGCAAATTCTTAAAGTGATGGGAGTACCAGACCACCTTACCTGTCTCCTGAGAAACCTGTACGAGGGTCAAGAAGCAACAGTAAGAACCAGACATGGAACAACTGAGTGGTTCAAAATTGGGAAAGGAGTACGACAAGGCTGCATATTGTCACCCTGCTTATTTAACTTATATGCAGATTACATCATGAGAAATGCCGGGTTGGATGAATCAGAGGTCGGAATTAAGATTGCTGGGAGAATTATTAACAACCTCCGATATGCAGACGATACCACCCTAATGGCAGAAAGCGAAGAGGATCTCAAGAGCCTCTTGTTGAGGGTGAAAGAGGAGAGTGCAAAAGCTGGTTTGAAACTCAACATTAAAAAAACTAAGATCATGGCATCTGGCCCTATCACTTCCTGGCATATAGAAGGGGAAGAAATGGAAGCAGTGACAGATTTTACTTCCTTGGGCTCCAAGATTGCCGCAGATGGTGACTGTAGCCATGAAATTAAAAGACGCTTGCTCCTTGGGAGGAAAGCTATGGCCAACCTAGACAGCATATTAAGAAGCAGAGACATCACCCTGCCAACAAAGGTCCATCTAATCAAAGCTATGGTTTTCCCAGTAGTAATGTATGGCTGTGAGAGCTGCAATATAAGGAAGGCTGAGCGCCGAAGTATTGATGCTTTCGAACTGTGATGCTGGAGAAGACTCTTACGAGTCCCCTGGACTGCAAGGAGGTCAAATCAGTCCATCCTAAAGGAAATCAACCCTGAGTGCTCATTGGAAGAACAGATACTGAAGCTGAAGCTCCAATATTTTGGCCACCTAATGCGAAGAGAAAACTCTCTGGAAAAGACCCTGATGCTGGGAAAGACTGAAGGCAAAAGGAGAAGGGGACGGCAGAGGATGAGATGGCTAGATAGCATCACGGATGCAATGAATATGAACTTGAGCACGCTCCGGGAGAGAGCGCAGGACAGGAAGGCCTGGCGTGCTATGGTCCATGTGGTCACAAAGAGTCGGACACGACTGAACGACTGAACAACAACAACAATTTTTATTAGCATCATGTCTCATGGCTGTATGCTTCCTGGTGAGTTTTAAGAAGGGAAAGACAAAATGGGCTACCCCTCCCCATACAAGCCACCACAGATCACACTTCTGATCCACATTTATGGGATTCCTTCCTTTTCCTCCACCTTCTTTTTAAGGGGCTTTGTCACTGATTGAGCGGCATAAGAGGCGTTAAGCTCCCTGTTCCTTTAACAGCTGCTGCATAAATGTAGCATGTACTTCATTTCTCCAATATGAAGGTGCAGTGATGGGGAAAACTTTGCCTGTTGAATTTCCCTTCCATCACCACCACCAGCAAAATCACCACTCCAGTTTGTGAGGGCCATTTTGGCCAAATTTTCAAGGAGCTTTTGGAAAAGGAAAACGTAGCACATACCATTACTCTTGGGGAACTGGGGAAAAGGAAAATGGCAGCCACTGAGAGGAGCCCTGGGTAGTAGTGGTAGCAACTCTGAAATATGCACACACACTACCCAATCCCCAAATCTGAGCTGAATGCTCTAATGTGAGAAGTTTTGGCTCAGACCTAAAAATATACATTGTGTGCATGATTTGAACATATTTAGGGGCATGCGGTAGCTGACTCTTGTGGCAGAGCTTCTTTCCTCCACTAAGAAGTTTAGGATAGGACCTTAAATGAGGAAACAGAAGACTTTTCTTGGAAGTTTATTCCATATGCATGAATTCTTCAACAACAACAACAACAACAACATTTGTTCTACTCTCCCACATACATCTCAGCTTCTCATGGCAGCACTTGTACATCGATGTGCAGAACTCCACAGAAGGTTCTTCCATTTCTGCCTCTTTGGATCATTACCAATTTCTCCCTCCTTTCCAGTCTTACAATAAAAAAACCAAGCTCACTTCACCCTTTTTATTGCAGAATGCTCACTCATACTTTCAATGCTGTGATGCCACATTAAGAGAGTGAACTCTGACCCCCATTCAGAGATATCAGAGAGAGTGCTTCCTAATTGAATATGAGGCATAATGTTCCCTCAGCCATTTAATTGTTAGTTTTGGCCACCTCATAAACTGCAACAGTAAAAGCAACAGCGATTGGTTCATGTGTCAGGAAAATCTACATTGAATTATAACCTTCCTTTATAGCCACTTAAGAGGGCAAGGGTTGGAGGAGAGAAGGGGGGGCATTAAAATGTCGCACTTGTATAAACGGCTTTATTTGATTATCTCAGCATGGTTTTAAGACACTAATTAGACTGTATCCAGATGTGACCTTTACCCTTTGACTTGGACATTGACTAGGAGCTGGATTTGATATCTACACCAAATCATATCAGTTTTGTCACTGCTTTGCAGCAGAGGTTTCAGGCAGGGGTGTGGCTATGCCTAAACCTACAAATAGTGCTTGCATTATTTAGGGATGGTGGTGAAATTCTTCTCTGAATTTCTCCTTAATCTGTGTATTCTGGACTATTTGGTCTTATTAACACAGTAGGAATTGGTGCTTTAGGAAACCTGCATTACTCTATTTAACAACAACAACAACAACAACTATTATTATTGTTGTTGTATGGTGCTGTGCATATGCAGTTTGTCTCAGCTTTGTGTGAGACTTCCCTTGAGATGGATGAATCACTCTGTTTTCTATTTCACATGTGTTCACATGTAAGTCTGTTTCATCCCACTTCTGCATTTCCATATATATCACTGAACACATTTTCTTTCAAAATACACACTTCTAATTGTATTAGATTTCAAACCATATATTTTTTAAATGTCTTTTTATATGTTTCAGCTACCAAGAGCTGTATCACAACATTTGGAGAAGTTCAAAATCCAGCAGGGTCCAAATACTCTGGTATCCAGTTTGTAACAACGTAGCTCAGATTTAGAGTGAACCCATCATGGTTGGCAAACAGAAAACTGTATGTGTTATCCTCCCCCATTCCCTGCAAGGTGGGAACACCCAGAGAGAGGGCCCCTGTTCAGCAGCTGTCATGCATAGAAGGCTAGGTCGGACATAATCAATTTGGGGATGCACATATTCCCCAAACTAAAAGAAAAGGAGGGTAAAAGTAACCATGATATGTGTGTCTCATATAGCGGGTCTGTTTGCATGACATGACAGCCCATGGCTTATTTGAGGGTTGTCACCCACTCCAACAAGCCGTACCGGCGAGGTTGATGTGACAACCCATGTGATGTCGGGGAGGGGAAATAAGCCAATTCAACCAGCATGTGGCCAGTTTATTAGAAAACACCATCGCTTATTTCCTCTGCCACGTGATCATGCGAACTGGGTCAGAGTGGTATCTCTCCGGAATATGGACAATGACTTGCAAAATGCTGCAATTCTTATAACAAGGGTTTCTTAACACATGTCATTGACGCAGCCATCCTCACCAAGAGCCAGTGAGGTGGAGTGGTGAGAGTGCTGGACTGGGAGCCGGGAGATCCGGGTTCTAGTCCCCACTTGGCCATGGAAGCTCAGTGGGTGACTTTGGGCCCATCACAGACTCTCAGCCCAACCTACCTCACAGGGTTGTTGTTTTGAGGATAAAATGGTGGAGGCGGAGGATAACGTAAGCCACCTTGGGTCCCTTGCAAGAGGAAAAGAAGGCAGGATGAAAAAGCAATAAATAAATAAATAAATGCCCTCGTTTGTTATGAAAATGATTGTAGCCACTGGTTGTAGCAGGAAGAAGGCAAGGCAAATACTGCCATTTCAAAGCAAATACTGCCATTCCCAGTAAAAAGTGCATTAGACTTAGACATTTTGTAAGTCTAAACAGAATTGTCATACCGGTTGTGACGACAATTCTTTTGTGTACAAAGAAGGGATGGCGGAGAAATCTGCCACGGACTCCAATGAGGCAGGATTCTTTAGAATCCAGCCCCCCGGAGTCTGTGGTGGAACAGCCTCCCCCCCCCCCGCCACCCTGCAGAATCCTCCCCGGGACGGACCTTACCTGGTCATCAGCCAGTCTGGTCCGTCCGCAACCATCCACTGCTCTGTCTGCGGACGCAAATGGCTGCTGTCTCCTGAGGACAGCGCAACGGAGAAGGTGGTGGTGCAGCAAAAGCAGGAGCATCCCTGCTTTAGCCGTGATAGGCTACGTAAGTCCTTACATAGCCTATCATGGCAAAGAGCAGGGATGCAAATGGCGTCTGCATTTGCGTCCGCAGCCTGGCAGTGGACAGAAGTCCGGCCGCGGATGGGCCCGGCTGACAGCTCCGTGGCCTTGCTGCGGAGCCAGCCGCGGAGGATTCTGGGGGGAGGGATGGATCGCCTCCCCGCCGCCAGCAGATGCCCCAGAACGGAACCAGGTAAATGATCCGCCCACCCCTTGTCCAAAGTATAACATGTAGTGGTTTCAGTAGCAAAGGGCTGCATTTTTCCGAGGAGAACTTGTGACCAACTGTGGTTGTGTGGGACTCTCTCAGAGAGAACCCCATTGCAAGGATCTGCTAGGCTCAGAGGTGTTCCCTCCAAGGAAGAGCTCTAGGAAAATCTCCAAAGGAGAGAAAGGAAAACACAGAATCAGCAACACCCACCAAGCTTTGCCTGCCTAAGCTAACCAGTAGCCTGGCAAGATAGGTCTGTGTCTTGCTACCTGCAAACATAGGCCTCATTCTCAACAGGGAAGAAGTTTGGCTTCAGCCGGCCAGACCGGATTTGCAACGGTGGCTAATTTCGGTCTGGAGGAAAGTGCTCCAGCCCAAGAAAAGCTATATTGTTCTTGAAGATTCTTCTACAAAAGTACCTTCCACCCTTGCTATCCCCTCTTCTGTGGATGTGTAAATTGCCTCTATTATTTGGCTAATATTTGGTTGGTGCTCCAGCCACTGAAAGTGTGGCAGAACCCCTGTTTTCCTTGAGCTGGACCCCTCGTTTCCTTGTCAGGCCATTACTACCAAGACAAACTCTACCTGAAGAGGTTGTTTTGACAGCCATGGACCATTCATCCAGTCTCCACAATAAATTCTTAGAAGTGTGGAAACAAGAGAAGGGCTCTTTAGGGAATCTATGTACCTTAGATAGATCCTTTCTCTTCCTTTATTCTTGTTACAGTTAATGCATCTTGGGACACTACCTGATTGTATCACTGGCTAAGAGAACAAACTGTTCTCCACCAGCAACTTCCATCACACGCTCAATGCTCACTCCAACTCAGTTGTTCTGCTTTTTATTTTCACTGCTTCCATGAAGGTTTGGGACTCCTGGTTATACAAACCCCTCATCTTTGCCCTATTATGCAGCCTCCTCCTCCTCCTCCTCCTCCTCCTCCTCCTCCTCCTCCTCCTCCTGAAAACCAAAAAGTCCACAGCCTCGCTTTTAAGCTTCACCAAGAATGCAGCAAATTTACCCCTTGAAATGCAGTTCTCCATGAAGGCTGGAGGGTTCATTTCACTGCTGATGTGATGTTTGTTTCTGTATTTTCATTACAATTGCTGTGCTCAGCTAATTATCCCAAAATCAGCCTGTGCATTTCAAATTCATGTTGAATTCAATAAACGTATGAAGTGGTGTTACCCCCAAATCTGGTGTAAATTTGGATCTTTAAGGTGGGATTGCCTTCTTCGCCTGAGATGCTCTATCACCAATGTCAAAAAGTCCCTTGTAGCAAATGCATGTCTTGTGAGACTGTGCACAGTTTTGTACATGTGTTTAGACAGGCAGCACATTTGGTAACACATGTCTACCACTGGCCACCCTGCTGCTTCCAGAAGCATGAAAGCAAGGCATAAAGGCACCCCCACACACACACACACACACTGTTTGCCTTCCAGCAATTGCTATTCAGGTTTATTGAGCCCATCACAGGTCACCCTTCATTGCTGGTGGGCTGCATTTATTTGGTTGTTGTTGTTGTTCAGTCATTCAGTCGTGTCCGACTCTTCGTGACCACATGGACCATAGCACGCCAGGCCTTCCTGTCCTGCGCTCTCTCCCGGAGTGTGCTCAGGTTCATATTCATTGCATCGGTGATGCTATCTAGCCATGTCATCCTCTGCCGTCACCTTCTCCTTTTGCCTTCAGTCTTTCCCAGCATCAGGGTCTTTTCCAGAGAGTTTTCTCTTCGCATTAGGTGGCTAAAATATTGGAGCTTCAGCTTCAGTATCTGTCCTTCCAATGAGCAGTCAGGGTTGATTTCCTTTAGGATGGACTGATTTGACCTCCTTTCAGTCCAGGGGACTCGTAAGAGTCTTCTCCAGCACCACAGTTCGAAAGCATCAAGTCTTCGGCACTCAGCCTTCCTTATAGTCCAGCTCTCACAGCCATACATTACTACTGGGAAAACCATAGCTTTGATTAGACGGACCTTTGTTGGCAAGGTGATGTCTCTGCTTCTTACTATGCTGTCTAGATTTGCCATAGCTTTCCTCCCAAAGAGCAAGCGTCTTTTAATTTCATGGCTACAGTCACTGTCTGCGGTGATCTTGGAGCCCAAGAAAATAAAATCTGTCACTGCTTCCATTTCTTCCCCTTCTATATGCTAGGAAGTGATAGGGCGAGATGCCATGATCTTAGTTTTTTTAATGTTGAGTTTCAAACCAGCTTTTGCACTCTCCTCTTTCACCCTCAACAAGAGGCTCTTTAGATCCTCTTCACATTCTGCCATTAGGGTGGTATCGTCTGCATATCGGAGGTTGTTGATAATTCTCCCGGCAATCTTAATTCCGACCTCTGATTCATCCAACCCGGCATTTCTCATGATGTACTCTGCATATAAGTTAAATAAGCAGGGTGACAATATGCAGCCTTGTCGTACTCCTTTCCCAATTTTGAACCACTCGGTTGTTCCATGTCTGGTTCTCACTGTTGCTTCTTGACCCTTGTACAGGTTTCTCAGGAGACAGGTAAGGTGGTCTGGTACTCCCATCTCTTTAAGAATTTGCCACAGTTTGTTGTGATCCACACAATCAAAGGCTTTAGTGTAGTCAATGAAGCAGAACTAGACGTTTTTCTGGAATTCTCTTGCTTTCTCCATGATGCAGCGAATGTTGGCGATTTGATCTCTAGTTCCTCTGCCTCTTCGAAACCCAGCTTGTACTTCTGGTAGTTGTCGGTTCGCATACTGCTGAAGCCTAGCTTGTAGGATTTTGAGCATCACCTTGCTGGCATGTGAAATGAGCACAATTGTGCGGTAGTTTGAACACTCTTTGGCGTTGCCCTTCTTTGGAATTGGAATGTAAACTGACCTTTTCCAGACTTGCGGCCATTGTTGAGTGTTCCAAATTTGTTGGCATATTGAATGCAGCACTTTAACAGCATCATCTTTTAGGATTTTAAATAGCTCAGCTGGAATACTGTCATCTCCGCTAGCTTTGTTGTTGCCAATGCTTCCTAAGGCCCACTTGACTTCACTCTCGAGGATGTCCGGCTCAAGTTCAGTGACCGCACTATCATGGCTATCAAGGACATTACTATCATGGCTATCAAGGACATTAAGATCTTTCCTGTATAGTTCTTCTGTGTATTCTTGCCACCTCTTCTTAATCTCATCTGCTTCTGTGAGGTCCCTGCCTTCTTTGTCCTTTATCATGCCCGTCTTTGCACAAAACGTTCCCTTGAGATCTCCAATTTTCTTGAAGAGATCTCTAGTCTTTCCCATTCTGTTGTTTTCCTCGATTTCCTTGCATTGATCATTTAAGAAGGCCTTCTTGTCTCTCCTTGCTATTCTCTGGAACTCTGCATTCAGTTGGATATATCTTCCCCTTTCTCCCTTGCTTTTTGCTTCCCTTCTTTCCTCAGCTACTTGTAAAGCCTCATCAGACAGCCACTTGGCTTTCATGCATTTCTTTTTCTTTGGGATGGATTTTGTTGCTGCCTCCTGTACTATGTGACGGACCTCCATCCATAGTTCCTCAGGCACTCTGTCTATCAGGTCTAATCCCTGAAATCTATTCCTCACCTCCACTGTATATTCATCAGGGATATGATTGAGGTTATACCTGAATGGTTTAGTGGTTTTCCCTACGTTCTTCAATTTCAGCCGAAATTTTGCAACAAGAAGCTCATGATCTGAGCCACAGTCAGCTCCAGGTCTTGTTTTTACTGACTGTATGGAGCTTCTCCATCTTTGGCTGCAAAGGACATAATCAATCTGATTTCGATATTGACCATCTGGTGATGTCCATGTGTAGAGTCGCCTCTTGTGCTGTTGGAAAAGAGTGTTTGCTATGATCAGCGTGTTCTCTTGGCAAAACTCTATTAGCTGTTGTCCTGCTTCATTTTGTACACCAAGGCCATGCCTGCCTGTTATCCCGGTGATTTCTTGACTTCCTACTTTAGCATTCCAATCCCCTATGATGTAGAGGACATCTTTTTTTGGTGTTAGTTCTAGAAGGTGTTGGAGGTCTTCATAGAACCGATCAACCTCAGCTTCTTCGGCATTAGTGGTTGGGGCATAGACTTGAATTACTGTGATGTTGAATGGTTTGCCTTGGATTCGTACTGAGATCATTCTATCATTTTTAAGATTGTACCCCAGTACTGCTTTTCCCACCCTTTTGTTGACTATGAGTGCTACTCCATTTCTTCTAAGGGTTTCTTGGCCACAATAGTAGATATGATGGTCACCTGAATTAAATTCGCCCATTCCTGTCCATTTTAGTTCGCTGATTCCCAAGATGTCGATGTTCAATCTTGCCATCTCATGTTTGACCACCTCCAGCTTACCTTGATTCATTGATCTAACATTCCAGGTTCCTAAACAATATTGTTCTTTACAGCATCGGATTTTCTTTTCACCACCAGACACATCCACAGCTGAGTGTCCTTTCGGCTTTGGCGCAGCCGCTTCAGTCTTTCTGGTGCTACTTGGACAGGCCAACTTTGAAATGTATTCAGAATGTTTCAATATACTTTTTGGAATCTTGTTAGAACAATAAACAGACACAATTTTATATCTTGCTTTACGTACCCACTCAGTATCATTTGCAAGCATTGTAACTTATCATTTGTGCTCCCTGAAATTAAAGATTCTCTTAAAATTAAAATTGCATCGATAACATTTCATCATTTGCTAATTTTACCAAAATAAAGCTAAGACGTCTTGTAAGTGATGGTTTCTTGTTGTGGCATATAATGAACATTAAAGCAAAAGAGAGCTATAAAGCTTCACAGTGTTAATGCAATTTACATCTAATTTCCATGATTTCGTTTCTGTGCATTTTTTTTAGAAAATAAATTCTTCGCTGATTTAAAAAGTGGTCTTGGTTTAAGGCAATGGGTGCACCACAGGAGAAAACTCTGGTGAGCGTATTTCAATTTTATGAGAAATCTTCCCTGCTCTCGTTGATTAATTCCTCCGTTATTTCATTTAAAGAATGTACACATTTCCCAGCCTTGAAAACCTTGGTAAATCACTGGCAATAAATATGGATATGATTGGTGAAGTATCAAGATTTTTTTACTGCATTATTTTTAAAGTTTATAAGGGAGCAATCCTATGGCTGCTAGTCGGCGGCTAGATGGCCATAGGATATCTGGTTTCCCAGAAAACCAACCTCCCCCCTTTCCATGCTGCCCCACAGGCAGCGTGGAACAGCCCCATGCTTGGCGCTCACAGAAGGATTGCGGAGCCGCCAAAACAGGGCATTCCTGGGCGGGGGGGGGGGCGGAAATTCTGGTATGACACATCCTATATGTCGTCCAGCAGCCTCCTCCCCCGCTCCATCCTCCCAGAGCCAGACAGCTGAAACTGGCTGTCTAGCCGCAAATGCAGGGCAGGAGAAGCACAGAGGGAATGATCCCCTCCGTGCTTCTCCTGCTCTGCATTGGATAGGTGGTCACCTCCGAGTTCGGAGGCAGCCGCCTAGCTGCATAGGATTGCACCCTGAGGCAAAAGTAGGGATGGACAAACTCATTTACACCAATAATCTTGCAGAAATGGCCGCTTTACAGATGCCATTTGCACGAATGGGAATGTACGAAGAAGGCTGTCCCGCCATTTTGAGGCTTGGTGAGAGATCAGGGTTCAGTGGATTTCCCCAGCTCAGGGCCTGCTGAGCTGGGCAAGTGCGGTGATCTGTGGACTGGCATCTGAGGGGCCTCGCCGGCAACTTCTCACCAGGCCTCGAGTCCTCTCCAGATACCCGCAACATCCTGAGGCAAAAGCAAAGCATCTGAAAACTCTGCTCATCATATCTAGCTTCTAGAGATGTGTGAATCAGCAAAACTCAAGCTTGCCAAAGTTCTCTGAATTTCATTCTCAAAGCACATTCTGACTCATTCACAAGCTTTATTTTGTTTTGTTTTTCACATGAAAATCTGTGCATATTTTTATGCACATTTTCCCCAATGTATGCATCAATTCTGGGCATTTTTGAAATGTACACATTCTTCTCCCATTGATTAAAGTGCGTTGGTGCACACTTTTCCAAAGTACAGATTTTTTCATGTGCATTTTTCGAATCTGTGCATGCTGTCAAACACGGAGGGGGGGGGGTTGTCCACAAATCACACTGCAAGCTTGGAAATGTATGGACTTCGACCACAGATTGGGTCTGAGTCCATGTTCAGTCCAGAAGGTGTGAAATGTGTGAATCCCGATCAAAAACAGACTGCAACAAATTTCTCATACGTCCCTACTAGCTGTATAATAGAGCCATCCAATAGTTCAGGCTACCTGAGAGACTGCATATGAACCTTCCTAGGTTTTTAAGAACTTGGGGGTGGCCATTCTCTTGGTCCCACAGCCATTGGAGGCACATTTGGTGGGGACCTGAGACAGGGTCGTCTCATTAGCTGCTCTCCAGCTTTGGAACCACCTGCCATGGGAGGCTAGATTGGATGCATCTCTGTTGTCTGTCCACTGGCAGGCAAATATATATTTATTTTGGAAGGGCTTTGGCATGTAAGCTGGTTTGCTGTGGGAGGGGGGTTTAAGTAGTGCTGTGCTGAACATCTCAATCCTTTCATTTTTGGTAGTTCATGGAGCAGAGGGTTAACTTTTGACTCCAGTAAAAGAGGCTGAGGAGGGGGAGAAGTCTAAACCATTTGCTCATTGGGAAGGGGCTCCATTTAGGGATGTTGGAGGAATCCACCTGGGCAGATCAGACCCAGTGAGCTTTGGGAAGCTCCCACCCCCATCCTCCGGACTCCTGGCTCATTTGTCCATGGGCTGGTTCGACTCAACCACTGTGAGTCGGGCCAGCTCATGGATTTCTGCCACTGGCCAAACCCCTCGCTCTTTCCTTGCTGATGCTGCCAACACCAGCAAGGAGACCCTGAGGGGTCATGCTCTGTGGCGGCAGGGTGGGAGCTGAGAGGGGAGGGCCATGGCGTGTCTCTCCCAGCTCCCACCCCATCACCGATAGCAGACTGGTTGGATGCGCGGCGCAGACGCAGAGAGCGGCGCCAAATGGAGGGCGTGGAAAGGAGGCGTAGCGCCCGGTTGGTGCTCAAAGAACGGCTGCACCCAGAGGACCCAAGGGAAAAGGGGAGGGATTCTCCCTAGTCCTTATATTCAGGGGTCTGCCAGTGATTGCCTTTCAAATGGGGACCAACTGTTCCAACTTAGGGCATAGGGATGCTGCTGCTCAGATCTAGTTGCTACCTGTAGAGTTGTAAGTTGTAACTTGTAAGAGAAGAATAAAGCTTTGAAAAGAATCCCTTTGTCTGCGTCTGGACTTGGCTACTGGATGAGACCAAGAGAAGCCTCCAAGGAGCCCCTGACACATGCCTCCGTCTGCTGGTGCCCGACTGTGGCGATGGTGTTGGCAGGACGGGAGCTGAGAGGGGAGCACCACAGCCCTCCTCTCTCAACTCCCACCCTCTCATCACCACTGGTGAGTAACCACACCTCCCTCTGCCATTGCCACCACCACCGTTATCGTCCTCTGGCTGCTCTGAACAACTCTCTCAAGTGGGAGAGTTGTGCAGAGGGGCCGGCGATGGGGGTGGCAGCAGCAATGGCAATGACAGGCAGCGGGCAAGTCCAACGCAAGCAGAGAGAGGCGCAGTTGCTCGGTGGCCACAGCAACCCGCTTCCCATCCTGCCACCCCCACCCCAGTGGCCTCCAAGCAAGCAGTGCCCAGCAGAGAAAGGCACAGTTGCTTCATGGTTGCGGCAGGATGGAAGCCAAGAGGCAAGTGCCTTGGTGCTTCTCTCTCGGCACCCATCCTGCTACCTCCACAATGAGACACCATTTCAACAGCTCACCAGGGAATGGCTCACAACAGTGGCTCATAAGGGAAGTGGGCTGTCACTCATCAGGTGCCTGTGGACCACATGGCAGCTTGCACCCCAGTGTGAGCAGGGCTGGGCAGCCAGCGGGGTTCCATCAAGGGAAGCATAGGGTGGACCCAGGTAGGTTTGCCCATCCTTAGTGTTGCACATTCCTATTCCTTGGTGCTCGCTTATTTATTTATTTATTTATTTATTTATTACATTTATATCCCGCCTTTTTTCCACCTTAAGGAACCCAAGGCAGTATACATCGTCCTCCTCCTCCTTCTCCTCCTCCAGTTTATCCTCACAACAACAACCATGTGAGGTGGGTTGGGCTGAGAGTCTGTGACTGGCCCAGAGTCACCCAGTGAACTTCCATGGCTGAGTGGAGACTAGAACCTGGATCTCCCAATGCCCAGTGCAGCACTCTAGCCACTACACCACAGTGGCTCTCCTATCTTTAAATCAAGTTGCTTTTGAAGGCAGTCTACTGGGTTTATTCCAGTCAGTTGACAGTGCTATAGTTCCAAGGATCTGGTCTGATGGCTAAACAGACCTTTCAGGTCAACTTCATTTGGCAGATATAAATGTTCCCATAAACATTTTGTTAAATATTATACAGGACATTTCAAAGACACGTTGATACATTTTATTATATGTTAATAGCTGTTCTATTGCCCATTCTAGCTAGTCTTTCGGCTTCCACCAAATCCATCCCTTCATTAATATGGGTAATGCACAGACCTATAAAAGTATAGGTGGAATAATAATTATCAGCATAATTTGATGTGAATCAAGGTCTTGGGCTTGGTACATCACTTGCAGTCAATAGACATTAAAAAGCACAGTGGAATATATATATATATATATACACACACACACACACACACATACATACACACACACACACACACACACACACACACACCAATTTCTATTTTGCTACTGTAGGCTGAAGTCATTTCAATGGGGAAAAAAGAGGGCTTGGAGGCCAAGGATATACGACAAGCCAGAGAGCTTCCTGTAGAAATTATTTATACAAGAAGAAAATGCACAAAGGGATGTGGCAGGGGAGCACATTTTACAGCATGGAAAGGGAAGATGCTGGCTGGGACTGAACAATGCAGGCAGTGGAAATAACACATAGGAACGGAAGGTTTACTTAAAGAGAAAACCCACGGTGCAATAGTCAAGAATGTAGTTGGTGTGCTGGTGCATTACTCAAACATCTGGTCTAAAAAAGGTACAGGTTAATTAATTAGTCATGTGTCTTCTCATCTGGAAAGGAAAGCCTTTTCCCTCTTTCAAATTAAATATAAATGACCTACATCCTTTAAGGGGGGGATCTATGCCTGAGGAATAGCAGTCATTGCCACAGTGCTGTGTGTCTTCACAATTGCTGCCGGTAATTCAGATATTAATTGGATCAGTTACTTGTGTTCCTTTTCTGGCAATGCAGAGCAGTGATTTTGTTTTGAAATGACTCATTTGCATAGTTGCGGGGGTTTTCTCTCTCACTCTCACATCCCTCTAAGCATTCCATGTGCTGAATTGTTCCAGTGAAATGGTGGTTGGACTGGCTACACCTTTCTGTTAAGGAGGTGTGTGTGGGGGGGACCCTGAAAAAAATGTCACTAGGCTTATCTACGGATGCCATGGTAATCCACCAAGTTTGATTTCCAATGTGGATATAGATACTCCACTGGTTTGGGCAATTCTCAACCTTATTCATGTCCAATTCAATCTGAACATAGGATGTTTTCTCTGCAAGACCATAGCAAGTGATCAGATACAGCAAGTGTTCATCAATCCCAGTATTGTTTATTCTGAGTGGCATCAGTTTTCCAGGGTCTTGGGAAGAGATCTCACACATCACCTGCTAGCTGGACCTTTAACTGGAGATGCCAGGGCCTGGACCTGGGATATTCTGCATGCAAAACCTTTATTCCAGCCCTGAGCTACAATCCCTCCCCAAATCTGATTTAAGCTCCATCAGGAAAAATAACAATTGATGAATGGATTTGAAAAGTCTTACATGAGCTAGATGGGGCAGGGGAAGGACCAGTGGCTGGGTGTGCATCAGAATGCTTATCTGGGTGCAGATGTCTGTCAGCATTGCATTACTCTTAGTGGGATGTGCGTACTGTAGGGATGGGCAAACAAGCGATGTTTGAGCTTGCCAAGACTCTCCAAATATCAGCTCACTGCTTGTCTCTCCCCGATTTACATTTGCATTTGTGCCCACTGTTGGTTTTCTGTGAAACCAAAGTGCGGGAGGTTTAAATTGTGTGTATTTTAAGAAAGTTGCACATTTTGAGAAAGTTGTGCAGTTTTCAAGTACACCTTTTGCAAAGATGAAGGCAAGTTCAGGAATTTGAGAATATTTTCAGAGAAAATGTGCTCCTGTTCATGTTAGGGATTGCTGATGGGGCATTCTGAATGATTTGCAAACAGAAATAACATCCTCACATACATCCCTAAATTCTGAAACACTGCTGAGTGCTCTGGGGCTCTGCGAGCGGCCAGGAGCAGCCCACCCTTGTTGCGAGCCATGGTGGCCGCCAGACTCCCCATGACTGTGCACCAACCCCTTGACCCTCTCCTCCTTGTCCTTGCAAGCCTTTGTGTGTCTTTCTATGCAAGGATGTAGACCACAACAGCTTCAGGTCCAGTGGGGGCAGAAGTCCCCATTGCTGCTCCTTGCAAGGAAGAAAGGACGAGCAGTTGGCATGGGATTCCTGCTTGCAAGGAAGGAGACAGCGAGGGCTTTGGAGTTGGGATGTTAGAGAAATCCACCTTGGATTCAAATGAGGCCGGATTCCAAAGAATCCGGCCTCAGGAATCCATGGCGGATTGGCACCACTTACTTCCGCTCCAGGAGGATTGGAGGCGGAATGGCACTCGGCTGCTTCTTCCACTGGAGACATTCACTTCCTCCACACCCATCGCCGTTTCTTAAAAAAAAAAAAAAGTGATTGGCAGGATGTGCCCATAGACTTATACACAAAATAGAATCATAGAATAGTCATAGAATAGTAGGGTTGGAAGGGGCCTACAAGGCCATATACGTCTATGGACATATAGACTTATACGCAAGATTCACAGCTCTATTTGCATATAAGTCTATGGGCACATCCTGCCAATTGCCATTGAAAAAAAAGAGAAAAAAAGAAACAGCAATTGGCATGGAGGACGTGAATGGCTCTGGCTGGCAAGGTAAGCGGCCCTATAGCCAGTGTGGCTCCATGGAATCTTTGTGGAGCAGAGCCACTCTGGAG
This sequence comes from Heloderma suspectum, assembly GCF_057233095.1. NCBI lineage: Eukaryota > Metazoa > Chordata > Lepidosauria > Squamata > Helodermatidae > Heloderma > Heloderma suspectum. The sequence continues at coordinate 12,153,769 of NC_139459.1, forward strand.
GATTCCAGGGGGGGGGGAGGAATGGCTCATCTCTCCCCCCCCCATGGATTCCTCACCAGAATGGATGGTGGGGAATCCGTACACCCCTACTTCAGAGCTGGCAGGGGCAGGAGTCCCCATTGCCCAGTGCCAACCACTCGTCATCCTCTCCTTCTTGTAAGAAGGAGGAGTGAGCGAGCAGTTCATGTGCAGCAGTGGGGACTCCGGAGGCTGCCATTTCGTGCAAAATGGTGGCAGCTTGCAACAAGGGCTGATGGAACTGCAGCCTTACCAGCCACTCACCGAGCCACCAAGAAGCTTGCGTGGCAATGTGAGGAGTCACAGGTGACAGCAGCAGCTTAACAAGTGCCTGACAAAGCTGGGAGTGGGGAGATCCCCCATCCTGATCCTCAGATGTTTTCCCCAAGCAAGGAAGCCCAAATTCGTTTCAAATTTCCCTCGGAGTGAAATTTGGTGATAAATACACTTTTGTTGTTGTTCAGTCATTCAGTCGTGTCCGACTCTTCATGACCCCATGGACCATAGCACGCCAGGCCTTCCTGTCCTGCGCTCTCTCCCGGAGCATGCTCAAGTTCATATGCATTGCATCGGTGATGCTATCTAGCCATCTCATCCTCTGCCGTCCCCTTCTCCTTTTGCCTTCAGTCTTTCTCAGCATCAGGGTCTTTTCCAGAGAGTTTTCTCTTCGCATTAGGTGGCCAAAATATTGGAGCTTCACCTTCAGTATCTGTCCTTCCAATGAGCAGTCAGGGTTGATTTCCTTTAAGATTGACTGATTTTACCTCCTTGCAGTCCAAGGGACTCGTAAGAGTCTTCTCCAGCACCACAGTTCGAAGGCATCAATTCTTTGGCACTCAGCCTTCCTTATAGTCCAGCTCTCACAGCCATACGTTACTACTGGGAAAACCATAGCTTTGATTAGATGGACCTTTGTTGGCAAGGTGATGTCTCTGCTTCTTACTATGCTGTCTAGGCTTGCCATAGCTTTCCTCCCAAGGAGCAAGCGTCTTTTAATTTCATGGCTACAGTCACCGTCTGCGGTGATCTTGGAGCCCAAGAAAATAAAATCTGTCACTGCTTCCATTTCTTCCCCTTCCATATCCCAGGAAGTGATGGGGCCAGATGCCATGATCTTTGTTTTTTTAATGTTGAGTTTCAAAACAGCTTTTGCCCTCTCCTCTTTCACCCTCAACAAGAGGCTCTTTAGATCCTCTTCGCTTTCTGCCATTAGGGTGGTATCATCTGTGTATCTGAGGTTGTTGATAATTCTCCCGATAAATACACTAGAGAAATGCAAAAAAAACCCAAAACCTGAAAAAAGTTGCCAGTCTTTTGGAAACCTTTCTAGACCTATCCTAGACATTTCTTATACCCTCCCCCGCCACCCTCAGGAGGAAAATAAATAAATCTCCAGACACACTGAGATCTCTTTGGAGGCAACATCTGATGATATCCGATTTCCACATAGATGTGAAGGAACATCATACTCCACATTTTTCTTTATTTTATTTAAACCATTTCATCCCCTTGCTCACCTTTTTTTCCTAAGCTAAACAGCTCCAAACACTAGGGCTTTGCAGCTTTCGAGTTGGGCTCAATCCAGCTCAGGCAGATCTGGGGGGGGGGCAGATCCCCCCTCAACACCACTATGCAACCCCCCAGCTCCTTACCTGGGCCACCGCCTCCTCCTCTGCTGCTGCTGCCTCCGCTGCCATCACCCACCGCCACCTCCTGAGGCCTGGACATGCGGCGAGAGGCCTTCTTCCAGGGAGTCACCAATGGCTGACTCACCAATCACCAATGGCGACTCCCTGGAAGAAGGCCAGTCATTGCGCGTCCAGGCCTCAGGAGGTGGTGGCGGGTGGTAGCGGCAGCAGTGGGCAGTGGTGTGGCCGTGGGTGGCGGGAGTGTGGCAGCAGCGGTGGCAGCAGCAGTAGAGGAGGAGGCGGAGGCCCAGGTAAGGAGCTGGAGGCACTGGGGCAGGACTGACCCAGGGGCCAAAGCGCACCAAGCCCCCAACCTGCTCCGGGCCTCTTCGTGCCCCCTCCACTTCACCTCGGAAGGGGCACAAAGTGGCCGAAAGCAGCCTGCTTCAACTCGGGGTTCGGGCCTCAGGCCGAAGCAGTGCACAGCCCTACCAAACACTATAGCCTTTCATTATAGGGGACTTGCTACAGCCCTTTGCTCCTTTTGGTTGCTCTTTTGTGCAACCAGGAGAGACATAAACTGAGAGAGGAAGCTGAGCTCATGTTGCTCTGAGGCTTAGGAAGATCATTCTCTGTGGACGGAGCAGTCTTGCAGGCACAATTGGGGCTCAAATTGGGACTCTTTGTTTTGTGTACAGCCACCAAACCGTAATTTTATTTTATTTCATTTATTACATTTATATCCCACCTTTTTTCCTCCTTAAGGAACCCAAGGCAGCGTACATAATCCTCCGCCTCCATCTTATCCTCACAACAACAACCCTATGAGGTGGGTTGGGCTGAGAGTCTGTGACTGGCCCAAAGTCACCCAGTGAGCTTCATGGCCAAGTGGGGCCTAGAACCCGGATCTCCCAACTCCCAGTCCAACACTCTCACCACTACACCACACTGGCTCAATTTTTTAAGCTGCTTCAGGATCTCAGCACTCACAAGCAATCATTTGAAAGAAGTCAGGGCTGCCAAACTGGTTTCACACTGGCGTTAATCAGCAGTGGGGCTGATGGGTCCTTAATTTTCTGTGGTTGCAATTTTCATGGTTGTATGTCAATTTCACCACAAGGGGGTGTTGCTGGCCTCGGTCAAATCATTAAATAGTTCCAGGAAGAATGGGTGGAATACTGAGCAATTTCTCCGAAAATATTGGGAAATTGTTCATCTTATTTCTCATCCAATCCAGCATGATTTCCGGATCCTTCATAATGACCCAAGAGTCTTAGAGACATCTCTACTTGTAACCAGTTTAAAGTAGTGTGAAAAAGAGAACTGGTAAAGTTTTTCGCAGCTGGAATCTAGAGCTGTCAATTACAAAACTTCACCCCCTTCTTTCCCTCTCCCCACCTTGTGTTTCTGTACATGACAATGCTGGGGAGAAATGTTTCATTTTTGCAGACATATAGTCTGCATCTCCATTTGCTTCCCGCTCTCTGAATTGCTAACAAAGCTTCAGGAGCATCCAGATTCAATTCAGTCTGTTTTGGTGGATCCTCGCTTTGACTGAGACGTCTCCCAAATCTCTCCAAAGCAGCCTGCTTCAGTTCTGGATTTGAGATTCATCCAAAACTGCTGCACAGCCCTAATATATTGTTACTCACACCCCTAGTCTAGAAGGAATGAGAAGTTCCAAGTGTGGCAGCACTTACTCTGTGGTTTGGTTTCCTTTGAATGAGGTCAATTAAGATGCTTTGCATTTATTTATGCTGTAAATTTCATGAATACACAGGTTGATCATTGGTGGAGTTTTCATGGCTTAAACCTACTCCAACAGACAATGCACCCCCATTAGATTTATAAGGGGGCACTCCACGACTTCAGCGCTCACAAGAAATCTTCAGCTGTCTCTCAGACCATCTCAAACAGCTACCAAGCTTTGTTATGCAGTCTGAATTAGAACATTCTACATCTGAGAGGACAGAGGGGGAAGATAAGCCTATCAATAAAGTTACAGATAAAACCAAAATTGGAAAGGCTTCCTTCTTCCACAAGATTTCAGCTAGAGAGAGCAATCTCCCTATCAAGGGAAGATACTTGAAGGGATGTATGATAATTTAATTTTTGCTCACAAAACATTTGAGCATGTCCTGTTTGGAGCCCTAAAAGTGATCGTGATTGTGAGCACATGCCGGCCAAAAACGTTTTCAAATTGCAAGACATGTACTCACATTTGATTTGTGTAACTTTCCAAGGTTAATTTTGTGCAAATTTCCTAATTTGCACAAATTTCCCCTGTAGACTGAATCAGCCCCACTTTAGTCTATAGAGGAAAGTTGCACAAATCAGGAAATTTGTGCACATTTGGGGAGATTTGCATACATTTCATGTTTGATTGCTGGTCTGCATGGAACGAGCAGTGATCACAAACATGAAAAGAAATCTAGCATGAGATGAGCATTGAGATCCTAGAGATCTTCAACATCACTCATTCACCCATTTCTAGATACTTGGCGATGGCTATCACAGTGACCTTCAGTGGTCCTACTGGTTCTTTTAACCCTCTCCTGGTCCAAACCTCAACCTTTACAACCATAGAATCGCTGAGTTGAAAGTGACCTTGAAGTGGCTGCAAAAAAGGCAAATGCTATTTTGAGCTGCATTAATAGAAGTAGAGCTTCCAAATCACGTGAAGTACTAGTTCCCCTTGACTCAGCACTGGTTAGGCCTCATCTTGAGTATTGTGTCCAGTTCTGGCTGGGCACCACACTTTAAGAAAAATGTAGACAAACTGGAAAAGGTTCAGAGGAGGGCAACAAAGTTAATCAGGGAAATGGAAACAAAGCCCTATGAGGAGAGACTGAAAGAACTGAGCATGTTTAGCCTTGAGAAGAGAAGATTGAGGGGAGATAGGATAGCGCTCTTCAAGTACTTGAAAGGTTGTCACAGGGAGGAAGGCCAGGATCTCTTCCCGATCATCCCAGAGTGCAGGACACAGAATCATGGATTCTGGCTGAACATCAGGAAAAACTTCATGACTGTTAGAGCAATATGACAATGGAACCAATGACCTAGGGAGCTGGTGGGCTCTCCCACACTGGAGGCATTCAAGATGAGGCTGGACAGCCATCTGTCGGGGATGCTCTGACTTTGATTCCTGCATTGAGCAGGGGGTTGGACTCGATGGCCTTGTAAGCCCCTTCCAATCCTACTGTTCTATGATTCTATGATTCCAAGTCTCCATACACATAGCTCTGGTTGCTGAATTGGAGAGGAGATCCACACAAGCAACACCTACTTGTTTATGTGGTTTCCCACCCAGCTGAGGAGATAAACATGAAAAAGGCTACTTCTGTATACATAGTACCCAGCTACCTTTGGACGTAACGATTTATGAGGACTATTCTATGATTCTATGAAGTCATCTGGCTTATCTCCCTTCCATCCCATTAGAATAGGTAGATATATGCATAATGATCATAACAAAAAAAAATCTTGAGAAACCTGTGCTGTGGCTAGACATTTCTGTTTATAGGCTTGCAAATATTTCCAACGGGGAAAAAGTGTTGCACCTGGAAACACTAGACACAAGAGGAAATGTGTTTCCAGCCTTCCAAACTTAGCTGCTAGTGCCTGTTTTGAAATGGTAACATGGCTGTGTTACTGACAAAAAGCACAACCTGAAATCTAATACAATCATGTTTTCCCAAATTTGGTTTTGTCAGTCACTTATTGATAGACAGACAGACAGACAAATATTCTGCAAATGCTAACATGGATGGGCTGCCAAACACATTTGGGTGCCTTTCCCATTGAAATCCTGTCATGTGTAAGTTACACATTCAAGCATCATGTATGGGAATGAGTATTTGTCAGGTTGTAAAGGCAGCTAATCTAAATACATCTGTGTTGTTCTTGTTTTCCTTCCAAATCTTTCTCTGAACAAGAACTAAGTTAATGAAGGGAACAATTTCTCTCTGAATAGCTGTACACTTATCCCATATTTATTTGTCTTGTTGCTGTGGCTCAGGCGAAATTGCAAGGGATTAAAAGACTTTGCGGGTTCTCGTTAATTTTACAAAACCTTGTTTTGATTTACCACACCAATACAAATATTATTGTAGTTGTGCTAACTTTCCTTATAAGCTCCTTTTAAAAAATGTATGAAAACGGGCCCGTATGCCACCGTAGTGAGACACAACATACTCTAGCTACATAAAAATGATACAGTGAAGTACTTTCTACAGGAAATAGCTATTTGAGGGTGGGGTGACCCAACAGACTTTAAGGAAACTGTTACCACCAATGTCACATAAAGTTGCAATTAAACTTTACATTACAAATTTAGTGGAGACGTGTTAACGAAATAGACTCTTCAAGCTGTTTCGTGTTTTTGCTTTGTTTTTTTTACTGGGAAGTATAACATTTTATGTGGATAGCTTAGCTTTATTAAACCTTGTTTTACAAGAAAGTTTTTATTGAGGCTGCAGTTAGTTGTCCCTCACAGGAGTTCCAATGTTGGTAAAAAAGAAAATGAAGAAAGGAAACAAAGAAGCTAAGAAGAAGAACTTCAGAAGCCTTCTTCAGAAGTTTCCGGAACTGTCATTTTCCCATCCCAGCAGACATGGGTGACTCATTTTGAAAGAGGGTCATTTCAACCATTAGTGTTTTACTTTGTGAAGAAATAGCCTCCTGGTATGGGAGACGCGCTATGTGGGTAGTTTCTAGGGGTCTCCAAAGAAAAGTAAGTTATTGTGCCTTGGCTTTCATTGAAAATTCTTATCTTGCTTTTACAAGCTTTCTTAGCTCATGTGCTATGAGAAGACATGGCAAATAGCTGAATATATTTTATTGAATGAATTACAGTTCTTTCAAATTATACATTTATGTGCCAGATAGCTCTTCTTTTACATGTTCAGAGGGCGGGGAGGGGGGATTCTGTTTCTTTTCAGAAAATAGAGCTTGTGGTTACTTATTCAAGTTCAGTGTCATGTTGGTATATATTCCCCTCAGGAACATTACAAAATTAGCTGAATCAGAGCAGGCTAGCACAATTTGTGATCTATGAAACCAAAGATAGAACAGTCATCATATATACAACAACACACTTGTACAATAAATCTCATAGGTTTTTCTGCCTGCTTGCAGCAACAATATCAGAGGTATTAAAATCCAAGGAGACCATAATACATGCTGGCCAGATGTATACACAATGATATCATATCTATCATATTATGAGAGAGCTTCAGTTATGAGGAGGCATAGAATATATATATATATATATATATATATATATATATATATATATATATGAAATATCTCGGTTTGTCTTGGTAAGTCACAAATGGTGCAGGCCTGAATGAAAGGCTGCATTGGGTCATGCCAGATGATATGAATTTATTTATTTATTTATTTATAGCATTTGTATACTGCTCCACATCTCAAGAGATTCCAGAACAGTGAACAGCAAGAGATAAAATGAACAAAAGAAAAGAAGAATGAAACATGATATTTAGACAATTCTTTAAAAAAGCAGAGTGCCAATAAAATTGAGGCTGGCAACCAAGGAGGGTTTTCTAGAAAAGAGCTGTCTTCAGGAGGTGCTGGAAACAACATTCAGAGGGGGTTATTGCTGAAGTGGTATAGTCCTCACATGGGTGAAAGTAAGAATTGCCTTATTGGGTCAGACCAAAGTTTCTTTCCAAAGGTGGCCAGAAAGGAAATTCACAGGCCATGTATAGAGGCAACATCCCCCAACCTCATTCAGTATTCAGAGGTTTCCTGCTTCTGAACTAGGAATAAATGAATCTATCATTTTAGGTTTCTCCCACATTCATTAAAAAAACAACAACAATAACCTCAAGTTCTTCCCATGCTGTTTATGAAGAAATTTGATAATTTCGGTATGCTTTTATCAAAAGTGGACCCAATGAAATTCTCATCCATCTGCACCCGTCAAATTCAATAATGATTCATAGTGCAGAAACAACTGTGTCTTATGATATTCCTGCCACATAGCTGCTAAGGATGAGCAGTGTGTCAGAAAAAAGAGCCACCATGGGAACTCACATTCAGCACCAAGCATGATTGAATCTCTAGGGATACAAACACAGACTGTTAAGAGCTAAGCACTCAAAACCCTCTGCCTGGATTGATGCATCTGTCAGTCTCAGTTTGTCCCACATGTGATTGTTTACATCTCAAGCACCTTCTGTCCCAAATATGAAGGGGAGATGGGTTCAGAATCAGAAAACACAACTATCTTGGTAGATTTCATGTTATGTTTCTGTACTGCAAGACTTGTGAGTTTCTGCCATTGGAAAAGTCAGGTGTAAGTTGGACCCCCTAACGTTACAGCTCCCAGCCCTTCATACATCAGTAGGCTCAAGTCCCTACAGCTGGACAGGCACTAGCATCTGTATGTAGCCATTAGCTATGAGTCCCATTCTGGAACCAGTTGCTTAGAAGAATTGGAGTGGCGATTATATGGAAGCCCATTAACCTGCAACCTGGATTTACAGCAGTGCTATATGAAGGAGCCAGTGTCAAACCCATTAGACTGAGACAACTGTGTACTGTATCTAATACTGCAGCAATTGTCTCCGACCCATTCAGAATCCATCCTTAAGATGCTGCTGTCACCTAAAGCAGATGGCTGGTATTGCAGCAGTGCTGATTGCTTGCTCAGTGCAGAAACACCAATGAGGCATTTCTTTGTTTGCATCATGCTCTGCTTCTTTCAATATTTTCCTGCCCTATCCAGATGGTCCAGAGCAGATTGCACCATCTATAAACCCAACAGGGCAGCAAGAGCAGCAGCAACAACAACAACAACAGTCAATGCATCACACATATAAACAAGAAAAAGACAAAACTCAACAAAATGAAAATGCCACCTCGAAAAATGCCAGCTTAAAAGCCAAAATGGTTGACAGTAGTTATGGTTCAAGCTTTGGGCAATCAGCAAGATGACTTGGTGTTACACTGATGGAGGGAGATGGCCATCAGATATCTGGTTTTCTGGGAACTGACCTCGGAGCCTGTGCTCCGAGGTCGGTTCCCGGAGAACCGACCTCCCCCCACTTCTGTGCTGCCCCGGAGGCAGCATGGAATAACCCCATGCTCCACTCTCTCAAGAGGAATGCGGAGCGGCCAAAAAGGGGCATGGCTGGGGACGTTCTGGGGCGAGGAGAGCATAGCTGCCTGTATGACACATCCAATGTGTCATACAGCAGCTTCCTCCCCCACTCAGCCATCCCATGGCTAGACAGCCACAATCAGCTGTCTAGCTGAAAATGCAGGCAGGCGAAGCACGGAGGGAATGATCCCCCCCCCATGTGTCTCCTGCCCTGCATTGGATAGGCGGTCACCTCCAAGTTCGGAGGCGGCCGCCTATCTGCATAGGATTGTGCCCTTAGTGTACAGATGGTAAAAACAAAGGGATGCTGGTCTTGAAGACTGTGGAGGGGCAGAAAGATCAGCTGTGCCCCTCCCTAGTGACAATCTCGCCACTCTCAATGTGTCTGTGTGTGTGTGTGTATATACACATATAATCTCAGGTTTGGGCCACTGTAATTTGCCATATGTATTCAATTTGCCTTGAATACTATCTTAAGATTGGAACTAGTTCAAAATGCAGCAGTCCAGCCATTGTCCAGATATGGTGAGCACATTCTCTTCACTGTTGAAGCAGCTCAGCTGGGTGCCAGCATGAACCTTCAATGGGTACTAGTCATGATTGTTCTGTATTATGTCCAGTACCAGAGCCAGTATGGCTCTCAATCATGGTTGGTGGAGGAAAAATGTGGGAGGGTGCTGTTGCACTTATGTCCTGCTGGTGGGCTTCCCATTGGGCATCTGGTAGGCCCCATGGGAACAGAATGATGGATGACATAGCCCAGCCTTCTCCCTCCAGATGGTTTAGACTAGAGCTCCCAGCAGTCCTGACAACTGGGGCTGCTGAGAGCTGTAGTTCAAAACATCTGGAGGGCACCATGCTGGAGAAGTCTGGATTAGATAATCTCAGTTCACTTGGACTGGGTTCACACATGCACAGGTGGTCAATAAGCCATGGTGGCTTATTAACCATCCCCCGCATGTGCCGGCTGAATGTGCCTGATTTCCCTAATCACCCTCGTCAGACAGGGTTTGTCATTGCATGAAAACCTGGTGAGGGTAGGTGGCTAGGGTGGTTAACAAACCTACAACCCACACTCTGTTTTAGGTTTGCTGGGTGTCTTGTTAACCACCCATCTTGCTGGGTTTGCACATAATGAGAAGCTGTGCCTGGCAAGGGTAATTAGGGAAATGAACCAGCAGCATGTGACTGGCACATGCAGGGGGTGGATGACAAGCCACTGTGGCTTATTAAGCACCCTTGCCTCATGCATACCAGGAGTACCACAGCTCTCAGTAGCCTGGTTGTCTTTATGAGGCCTCTGTGCTTGATGCAAGGGGTAGCATCTCTTAAGTCTGAAAGGGGGAACCACAGCGATCACAGGATTGCACCATCATCCTCCCTAAAAGGAAAAGCCAAAGTGTTTTGAGCCTTTAGCTTTACAAAATAGTGAATGGAAGTTTATAAAACTATGGATGGTATAGAGAGACATCTCCCCCACCCCCCGCCAAAACACACACAAACACACTCATAATACCAGAAGCAGATCACCCAACAAAATAGATACACAGTAGATTCAGGAGGACCAGTCCAAAGAAAGTATTTCTTCACATCCCATGTCATTGATTTATGGAATTTGATGCCACATGATGTGGTGATGGTGATTTACTTTAGATGGCTTTAAAATGAGTTTGTGTATATTTATGAACACCACATCTATCGATGGGCATTGGCCACATTGATCAAGTGGTGCCTCCAAGTTCAGAGTCAGTACTACTGATGTTGGAGGGGTGTTGAATTGGATGAACTTTGAGGCCCCGTCCAACCTTATGATTCTCTCTTCCTCAAATACCAGTCACCGGGTGGTGGGGAGACAGATAGGGAGGACTGTTCTTTACACACCCTGCATCTGATTTGCCACTGTGGGAAACAGGATGCTAAACTCAATGGACTGATCCAGCAGGACTCTTTCCTTATTTATTTCATACACTTTGATCCTACTCTCCAGCCCTGAAGTGTTCCCAGAGTGGTTTGCCGAACCAAAGATTAAAACAAGAACACACTAAAATGGAATGGGGAAAGGGTTAAGATGAAAACAACAATGCACGTAATAATTATTATTAGGTAAATTAATTGAGGGTAAGGCTGACAATGGCTCCTAGCCACGATAGCTATATATCACCTCCAGTATCAGAGGCACTACACTGGAGAACATGAGTAGGAAGATATTATTGCACTCCTATCCTGCTTGTGGCTTCCCATTGGGGCATCTAATTGGGCACTGTGTGAAGGAAATATGATGCAGGCCTGTTCCAACAGGACTCTTCTTAACTAAGCACTAAATATCCCCTTCTTATGGAGCTCATATGAATGGATAGATGCACTCATTTAAAAATATTTTTAGGCCGCCTTTAACGATAAAACACTTTCTTGGAGACAGGAGGTGGGTGGAGCATGCATCTCCCCTTCCTTTCAGCATAACCAAGATCCAAAGGGAGCGGGAACCAGGATATCACCACACTTTCCTTTTTCATATTTCAAAATGTCAAGGAAGTGATTATCTGGGTAGGAGAAAAATCTCACTTGGTATAGGGGAGTATAGATGAAGATCTCTGTTGCAAGGGAACAACCCTGGAGTGTTTATCTCCACCGACTATCATCATCATCATCATCATCATCATCACCATCATCACCACCACCATCCTAAATATTAATCATAGACTTATTTTCCAAATGTGGCCAAAAGGGCACCATCCAAGCAGAAAGGAGGAGTGTGGGAGGTGATCCGGAGGTGTGGGCTGAAGTGCCATCAATATGCCAATGACACCCAGCTTTACCTCTCCTTTAGGGATGTACGAAAGTTCTGCCACGGATCTCGGGGAGGCCGAATGCCAGCGCATTCAGCCCCCCGAAATTGGTGGCGGAACAGCCCTCCACCCCCCCGCCACCCCCCCGGGACGGGACTTACCTGGGGCAGATCTTCCTGGCGGTGGCAGCTCCAGCAGTGGCTCCGGCGGCGGTTCGGCGGCGGTGGCGGCCGGTCTTCCGACCGGCTGCCGCCGCCGCCATTTCCAGGTTTTGGTTTTTTTAAAAAAAGTGATAGGCTACGTAAAGATTTACATAGCCTATCACGGCTGACTTAAAAACAAAACAAAATGCGCGTACACAAATTGGCAAATTAGACACTACGCTATTTGCGTTCCCCTTATTTTCGCCGTCTTAGTCTACATAAATGTTTACGTAGACTAAGACGTGCCAAAATAAGGGACGCAAATGGCGGCAGCCATGGCCGCCGCCATTTGCGTACGCGCTTTTTTTGTTGTTTTTTTTAATCAGCCGTGATAGGCTACGTAAAGATTTACGTAGCCTATCATGGCTGACTGCAGGGACGCAATGGTGGCGGCTACAGCCGCCACCATTTGCGTCCCTGCTAGCCAGCCGGCGGCTCTGCAGAATCGCTGCGGAGCACAGCCGGCCAGCCAGGATTCCGGGGGGGGGGGGACAGAATGCCTCCCCCCGCACCATCAGCATAATCCCCGAAAGGTAAGTACCTTTCGTACATCCCTACTCTCCTTTTCATCAAACCCAGGTGAGGCAGCTGCTGCTTTGAATCAGTGCCTGGGCACGGTAATGGACTGGATGAGGTAACTGAAACTTTGTCCAGACAAGACGGAGGTATTGTTAGTGGGTGGTTCGTCTGCCTGGCTAAGTGATGCTCAAACTGTTCTGGAGGGGGCTGCACTCCCCCTAAAGGATCAGGTTCATAGTTTGGAGGTGCTCTTGGATCCAGAACTGTCACTTGAGGCACAGGTGAACTCAGTGGTATGGAGCACGTTTTATCAGCTTAGGCTGGTATACCAACTACGCCCTTATCTGGACAGAGATAGCCTAGCTACAGTTACCCATGCTCTGATAACCTCTCGTCTGGATTATTGCAATGCATTATATGTGGGGCTGCCTTTGAAAATGGTCTGGAAACTTCTGCTAGTCCAAAATAGGGCACCAAGATTTTTGACAGGGACTGGCAAATGAGATCACGTTACACCAGTACTTTTCCAGCTGCACTGGCTGCCAGTCCATTTCCAGGCCTGATTCAAAGTGCTGGTATCAACATTCAAAGCCCTTAACAGCTTGGGGGCAGGTTACCTGAAGGATCACTTCCTCCTGTATTTGCCTGCCCAGACCCTAAGATCATCTTCAGGGATCCTTCTCCAGGAGTCTCTGCCAAAGGAAGCGAGGGAGATGGCTACCAGGAAGAGGGCCTTTTCTGCTGTGTCCCCCTGGCTGTGGAATGAGCTCCCTAGAGAGGTTCACCTGGCACCTACATTGTTCTACTTCCAATGCCAGGTGAATACCTTTTTTTATTCTCCCAGGCATTTTAGCTTCCTAATCTCTTAGCTCTGATGTTTTAAATCTGTATTTTAAATCTCTGCATTGCTGCTCGGTTTTATTCTGGCTGTACTGTTATATTGTGGTTTTAAGCTTTATATTTTTTTATGCTGCACTCTGTGCTTTTAATATTTGTGAACCGCCCAGAGAGCTTCAGCTATTGGGCAGTATAGAAATGAAATACATACATACATACATACATACATAAATTTCGGAGATGTGGGTGGGTGCGGGGGGTCCCAAAAACATCCCAGTGAGGACTGCACATGCTGACTGACTGTTGCTGAGACGGGAAACAGAAAACCAGGAGGAGGGCTGGCTGGCACATTGAACAAGGTCCCTCCTCCACCCTGCAACATTTTGTTATAGGTCCTACTTGTCTACCTGAAGCAGAAAACAAACATATCCATGATGGAAATAGGTGAGACAACAGCAGCACAGTTTCAGAGAGGCAGATCTCCCTGTGTCCAATACAAAAATGAACCCCTGAAAATGAATCAATGTAAATGGCAACCTCTGGATTTCTGAAACTGGCCTCTCTGTCTCTGTCTCTCTCTCTCTTAATGGATTGTTTCCAAATTGGCAAGGTCTGTTTACTCCATTGTGCTCACTCATCACTGATAACATGGTGGGGCATACATGCCTCTCTTCAGCCTGTGCCTCTCCCAGCCTGCATGCTTGCCCACCATTCCACACTGTTAATGGGAGGAGGATTGCAGATAGGATCCCATCCAATTTAGAACTGGGGGAAAGCTTCAGATATTGCTGTCCATGTGTGCTGTTCCTGAAGTATCTAAGAATCACTTTGGGCCTAAATCTGGAGACTTCTGCTGTTGCACAGACTCTGAAATACCCCTCAATCATCTGTAAAGCTCTGCCCTTCCCACCCAGACTCAGAGATGCTCTAATTGGCTGCCTGCTCACGTGGGACTCATCTAAGGAGATCTGCTACCCCATGAGTACATGGCACGAGGACGGTTCAAACAACGGACCATCACACATTCATTGAACACACGAGAGGGGAACAGGATCACACTTGGAATCAGAGATAATTTCATTTTTGCTCAGTTTCTAATTTTTCCAATCCTAAATTCCATTCCTCTCAAACTTGAAGGATTTCTTTTTTTTAAAAAAAAAAAAAGCTGTTATGAAATTTCATACTCATTTTTCTGTGCATTTCTTCTAAGGCATGCATTTTATACACGGTTTTACCTCATATACACATTGTTTGCAAGCAATTTTCCTAATGGATTTTTGCCTGTTACTTTCACTAATAAATGCAGTTTTGTGTGCACTTTCCCCTAATATATGCATTCAGCTGGTCCAAAATAGGGCAGCAAGACTGTTAACAGGGACTGGCCAACATGATTATATTATACCAGTACTTTTCCATCTGTTGTTTGAAATCCATTATTGCATTTTAAATCTCTGCATTTCTGCTAGGTTTTATTCTGGTTTTACTTTTATACTCTGGTTTTACATTTTTAAATTTTATATTATAATTTTATGCTGTATTTTGTGGTTTTAATTGTTGTAAACCTCCCAGAGAACACCAGTTATTAGGCAGTATAGAAATCTAATAAATAAATAAACAAACAAACAAATAAATTGAATGCATTTTAAATGGAGAATTCCATAGCAATATTTGGAGATGTGTGAATTTCAAAAAAATAGCTGAGTTTCAGTCCACATATTAGTTTAAAACTGTGACGTTAGATAACTTTGCATTAAAATGCAAGCCAAACAAATATCTCCCCCATCCCTACATCATGCCCACTGGTCATGCCTCTTAACAGCCTTGCATTTAGAATGACTGTAAAAGGGGGGCTACATGTAAACAGATGTGCAGCCCTAGTTCTGTCAGCAAAACTGATGGAGCCCATTTGCTGGTTCACCCCTGAAACTCTTTACTGGTACTGCAGCAAAATTAGCAGATGCTTCTGATCAGCAAAGCGTGTCTTTTAAGTGACTAGGATGAAGTGGGTGTGTGCTTGGGGGACTCTATTTGAATAGATAAACACATAAAAGTCACACTTACAACTTCACTTTCAAAGTGTTGCTGAGGGACCGAAGCACATGGCTCCCCCTGAATTTCAATCACTGACATGCGCCTAAGGCCCTTTTTATGGCTCTTTGAAAATGTTCCACTGAAGGCAAGCCTGTTGTAAAACCTACAAAGCTACTGGCAAAATCCAGGGCTGTCTCTACAGGTACCTGCTGCTATATCTGCCTGGTGGATACAGTGCAAGTTTCTAAGCTTGGTAAGTTTACAACAGATGTATGCTTTTAGCAAAATTTGCAGATTGCATCCTTCTCGGGTTTATGGGTGATTTTTTTTCCAGGACTAAAAAGAATCTGGGTTAAATGATGATGACGACGATAAAACAAAAACCTTTGTTTAAGACAATTCTATGCATGTTTGGACAGAAAGAGTCCTACAACTCCCAGCATCCCCCAGCCAACCATTGTAGGACTTTCTTCTGTCTAAATATGCAAAGGATTGTGCCTTTAAATGCTCTCTCTACATAGATTATGGTGGTGGTGGTGGTGGTGATGATGATGATGATAGATAGATGATAGATAGATAGATAGATAGATAGATAGATAGATAGATAGATAGAGACAGACAGACAGACAGACAGACAGACAGAAAATGATAGATAAATGGATGGATGGATGGATGGATGGATGGATGGATGGATGGGTGCCCTGTTTATGCATTCTGCAGGGAAGATCAGAAGTTGGTTTGCGGCTGCTTGATCGGGGAAGGAAGCAACAAGCACACAGGTCTCCATTGATTCCACTCAATCTACTTTCAGCTGATGCAGCACAATAGCCCCCCACCCACCCCTCTCCTTTGCCATGCCCATCATCCTCTACTTGGGTTAAGTTATGTTACATTTTATTTCCATGCTGCTTTGCAGCCAAAAGGTCTCCAAAGCAGCTCACAAAAAATATACAAATACAATATTCAAACAATACACTAAATACAAGTTTAAAGCAGAAATATCTCACCTATTTCAAACAACAACAACAAGAGCCCTGAAGCCCAAACACATCTTTTTCCTCTCCAAAAGCAAAAAAAAAAAGCCAGAGGAGAGCTGGAAGAATTCCTGGTTCCTTGTACATTTTCCCAGGCAGGGGGGTGGAAGGAACAGAGCAGATGAGGAAAAAAATGCCTTGGTTGGAACAGTGTCTCTCCCCTGAAGCAGTGCCTGGAGGGCAACTGTCTGAAGAGGAGAACCTTGTATAGCCATGGGAGCTCTCCACATGAGCCAGAATGCCAATTTTCCAACCCCATTTCTCCCATTTTCTTAAGCTGAAAAACTAGAGAGCTATTTCACAGGGGGTTGCATGTAAAGCACTGAACCAAAACCCTTGGGAACAAAATAGCATCAACCAGTCAAAAAGAAAAGACAACACAAAGAGGGCAAGGTGGACCTGTGGTGAGTTGGCATTCCACAGTGTCAAGGCTGCACTGGATGAAGCCCTGCTTCCCAGGCAGGCCAACCTGGCCTTCATGCAAGATGGAATCTGGAACCCCTCAGGATTCAGAATTTACCATCTCAGAGTTGTTACCCCATGTTAACAGACCCTGTCTATGCCAAGAAGGGACTACAGGGTGCTTTGCACACACCTGCATATGCAAAGCAATACTGATCATTTTGGCCAGTCCACATTGTACTTTTGGCTGCTTCATGCATGAGATATTTTCATGCTCAGATATGAAACCTGATTACAAAATTCATGCAGACCACATCAGATGTGACACTAGCATAAGGAGAGCCCTGCTGGGTCAGACCAGGGGCCTATCTGGTTGGCATCTTCTTCCCAATGATGGCTATGTATTAATTTATTTACGGTATTTACATACCGCTGAATATAATGCGATTTCTCAGTGGTTCACAATATTAAAATGCAATATTAAAGACTCAACATTAGAACACAACATTAAAAACACTACCAACTACAGTACAAAAAAAAATATAAAGGAGCAGTAAAACTCAGTGGCATAATTAATTTACAGCCCAGGGAAAGCCTGGATGAAGTGTATTTTCGGGAGGCATTTAAAAGATGTCACATTTTCTGCCTCCCAAACTACACGAGGGAGGGTTTTCTAGAGGGTGGATACCACTACAGAGAAAGCCCGCCGTCAAGGTTCTTCATGGAGACATTTGGTTCATTGTGGATTATCAGCAAGGCCTCTTCTCCTGATCTTAAAGGTTGCCTGGGTATTTATAAGGGAAAGAAGTGGCTATCTAGATGCAGGCTTGAAAGGCAACAGGCCTTTCTCCATTGTTTCAGCCACTGATATTCTGAGAGGCACTGACTCTGAGCATGGATGTTCCTTGCATGTCCCTTTCAAATGAGCCATGAGCACCCTTTGGTAAGGATTGTGTCCCTGTTAGTGTGTCCTTTAAAAAGTTGGGTGCAGCATATTCCTTTCATGGCTGATATGTAATTTGTGTATTTTGTACTCAGATGTACATGAATATGAAAGTAATATGTCATCAGAGGGGGTGTGTGTATACAGTGCACTCTATGCCATTCACCAGCGATAACAACTCTTTGATAGTTTACCTTATTCTCAGAATGAAACAGAAGTGAGTCAATAGCCAATGATAATTGTCTTGGAGGGGAGAGGGAAGTCGCTCATTCTCTCTTAGCTTTCATTGACCTCCGGTTCACCACCTGAAGATAGTAACAAAACTAGGACCCCACGTCATAAAGTGCCACTTCTTTGTGATGCCATCTGAGCCATTGAAAGAGGGCATGCAAATGGAACAGGCACAGACACATAGGTCTGTCTTGCTCAATGTGCATCCTCCCTCTCGGTGAAGGGCTGACCAGTATAAATGGCCCTGTCCCTGTGGTAATTGAAGTCTCAGACATTCTCCAACAGCACAAGAGTCTACCATGGGGAAGCCACTCCCATCACAGTGGTTGTGCATATGGAGGAAGTTGCAGCTAGTCCATCTTTTGGGAGTATAAAAAGTGCATTAAAAAAATCAAGTCCATTATAAATCCACGTTTTCCATGATGGAGCTCCAAATCTCAAGCATGCTCTATGTGTGTACATTTGGTGGTGGGGCACTGGGATCACACCCGCTGACCTAGCACCAGTGATGTAGTGGAACCAGAGCTTCCAGGGATGCAGCCCCAGCACTTTTTCATTAGCAGGGATGCTGATGTCATCTGCCACCCCTCTCAGAATTCCCTTTTCCCTCTGAGTTTAGTTGCAATACGCACAGTACCTGGGGAGAAATAAGTTCTCCCAACAACAATATATCATTTCCTGTTGTAATGCAAAGTATTTTCTGGTGGCTCCATGTTGAATAGGCAGTTAAGACCCATTCGCATTATCAAAGACCTGCTCCTGGTGGAGGTAAAATTGCTAGGACTGTTTTGTTGATATGGATCGACACAACTGGTTGAATTCTTGGACAGTTATGATATATTTTGGTCTTCCAGCTAATTCTCAAGCAGCGTGGATGCCAGGTAGACTAAAAATCTAACTTAATCAGCATGAAGTTAAAAGTGCATTTTGAAATGCCAGGAGGTCCATGTAGTTCTTCTCAGGCACTGTTATAGGTAACCAGAGAGAAAAGTTGGCCTTTGCCAAAACAGGAAATGCTTTGAGGTGCCTTCATGTAACGGCGCAGCATGAATCACACACTAAGTCTATAAGTAGGAGCATAAAAGCTTTCTTATCTTTGGTTGCTATGTCAATGACGTCTCGAAGCTGGATGACGTGACTCACCGTGTTTTATAAAAGCAAGCAAGTACTTTTCATCCCCAGTCCCTTCAGTGAGAGTTCAATCTGCAAAGAGTGGAACTCCGTCTTTTAAAAGGAGAAAAAAAAGCTACATGATTTCTCCAACAATGTTTTCTGTGGCGTCGCCGCTCTCCATAAAAGGTGCTATCGAAACAATGTTCACTTGGACGAGCTCCAAAAGCAGCAGGTCAGCCCCTGAAGAGAAAACCTGGCAGAAGAACAGAGATATCTTCAGCATCATTGTGACACCTGATCGCATCCCCAAATTCTGCATCCCTTCCTTAGAGGTGGACCATTTTGAAACTCAGCCTGCGACAGCAGAAGATACCCAGGGACAGTCTGAAGGCAGCAGACAACCTGGAAAAACCAACAAACGACCCAGACCTATCAGAAGCAAATCTGAGTTGTGCATCAGAAAAGACGGCATTCTCAATCAAGAAAGATGGTGCAGAAGGGAAACTCTGTGCTTGACAGATGCCAGCCTCTTGTCTGAATATTTAGAAAGAGCAAGGGACCATTCAGATCCTGTGACATGGGCTGCTTTGTCTCTCCCCCATCTCCCCAAAATCACCACCCCTTATGGGTTCTTGACACTAGGAGAAAGTCCCAACATCAGGAGGAAAGAATCTCTGTTCTTTGAGTATGGATCTGCAGAGCTTAAGATCCTCTTGCCCCAAACGGAAGAGACTGCCTGTCATTCACAGCATCCAGCCAGCCCTCCGATGGCTCACAACCAATCAAGGACCTGGGAAAGGTCCTCCAAGAAGAGTGCCTGGCCCGTATCACAGGGCAAACATTGCAACAAACAGACACCTTCTCCTCTCCATTGTGCTCCAAGTTCTGAAAGATGCACCAACAAATGTAAGAAGAAAAGGTTTCAGTTGCTGATGAAGAGGCACCTGTCCAGCATTAAGAGACTGAGCTCTAATAGTGCATCTGGAGGCAGACTGATAAATCGGACAGAGAAATCCCTGGACAGCCCAGTCTCCTTACTCCAGTCCCAGACCCAGCACCAGAGTTCCACTTGAATGCAAAAATCTTTGACTATCAGAACTTTGGAGGTGGGCCAATGGGTCACCAAGTAAGGACTTTATTGAGCGGCATGGTAAATGCTCCCATTTGTAAGCATCCCCACCCCCATTTCTCTGACTGCTTGCAGGTGGGGAAGGGAAGATCCCATGCATGTGCTGGGCAATTGAATTGCCTCATCCATTTAAGTCAGCATGCAGATGCACATGCCTGTCGCTTGTGTGCAAAGAGAACTTTTCCCCATCTTTGAAGGTTATGGGGGGCATGGCTACAGGACCACCACATATGGCACACATGTAGGTCCGTGTGCCTTTCAACCCACAGTACTAGTAAGGATGGCTTAAGTCTGATGTATCTGAGGAGCTACTTGCAGATGAATTAAAGGTTGTTCCAGTTCAGACACTTTGTGGTTTGTCCATGTGCAAAGTGAGGTGCCATGGTTCTTCTACAACTGTTGGATCCCTTTCTTTAGAAGGCTTGCAAAATCCCTTTGCTGGCTATGGCTAAGCTTTGATTTGGGTGAGGTTTTCCATTCTGTTTCATCTGAATGCATTTGGTGTGTCACTGTCAGTGCACAGGAACAAGCTACCATGGGATTCTCTCGGTTCCAGCTCTGTCGCTGTGAATGTGAGCAGCAGATTGCAATCAGCATGTTTCAGATTGAAACCCACCTGAAGCCCTAGAGCATGTGGTGTGCTAGAAGAATGAAATTATTAATGTGCTGAAAGCTTTGGCTGGTCTCTGGCAGAGGGAGCAATCCTATGGCCGCTAGTCAGCAGCTACACGGCAATAGGATATGGTGTTTTCCGGGAACTGACCTTGGAGCCCGCGCTCCGAGGTTGGTTCCTGGAGAACCGACCTCCCCCTACTTCTGTGCTGCCTCCAAGGCAGTGCGGAACAGGCTCGTCCTCTGCGCTCGCAAGAGGAGCGTGGAGCGGCTGGAAAGAGGTGTGGCTGTGGGCGTTCCAGGGCGGGGAGAGCATAGCTACCTGTATGACACATCCTATGTGTACGACACAGCCACAATCAGCTCTCTAGCCAAAAAAGCAGGGTGGGAGAAGCACAGAGAGAATGATCCCCTCGGTGCTTCTCCTGCCCTGCTTTGAATAGGCAGTTACCTCCAAGTTCAGAGGCGGCCACCAAGGATTGCACCCTTAGTGTTCTATAAATGAGAGTTTCAAGTTCTCTTAAAGTTAACATGTAAAATTATAACTATTCCTTGGAGAAGTACATGGCTGTGGAGGATTACCAGTATCAGAAAGAAATGGAAATATTAAGGAAATACAGTATGTAAAATAATGTCATCTGTTTTTGAACCGCTAGATACTTTAAAACAACAAGAACTTAAAAAAAAAAAATGTTCATGCATAGGACTTTGGAGTCAACCTGAAATAAAATAACCAGTATTCATATTTGGTCCAGCTATGAGTATTGGTCTTCCTGATGCACTTCAAAAGCAATGAAGATAGTCCAGTTAGATTATGGTGTTGACTTCTTCATGTTTCATTTACCTCTGTATACACAGGCAGCTGGTTATTCAAAAATAGGGAGAAAGAGCGGCAAGCTTTAAAATAAAGTTTCATTTTCACTGGTATCAATTAGAATACACTGTGGGTAAACAGTGCACTGAGATTATAAGGGGGGGAAATTGTACAACATTTATAAGCTGCAGAGGATTACTTTGACACCATAGTCAAATAATACATGATATATTGGTTAAATATTAAGGGACATTACACCAAAGAGCAGGTAGCTAGTCACTTGGCATCACATCAGTTTTCTAGTAGTTCTAAAGGTAAGTCTAAAGTCTAATGCAAAAGTGCCTGCCTTCTAGGCACGATCAGCAACATTAACACATATTTTATCATAGTATATGGCAGCCTTCCCCAACCTGGTGCTTTCCAGATGGGTTTTTGACTACAACTCCCATCATCCCCCACCATTGGCCATGCTGGATGAGCTGATTGGTACTGTAGCCCGAAATATATAGAGGACATCAGGTCAGAAAAGGCACACAATGGTATGTATAGGAGAATCTGTCATTCTGGCTTTCTGCCACATTCATGTTTTTTTTGGGGGGGGGGTAATTTCAAGTTCTTTCTCTTCTGAATGTGAAGAACTTTGCAATAGGGATGGGCGAACACTCCCCCCCCAATTCTGCACCACGCGCCACTCAACAGACCCGCACTGGCCACATGACCCTGATGGCTGAGTTTGGGAAGACACCGGGTGGTCTGCGGGCATCTGGCAAGCAATGCAAGGCACCCCGCTCCTCTGCAAGCCACCAGTCTGCACAGAAGTGACTCAGCCTTTTCCATAAAGGCCAATTTTGCATAAATGGTGGCTGTGCAGAGGCCAATTTATGCAACATTAAAGGCAAATGATGATGATGATGATGATGATGATTTATTTATATCCCAGCCTCTATCATTAGGATCTCAGGGTGGCATACAGATAAAATCAATTTAGACAGTATAAAACAATAAATAATTTAAACACCTAAAACATATTAAACTATTAAACAAGCTAATACCAGTTAAAATCTAAAACAATAAAACGGTTAAAACAATACGCTAGGGAATGCATTTAGCCCCCAAAGGCTTTGGTAAAAAGCCATGCTTTTTTACTTGGCACTGAAACAAGACCAATGTCTGTGCCCATCAGGCCTCCAAGGGGAGGGCATTCCACAACAGGGGTGCCACAGCAGAGAAGGCCCTCTCCCATGTCCCACCATACTGTATGTCTCGCACTGGTGGGATGCAGAGGAGGGCCCCTCCAACAGATTTCAATCCTCGGGCAGGCTAGGGGGAGGCGCACCCACAAATATCAAGGTCCTAAACCCCTTAGGGCTTTCAATCTCATCACCAAAACCTTGAATTCTCACTGGAAGTGCCAGTGCAATTCCTTTAAGACTGGTGTTACATGATCTTTGTGAGATGTTCCAGTGTGAGGTTTTAATTTTAATTTATACCCAGGACCCCTCAGTTGATCAGGTTGAGTGGTTTGGGATCTTTTGAGGTGGAGATAGGACACACACAACCAATGTAGGTGAAAGAAAAAGGAGATCTATTGACAATAAAGAAACAAACAACAGCTGAGCCTCTCCAGAGAGTTGCAAACTATCTAAGGCTTAAGAGGCAGTTCACCTCTTACTTACAAACTTACTTACAAATACTTCAAAGAACTATATGTTTCTTAGTCACAACCTAGCAAGTACCCCAAGGAACTACACACTCCCTGGTCACAACTTAGTTACCCAAATGTGGTGCCTAAGATGATTAAATATGAAGTTAGTCTCTGCTACAAAGCTTCCCTGCAGCCAAGCTCAAGCCAGAACCTGCTGTCTGTATGAAAAACTCCAAAACAGCGAGTATGACAGTGCAAAGATAACTGTGCCTTATCTATGCCCTGGATGGCAAAATCCTATTCCCTGAATTCTACCCAACACATACTCACCACACACTGCCAATCACTTGGCCAGAGCATTTGACACGTGTCCTGTGGATTGCGGGTACTGCTGTATGTGCACATACAATGATCCAGATGCAACCATGGCACGCTCCTCCTGAACACTTGCAGGTTCAGGGGGTTTATTCTCTTTTTCCTTCGTTTCGGCCTATGGTATTAAAGAGGGGTTCTCTATGTTGTTTGTTGATCCCAAGTTCCAAGCTTAATGGTTGTTTACTTACAGACTGACACATCCTTCTGATTCTCCAACACCTCTCAAGGTTATAAAGCCCTAGCCCATCTCCATCTTTCATAACTGATACTTTGGCAATCTAGGGATAAATGCCAAGTTCTGCGCCTAGGAAAAAAGAAACCAAATGCACAGTTACAAGACGGGGGATACTTGGCTCAACAGTACTGCAAGCGAGAAGGATCGTGGAATTGTTGTCGATCACAAGCTGAATATGAGCCAACAATGTGATATGGCTGCAAAAAAGGCAAATGCTATTTGGGGCTGCATTAATAGAAGTAGAGCTTCCAAAGCCAGTGAAGTCCTAGTTCCCCTCTACTCAGCACTGGTTAGGTCTCATCTGGAGTGCTGTGTCCAGTTCTGGGCACCACAGTTTAAGAAGGATGCAGACAAACTGGAGAAGGTTCAGAGGAAGGCAAAGCAGATGATCAGGGGACTGGAAACAAAGCCCTATGAGGACAGACTGAAAGAACTGGGCATGTTTAGCCTTGCGAAGAGAAGACTGAGGGGAGATAGGATAGAGCTCTTCAAGTACTTGAAAGGTTGTCCCAGAGAGGAAGGCCAGGATCTCTTCTCAATCATCCCAGAATGCAGGACACGGAATTATGGGCTCAAGTTACAGGAAGTCAGATTCTGGCTGAACATCAGGAAAAAATTCCTGACTGCTAGAACAATATGACAATAGAACCGTGGTGGGCTCTCCCGCACTGGAGGCATTCAAGATGAAGCTAGACAGCCATCTGTCAGGGATCTGACTTGGATTCCTGCACTGAGCAGGGGGTTGGATTCGATGGTCTTATAGGCCCCTTCCCACCCTATTAGTCTATGATTCTATGATACAGGACATAACGAAGCACCCCCATTAGGCCTTCCTGCAATAAAAGCCTCTACTCTCCATTCACACTCTCCCCCTCCCCTTTCCTGACCAGGTCTAGAATGTTTCCATTGACACTGAATGTTTTGGCTAAAAGGATTTATGATTCAAGATCCTTTCAGAGTTACAGTGATACAGACCAATTCCATGAATTAGAAAGAAAACAAAAAGGGACAGATAGAAAGATTTTAGAAATGAACTTAGTAAGAAGCAATCTTTATTGATAGTAAGAAAGCTTGATTAGGTGAATGAAGGTATATAAATGAAGTAATATATAAAACAGTATTAAGGAAAGCAGTTCAAGGAGTTCAGGTATATAGCACTTTGAGTCCAGTCTTTCTGCACACATATCCGTAATGTGTCACCAGTCAATGGTCTAGCTGCTGTATTTTGCACTAGCTGCAACTAAATAGACCATTTACATCTGTAATGTTGCATAAATGGGCCTCTTTATGGCCGCCATTTATGTAAAATCATAAAGCAAATAAAGTAAAGCAAGTAAAGAAAACCATAAAGTAAAATTGAAAAGGCAGAGCTGCCATTTTGCACAGAATGGTGGCTGGGCGGAGCAGCGGGGCCTGTTGCACTTGCCTGACTCGGTGCGTGCCGAGTCGGGCTAGTGTGGCGGTCCGTGGACTCCAGTCCAGGGGGTGCAAGCTGGTGGTAATATGACATGCTCAAGCCCCCAATCAGACTCCACCACCATGCCTATTTTGAAAAAAACTGGTAAATTCTTATCAAAACTGGATTGAAATGAAATTCTCACCCACCTGCACCTAGGGATGCTGGAGAAATTCAAGATGAATTGAAAAGAGCTTCGATTTCTAAGAATCTGACCTGTGGAATCTACTGTGGAGCATCCCCTTCAGGTCGTGCGGAGTAGGGGTGTACTGAATACTCACCCCATTCCGGTCCGGTCATCCGCGGGGGGGCGAGCCGTTTCTCCCCCCGGAATCCTGCCCGGCCGGTTCCGCTCTGCAGGGAGTCCGTGGAGCCGGCAGCTGGGCCCGCCCGCAGCTGGACTTCCGTCTGCTGCTGGGCTGCGGCCACAAGTGGCATCCGGTTTAGGGGATGTCATTTGCGTCCCTGCTCTTTACCGTGATAGGCTACGTAAATATTTACGTAGCCTATCACGGCAAAGAGCAGGGACGCAAATGGTGTCCCCTACGCTGGACGCCATTTGCGGCCACAGTCTGGGGCAGCAGATGGATGGCAGCAGTGGATGGACCTGGACCAGCCAGCAGCAGGTAGAGTCCATCCCAGGGAGATATTGGGGGGTGGCGGCGGGGTAGTCCGTTCCGCCATGGACTCTGGGGGGCCGGATTCTAAAGAATCCGGCGTCATTGGAGTCCGTGACAGATTTCTCCGCCATCCCTAGTGCGGAGTTTGTGGACTTTCAGAAGGTTTTTTTTTTATTTTCCCCCAATTTACACATATAAATCCATAGAAAAATACATACGTTTCTGCTGAGGAAACGTTAAATGGAATGGGGGACAATACACTAACTGCTATGTACTGAGGTAAATTATGTAAATACTTACGTAATTATTTGCATACTTTCTGCATGATGAAAAACAAAAATCACATCCATCTGTGGGTAGGGGTGTACGAAACCCCGCTTACCTGGCTCCGCCGGGTTCTGCTGGGGGGGGAGGTACTCCGTCCCTCCTCCTGGAATCCTCGACAGGGGGGAGGCGATCCAGTCCTCCCCCCCGGAATCCTCGAAAGCCAGCTGTGCTCCACGGCAGCTCCGCAGAGCAGTCAGCCAGGCCCAGGCCAGGGCCATCCGCAGCCGGATTTCCGGAAGAAAGGAAAGAAAAAAAAAGGAAGAAAAAAAAACGCATATGCAAATGGCGGTGGCTACGGCCGCCGCCATTTGCGTTCCTTATTTTTCTTCGTAAATATTTACATAGACTAAGACGAAGAAAATTAAGGAACGCAAATGGCAGCGGCTGTAGCCACTGCCATTTGTGTACGCCTTTTTTTTTTTTTTTTTACCCAGACATTTTAGGCTATGTAAAAACTTACATAGCCTATCACGTCTGGGTAAAAAAAAAAAAAAAACGCATACACAAATGGCAGCGGCTATGGCCGCCACCATTTGCATTCCTTATTTTTCTTCGTCTTTTTTTTTTTTTTTTACAGAGACGTGATAAGTTTTTACGTAGCCTATCACGTCTCTGTAAAAAAAAAAAAAAGACAAGACTGCAAATGGCGGCGGCGGCAGCCGGTCAGAAGACCAGCTGCCACAGCTGCCACCACCGAAGCCGCTGCCGGAGCTGCCGCTGGAGCTGCCGCCGCCCGGAACAACTGCCCCAGGTAAGT
This sequence comes from Heloderma suspectum, assembly GCF_057233095.1. Taxonomy (NCBI): domain Eukaryota; kingdom Metazoa; phylum Chordata; class Lepidosauria; order Squamata; family Helodermatidae; genus Heloderma; species Heloderma suspectum. Next base: position 12,180,610 of record NC_139459.1, read on the forward strand.
CTCATCCCGGGGGGGATCCGCGGGGGGGTGGCAGGCCGTTCTGCCACGGAGTTCGGGGGGCCGAATGCACTGGCATTCGGCCTCACCAAGATCCATGGCGGAATTCTCTGATATCCCTATCTGTGGGTGGATGATGGAATGAAAGGGGCCTGACAATCCACAAAACACAGACGGAGCGGATTTTACACAGTCCGCGCATCCCTACCTGCACCAGCCAGATTCGATAGATTCTGCTATTCCCAGCACGGAAAGGACCGTGATGTACCCGCCTACCATAAAGCTGTTAAAGATGAGGAGCCTGTTAGAACAAAGAGGTGGTGACCCTCAATAAATGCTAACATGGTTGATTCCACAGGGATTCAACATCCAGACTTTTAGGAGCTTAGCACTCAGAATGCTGGGTCTGAATGGACACATCTGCCAGTTTCATTAAAACAAACAAACAATTTAAAAATATAAAGTTATTTTTGTCCCAAATATGGCAGACTTTGAGAACGTTGGTCAATTCATATTGAAACTGAAGTGAAACAAAGTTCTCCTCTATCCCTACACATAACCTATACAAGAACTAATGTAGTGCAATGACTAAGAGGCTGAGTTATTAATCTGGAAGTCTCTTCTTTGAACCTTGCCTCTGCAATGGATTTACTAGGTGGCCTTAGGCAACCCATTTTCATTCTCTCTCTCATTCAGCCTCCACATCTGTAATATGGAGATAATAATACCGACTTACTTTGTAGGATTACTGTAAGGGTTACAATAAGATGATGTTTCTGAGGGGCTTTGATATTATCCTTATCATATTATTGCAGTGTTCCTCTTGCGTTTAAGGTCTGTTGGGGAAGAGGGCCTGCAAAGGAGGCTGAACTCTGGTACAGATGTAACACTGCTTGATCTCTCCATCCTCGTTAAGAGAATGAGAGCAGCAGAACCCGGATTCAGGAGCCCTCTCCCCATCTCTGCAATGACAATCTTTTTAGAAGATTGGAAATCTCTAATTTTCAGAGTTAGCCAAAAGGAAATGCTATCTCTTTTGCTATCTGTGATCATAGTTCGTTTTAAACCAGGGTTTGTGAAACCAGATTGTGTGAAGCTGATGGGTAAACCCAGATTAAAGATAACCATGGCTGCCATTAACCTCAGTACAGACGTAACATTACGCCACGGTTAATGCTGAAAAGGGAAGGGAGGGGGAAATTCATGCAGGAGGGAGAAAACAGGAAAGAGGAGAGTGGTACAAAATCCAACAGCCCAGTCCCTTAATCATAGTTAAGAGGAAACCCTGTCCCTAAGCCTGGAACACTTTGTGCACAGTTTCCTCTATCTTCTATATGATGCTTTTCTCTTCCTCCTCACCCTACCTGACACTACACAATCACAGCCCCTCTTTTTCTTTCTTACTATACTTGATAGGGATTCTTCTTTTCAAGTCACCATCAGGTTTTAAGGATCCTAATCTTTTAGTTGGATGAACACTGCAGACCACCCTGAGGCAGACAAAGTTTTATTAGCAGACTGGAAAAGAGATGAGAAGGAAGTGGGGATGGGATGGGTCTGAGGGGAAGAATTCCCCTCCTTCTGTCTGACAATTTCTTTGTTCTTGATTGTAGCACTTGACGATCACTGTGATGTGAGAAGGCAGTTTATTAAGGCCGCTGTCTTATGCACACATCGCTGAGAGAAAGCTCCGTTGAACTCAATAAAAATACTTTTTTGATGCATAAAGCAGGGTGCAGAATTAATGTCATTCAAATAAAGATTATTATTTTTTTTTTTTTTTTACAAAAATATCTTAAGAAGCAAAGTAAAAATCAGATGGAATAGGAAGCCTGGTGGATGCCAAGAGAGGTGACCAAGGGCACATTGGTGCCCACAGGCACCACGTTGGAGACCCCAAAATTAGAACATACATATGAGTACAATACCCAGCCAGTGAAGTACCAGGTCCTCCACTAAGGCCATTGCCTGCCCATGTTCTCCACACTGAGGAGAAGACTTCATGCACTGCTTCTTGTTCCTACATCAGCATCCTCCTCCTGGTCTGTGCACCTCTTGCCATCCTTTTCAGTGCTGCCTCATCATATGCAAGAAGGTGATTCTTCAGGTTATGCCTGGAATTCCCCCCTCTGCATGCTTTCAACAACAACCCTCAGATTAATGAGAGGCAGTGCAGTGTAATGGGGAGAGGATTGCACTTAGGTTACACAGGCCCGGGTTCAAAGGATTGCTCTGCCTGGAAGCTCACTGGGTGACCTTGGGCTAGTCAGCCTATCCTACCTCACAGGGTTGTGGTGAGGGGGATGAGAGCCACACACACACTGTCCTCCTGTGCTCCTTGGGGGTAATGTAATGCAAAGGGGAACAGCACTGTGTATAAATGGCAGGGGAGAGTTTATTAGCAGTTGCCTTAATCTCCTGCAGACCCCTTCTAACTTGCGGCGTGATCACCACGGTCCTACTCATTTTACTTCTGGACCATTTCACTGTGTTCTATGCACTCTGAAGGCACAGCACTCTCTCCATCAGACAGTCTGAGTCCTGCTAGCAATCATGTCTCTCTGTGCACATTTCCACCCATGCACCAGGACATCATGGGTAGTGTAATGACCTCCATTTGTTTTTAATAAGTTATACAATGTTGTGAAGCCATGAAATATTTAACGCCAATAAACAGGATGATCATTACTTCAGAGTGTAATGAGAAAAGTAAATTAAAGGGGCTGGCATTTAAATCAAACATAAATAGTTTATGCAGTTTCTATTTACCACATTGAGGAAGCAATACGTTAAAAAAAATGTGCGGGCAACATAATTGAAAGACTCGCACAGTGAAAAGAAGCAGTGTGCTTTTTAATGAATTACCTAGGGATGTACGACAGTCACTTGCCTTTTCGAAGGGTGACATTCCTGGTGAGGGGGAGGCACTCCACCCCTCCCCCCGAAATTCTCTCCAGCCGGCTCCACTCTGCTGCAATTCTGCGGAGCCGCCAGCGGGGCCACCCGCAGCCGGACATCCGGCCGCTGGGCAGCCTGCACAGGGACGCAAATGGCGGCTGCCATAGCCATCACCATTTGCGTTCCTGTATTTTGCCGTGATAGGCTAAGTAATTATTTACATAGCCTATCACGGCAAAAAAACAAAACAAACCGCGAACGCAAATGGCGGTGGCTATGGCGGCCACCATTTGCGTTCCCTTTTTTTTTTGGCCGTGATAGGCTAAATAAATATTTACATAGCCTATTACAGCAAAAGAGATGGGTGTAAATGGTGGCCATGACGCCATTTGCTCCCCTCTCTTTTGCCATAATAGGATATGTAAATATTTACATAGCCTATCACAGCCAAAAAAAAGGGAACGTAAATGGCAGCCGCCATAGCCGCCACCATTTGCATTCCCTTTTTTTTGCCATGATAGGCTACATAAATACTTACACAGCCTATCACGGCTTCCTCAGGGACACAAATGGCGTCCCTGTGTTAGCCGTGATAGGCTACGTAAGTATTTACGTAGCCTATCACAGCTATAATGAAGAAGCGAATGGTGGCCATGGACACGGCCACCATTCGTAAAGCAGCGTGAGCAGCACCAGGTAGGTGTCCCGTTTCGCGCGCCTTTCGCATGGCGGGGGGCGGGGGGGCTTTGTTCCACCACGGATTTCAGGGGGCCAAATGCACTGGCATTTGGCCTCACCGAGATCCATGGCGGAATTCTCTGACATCCCTAGAATTGCCTCTCTGTATGAACATTTGCCTTGAAAGAAACGATGTCTGCATATACAGGGTCCTAGAGCATAAGTGGCTACTCCATGCTGAAGTGCTGAAAGATTAATGAATACAGTATGTTGTTCAAGGCACACATTCTCAAGTTCTCCAAGTGGACACTGAGCATCAATGCATGCTGAGGGATGAGCAGTTGTTTCCCATTCTGTTCTGTCATTATTCCATAGGTTTGCTTGGACCCATGCCCCACTCCTCCTGTGTTTTGGTTCAACTGGGAGCATTTCTAGAATGAATTTCAGCCAGGAGTAGCACATCTTGGCTCCGTTTTTCAGTTTGCTTTCCCTACATTATAGTTCACTGAATCTCTGTTATGAGATCTGTTATTGCTGGTGCATAATTGTTGTAGGTTGAACAGTGGTTGCTAAGCAAATGCAGATCTACCTGTATTTACACCCTATTCCTGTGAGATGGAAGTCCCATTGTCCAGAATGGACTGAATATCGTTGAGGATATATTTGAGTGGTTTTATCTGGAAACTGTAAGTGACAACAAGTGGGTCTGTTTTTTTCTCTTGTTTTCTCTCTGCCTTGTTCTTAGATTCCTGGGCAATTCACTTTTGCTTGAGTCTAACCACTTTGCCTTCTGGGAAAAAGAGTGTTTTGTGTGTGTCCTCCGTGAGGGTTTCCCATAGGTAGGTGGTTGCCCACTGTATGAAAAGAATGCTGGACTAGATGAACTCATCTTATGTTCTTATGACCAGCCATGACCACTATGGCAGCCATTTTATGAATGGGCAACATCTGTCCATGGCAGCCATTTTGTAAAAGCACGCACAACACTCTCTCAGCATTCCAAATGTGTCCAACAACCTAATAAGTTTGGGGATCTGTGTTCTAATTATACCAGGGAAGTCAACAGCTTGTTCTGGGCCAAATTAGATGGAGCATAGTTCCATATCAGAACTTATGCTTTGCATTCAAAAAGTCCCAGGTCCAATCCTTAGCATATTTAGGTGTAAAGGAGCTTAGTAGCTGGGCAGGAAATTCCTCTATGTCCTTGGGACCCATTGCCAGTCATAGCAGGTAGATGGACAAATGTCTTTGCATAAAGCTTCTTCATATATTCAGAGGCCTTTCTTCTGCACAGTGCAATCCATACCTTTGTTGTTGTTCAGTCGTTAAGTCATGTCCGACTCTTCGTGACCTCATGGACCATAGCACGCCAGGCCTTCCTGTCCTCCACTCTCTCCCCGAGTGTGCTCAAGTTCATATTCATTGCATCGGTGATGCTATCTAGCCATCTCATCCTCCGCCGTCCCCTTCTCCTTTTGCCTTCAATCTTTCCCACCATCAGGGTCTTTTCCAGTGAGTTTTCTCTTCGCATTAGGTGGCCAATCCATACCTTAGATGAATGATATTCTAGAGAACACAACAAAGTATTAGCACAGTGATGATATATCCTGGCCAGGATCGGCTTTATTAGCATAGACAAATCCCAGTGAGAAAGACTGTTGCTTTAATTAAGGCCAACTGGCACACTTACAAATGTCATAAGAAATAGCAGCTACCCACCAGAGAGTTCTTGATTCCATATGGTATTCCATCAAAGTAAGGCTGTAGATGAGTTCTAATGAGGAACATGGCAGGAGGTGAAAGCCCTTGGGGGTGGTGGTGGGGATATTCGGGATCTTTAAAACACAACCAATGTGTAGATAGCTGAATCATCTGGGACATTCTTCAGAGCTCAGCACTGAGTGTTTCTTTAGTGCTTCTAGCATGTTTTGCAAGCTGATGAAGAGAGAAATGGATAGTCAAGGAGGAGAGTTTGAGTATATGAGCATTCCAGGCATACAAACAGAGCAAAAATACCCATGGAATAAGTTAGGTGAGTTGAGACAGTATAGTCCAGGGGGTCAAAAAATGGGCATAGCTTTGGGAGACAAGGGGCTGAGTCCATAGAAACCTTGTGCTGGGAATGGATGGTTGAGAAAATCATTGAATGTAACCTTTGGGCTGAACAAGGGCATAGACAGTAGGGCAGATGATGAGGATGAGGATGATGACGATGATAATGTTTGCAAGTCTGACCTGGACCAAAATGATCAAGATTCTAGTTACCCCATTCTATTCCCCCTCCCACATTTTCTATACCCCAGGCAGGAACGCTATGTGATTCCCTGGGCATGTTCTCTCTAGGGATGTTGGAGAATTCCACCACGGACTCCAGTGAGGCCAGATTCTTTATTTAAGCCATGGCTTAAATAGCCAAGATAGCATCACTCATGGAGAACAGGGAGGTTTATCAGCAGGCTTGGAGATGATTCATTGAAGAAGTACAATAAATCTGGGGGGGGGGGAGGTGGGGGGGTTCTCCCAAAACAGGCCAATGTAGACAGAACTAGGGATGTACGAATCCCTTACCTTGTTCTGGTCCGGGGCATCCACAGTCGGGGGGAGGCGATCCGTCCCTCCCCCTGGAATCCTCCCCAACCAGCTCCACTCCACAGCAAGGCTGTGGAGCCGCTGGCTGGGTCTGGCCATGGCCGGCCGCATCCGGAATTCCAGCCACTGCCAGGCTGCTGCAGCCGCAAATGGTGGCCGTCGTAGGGGCCGCCATTTGCGGCCTTGCATTAAGCCATGATAGGCTACATAAATATTTATGTAGCCTATCACAGCAAAAGGCAGGCATGCAAAAATGTAATATGTACGAACAGTAAATAATCCTAATAATAGTCTTTATAGGTGTAAAAATCATCAACTGCCTTCACCAGCTCTTTTCAGAGGATTGTGTTAATAGCTGGGGGAAACCCAGAAACAAATTAGAGGAAGCTGGCAATTGCACTGCACAGTCTATTTGTCTCAGTTTTGTGGAGGAGTCTGAAGGAACCCAATTGGATAGTAATTCTTTGTTAGGGAGGAATCTTTAACTTTCCAAACTGAACATACACTCCAAAATATGTTGGATCAGTGCTGGCTCCCCAATACAACAGGTTTGTCATCACTCATGAGTCATGAGCCTGCACGGTGAGCAGAACTGTGACACTTTCCATGGATATCCATGATTGTCGATTCCCAGTGGAAATAATGAATTATTGTAGACAAATGTTCCAAAAATGAAACAAGTTTGCAAATAACATAATTGGATACACAGACACAGGCACACATGTGACTGACCGCACAAGCTGTTAAGCAATTAATCCTATTGTGCAACAACAACAACAACAAAAGATGTAGATTGGCATTAGACTGCTTACATCTGTACTTTTGAATGGGCAATGATGTGCAGTTAAGCCAAAGTCTGTGCCTTCCAGTGGGAAATTATGCAGAATTAAGCCATAAGGCTTGCACTGTTAAACCAAGTCTATGTGTCCAAAAGGGGAACGATGCACAATTAAGCCAAAGCTTAAGTGCAATCACAATGAACAGTAACAATTCCAGAACTATGAAATGAGTATATCTGTGTGTTCTGCTTAGGGATGTACGAAAGTCACTTACCTTTTCGAAGGGTGACATTCACGGTGGGGGGGAGGCGCTCCGTCCCTCCCCCCGAAATTCTCTCCGGCCGGCTCCACTCCGTGGAGATTCCACAGAGCCGCTGGCCGGGGCCGCCCACAGCCAGACATCTGGCCGCTGGGTAACCTGCAGGGACACAAATGGCGGCAGCCGTAGCCGCCGCCATTTGCATTTGCTGTTTGTTTGTTTTTTGCCATGATAGGCTATGTAAATACTTACATATCCTATCACAGCCTCTGCAGGGACACAAATGGTGTCCCTGCATTAGCCGTGATAGGCTAAGTAATTATTTACGTAGCCTATCACGGCTACAATGAAGAAGCAAATGGCGGCCGCGGACGCGGCCACCATTCGCAAGTCAGCGTGGACGGCAGCAGGTAAGTGCTCCGTTTCGCGCACCTTTGGGGGGGGCTTTGTTCCGCCATGGATTTCGGGGGGCTGAATGCACTGGCATTCAGCCTCACCGAGATCCGTGGCGGAATTCTCTGACATTCCTAGTTCTGCTTTTGCCAAAAGCTGACCATGTTCAGCAATTCAGAAATAAAAACAACGATAAATGTTTTCACACATCTCCAGACTCTACGCTGCAAAAGAGGATTTTGTGGAAGGTTCCCCTCCCACCACAAGAATTAGGAGCAGCTGATTGAGATGGACTAATGATTGAGGAGGGGAATATAAAACCCAGCTGAGTTCACATAGCTCCCCACACTGCCTTCTAAATCAGGGTCACCGTCACTTATATTCTGTCCAGCTGATTATCTTCTGAGTAAAAGCATAGAACCGGGCTGGCCTATTAGGCAGAGTGAGCTGGCTGCCTCAGGCAGCTAATTTTAGGTGTCAGGGAAAGGCAGCAAATTGTTATTTATTTAATTTATTATTATTGAATTTGTACTGCCAGGGAGAAGGAGAGAGATGCCTGTGGGATTCTCTGCCTCAGGCACCAAAATGACTTGACTGGCCTTGAGTAAGTACTGTGCACTAAAGCTGTGCACAAACGGCCTCTCAAAATTCTCCACCCTATTTGTGTGTGTGTGTGGGGGGACAATTTCACTGAATTTCTCCAACAGAAGGAGAAAGTCTCAGACAGTTTCTCAGAGGTAAGGTTCACCATTGCCAGGGGTTTGTAACACAGCTTCCCCCCCACCAAAAAAAAAAAAATCTTGATTTTTTGCATTGCCCCCGCAACCGGCACTGTGAAGCACACCACAGCATCAAATGTGCTGGCTGGCCCCCATTTTGCATCCTCCACAATGCAGGTGTGAGTGGGCGGTATTGTATCCAGCTCCAGCAAAAAGGTGGAGCTAATGCCATACCGAACTCTGTCCTCCTGTTTCCTAGAAGTTTCTTCCCTCATAAAAGATGCTTCCATTTTTCTGCCTTGTTCTCACAGCATTTTTTAGCTCATTTTAAACTTATTTTGGAGGTGTTTTTGAGCTTTGTCACTATGAGGGTGCTGTGCGTGTGTGTTTTCTTTGTATTACATATCTCTCCATCACTCTGCAACCTCCCAGGCTGCCTGAGCTTTTTGATCTTAAAAAAAAAAAGCTATGGGAGGACTTAACTCATGATATCTTCCTGTCAGAAATTAATCTGAGCATGTGGAGATGTCTGGGAGCTCAGATTCGGAATCAGAATGGGAACAGGAAGAACAGAGGGAGGCACCTTCCCTAGTGAGCCCAGATACGGCTAGACCTTCTTCCCAAGACCTTGACACGCAGATGGCCCAGCCTGAACAGTTCCCCCATTCCTCCACCATGAGAACTCAAGTTTCGGAGGAAGAGGAGAGTGAGGGGCATGACTTGAGGGATGCTAGGGTCCATCAGAGACTGAGGAGGGAAAACTTAGGGGCAGGGCTCAGAAGCTCCAACAGGTTGGCCACTCGTGGTAGCCAATGTAGGAAGGAGCTACCCTAAGGGAGGGGCATCCCTGTGAAGCAAGTCTGGCTGTGAAGTTCATACCCAGATTGCTGGCAACTCCTCTAACTTCTACTTCTATCCTCTATTGAGATTCATAGATTTATGTAGGGATGTATGAAAGTCACTTACCTTTTTGCAGGGGTGCTTCGCGGTGGGGGGGAGGCGCTTTGCTTCTCCCCCCGAAGTTCAGGCGAGGGGGGGGAGGCATCCCGCCTCTCCCGGCCAAAATTCAGGCCGGGGAGAAGCGCCCCATCTCCCCAGCTGCGAAACAAAGTGTAAAAAAAACAAACAAAAAACACCCCGTGATAGGCTACGTAACGATTAACGTAGCCTATCATGGCTAGATTTCCAAAGTCAGCCATGATAGGCTACGTAAATTGTTGCGTAGCCTATCACGGGTGACTTTGAGAAAAAAAAAAGCGTGTACACTAATGGCGGCCCCCATAGGGAGCCGCCATTCACATTCCTTATTTGGTCCCTGTAGTCTACGTAAAGATTTACATAGACTACGGCGAAAATAAGGGCAATGAAAATAGCGTTGCCCTTATTTTCTCCGTAGACTACGTAAATCTTTACGTAGACTACAGGGACCAAATAAGGAACGCGAATGGCGGCTCCCTATGGGGGCCGCCATTTGCGTACGCGCTTTTTTTTTTTTAAGTCACCCGTGATAGGCTACGTGACGATTAACGTAGCCTATCACAGCTGACTTTGCAGATCTAGCCGTGATAGGCTACGTAAATCGTTATGTAGCCTATCACGGGGCTTTTTTTTTTTTTTTTTTACTTTTCTTTTGAAGTTCGCGGCCGGGGAGACGGGGCGCTTCTCCCCGGCCTGAATTTCCGCCGGGTGAGGCGGGAAGCCTCCCCCCAGCCTGAACTTCAGGGGGAGAAGCGAAGCGCCTCCCCCCCACCGCGAAGCAAGCTGAGGGACAAGGTAAGTCCCTTTCATACATCCCTATTTGCGGCCCGGCCAGCCAGGATTCGGGGGTGGAGGGACGGAGCGCCTCCCCCCCGGCCAGAATTTCGGGGGGAGGGACGGAGCGCCTCCCCCCCACCGTGAATCAAAGTTCGATACAGGTAAGAGACTTTCGTACATCCCTAGGTGGGTTCAGCTGGTTGCCCTTCTGGGGGCCGAGTAGGATTTTTTGGCTCATAGACTGATTGGTTGGGGCTGTGAGTCTTTTTGCTGACTTCACATTGTAAGCTGGGGCAGGGGTGTCCATTAGGTGATTTTGACTTGTGTTTTGATGGCTAGGTTAATTTGCTCACAGTTTGGTCCAGGTTGGCTGCTAGGCATGGGCACTGCTGCTGAGAACAGGGATGGTGAGCATTCTGAGGCACTGTTTTGGTGACAGTTGATGCCTGAGGCCTCCCACATAGGATTTAGCAGCCCCAGAGGGGGGATAACGGTTACATGTGAGGCCAATTCACCTCACCCACCATGTGTTTTAAGGCCCGGGGGAATGACATAGGAAGGCCTCCCTCTCCCAAAAGGGGTAGCCCTGTGGGTGGTGATCTCCTAGGGTGGCCTGTCCCATTATTTCCTCTTTGCAGATGTTCAATAAATGTGGACCAAGTTTGATACCAAACATTTGTGTCTCGTCTCTTATTCCCCATCCCTCCTTTCAGCAGCAAATTTCTTTTCTATCAAGTTGAATGTGAACGATAAAAAAAAAAAAAATTGTGGAGAAATTCAGCACAATATTATAGGTCTTGACTTGGCAACTGGATGGGGGCATTTGCTGCTCTACCTCATGCAAAACATTGTCTTCAGCCAGCCAGGAAGAGGGAAGTCTCCATGCTTGACCATGTCTGCCGGTCACTGTATAGGAAGGCATGTCTGCAATCCTCATTGCTTGACTTTCCTAGTCCTTTTGTCTCCAAGATAGGACAGAGAGCAGAAACTGTGTATCTTGCCTGTGCATTCCTGTGTACAGATGCCTGCGTGACAATGTGAACATGATTCTAATGCCTAGCTCTCTCTCTCTCTCTCTCTCTCTCATATGCACCAGAATACAAAGCATTGGAACTAATGTTCTTCATGAATTCAGGATCCATACACACATTTTTTCCCACGGTACTGATTATACATAGGGAAACCACAATTGGTCTCTCCATTCCCCTTCTAGGGTGCTAGCCCACCCTAATGAAAATTTAAACTAGCCCTAAGCAGACCTCATAGGGTAGTATCCAATGGGTTGCTTATGCCCCCGCTGATTCCTTTCCGCAAGCAGTTGGAACATAGGAAAAATAGCTCTTATACTGAGTCAGACCGTGTCCATCTAGCCCAGTATTGTTGCCACTGACTGGCAGTAACTCTCCAGGATTTCAGACAGGATTCTTTCCTAGTCCTACCTGGAGTCAGCAGGGATTGAAACTGGGAGCTTCAGCATGCAAAGCAGATGTTCTACCCCTGAGCTACGGCCCCTTCCTTGGAAAGCCGTCTACATGGTTTACATCTTAAGCCAAGTAAAGTTATGTGATAGGAGTGCTACCACAAGTTACCTCTTATATATGAAGGCTGTAAAATTTGCAAGGTGATGTGGTTCAGTCCAATTGAAGGAAGACTCACCACAGCAGCTACTGCCCAAAGTACTGTTGGCATGGGGGGTGGGGGCAGGGGGGTGCTACATAATTGGGTTGATCCACATGGAAAGCAGCTTGCAAACATGAAAAGAAATACTGGAACAAACACAAAGCAAATGCAAATGCTGGGGTACTCAATGTGTGGCCCCCGTTGTTATACTGCAGTCCCTTTCTATCCCTCTCAGTTTGCTGTGCTGGCTAGTGCTGACTGGAGTATATAGTCCAGAAAGTTCTGAAGGGCCACACGTTGCCCACCCCTACCATAATGTGAGCATTAAGCATCAAGTATCCTTTGATGTCTAAGTATCCATTAGATTAATGAGGGACAGGGGGAGTGCGACCCTGTTGATTCTCCTGGACCTCTCAGTGGCTTTCGATACCATAGACCATGGTATCCTTCTGGATAGGTTGTCTGGGTTAGGAGTTGGAGGCACTGCACTACAGTGGTTCCGCTCCTACTTGGATGGCCAATTCCAGAAGGTGGTGCTGGGGGATTATTGCTCTGTGCCATGGCAATTGTGCCATGGGGTTCCACAGGGCTCTATTTTATCCCCCATGCTGTTTAACATCTACATGAAACCACTGGGGGAGGTTATCCGGAGGTGTGGGCTGAGGTGCCATCAATATGCGGATGACACCCAGCTCTACCTCTCTTTCTCATCAAAACCAGGTGAGGCAGTGGCTGTTCTGAATCTGTGCCTGGGCATGGTAATGGACTGGATGAGGGCTAATAAACTGAATCTCAATCCAGACAAGATGGAGGTACTGTTAGTGGGTGGTTCGTCTGCCCAGCTAGGTGATATTCAACCTGTTCTGGAGGGGGTTGCACTCCCCCTAAAGGATCAGGTTCGTAGTTTGGGGGTGCTCTTGGATCCAGAACTGTCACTTGAGGCACAGGTGAACTCAGTGGCACGGAGCACTTTTTATCAGCTTAGGCTGGTATACCAACTACGCCCTTATCTGGACAGAGAGAGCCTAGCTACAGTTATCCATGCTCTGATAACTTCTTGTCTGGATTACTGCAATGCGTTATATGTGGGGCTGCCTTTGAAAATGGTCCAGAAACTTCAGCTGGTCCAAAATAGGGCAGCAAGATTGTTAACAGGGACTGGCCTGCGAGCTCATATTACGCCAGTACTTTTCCAGCTGCACTGGCTGCCAGTCCATTTCCGGGCCCGATTCAAAGTGCTGGTGTTAACATTCAAAGCCCTTAACGGCTTGGGGCCAGGTTACCTGAAGGATCGCCTCCTCCCATATGTGCCTGCCCGGACCTTAAGATCATCATCAGTGGCCCTTCTCCATGAGCCCCTGCCAAAGAAAGTGAGGCGGGTGGCTACTAGGAGGAGGGCTTTTTCTGTTGTGGCACCCCGGCTCTGGAATGAGCTCCCTAGTGAGGTTCGCCTGTCACCTACATTGTACTCCTTTCGGCGCCAGGTGAAGACCTTTTTGTTTTCCCAGGCATTTTAGCATTTTAGCTTTCTAAATTTTTATCTTTGCTGTTTTAAATCTGTATTTTAAACTCCTGTACTGCTGCTAGGTTTTATTGTGGTTGTATTGTTATATAGTGGTTTTAATGTTCTATATATTTTAAATTGTTTTATTGTGTGTTGTTTTGTTTTAATTTTTGTGAACCGCCCAGAGAGCTTCAGCTATTGGGTGGTATAGAAATGAAATAAATAAATAAATAAATAAATTCTGTTGCACAAACACGACCCACCACTTTCGTAAGAGAGACTTAGCATTTCCTAGAGGAAGTCCCCAAAGAAGCAAAAACGCTTGTTTCTGGATCAGGACAGGTCAGCGGAGCTCCCTTATGTGAGCTCTGCTGACCTGCCCCATTCCAGAAATGAGTGTTTCAGCTCATTTCATGTTGTCTAGGGATGTACGAAAGTTCTGCCACGGATCTCAGGGAGGCCGAATGCCAGCTCATTCAGCCCCCCAAAATCGGTGGCGGAATGGCCCCCCTCCCCCCCACCTCTCCCGGGATGGGACTTACCTGGGGTGGATCTTCCTGGTGGCGGCGGCTCCAGCAGCGGCTCCGGTGGCGGTTTGTTGGCGGCGGTGGCAGCTCTGGCGGCCGGTCTTCCGACCGGCTGCCGCCACTGCCATTTCCAAGTTTTAAAAGAAAAAAACGTGATAGGCTACGTAAATGTTTATGTAGCCTATCACAGCTGATTAAAACAAACAAACAAACAAAAACGCGCATACACAAATGGCGGTGCCCATGGGCGCCGCCATTTGCGTTCCTTATTTTGGCATGTCTTAGTCTACATAAACATTTACGTAGAGTACGGCGAAAATAAGGGGAATGCAAATAGCTTAGCATCAATGCTATTTACATTCCCCTTATTTTCGCCGTAGTCTATGTAAATGTTTACGTAGACTAAGACGTGCCAAAATAAGGAACTCAAATGGCAGCGCCCATGGGCGCCGCCATTTGCGTATGCGTGTGTGTGTTTTTTTAATCAGCCGTGATAGGCTACGTAAACATTTACGTAGCCTATCACGGCTGACTGCAGGGACGCAAACGGCGGCGGCTACGGCCGCCACCATTTGCGTCCCTGCTAGCCAGCAGCAGGATGTCCGGCTGCTGGCGGAGCCAGCCAGCAGCTCCACAGAATCCCTGCGGAGCGGAGCCGGCCAGCCAGGATTCGGGGGGGGGAGGGACCGAGTGCCTCCCCCCCAGCATCAGCATAATCCGCGAACAGGTAAATGACTTTTGTACATCCCTAATGTTGTCCCTGGAAGCTCTAAATCACTGTTGTGTAAGTGGTGGGGGCTGGGGGGTGCTTTCACAATGGAATTGGTGGGGTGGAAGGGAATCAGCAGGGGCATAAGCCCCCATTGGATACTGACCTTAGTTTTTGAAAGATACACAGTAAAGGAGCTATTTGTCTTGTGGATGCAAACTAAAATCTAGCAAATTTCATGGCAGCCCCTTTAACTTCCTGCCAACAGCTTACCTGAGTGTCTAATTTGTTTTAGATTTCACTGTAGATCAAATCTGGTGGCAACTTGAATGAAATAATGGATTTTTTCTTCAGCCCTTATGTGAATGCAACATGTTCTCCACTTAGCAGCAGAAAGGGGAAATGCATGTAATTCCTGGGAGTGGATGGGTGGGGGGAGGAGTAGAGAGAACTTGTCCTGCAGAGGAATTCCCTCCATCAGTTTCACCCTGTTCTATCTCTTATTTAGTTTGGTGCTGCCAGGAAGATGCCCTGTTTTTAACAAGAGAAGATTACTTTGCCCAGTCATTATCAAATCATCTGGAAATTCTTCTAAGTGAAAATTGCTACCGGATGGCATAGAAATGTAAGACTGTCATTACCATCAAAATTGGCTATAAATTTCCGGTGGGAGGGGCAGAAGAGGTTTTTCCTTTCTCATCTTATTCTTTCCTGATGTATCGAAGCATAATGGATTCCCCATTTAGACAGGGCTGTGTCCAGATGGCTTCACACAGATACGCTGGACTCATTTCAAAAGCTGTTTTTGTGCAGATGCTCATTTCCTCTTCATTGCAGATACTATCATAAAAATTCCTAATAATGCATCTTTGAGCTCTCATATTGTTGAGTCTGTAATATGTGTCTCTTCGGGCAATATATACACATCACTCGCATCCTGTCAACTCAGTCCACCAATTGGAGAGGCAGTACAATTAACCTGAAGACCTATGCAGGAATCAGCTCTCAGGTACCTGCAAACAACATATGGGACACAGAACCAGCCCTGCCATTCCTGTTTCACATTTTTGATCAAGAAATCAGTGCCCAGCTCATGCATTTCTGGTGCAAAAAAATAAAAAAAAGAAGTGTTTATGTCACGTTTGTGTCAATGCACAAATACAAGTTTACGCCATTTAGGGATGTGCGAATCCACCCTTGCCTGGGTTCTCCAGGCACCCGTCCAGGACCTGCCCCTGGTCAACATTCCCGAGACCATGCTTGAGCCTCTCCTGCACTTGGCTAGCAGCCTGTACTCACTCTGGCCACCTCATTGAGCTCTATGGGTGCCATTTTTTTGAAAAATAAAATGGTGATAGTGAAGATGCGCATTTCTGCTCTCGCCATTTTATTTTTTGAAAAATGACAACTGCAGAGCTTGACGAGGCCACCGGCATGAGGGCAGATCACTTACCAAGTGCGGGCAGGGGTCAAGTGGGGCAGGGGGATGGCAAGTGGGTTTGGGGATGAGGTGGGGTTCCACCGGATTCCCAGGTGGAATCAGGTTCCCGCACTATCCCTAATGCCATTGCCAGTTTGTAACCCTTCAGATGCCACAGCACCGTCCTTGCTACAAGAGACTAATACTGCTGTCCCTTTGGAATCGTCAGATAGGAATCTGCCTTATACCACATTATACTATAGCCCTGGGTCCAGGACATGTGTGTGTGTGTGGGGGGTGGTGACCAGATGGTGTCACTTGGCATGGCCGCACCCATTGACTTGAATGGTTGAGGCTACACCCACGGATGTCATTGCCCACCCATTTTGTAGAACTCTGTACCTTTCACTAGGGGTGCACGAAAGTCACTTACCTGGTCTCGCAGCTTTTCGCGGTGGGGGGGAGGCGCTTCGCTGCTCTCCCCCCGAAGTTCAGGCCAGGGGGGAGGCTTCCCGCCTCGCCCAGCCGAAATTCAGGCCGGGGGGGAGGCTTCCCACCTCGCCCGGCCGAAATTCAGGCCGGGGAGGAGGCGCCTCGCCTCGCCCGGCCGAGAAATAAAAAGTTAAAAAAAACACGCCCCCGTGATAGGCTACGTGATGATTTACGTAGCCTATCACGGCTAGATCTGCAAAGTCAGCCGTGATAGGCTATGTAAATCGTCACGTAGCCTATCACGGGTGACTTGAAAAAAAAAAAAAGCGCGTACGCAAATGGCGGCCCCAATACGGAGCCGCCATTCGCGTTCCTTATTTTGTCGCTGTAGTCTACGTAAATCTTTACGTAGACTACGGCGAAAATAAGGGCAACGCAAATAGCATTGCCCTTATTTTCACCGTAGTCTACGTAATCTCTACGTAGACTACAGGGACCGAATAAGGAACATGAATGGCGGCTCCCTATGGGGGCCGCCATTAGCCGTACGCGCTTTTTTTTTTTAAAGTCACCCATGATAGGCTACGTGATGATTTACATAGCCTATCACGGCTGACTTTGCAAATCTAGCCGTGATAGGCTACGTTAATCGTCATGTAGCCTATCATGGGGGCGTTGTTTTTTTTTTAGTTTTATTGGAATGGTGGCGGCAGCAGCCGGTTGAAAGATCGGCTGCCGCCCCCGCCCCTGACGAAGACCAGACGAACCGCCGCCGGGACCCGCCGCTGGGAGGGACATTCGGGAAAGGTAAGTCCCATCCCGGGGGGGGGTGCGGGGAGTGTGGGGGTGCGGAGAATTTCTCCCCGAAACTTCTTTGGGGGGCCGAAGACGTTGGCGCTTGGCCCCCCGAAGTTTCGGGGAGAAATTTTCCTCCAACCCTACCTTTCACAGTACAGAGAAAGGGACTCGGCTGCTGCTGGGGTAAGGGGTTGCTCCTCCCAGCACTGACTGAGGCCAGGTAGGGATATCAGAGAAATCTGCAATGGAACCAGATGAATTTGGATTTTTATGAATCTGACCCATGGATTCTGCAGTGGGCTGGCTTTTCCCAGTGTGATGGAGTCCACAGACTTGTAGGGATGGACGAAAGTCCCTTACCTGTTCTCGAAGCTTGCTTCGCGGTGGGGGGGAGGTGCTTCGGTTCTCCCCCCGAAGTTCAGGCGAGGGGGGGGAGGCGCCCTGCCTCGCCCGGCCGAAATTCAGGCCAGGGGGGAGGCACCCTGTCCCTCGCCAGCGAAATTCAGGCCGGGTAGGAGCGCCCCGTCTACCCGGCCGCGAAAAAAAAAGTAAAACACACACACACTTGATAGGCTACGTAATGATTTACATAGCCTATCACGGCTAGATTTCCAAAGTCAGCCGTGATAGGCTATGTAAATCGTCACGTAGCCCATCACGGGTGACTTTGAAAAAAAAAAAAAAGCTCATACGCAAATGGCGGCTCCCATGGGGACCGCCATTTGCATTCCTTATTTTGACACATCTAGTCTATTGAAAGATTTACGTAGACTACGGCGAAAATAAGGGCAACGCAAATAGCATTCCCTTATTTTCGCCCGAGTCTACGTAAATCTTTACGTAGCCTAGACGTGCCAAAATAAGGAACGCAAATGGCGGCGCCCATGGGCCGCTGCCATTTGCGTACGCGCTTTTTTTTTTCTCAAAGTCACCCATGATAGGCTACGTGACGATTTACGTAGCCTATCACGGCTGACTTTGGAAATCTAGCTGTGATAGGCTATGTAAATCGTTACGTAGCCTATCACGGGTGTGTGGGGTTTTTTTTACTTTACTTTTTTTTTTTGCAATGGCGGTGGCGGCAGCCGGTCGGGAGACCGGCCGCCGCCCCTGCCCCCGCCAAACCGCCGCCGAACCACCACCGGGACCCGCCGCTGAGAGGGACATTCGGCCACGGTAAGTCCCATCCCGGGGGGGCCGGGGGGCCGGCGGAGAATTTCCCCACCAATTTCGGGGGGCCGAATGCGTTGGCATTCGGCCTCCCAAAGATTCGTGGAGAAATTATCCGCCATCCCTACAGACTTGCAAACCGGTTTTCTAACTTTCCTGAATTTTGTGCAAATTTCATCATAGAAAAATGCTCATTAAAAAAACAGCCAAAAATGTGCATTTCCCCCATAGGCTAAAGTGTGAAAATGTGCATTCGGGGGGTATCTGCATGATTGTGAATTTGCGTAATCATGAATGTGCACAAATTCAGAAACAAAAACATCCAATTCTGACATTGCACAGACAATAGAACACAAAGTGTCTGACAGTAGGGATGGACGAAAGGGACTTACCTGGTCCCGCAGCTTGCTTCGCGGTGGGGGGGAGGCACTTTGGTTCTCCCCCTGAAGTTTAGGTGAGGAGCGGGAGGCGCTCCGCCCAGCCGAAATTCAGGCCGGGGGGGAGGCGCCCCATCCCTCGCCGCCGAAATTCAGGCTGGGGAGGAGCGCCCCGTCTCCCTGGTTGCGAAAAAAAAGTAAAGTAAAAACACACACACACACCCGTGATAGGCTACATAATGATTTACGTAGCCTATCACCTCTAGATTTCCAAAGTCAGCCATGATAGGCTATGTAAATCGTCACGTAGCCTATCACGGGTGACTTTGAAGAAAAAAAAAAAGCGTGTACGCAAATGGCGGCGCCCATGGGGCGCCGCCATTTGTGTTCCTTAGTTTGGCATGCCTAGTCTACGTAACGATTTACGTAGACTACGGCGAAAATAAGGGAACGGAAATTAGGAAATGCTTCTCCTTCCTGAAATCTGTATATCATCTCTGACCTTGAGTTCTGACATATCCCATAAAGGACTTACATCTTTCAGTTGTCCATTGTGTACAATCTTCTGTTTTGTATTCAATTTGGCCAACTTAATTTAACCTAACTTATCTCAAAAGCAAATCACAGATTAAACAGTACAATGCAAGTCTAAAATTTAATGTAAACCAGCTGGCCTCAACCAGCATATTTTGTTCTCCTGTGCATAATGTATTTCATATATAATGGCAATGAGTTTTCTTAGAATGTTAATTTAATTAAAAAAAATGTTAAGCCCCTTGTATTCGAGTCCCCTGGACTGCAAGGAGGTCAAATCAGTCCATCCTAAAGGAAATCAACCCTGACTGCTCATTGGAAGGACAGATACTGAAGCTGAAGCTCCAATATTTTGGCCATCTAATGCGAAGAGAAAACTCTCTGGAAAAGACCCTGATGCTGGGAAAGACTGAAGGCAAAAGGAGAAGGGGATGACAGAGGATGAGATGGCTAGATAGCATCACCAATGCAATGAATATGAACTTGAGCACGCTCCGGGAGAGAACGCAGGACAGGAAGGCCTGGCGTGCTATGGTCCATGGGGTCACGAAGAGTCGGACACGACTGAACGACTGAACAACAACAACAATTGTCTTCCAAGGGTTACAAGACCTATGGTTTCTAAACCTGAAATTCAATTAATAGCCACTCAATTGTTCATAGGAATGTTGGAGAAATCCATTTAGGGGCTGGGGCTGGGGAGTGGCATTTCACAAGTTTTCCTAAGTTCAACCTCTTGGACTTTGTACATTTTTTTTCCTCACAGGTTCCACAATTTGTACAAATTTCTGACCAATTTGCACAAATATTCTGAGCAATTTGCACTAATTTGGCCATAGGTTGTGCAATTCAGCTCTAATTTGCACAAATTGTTCAGAAATTTGCACGAATTGCTAAGAAAAAATGGGCAAAAAAGTTCCTGGAGTTAGGAGAAAAGCCTGCAGCTCAGCCCACAAACATAAATCAAGCTGTACATGCCACAGAATTCAGTCAAGTCAAAAAAGAACCAGATTTCCCAGCAATGGACATCCCTAAATTAAATCCAAGCCTGTAATGATTTTATGTCCCTGGAAGCATATAGGTACCATTCCATAAATAAAACATGTATCAGTAGAGCTGACAAGGAAAGAATACACTTTTCTCTGAGAAAGATGCCTAGTAAATGGGAGTGGGCGTGATGGAATAGTTAAACGAATAAAGGGCCTCCACCCAACAACACAGAGTTAGGTATGCTTGAGTTATTTGAACTCATATGGAACTAAAAATTGGTACACACATTCATAATACCACTCCATGTTCCACACTCAAGGACTCAAGGACCAGCTTGACCGCCACATCTAGTTTCTAGTTTGAAGGATGTCAGGAAATATATAAAACACAATATGACGGAATATCATTCCTGCATGTTGACAGGTCACAATGATTTTCAAAAGGACAGTGCTGGCTGCAGGTTTTGGCGATGTCCACAGCTTGGGCTAGACATCCTCCATGGGTCCCTTCCCTCAGTGAATGTATCTTCTCACTGCCATTGTCACCAGCTGCTATTGTTCCTCATCCTCTTTTTCATCATTACTACCTCTTGCTTGCTTAATATGCAAGAAGCTGGTGAACAAATAAGCAGTGTGATGTACTGCTTCTCCTTCTCACCACTGCCATTGTTTGGGCAAGAGCAAGAGGAAGGTGAACGAGAAGGTTTTAGTGGTGAAGAGGAGAAGAGGAGAAGCAACTCCAGAGGGCTGTAATCAGTGAGACCCTGATGGGGTGGGGGCCTCAGCGGGTCCCAGCATGCCTATCCTTGACAACAGTCTTGATGGCGTCTTCCATAGCATTTTGGTTTTTAATAGGGCCAAACAGCATCAGTTCCAGGTTTATGAGGGCCCTTGGCCAGGACACCCCTATTGCCCCCCTCCCTCAGTGACTGCCTTCTTGCTGTCATTGTCAACAGCTTCCATTGCTCCTCCTCTTTCTTATCATTGCTACCACTTGCTTGCTTGACAGGTCAAGAGCCAGTGAGCAAGGAGGCAGGTGGGTGAACAACACGTCCTCGTCACCACCACCATTGTCTGGGCCAAAGAGACAGGTGGGTGAACAAGCAGGTTGTAATTGGGGAAGAGGTGGAACAATTCTAGGGGGCTGTGGTCAGTGGACCCCTGCTGAGACATGGGCCCTTGACAATGGCCCTGAAAAAAGGACAAGGAAATATGAAAAAATACCATTGTAACATGATATGCAAAGTGAACATTGCTATTTACTGATCCAGTGATGCTCACAGCTTTCCTTGTTGAATAGCTTTTTTCTCCTAGGCATAACCAACACACATCACTCGGATGTATCCATCTCCATTTCTCCTATCTTCTTGTTGTGCAGCACAACTAGGGATATGGTTCCCTAAGGATGTAAGAGAATTCCACCACGGATTCCAGGGGGCTGGATTCTAAAGAATCCAGCCCCCTGGAATCCGTGGTGGAATGGCCTTCCCCCCCCCATGGAATCCCCCCAGGACAGAGCGTACCTGGCAGTGGATGCAGCGGCTGTGGTGGCTCTGGTGGCGGCGGCAGTGGATGCGGTGACGGATGTGGTGGCGGTGGCCCCAGCTGGTCTCCCGGCTGCTGTTGGCTGCTGCGGCCGCAAATGGTGGCCATCGTAGTGGCCGCCATTTGCGTGGCTGCCTTTTGTCGTGATAGGCTACGTAAATACTTATGTAGCCTATCACACCTTGGCAGCCACACAAATGGTGGCCGGCGTAGCAGCTCCATGGAGTTGCCACGCAGCAAGCCGGCCGGGGAGGATTCCAGGGGAGGGACAGAGCACCTCCCCACCACCATGGATGCTCTGGAACAGAGCCAGGTAAGCATTTTGTACATCCCTAGTTATGCTGCTCCTTTTCACCCTTCCTGCTGTTTCTACCTCCTTCAGTGCCCAGCCTCTGACCTTCAGGTAACCTGGCACTCACATGCTCCCCCTGAATTGCTGAGTATCCCAATGTTATGCCTGTTTACTCTGAAGAAAGCCCCACTGTATTCAGTGGATGAGACTTATAGGAAAGCATGAGTAAGATTATATCAATGCAGTGAACTTTTTTGCTTCCCATCCCCATCCCCACCCCAGAAGTAATTCCTACTGTAGTCAGCTCCCAGGGCATCATGCATAGGTTTGCAGCCTCAGGCTCTACAGCTTCAGTAGTACCAGCAGATTAAATTCTGATGGAATGCTAATTAACACTAATTAAGTTGGTTATAGAATTGTTATTCCAAAACACTCTGTCTTTCCTCATATGCTCCAGGTAGCTTAATGTCGCTAGAGAATTATGCATGTCTACAGTTTAGCTTCCTGAGCAAATTTAAAGCAACAACAACAACAACAACAATAAAATAGTTATTAGGTCATATAGCTCTATATGTGCTTTTAAAGCTACTGAGTATAAAGGGAAGAGAAAATAAACCCTCCATTTTCACATTCATGGAAAGCCCTGAAAATCCCACTCTCCATTCCTCTCTCTTGAGGCAACAGGTTGAAGACAGCATTAGGTCTAAGGCAACATACATTTGGCTCTGGAGATACCATTTTTCAAGAGCTTCAGTGTCTGTGTATGTAATGTTGTGGCAGACTGCTGCAGGAACAGGTCCAGAGCCTGATCAGGTGTGGCATAGTACTATCCAACATTTTACCACAGCTTTCACCAATCATGTGCCCTCCCGATATTTTTGACTACTACTCCCAGCATTCCTGACCATTGGGAGAGTGGGACTGATGAAAATTGGAGACCAAAAAATCTGGAAGGCATACAGTTGGGGAAGGCTGGTCAATAACCCATGTCCACCTACAGATGTTGGAGATGTTTACCAAAACCTAGCTCAGAAACAACTTTATGTTCTTAAACCATTGTCCCTAAGGAGCTGTTAAGACTGCCCCCGCCCATCTTCCGTACCTTTCTTCAGCTCAGATCAATATCTGGACAATGGCTCCTGATGTCCCTCCCCTTCCCATATCTGCCAGCCATCAAGGTTCCCTCTTCAGTATGGATGTACAAATCCCCCAATGTCCGGTCGGGGGTGGTGGTTCTGCCATGGGGCAATTCAGGCTGCTTGGGGCCCCGTGGATTCCTCCAGAGCCCTGCTGCATCTGCTGGAGTTGGAGGAGTGGCTCTGCGACAGTATTTAGGTGACAGTAAGTGCTTTAGGGCAGCAAATGGCATATAATACACCATTTATGGCTGTAATTTTCCTGCGGTAGGGGCAGTTGCCATTAGTGTATCACATTTTTTGAAAGCTGCAGAGCCACACTGCAGGAATTCTTCTGGATGTGGAGGTGAGTGCAGCCAGTCCTCCGCAGACTCCAGAGGAGTCATATACATTGGAATATGGCCTAATTTGAGTCTTCAGCAGATTTTTCCAGCATCCCTACTCTTCAGACTTTCCTTTTCCTTACCTTCAAGCTGAAAGTGGTAAAGGTGACAGTGGCCCCAGCAATGAGGGTGGGGAAAAGGATATTCCCCATTTCCATTCTCCTACTCCTCAATCCTGCTGATGCTCTCCACAGCACATCAGGAGTCCTTTCAAGGGCTACTGCAATCATAATAAGTAAATAAATCATAAACATGTAAGTAAGAATGGTTTGATCAGCCTTATAAAGACTGAAGAAGAACTGAAAAGACCTTGCTTCCCAATGCAACTCTGTAGGCTGTAGCATGTGAACTTGGTCCTAAGTGTACACGAGGCTCATCCAGAAGAAAGCATTAATAATAATCTGATAATTATAGCAGAAAGAGGACACTGTCAGTAGTAGCAAGTGAGGCTAAATTCTATGGGACAGCCTCATTGCTTAATATTAGGGCTGTGAACCACTTTGGGGCAAACCCAGAATCCCGAGGCAGATTGAGGCGCTTCAGCCCGAAGTGGCACAGTTCTGGAGTGGGTCAGGATCAGGCCAAAGTGCTCCAAAGTGGGTTGGATCAGTCCAGAGCACTTCAGGGTGCTTCAGCGCAATCCGGACAGCGCAGCCCCCTGCTCCTTACCTGGACCCCTAGGGAGTGCACTCAGCCATCACCATCTTAAAGGCAGTCACCATTTTAAAAGAAAACGGCAATTCTTCTTCTTCCAGTAAGAGGAGCGGGGGGGGGGTTGTTTGGCGGTGGCAGTGGCAGCAGCAGGGGGGTTGCTTGACCATGGCAGGCGCCCCTGCTTCTCGTCTCTGAAACTTGCTTTGGTTCTGGAGCCCCAAGTGGGTTGCCCCAGCTCCAGAGCAGGCCAAGGCAGGGCAGGGCCAATTTGGGACCTCCGAATCAGCCTCTGAAGTGGGTCAGACTCAGGGGGCAGCCTTACCTAATATAGGATGTGATTTCAGATATTGTTCTACATCTCCTCTTGAGCAGCAGTATCCAGAGATGCCGGCCAACTAGTGATGGAGAAATCTGTCAATTTCAATTTTGCTCCATTTCTCATTTTTCCAGTCTTAAGCTTGGTTCATCCTGAACATTGATAATTTCTTGTTAAGAGTTTGCACGAACATTCATATCCATTTTTGTATGCATTTCTCCAAATACATACATTTCTGTATGTATTTTTGCCTTAAACACATGTTTAACGATGTTCCTAATACAATGCATGTTGAATGCTGTTTTACTGACAGATGCTCTTTCGTCTGCACTTTTCCCTAATATGCCCATTTTTATTAATACACACTATTTGACTGGAGAACTCCACTGCAAAATTTAGAGAAGTGTGAATTTTGAAGGATAACTGCGTTTTAGTTTCTGTATTGGTACAAATGTGTGAAATGAGGTAGAGAGCCAGTGTGCTGGACTAGGAGCTGGGAGATTGAGGTTCTAGTCCCCACTCAGCCATGGAAGCTCACTGGGTGACTTTGGGCCACTCACAGACTCTCAGCCCAACCTACCTCACAGGGTTGTTGTTATGAGGATAAAATGGAGAGGAGGAGGAGGATCATGTAAGCCACCTTGGGTTCCTTGCAAGAGGGGAAAAGGTGGGATATAAATGCAAGAAAGAAAGAAAGGAAGGAAGGATCATTAAAATGGGAAATGCATGAATTTCTCCCCCACTCCTACATCAGACTGAACTACTCCATTATTTTAACACAGCAGATTCAGCCTATGGGTAGAATCTGATATTTATTTTGTGTATTGTTAACAATTTTACCTTTCCAGAGCAAACAGTCTGGGTTTGAAAGATTATTGTTGGAGGCCATCTTTAAATCCAATTAACCTGCTGAGATTTCGATTAATGCATCACTTTTTCTTTTTCTTTTATCAAAATGCCTGAACCATCCAACTAAGAATGATAAAGGCTCCACTTCATCTTTGCAACTCTCACCAAAGCAATAATAAAAATCAAACACTTCACTAATCAACCGGTAATGGCCAATGCGAATTGTGATACAACCGTCCGTGAAACAGACAGAACTTAATTTATCTAACCAACCATTAGTTCATCAATAAAAGGATTACTAACAGAGATTATTAAAACTGTACATATAAATCTTGGTTATGCTTCTTCTATTAAAAATATTCAATTAGTTTGCAGAAGTCATTTACTTTATCACCGTTGCAATGTTAACGACTATGATTTATCACTAATCTTTCATTTCAGTTAGTTTGGGCCTAAAAAGAAGTGCTATAACCCAATCACACTCCTAAATAGAGAAAATAATTGGGTGATTGGGGATTTGTAGTGACAGTCACGTAACGTGCATGACAATTGGTAGGAGCTTAGAGTCACATGGACAATAGGCTGAATATTGCCAACCGGAATGCACCAAAATGAGATGTACCCAGAGCAAGGAAAGTATCTAACGGGCAAGACCTCTTCACATTTTAGGTTAAATATTTTTGTGGAAGTCTCCCAGTTCAGCAGTGGAAGTGGAACAAGAAGCGCTTGGGAGCTATTGAAATCCTTTTTTCAGTGAGGTTTCAAGATAGACTATAAGTACCTAAATACAGATTGGGAATAGGTTGAATTTGTTGGTTTCTTGCAACAATGCATTGCTGTTTGGAGTGTTCCCATTGCGTGTTCCAGCCAGCCACACCACGCCCTCTTCCAGGAAACTCCAATCCGTCAACCTGGTTTTCTGTTTCCCTCTGTGCACAGATACTCAGCATTCTGTGATTACTGAACGTGCGCTCTCATCCTTGCAATGTTTGGGGGTTTCTATTGCTTCCTTAGGGTTCCCCCCCCCCTCCTTCAATGTTTGGGTTTCCTTTCAGCATGCTGACACACCCTTCTTGTTTCTCAGTGATCCCATTTTGGTTACAATCCTGCCAGCACTCACCAGCTGAGTTCACTATTGGACTGATCTTCTACTAAATCAGACAACTGGTCTATCTAAACCAGTATTGTCTACCCTAGCTGGAAAAAACAAACAAACAAAACTGTGGTTTCAGGTAGAAGTGTTTCCCAACCTTGCCACTTGAGATCCTTTTCCACAAAGATCCCAGGAATTGAATCTTCGGCAAGCATGAATGTGCTCTACTATTAAGCTGTGGTCCCTCTCAGAAGTCGGTTGAGACTGCCACAAAACACATAAACTTGAAAACAGATCATTTACTGATAAACTGAAGCAATCGGGTAAGTTTAGTCAGAAGGAATAGGATCCAGGGATGCTAAGAATATTCTGATATATATTCAATTGGAAAGAAAAGTGGGAATAAGTAGGGGTGCACAAAAATCATTTACGTGGTCTCACAGTTAGCTTCGCGGTGGGGGGGAGGCGCTTCATTGCTCCTCCCGAAGCTCAGGCTGGGGGGGGAGGCTTCCCGCCTCGCCCAGCCGAAATTCAGGCCGGGGAGGAGGCGCCTCGCCTCACCCGGCCGCAAAATAAAAAGTTAAAAAAAACGCCCCCGTGATAGGCTACGTGACGATTTACGTAGCCTATCATGGCTAGATCTGCAAAGTCAGCCGTGATAGGCTACATTAATCGTCACATAGCCTATCACAGGGGCGTTGTTGTTTTTTTTACTTTGCTTGCAATGGCGGCGGCGGCAGCCGGTCGAAAACCGGCTGCCGCCCCCGCCCCTGACGAAGACCTGCCGAACCGCCGCTGGGACCCGCCGCCGGGAGGGACATTCGTGAAAGGTAAGTCCCATCCCGGAGGGGGCGGGGGGGCTGAGAAGTTCTCCCCGAACAACTTTCAGAGGACCGAATGAGTTGGCGCTCGGCCCCCCAAAGTTTCAGGGAGAAATTCTCCCCCATCCCTAGCCGAATAAGTGTACACCATATGCACTGATAGGAGAAGACACCATTTTAAACTGCAGGGGGATAGGATTATGTTGCATCTAAATAGGGATGCTGGAGAAATTCGAGATGGACTAAAATGAGCTCGGATTTCTAAGAATCTCACCTGTGGAATCAGCTGCGGAGTGACCCCCTCAGGCCGCCCGGAGTCCGTTGACTTTCAGATTTTTTAAAAAAAACTTTCCTGAAATATATGCATATTGATGCAATGAATATGAATCTGAGCACACTCCAGGAGAGAGTGGAGGACAGGATGGCCTGGCATGCTATGGTCCATGGGGTCACGAATAGTCAGACACGACTTAACGACTGAACAACAACAACAACAACAGTTCAAGTTTCTGCTGAGGTAAAGTTGAATGGAATGGGGGACAATGCACTAAATGTTACATACTAAGGTAAATTATGTAAATTGTTATGAAACCTCTTACATAATTATTTGTGCATTTTTCTGCACAATGAAAATAAGAAGCATCCATCTGTGAGTGGATGATGGAACAAAAGGCGCCTGACAATCCACGAAACACAGACGGAGCAGATTTTACACAGTCTGTACATCCCTACCTCTAAGTAAGAACTGCATAACTGCAAGGACATTTTAAAACAGTGTTAGAGAGAATGTAGAATATCCTTTTTTAAAAGATTTTTAGGAGGGAATTGGACATCCATCTGTTATATTAGCAATGCCTCCAGAAGATTTGCTGTCTTAGACATGTTCTGACTATCTGCTAAATTGGTTTCATTCCAAATCTATATGGCCTTATGATTTTGTGATTTGTGATAGAAAAAAAAAAGATATTTGCCCTGATCCAACAGCAGGTAATGTATGGTTTGTGAGCAGATTTCCTGGACCTGAAAGGATCCAGGCAGGTCCTACACTTTCTCCTTCTACCAAGTAGCTCGAGTGGTCTCCCATCTATACCATGAGCCTTGTTGGATCAGACCAAAGGTCTATCTCATCCAGCATCCTGCTTCCCTCCATGGTCAACCAGATGCTTCTTGGGATCCCATAAGCAGGGTATGAAAGCCATCAGACCCCTAGCTGGCATTCAAAGGCCCACTGCAACTGAATATAGGATTTCTATATCCATCCTGACTAATAGCCACTGACAGCTACACCCATCATTCATTTGTCTAATCTAGGGATGAATGGAATCACCAGAATCTGCACTCAGTGGGTGCTTGAGAAGCTGATGCTGCAACGTGCCTGGGTGAGCCAGGCCACATGAGCCCCTAGAGGATTCAGGAAGTGGTCCAGGAGTGCCCTGCATCCACCCGTTCCTCCATGTGAGCTGCCATTTTTACAGAAGATGGGGGCTCTCGATTTTCATGTATCTAATGTTGTGCACAACAGCGTCAGTAAGGGGCAATTTCCACAATATTAGATATACGAAAAGGAAAGAAATGGCCCTGTACTGCTGCCATTGTGAGCAACATGAGATATACAAAACTTTAGAGCCCACAACTTCCATAAAAATAGTGGCTCGAATGAAGGATGGGTGGCTGTGAGGTGCTCCCGGATGGGTCTGGTAAATCCTGGCTGCTCGCATGGCTCAGCAGGTGTGGGGGGGGGGCGAGCAGGGGGAGTCCAATGGACTTCTGGACCCAGCTGGGCACCTGAAACATGCCTAGTCTAATCCCCCTTTAAAGTGGTCATCACCACACCTTGTAGCTGCAGTTTCATAAAGTGAATTGTGTGCCATGTGAAGAAGTACTTTTTTGGTCAGTTCTGAGTCTACCACTAATCAATTTCATTTGGTGACCCCAAGTTCAGCCTAAAGAGAGAGAGAGAGAGAGAGAGAGAGAAAGAAAGAAAGAAAGAAAGAAAGAAAGAAAGAAAGAAAGCCCAACTCCAATTTTCTTCACACCAGGATGCTAAGATGTTTATAGTAGAGAGGTCCACCCACAAAGATCTGGCCTCTTTGGGATTGCTGGACTTCTGTAGCGCACTGAACTTCTGTGAGCTGAGCTGTGTGGTTTCCCTGAGTTCCAGGGACATTTTATGCATTGGGAGTGTGGTGGGGGAATCACACCTGTAATTTGCACAAATAAAGATTTGCGCAAATTACAGCTGCAAATTGTGCAAATTTGCATTGTTTGCCCAAATTATGACCACAAATTCTGTGATTTGCTCAAATTGCAGCCATAGTTGATGCAAATTACATAATTTATGGCTGTAATTTGTGCAACTTCTGCAATTTATGACCATAATTTGTGGAAATCTTTTTATGCATGATGATGATGATGATGATGATGATGATGATGATACTTTACAGAAATTGTGCCAGCTGGCCTGATTCGTTGCACAATGATTCAGGCCAGCTAATAGAAGAAAGAACAGAGCCCAGGGAGCCAAGCTGACTAAAACTTGTTGATCTCCACCCGCAGCCAGATTCCTCTGATATCCCTAGTTTATAGAGCCAGATCAGCTGGCCTAGCACAGGAGTAAGCAATCTTTTGGGGCCTGTGGACACACTTGATAATTTCAGAAATTGTCTTGGGAACCACCACAAAATGGGACCCCTGCAGATGAAAGTGTCAGCCTGCAGCCACCTGCCATCTTCATTTCCTAAGAATGTATCTGAGCCCCACATGCGGCCCAGGAGCACTCATGGGAAAGAAGACAGGAGCATCTAGAGATCCTCACTTTGCTTTGAACCCATCCCAGCTGTAATAATTGCGTTTAATTAAAAAATGAAAGAGGAGGAGGAGCAGGGCACGTTGGCAGGTCCCGAGGAAGATGTGTTAGAGCACATTGGTGTCCACAGGTGCCACATTGCCTACCCCTGGCTGAGCTTCAGCAGTAGAATGGGATTATTCAGGCAAATTGCTTGGTTGTGTCAGAAGTGGCCCAAATGCTTTCAAATGTCAAGGTCTCCTTGGAGGCCTCTCTCAGTCTAATCCAGTAGCCAAGTCCAGACACAGACAAAGGGATTCCTTTCAAAGCTTTATTCTTCTTTTACAACTTAACAACTCTACCGTTAGCAACTAGATCTGAGCAGCAGAGCACCTATGCCCTAAGTTGGAACAGTTGGTCCCCGTTTGAAAGGGAATTACTGGCAGACCCCTGAACTGAAGGACTAGGGAGAGTCCCTTGGATCCTCTGGGCACAGCCGTTGTTTGCGCGCCAACCGGGCATTACGCCTCCTTTCCGTGCCCTCCATCTGGCGCCGCTCTCTGCGTCTGCGTTGCGCATCCACCAAGTCTGCTTCCCGCACTCTGTCACTCCCTGGACTGCTAACTAAACTAGGAATGCTGGTGGGAGGAAACTCCGTCAGCTGTTGGCCCTGGGAAAGAGGAGTGCGCTCCTCTCCCAGGAGCGACTGCTCTTCCTCAGAATCAGAACTACTCTGGGATTCTATGGGCTCAGTGTCTACCCTGACATCAAAGAGGTTGGAAACTGATTTATTTTAAAACTAAAAAAGTGATATAGCTAAATATTTCATTCCACATGAAGTGTTCATGCACTGAAGGTATTTTTTTTTTAATTAAGAAGCTAGCAATTAAAAAAAAATCAACTAATTTCCTAATTAAATCGGACATGCAGTCATAAATCTGGGTTTCCAGTAAATTGCTTGCTGGTGTCATCATGTCATGTAGGAGTGTAACACATAATTTTTTAATAGCCAATTAGCCTGTTCCTCGTTATCCAGAGTGTTGTTGTTCTCTTGAATGGTTAATTCAATAAACCTGTCAGCTCAATGCATATCAGATGCTGGATTTCAACACTGGGCAAACACTGTTAGATTAGTGCCTGGGCGGAGGGACATGCTTGTGTGGGGAGGTGGTAGAATGCACTGGAAGGGAGAAAAAGAGAGGAAAAAGAAAGGGGATGAAGAATAATACATCTCAGTGTGGGGCTTTCTTGAAGAGCATTTGGAAACTTCAACAGGTAATGCATTTGCTAACTTGCAGATGGAAACCAGTGCTTGCGAGCATATTACAATAAGGTATTGAGATAAACTCCTGCATACATTCAAAACGTACGTGAGCGGCCCTTGCATGATAGAGGCACCCAAAAAGACATTTGGATTGTATGAGAAATTATTTTCACTTCATTTTTTACCAGAATTTATCTAGTTTGCACCTCCCAGGAATGAACACAGACCCAAATGCAATCTGTGGTGAAAGTCTGTACATTTCTGAGCTTGTGATGTGATTTGTGG
The DNA here is from genome assembly GCF_057233095.1 of Heloderma suspectum. Lineage (NCBI taxonomy): Eukaryota > Metazoa > Chordata > Lepidosauria > Squamata > Helodermatidae > Heloderma > Heloderma suspectum. The sequence continues at coordinate 12,212,180 of NC_139459.1, forward strand.
AACAAAGAAAATGTGCTAGAAAAATGTGCACATTTCAAAAGCGTGCAATAAAACATGCGTACATTTGAAAATTTGCCCAGACGTGCTTTAATCAATGGGAGAAGACTGCATAGATTTCAAAAAATGTGCACGGCTGATGTATACATATGGGGAAATGTGCAGGAAAACACACGCAATTTCTTGTGTGAACAGAAACACACACACACACAGCTCACCATCTGATACAAACACCAGTTTGGAAAACATGTGCTCTCATTCCATCAGGATTGCAAATGGGGCATTTTTGAGTGCTTTGCAATCTGACACAAAACTCTTATACATCCCTATGCTTATGTTTTCCAAAACTGCAGCTGGTGAAAGGCATGGATGGTAGCTGTGGCAGGGGCAAAGGTGATGGATGTGAACCTGCTCCCCCCTATCAACATGTGAGGCATCTGTTGGAACTAGGTTGGACAGACCCATCACTGTCTGGGGCACAGCGGAGCTCAACAAGTTGCTCCCCAGCTTGTGCAACCCAGAGCCGCTTGGTAAGCCTCCCTGCTCACCCCACCAGCCCGCCGAACTACCCCTCCTCTCCCTGCCAAGAACTCCGGCAGTCAAGCCCTTATGCTTTATGCTCCCCAGGGCCTGACTGCCGAGTCCTTGGCATAGCCAGCTTCCAGCTCTCTCACCCTGGCCTCCTCCCGATGAGGCAGCACTAACATTTGGAATCAGGCCTGGAAACTGGCTGTCAACAAGCCTAGTCACCTCCTTATCCCACCTAGGGGAAATACACAATCGAATCAAATGAGTTCAGGTTTCTATGAGTCAGATCCCACCACAGACCAGCTTTCCTGATTCAAGTGCATTCTTTGGAATTTTGGACCAGTTTTCTTCTAACTTTCTGGAATTTAATGCAAATTTGATTATAGAAAAATACGTAACATTAAAAGAAGAAGAAGAAGAAGAAGAAGAAGAAGAAGAAGAAGAAGAAGAAGAAGAAGAAGAAGAAGAAACACTGGCCAAATATGTGCATTTTCCCCATAGGCTAAAACATGAAAATGCACATACTGGGGGGATTTTCACATTTTTGCAAATCCAAACTTGCACAAATGTGAATTTGCACAAATTCGGGGAACTGAAATAAATCCAGTTCCATCAACAAGTGGATGATGGACCAAAAGGTGCCTGACAAGCTGTGAAACACAGACGGAACAGGTTTTACAAAAACTGTACATCCCTAAACCCACCTTCTCTCTCTCTCTCTCTCTCCTTCCTTCCTTCCTTCCTTCCTCTTTCCTTCTTTCCTTCTTTCCTTCCTTGTTGTCTGGAGAGATGGCTGCATACAGGTTACTCCAGAGAACAATGCAGACATGGAACAGCTGCTTCCATATTGTCACCCTCCAAGGGGGGAAATCTGACTCAGCCCATCCAGCAACAGAAGAAAGAACTCCACAGAAGGGAGTGATGATAGCCCCCAGTGGCTTCACATAGATGTTAAATAGCATCAGGGAGAGGATGGAACTATGTGGCACCCCACTCCTGAGCGGCCATGGGTCCAAAACCTCCTCTCCCAGTGCTACCCTCTGGTACCTGCCGGAGAGGAATACAGTGTCTCCAATGTAATACAGTGTAATACTGTAATACAGTGTCTCCAATGCCCAACCCCTCCAGGCAGTCCAGGAGGATACCGTGGTCAATGGTACCAAAAGCCACTGAGAGATTGAGGAGAACAAGGAAGGAGCATTTACCCCTATCCAAAGCCCGAAGGCATGAGACGTCACCCTAAATTAGTAGGAAACTGGGCTCCAATGGCTACATCGTCACCATGAAAATTTGCTTTGTATGCAAACAGGCTGACCTGTGCTTGGACTGTACCATTTCCTAACATGCTAGATTCCTAAGTCTATAGGGTTATTTCATATGGAGGAACATTTATTCATTTGAGAATCTGCCTGCAGTTTAGAAAGATACAGCTCACATGCAAATGTAGCTCCCTAACTTTAGTGCAAGTTAGGTCACAAATGTTGCAGCCTTCAAGTGTTTGCAGTCCTGTGAATTCTGACCCCAAAGCTCAAGGATACCCCAGTAGGGGTGTATGAAACCCTGCTTACCTGGCTCCGCTGGGTTTCGCTGGGGGGGGAGGCGCTCCGTCCCTTCCCCCGGAATCCTCGCCAGCCAGCTCCGCTCCACGGCCAAGCCATGGAGCCGCCGGCCAGCTCCAGCTGCCTGCCCGCAGCCAGACATCCGGCCGCTGGGCAGCCCTGCAGGGACACAAATGGCGGCTGTCGCAGCCGCCATCATTTGCATCCCTTTCTTTCACCATGATAGGCTACGTAAAAATTTACGTAGCCTATCACGGCAGGGGGAAAACCCAAGCGTACGCAAATGGCAGTAGCTGGCTGCCACCATTTGCTTATGCTCGGGTTCCCCCCCCCCGCCGTGATAGGCTACATAAGTATTTATGTAGCCTATCACAGCTGAAGAAGGAGAAAGCGAATGGCGGCCACAGGACGGCAGCCATTCGCACAGCAGCGCGGACGGGAGCAGGTAGGTGCTCTGTTTTGCGCACCTTTCATGGGGTGAGGGCGGCAGGCACTTTGTCCCATGTGCCTTTCATGGGTTGGGGGGGCGGGGGCTTCATTCCACGATGGGTTTCAGGGGGCTGAATGCACTGGCATTCAGCCTCACCGAGATCCGTCGTGGAATTCTCTGATATCCCTATACCCCAGGGAAGCAACCAACAGTCCATTTTCAAAGCATTCCTGGCCTTGCCTGTTCTGGTGATGTTGACTGAATTATGTTCTTACCTGGCATTTAAAGGAGATCGCAAACATTAATGGAAATAGAGAGTTCTATCAATGAATATTCCTGAACACTAAATGGAACCTCCATATATAGAGGAAGAACATAAGGAGAGCCATGCTGGATCAGAGCAAGGGGCCATCTAGTCCAGCATTCTGTTCACAAGTGGCCAACCAGCTGCCCATGGGAAACCCACAAGCAGGACATGAGTGCAAGAGCGCCCTCCAGGCCATGTGCCCCAGTAACTTGTGTACATACTGCCTCTGATACTGGATAAAGCCATCAGGACTGGTAGCCATTGATAGCCTTCTCCTCCATAAATTTGCCCAATCTCCTTTTTTAAAGCCATCCAATTTGCTGGGCCTCACTACATCTTGAGTAAGTGAATTCCCTAGTTTAAATGTGTGCTGTGTGAAGAAGTATTTCCTTGTATCTATCCTGAATCTCCCATCAATCAGCTTTATGAGATGACCCCCCTGGTTCTAGTATTATGGGAGAGGGAGAAAAATGTCTCCCCTTACTTGCGTTTGTCTAAGCTAAACAACCCAGCTGTTGTGACCTTCCATCATAGTGGAGTTACTCCAGCCCCTTGCCTGTTTCTGCACTTTTTCCCAACTCTAAAGTATCCATGTTTAGGTGTGGGGACTAGGACTGTACACAACTCTCTAAGTGAAACATACTTGAATCTGTGGGGTGAATAGGGATGGACAGACTCACCTCTGTCTGAGGTGCAGGGAAGCTCGACAAGCCACTCTCCCCCACTCACGTGGCCTGGACCCATTCGGCGAGCCTCCCTGCTTGCCCCACTCCTGCCCACCAAGCCGCACAAACTGTCCCTCCTCTGTGCCCCAAAGACTCAGGCAGTCAAGCCCTTGTGCTTTATGTGCACAAGGACTTGACTGCTGGAGTCCTCAGTGCTGCATGCGTCCCAAGTGCTCTAGCCATCTCCCCCTCACAAGGAGGAGATGGCTAGAGTGCTTGGGGTGGCGAGGCCTCATCCTGCTCCCACCAGATATTAAGGCCTTCCCTCACAGCCAGTGAATGCAGAACGAGTCCTCGGAATCACACACACCCAATGTGCTCCAGCCATCTCCTGCTCGCAAGGAGGAGATGGCTAGAGCGCTTCAGGTGGTGAGGCCTCATCCTGTTCCCAGCAGATGTTAAGGGCTTCCCTGACAGCCAGTAGATGCAGGAGGAGTCCATGGAATCACACACACCCAATGTGCTCCAGCCATCTCCTGCTCGCAAGGAGGAGATGGCTAGAGCCCTTGGGGTGGCGAGGCCTCATCCTGCTCCCACCCAATGTTAAGGGCTTCCTTGACAGCCAGTGGATGCAGGAGGAGTCCATGGAGTCACACACACCCAAAGTGCTCTAGTCATCTCCTCCTTGCAAGGAGGAGATAGCAAGAGTGATTTGGGGGCGCATGGCGGTGACAACTCTGGGCTGCTTCTGGCAAGCTCCGGGGTGCTTGGTGGCTGGGTCCATCAGCGCCCCATGGCTCAGCGAGTGGGGTCTGGTGGTCGGGGCATGGGGGAGTCTGCCAGCCTCCTGAGCACTCATGACATCCCTAGGGGTGAAGCTCATTGAGCTTTAGTCAGCTTGGCCCCCCAGACCTCAGTTCACTTTCCTGCAAGCTGGCTTGCATTGATCTGCATCGAGTCTGGCCAGCTTGTGGATTTCTGTTTTTTTTTGTTTGTTTGTTTGTTTTATTTATCTGTGTAAAGCAATTTGTGCAAAGTACTGCTAAGAAGGGCCAGATTTCCCAGTAACAGACGTCCATGGCTCTAAATGTGGCAGCACCATAGATCTGAATAAAGGCAGTATGATATTGGCAGTTTTATTCTCAGTTACATTCCTAATTATGATTAACATGGAGACTGCCTTGTTCACATACAATAGCCACACAGTGGGCTGACATTTTCATTGAGCTGTCCACCACAGCCCCAAGATCTCTTTCATGGTCAGTCAACACTGGCTCAGATCCCATCAGTGTAGACTTGAAGTTGGGATTTTTTGCCAGCTCTCCCCCCCCCCAAGTGTGTCTCTGAATACCAGGGGAAGAGAATAAATCTTCAAGTCCTGTTTATCAAGTTTCAAAGTGGCATTTATCTGGCCACTGAACCAGGTTTTGTTTTGTTATGTTCTTTTGTTGTCTGGACCCACTAGTATCTGGAGCTGATTCTGGCAGCTTTAGGATACCTTGCAAGTCGATCCCTTTTTGAGTGATAATTATGGTGCTCCTGTAGCATCATCAGACATATGGATCTTGGGTATGGCCAGATATACATCACATTGGATGTGGCTATATATATATATATATATATATATATATATATATATATGTCCAGTGGCCTCTACTATGGTTGCTTTTGCCACTAGCATCATCCAACTGGTCCTATCAATAATAGTTCAGTATAAGTGACATTTTGAAGGACTCACAAAAAGGTTCTCCACAGTTCTACAACCAACCACATTTATCATATGGCTTCCTTCCCTTCAGACACAAAATCCAACATGCGTCTTCAGCTGGTTATTATTTTCCTTCCAAACTCTGGGATTCTGTTTTTAAATCATATGCATTGCATTCTGGACAACAACATGACAGCCTGGCATGATAATCAGCATTCTGTGACCGAGTTTGTTTGAGAGAAAAAGGTTAATCTATTCATCTCCAAGCCAGACAATGGATCACAGAGCATTTGCCTGTACATTTTCCCATTGTCATATTTGCATATATCCTTGGGGAGCCTACATCCATGTACCAGCTGTGAACTTGGCAGACAAATCCACCCGGCTTTACCTCTCTTAGTGCTCAGCTTGCTTGGAGGGAAAGGTCAAGGCTATATTAATTACAGCATGTGTTAATTACATGCTCAAGGTTACATAGCATGGATGCGTCCACTGCCAGGCATCTGCAGTTGCCTTGGTCGATAACAGATGTAGGAGGAAAGAGTTTCCTACCTTTAACATAATACTGTCAGGATTATAATTAGCTTGGGGCATGAGAATGATTAAAACATGTGATTAAAAGTAATATGGATACTTGGCCCTCATGTAGATCTGAAGGATCTCAAATGATTTTGGCAACATTAACTAATTCAAATCCACAGTGGCCATCGTTCTACAAGGCAGATCCACTCTCCAGCTTGCCAGCGCCAAGTGCCCCTGGCCCCCTAGCGAGAAGGACACCAAGAAGCACATGGCCCTCCACCATGTTTCCACTTCTACTGTGGCTTGGAAGAAATTTAAGACAGCACAAGCCTCTTACTCTAGTTTCTTAGCTTTCTCCAGGCTGCAGTGCAAGTGAGAGAGATTCCCACATCTCTCTCAAGCTCTCTGAATTTTCTTTGAGGGCTTGAGAGAGAGGCAAGGAGCACTCAAATCTGTGCTGAGGTTTGGAGAAGCCCATTCTCAAAGGATTTCACTGTGTGCTGCTTGTGCTTCAATACTGAACACTGCATAAACTATGATCCCCAGGACTCTGTGCCTCTTCCGGAGAGATTTCAGTGCAAAATCTCCAGGATATTTATCTCATTTCCAAAAAATGAGAAAATCAAATTCTATGAGCAGTTCCCATGAAACCTTTTTTTAAAAAAGTATTTATGCACCAGACCTTGTCAACAAGGACACATAAACAGGTATTTGTTGGACTGCCCCACACATGTGGATTTCTCTTCTTCTGGAGCTTCTTCTTTGGGGCTGGTCCTGATTATGCTCAGTATTTTTGCCTGTTTGCCCCTACCCTGCCCATCTACTCAGGCATCCGTGTCTCCAATCCTGCCTCAATTACATCTTGTCTTGCTTTGCCTTTCCCCTGGATATGATTTCCACTGAAATCTAGTCCTGCGAACTCTGTTCCCTGGCTTCGATCCCATAAGGATCATCTCCCCTTGGATAGCCTATGGCTTGCCTATGAAAATGGTCCTAGTCTTTATGTATAATAATAAGAGAAGATGTCTGTCTGTGCCATAGCACCAAGACTGTGAAACCAAGAGGGTTGTGTATCCTGAAAGGCAGCTTTAAAATAGTTTATAAGTAAGTAAGTTGTTGTAGTTGTTGTTTATTTGGTCAGTCGCTTCCGACTCTTTGTGACTTCATGGACCAGCCCACCCAAGAGCTTCCTGTCAGACGCCGCCACCCCCAGCTCCCCCAAGGTCAAGTCCATCACCTCCAGAATATCATCCATCCATCTTGCCCTTGATCGGCCCCTCTTCCTTTTGCCTTCCACTTTCCCTAGCATCAGCATCTTCTCCAGGGTATCCTGTCTTCTCATGATGTGGCCAAAGTACTTCAGTTTTGCTTTTAATATCCTTCCCTCAAGTGAGCAGTCTGGCTTTCTTTCCTGGAGTATGGACTGGTTTGATCTTCTTGCAGTCCAAGGCACTCTCAGAATTTTCCTCCAGCACCACAGTTCAAAAGCATCTATCTTCCTTCGCTCAGCCTTCCTTATGGTCCAGCTCTCGCAGCCATAGGTTACTACGGGGAATACCATTGCTTTAACTATGTGGACTTTTGTTGTCAGTGTGATGTCTCTGCTCTTCACTATTTTATCAAGATTTGTCATTGCTGTCCTCCCAAGAAGTAAACGTCTTCTGATTTCCTGGCTGCAGTCAGCGTCTGTGGTAATCTTTGCGCCTAGAAAGACAAAGTCTGTCACTGCCTCCACGTTTTCTCCCTCTATTTGCCAGTTCTCAATCAAGCTGGTTGCCATAATCTTGGTTTTTTTGAGGTTGAACTGCAACCCAGCTTTTGCACTTTCTTCTTTCACCTTCATCATGAGGTTCCTCAGCTCCTCCTCGCTTTCACCCATCAAAGTGGTATCATCTGCATATCGGAGATTGTTAATGTTTCTTCCAGCGACTTTAACTCCAGCCTTGGCTTCATCAAGCCCAGCACGTCGCATGATGTGTTCTGCATACAGGTTGAATAGGTAGGGTGAAAGTATACAGCCCTGCCGTACTCCTTTCCCAATCTTAAACCAGTCCATTTTTCCATGGTCTATTTTTACCGTTGCTACTTGGTCGTTATACAGATTCCTCAGGAGCAGACAAGATGACTTGGTATCCCCATCCCACCAAGAACTTGCCACAATTTGTGATGATCCACACAGCCAAAGGCTTTAGAATAGTCAATAAAACAGAAATAGATGTGTTTCTGAAACTCTCTGGCTTTCTCCATTATCCAGTGGATATTGGCAATTTGGTTTCTAGTTCCTCTGCCTTTTTGAAACCCAGCTTGTACATCTGGCAATTCTCGTTCCATGAATTGCTGGAGTCAACCTTGCAAGATCTTGGGCATTCCCTTACTGGCATGTGAAATAAGTGCTACTGTTAGATAGTTTGAACATTCTTTGGTGCGTCCCTTTTTTGGTATGGGGATATAGGTTGATTTTTTCCAATTTGTTGGCTATTCTTGTGTTTTCCAAATTTGCTGGCATATGGCATGCATCACCTTGACAGCATCCTCTTGCAAGATTTTAAACAGTTCAGCTGGGATACCATCATCTCCTGCTGCCTTGTTATTAGCAATGCTTCTTAAGGCCCATTCAACCACACTCTTAAGGATGTCTGGCTCTAGCTCACTGACCACACTGTCAAATCTATCCCCGATATTATTATCCTTACTATACAGATCTTCCGTATATTTTTGCCACCTTTTCTTGATCTCTTCTGCTTCTGTTAGGTCCTTGCCATCTTTGTTTTTGATCATACCCATTTTTGCCTGGAATTTACCTCCGATGTTTCTAATTTTCTGGAAGAGGTCTCTTGTCCTTCCTATTCTATTATCTTCTTCCGCTTCCTCACATTGCTTGTTTAAAAATAATTCCTTATCTCTTCTGGCTAACCTCTAGAATTTTGCATTTAATTGGGCATATCTCCCCCTATCACTGTTGCCTTTTGCTTTCCTTCTTTCTTGGGCTGCTCCCAGTGTCTCAGCAGACAGCCATCTTGCCTTCTTGGTTTTCTTTTTCTTTGGGATGTTTTTTGTTGCCGCCTCCTGAACAATGTTGCGAACTTCTGTCCATAGTTCTTCTGGGACCCTATTTACTAAATCTAGTCCCTTAAATCTATTCTTCACCTCCACTGCATATTCATGAGGAATATTAGTGAGCTCATATCTAACTGATCTGTGGGTCTTCCCTATTCTCTTTAGTCTGATTCTAAATTGTGCAATAAGAAGTTCGTGATCTGAACTACAATCAGCTCCAGGTCTTGTTTTTACCGACTGCATAGATGTCCACCACTTTTGGCTACAAAGGATGTAGTCAATCTGATTTCGGTGTCGACTGCCTGGTGAACTCCATGTATAAAGTCGTCTCTTAGGTAGGGATGGCGGAGAATTTCTCCCCAAATCTCGGGGAGGCCGAATGCGTTGGTGGTGAAATTCTCCGCCACCCCCCCGCCACCCCCCGGGATGGGACTTACCTCCTGCGAATGTCCCTCCCGGCGGCGGGTCCCGGCAGCGGTTCGGCGGTGGTTCAGCGGGGGCGGCGGTGGGGGGCGGTCTTCTGACTGGCTGCCACCGCTGCCATTGCAAAATAAAAAAGGAAAGTAAAACACACACACACACACACACACACACACCCGTGATAGGCTACGTAACGATTTACGTAGCCTATCACGGCTAGATTTTCAAAGTCAGCCGTGATAGGCTACGTAAATCGTCACGTAGCCTATCACAGGTGACTTTGAAAAAAAAAAAGTGCATATGCAAATGGCAGTGCCCATGGGGCGCCGCCATTTGCGTTCCTTAGTTTGGCACGTCTAGTCTACGTAAAGATTTCCCTTATAGTGTTCCCTTATTTTCGCCATAGTCTACCTAAATCTTTACATAGACTAGACGTGCCAAACTAAGGAACGCAAATGGCGGCGCCCCATGGGTGCCACCATTTGCGTACGCGCTTTTTTTTTTCCCAAGTCACCTGTGATAGGCTACGTGACAATTTACATAGCCTATCACGGCTGACTTTGGAAATCTAGCCGTGATAGGCTACGTAAATTGTTACGTAGCCTATCAGGGGTGTGTTTTTGTTTTTTTTTACTTTACTTTTTTTTTCGCGGCTGGGGAGATGGGGCGCTCCTCCCCGGCCTGAATTTCGGCGGCGAGGGATGGGGCGCCTCCCCCCCGGCCTGAATTTCGGCTGGGCGAGGTGGGGCACCTCCCCCCGCTCACCTGAACTTTGGGGGGAGAAGCGAAGTGCCTCCCCCCACCGCGAAGCAAGCTGCGGGACCAGGTAAGTCCCTTTCGTCCATCCCTACTCTTAGGTTGTTGGAAGAGAGTGTTTGTTAAGCACAGTGAGTTGTCTTGCCAAATTCGATCAGCCTATGTCCTGCTTCATTTTGTTCTCCCAGACCATGCTTGCCTGTAATTCCAGGTGTCATTTGAATACCCACCTTAGCATTCCAGTCTCCTGTAATGAAAATAACATCTTTGTTTGGCGTACTGTCCAGTAGGTGCTGCAGATCCTCATAGAACTGATCTACTTCTGCTTCTTCAGCATCTGTGGTTGGGGCGTATATTTGGATCACTGTGATGTTAAATGGCTTACCGTGAATTCAAATTGAGATCATTCTGTCATTTTTGGGATTGTATCCAAGCACTGCCTTTGCCACTTTATTATTAATTATGAAGGCTACTCCATTTCTTCTGTGGTCCCCTTGTCCACAGTAGTAGATCTGGTGGTCATTTGATGTGAAGTGGCCCATTCCAGTCCATTTCAGTTCACTGACACCCAAAATGTCTATATTTAATCTTGACATCTCCCCAGTAACCACATCCAATTTGCCCTGGCTCATAGATCTTACATTCCAGGTTCCTATGGTGTGTTGATCTTTAGAACATCAGATTCATCGTTCACCACCAGCACCATTGGCTGTTAGACGTCCTTTCGGCTTTGAGCTAGCTGCGTCATCACATCTGGGGCTAGTTGAACTTATCCTCTGTTCCTAAGGATGGCAGAGAATTTCTCCCCGAAACTTCGGGGGGCCGAGCGCCAATGTGTTCGGCCCCCCGAACAAGTTTTGGGAAGAAATTCTCCACACACCCCCGCACCCCGCCCCGCACCCCCCCCCCCGGGACGGGACTTACCTTTGCTGAATGTCCCTCCCGGCGGCGGGTCCGGCCGGCGGTTTGGCGGGTCTTCGTCCGGGGCAGGAGCGGCAGCCAGTCTTTCGACCGGCTGCCGCCGCTGCCATTGCAATAAAAGAAAAAAAACAAAAACGCCCCCGTGATAGGCTACGTGACGATTAACGTAGCCTATCACGGCTAGATCTGCAAAGTCAGCTTGATAGGCTACGTTAATCGTCACGTAACCTATCAAGGGTGACTTAAAAAAAAAAAAGTGCGTACGCAAATGGCGGCCCCCATAGGGAGCCGCCATTCCCGTTCCTTATTTGGTCGCTGTTGTCTACGTAAATCTTTACGTAGACTACGGCGAAAATAAGGGCAACGCAAATAGCAATTAAGTAATTGTAATTAATATAAATGTCCATGTCATTGAAGCCTGCAGTAACATCTTGAGCCACTAGGGACAGTCTTCCCTAACCAGCATGTAGCTTTCTAGTCCATTACAGTCTGAAGCCACGGGAGAGTAGGGATGTCAGAGAAATCTGCTGCGGATTCAAATCCAAAGATTCCAAAGAATCCGGCCTCAGGAATCTGCAGCGGATCGGGACCACTTACCTCTGCTCCAGGAGGACTGGAGGCGGAATGGCACTAGGCTGCTTATTCCAGCCAGAGCCTTTTGCCTCCTCCCTGTCCCTGCCAATTGCCTTTAAAAAAAAAATTTAAAAATGGCGATTGGGAGGATGTGCCCATAGACTTATACACAAAATAGAGTGGTGTGAATCTTGTGTATAAGCCTATGGACACATAGACTTATATGCAAGATTCATGACTCTATTTGCATATAAGTCTATGGTCACATCCTTTTCACATCCTCCTGATCACCTTTTTCTTTTTAAAGACTTTTTTTTAAGGCAGGGACAGGGAGGAGGCCAACAGCTCTGGCTGGCAGGAGGGAAGGTAAATCCCCCCAAGCCAGTCCCCCCGCCCCAGAATCCAAGCAGAGTGGAATAACTCTGGAGGATTCCAGGGGGGGAGGAACAGATCGCCTCCCCCCACCACGGATTCCCCACCGGAACAGATGGGGGGGAATCCGTACACCCCTAGGGGAGAGTAGAAGGCCTAAGGACACAGTTATATGCCTGACCCCTGTTGTGCAGCAGCCCTCCGTCAGGTGAATGGACTGGAAAGACTCCTCCCTCAGGGGGCTATAGGGCTGCACCATGGCAGGGGTTGTGTCTAGGACTGTCAGCAGGGATGGATTCACTCAGACGGGCCAGGCACAAATGTGTCCAACTCTGACTGCTGTGTGCATTTGCTTGAAGGCTTCGCTGTATCGAACTAAAGGTTATTCCAAAGCTGGGTCTGTTCACTAGTAGAAAATATGGCAGGACAAAGAAGACGAGAACTAGCTCATGCAGGAGCCAAGAGTAGGGGTGGACGAATGTCACTTACCTTTTCTCGCAGCTTGTTCGCGGTGGGGAGGAGCACTTCGCTGCTCCCCCCGCGAAGTTCAGGCCGGGGGGGGAGGCTTCCCGTCTCGCCCGGCCGAAATTCAGGCCGGGGGGGAGGCTTCCCACCTTGCCCGGCCGCGAACACGAAAGTAAAAAAAAAAACGTCCCCTGATAGGCTACGTGACGATTCACATAGCCTATCATGGCTAGATCTGGAAAGTCAGCCATGACAGGCTACGTGAATCGTCACGTAGCCTATCACGGGTGACTTTAAAAAAAAAAAAAAAAGCGCGTACGCGAATGGCGGCCCCCATAGGGAGCCGCCATTCGCGTTCCTTATTTAGTTGCTGTAGTCTACGTAAATGTTTACGTAGACTACGGCGAAAATAAGGGCAACGCAAATAGCCTATCGGGACTTTTTTTTTTTTCTTTGATTGCAATGGCGGGGGCGGCAGCCGGTCGAAAGACCGGCTGCCGCTCCCGCCCCGCTCGAACACCCGACGAACCGCCAGCCGGACCCGCCGCCGGGAGGGACATTCAGGGAAGGTAAGTCCCGTCCCGGGGGGGGCGGGGGGCAGGGGGGTGCGGAGGATTTCTCCCTGAAACTTGTTCGGGGGGCCGAACACGTTGGCTCTCGGCCCCCCGAAGTTTCGGGGAGAAATTCTCCGCCATCCCTAGCCAAGAGCATCCTGCCTGTGTAGCTCACTTTAGCTGCCTCAGTTAATGTTTGGACACATGTCTTATATCCTACCCAATAACGCATGCCTATGGCATGCAAGACATATGCTGCTCTAGCTGAATTACTAATGTGGCCACAAACTATATCCTGGGAGCAAAGGAAGAAACCAATGGTAGGAGACCAACCATACCTAGGGATGACAGAGAATTCCACCACGGATCTCGGAAAGGCCAAATGTAGGGATGGGGGAGAATTTCTCCCTGAAACTTCGGTGGGCTGAGTACCAACGCATTCGGTCCTCCGAAGGTTATTCGGGGAGAAATTCTCCACACACACCCCCCCCAGGATGGGACTTACCTTTCACGAATGTCCCTCCCGGCGGCAGGTCCCGGCGGCGGTTCGGCAGGTCTTCGTCAGGGGTGGGGGCGGCAGCCGGTCTTTCAACTAGCTGCCGCCGCCGCCATTACAAGAAAAGTAAAAAAAAAAAAAAGCCCCTGTGATAGGCTACGTAACGATTAACGTAGCCTATCACGGCTAGATCTGCAAAGTCAGCCGTGATAGGCTACCTTAATCGTCAAGTAGCCTATGACGGGTGACTTTAAAAAAAAAAAAAGCGCATACGGCTAATGGTGGCCCCCATAGGGAGCCGCCATTCGCGTTCCTTATTTGCTCCCTGTAGTCTACGTAAATATTTACGTAGACTACAGCGAAAATAAGGACAACGCAAATAGCGTTGCCCTTATTTTCGCCGTAGTCTTAGTAAATCTTTACGTAGACTACAGGGACCAAATAAGGAACGCGAATGGCGGCTCCCTATGGGGGCCGCCATTTGCGTACGCGCTTTTTTTTTTTAAAAGTCACCCATGATAGGCTACGTGATGATTAACGTAGCCTATCACGGCTGACTTTGCAGATCTAGCCGTGATAGGCTACGTTAATCATTACGTAGCCTATCACGGGGCTTTTTTTTTTTTTTTACTTTTCTTTTGACGTTCGCGGCCGGGGAGATGGGGCGCTTCTCCCCGGCCTGAATTTCGGCCGGGTGAGGCGGGAAGCCTCCCCCCCCCAGCCTGAACTTCGGGGGGAGCAGCAAAGAACCTCCCCCCCACCGCGAAGCAAGCTGCGAGACCAGGTAAGTGACTTTCGTACATCCCTAGAAAATGCCAGTGCATTCGCCCCCCCGAAATCTGTTGTGGAATGAAGCCCCCCGCCCCCCACCCTGCAAAAGGCGCGTGAAACGGAGCACTTACCTGGTGCTGTTTGCGCTGCTTTGTGAATGGCGGCCGCGTCTGCGGCCGCCATTCACTTCTTCATTATAGCCGTGATAGGCTACGTAAATAATTATTAACCCTATCACGACTAATGCAGGGACGCCATTTGCATCCCTGAGGAGGCCGTGATAGGCTACGTAAATATTTACGTAGCCTATCATGGCAAAAAAAGGGAATGCAAATGGCGGCTGACGTAGGCGCCGCCATTTGCGATCCCTTTTTTTGCTGTGATAGGCTATGTAAATATATATGTAGCCTATCACAGCAAAATACAGGGACGCAAATGGCGGCGGCTACGGTGGCTGCCATTTGCGTCCCTGTGAAGCCCAGCGGCCAGATGTCTGACTGTGGGCAGTCCCGACTGGCGGCTCCACGGAGTCGGTGTGGAGCGGAGCCAGCCGGGGAGAATTTCGGGGGGGGGGTACGGAGCGCCTCCCCCCCACTGCGAATGTCATCCTTCGAAAAAGTAAGTGACTTTCATACATCCCTAACCAAACCCCTGTCCATGATAAATGCTCTTTGCTTCTTCTTTTTTATCACACACTCACGTCAGTTCTACTAAATATATCCACACAGTTGCTAGCACTGCACCAGAATGCTTGCTTCCCATTTTATCTAACACATTAGTGCCATTTGCCCAGTCTGATCATTTGCGCCATCTCCTACATTTCCTAAATCATGCATTAAATACATGTGCGTGTTTGAGCAGACAGGAGATTTATTTCATTTTTTTCTCCAAAATAGAACTCGCCGTCAATGCCGTGTTTGAACAAAGCCAAGCCCATTTAGCTGGAACCAGGCAAATCTCTTGATAAATGCTTTACACAGCTGGCCAACAGACTTATCACATAAAATAAGGTGGGTTACTATATTACAGAAGCATTTGATCCATCACCATGTGAAAAATAGAAGAAAACACAAATAGCAAAATAGAAGGCAAGATAGAAAAGAAAAGGCAAAATAGAAGAAAAAAAGGCAAATAGAAGAAAAAGGATAACTGAGGGAATGGGAGAGAATACAGGTTAGTAACATTGTTCATGTTGTGTAGAGTGAAACAAGAGGGTTTTAAAACTTTCCCTCCTTCTTCGGCTAATAAATCAATCAATAAATAATTTACTCAATGACATCTGTTGTCAGTAGATTCCAAGCAGACCAAAGAAAAAACTTTCATCCGGGGATGAGCAATAAGCAATTTTCTTATGGAATTCACTGCCATGGCATGTGGTGATGGACATTAACTTGGAAGGCTTTAAAGGAGGATTATTATTCTATTTCATTTTTATTGAAATATGTTTACCTTGTCTTCCCATCCATGCAGACTCTCATGGTGGCTGGCTAACAATAAATCAAACACACACTCAGATGAAAACATATATCAAGCATTACATAGAAAAACAACACCAATTTGCAACACTCAAGATGATGGGAAGCAAAAACAAAAACAGGCAAACACTGATAAGATGACAAATGTGAAACACAAAACCAGATTAGATGAAACAGAAAATGCATCGAGCATTCTATCAATGGGCATTAACCATGATAGCTAAATTGAGCTTCCATGTCCAAAGGCAGTGCACCAGTTTCAGTTGCCAATTTTGGGGTGCTTGCCACAGGAAGTGAGGGTGACTGCCTTCACACTTAGCTTGTTGGCTTTGTGGAAGCTTTTGACTGGCCACTGTAGGAAACAGGATGCCTGACAAGATGGCAGGGATGGGGGGGAAATTAATTCAGTTTGCACTAGGAGTGAATCAGAATTTCATTTTTACTTGCAAAACATGTGAGCACTCCCTGTTTGAAGCTCCAAATGCAAGCCCCAGTACATGTCTGCACACACACACACACACACACAATTTACACACATATTTGTAAATTGTCAAACACATGCTCGCATTCATCTTGTTCCCAATTCCCAGTTTGATTTGTGCAAATTTCCTCATTTCAACAAATTTCCTCCATAAATTTCCTTCAGTCACTGCTCAGTTTGTGCAAGTTTCCTAGTCCCTCAGAGCCCACAGCAATCATAAATGCAAACAGGAATTCGGCATGAGACCGGTGGTGAGACAATGTTCAGAGAATCCTGGTGATATGAAAATCACTCATTTGCCCATCCCTAGTTTGCATTTTAATGCAAACTCACCTAATGTCACAGTTTTAAACCAATAGACAAACCAAAAACTCAGTTGTCCTTCAAAATCTGCACTTCTCCGAATTTTGCAATAGAGTTGTCCAATGAAAAAATTGTACAAAAAGTCGTATATTAGGCAACGTTGCAAACAAAATTTCCTGTAAGAGGAGAAATGCACCCCCAAATGCATACAAATGTTTAGGCCAACCATTTTAGAAACATAAACAAAAAAACAAAGTTGGGATGAACGAAACATAAGATTAGAGATGTTCTCAAAGTTCCGAACAAACTTTACTTAAGACAGGAAAAATGAGAAACTGAGAGCAACCAAAATCCACAGCTTCATCTATCTGTAGGGATGTTGCAAGCTCCCAATATGGGTGTGGAGTCCAATAGACACCCCCTCCCCCAGGGTCCCTGGACTCTTTTTCAAGGACCACATGGCACTTACTGGACACTTTTGCCGAGCGCTGAACTAAGTTTGGCTGCCTGCTCCTTCCCCAACCTGCCATTATTATGCAAAATGGCAACTCGGGTCTTTCTGGGAAAAAAAAAAAGTTGGATAGATTGTGTCTGTAAAGGGGCTGTCTATGCAACATTATGGGTGTAAATGGCCATTGATGTTGATCTATGAACCATTAGTTTGTAGGGCTGTGCCCTGTCTTGGTACAAAGCCCGAATAATGAGGTGAAGGAGGTGGATTTGGAGGTGCCTCGTCATGATATCAGACCAGTACTGAGGCGCCCCGAAGGGAAGTGGCTCCTCCAAAAAGTGCCTCGTCTGCCTCGTATATTCGGAGCTATCTCATGCCTTCTGAGCAGCCCAGACAGGCTGTCTCCAAAATGTATCAACTTCTGAAAGATCATGCAGAGGGGCAGAAGGAGGAGGAAGGAGGGTGGGAGGCAATGCAGAGGCACCAAGAGTCTCAATTTGAGAGAGATCTGGCCACCGAGAGAGGTGGGGAAATGGGAGAGGAGACTGAGGAGGAGGAGGAGGAGAGAGAGAGTAAGCTTTGCTGTGAGTCAGCCTCTGTTTGCTCATTGTGAGAGAGGTGGTGTTACTGGAGAGGAGAGGACTGTCTGAACATTATTTGGCTAGACCAGTGGTCTCCAAAGTGGGGTGCATGCACTTGGGGGGGATCCATTAGGTTGTGTGGGCCACCTGATAATTGAGCAGCCCCCTGCTGCCCTGACAAGCTGCCATTATGTGCAATGGTGGTGGTGGTGGCGGCAGCAGCAGCAGCAGGATGGGATGGGATGGGATGGGAGCTGAGAGGGAAGCTCTGTGGCATTTCTCTCTCCACTCCAGTCCTAGCCACAAGGAGCAACTGCCCCATTCTCTGCCAGGCACAGCAGAGGAAGCGTTAATGCTTCCCACTCTCCCTTGGCAGAAGGAAGCGGAGAAGGAAGCACGTGCTATGGGGACTGGGTAAAACGAGGATTTAGAAAATCAAAAAGGGATCCTCTTGATTTCATATGATTTTTGCAGAGGAATTCCCCCAAACCACCATCCAATCGCAGAGCACATCTGCCTCCATGGACAGACCCAGAAAAATCAGGTCTCTGCCACTTCTGGGCACTGCCACAGCACAAAAACAGGGGAAAATGGCTCCCCCTATTCCCCAGAACAAAATGGCTGCCAGCACCCATTCAGGAGCTGGCGGCAGCAGCGGAGGCAGCTGGACCTCTTTGGCAGGAGCTGTCCTCCCACCAGACACCCTCCCCTCCTTCCAAGGAAGGGAGAGAGCACAGTTGGAGGGCAGCTCCTGCCCTCGTGCCCATCAGTGATTGGCGGGCTGCAATGGGAAGCATTTTCCCTGGCAGTGTTTTCCCAGGCAGCGCCAGCCATGGCTTCCCATGTGGCACCAGCTGCAGGGCAGAGGGGGCTCCCCTGGCAGTGGCACCCCCCCCCCCATGAAACAAGGGCCCAGGCTGTCAGGATTCCCTTTGCCCCTTCTGGAAACTTCAAAATCCAAATCAAAAGACAGACAAGAGGCTTCAAATCCATGGCTTTTAATCCACTTAATTCAATGGGTCATACAGATACAAATTGTCAGTGACTCACAGTCTGCAAAGGAAATGCCTTCAGGGAGTTCAAAGGAAAGCTACGGAAGTTGCCCACCACTTGAAGAAAAGGCGGGCTTGCTATCCTAACTTAAGGGGTGGGGGGATCTCCCTCACTCTCTTGAGGTCTCTAATCACAGCTGTTCCCACTGGGCCAATTGGGCAGATCACCTAAACTCCACCCCTGCCATCTCCCTCTTGGCTCTGCGCCTGGCATCTAAGCATTCAGTCTTTCCATGCCCCACCTCTCCCTGTTCGCTATCTCTCACAGGGGTGTGTGAAGAGGGGCCCTCTCTGTCCAGCTGGGCTTTTGAAACCTGAAGAATCTGTCTCTCCATGTCTCAAGGAGCCTGGGAAACTTCCTCCCCCATGTTTGTGGTTCCTCTTCAGCATCAGAACTACTCTGCCAGTCTCTGTGCTCAGAGGCAACCCTGACACAGGCAAGAAACTGGGGGCTAGGTGGCATGTTGCGGGGGGAGGCAGGATTCCGATGTCCATATTCCACTCCAGCTTCATAGGCCGAGGCAGGTTGGGGGGCCCCCAAATCAGCCCAAGCCGAATCGGGCCTGCCTCAGAAGCCCCGAAGCAGCTTCCAAGTCAGATTGGTGGGGTCCATGCACAGCCATATTCGTTTTCCAGAAAGACCCAAGACACCATTTTCCCTAACAACAGCAGCTCAGGGAAGGAGCGGGTGGCCCCACAGTGCATGCCGGTCGCTTGCCAAGCCATCTAAGGGCTTGTGGGATGCTTAAACATTCCCAGAATGTAAGGGAATTTCTTGTGTGACTCACCTTCCACCCGCACCCCAAATCATTAGGAAAGAAAATATGAGGGTGGCATTGGGGAAAATGAGCACAATCTTATTAACTTGGGGGGAAACAAACAAACCCTGTAAGAAGAACAAGAAGTTAGTCCCTACTGAGGCTGACTGTCTATCAAGTGAGCTGCTAATCTCCAGGTGAGAGCTGGGATGTGACCCCTTGATGTTAACCTGTCAAAGGCAGCTCTACCCTGGCTCAAAGCCTTGGATCAGCCCACTCTCTATTCAGAGTCTTTCCTCCACTGCACTCTGGCAGTCACCCATCTCCATGATCAGGATTAAGAAAACCTGTATCTACCTCCATATTACTTCTGCACAACTATTAAAGGCACAGGCACTCTCTCTTCTATTTCTTCCTAATTAGCCTTTGGTGTTGCTGTGTCCCAGTCAGAAGATGTGGTGCAAGACAAACTTGACCTCATCACCTATCACTTTAGACATTAAGTATTATGATTCTGCAAGAGCTACAGAATTTCTGTCCTACAGCTTTGACCAAATCTGAACTCTCCTCAAGAGTCTGGGATAGGGGAGAAAAGTGTTCTTTTTGCATTTTTATGTGTACTAGGGATGGCGCAGAATTCCGCCACAGACCCCAATGAGGGAGTCCATGGCGGAACGGGGCACTCACCTCCGCCTCCCTCCAGAATCTGTGTGTGGCCAGCTCCTCCATGTGGCAATTGCTGCATTTAGGTTAATCTATCATCTTTACGGCCGCAAATGGCATTCACTACACCATTTGCATCCAAAGTTAGCTAGCCCTCACTCAGCCAGCGATACGGCATGGCAATGGCGGCCGGCCATATCGCCAGTGATGCAGAGCTGGCGGCCAGTTCCTCAGGACTGCCACACAGCAGAGCTAGCTCACATGGATTCTGGGGGGAGGGTCAGATCGCCTCCCCCCACAGGCGGATTTCCACCCAGACCATCAGGTAGGGAATCCGCCCATCCCTAATGTGTACTTACCAAATCTGCACTACCCAAGCCCATTTAACTGGAACACAGCTAAAAGTTGATATCCACATTTTTTTATGTTTGAGATCAAAGTTCACACATCCCAAAACCAAATACAAATATGTGCATAGTAGAAAAAAGTGTGCACAAAAATATGTATAAGAATGTTTTATCTTAGGAGAAATTGGTCTGCAAAAATGTGCATAATTTGACAAATGCATACAAAATGCATACAAAATGTGAAAAAATTGCACATATTTTGAGAAGTGCCCTCAAAAATATGTACACACTTCCATGTAGCGTTGGGGTAGGGGGAAGCAAACTGATGCAGAAATGGGATGGAATAAATTTACTGTAGGGAAAATGAGAACCCGAGTAAAATCAAACTTGACAGAAGCCCTATTCAGGTGTTCACTTACTGGTAGGGATGTCGGGAGAATCCAGTTGGGGCTCGAAGCCCAGTGAGAAGTTACTGGTTCGGCCCCCTGGACACCAGCTTGCGGACCTGAGCTCTTGCCCGACTTGCGGTGTGCTGAGTCGGGCAAGAGCTTGGGCGCCTGCTCCCTCAGCAAGGAGAGGGGAAGCAGGCAGTGCCTCTCCTCCTTCCCCCATCCTTGCTACAGCGGCAGTGGCATGGGAAAGGCTAGTCATTTTCCATAAGTTTTCCTGGCCTTACAGAAAACGACCAGTGTGTCCCTTGCTGCCACTTCTGTAGCAGGTGGGAATGGAGGGAAGAAGGAGGCACCTATCCTCTTCTCCCCCACCCCCCACCTGCTGGAGGTCAGGGAGAGAGGCTGGGGGTTGGCCACCGAGGCCCTCCATCCCTGCACCAGCCCTTGACAGAAGGTGTGAGGAAGAAGGGTGACAGCAGCACCCCAGCTCTCTCACCCTGACCTCCTCTAGAGAAGGCCAAGGAGAGCAGGTGGGGGGTGGCTGCGCCGAAGCCCTCCTTGCCCGTGCCGGCCCTTAACAGCCTATGAGAGAAAGAGGGGCATATCATGCTGCTCGTGGGCAGGCTGGGCAAGCAAGGAAGCTCGCTGAGCAGGCCCGGGCTGCACGAGCTGCAGGGGGCAGTTCATCAAGCTCCCCGATCCCGGACGGAGATGGGCTCATCCATCCCTACTTACTGGATAGATCAAACACGCAAATAGGGAGAGCTCTCCAGCCCCACCTCTCTCCCTTGTTGTGTTCATTGTCCTCTACTCATGGAGGGCAAAGGTCGGAAGATAAGGGTCTCCTCCACCGAAGAGAAGGTCTGAAGAGAAGACTGAGGGGAGATATGATAGTGCTCTTCAAGGACTTGAAAGGCTGTCACAGAGAGGAAGGCCAGGATCTCTTCTCAATTATCCCAGAGTGCAGCAGGACACAGAATTATGGGCTCAAGTTACAGGAAGCCAGATTCCGGCTGAACATCAGGAGAAACTTCCTGACTGTTAGAGCAATCAGACAATGGAACCAATTACCTAGGGAGGTGGTGGGCTCTCCCATACTGGGGGCATTCAAGATGAAGCTGGACAGCCGTCTGTCAGGGATGCTCTGACTTGGATTCCTGCATTAAGCAGGGGGTTGGACTCGATGGTCTTATAGGCCTCTTCCAACCCTACTATTCTATGATTCTACCATGGGGACTCTCCACACAAGCCAGAATATGGCTCTCCTTCTTGGTCTGTTTGGTTTACCCAGGTAGTATAATGCCTAAATGGGGATAGAGCCATCCATCAAGGACGACTATGGCCCTATTCAAGGCAATCCTCAAATTTACACAAGAGTGGTAGTTTATCCATCCCCATATACTATTAAAAAGCTCCTCTGGAGGACCACATAGGATTGTGATCCCATTGTGTAAGTGGGATACCTTCCACTTATGGAGCAGAATTAAGGGTATTTGGATCCATCTTACAACTCTATGCACACTTCCATGGGATTAAGTAGACTTCAGCTGTAGAATCCATTGTATCTTTTCTGGTCTGAGATGTGTTAGCATTGTCCATTATGTTTTAAGATGTTGAATGGATTTTAATGAAATGTTCTGTATTTTATTGATACTTAATGTATATTTTGAATAGGAATGTAGCCTCATCCATTTCAGTGAAATGGGTCTGGGTAGAATTTGGATAGGCAAGCAGATTTTGCTATGAAAAGTAGAGATGGAGGAGAAATTAATTTGGTTTGCATTTTAAAGCTAATTTAGGGTGCAATCCTATGCAGGTTTAGACAGAAAACCATCACACAAACACCAGAATTCCCCAGCATAGGATTGCATCCTTACCTAATTTTGCACTTCCAATTCTGAACCAATAAGTGAGACAAAACTCAGTTATCCTTTGAAATTCATACTTCTAATTTTTTCAGTGAAGTTCACCCATCAAAACAATACATACAAACAGTTGTATATTAGGGGGAAAGGGCACACAAAAATGCATATATTCATGAAAATAATTGGGGAATGCATTGTATTAGGAAAATTGCTTACAAAAATGTGTATATTAAGGAAACTTGCATCCATACATTCATGCATTGGGATAAATGCCCCTAAAATGCATAAACATGTTCACAAGGACAGTTCTTGCAAAGTTTGGGTTGAACAGACTTAAGATTGGAAAAACTCTCAAAGTTTGGGACAAACCAAATTTTTTTAAGACTGTAAAAAATAAGGAACTGAGAGGAATGAAAATTGACCGATTTGCCCATCATTAAAGAAGGTACTCATGACCCCAGGCTTGAACAATAGACTTCCATCTGTGGATTTTGGCACAGCGCTCATATGGTTTGGCTTATCTGTTCACGTAACAGTAACACTCCTTCACCCACATGGCACAGATTTTATTTACCCTGAGATTGAAATGTAAGAAGGGTAAAAGCTCTGCAAAATACACAAAAAATGTTGGTGATTTGTTAGATATTGAGAGTTTGATCAAGAAGGGGTAAGTGCCACCCACATAATTCCCAGGCCTAGACTTGGTGTGAAAAAGCATGCAATACTGAAATGAGTTGAGGCCATACTATACCCTTACAAATAGGGATGAATGAATCAACATCTTCCCAGTCTGTGTCACTTTTGCATATGTGCATGCACAAATCAATCCTATGTAGGAATTCATTTCATAAAGGTGTGTTTTTAGTGTTTTAAGCATTCACCAAATTTGCCCCTTGAGCCTTTCAGCAAGCCAAGACAGAGTTGTGTTCTAAACTCCCACATTTTTGTGAGCTTTCCATTGCAGCTTGGCTTGGGAGAAATGTGTACAAAAAAATCACATATTAGGGGAAAGTGTGTGCAAAATCTGTGTATTTGAGAAAGCACACACACACACACACAGCAGCAGCAGCAGCATTTCAGCAATATAAGGTGCTTGGGTAAAATGTGTGCATTTAAAAATGCACATATTAATGTGTAAATTAGGAAAATGCACACACAAAGAATAGGGATGGTGCAGGTGCCTGACTGGGTCTGAGAACTTGCTGGACCACTGCCCCCATTTGCACCCCTGAATCCAGCTCAGCAAACCCCCCCGTGCGCCCCCCCCGGGACATACGGCAGCCACCCAGTCTCTATATGAGCTGCATTTTAGTTCAAGATGGGGGCTCTGTTTTTTTACATAGATCTACTGTTGCACACAAGGGTGTCCATAATGCTCCATTCACTCCTGTAATGTTGTGTAAATGGGCCCTTTACAGCCACCAAGTACACAACATTACCTACCTGGAAGCATGCAAGCTGCCATTGTTGCACATAATGGTGGCTTGCTTGGAAGACAGGACAGCTGCCAGGTGCTCACCGAGGCACGGGACACTTGGCAGGTCCACAAGCACACTGTGGTTCGGTGAGCGGGGACCGGGAATGTGGACAAGGGGGAGTCTGTCAGACCCATGGACTCTTGTGGCATTCCTAACACCAAGTGTGATAATAAATGTGAATATTACCACCATCCAAGGTTTTTTTGGGGGGTGGGAAAGATTTTCACCCCAAAGTCACCCTTAACCTTGAAACTGGCAACCATTCAGTGAAGTTCAAGTCAAACCTTTATCCTTTGGTAGGTCACTCATTTGCAGGTGTTTCTGGGCACTGTGGTATTGCAATAATTGTGCCAGGTCTTGAATCCTGAAGATCTTCAGTGAAACCATAGCTCTGTGAGCAGGCTAAAACATAGAGAACCACTTTCCATTCCTCAAGCTTCCTGCCCATTCTCCATATCTTTTGGGCATGGGCCATTGCTGAGTGCTTTGACAGAAAGCTCTAAAGACTAGG
Organism: Heloderma suspectum; assembly: GCF_057233095.1. Taxonomy (NCBI): domain Eukaryota; kingdom Metazoa; phylum Chordata; class Lepidosauria; order Squamata; family Helodermatidae; genus Heloderma; species Heloderma suspectum. The sequence continues at coordinate 12,236,638 of NC_139459.1, forward strand.
AAATGCTTCAGTTGCCTGGCGCTTTTGCTATAATTGTCTCACATTATGATAGCAGAACTGACAAGAGTGGAAAAATGACAAGAGTGGTGGCCACTTCAAAGCAAAGTGCACTGAAAAAAACAAAACAAAAGCCTTACGGTTTTCCTCTTCATGTGTGTGGTCATCAGGTTAGTAATACAGGCTTACCAGCTTTAGTTCCTTGGGGATTTAGTCAATCACTTGAAGCAAAGTCTATATTTAATTGTATCAGATCTTTTTTTGTGTGTGTGGGAGGGATGCAGATGTTTAGCACAAAACCGTTTATCCTGCTCCCCACCACCGATTTCAAAGCTATGAGTATTCTGCAGTTGCATAGTCACTAGTACAGTACACAGTAATAAGCACAAGTCATAATGTTTTTCATCGTTATTTTTAAAGCAAAGCTGGGCAATGGTCCTTTGTAGGCATAAGACTCAATGGAGCTTTCTTCTCTAATTGTGTCTTTCTTTTTCCTAATTATGACACATATAAAGCAGAAAGAAAGAGCAGGAAAATTGGGAGTCTATGGAGAGAAGGTGGAGGAAGTTTAATTTTAAAAAAACAAACAGAAGTCCTGCTTGATCAAATGGAATATCCATCTAAACCAGTGTTTTGCTCATGGGAGCTCAGAGGCTAGAAGGCAAAAGCCTTCTCTGCTCTTTGTCCCTTGCAGCATTAGGGATGGGCAAACATGCAAAGTCTGAACCCATTGAGATTCTCCGAATTCCTTCTCAAAGGCCATTTTGCCTCATTTGTATTCCTGATTTGGGAAAAATATGCATTTTCAAGCAGGAAAAAAATGTGCATTTTTAAAAGTGTACAATTTATGAAACTGAAAATGTGCATTTTCCTCTGTGAAGGTTTGAGGCCTAAAGAGGCAAAGGGGGAAAAGGGCCAGGCTTACAGGCCTGGAGTTTTTGTTGGGAGGGGGTATCCCTCAGAAGAGTAGTTTCATTTCCCCCGTTAAGTTTCATTTTCATTTCCCCAGTTAAGTATCGTTTCTTTAGGTGTGAAGCAGTACTTTCAATTTTGAGGGAGGAGGGTATAAAAAGAGAGTGAGAGAGCCAGTAGGAGCAGAGTTGTGGAGACCAGAACCTAAAGTGGGAGAAGGAAGGAGGAGACTGGAGAAGTCCAAGTACAGCTAGTGTAAAGGAATTTGCATTTTGCAACTTTTATTTTCTCCTAATGTCGATTGTATCACTCATCTCTATTGTGTAAATACCTTTAGTTGTGAATTGCTTGCTTTAATTTACCAGCAAACTGTTGTGGTTCAACCCTGTGTCTAGAGTGTCAATCACCCCATGCCTACAGCCTAAACCCCACGTTATTGGAAAAGGGAAGGTAAAATAAGGATGGTGGGACTCTTAAGAAGGTAATAGATTCTTAAGGAGTTACTCAGGGGGTCTAGTTCATAAAGGGAACCCTGCTACAACCCCCCACCCCTATAAAGAGTGAAAATATGAATGTTGGTGGAAAAAATACACATTTGGACAAGTGCAGATCTTCAAACGTGGACCCAAGTTCAAGAAATTGTGAAAATGTCCTGAGAATTGTATTCCAGCTCATGTTGACATTTGGGCTTGCAAACAGCCAGGACTGCATGATTTGTGAACAGGAACAAAATTCTCATACATCCCTATGCTGCATTCACTGTATATTGTCTTTGAATGTGGAGGTTCCATTTAGAAATCATGGTAATAGTTATTGATCAACTTGTGAGTTTGTCTAATCCTTTCTTAAGGACATCTGGTGGCACTGAATTTTATAAGGCAATAAAGTAGTGTGTGAAGAATGATATTCTTTTGCCTGTCCTAAACTGAGCTAATCAACTGCATTGGGTGAATCCAAGTTCAGTATTGTTGTCCTCCCACTGCCCCATGACTCTTTGTCACCTCCTTTCCCTGGTAATTTCTGATCCCAGCCTTATAAAATGCATAGATAGCATGGTCCTCTTGTGTTTCACTGCCCCTGTTCACTGTAAGGCCTCGGGCCTGTGATCTGAGTAACCAGTAGTTTTAGAGAGACTTAGAGGTCCATAATGCTTTTTGCTTTAGTTTGATATTAAGTGCAATTTCCTTGCTAGTGGGACCCTGAGCTTGTGAGGTGAGTCAAAGGTCGATATCACCGCCTCAGCACATTCCATACTAATGAGCTCTGAACTATTAATCTTATCAGGGCCTAGGGTGCACCTGAGGCTCTGTTTAGGCTCTGTTTACAGGTGGCTGTGCTGGGAAAGTTCTGGTTGTTTCCCCTCTGATGCGGGACTGTTAGTCTATGCTGGGAAAGTCGCAGATGGATGCTAATTAACTCTTGCTTCTGTCATGCTGCCTCACTGCTGACATGCATGGTATAAAACCCATTGTACCCCTTGGCTCTGGGTTCAGAGAAGCTGTCTGATCCAACCACTGGGTACGCCTGTGTGCTGTAAGTACTCAATAAAGTCTCCTTGTAAACAAACCTGGATCTGGCTTGTCACTTCCATGGCACCTCCAAACCTTAGCAGCCCATGACCAGGGCATACACTCACATTGACCTCTATTAGACTAAACCAGAGTCACACCATTGGTCCATCTGCCAGCCCAGTATTGCCTATTCTCACTGGCTGTGGCTCTCCAGAGTCTCAGACGTGGCTTTTCCCAGTTGTTAAAATGGAACCCATCCTGCTAAACATTATGGGGATTGAACATAAGGCCTTCCATACTCAAAGCACATACGCTAGAGTGGAAGCTTGGCCCCCTCCAGACCACGCATGCCACTTGATTGTCTTCCGGACCTTAAGATCATCATCAGCGGCCCTTCTCCGTGAGCCCCTGCCAAAGGAAGTGAGGCAGGTGGCTACTAGGAGGAGGGCTTTTTCTGCTGTGGCACCCCGGCTCTGGAATGAGCTCCCTAGTGAGGTTCGCCTGGCGCCTACATTGTACTCCTTTCGGCGCCAGGTGAAGACCTTTTTGTTTTCCCAGGCATTTTAGCATTTTAGCTTTCTAAATTTTTATCTTTGCTGTTTTAAATCTGTATTTTAAACTCCTGCACTGCTGCTAGGTTTTATTGTGGTTGTATTGTTATATTGTGGTTTTAATGTTCTGTATATTTTAAATTGTTTTATTGTGTGCTGTTTGGTTTTAATTTTGTGAACTGCCCAGAGAGCTTCGGCTATTGGGCGGTATAGAAATGAATTAATTAAATAAATACATACATAAATACCACGTGAAGAACTAGGGATGATGCCAGTGGTCCAATGTCACATCATGCATTAGATAGAATTAGATTTTATCAAGGGGAGGGGGGTAGAGACATGGAGATGTTCTCTGATCATCTCTACTTCTGCCTTCAGCCACACAGGAAACTCATATCCTTGAAACTGGATGATGGCTGCAGTTATACCATGATAAACTTTGGAAGAGGAAATGGCTTCTGAGCTGAAATGATGAGGGCTATTACATTGGAACTTTCTCGTTCTGCATTCTGGGAGGGCTCAGCAAAAAAACATTTTAAGGAAGGATCATGTGCAGGAAGCCCAACTGAGGGACTGCTTCTACTGTACCCACTTCAGCAAATAAATAGAGAAGTACCTCAGCCTGCACTGAACTTTGAGAGGCCACTTTTCACCTACATCTGTGTTATCTGGATGGCAGAACACAGCCAGACAGGCCCAAAGCTATGCAGTAACATTAGCTGTGTGCAGACAACCAATGCAGGTACTATCTGTGCATGGTTGTGTGGAGAGGCAGGGTTGTGCCTGGCCTTGATGCACACAATCTCCCCACAGTTAAGATCACATTGACTTGGGCTTATACACTTGCAAACACAAAACTAGCATTGACTTGTACTATCTGGACAAGCCCAGGTGTGGTGGTGGCCACAAGTGCTTTTTATCAGCTGAGACTGGATCACCAGCTGTGCCCTTATCTGGAGCAGCCAGACACAGCCTCAGATATTTAAGTGCTACTGGGGATGTATGAGAATTTTGTTTTTGCTCACCAAACATGCATGCCCCATTCGAAACTCTGAAAGTGAACGCGAGCACGAGCATGTGTCACAAACTGTCAAACAGGTGCTCATGTTTGCCTCATTTCCAGTTTCTAGTTCAATTTGTGCACATCTCCTAATTCAGCAGGTTCCTGTCTGCACCCCCGAACCCCATCCCCAGCTTGATGAACCCTCCCCCATGCTGTGTGAGAGGCCAGGACTTACGGCATCTGCCTGGTCTCCTTGCAAGCCCCACTTTAGTGAAAGATGGGGACTCTGTATTTTCATAGATCTACTGTTGCACACAACGGTGGCCATAAAGGGTCATTGCAGCCGTATTGGAGGCCTCTAATATGGTTGAAACGGCCCTTCATGGACACGGTTCTTTGCTGCAGTAGATCTATGAAAAATACAGAGCCCCATCTTGCACTAAAATGGGGCTTGTATGGAGACTGGGTTGGCAGCCAAACAAATGTTTGGCTGCCAACCCAGTCTCCGTACAAGTGCCCCCCCACCCCATTGGCTTGCCCTGTACTGCTCAGTGGGTCAGGTAACTAGTAAGGGTTCAGCAGGCAAAGCGTAGGGTGGGTGCAGGGGGTTCTGGCCATCCCTACTGGCTGCCAATACACTTTTGAGCCCAATTATTAACATTCAAAGCACTAAATGGTTTCGGACCAGGTAATATAAAGGATTATATTCACACCTGTGACCCTGCCCCCATGCTGAGATCTGATTTGCAGGTTTTCCTTGTGTGCTCACCTGTAAATTGAGTTATGTTATCAAGCACACCAAGGACAGTCTTCTCTATGGTAGCTCCTCAGCTTTGGAACACCCTCCCAATGGAGTTGTGCCTCTCCTCCACTACTCAGTCCTTGAAGTGAGCCTTAAACACCTTTATTTGTAAGGTTGATTTTGACTCAGGATGGACAAATCTGTCCATTTCTATTTTGATCAGTTTTCCCAATGGTACAATCATTCATTTTGGCCCAATTCTGCATTGGTTTACAAAGACATCCAAAAACGTCAGCAGGAACATGTATCTGCATTTGAGTGCACATTTCTCCAAATATCAGCATTTTGGTATGTACTTTTCCTAGCATGCAGTTATGCATACTTTCCCCTTAAACACACATTTCTGGGTACACTTTTTCATAATATGCATATTTTTGTATATTTTTGTGATTTTTTTGTGTTGTGAATTGCACTGGAGAATTTGGAAAAGTCCTTATTTTGGGGGTGTAAGTGCACTCTGGTTCACAAATAGGTTCAGGAGGTACAAATTGGGTAGGGATGTGCGAACCCACCACTGTCCGGGTTCTCCAGGTGCCTACCCAACCTCTGCCCCCACTTGTCAGTCCCTGGACCATGCTCAAGCCCCTCCCGCACTCAACGAGCAGCCCGCACTCACCCTGATGTCCTCATCAAGCTCCGCAGTCACCATTTTTTGAAAAATAAAATGGATTGAAAAAATATACATATTTGTGTATGCTCAAAATAGGGATGTACGAAAGTCACGTACCTTTTTGATGGGGTGATTCGCGGTAGGGGGGAGGCGCTCTGCACCTCCCCTCAAAATCCTTACCCGGCCGGCTCCGCTCCGTGGCAACTCCACGGATCCGCCAGCCGGGTGCATTCGCAGGTGCCGTGTGGAGTCTGCAGACGCAAATGGCGGTGGCTACGGTGGCCGCCATTTGCATTCCTGATTTTTTGCCATGATAGGCTACGGAAATATTTACGTAGTCTATCACCGTGAAAGACAGGGGTGCAAATGGCATAGCAGTCGCCACTTGCACCCCTGTCTTTCACTGTGATGGGCTACATAAATATTTACTTAGCCTATCATGGCAAAAAAAGGGAATGCAAATGGCTGCTATGGTGGCCGCTATTTGCATTCCCTTTTTTTTGCCGTGATAGGCTACTTAAATATTTACGTAGCCTATCACGGCCTCCTCAGGGATGCAAATGGCATCCCTGTGTTAGCCGTGATAGGCTACATAAATTTTTAAAAATAATTTTTAAAAAGCAAAAATAGGGAAGCGAATGGCAGCCGCAGATGCCATTCGCAAAGCAGCGCGAATGGCACCAGGTAAGTGTCCTGTTTCATCGCCTTTCGCAGGGTGGTGGGGCGGGGGGCTTCATTCCGCCACAGATTTCGGGGGGCTGAATGCACTGGCATTCAGCCTCACTGAGTTCCATGGCAGAATTCTCTGACATCCCTAGCTCAAAATGCTCATTTTTGTGAATGCACATATTTGCGCATGCACAAAAATGTGCATTTGCAAAATGCACATTTTCACATGTGCAAATATGGGGCTCGACAAGGCTGCCAGGGTGACTGTGGGCCACTCGCTGAGCATGGGGAGGAGGCAAGTGCTGGCAGGGGCTCGATGAGCAGGGCTCAGGGATGCGGGCAGGCCAGTTTCTGCCGAATTCCCAGACAGAATCGGCCACCCGCGGCATCCCTAAAATTGGTTATATTTGCTTAAAAAATCAGACCAAACCAATTTCTCATCAAACCATACCTTTGACTCACCTGGAAATGACTCATAGGAAATCTTTGGAATGGATCCCATTGGCTTTTGGCTGCCAAGGATGCAGTGAGAGTCTAGTGACTTCATCATTTTTACAGTGCAGTCTTATGAGCAAGGAGCCCAGAGCCTCCAGTCTTTCATAAGCCCTGCTGGAAAGTAACAATAGACCCCCCCCCCTTTTTTTTGGCTCACAGTCATACCCCTCACCTTATGGGTTTTTTGTTCATCTGTTCATTGTTTGTTTGTTTTTTAGCTTTAACACAAAAATAAAAGGAATGGGAAGGAATTAATTCAGACCTCGATGCTGGGGGCACACCAAGGACTGAGAGAACTGTTTCCCCCTGTCTATGATGTCAAAGGTCCAAACTTGAAGTGGAAGCCACTGTGGAAACCTCTGCAGTGCCTGGATGGAGCTGTGACATCAAAGATCCCCTCTGAGTAGGAGCTGTGACTATGAACTTGAAAAGTTTGTTGTTGTTTTTCCCTCATCAATCCTATGGCCCATGGGATGCTGTCTAGGGAACACAGAATTTCTCTCTTTATTATGGTTTATAATTTTACTTCATTGTTATTGCCTGCTCTGAGGTCTTAGGAAGAATGATCCTTCCTTTTAAATTAGGGGTCTAGATTAGATCTTTCTTTCTTTCTTTCTTTCTTTCTTTCCAGCTGAATTGAATTGCTTTCTAGAATTGGCTGTGTGATTTGCTTGAAAGAGTTGCTATGCAAGGGGACATTGTAGGCAAACCTTTGCAAAAAAAAAAATGATTGAGTGGCTTCATTGATTGCATAATGGTTTATATGGGAAGCATAACAGAAAGGTCAGTGTTCCAACTTGCTCGGAGAACAAACAGCCAAAGACTATGAGCCAACTGTCAGAGCTAGATCAATATTTGGAATTGGGTACAATAAATGGACCTTTGATACAGGTGCCATAAATAAAATAATCAGATGAAGAAAAGGAATTGCAGACCAATGGCTACTTAATGGTTGAAAAAGCATGTAAGGGTCTCCAATTAAGCAATACCAGAAGTCCACACACTTCTAACTTTTTTGATTGGCCATTTTAAATCCCCCAGTTCCAGTATCTGGAGTTCATAGCCAGATTAACCATCTAATGGGTCCCACTAGCCCAGATGCTCAGCTTTCAAAACACACATACACAAAGAAAAACAAAAACAAGAGCAAGTCTAGCCCTGGTAGAACCCGTGATATGAGATAAAACATTCAGGCACATTCCAGTAATTTTGTGACAAATGGACATTCATTTTGTCCAATCATTATTATTATTATTTTTAAAGAAATTAGCCTCCTACCACCTTTTGGTGTGTTTAGCCAACAAGTGAAGTCACAGCTATGGAAAACACTTGGCCATAAGGAGAACTTTAGAGTGACCAGTGATCAGCAGAAGGGACTTATTGATTCATTTTGAACCTCCTCCCCTTTGGGGGGGCTGGGGGAGCTTGATCAGAGGAAACTGTGTGTGAGCGCATACAAGACATTTGAAATGGTGCTCTTTCTGAGGTTTTGTTGGCTCAGCTTAGCTATTGGTGATGACAAAGCTGTCACCTTGCCCAGTCAGCTACAGAGTGGGTGTCACGTACCTAGGTGCACTACCCATAAATGTCTTAGACTTCAAGGTGCCATAAGATTTTTTGTTGAGGAAGTCACTGGCCCAATGTCATCCAGTGAGAAATACCAGGGATTTGCTGGGTCTCTACAGGCAGCAAAATGGTGTGTGTGTGTGTGTGTGTGTGTGTGTGTGTGTATCAATCCTGGTTGCTGTTGTTTCTAGATATCCTTTTTATTATTATTTTCACAAATCGCAAGATATAAGAAGAAAAGGGGGAAAGAGACATGTATCATTTCAAAGATAACATAAGGACTTGAACCATCTACGAGTTTAGAATTCCAAAACATTACAAGAAGTGACCAATTCCAAATAAACTTGTTTACAGATTGTTTGTTTATTTTATATATATATCTTCTTAAATAACTCATTTTTATCATGTTAACTGTGTCCCAGACCTTCTGGAACCAATCTTCATTAGACGGAAATTCTGTTTGACTGTTGTATCTGAGACCAGATCTACACCTTGTGTCACCGTCAGTATGATCCCATCACAGTGATGCTATGTCTCTTGCACATCTATACCTCGGAGTGCACACAACAACATCTGTTGTGGTATTTTGGCTAATAAAGAATAAGAAGTGGGAAATAACACTAGAAAAGTGTTATGCGTAATGTGCCCCAACAGTTATCAGTGAGCTTCAATACCAATAAAAAGCACTAGTGTAGATCTAGCCTGAATTAGGCAGTGAGGAAGTCTGTATCTCTTTCTAGGGTGTGTGTGTGTGTGTGTGTGTGTGTGAGAGAGAGAGAGAGAGAGAGAGAGAGAGAGAGAGAGAGCACTTCAATGCATATTTATGTTTTCTGTTCCTGTATGCTGTAAAAGGGGTGGCCTGGTTTGCTTCCAGGGAAGCATGGAAGATGATCTCCACTAAAATATGTAGTACACAATGTTTTATTTATCTTTACTTATCTATTTCATTTCTATACCGCCCAACAGCCAAAGCTCTCTTCGGCATGTTCTTGCCTTATTGTTGTAATTGTTGACCATGTCTGTGCACACATGCACAAGTGTGATGTGACAGTTCAGTATTGGGAGCAGAGTAGAGGGCCTGCTACAGATGGCTCGCCCCAGGTCCTATCATGGCCTTGATCCAGCCCTGCATGAGTTTCATGTTTAGTTTAGTTTTGAGAAAGCCAATTACTTTGGGGGAAAGGGGTTCCACATGTACCAATGTTTTGGTATGTAGGGATGTGTAGAACTTTGCTGAGATTTATTTATCTTTAATTGTTTTATTATATGCTTATTCCACCCTTCCTGCAAGATGTTCAAGGAGGCATACAAGACTGTCCCTACCATGTCATCCTCAGAACAACCTTGTGAGTGTGGTTTGGCTGAGAGATAGTAACTGACTCAGGATCAGCCACTGACCGTCATAGCTTAGAAGGGATGTGAAACTTGGACTCTCTGATTATAGTCCAACCCTGCCACTAGTTTTAGTGAAAGTCTGTTGGCCTGGCTTGAAATTCCTCTGATCTTCTGTGAAGGAATCATAATAACATTCAAATTTTCTTAAGGTAACATTACAGCGGCAATTATATCAATGGTTTACATTGTCCAGAAACTTCAGCTAGTCCAAAATAGGGCAGATTGTTAACGGACTGGCCAATGAGATCACATTATGCCAGTACTTCTCCAGCTGCATTGGCTGCCAGTCCATTTCTGGGCCTGATTCAAAGTGCTGGTGTTAACATTCAAAGCCCTACATGGCTTGCAGGGGCAGGTTATCTGAAGGATCACCTCCTCCCATATGTGCCTGCCCGGTCCTTCTCCAGGATCCCCCACCAAAGGAAGTGAGGTGGGTGGCTACCAGGAAGAGGGCCTTTTTTGCTGTGGCCCCCTGGCTGCGGAATGAGCTCCCTAGAGAGGTATGCCCAGTGCCTTCTGGAGAACAACATTTTATTCTCCCAGTATTTTAGCATTTTAGCTTCCTAATCTTTTAGCTCTGGCATTTTAAATCTGTATTTTAAATCTCTGCATTGCTGCTAGGTTTTATTCTGGTCGCACTGTTATACTGTGGTTTTAAGCTTTCATATTTTATATTCTATTATGCTGCACTCTGTGGTTTGAATTTTTGTGAACTGCCCAGAGAGCTTTGGCTATTGGGTGGTACACTAAATGAATGAATGAATGAATGAATGAATAAATGTATGTATGTATGTATGCATGTTTGCCTGGCAATAAGCGTGGTACAGTTGACACATTAAAACTTGCCAAAGAAAATCCTCATCATCCCTATACTGCTGTTTTCTTCAAACATGACTTCCTAAAATATCTGGGATCATTTTTAGGAATTGCTATATTGACTCGGCGAGTGTGAGCCAAAATATGAATATAGCAACCTTCCCCAATCTGCTGCCCTCTGGATCTTGTGGACTCCACTCCCATCTGCCCCAGCCAACGTGTCCAATGGCCAGGAAAGAAAAAGGGGGAAAAACCTGTAGCTGATGAAGGAAGAGCTAGGAGGACCAAAACAGCCAGGTGTCAGCAGTGGTGGGACCAAGACAGGCCTCAGCCTACCAGCTACTCGAAGGTGCTGGACACTGATGCTGGCCCTGATCCTCTACCAGATCCTTTCGACTGGAGATGCTATTGCTAGGGACTGAGCCTGCAGCATTCTGCATGAATTCTACCACTGAACTCAGGTTCCTCTCCAGGCTTCAGTACAAGCTCTAGCTTCACTGCCTTCTTCATGGAATGTGAAACTCTCCTCTCCCGCTAACATCACAGTCAATGGTTTTTTGTTGTGTTTGGGGTGAGACTATTTCTGAGGTTTCTTTCTTGTGATTGTGGCAAGGAAGTGTGCCCCTCTGTTGCTTAGGCAGGAAAGGGATGCTGTTCTCTCTCCTCCCATGTTGGATTGCAGCCTGTGAGCCACTGTGCCAAAGCAGGGGCAAATTGGGATACTTGCATGTTTGCCTGGACAATTGGGTGACTCTTCCTCTGTGCTCCTAAGTTTGTGGCAGCTTGCACCTGTGAAACAGAAGTTTCTGGGGTGTATGTGTGTGTGTGTGGTGTTTCTTGGGGGGGGGGGGACCGCAGCACAGAGGAAAAGCCCCTCCCTTCTCTTTTCATCATGGTCCTGATCAGTCCCCATGTGATTGATGAACTCTAATCACATGTACCTCCATTTAACTTATCATCTGGTTTGGCCCATAAAAAAGACAAAACAAAGGTACAGTTGGGACAAGAGTTGGGGGAATTTTGTGTCCTAGTATGTCCTCATTTCACTCTGGAATACTATCCTGGTGATGCTACAGCTCAGCATGGGATTCTACATCTGATAAAGAAATTCAGTGAATTCCTGTCAATGAGTTGTACAATAAACATGATTTTTCATGATGTTACTGCAGTTTGGGGCTTTCACCCAGTCCATTGTTTTGAGCCCATGAAGGCCTGCTTAAGTGATTTGTGGACTGCATCCTGGGAGAAGGGCTTTAGCTCAGTGGTAGAGCACATTCTTTCCACACAGAAGGTCCCAGGATCAATATCTGGCATCTCCATATAGGGTTGGAAAAACTCTTGGCTGAAACTGTGGAGTGTCAACAATACTGGGTTAGATGGACCAATGGTCGTACAAGGCAGCTTCCTATGTTCCTGTTCTAATTATGCTAACAGTCCCGATTTCTTCAAGGCCATTTGAATAAAGGAGGCTGGATTCCATTTTCATTCTATGTTTATTTCTTTTCCATTTCAAAATCTGGTTAAGCTCTTTATTTAAAAAAAAAAGAAAAGAAAGAAAGAAAAAGAAAAATAAATGCAAGGGATATTTTTATTCGTATCAAGGAGCTTTGAATCACTGATGCTTTAAATGGAAGACAAGATATGTATTCTACATATAAAACTATTTGGGTGGTGTTTTTTTCTCCTCTAAAAATCCAATAACACAGTCTGAAGGACTTCAAAAGCTCAGAATAACTAACTGCTACTTAATTCATGCCAGTTGGAAGAAATCAAAACGGTAGTTGCACAATTACCCTGTAAAGTGCTCAGCTGTGTAGAAGGCACCTGAAAAGTAATAAAGAGATGTCAATATTATTCATAACTTTTAATTGCTTGCATTAGCATATCTTCTCTCCTCCTACCCTTCCCTTTATTCTTTCTCTCTTGTGGGCAAAATAGAACCACTTCACTGATTATATAGTGGATGAAGGAGACACATCAGCCAAGAATCAAATAGTAATTTTAAGCACCCGTTACCATCTTATAGCTATAAGGAATGCTATAACTTGGCAATAAAACCTATTTACTGTTAAAATTAAAATTGCTTTTATCTGCTTTATGGCATGCAAACAATTAAAAATAATTACATTCAACTGCAGCTGTCCTTTCTGCTGGTACAACAGCAAAGACATCTGAAAGGGCAGTGAACATCTAAAAGGAGGCACAAAGCCAGAGGTCTTGTTTGGATCAAGTATCACATGGTGGAGTAGATTAATAAAAAAGTAAAATGGCAACTGTTTAAAAGGGAAGTAAATATTCCCCTCACTTGCCCGTTGAACAGCTGGTCAATGGTATTATAGCTATTTAGGAAGTGGGAGACTCCTTGCTACATGGGATCGAAAATCAAGTATGTCGCAAAGAACCGTGGACTTGCCAGGTGTGCTGTGCTGTATCCCAGGAGGATGGATTAGAGACATGATTGAAGGGTTGCCTGAACTCATAAAGCCCACTGACAGGTATCCCTTTCTTCTCATCCATGTGGGAACAAATGATACCGCCAAGCAGAGCTACAAAGAAATCACATCAGATTTTGAAGCTTTGGGAAGAAAACTCAAGAACTTTGGGGCCCAGATTGTTTTCTCATCCATCCTTCCAGTAGATAGAAGCGGGAAAGAAAGGGAAAGAAAAATACTCTGGGTGAATGACTGGCTATGAAGGTGGTGCTGGCGTGAGACATTTGGATTCTGGGACCACGGGTATACTGTAGCCAAGGGATAGGTTGCACCTCACAAAGGCTGGGAAGAATATGTTTGGCCACAGCATGAAGAACTTCATCAGGAGGGCTCTAAACTGTATCCTACAGGGGAGGGAGATGTAAAGTTGGAGGTAACAATGGATGAAGGCTCATGCACCACAATGGAGAGAACAGCTCTAATAGCACCCAATAATAGTCTTCAGAAACATGTAGGAAGAAAGCCAGACTATAAAGCACATGGTCTTCAATGTCTATATACTAATGCCCAGAGTATAGGAAACAAACAGAATGAGCTTGAACTCTTAATACAGGAGGGAAATTATGACTTGATAGGTGTAACTGAGACTTGGTGGGATGACTCCCATGACTGGAATACAGCAGTTGAAGGATATAACTTGTTCAAAAAGAACAGGAGGAACAGAAAGGGAGGTGGAGTTGCACTATATGTTAAAAAATACATATCTCTGCACAGAAACACAGGAGGATGAGCTTGGTAGCCCTATCAAGAGCTTCTGGGTTAAAATAAATGGAGCAAAGAATAAAAGGAACCTGGTGGTTGGAGCCTACTGCAAGCCACCCAATCAAGGAGAAGAAGAGGATGAAACTTCTGAAAAGCAAATTGCCAAGGTTTCAAGGAAGCATGATGTAGTAGTAATGTGAGACTTCAATTTACCTGATATTTGTTTGGAGACAAATTCTGCAAAACATGGCCCCTCCCAGAGATACCTGACTTGTGTTGATGATAATTTCCTCCTACAGAAAGTAGAGGAAGGAACTAGAAGATGGGCTATCCTTGACTTGATTCTAACCAACAGACATGACTTGGTGAATAAAGTAGCAGTGACGGGAACTCTGGGGGAAAGTGACCATGTTATACTTGAGTTCTTGGTTCTAAAGGAAGCAAAAGCAGAGTGTAGCCAAATGCGTAACCTGGATTTTAGGAAAGCCAGTTTTAATAAACTCAGAACAATGATCAGTAAGGTCCTATGGCAAGTGACTCTAATGAGAAAAAGAGTACAAGATGGGTGGGAGTTTTTAAAAAAGGAAATTCTCAAGGCACAATTACAAACAATTCCAACAAGAAGAAAAGGTGGAAGACAACAGAAGAAGTCAATGGGCTTCACAAAAAGCTTAGAGATTACCTGAAAACAAAAAAGGACACATACAGGAAGTGTAAAGAATACCAACAACAAAGGAAGAGTACAGGCAGGTAGCACAGAATTGCTGGGATGGCATCAGGAAGGCTAAAGCTGAGAACAAGATGAGGTTAGCGAGGGATGCTAAAAGCAAAAAAGAGGCTTTCTTCGGTTACATGCATAGTAATAGTAAAAGACAGAGAAAAGAAATAGTGGTTCAGCTATTAAATAAGGATGGCAAAATGAAAACAGATGACAAAGAAAAGGCAGAAGTGCTCAGTTCTTACTTTGGCTCAGTCTTCCTCCAAAAGAGGGTCTATGACCTCCCTGGCAAAGGTGAAGTACAGGCTGAAGGAGTAGGATTGCAGCTTGAGATCGATAGGCATATGGTCAAGGAACACCTAATTCCTTTGAATGAGTTCAGATCTCTAGGGCCAGATGAACTGCATCCTAGAGTAATAAAGCAACTGGCAGAAGAACTCTCACATCCACTGTCTATTATCTTTGAGCAATCATGGTGGACGGGTGAAGTGCCAGATGTTGTGAGGATAAAATGGAGAGGAGGAGGATAATGTAAGCTGCCTTGGGTTCCTTGCAAGAGGAAAAAAGGCAGGGTATAAATGAAATGAATGAATGAATGAATGAATGAATGAATAAATAAATAAAATAATGTTGTCCCTATCTTCAAAAAGGGCAAAAAGAAGGAACCTGGGAACTACAGACCAGTCAGTCTGACATAAATCCCTGGGAAAATTCTGGAGCACTTGATAAAGCAAACAGTTTGTAAGCACCTTGAAAACAATGCAGTGATTACTTGAAGCCAACGTGGATTTGTCAAGAACAAATCCTGCCAGACGAATCTGATCTCATTTTTGGATCAGGTCACCTCCCTTGTGGACTGTGGGAATGCTGTGGACATCACATACCTCGTCTTCAGTAAAACTTTCAACAAAGTGCCCCATGATATCCTGATGAGCAAACTAGCTCAAAGTGGGCTAGATGAAACAACAATCCAGTGGATCCACAGTTGGCTACAGGATCGGAGTCAAAGAGTGCTTATCAATGGGATCTTCTCAACCTGGGGAGATGTAATGAGTGGGGTACCGCAAGGCTCAGTCCTGGGCCCAGTGCTCTTCAACATTTTTATTAATGACTTGGAGGAGAAGGTGAAGGAATGCTTATGAAATTTGCAGATGACACAAAATCGGGCAGGATAGCTAATACCTTGGAAGACAGACACAAAATTCAAAGTGATCTTGATAGGTGGGAGTGCTGGGCAGAAAACAACAGAATGACATTTAATAGGGATAAATGCCAAGTTCTGCACCTAGGAAAAAGAAACCAAATGCACAATTACAAGATAGGGGATTGTTGTTGTTCAGTCGTTCAGTCGTGTCCGACTCTTTGTGACCCCATGGACCATCGCACGCCAGGCCTTCCTGTCCTGCGCTCTCTCCCGGAGTGTGCTCAAGTTCATATTCATTGCATCCGTGATGCTATCTAGCCATCTCATCCTCTGTCGTCCCCTTCTCCTTTTGCCTTCAGTCTTTCCCAGCATCAGGGTCTTTTCCAGAGAGTTTTCTCTTTGCATTAGGTGGCCAAAATATTTGAGCTTCAGCTTCAGGAACTGTCCTTCCAATGAGCACTCAGGGTTGATTTCCTTTAGGATGGACTGATTTTACCTCCTTGCAGTCCAGGGGACTCGTAAGGGTCTTCTCCAGCACCACAGTTCGAAAGCATCGATTCTTCGGCACTCAGCCTTCCATATAGTCCAGCTCTCACAGCCATACGTTACTACTGGGAAAACCATAGCTTTGATTAGACGGACCTTTGTCGGCAAGGTGATGTCTCTGCTTCTTACTATGCTGTCTAGGTTTGCCATAGCTTTCCTCCCCAGGAGCAAGTGTCTTTTAATTTCATGGCTACAGTCACCGTCTGCGGTGATCTTGGAGCCCAAGAAAATAAAATCTGTCACTGCTTCCATTTCTTCCCCTTCTATATGCCAGGAAGTGATGGGGCCAGATGCCATGATCTTTGTTTTTTTAATGTTGAGTTTCAAACCAGCTTTTGCACTCTCCACTTTCACCCTCAACAAGAGGCTCTTTAGATCCTCTTCGCTTTCTGCCATTAGGTTGGTATCGTCTGCGTATCTGAGGTTGTTGATAATTCTCCCGGCAATCTTAATTCTGACCTGTGATTCATCCAACCCGGTGTTTCTCATGATGTGCTCTGCATATAAGTTAAATAAGCAGGGTGACAATATGCAGGCTTGTCATACTCCTTTCCCAATTTGGAACCACTCGGTTGTTCCATGTCTGGTTCTCACTGTTGCTTCTTGACCCTCGTACAGGTTTCTCAGGAGACAGGTAAGGTGGTCTGGTACTCCCATCACTTTAAGAATTTGCCACAGTTTGTTGTGATCCACACAATCAAAGGCTTTAGCGTAGTCAATGAAGCAGAAATAGACGTTTTTCTGGAATTCTCTTGCTTTCTACATGATCCAGCGAACATTGGCGATTTGATCTCTAGTTCCTCTGCCTCTTCGAAACCCAGCTTGTACTTCCGGTAGTTCTCGGTTCGCATACTGCTGAAGCCTAGCTTGTAGGATTTCAAGCATCACCTTGCTGGCATGTGAAATGAGCACAATTGCGTGGTAGCTTGAACACTCTTTGGCATTGCCCTTCTTTGGAATTGGAATGTAAACTGACCTTTTCCAATCTTGCGGCGATTGTTGAGTGTGCCAAATTTGTTGGCATATTGAATGCAGCACTTTAACAGCATCATCTTTTAGGATTTTAAATAGCTCAGCTGGAATACTGTCATCTCCGCTAGCTTTGTTGTTACTAATGCTTCCTAAGGCCCACTTGACTTCCCTCTCGAGGATGAAGATGGGGGATACATGGCTCAAAAACACTACAAGTCAGAAGGATCTTGGAATTGTTCTAGATCACAAGCTGAATATGAGCCAACAACATGATGTGGCTGCAAAAAAAGGCCAATGTTATTTGGGGCTGCATTAATAGAAGGAGAGCTTCCAAACACATGAAGTACTAGTTCCCCTCTACTCAGCACTGGTTAGGCCTCATCTGGAGTACTGTGTCCAGTTCTGGGCACCACACTTTAAGAAAGATGTAGACAAACTGGAAAAGGTTCAGAGGAGGGCAACGAAGATGATCAGGGGACTGGAAACAAAGTCCTATGAGGAGAGACAGAAAACCTGGGCATGTTTAGCCTTGAAAAGAGAAGACTGAGGGGAGATAGGATAACACTCTTCAAGTACTTGAAAGGTTGTCACAGACAGGAAGCCCAGGATCTCTTCTTGATCATCCCAGAGTGCAGGACATGGAATAATGGGCTCAAGTTACAGGAAGCCAGATTCTGGGTGACAGTAATCCTGACTGTTAGAGCAATATGACAATGGAACCAATGACCTAGGGAGGTAGTGGGCTCTCCCACACTGGAGGCATTCAAGATGGGGCACAAAAGGCTACTTCTGCATACACAGTGCCCCCAGTTAGATTTGGACGTAATCGTTTATGAGGACTTAGGACAACAAATCACATCATGTAATGTGACTGCAAGGGAAACTGTAAAGGTTTCAGGCCTACAGAGACAAAGCAGGGGTGGTGGTGGTCAGGCTTAGATGCCTGGAGTTTTCTGTTGGGAGGGAATAACCCTGAGAAATGTAGTTTCATTTCTCTCCACCTGAGTTTCATTTCTTTAGGTTTGAAGCATTACTTTTGGTTTTGAGGGTGGGGGATATAGAAAGAATGGTAGATAGCCTGTAAGAGTGAGAAAGACCATGCTGCAGCCAGAGCAAGACAGAGACAGCCAGACCCTAAAGTGAGAGCAGAATCTGAATCACCTCACATCTACAGCCTAAACCCCATGCTACTGAAATGGGGTAAGGGAAGTCTTGACAGAAACATATGCACATGCAAGAGCATCTATTTATGTAGCTTTAAGGCTACAAATCCCATGATGCAATTTGATGGTCAGTGAAACATGCATGCACAGAAGGAATGTCAATGCCAACCAACTGCCAAATTGAAACTGGTGACCATGTTTGCTACAGAAACTCAAGACTAAGCAGATGCAATCCTTGCAACAGTTTTCTCACACAGGGCAGTAACCTATTGTACCCATGCGCCTGCAGGACTTACCATTTGTCCAACAGGGAGTTGGTGGTTAGAATCATAGAATCATAGAATAGTAGGGTTGGAAGGGGCCTACAAGACCATTGAGTCCAACCCCCTGCTCAGTGCAGGAATCCAAATCAGAGCATCCCTGACAGCTGGCTGTCCAGCTTCATCTTGAATGCCTCCAGTGTGGGACAGCCCACTACCTCCCAAGGTGATGGGTTCCATTGCCGTATTGCTCTAACAGTCAGGAAGTTTTTCCTGGTTCAGATGGAATCTGGCTTCCTGTAACTTGAGCCCATTGTTCTGTGTCCTGCACTCTGGGATGATCCAGAAGAGATCCTGGCCTTCCACTCTGTGACAACCTTTGAAGAGCACGATCCTATCTCCCCTCAGTCTTCTCTTCTCAAGGCTAAACATGCCCAGGTCTTTCAGACTGACTTCATAGGGCTTTGTTTCCAGTCCCCTGATCATCTTGGTTGCCCTCCTCTGAACGCTGTCCAGCTTGTCTGCATCATTCTTAAAGTTTGGTTTCCAGAACTGGACACAATACTCCAGATGAGGCCTACAACAATTCCAAGATCCTTCTCGCTTGTAGTGTTGTTGAGCCACGTATCCCCTATCTTGTAACTGTGCATTTGGTTTCTTTTTCCTAGGTGCAGAACTTGGCATTTATCCCTATTAAATGCCATTCTGTTGTTTTCTGCCCAGCGCTCCAGTCTATCAAGGTCACTTTGAATTTTGTTTCTGTCTTCCAAGGTATTAGCTATCCCACCCAATTTCAGGTTCCAGAGCAACCTGAAATGATTGGAAATGCTCATTTCCAGAATGAGGCAGGATCTGGAAATGAGTATTGCTGCTAGATTCTGGAGTTACTCTCAGAAACACTTACTCCCTGTTGTACAAGCGGTTGGTCCTGCTGGTGCAACACAATCAGTGGGAGTGGCAGTGGCCCTGTTGGATCCTGCCCACAGAGAGGATATACTTAGGAATTGATCATTTATACACTTTAACTGTGTCTATTTAAAATCAAGGGCATATGCATTTCTTTGTCTGGTGATCTTTGACTTAATATATACCTGCCTACCTTAACAGTATATCAAATTTAGTATATATTCTCTTAGATTCAATGGGGTGAGACTATTTGAATTGTGTGAAATAAATGTATAGCCATAAAACATAATAAGTTCATTACCAAATATTTTCTTCTTTCCACTTTATAGCTCTGTGCAAATAACTTGCCTACTTATTTATAACCTGAACAAATAGATGTCTGTTGAATTAGTTTTATTTCCTTTTGTATTATGACAAAGGGACATTAAAGAGAAATCTAAATAATTTTCTTCCTATTGTGTTTAATGCAAGAACTACAGTCAGCAGGAGAAATTATGTGTACCATTGCAATGCATACTTTTGGTTGTATTTCTTCTCATACCAAGCTGCATGGCTTGAATTTCCTATCTACCAGAAAGGTAAGGGAGCAATAGGGGTGTCAGATAAATCCTCGGTGGATTTAAATGAGTTCACATTTCTATCTGACCTGCAGATTCCACAGTGAAGCAACTTTTTCTGAGTGATGTGGATTCTGCAGACTTGCAGACCAGTTTCTTACTTTGTTTTTTCTTTTTCTTTTTTTGCAAATGCACATTAGCACAAATGCACAGGAATGAAATTCTTGTACGAAGATCTGATTCCGTCAATGAATGGATGATGGAATGAAAGAAGCCTGACAATCTGTTAAATACGGATGGAATGGATTTAATAAAGTCCGTACACTGCTAGGAGCAGGTTTCGAACCTTCGTTGAGAGGGTGCTGAGACAGCAGGAGAGCTGTCCAGCCAGGCAACTAGAGCAGGGATCTAGACCCAGAAGATGAGGTTTGTACCAGCAATCTCTAGTCAACAAATGAAAGGTATTTGTTCATCTTTCGTTGGCACTGCTGGCCCAACCCTTCCTGGAACATCAGTGATCTGGAGGTGACCTGCGTTAAGATTGTTCCTTCCAAATAGGGCTCAGAGATGGAAGACCTGATCAGGCAACTAGATGTGCATTGTGCCTTCTACTTCTGGTTGGAATCATTGCTGTCTCTACTCTTGGAGTCCCAAGGGTGATTGTGGAGGGTCTGCAGCTGGGAATGTGTGACTAGTTGGATGCAGTGGGTCCCCTGACTGGATTGGGGAGTTCAGGGTGTCCGTTAGAATGGACCGATTGAACTTGCAAAAAAAAAATGATGCAGTGGACAGTGTTCCAGCCAGCCATAATGTGCCCTTTCCCAGGATACTCCACTACATCCCCCTGCTTTTCTATTACCCTCCCCCCACACACAACACACAGCATTGAATTCCATACCCATTGAGCATGGTTAGTACTCACTGGACTGTTTTGGGTTCCCTACATTTAGTTGTACTGCTCCAAACCTTTCCCCCCAAGCCTGCTCATACCTTCTTCTTGTGTCCAGGTGGTTGGTGGCTGTGGCCAAAGCACTGGATGACAGTCCCCACTGAAACTTTACCTAAAGCAAAATTTGAAGTAAATTTGAGGACTGTTCCTTAGGCAGAAGATCTGAACAATTTCAAGAGAAGCTAGAAGGATTTTGAGAAGGCAAGCAAAATTAGTCAGGATGGGTTTTCAGATTTCCTTTCAGCTAGAGCTGTGCACAAATGGCCTCTTGGAATTCTCCCCCTTACTTGTGTGCAGAGAAATTTGGGAGACAATTTCACCGAATTTCTCCAGGGAGAGAAGAAATTCTCAACAGTTTCTCCCAGGTAGGGCTCCCCATTGGCAGGGCTTGTAACACAGCTTCTTTCTTTTTTGGTCAGGAGTTTGGGTGTCTTCGTGCTGCAACAGCATCAACTGTCTTGGCAGGCTGGCCCCCCAGTTTGTATCCACTGCAATGCAGGTGGCAGCAGTGTGATCCTCCAGGGATGCGGTGAAGTTAGTGCTCTGCCAAAATCTGTCCTCCAATTTCCTGAATGTTTTCTCCCCACCCCCCAAAAGAGGCTTCCATAGTTCTGCCTCATTCAGGATGTTGTATAATTTATTTTTGTGACATTTTTGAGCTTACTAATCACAGCTTGCCTCCCAGGCTGCCTGCACATCCTGATCTGAAAAAGCCCTCTGGGAGGAATTACCTCATGGTACCTTAAACTGGGCTTCAATTGAAGTGTAGGAAGCTGAGGAGGCCACAGGCTGCCAGAGAAATGATTGTACAATGAAAGACAGGACACTCACGCACACTCCTCAACCACCTCATAAGTAAGGTAAGCACAAGAACCACAAACCCAACCCGTGAGAATGTATCTGAAATTTCTTCACCATTGGATTTCTTTTTGGAAGCAATTTATCTTCTATCAAATTGAATGAAAATGGTTGAAACAAAATGTGGGAGAAATATTTGGCACAGCACTACCTTCAGCTCATAGGGAACAAGATGAAATACCAGTTCAGAGAAGCAAGCTGGTGAAAATTCCAAGAAGGCAGTCCAGAAAGGACTGGAGAAGTCAGGGAGAAGAAAAGTAGGGAGGTATGAGCATTTAATTTTTGCTTGCAAAACTTGTGAGCATGCCCCGTTCCAAGCTCCGAGCACAAGTGTGAATGCGAGTACGTGCCCACCACAAATATTTGCAAATGGTTGAATATGCGCTAGCCTCTGTCTTGTTCCTGATTCCCAGTTTGATTTGTGCACAAGTTCCTAATTTGCACAAATTTCTTCAGGAGACTGAATCAGCCCCACTTAGTCGATGGAAGAAATCTGCACGGGTTTGGGGAGATTTGCGCAAATCTGCTGTTCGAGCACTGCTCAATTTTCACAAGTTCCCCATTCTCATAGAGCAAGTAGCTATTGCAGATGCAAACGGGGATCAGGCATGAGATGAGTGGCGAGATGATGTTTGGAGAATCCTGGTGATTTTGAACATTGCTCATTTGCACATCCCTAAAGAAAAGCTGGCTTGGAAAGAAGGAAGTTGCTTCTTCCAGTGTTATGGGGTGTTTTTTTTTTTTAAATGAGGATTCAGATCACCCCCTCTTTCAGTTGGTTTTCCTCCAGCATGTCAGCCTTTCAGAGCCAGCCAAATATCACCTTTCCTCCTTCCTTTCTCTTAAAACATGGCACGGGAGTAATTGTTTTTATATACCTCTCTCTCCCCTTCAGGCATGCATTTGTCTTCTGGGGTCCCCTGGCCCGCCTCCTTGTGACCCACCAAGCTGAACACAGCCTACTACCCATGACAGGTGATCCACTAGGGGGTCATTAACCTTCTGCTTTTGCTGACTGCTGGGAACTACGAACATGGGTGGGGTCAAGCACATGGAAGACCACGAGGTGGGTCTGGGGTCTGGATTTACTTTGGTGGGCCACATATTTTTCTTTATTTATTTATTCTTGACTAAAAGAGTTATATGGAACTTAAAACTTTGCTATCAGGGGACCCACTGCATTCCAACTAGTCACACAAACTTGCATGCCACCAAATCAAATAAAGTCCACCACCCATAGAGTACACTTCAGTTAGGACTGGGCAAATCTGCCAAGCTTCACTTATGGTCTCATTTTTTTCTTATGCTAAGTTCATTCTGTCCCACTTCTGCACTGGAGTGCACTTTCTTTTCTTTTTCAGTCTGCATGGAAATACATATGCATTTGCATGCATATCTTTAAATCCACATTTTTATATGATTTTTTTCCCCAAATGTATACATCTTTGCATACATTTTACAAATACACATTGTTTTGCATTTTGCTTTTAAATCCGTACATTTGAACAGCAGTTTTGGTGAACTGCTTTTTAAAAACAAAAAATTATCTGGTGAACTGCATTACAAACAGTTTGTGTGTAGCTACAGCATGTGCAGATTTTGTAAGTTCATATCGAAATGTGAACCAAACAAATTTTTCTCCCATCCCTAGCTTTGGCTTACAGACTCATGAACATTTTGGTCAGACCTATTTAAACAGTAATAGCTGGAATGTACTATGGATGGCAGGATACTTCCTCAAATGTCTTGTGTTTGGAGAAGGTGTTTGTAGGCACCCTTTCTCAATATATCTATTTCTTAAAACATGTTTTCAGCCTCTTTAACAGGGAAGGTCTTTTGCAAAAGCTCCATAAGGAGAGGGGTTTTGCTATAGACATGAGAAATAGCTGTAGGGTCCTTGAGCAATGCACCTTCTCAATCTACTTTCACTTTTGAAAAGGTACCAGAAGTTTTTCTTACAGCATCTGAAAACAACTGACTAAAGTGTTAAGTGTTTTTTAAACCCTACTGAATAGATGTCGAAGCCCTGCATACAAAAGCGGTTTTGGACATGTACGATGATTAGTAACCTGGTCGTATTTTCATATTCCATAGCTCTTGCCATTGAGTCTTTCACAACTCTGATTTAATCTGTCATTTCTTTCTTGTTGTATATGAAATACCACATAAGGAGGGATAGCTATAAAGTATTTATAGGAAACTCTCTGACAGATGTGTATCATTAAATTAAAATGTGACACTTCCCTTGTTTGTAAATCATTTCGGTTTTAATGTAAATGCAAATCACTCAACATGTGAAGAATCTGTTGGTGCTCAAAGCCATTTCTTTTAGTGCTCATCAATAGATAAATCAAGTGGGTTTGAAGAGATGTTGCAATGCATGTCTACAGAAGTATGACTCCCCCTACCCCCACTCACACAGCCCGGATCTGCTCAGCAAGATCCCTGCTCACCCCACCCTCGCACGCCAAGCCATGTGAGCTGCCCGTCCTCTGTGCACCAAGGACTCTGGCAGTTAAGCCCTTGTGCGCATAAAGCACAAGGGCTTGACTTCTGGATTCCTCAGCACCCTGCATGCCCAAGTGCTCTAGCCCTCTCCTCCTTGCAATGAGGAGAGGGATAGACCATTCGGGCCTCCAAGACCCCTCATGCCCCCACCAGCTGTCAAGGCCTTCCTTGACAGTTGGCAGAAGCAGGAAGAGTCCTTGCACTGTGATACTTCCAAGCACCACTCCCAGCTGCCTGCCAAGATCTGGTGTGCTCAGTGGCCAGGTCCATTAAGTACCCCATGACTCAGCGAGAGGGTCCAGGGGTCTGGGCATGGGGGAGTCCACCAGCCTCCTGGACCAGCCCAAGCACTCTCAATATCCCTAACAGTGAGCTGTGCTGGCAAAAAGATTATGTGAGTGAAAGAACAGATGAACCAAGCATGCTCAGATGCCCATTAGGAGGAGGAAATCACTTTTTAGACTCCTTGTGTTATACATCTCCAGATAAGAAAATGTCCTTATGCAGCACTCGTTGGGATGGGGAAGCCATAGTACTGAGCACAAGCAATGATTGGGAGGTAGTGTTGGGGTGGATATGAGATATGACCAAAGACGGCCGTGAGTTCAAGGAAGCGAGGAATGCATCAATCATGATAACATGCTCAGATAGTTTGAGATACATTTTAAGAGGTTACAGTGTAACCCGTTAGTGATAACGGCACAGACATTCCCAAAACACATTGGCACAAAGCATGAGATTGTTGGGGGATAAGTAGACATTTCACTTCTAATCGGTGAATGGGTGGTTTAACCGCTCATGCACCCCAGTTTTGATTGGAAGGTGGTTGCCACATCACTCATTCGGGCCCCACCTTTGGCCAGAACAAATATAGAAAGGAAAAGGTAGACAGACAGAGCTCTGGGCTGTTCTGCTTCACTTTACCCTCTTGCTGCCTTGCCTACATGGACCACTGGACCCAAGGATTTGGGTAACTATGGACCTCTGCCTTTAACTAAATGTAATTCTTCACATGCCTAGAGGAACTTCCTAATGCTTTTGCTTAGCTTTTTTATATATTCAAGTAATGTGAGGAGGAGAAAGCAAAAGGGAGTTAACAATTTAATATGTTTTAGTTGAGCTTTAAATTACAATTAATAAGCAAGAAGATGAGATGGAGGAGTCATAATAATACTATTAGAAGCCCAGGTTGTTATCTCGCTCACTACATTTGTTGTGCAAGCTTTGTCAATTGTAATACATTTGGTTAATCTCATATTTTTGTTACATTCTCTTTCACTGCCAATAATGTAATCCCAGAGAAAGTTTCTAACGTTCATGCTACTTCTTTTCCATTTGCGGTTTTCTACCACTAAACCACAGCCCCTCCGGCTGATCCCACACTGCCATTTGCTGGGTGGGAGGGTGGATTGACACCTAGAGCTTTACGGACTGTGTAAAATCTGCTCCGTCTGTGTTTTGTGGATTATCAGGCACCTTTCGTTCCATCAACCACCCACAGACGGATGCGAATATTGCTTTTATCATTATGCAGAAAAATATGGAAAATTACATACATATTTACGTAATTTACCTCAGTACGTAACATTTAGTGCATTCCATTCCATTCAACATTTCCTCAGCAGAAACTTACATAATTTTCTATGGATTTATATGCGTACATTTCGGGAAAGTAAAAAAAGTTTTTAAAAAATCATCTGAAAGTCCACGGACTCTGCATGGCCTGACGGGAGGAATCTGCAGTAGACTCCTCAGGTCGGATTCGTTTTAATCCATCTCAGGTTTCTCCAGCATCCCTATTGGCACCAACATCATGAAGAGGAAGTGGGGAGGTAGTGCCAGTGTTTAAGTATCACTGCTAAGTACCTTCCTCCTCCTGTTACCTTCTTGCAAGGTTGCCATGGGATATTTACCACACCCTGGAGAAACTATTCTGTTTCTAGCTGACAATTGACCAAAGGGGATGCTCAGACACACATCCATTTAATTGTGTGGTGTCAAATCTCCATGAAATCATGTTTATTAGAGCAAAATACATATGTGAGTAATTGTCATGTTTGTATTTATTTATGCTGAAATTAATAAGCTGCCAATCAACCTGGCATAATATCCCTGGGCGGCAGATAGGAAAAGCCATCCAAAAGAAGAAAGTTAATCATTGACAAACCAACACAAAAGAACAGAGAACAGCCAAGAAAAAAGAAAATCTAGTGTACTGTCATTCGGGATGGGTGAATCCCCCAACGTCCGATCTAGGAGGGGGGTCCACCATGGTGGAATTTGGGCCACTTGGGGGCCTGTAGATTCCTGTGGAGCCCTGCCACATCTGGTGGAGTTCATGGAATGGCTCTCCAGCTTTCTAAAAGATGCTATAGGCTAAGGGCGGCAGCCATTAACTGGGAAAATTACAGTCATTAATTGTGTATTTTATGCCATTTGTGGCCATAAAGAACTTACTTTTACATAAATTGCAGCCATTTATGAGAACTCTTTCAGACACAGGCGTGACTGCGGCTGGTCTGACGTGAACTCTGGAGGTTGGATTCTTTGGAATCTGGCTATGGATGTACGAAAGTCACTTACCTTTTTGCAGCTTGGCTTCACGGTGGGGGGAAGGCACTTCGCTTCTCCCCCCGAAATTCAGGCCGGGGGGGAGGCTTCCCGCCTCGCCCGGCCAAAATTCAGGCCAGGGAGAAGCGCCCCGTCTCCCCGGCCGCGAAACAAAAAGTAAAAAAAAAAAAAAAAGACCCCATGATAGGCTACGTGATGATTTACATAGCCTATCACGGCTAGATTTCGAAAGTCAGCTGTGATAGGCTACGTAAATCATCACGTAGTCTATCACGGGTGACTTTGAAAAAAAAAAAGCACGTATGCAAATGGCGGCTCCCATGGGGACCGCCATTTGTGTTCCTTAGTTTGGCATGTCTAGTCTACGTAAAGATTTACCTAGACTATGGCAAAAATAAGGGCACGCTATTTGCGTTGCCCTTATTTTCGCCATAGCCTACGTAAATCTTTACGTAGACTACCTGGGCCAAAATAAGGAACGCAAATGGCGGTCCCCATGGGAGCCGCCATTTGCATACGCGCTTTTTTTTTTCAAAGTCACCCATGATAGGCTACGTGTCAATTTACGTAGCCTATCAAGGCTGACTTTGGAAATCTAGCCGTGATAGGCTACGTAAATCGTTACGTAGCCTATGCACGGGTGTGTGTGGTTTTTTTTACTTTAGGTTTTGTTTTTTTTTGCAATGGTGGTGGCAGTGGCCGGTCAGGAGACTGGCCGCCGCCCCCACTTGCGACAAACAGCCGCCAAACTGCCTCCGGGACCCGCCGCCGGGAGGGACATTCGCCAAAGGTAAGTCCCGTCCCGGGGGGTGGGGCGTGGTGGTGGTGGAGAATTTCACCGCCGATTTCGGGGGGCCGAATGCATTGGAGGTTAGCCCCCCAAAGATTTGGGGAGAAATTCTCTGCCATCCCTAAATCTGGCCTTATTTGAATCCATCGCAGATTTCTCTCCAGCATCCCTAACTGTCATATAACACTACTATCAACCTCCAGGCAATAAAAGCCTCTGATAAGGCTGGGTTTACCAGTACTAAAAGACTCTAAAGAAAGATTGGGCAAAGAGAAGCTTCTTAGGAAGGGGATTCTACAACAAAGGTGTAGGGATGTCAGAGAAATCCGCAACAGAATGAAATGAGATGAGATTTCCATGAATCTGACCCATGAATTCTGCAGCTGTCCCCCTGCTGGGCAGATTCCAGACTTGCAGACTGGTTTTCTAACTTTCCTGAATTTTGCACAAATTTCATTGCAGAAAAATGCACCGAAAAAAGCCCAGCCAAAAATATGCATTTCCTTAGGCTAAAGCATGAAAATGCACTTTGCGGGGGGGGGGGGGGATTTCTGCATTTTCACACATGTGCATTTGCACAAATTTGGAAACAGAAACAATCGGATTCCATCGATGGGCAAAACACAGATGGAATGGACTGTACACAATCCGTACCTCCCTACAGTGGTGCCACTACAGAAAAGGGCTCTATAACTTCTTGTCAGATGGTTATGAGATTCGAAACAGGGCTTTGTCCAATGACCTCATTGTCCAGGGAGAAAAATGGGAAGAGGCATTCCTTTGTGTGACCTGGGCCTGTCTGTGCTGTGTAAATGTTCATGTCAGCTCCTTGAATTGAGCCCAGAATTAGGCTGAACGGTAGATAAACTCTTTGAGGACCAGTGGGTGTGTTCAAACTAGGCATGGCATGGGGGTCCAAAAAGAGGGTGGAGTCTGACAGATTCTCCCCCCCATCTGGCACCCCAGACCCTGCTCACCGAGACTGAAGGTACTGACAGACCCAGCCACTGAGTGCCCCAGAGCTTAGCAAGCTGTTGGGAGTGCCACAGCACCCCAGTGCTCTCTCCTTGGCCTCCTCGGGAGGAGGCCAGGGCGAGAGTCCTGGAGGCTTGCTGCACAGGGACCAATCCTGCCTACAGCAGCTGTCAAGGAAGCCCTTGACAGCCAGTGCAGGGAGGAGGGGCATTGATGGCACCCCAGCACTCCCACCGTGGCCTCCTCTCGAAATGGCCAGGGTGAGAGTGCTGGGGAATGGCCATGCTGGGACCTGTCCCACCTCTGCTGGCTGTCAAGGGCTTCTTTAACAGCCAGTGCAGGGAGGAAGGGAAGGGGCCTGTAAGACCACTGAGTCCAATCCCCTGCTCAATGCAGAAATCAATGCAAGTCAAAGCATCACCAACAGATGGCTGTCCAGGCTCATCTTGAATGCCTCCAGTGTGGGAGAGCCCACCACCTCCCTAGGTCATTGGTTCCATTGTTGCATTGCTCTAACAGTCAGGAAGTTTTTCCTGATGTTCAGCCGGAATCTGGCTTCCTCTCGCATGAGCCCATGATTCTGTGTCCTGCACTCTGGGATGATCGAGAAGAGATCCTGGCCATCCTCTCTGTGACAGCCTTTCAAGTACTTGAAGAACACGATCCTATCTCCCCTCAGTCTTCTCTTCTCAAGGCTAAACATGCCCAGGTCTTTCGGTCTCTCCTCATAGGGCTTTATTTCCAGTCCCCTGATCATCTCTGTTGCCCTCCTCTGAACCCCCTCCAGTTTGTCTTCATCCTTCTTAAAGTATGGCACCCAGAACTGGACACAGTACTCCAGATGAGGCCTAACCAGTGCTGAGTAGAGGGGAACTAGTCCTTCCTGGGATTTGGAAGCTATGCTTCTATTAATGCAGCCCGCCCTAAAGGAGCATTTGCCTTTTTTGCAGCCACATCACATTGTTGGCTCATATTCAGCTTGTGATAGACAACAATTCCAAGATCTTTCTTTCTTGTAGTCTTGTTGAGCCACATGTCCCCCATCTTGTAACTGTGCATATGGTTTCTTTTTCCTAGGTGCAGAACGTGGCATGTATCCCTATTAAATGTCATTCTGTTGTTTTCCGCCAAGCGCTCCAGTCTATGAAGATCACTTTGAATTTTGTTTCTGTCTTCCAAGGTATTAGCTATCCCACCCAATTTTGTATCGTTTGAAAATTTGATCAGCATTCCCTGCACCTCCTCCTCCAAGTCATTAATACAAATGTTGAAGAGCACTGGGCCCAGGACTGAGCCTTGCGGTGCCCTGCTCGTTATCTCTCCCCAGTTTGAGAGGGTCCCATTGATAAGCACTCTTTGAGTCCGATTCTGTAGCCAACTGTGGATCCACGGGATCGTTGTTTCATCTAGCCCACTTTGAGCTACTTTGCTAATCAGGATATCATGGGGCGCTTTGTCGAAAGCTTTGCTGAAGTCAAGGTATATTATGTCCACAGCATTCCCACAGTCCACAAGGGAGGTGACCTGATCCAAAAATGAGATCAGATTTGTCTGGCGGGATTTGTTCTTGACAAATCCATGTTGGCTTGGAGTAATCGCTGCATTGTTCTCAACGTGCTTACAGACGGATTTCTTTATAATCTGCTCCAGAATTTTCTCAGGGATTGATGTCAGACTGACCGGTCTGTAGTTCTCAGGTTCCTCCTTTTTACCCTTTTTGGAGATAGGAACAACATCAGCCCTCTTCCAGTCATCTGGCACTTCACCTGTACACCATGATTTCTCAAAGGGAATAGACAGCGGTTCTGAGAGTTCTTCTGCCAGTTCCTTTATTACTCTAGGGTGCAGTTCATCAGGCCCTGGAGATCTGAACTCATTCGAAGTAATTAGGTATTCCTTGACCATATGCCTATCGATCTCAAGCTGCAATCCTACTCCTTCAGCCTGTACTTTGCCTTTGCCGGGGGGGGGGGTGTCATAGACCCTCTTTTTGAAGAAGACTGAGCCAAAGTAGGAATTGAGCACTTCTGCATTTTCTTTGTCATCTGTTTTCATTTTGCCATCCTTATTTAATAGCTGAACCACCATTTCTTTCCTCTGTCTTTTACTTTGCACATTTTACTTTTACTTTTTTGTTGCTTTTAGCATCCCTCGCTACCCTCAGCTTGTACTCAGCTGTATCCTTCCTGACACCATACCAGCAATTATGTGCCTGTACTCTTCCTTTGTTGCTTGGCCTTCTTTCCACTCCCCGTATGTGTACTTTTTTGTTTTCAGGTCATCTCTAAGCTTTTTGTGAAGCCACATTGACTTCTTCTGTTGTCTTCCACCTTTTTTTCTTGTTGGAATTGTTTGTGATTGTGCCTTAAGAATTCCCTTTTTAAAAAACCCCCACCCATCTTGGACTCCTTTTCTCATTAGAGTCGCTTGCCATGGGACCTTACTGATCATTGTTCTGAGTTTATTAAAATCAGCTTTCCTAAAATCCAGGGTATGGGTTTGGCTACACTCGGCTTTTGCTTCCTTTAGAATCATGAACTCAAGTATAACATGTTCGCTTTCCCCCAGAGTTCCTGTGACCTCTACTTTATCCACTAAGTCATCTCTGCTGGTTAGGATCAAGTCAAGGATAACCAATCCTCTAGTTCCTTCCTCCACCTTCTGTAGGAGGAAGTTATCTGCCACACAAGTCAGGAATTTTCTGGAGGGGCTATGTTTTGCAGAATTTGGTTAGGATCAACTCAAGGATAACCAATCCTCTAGTTCCTTCCTCCACTTTCTCCCAACAAATATTGGGGAAATTGAAGTCCCCTATTACTACTGCATCATGCTTCCTTGAAACCTTGGCAATTTGCTTTTCAAAAGTTTCATCCTCGTCTTGTCCTTATCCTTGATTGGGTGGCTGGTGGTAGTAGACTCTGACCACCAGGTTTCTTTTATTCTTTGCTCCATTTATTTTGATCCGGATGCTCTCGATGGGGCTACCAAGCTCATCCTCCTGTATTTCTGTGCAGAGATATGTATTTTTCACATACAGTGCAACCCCACCTCCCTTTCTGTTCCTCCTGTTCTTTTTGAACAAGTTATATCCTTCAATTGCTGTATTCTAGTCATGAGAGTCATCCCACCAAGTCTCAGTTAAACCTATCAAGTCATAATTTCCCTCCTGTATTAAGAGTTCAAGCTCATTCTGTTTGTTTCCCATACTCTGGGCATTAGTATATAGACATTGACGACCATGTGCTTCATAGTCTGGCTTTCTTCCTACATGTGTCTGAAGACTATTATTGGGGGCTATTAGAGCTGTTCTCTCCACTGCGGTGCATGAGCCTTCGTTCATTGTTACCCCCAACTTTATGCCTCCCTTTCCCGTAGGATTCAGTTTGAAGCCCTCCTGATGAAGTTCTTCATGCTGTAGCCAAACACATTCTTCCCATGCTTTGTGAGGTGCAACCCATCCCTTGCCAACAGCCCATCTTCCAGGAAGTATAGGCTGTGGTCCCAGAATCCAAATCTCTCTTGTCCGCACCACCTTCGTAGCCAGTCATTCACCTGGAGTATTTTTCGTTCCCTTTCTATCCCTCTTCTAACTACTGGAAGGATGGATGAGAAAACTATCTGGGCCCCAAAGTTCTTGAGTTTCCTTCCCAAAGCTTCAAAGTATGACGTGATTTCTTCATAGCTCTGCTTGGCGGTATCATTTGTTCCCACATGGATGAGAAGAAAGGGATACCTGTCTGTGGGCTTTATAATTGCAGGCAACCCTTCAGTCACATCTCTAATCCATCCCTAATGGATAGGGATGGTGCAAGAGTGCAAAAAGGGGGTGGAGTCCGATGGACTCCCCCACCACCACCACCCAACCACCTGGACCTTGATCTCCACATGGTGGGAGGCTTGCTTGCCACTGGGCAACTGGCAGGAAGTGCTTTGTGGCTGTCTGTCACCTTCCCAAGTTGCCATTGTGTGCAGAAATCATGGTTCAGTTCCTCTTGCAAATCTAATCTTGTGTCTATGGCTGCGTTAAAGGGGCTCAACATTACAAGTGTTGCCCCTGTGATGTTGAGTCATTGCCCCTTTAAGGCAGCCATAGACACAACATTAGATTTGTGGAAGGAACTGAGCCATGATTTCTGTGCACAATGGCGATTCAGGAAGATGACGGACGGCCTCAAGGCGCCTCCTGGGCAGTTGCAGAGCTGTCCCACAGCTCCAGCGGGGAAGCTCCCAGGGAGGGTGGTGAGGGCAGCTCGTCGATCACCTGATGGGACCAGACAGAGATGAGTCCATCCATCCCTACTAATGGCTAAGGAGCAGTTTATCTGAAGGAGCACCTTCTCCCATGACTGCTGAGTTGATCTTCAGAGGCTCTTCCCTCAGTGCCATTGCCCACCAAGGTGCTCCAGGAGTCTGCCAGGAAAACAGCCACCTCCGTAGTGCCTCCCCCATCTGAGGAATGCCTTTCCCAAGGAGAACCACCTGTCATCTGCAATGTATACATTTTAGGGATGTCAGAGAACTCCGCCATGGATGTCGGTGAGGCCGAATGCACTGGCATTCAGCCCTCCGAAATCTGTGGCGGAATGGCCTGCCACCCCTCCCCCGCCCACCCGCGGATCCCCCCCGGGATGAGACTTACCTGGGGCGGATCTTCTGGGCGGCGGCAGCTGCGGCGGCGGCTTTGGCAGCGGTGGCGGCAGCAACTGGTCTTCCGACTGGCTGCCGCCGCCGCCATTTCCAGGCGAGGATTCCGGGGGGAGGGACGGAGCGCCTCCCCCCCCCAGTGGAGCCCGGTGGAGCCAGGTAAGGGCACTTTCATACATCCCTAATACATTTAGAGGCCAGGCCAAAACAGTCCTCTTCTAGCAAGCATTTAATTTTTAATCTGTCACTCTGATTATTAACTGTATTGCTGGCTCTTTAGTATTTTAAATATTTTAATATTTTAATTGCTTGTATTATTGTATTGGTTGCCACTTCCTGTTGTTTTGTTGTCTTGTGTTTGCAAATAAAACTACAGGCATTTTTAGTTGGGTGGTATATACATTTATTTCATTAATTAATTCAATGAATAAATATACAGTACATAGCTATTGTAAAAGGACAATAGCATGCATTGTACAAACTCATGGTCAGAAATCTCTTGGATCCATGTGGCGAGGTAGCCATTCCAAATAGCTGTCAATGACTTTGAACACTCAGCAAGGGCTACATCTCTACCTGCTTTCCTTCCCACATCCCTGACTAGGATGTGATTAGGATCCCTGACTCCGGGTGCCCACCCAACTAGGGATGTTAGAGAATTCTGCCACGGATCCCAGGGGGGTGAATTCCAGTGAATTCGGCCCCCTAGAATCCATGGCAGAATGGACCCCCCCTCCCCTCCACCCTGCAAAAGCCCTGCAAAACAGAGCGTATCTGGCTGCAGCTCCAGCTGCGGCTCTGGCTCCAGTGGTGGCACCGGCGGTGGCAGCTCCAGCTGCTGCCGGGCTAGTGCGGACGCAAATGGCATCCTGAGTAGGGGACACCATTTGCGTCCCTATGGTAGCCCGT
This sequence comes from Heloderma suspectum, assembly GCF_057233095.1. NCBI lineage: Eukaryota > Metazoa > Chordata > Lepidosauria > Squamata > Helodermatidae > Heloderma > Heloderma suspectum. The sequence goes on from NC_139459.1 coordinate 12,270,629, forward strand.
GATAGGCTACATAAATATTTACATAGCCTATCACAGATACAACGGGAATGCAAATGGTATAGGGGACGCCATTTGCGTCTCTGCTTTAGCTGTGATAAGCTACGTAAATATTTACGTAGCCTATCACAGGCCAGTGTAGGGACGCAAATGGCATCCCCTACTCAGGACGCCATTTGCGTCCGCACCAGCCCGGCAGCGGCTGGAGGCCCTGCTGCTGGTTGGTCCAGCCGGTGGCTCTGCGGCCTGGCCATGGAGCGGAGCCAGCCGGGCAGGATTCCAGGGGGGAGGAACGGATTGCCTCCCCCCCATCAAGGATTCCAGGGGGAGGAACAGATCGCCCCCCCCACCTGCGGAACCCGGCGGAGCCAGGTAAGTGGGGTTTCGTACACCCATACACCCAACCCCTGTCCCTGCTCACATGCCCCTAGACCCACGCTTGAGCCCCACAACTGTTTGCTGAGCCACCCACACTTACCTGGGCCCCATTCTCCTCTGCTGCAATTAGGGGTGTCAGAGGATTCCACCACGGATCTCAGTGAGGCTGAATGCCAGTGCATTCGGACCCTGGAAATCCATGGTGGAATGGCCTGCCACCCCCCTGCCACCCCCGCAGATCCCTCCTGGGACGAGATTTACCTGGGGCAGATGTTCTGGACGACGGCGGCTCCAGCAGCGGCTGCGGCAGCAGCAGCGGCGGCTGGTCTTCCGATCGGCTGCCACCACCGCCATTTGCAGTCTGGTCTTTTTTTTTTTTAACATAGATGTGATAGGCTGCGTAAAGACTTACGTAGACTTGCGTAGACTTACGTAGTGATAGGCTACGTAAAGACTTATGTAGCCTATCACGTCTGGGTTAAAAAAAGAGAAAAAAATGCGTACGCAAATGGCGGCGGCTACGGCGGCCACCATTTGCGTTCCTTATTTTTCGCCGTCTTAGTCTATGTAAATATTTTCGCCCTTCCAGTGATGCTTCCCTCCGTCACCTCTCACGCATCGCTAACTGGGTCGACCATCTGAGCTCCGCCTCTGACGTTTCCCTCTTAGCTCAGTGCCACAGTCTGGCATCTCTTAGGTCACAGCCTCCACTCTCCTCCTCCTCCTTGTCCTCCTCCCAGCTTCTCACAGAGGGGGCAAGGGGGGGGGGTTCAGACCTGGCCATCTGGGAGTTAGTAACCCAGGAAGCTCGCCTACCCATATCTGAATTGGCTTGGGAAAATGCATCCCCCAGTTCTGGCTGTTCCTCTTCTGAATCTGAGCTGCTATCTCCCTGTGCTCAGAATCAATCCTGACATCATGAGGATCACCCAATTGCAACCATGGGGGCCATAGCCATGAGTAAATTCTACCCCGCAGTGTCCAGGAGTGCTTTTTACCTGCTTAGGCTGGTACACCAACTGCATCCCTGCTACCCTATCTTGAGAGGACGACGGAACTTGCCTCAGTTATCCATGCACTAGTCATGTCCAGGGTGGACTACTGTAATGCCCTATATGTGGGGCTGCCTTTGAAGATGGTTCAGAAACTCCAGCTTGTGAAGAATGCAGCTGCCAGGGTATTGGCAGGGGCAAGGCGATTTGATCATATAACACCTATACTGCGCCAGCTGCACTGGTAACTGGTGCGTTTCTGAGCCCAATTCAAAGGGCTGGTTTCGACCTTTAAAGCCTTAAATGGTTTGGGACCAAGTTACTTGAAGGGCAGCCTACATCCATATCAGCCTTCCCACTTTAAGATCAGAAAGAGAGGCCCTTCTCATTTGCCCTCCTGTGAGAGCAGCCAGATGGGTGACCACACGTGAGAGGGCCTTCTCAGCAGTGGCCCCACACCTTTGTAACAAGGTGCCATCGGAGGTCCGCCATGCTCTGTCATTGCAGACTTTTAAGAAGGCCTTGAAAACATATTTTTACCTTGGCCGTCTCTTGATATGACTGCTGCTGCTGCTGCTGCTGCTGTTAACATCATTGTCGGTTTTACTGTTGGCTTTTATTGTTGTTTTTATTGTTTTTATGTTTTTAACACTTTTAATATTTTAACTGTGTTTATGTATTTTATTGTTGTAAGCTGCCTTGGGAGGGCTTCTACCCTGAAAGGCAGCCAAGAAATATTATAAATAAATACATACATGCATACATATATACACAAATAAACGAACCCTTCAGCTGGTAGCACTAGCAAGCCATTTTGTGAGCAGCACTATGTTTTTAAAATGTCCTCTTTGTCAGGACTGCCATGTGATTTGGGTCCAGGTCTATCACTTGATATTAAAAATCAGCCTAGTAACATTAAGGGTCATATAAGGACAACATCCCCCCTTCCTGACTACCGCTCACTGGAAAGATCGCAATTATGGCAAACAATACAGCTGTTCTTTGCTGCATTGAAAGAGGATTATCTCCTCCCTTGTCTTCTCTGCTCTGATGGAGAAGCACAGACAAATCTCAATACTTTTGCAAAATGGTCCAGTTGCGAGGTAATTGGTAATGTCTATGGCAAAGGATTATCAGCTGCATGCCTCAGTGAATAGCCAATTCCTGACTTTTAAAATGGAGGAGGGAGGATAAAAGAATGGAATTGTACATATCTAAATAAAAATCATGGAGCTTGCATGCCAATTAAATACTAATTGATGTTCCAAATGGCATTCTCTAGTGAGAAATTTGGTGGCAAGAGAGTTTATTCTTTTCCTAGGGATGTACGAAAGTCACTTACCTTTTCGAAGGGTGACATTTGCGGTGGGGGGGAGGCGCTCTGTCCCTCCCCCCAAAATTCTCCCCAGCCGGCTCCACTCCGCAGCGACTCTGTGGAGCCGTTGGCTGGGGCTGCCCACAGCCGGACATCTGGCCACTGGGCAGCTTGCACAGGGACGCAAATGGCGGCTACCATAGCCGCCACCATTTGCGCCCCTGTCTTTTGCCGTAATAGGCTACATAAATACTTACATAGCCTATCACAGCCTCCGCAGGGATGCAAATGGTGTCCCTGTGTTAGCCTATCACGGCTATAATGAAGAAGTGAATGGCGGCCGCAGACGCCATTCGCAAAGCAGCGCAAACGGCAGCAGGTAAGTGCTCCGTTTCACGTGCCTTTTGTGGGGGGGGCAGGGGGCTTCATTTCGGGGGGCCGAATGCACTGGCATTTGGCCTCACCGAGATCCGTGGCAGAATTCTCTGACATCCCTATCTTTTCCCCAATCTGGGAAGCATTCAGAAATCCTTGGTCACATTTGGGACAGCATCTGAACAGAGAGAGTGCAACTGGTCAGCTATGGTAACAAAACTATTGAAAGTACTCGGGTTAGTCGAAGGGCCAGTTCTAAGGACACAATTCCTGGGATCAATTCTGAACACCTATTCCAAGGGCCACTTTTTGGACAGAGAATTACTAAACTGCATGAATTCCCAACCAGATACTCATAGTGCCATTTCACATGTTACGCTCTGAATAAAGTACTGCATATACAGAAGACTCTTCGCACCTGTATTGGTCTCTGGATCCAACAGCCATGACAGGTCCCAGGAACACTGTGTGGTAGATCCTTGGGGCATTTGGGAGAAGCCTACAGTGCAACTCCTGGCCTCATCGATATTGCTCTAGTTTCCAGGATTGATGCCACTGGCATGGGAAGGAGCGACATCATGGGCTCCTTGTTATGCACCAAGCATTCTCACATCAACTTGACAATGTGGAAAAGAACTTCATGGTAGCAGCTTCTATTCCAAAAGTGGTATCCTCCAAAGTGAGTGGTTTGCAATAGTGAGATTTGATTGTACTGGGAATTTCTAGCCACTTAGATTTCATGCAAGTAGGGTCGCCAACTTTTCAATCAACATCTGTCACTATGCCTTTAATCTCAGAGTGGGCTAAATCTACACATAGCAGTTTTACCATTCCCATACTGCAATGATAACTGTTGTTGCACATGACACCAATGGGTATAACTGCTATGTGTAGGTTCAGCCTTGATAAGTAGCAAGTTGTAGGTGGCAGCATTTATCTCCGTTAGGGATGGTGCAGGCATCTGGTTGGGACTCAAAGCCTGGTGAGAAATCGCCAGCTCGGGTGCCCCGGATTCCAGTCCCCAGTGCTTGCCTGACCTGGTGTGTGCCGAGTCGGAGAAGTGCCCTGGCTCCCTCAGCGAGCCACTGTAGCAGGACGAGAGGGGCAGAAGGAATTTTATCATCTCCTCCTCACCCCCCATCCCCACTACAGTGGGAGCATTTTCAGCATTTTCTCTAACACTTACATAGAACTACCAGCCTCTTGCCACCACAGGCTCACGCATCCTGGCTCGGGGGGGTGGGGGACGGAAGGCAGGAGCAACTCGGGGAGTGCCCCCATGAGCCACGCACAAGTGAATCCATCTGTCCCTAATCAATAGGCCATGAATAACTGTGACTACTAATTCCTGCATACAGAGCCAGCATTACAGACACAGCTACAAAGAACAGCTATACCAGTCTATAGAAAAAGTGTCTACATCAGTGTCAATGTCATGCATCTTTTGTAATTCTCCAGATGCATGGGGAGGCCTATGGGATAATTAGGTAAATGATAATAACTAGATAGCATCTGTGTTTCAGTGTTCCCGACAATTCTTTTTAAAGTATGTTTCTGTTTAGCAATATGCAAAACCTGTGCCTATATTTCCACAATTTTCAGCCTTTCCACCCAATGGACTCAGGTATCTAGAAAATTATGCTAAGTATAGTAAGTATCTTTGGTTTTAGGATCCATTGGCTTATCTGATTTACATCAGTCTGCATCCAAATGCAGATTTTTTTTATTATTATTTTTTCAATGGGATGGACATCCCAAACTGTATATTTCTAAGCAACTGTAATGTTAGATGTTCATCCCCATTTGCACATCTTCTGCTACATTCTGCCAATATCTCTTTTTGTAAATAAAATAAAATAAAATAAAGGAAAGGAAAGGAAAGTGAATTAGCTGGTTTCTGCCTGCACCAGCAGAATTTCAATATCCACACTGGAAATAGGACCAGCCACATTAAAATGGCTTCCCTATTAGTGCTGTGTATGTTGTTACCCCTTCATGGATCACTGCCTTGTTGTGGCGAAGGGGCTTGCATAACTCAGTGAAGCCATAAGCTATGCTGTGCAGGGCCACCCAAGACAGATAGGTTATGGCAGAGAGTTCTGACAAAATGTGGTCCACTGGAGAAGGAAATGGCAACCCACTCCAGTATTCTTGCCAAGAAAACCCCATGGAATGTATCACAAGGCTAAAAGAGATGACGCCGGAAGGTGAGACCCTCAGGTCGGAAGGTGTCCAATATACTACTGGGGAAGAGCAGAGGGTATTTCCAAGTAGTGCCAGAAAGAGTGAAGCAGCTGGGCCAAAGCCAAACGGACACTCAGCTGTGGATGTGTCTGGTGGTGAAAAGAAAATCCGATGCTGTAAAGAACAATATTGTTTAGGAACCTGGAATGTCAGATCAATGAATCAAGGTAAGCTGGAGGTGGTCAAACATGAGATGGCAAGATTGAACATCGACATCTTGGGAATCAGCGAACTAAAATGGACAGGCATGGGCGAATTTAATTCAGGTGACCATCATATCTACTACTGTGGGCAAGAATCCCTTAGAAGAAATGGAGTAGCACTCATAGTCAACAAAAGGGTGGGAAAAGCACTACTGGGGTACAATCTTAAAAACGATAGAATGATCTCAGTATGAATCCAAGGCAAACCATTCAACATCACAGTAATTCAAGTCTATGCCCCAACCACTGAGGCCGAAGAAGCTGAGGTTGATCGGTTCTATGAAGACCTACAACACCTTCTAGAACTAACACCAAAAAAAGATGTCCTCTTCATCATAGGGGATTGGAATGCAAAAGTAGGAAGTCAAGAAATCACCGGGATAACAGGCAGGCATGGCCTTGGTGTACAAAATGAAGCAGGACAAAAGCTAATAGAGTTTTGCTAAGAGAACGCGCTGATCATAGCAAACACTCTTTTCCAACAGCACAAGACACGACTCTACACATGGACATCACCAGATGGTCAATATCGAAATCAGATTGATTATGTCCTTTGAAGCCAAAGATGGAGAAGCTCTATACAGTCAGTCAAAACAAGACCTGGAGCTGACTGTGGCTCAGATCATGAGCTTCTTGTTGCAAAATTTCAGCTTAAATTGAAGAACGTAGGGAAAACCACTAAACCATTCAGGTATGACCTAAATCATATCCCTTATGAATATACAGTGGAGGTGAGGAATAGATTTCAGGGATTAGACCTGATAGACAGAGTGCCTGAGGAACTATGGACGGAGGTCTGTAACATTGTTCAGGAGGCAGCAACTCAATTCATCCCAGTGGCTGTCTGATGAGGCTTTACAAGTAGCTGAGGAAAGAAGGGAAGCGAAAAGCAAGGGAGAAAGGGGAAGATATATCCAACTGAATGCAGAGTTCCAGAGAAGAGACAAGGAGAGACAAGAAGGCCTTCTTAAATGAGCAATGCAAAGAAATCGAGGAAAACAACAGAATGGGAAAGACTAGAGATCTCTTCAAGAAAATCGGAGATCTCAAGGGAACGTTTTGTGCAAAGACGGGCATGATAAAGGACAAAGAAGGCAGGGACCTAACAGAAGCAGATGAGATTAAGAAGAGGTGGCAAGAATACACAGAAGAACTATACAGGAAAGATCTTCATGTCCCTGATAGCCATGATAGTGCGGTCACTGAACTTGAGCCGGACATCCTAGAGAGTGAAGTCAAGTGGGCCTTAGGAAGCATTACTAACAACAAAGCTAGCGGAGATGACAGTATTCCAGCTACTTAAAATCCTAAAAGATGATGCTGTTAAAGTGCTGCATTCAATATGCCAACAAATCTGGAACACTAAGCAGTGGCCACAAGACTGGAAAAGGTCAGTTTACATTCCAATTCCAAAGAAGGGTAACGCCAAAGAGCATTCAAACTACTGCACAATTGCGCTCATTTCACATGCCAGCAAGGTGATGCTCAAAATCCTACAAGCTAGGCTTCAGCAGTATGCGAACCGAGAACTACCGGAAGTACAAGCTGGGTTTTGAAGAGGCAGAGGAACTAGAGATCAAATCGCCAACATTCGCTGGATCGTGGAGAAAGCAAGAGAATTCCAGAAAAATGTCTATTTCTGCTTCATTGACTACGCTAAAGCCTTTGATTGTGTGGATCACAACACACTGTGGCAAATTCTTAAAGTGATGGGAGTACCAGACCACCTTACCTGTCTCCTGAGAAACCTGTACGAGGGTCAAGAAGCAACAGTAAGAACCAGACATGGAACAACCGAGTGGTTCAAAATTGGGAAAGGAGTACGACAAGGCTGCATATTGTCACCCTGCTTATATGCAGTGTACATCATGAGAAACGCCGGGTTGGATGAATCACAGGTTGGAATTAAGATTGCCGGGAGAATTATCAACAACCTCCGATATGCAGATGATACCACCCTAATGGCAGAAAGCGAAGAGGATCTCAAGAGCCTCTTGTTGAGGGTGAAAGAGGAGAGTGCAAAAGCTGGTTTGAAACTCAACATTAAAAAAACAAAGATCATGGCATCTGGCCCCATCACTTCCTGGCATATAGAAGGGGACGAAATGGAAGCAGTGACAGATTTTACTTTCTTGGGCTCCAAGATCACCGCAGATGGTGACTGTAGCCATGAAATTAAAAGACCCTTCAATTATTGAAGAGCATGCACAAGCTGGTCTTAGGGGAATTAGCTGAGCAAATGGATTTAACACTTAAGACCAATTGGGGATGCTCCAGCCTTCACCAAGTTATGCTTTGGTGGGGAAATCACCCGCATTCTTGGTGAAGCTGAGCTCCAGACCTAAAAGTAGTTTTCAAGACTGTGGGAAGGTGTCTTCCTGAAGCTTGAAGCACACCAATAGAGGGGGGAGGGGGAGAGGGAAGGGAAGGGAAGGGAAGGGAAGGGAAAGAGGGGGTGGAGGCTACAATTCTACAAAGAACCTCCAAAAGCAATATACCTTTCCTTGGGCTGAAGCCTTTTCCTGCAGACAGGAACTAGTGCATGTTGCAATTCCTGTTCTCAGGTTAAGAAGGAAGGAAAGCAGAAAGCCTTGACTAGGGGAGGCAAAGCACCCACTGTTGGCACCTTGCTCTGGCAATCAAGGATTTCATGAGCCATGTATATATGGATATCTGTCTATCTATCTATCTATCTATCTATCTATCTATCTATCTATCTATCTCAGGGAAAAGGTTGGGTTTAGTTTCCCCTGAGCTTCTGAGAAGGGACATACCCAATAATTTGTTTTATTTAATGTATATTTCTTTTTTTCTCCCCAAGTTGGAGTTTTGATGTAATAAAGTGGGGCAGAGTGCAACTCCAGGCACCTCCCTTCACTGTCCCTTTAGAGCCCAGGAACCAGTTACAATTTACAATGATCTTTACCCTAAATCACACAGACAGATTAGAACCCTGTGCAAATGTGGAAATAGTGCACACCTTTACTGTTCTTTATCCAACCTGATTTCATGGGATGCCAGACCCTTGCAAGCTAAGTGGAAGATAAGCTGCTTAAAGCAATGCTTGAACAAGCAGAAATGGGTACTACTTAGAATGGAGTTGATATTGAGTAAAGATAGAATTTAGTTCAGTTTGCACTTTGATACAAATCTACCAAATGTGCATTTCTTGAATAAATGTCTGAACCTGGCAAGGAAGTCATTCTTCCATAGGCACACTTTTCTGGATTTGGTGATGCAGTTTGCTAAACAAAAAATGTGAATATTAGGGAACAGTGTGCACAAAACTGAGTATATTATGAAAAATGTGTACGAAAATGCATACAAATTCCCGGGCTGACTTAAAAAGTCACAAACTGACATGGAAACAGGATGAACTGCAATACAAGGAGGTCAAATTAATTTCCCAGGGGGCAGTTCAAAACATTTTCTGCTTTCTAAGCCAAGGGTTACAAGAACAAACCTATTCTTGGCAGCAGCAAAATGTTTATACACTTTCATTATACCTTGCAGACCTTAAAGGATCCAAACTCTGCAGGTTTTTTTCTTTCTTTCTGTTGAATGCCATAAAAACAGAGAGATGGTTTGCAATGTGGTGAAACTAAACTAATTGCTTTTTTACAGGGGTTTAGGGACTTGAGGATAAAATGGGTTTTGTTTTTCATTTAGAAATCAGGGAAGTGGATAAAAAAACCCACCTATCAAGACAGCCCCACAAAGATTATTAACAGCTATGTTGTAGGGCGTACATTTTTAATACCATGGCCATCTGTATACTGCTACCAAGAGACTTAACGTTGGATATAGATATAGATGTAGCTATACACACACTTGTGCAAATCCACATTCCCCTCCCACCCAAATCTGCAGTTTCATGTTTGAGCCTATGTGGGCAGAGGGAGAGGGGATGCTTGTTTTTTGATCAGGAAAAATGCATACTTTTAAAAAAGCACAATTTTCCTTATTCGTTTGTTTGTTTGTTTATTTATAGAAAATATATAATTTTCTATAGTCATTCTCCACCCAATGGAGGGTGGTCCATAGTTCAGTTGTAGAACCCATACTTTGCAGTAGAGCAAAGAGTAGTAGAACTCAAGGGTGCCCAAGGTTAAATCCTTGGCTTCTCCAGTGGAAATTATGTCAATATCAACATGCACCCCACCCCACCCCCCTCAAGAGCTGGGAGAGCCATTGGCATTCTGTACCAATCCTCTGAGACAATATAAGGAAGCAATATTCATTCCATTAAAGTAATAGAAAGTAATAAGAAAGTAGAAATTTTCCAACCATGGTAAAACATGGAAATGTGTGTGTGTGTGGGGGGGGGGTCATGTGATTCTATGATTCTATGAAATTCCATGAACACATGTATTAGGAGAAATGTTCACAAAAATGCTTATGAATTTCCATGTGAACCTCAAAAAAAACCCTTTATGCTTGAGATGAACCAAACCTAAGTCTGAAAAATGAGAAAATACGAGAAATGGAAAGTGACAGATTTATCCATCTCTAGGAGAAGATTGGAAGGGTGGATGGTAGATAGATAGAAGTTGGGAAATATTCCAAACTCATTAGAATAAAATGAAGAAATCTGGCCATTTCAACTTAGCTGACCTTTTCTCGGTGATATTCTTTTTCAACATTGTGAGGCAAATGCTATGTCAGAGAAAAGCATATTTTGGGAATGCATCATGTAGCAGAATATCCCCCACCCCTAATTAGTGTATGTTTAATTAACATGATTGATTATGTGAGAACAGGGTTCTCACTGGGATGCTCTCCTTAAAGAGCCATGCCTGGCACCTACTCTGCAGACATGTTGGTGGCATGTAAAGTATTTTTTTTTATTTCCCCAGGCATTTCAATTTTAGGGATGTACGATGCTGGGAAATTGAGATGCATGGAATATCACTCTGCTGGGCTAAAGAAAGTACTATGTGGAGAGGATGAAATTGATTGGCAAGGATATTTACAAGAGAGGAATATGCCTCTGCAAGGCTCCATAACCAACAGGCAGACTTGCAATCATGCACACTGGCGCAAGATTGCCAATCAAAAAATATTTTTAAAAATTACAACCCCATTTTGGCAAATTTAAAGATCCTGCCTCCCCCAAATCCCATTTGCACAAATTGCCACCATTAAAAACAAACCCAGAATCCACATATTGGCTTGCCTCGCTGAAGGACGAGTCAACGCTGGGATGGTGCTGGGCGGGGAGTGGGGGATGGAATGGTATCCACCAGGGCAGAACCAGAGAAATCCATCAGCTTTTCACCACTGAAATAGAATTCTCATATATCCTTATTTAATTTCTAAAATCCCTCAAAAATTGTATCTATCTGCTTTTAATATGGTTGTTAATCCTAGTGTGTTACTGTACTGTATTAGGGAGAGTTGTTGTTGTTGTTGTTGTTGTTGTTACTGTTATGTATTACCTACATTGTTGGGCACCTATGATTTGATGAGCAATTGTGAATTTTTTGTTTGTATATTCATTCATTGAAACAATGTATAAGCTGCCCTTTAGGGTAAAACTTCCAAGGCAGTGTACAAGAAAACTTAAAACCGCCAAACATAACAGTAATAATAAAGCAATGATAAGATCAAAACTAACACTTAAAACCAGACAATACCAGAAATTCAGCAGTACCAGTAGAATCTTAACTCAGTTATAGGCCAAGGTAAACAGGTGAGTCTTTAAGGCCTGCTTGAAGGCCTGTAACAATAGGACCTGGTGAACATCAATTGGAACAAAGCTTTACAAGCTGGGAGCTGTTCCTGAGAAGGTTCATGGGGCAACAGCCTAATTGCTTCTACAGGCAGGCATACAAATAAGTCATCTGATACTGATCTCAGAGTGTGCTTAGGTTGGTATAGGGGTATTGGTACAGAAGTGTTTAAATAAATAAAAAAAAACACACAATCAAACCAGACAGGGAGCTACACCTGATGGTCTCTCTTAAACAAGAACAGGACAGTGACAGGAAACTCCCAGCTCCATTTCTATGCAATAAAGTCCAGTGCCACCTGGTGACTAAACTATATGACACTATCCACACACAGTCGAATCCTGACATCACCTTGTGTGTTTGCCAGTCCGCATCAATAGCAACCAGTGATGTGGAGAAGGATGGGAAAACACGGAGCATCAGGATGTCAGGATGCAGGGGAAGTTTTTCTGCATGTCACTGTAGCAGTGGGAACATGATAGAGGGCTGCCATTTTTCATTACAGTGTTGCTCAGAACATGTCATTCTGCCTTAAATGTCACAGATAATTTGAGAGGTAAGAAAAGCAATGGGAGGCGGTTTCTTATATCAAGAATAAGGGCAGATTACTGTTGCAGTCCAAAGGGTGCAATCCCCGTTTGCCATATGTTTCTGTACAGGGATTGGCCTTTGACCTCTTATGGGGTGGGAGTTCCGCTTGCAAGAGCTGTCCCATTCAGTTAACTGATGCAGAGGCAGCATCAGTGGTTGGCATTGCCAGGCATCTGCTGAGGCCTGCACTGAGGATGGGGAGGGGACTGGTCCTAGTTCTGCTGCTGCTGCTCCTCATTGCTGGTTCTGCCTGTTTACCTACCTTGTCCAAGGGAACAAGCAGTAAAAGGAGCAAGGAGAAGGAGCCCTAACTTCTGCATGTCTTGCCTTATCTCTCTGGGAAATGGTGCAGATTAGGTGCAGAGGGAGAGACAAACGGCTAGGTGGCAACAACAGTGAAAAGGAGGAGAGGAGAAGGAGGATGTGGACACAGTAGGGAGCCAACTGAGATCAGTATTCCTGAGCCCCCCCTGGGCATCTCACCCAAGTGCCCTCCCCAGTGGAACTGCTACTGAAGTAGAGGAGGCATGTCAGAGACAGGCTGAAGCCACAAGTAGCTAGACCTGTCTTGAGAGCTGGAGGATGTGTTCTCTAGTCCAGGGTCCCTGACATGAGTTGCTGTTGGACCTGGTGTGTGTGTGTGTGTGTGTGTGCGCGCATTGTAGCTTCCATTCTGACTGTGTTTCAGAGAATGTTGGGTGCCTTTTGTTCCATCATCTGCCCATCCGCAGAATCAGATTTTTTTGTTTCTGAATTTGCACAAATCTGCATGTGCAAAAATGAGTAAATTCCCCCCAAATGTGGATTTTCATGCTTTAGCTGGGGGGGGGGGGATCCACATTTTTGTCCATTATTTTTTTATGTATTTTTCTACAACAAAATTTGTGTAAAATTCAAGGAAGTTAGAAAACCGGTCCACAAGTCTGTGGAATCTGCCTGGTGGGGAAAGCTCGTCCACAGCAAAATCTGTGGACAGATCAATGAAAATCCGAACTCATTTGGTTGCATTGCTGATTTCTCTGATATCCCTAATTGTAGCCTGAAATTCAGCAGGCAGAATACTGGACAGGGCATTTCCATTAATGCTGAGAGGCATCTCGTTGCACACAGAGTTCATCTCTTTCCTCCAGAATTGACTGAGGAAGGCAGCAGATGCAGTGAGATGAGGTCCAGCGAGGCAAATATGAAGCTGGCAATTACGGAGTGTTAAAAATGCTAGGAGTCTTTCATTTCAGAATGCATGCATAGATCAGGGCTTTAATATGCACCCAATTATACAACAAAAGAATGAGTAAAGATGATTTACCTTCTGAAAGTGTTTTAACTGGGGACTATAAATGGGATAAATGATCAATCTTCTGATAGTTTTGTGACCCACAGGCCCATTAAACTCCACTATTACAACTGTCTGTTAATGCCCCCCCTTTTTATCGGTGTTAAATGACAGTGTAAGCACTTTCCTTTGAGCCCACCTAGAGAATACAAAAATACTTGTTTAATTATCACATTTTATATCCTTGTTCTAGCTTAATCTTCTCTTCAGGCCCATGATTCCCTTTTCCAATTCTCTGCTATCAATTTTGGCACCACTCCACTATGGAAGATCCATTTTAATACAAGAAACAGAGTGAAGAATCTCACCGGTCTGTTCTACAGGACATCACACTATAGATTAGCACACACACACACACACACACACACACATATATATATATATATATATATATATATATATATATATATATATTCATGGTCATCACAGATTTCAGAATTTTGAAAATATTCACTCAATACTGCATTATATATCAATTCCCTGTGGAAATCAATATCCTCCATAGAAAATCAGGATGATCAGTCTGTTTCTGTCACACCTATGGATGTCAGAGGAATCCATCTGGGGGATGGAGCTCAAAGAGCTGTTATCCGCTTGGCCCCCAGGACTTTGGTCTGCTTCCCTGTTAGCTGGCCCAACTTGATCTGCACCAGGTCGGGCCAGCTGAAGGATCTTTCCAGGTTTTAAAAATTTCTGTAAATAGAAATGTGCACAAATTGTGGGATGGAATTTGCGTGATGTACTCAGATTTTGACTGTCCTTTGTACAAATTATGGCCAAAATTAGCCTATATCACTCAAATTGAGCCCCACAATTTGCGCACATTTCTATTTACATGTTTTGTTTTGTTTAAAAAAAGTTCCTGGCAAATGTGAGACGAGTCAGATGCTCGCCAGGAGTCCATCGAGCTGGGAGTCCATTGAGCCAGGACTCGGCAGACAACCCTAGTCACGCTTGGTCTGTGCATGTGACAGAATTAGGCAGTAGAATCCTGAGGTGGTACAGTGGGCTGTACCATTTTATTAATTAATTTATTCATTCAGTCATTGATTTCATTTCATTTCATTTCTATACCGCCCAATAGCCGAAGCTCTCTGGGCAGTTCACAAAAAGCTCTCTGGGTGGTTCACATTTCAGGCTGCAGATGAGGGAATGCCATTGTGAATGCTTTCTTATGCAAAAATCTTCCTGCAAGTAAACCAGCAATGAAACCCTAGGGCAGGGATAGGCAACATGGCTCCCGTGGAACCTTGGGCACCTTCCTTGGTGCCTGACAAGGTGCCTTACCCATCCTATTTTATACTTCGATTTTATCTATCCATTTATTTTTTACTGGCAGTTGGGATGGCTTCAAAACAAAGTGGGGGCCTCTAGTTCCTCCCATCTTCTTTTCCCATGTGGGGCCACATGTGGGGCTCAGAGACATGATTCTTAGGAAATGAAGAAGGCAGATGAATGCTTTCATCTGCAGTGCACCCATTTTGTGGTGGTGCCCAGGGCAGTTTCTCAAATTGTCAAATGTGCCCATAGGCCCAAAAAGATTGCCTACTCCTGCCCTAGGGCATTAAGGAGAAAGGGACTATACCAGCCTGCTCCATGCTATGTTAATTTTCCACTTGCAGAGATTTTGTATTTGTTTCCCTCCAACTGTAACAGATACAGACCATTCTACCACCTCAGGACTTCATTTTCTCATTTTGCCACAAGTTCAGGCCAGGCCTTTGTTACCTATTTTTAATGTGGGTCTGAACAGGAGAACTGACTTACCTTAGAGATATAGAACAGAAGTTTCCTTGGCAATAGATATTGGGAAGAAGACCAGGTCTACCTGCAAGGCCTGCTCCAGTTTCAAGGGAACCTCAGCAAAATGGAATTGTGGGAAATTAAAATAATTCTGGCCAGAAATCTGGCCACAGGGAGTGGGGGGCCAGTGCCAGGCAGGTTTCAGCACTGGGTGGGAATGGGTGAATCTGTCAAATTTGTTCCACGTTGGATTGCAATTATTTTTACAGTGTGCATGAAAATATTTTTAATAAAAAATACACTTTGTGTATGCAGTTGTTTGAATGCATGCATTTTTTCAAGCTTAAATTTTCTATTAAAGCATTTTCTGTGGTTGCATGAACCCACACACACACACTCACACACACAGAGTTACATTTTGTGCACATTTCTTTTAAAACATATACACTTCTTTGGAATGCACTGTTTCAAATGCACACATTTTTTTGTCTGCTTGTTGATGTTGTTGTTGTAGTTAGAACTCCATCACAAGCTTTGGAAATGCATGCATTTTGATGGCACACTGCAGTCCAGTTCACGTTTAGGTCCTGCGAGTGCAGATTTGGTAAATTCTCATTGAAATGTGTACCGAACAAATCTCTTACCCATCCTGGAGCCCTGGTAACTACCCAAAAACATTATGCGGTGATGTTTGGCATGCCCACCTGCCTTACTTCGTATACCTATTTGACCAGACAACATAGGACAAAAGAATGTCTGTATATTCAGGCTCTGCACTGCTTCAGCTTGAGGCCGGAACCTTGGGTCGAGGCGAGCTGCTTCGGGTCACTTTGAGCCCCTTCCGAGGTGAAGCTCAAGAGGGGTCTCCAAAGTGCTTGGTGCACTTCAGAGCTTTGGCCAGGGTTGGTGGAGAAATCTGCCACAGACTCCAATGAGAAACGGACTCCAAATCCACCATGGACACCCCCCAGAGTCCGTGGCGGAACGGACTGCTCCCCCCTGCCACCCCGCGAAGGCTGGTGGGATGGACCCTACCTGCCAGCAGCCGGTCCAGATCCGTCATGTTCTTTCCACAGCCATCTGCTGCCAGGCTGCGGAACAAAATGGCGTCCGGTGTAGCAGACGCCATTTGCGTCCCTGCCCTTGGCAGTGATAGGCTAAGTAAATATTTATGTTGCCTATCACGGCCAAGGGCAAGGACACAAATGGCGTCTGCTATGCCATTTGCATCCCTCCTCTTGGCCATGATAGGCTATGTAAATATTTACTTAGCCTATCACTGCCATTTGCATCACATCATGTATCATGTCCGCTACGCCAGATGCCATTTGCGTGGCAGCGGCCAGAAGTGCAGCTATGGACGGGCCCAGACGGCAGCTCCGCGGACTTGCCACAGAGCAGAGCTGGCCAGGAAGGATTCTGGGGGGAGGGACAGATCACCTCCCCCCCCCCGCAGACCCCTTCAGCAGATGGGTAAGTAGGTTTCATACCCCCCTAGCTTTGGCACCCCTGGCCTAGCCATGCCGGTGCCTCCAGGTCATTACCTCAGCCACTCACCTGCTCCTCCTCCTCCACTGCCGCCTTCTCCTCATCTTCTGCCCCCGTCATTGTCGCTGCTGCTGCCATCTCCACTGCCACCAGGTCCTGAGGCCCAGACGCGCGCCAACACTTCTTGCGGGTAGTCGCCATTTTTAAAATGGCAACTTCCAGGCACCTCCAGGTGGTTGCCATTTTAAAAATGGCAACTCCCTGCAAGAAGAGTTGGTGTGCTCCCCCAGGCCTCAGGAGCTGGCAGCGGTGTTGATGGCAGCAGCGGCAAAGGCAGAGAAGGTGGCAGTGAGGAGAAGTAGGGGTGGACGAAAGTCACTTACCTGTCCTCGAAGATTTCCCGCGGTGGGGGGGGAGGTGCTTCGTGGTTCCCCCCCGAGGTTCAGGCCGGGGGGGGAGGCTTCCCGCCTCGCCCGGCCGAAATTCAGGCCGGGGAGGGAGGCTTCCCGCCTCGCCTGGCCGCGAACGCGAAAGTTTTTTTTAAAAAAAAAAAACGCCCCCTGATAGGCTATGTGACGATTAATGTAGCCTATCACGGCTAGATCTGCAAAGTCAGCCATGATAGGCTACGTCAATCGTCACGTAGCCTATCACGGGTGACTTTAAAAAAAAAAAAAAAGCGCGTACGCTAATGGCGGCCCCCATAGGGAGCTGCCATTCGCGTTCCTTATTTAGTCGCTGTAGTCTACGTAAATGTTTTTATGTAAATTTTTTTACGTAAATGTTTTTACATTTACGTAAATGTTTTAGTCTACGTAAATGTTTACGCAAATAGCGTTGCCCTTATTTTCGCCGTAGTCTACGTAAATCTTTACGTAGACTACAGCGACCAATAAGGAACAGGAATGGCGGCTCCCTATGGGGGCCGCCATTATCCGTACACACTTTTTTTTTTTTAAGTCACCCGTGATAGGCTACGTGACAATTGACGTAGCCTATCACGGCTGACTTTGCAAATCTAGCCGTGATAGGCTACGTTAATCATTACGTAGCCTATCAGGGGGCGTTTTTTTTTTCTTTTATTGCAATGGCGGTGGCGGCGGCCGGTCGAAAGACCGGCTGCTGCTCCCGCCCCGCTCGAACATCCGCCGAACCGCCGGCCGGACCCGCCGCCGGGAGGGACATTCGGCGAAGGTAAGTCCCATCCCGGGGGGGGGGTGAGGGGGGCGGGGGGGTTCGGAGGATTTCTCCCCGAAACTTGTTCGGGGGGCCGAACACGTTGGCGCTCGGCCCCCCGAAGTTTCGGGGAGAAATTCTCCGCCAACCCTAAGGAGAAGGCAGCAGCGGAGGTGGCAGCAGAGGTGGAGGAGAAGGTGGAGGAGGTAGCAGAAAGGTAAGGAGCTGGGGGGTCATGCTGGGGTGTCCAGGGGGGACCTGAAGTGGGGTTCAGCATCCGAATGCTGCTTCAGGTTCAGGGCTGAGTCGGGTTGCCCCATCATCAGCCCAAGTTGGATTGGGCCCACCTCCCCACAAAGCGGCTTCCGAGTCGGATTGGGGGGTCCCTGCACAGCCCTACTGTATATGCCACAAAGGCATTCATTTCATCTCTCATACTGTCTTGAGCTTTGGAGTCCCTCTACTGGAAGAAACATGATGGAATATATATATTTAAACCAAAACAAAATATTGGGGGATGTGGTTTTAAACTAATTTCAGGTCTTAACAGGAACACTCATTCCCCAAGGGTGGTTGGTGAGGGACAAAGTCCCTCCCCAAAAACTCCTGAGCAAACTTAGCAGCCATGGAATAAGAGGAGAGGTCCTCTTATGGATCAGTAACTGGTTAAATAACAGAAAGAAGAGAGTAGGAATACATGGTAAACTCTCCCAATGGAGGGAAGTAAATAGTGGGGTCCCACAGGGATCTGTATTCAGACCAATGCTTTTCAACCTGTTCATAAATGATCTGGAATTAGGAGCGAGCAGTGAAGGGGCCAAGTTTGCCAATGACACCACATTATTTAGGGTGGTTAAATCAAAAAGGGATCACGAAGAACTCCAAAAGGATCTCTCCAAACTGGGCAAATGGGCATCTAAATGGCAAATACAGTTCAATGTAAGGAAATGTAAAGTGATGCAAGTTGATGCAAGCAAAAAAATCCCAACTTCAAGGAAAGCCTGATGGGATCTGAGCCAGCGGTGACCAAGCAGGAAAGAGATCTTGGGCTTGTGCTTGACAGCTCAATGAACATATCAATCCAGTGTGCAGCTGCTGTAAAACAGGTAAACTCCATGTGAGGCATAAATGGAAAAGAGATTGAGAATAAAACTGCCAACATCATACTGCCCTTATACAAATCTATGGTGCAGCCACCCTTGGACTACTGTGACAGTTCTGGTCACCACACCTAAAAAAAGATATTGTAGAGCTGGAAAAAGGTGCAGAAAAGGGCAACTAAAATTATCAAGGAGCTGGAGCATCTCCCCTAGGAGAGAAGGTTACAACACCTAGGCTTGTTGAGCTTGGAAAAAAAGAAGGTAGGGGAGACACGATAGAGGTGTGCAACTTTATGCATGATGTGGAGAATGTGGATAGGGAGACATTTTTCTCCCTCTCTCAAAGTACTAGAACTCAAAGGGGTCATCCTGTGAAGCTGATTGGTGGGAGATTCAGGACAGAGAAAAGGAAGGACTCCTTCACACAGCACACAATGAAACTATGGAATTCGCTACCACAGGAAGTAGTGATGGCCACCAGTTTGGATGGCTTTAAAAGGCGGTTCGACACATTCCTGGATGAAAGGGCTATCAATGGTTACTAGTCTTGATGGCTATGTGCTGCCTCCAGTACCAGAGTCCAGAGGTAATGATCCTATATACAGCAGTTGCTGGGGAACATGGGTGGGAGGGTGCTGTTGCACTCATGCCCTGCCTCTGGGTTCGCTTTGTCTTCATAGCCGTGATAGGCTACGTAAATACTTACGTAGCCTATCACAGCTAACGCAGGACACCATTTGCGTCCCTGCGGAGGCCGTGATAGGCTACGTAAGTATTTATGTAGCCTATCACGGCCGGGGGAAAAAACCCAGCATACGCAAATGGCGGCGGCTACCATTGGCCAGTGTGAACAGAATGTTGGACTAGATGGACCCTTGGTCTGATCCAGCAGGGCTCTGCTTATGTTCTTATGTTTATATGCTAGGGATGTACGAAACACCTACCTGGCTCCACGCCGGGCAATCCGTGGGGGGGGGAGGCGATCCGGTCCTCCGCCCCAGAATCCTGCCCAGCCGGCTCCACTCCACGGCCAAGCCGCGGAGCCGCTGGCCAGCTCCGGCTGCCCGCAGCCAGACATCTGGCCACTGGGCAGCCCTGCAGGGACGCAAATGGTGGCTGTCATTGCTGCCGCCATTTGCATCCCTGTATTGAGCCATGATAGGCTACGTAAATACATACGTAGCCTATCATGGCAGGGGGAAAAAAACCCAGTGTACGCAAATGGCGGTAGCCGCCGCCATTTGTGTATGCTGGGCTTTCCCCCCACCTGGCCGTGATAGCCTACGTAAATACTTAAGTAGCCTATCACGGCCTCCGCAGGGATGCAAATGGCATCCCTGCATTAACCGTGATAGGCTACGTAAGTATTTACATAGCCTATTACGGCTATGAAGATGAAGCGAACGGTGGCCGCAGGACGGCCGCCATTCTCAAAGCAGCGCAGATGGGAGCACGTAAGTGCTCCATTTCGTGTGCCTTTTGTGGGTTGGGGGGGTGGGGGCTTCATTCCACGATGGATTTCGGGGGGCCGAATGCACTGGCATTCGGCCTCACCGAGATCCGTCGCGGAATTCTCTGACATCCCTATTATGTGCTGCAAATGGGGAATAGGTACAAATTTAAGCCAAAAGGTACTTTTGCCTAGGGATTCAAATTAATTTCTATGGATCTGACCTGCGGATGCTGCAGCAACCTGCTTTTTCTGAGTTGCATGGATTCCATGGCCTTGCAGACCACTTTTTTTACTTTGGAGAAAATTTGTGCAAATGTGCACATGCAGAAATACACATTTATACGCACATGCATAAGCACAAAGTGCGCAGTTGTGCGAATGCACATTAGTGCAAGTGCACAATAGTGGAAGTGTGTATTTGTAAACAAGTTAAATTCTCATACAAAGAAATCCAGGTTCCATCAATGAACGGACAATAGAACAAAAGATACCTGACAATCTGGAGAACAGATGGAATGGATTTTAACTACATCTGTATACCCCTAGTTCCATGGTTTTGTGAGAGGGGCCATTGGTCTTTCGTAGGGTGCTAGGGCTAGTCTCCATCTTCCCTGTTTTGTGCTTCACCCAGTCTTCAGGGGAGAATTTCACGGAGCCCAGAAACAGCAGAAAATGGGGTGTAAAGTGATTCATGTTGCTTCAAGAGGAAAGTGTTGGGATTTAACATGGAGGTGGCATTTATTTATTTATTTATTTATTTATTTATTTATTTATTTATTTATTGCCCCACTTTTCCACCAAAAATGGTGCTCAAAGAGGCTAACTATAAAATCCAGATTAAAAACAGTAATGCAATTAAAGTGCGAAATACATTTAAAACACAATTGAAAACCTAACAATAAAGGAAATAAACAGCATCAACCAATGAAACCCCCATATTTAGAAAAAGAATGATTGAAAATCAGTGGTTCGGGGAGCATAGCATGGGGAATAGTGCTCTCATACTCTCCATTCTTTTTTTCCTAAGTAAAGGATGGTGGAGCTCTGTCCCTGCTGCCATGTTGCTGAAGTAACTGAAACAGCCAGGAGGTTTTAAGTGTGTGTGTGTGTGTGTTTTAAGAAGAACGAGTAAAAAAAAAAAAGAAAAAGAAAAAAAGACTACTGCCATGACCATTAAAAATGGATTCAAGGACTGAATTCCAGAACCTGAAATTAGCCCAAAATGACCTCCCACAATTTGCCACCTGAGAATGGGATGGACACTTAGGAACACTTCTCAGATTACATGTTTGGTTCCTGATATTTCAACTTTTAAAGGATTTCAGGTAGCAAGACAGCAAAGAGCTTCAGCCTAGCATCTTGGAGAGAACCACTAACAATCAGAAGATACAAGAACAGGATAAATCAATCAGAGATGCTTCATATATGAGTTAAAAGCACTGATCTCAGCATTTTTTGCTGATTCTACTGTGAAATCACCAAGCATTAATGATAAACTTGAAGTAATGCTGAGATTTCACATCTGATATATCTATCCTAATGGCTTTCAGCCATGCTAGGTGCTTTCTGTGCTAACAAACCTGATGAGCTTTTAAGAAGACAAAATTACCCCAACATCACACACTGCTCGATGAAGTTTCATAGCCTGCTGGAGTTGAGCAATCTACATCTATATTTGATATTGTTACTTAAGTCATTGGAGCAAGACTATATCCATTACAATCACATTTTCTTTTCATTAAAAAAAGAAAGAAAAGAAAAGAAAGTAATTTTGAGAATACTGGCAAATGCCTTCATGCTTAATTTTCACAGCTCAGTTTACCAGACCCAATGGCTGGAAAACAAGCAATAATCTTCCACTTTGGGTGGTTCAATCTTCTTGTCATATAATCATAGTGTTTAAAGGGAGGAAGATCTTCTTGAAATGAATGCTAATGTCTTGATCCAAATGCTAGTACCTTTGTTCACTGCATGCATCACACCATTGCAGTTGATCATGGACTGATTCAGGGCTGGTTCAGAGATGATATGAGCTGTGGTACCCATTTGAAAAACAGGCCGTTGAATTCCACTCAAAGACAACCGATTTAAGATCTCCTTGGGCAGATGTTGATCTCTGTATCCTGCCCCACAGTTCTTTCAAAGCATCCCTGCCCCCATGCTGCTGAAAAACTTCACACAAAAAAGATGGCACCACTTTAGATAAAGGAGCATTGAAGGTGCTAACTCTGTCTGTGAATATCTTACTTAGAGGATGATCCTACAGTCTAGGTGCCAAAAGATGGAGAGCTCCAATACTGGAGTCCTCTGTCCCTCCTCAGCCCTACCATGCTGTTGCCAGCAGGGAGGGAGAAACAACAAAGGCTATTTTTGCATCACTGTCCTCAAAAATAGGCTTCTTACATTAGATGGGCCTCCACCTCCCTCCCTTCTGGTGAAGAGACTGGAGCTGAAATGCCTTTGGATCCAGTGGATCCATAGTCTCTCCTTTCCCCTCCCCACCTAGAGGCCAAGGGCTTTCTGTCATAATTACCTTTCCCACTCTGCTACCTGTTCTTCAAATGCTTGCTTGCTTTATTTATTTATTTATCTATTGCATTTATATCCCACCTTTTTTCGTCTTGCACGGAACCCAAGGCAGCTTACATTATCCTTCTCCTCCCAATTTTATCCTCACAACAACAACCCTGTGAGGTAGGTTGGGCTGAGAGTCTGTAATTTTCTTCTCCTTCCCCCTATCTAAGCATTTTATTCATCATATAATTTCAATACTTTATCAAATGTCTCCTGCACTTTGTGCATTGAAAACAAATAGTCCATTCTCTCCTCTTCATCTCTTACTTCCATAGCTTTAGGATATTTTCTTGGATGAGTTTTCCCCAAATAATCAGCAATTTCCCCTTTGTAATCTGCTTGCTCTATTAAAGTCTTTGAAATAGCATTAAATAATATCATTCTATACAAATCATTAATTGTTATTACAAACTATACAGAGAAACAAGAATGAGTAATTATGTGTCTCAGACTGATCTTTTATCTTGTACTGAAATATAAATCTAGCTCATTCGCAATGCAATAACATTGGAGTGAATGCAAGCAAATGTATCAGCAGAGTGTTTTGCAAACTCTTCACAATGGGTTGCTCAGGGCTCCCCCTCACTGCTCTGGGGCCGGGAATATAACAACCCCTTCACCAGACAAAATAACTCTGTTGGAGGATGACACTGTGATGGCATGATGGTGGCAGAGAACAGCAACTTCTTCACAGCCACCACCACCATGGAACAGGCCTTAAAATGGGAACTAGTCCATGTTCAGGCATTTTTGTCCCAGTTCTTCGTCGACTAATGTTCTACCTATTTACTTAATTGCTCCTTAGAAAACCAAGGTGCCCAGGCTCTGGGCAATATCAGAGGGATGTTAGGAGCGATAATGTCTACTCCTCAATCCAAACATCAACCAGGGCATTGACAGAATCACCAGCTCCAGTGGCTGGAAACTCCCCCAGAGCATTCAGTTATCCTTCGGGTTCCATTACTCTCTGAGGGAAGCCCACTTTAATAGGTCCCCACTTCTGCAGAGGTTCACAGTCCCAGAAAATCTAAACTACGGCCGTGCACCACTTTGGCCCGAGGCCCAAAGCCTGAGCTGAAGCAGGCTGCTTCAGGCTACTTCCAGCCCCTTCTGAGGCAAAGTGGAAGGGTCATGAAGTGACCCGGAGCAGGTCAGGGGCTCTCCAAAGTGCCTTGGTCCACTTCGGAGCTTCAGCACCCCCAGCCTAGCTGCACTGGTGCCTCCAGGGCCTGACCTGAGCTGCCCATCGCCATCATCATCGCCATCACCACCGCCAGCTCCTGGGTCCTGGGCGCACGCTGGCTCTCATTGCAGGGAGTTGCCATTTTTAAAAGGGCCACTTCCAGGGACTTCCAGCAAGCTGCCATTTTAAAAATGGCAACTCCCTGAAATAAGGAACTGGCGGTGGCAAGGATGGCAGCAGTGATAGTGGCAGCAGCAGCAGTAGAGGTGACGGTGGTGGCAGCGGCAGTGATGGAGGAGGAGGAGGAGGCAGCAATGGAAAAGGCGGTGGAGGAGGAGGAGGCGACAGCAGTGGCAGCCCAGGTAAAGAGCTGGGGGGGGTGCAGGGGTGCGGGGGGGTGAAGTAGGATTCAGCCATCTGAATCCCTCTTTGGGTTTGAGGCCAAGTCGGGTTACATACCCCCAATCAGCCCTGGCCAAATCGGGCCCGCCTCCAAAGCCACGAAGCAGCTTCCGAGTCAGATCAGGTGGTCCCTGCACTGCCCTAATGTAAACCCTATCAGGCTGTGATCTGTCCATGACAACAGAGTCCTCTGTATCTCACCTACCCATGGATTACTTTTATGCTAGCCAGAAAAGACCAGATCAAGAGGGTGCCCTGACATGTGTTTGGTACCAGATATTAACTGAGAGGAACCATGGTTGTTATGAGAGGGATGGAGGAATCTGTCAGTGATGATGATGGTGATGATTTTGCTTTCTCCTATATTCATTTTTTTTAAATGAATCTTATGTTCTTTCCATCTCAAATATTAAGAAATTTGTGAAATTTGGTAAATTTTAATCTAAACTGATATGAAACAAAATTCTCACTCACCTGCACCAGACAAATTCAATAGGTTCAGCTATTCCTCCTAGCATGGAGAAGATGGCAGTGTATGTGTACTTGTTAAAGATGAGGATCCAGTCAGAAAAAGAGGGGGCAATCCTAATTCAGTACCACAGTAACATGCAGGGATTCAAACCCAGACTTTTAAGAGATAAACACTCAAACCACTGGGCCTGGACAGATGAATCTCTTACTTTGGGTTTCTCCCACACTTGAATTTTTAATATCTTAAGTTCTTTCCATCCCCCAAATGAAGAAATTTGTGAATGGTGGTGAATTATTCTCAAAAATAAACTGAAACAAGAATCTCACCCATCTGTAGCCATGCCTGGGGATAGTTGGTGCCTTAATCCTCTTTGCTTCTCTGTAAGGGTTATCTCAATGCCCTCCCTTTAGTGTGTTTCCATATTTCCACTTCCTCTCATATACTCTCCACTTAATCATGGATTCATTAAGTTAGCATTTAATAACTTAATGCACTTATATCATTTTATGCATGCAAAATGCAACAGAAGGGCTGCGTTTCCTCATGCCAAGTGGGAATGTAAGGTCAAAGAAGCCTCCATCTTATCTTCCACATTCACTTATACACTTAAGCTGCACGGTTGACTTGCAATCTACTAAAACATCAGTGGGGGCAATGAGGAGGTGGAGAAGGAATGTCTGCTTAATTGCCATTAAACACGAGAAGATTGATGGATTCCTGTAAGTTGTCTTCCTAAGGGGAGAAATATACACCCTCATTTCATACTCATCAGTAATGTAAGTGACAATTTGCCAGAGTTAATGGGCTGCATATTTTCTTTACTTAAAGCGATAATGGACGGATTCAAAATCGTATGTAAAATGGAAACTCTTTTTTTTTTTTTTAACTAGAATGGTGGACTTTAAAGTCTGCTGCCCCTGCAAGGTCTCCCTCAACCATTCTCTTCCCATAGTGCAGAAATGTTGAAGCCCTTTTAGACCAGGGACCAAATTCAGTGGGGGCTGAATTTCACTTAGTGGACTAAAGGCAAAATGGGCTGCTCCGAAACACCAGCATATTTTAGCTTAAAGCACTTACTGCCAGAAACTAAGTCTTTGGAGAAGTATTTCAACTCATGCAGTCCTGAAAATTTCTCCTACATCTTTTTCGACCATTCTCGTTCAACTTGATAGAAAAGAAATGGCTTTTGAAAAGACATTCAAAGGAGAAGAAATTTTGGAAAAATTCTCCTGGGTTGGGTTCAGGGTTCTTGTGCTTCCCTTACTGAAGAGGTGGCTGAGTAGTGTTCTGTCTTTCATTGTACAATCACCTGCAATAGAGACAAGATACGTATATCTACCCCTCAGAAATTTTATTAACTTGGAAGACCCTAGGGAAGGTGGTGAACCCTAAAGAATGACAACTAGAGCTGAGCCAAAAGGTCTCAGAAGACATTTTTCTGAGAAATGTCCTGAGATGTTTCTGTTCTTACCCCACTAGAAATAAAAGGCCACTTTGCACAATTTCTCCAAATTTTCTTCCTCATTTTTGGTGGGGTTTGCCTTCCCTCCCCCTCCATCCACCACCTAAAGCCCCCAAATAGTGCAAGGTATAGGGGTATTGTGGAGAATGCAAACTGGGGGCCAGGCTGCCAACACAGTTGCTGCTGTTGCCACTTGCTGTGGTAGTGCAAAAAAACCTGGGGGCGGGGGGAGAAAGAAGCTATGCTACAACCCTTGCCAAAGGTGAGCCCGACCTGTGAGAAATTGTTGGAGAATTTCTCTTCCCACTGGAGAAATGTGGTGAAATTGTCTCTCCCCCGCCCACTCCCCCCATTTCTCTGCCCAAAGATAGGGTGGAGAATTTCAAGAGGTCATTTGTTCACAGCTCTAATTTCAACCTTTTTGAAAGTGGAAAAACTGCAGGAGATCAAGGATACACTGGTTGTTAGTGGTTGGGGGAAGGGAGAGGGGACACGAGAAGGGGCATGGCCATCGGGGGAACACTGGAGGACTAGACTGCGATCTTGAGGTTCTGTAGCCCTGCCTTAGTGTCTCTTTGATCTGCCTTTTTAGAAAAATCAATTCCTGGGTTCCAACCTCCTGGCCAAGAAATGGTACATAGGGCTAAACTATGGACAAACATAGTTTAATGTGTTTGCTATGGATTTAGATTCATTTATGTAAAAGCATTCAATATAAAACATCCAAGCATTATTTTACACAACGAGGCTTAAAATATATAACAAACAAAGGAAAACAGCAGTATTTTACAGCAGCAAGCCATCAAACCACAAAGACGGCCAATAAAAGCTAGGGATGGATGCATGCATCTACAAGTTTCACTTCCTATGCCATTCTTTTTTCTTTTCTTTTCAAGCAGAAGTTTCTTTTGTCCCATTCTGCATTGGGTTGTGAAGGTTTCCTGTTTTAAAGTCTACCCCAAAAATCATATGCACATTCATGTACATTTTCATATGGACAGAAATGTGTATGTATTTTTGCAGGCATTGTCCCCCAATATACACATCCTTTTGTATGCAATTTTCTGTAATGTACACATTTTTTGGTTGAAGAATTGCATCTCAAATTTGGGAGAAGGTAAAAAAAAAGAAGAAGAGCTACAAGGAAAATTGCCTTCTGGTATGTGCATTGGTTTGGAAAGTACAAATTAGGTCAGTTCATATTAAAATGCAAGGCAAACTATTTTCTCCCCCACCCTTAATAAAAGTCAGTTAAGACCATTAAAATCTAGGAAAACAAACTATTTGTACTGACTGGCAGCTAAAAATCATCAGATTTGATGGCAGCTAACAAGAGGAGGAAGTTCCATAAACTGAGGCGTTACCACAAAGTCGGACCACTCCCTGACAGAAGGTGACAGATCCCAGAGATGGACCTCCAAAGATGATCTTAGTAACGGGGAAGTTCATAATTTTAATTCTGGGGTTGATGTGGTTGTGAGCAGATCAAATAGCATAGCAAATATCCCTTTTGCAGTTCCCTTTCTTAGCAGCTGAAATCTGGCTCTTGGAGCGATAGAAAATTAGAAATTGGCTGCCTGAAGCCAAATGTACCCATGCAGCTGTGGAAACCTGATCCCAAGGCAGAAAGGCATTAACAGCTGCCAGGGAACCCTTGATATTTGAACCTAGTGATTGACCTTGTAGCAGGCTGGTGTGAACAAGAGACAGAGGGACTGTGGGTTTTTCCAGGAAGAATTACTCACTGAATGGTAATTATAAGTGACATTCAGGAATCACCTAGTGCTTTATATTAAAAAAAGAGCATGATTTGAATGTTAATAATCCACTTCTCTTTTCTTTATATGATTTACAAGGTCTAAGAGAAATTACAGATATAGTCTGATGCACACTTGCCTAGTGTGCCAACAAGCTGTGCCCCATGATACAGACATGTGGGGTGGTTGGTCGATTCTTGGTTGTGAGAGAATGGCACTCTATACATGCTCCTAGACCTTTCCTGGGGGAAAAAAAATCCAGATTGACATTCCAATCTGATGTTATGTTTTGCTCATGCATTCCTGCATAGGAATTAATTCCCAAAGTGTCAGTCCTCTGTGTCTGGAGACTACATCTGATTCCAGGGCACACACTTCTTAATGTTTCTGAGCACAGTACAGAAACTTGGAAATGAGGCCATTACTGTGCAGGAGGGACCCATCTTCCCCACCTGTAATAAGAATAATAAGCAATTAATATTTTATCAAACCTCACAGAGCATGTTAAACAGCTATTACCAGGTCTGTAATACAAGGCCAGGGAATATGAATGAGTTAGGACAATCAAGGCAGCACAGTTGGCTGAAATCCTGATTGGGAGGACCAGAGTTAGAAGAGAAAGGAAACAGAGTTAGAGTCTGTTTTTTCAGCCATTCCTAGTTTTGAGTGCCTGAGTGCACTAGTGTGCCAAGAGAGAACCACTTGTGTGTGGTGGGCAATGATTTAATTCAGTTGAGGCTCTTACGTGAGCCCAGCATACATGCCCACAAAGATGGATGCTGGTTGTGTCTCTATGTCAGGGGTGGAGAATCCTTGGCCTCTAGGCCTAATATAGCCTACCATGTTCCCCAATCTGGCCTGCAAAGCCAGGGGTTCCTCCAAGGGGCAGGGCTTTGGAAATAACGGCAGGGATTACCCTGTTTGCCATTCTCCCTCCCATTGGGAGAAAAGCTAAATTGGGCAGGGATGACATCAGTGGGCATGTTCATCTCCATTGACATCTTCTGGCCCTCAGAGGGTCTGGTGGGAGAGAATTAGGGATGGATTCCCCCACCCCCGTCCAGGTTCTCCTGGCACCTACCCAGTCCCTGACCCACTTCCCCACCCCCAGACCCAGCTCAAGCCCTATGCCTGCTTGCCGAGCCACCTGCACTCACTCACCTGGGCTCCGTCCTCCTGTGCTGCAATTGCCATGCCGCGAAAAAACATGGTGATCGCAAAAATGGACTATTCACACATGTAATCTTGTGTGCATGGGTGATTCGCAGTGCCATTTTGCATGTAAGTCTATGTGCACATTTTTACGACTGCCGTGTTTTTTTCATAAAATGGCAACCGCGGTGCAGGCGGATGGGGTCTGGGTGAGTCCAGGTGTCTGGGCTCCCAGACCAAAATGGGTGCCTGCATCATCCACTAGATGCAATTCAGCCCCCACACAGCCCCACACATTATTTCTGTGCCCATGCCCTACACAACCTATTCTATTCTTGCTCTCTTCCAGCCATTCTTTCTGGGGAGGGGTAAATCTGTCACGTTCCGAAGCTGGGCAGTATGACCAGCTATCAGAGGCAGCTATCTACTGTGTCTTGGAATGGCCAACTGCTGTGGGACAGATGATTTGAGCATTCTCTGCTTGAGTGTTCCTGACCAACAGCTGGTTGGCCGCTGTGTGAACAGAATGCTGGACTAGATGGACCCTTGGTCTGATTGGCTCTTCTTCTGTTCCTATTTACGACTGTAATTTTGCATAAATAGGCTTATTTATGGCTGCCACTTGCACAAAAGGGCCCTTTACATAAAAGGCCAAGCTGCCATTTCTCGCAAAATGGTGGCTCAGTGGAGCAGCAGGGACCTCTGAGCTTGCCTGATTCAGTGCATGCCGAGTCGGGCAAGTGCTGGGGACTGTCGATTGGCATCTGGGGGGCCAAGCCAGGGAGAAATCACCAAGCCAAGCCCCAACTGGACACCTGTGAGTAGGGATGGCAGAGAATTCCGCCGCGGATTCCAGTAGGGTCGGATTCTAAAGAATCCAGCCCCCCGGAATCTGTGGCGGAATGGCCTCCTGCCCCCCACCCCCCCCCACATGGAATGTCCCCGGCACAGCACTTACCTGGGGCAGATGTGGCGAATGCAGCGGCAGCGGTTCCGGCGGTGGCTCCGGCGGCTGGTCTCCTGGCCGGCCGCGGCTGGGCTGCTGCCGCCTCCATTGCCATCCTTACAGCCGTGAATGGCTACATAAGAATTTACGTAGCCTGTCACGGCTACCCCCTCCCAAAAAACCCCAGAGTTCACAAATGGCAGCGGCTACGGAGGCCGCCATTTGCGTTCCCTATTTTTCACCTATTTATCTTATGTAAATGAGGGATGTACGAAAGTCACTTACCTTTTCGCGGATTCTGTTCATGGGGGGGGGGAGGTGCTCCGTCCCTCCCCCCGGAATCCTCGACCAATATTACAAAAAATATTTACATAAGATAAAACGACGAAAAAAAGGGGAACAGAAATAGCGTAGTGGACGCTATTTGCATTCCTTTATTTTTCGCAGTTCTAGGCTACGTAAATATTTTTCCGCACCAGCAGCATAGCAGAGCCAGCTGTCGAGGATTCCGGGGGGGAGGACCGGATCGCCTCCCCCCCATTGAGGATTCCAGGGGGAGGGACGGAGCACCTCCCCCCCGACCACAAACAGAATCCGCGAAAAGGTAATTGACTTTCGTACATCCCTACCTGTGAGTGACATACCTAATGAAGGCTGCTGAGCTGTCACAGAGATAGTGCAGTCCTTCACAAGATAGGTCTCCAGTTAGGGTTGGGAAAGACTCCTGGATGGAACCCTGGAGAGCCTGCAGCCAGTCAGTGTTCAATATTGAGCTAGACAGAGCAAAGGGCTGAGATAGGATAAGGCAGCATCCTACATCAGTCTGCTGCAGAGCACTCTGCAGCTCAACTCAGTTAGAGAACATTTGGCTTGAGACTGAGTGTGTGATGGGGGGCTCCTAGCTAACGGGTTTTTTGTTTGTTTGTTTTCACTGCCACTGCCTGTTTGAAATGGAAACACTCCTCCAAGCGTCTGACCTCAGAGGGAGGGCGCTTCAGATGCTTCAGCTTTAAGGCCTAGAGATGCTTCATGGCTGTCTCGTTTGAAGGAATAGATGCTTGCAAGCATGTACAGGAGCATAATGGATGCTCACAAGCACATTTGGGGGGATCCATTGCTACCAGGGAACATTGAGAATTTAGTTTCCTGTGCCTCTCTGTTCAATGGGGGCAGTTCGGAGGCAATGCAAACTAAATTCTGAATGCTTCTGATGTTCCTGAGTTTTCTCAGGAGTCCTGGTTTATCCTTTGATTTCAGTTGCTTAAATGACCATAAAAATATAGGTACCAAGCTGTCAATTAGAAAATTGGCACCATGTTGATCCCGATATTTTGATCACATTAATAAACTTTAGTTGACCTCTCTCACATATGACAAGAAATACAGCACTTGAACCACAAACACAACATTGAGCTGATATCTAGAATGAAACCCAACACAACAGTTCATCCCTAGATATTGATCATAAGTGAACTTGAGCTGACCTCGAAATCACAACTGAACCACCCAAGTGCATCCACACACACAATGACACCTAGAGGACAGTCACAAATGTGATGACACGGAGATTACAGCTGGCCCAAATATACATACATGATGGGTGGGGGGGACACATGAATGGTCTGAATTCAGTCCATGTCAATTTCACATGTGGCTGATTTAAAGAGGTCCTATTCCCTATATTTACCACTCTTGTAACAAGCAACTGGATTTGCAAAATGTACCGGGAAATATTTGTATTGGATAACATGTAATGAAATCCTTTTTAAAAAATCTTGCATTTTTTAAAAATAAAAGTTGTTTTGAAAAGTTTTTAAAAGTTATCTACATTTTGAGGTGATCCAAGGGCTGCCTTTTGAGTTAAGAACATAAAAAACATAAGAAGAGCTGTGCTGGATCTGACCAAGGTCCGTCCAGTCTAGCATTCTGTTCACACAGTGGCCAACAGCTGCCTGTGGGAAAACCATAAGTAGGACATGAGTGCAACAGCACCCTCCCGCCCATGTTCCCCAGCAACTGGCATATATATAGGCATACTGGAGGTAGCTTATAGCCATCAGGACTAGTAGTCATTCATAGCGTTATTGCCATGAATTTGTCCAGTCCCCTTTTAAAGCCATCCAAGTTGGTGGCCATCAATACGCCTTGTGAGCATGAAGTTATTTTTCTTCCTTTTACCATTTATCATTGAAGTGGGGCTGATGCCTTATGGTCTGTTTCTATTTCCTTCTTGGGCAACCAAACTCAGGTCTCCAGAACTTGTTACACAAGAAGCCGAACTCAACCCCCTGGTCAGGTCTGGTGGTCTACCAAGAGCTCCAAAGATATGGGACAGTATCCAATGTCACCTGCATGTCAGCAGGAACCACTGCTAGTACAACAGGGAGCTGGTGGTTCTTAAAGCAGCCAGAAACAGGGCAGGCCAGCAGACCTCAAAGAAGGGCACTCCACTGTCTGGTCTGATCTTTCCACTCATTTTCAGGGATACTTTGGGAAGCACTCAGTCCCCCATTTTGCTAGCAGTGGGTCCCACTGGCACAATGGAATGAGCAGGAATACGTCAGCAGCATTGGATACTGCCCATGTTCTTTTACTACCTGTCTAGGCCTGACAAAATGGGGTATTGAAGCACCTGCAAGGCTGTAGTACATGGCTGATGGGATCCATTAACATGATCGCTCCTGAGCACCCTCTTCAGGTTGGGGAACTCAGAAGCCTCCCTTGCTCACAGAGGAGCTCCAGACAATGAAACAGGTCAGAAGACAACTGGATTGTAAATGGCATAAGGCTTGTCATGAAGGTGACTGAGCACATGTAGGAGTGTATAATTGCCCCTACTGTATGGCGGTGAAGGCGGAAAAGAAGGCTTACTTTGCCCTCTCCATTGCATCCTCGAGTAGTCATCCAGGTGAGCTTTTCTGTTCTGTTGTTGTTGTTATTGTTGTCCAGGGGTTGCTTTCATCAAACCCAGTAAACCCAATACTGGAACCTTTGGAGGCCTGCAGTGATGACTTTGCAAGACACTTCAAGGATAAAATTGCTCACCTTTATGCTGACTTGAACACTGCTATTGATGCAATGTCTGTTGAGGTGTCCAGTCTTATCCTGTTTTGTGGAATCAATTTCAGTTTTTGGAACCTGAGGATATGGGCAAGATGCTTCCATCTGTACAACCCACCACATGATCTTTCGACCCTTACCCTTCATGGCTTATTTGACCTAGCCATGGGGGAGTGGCAAACACATTGTTGCATGATGGTGTGATCCATACCGACTTGAAGAAGGCAGTGGTATGACCACTACTAGAAAAACCTCCCCTGCATCCAGAGATCTTCGTTAACTATTGTCCGGTCACAAACACTCCATTCCTGAGTAAGTTGCTCAAGGGAGTAGTGGCATCTCAGCTGCAAGTGCTCTTGAATGAAACTGATTATCTGGATCCATTCCAATCTGGATTCAGGCCAGGTTTGGGGATGGACTCAGCCTTGGTTGCCCTGATGGATAACCTTCTTCAGGAGAGGGACATGGGAAGAGTGACCCTGTTACTTCTTGATCTCTCAGTGGCTTTTGATACCATTGCCCACAGTATCCACCTGGACCACCTCTGTGAGTTGGAAGTTGGAGCCACTGTTCTACAGTGGTTCAGCTCATACTTGTGGGGTCAATTCCAGAGAATAGCATTGGGTGACTGTAGTTCAGCCCCATGGCAACTGAACTCTGGGGTGTCACAGGGCACCATCTTGCCCCCAGTGTTATTTAATATCTATAGGATGCCATCAGGAGATTTGGGGCAAGCATTGCCAATATGCTGATTACACCCATCTCTGTTTTTCTGTGACATCCGAAATGGAAGAGGCTGTGCATGTTCTGAACCAGTGCCTGGATGGAGTTATGGCTTGGATGAGTGCTAATAAACTAGGGATGTACGAATCCCTTATCTGGCTCCATGCATGGGCATCTGCAGTGGGGGGGGAGGTGCTCCGTCCCTCCCCCCGGAATCCTCCCTGGCCGGCTCCCCTCCACGGCGGCTCCATGGAGCCGCCAGCCAGGGCCATCCACAGCCGGAGTTCCGGCCGTAGCTGGGCTACTGCAGCTGCAAATGGTGGCCGTCATAGTGGCCGCCATTTGTGTCCTTCCAGGCTGCCATGATAGGCTATGTAAGTATTTACATAGCCTATCATGGCAAAGAACAGGGACGCAAACAGCGGCCGCTACACCGTTTGCGCCCCTCTTTCCGTGATAGGCTACGTAAGTATTTATGTAGCCTATCACAGTAAAGGCAGCCATGCAAATGGCTTACCTCCACATCTGCCCCAGGTAAGCTTCATCCGGGGGGGATTCCGCAGGGTGGCGGGGGGTGGGAGGCTGTTCCGCCATGGGTTTCAGGGGGCCAAATGCACTGGAATCCGTGGCGGAATTCTCCACCATCCCCATAATAAACTAGGGATGTACGAAAGTCACTTACCTGGTCTCGCAGCTTTTTTCGCGGTGGGGGGGAGGCGCTTCGCTTCTCTCCCCGAAGGCTGGGGGGGAGGCTTACAGCCTCGCCCAGCCAAAATTCAGGCCTGGGAGAAGCGCCCCGTCTCCCCTGCCGCGAACTACGAAAAAAAAAAAAAAAGACTATGTGGCCATGATAGGCTATGTAAATCGTTAGGTAGCCTATCATGGGTGACTTTGGGGGGGAAAAAAAGCACGTACGCAAATGGCGGCGCCCATGGGGCGCTGCCATTTGCATTCATTATTTGACCCCTGTAGTCTACGTAAAGATTTACGTAGACCACGGCGAAAATAAGGACAACGCTATTTGCGTTGCCCTTATTTTCGCTGTAGTCTACGTAAAGATTAACAATTACAACGTAATTGTAAATATTACATTGTGATTGCTTACAGATTTCCTCCGTAGGGGGGAATCCCCCCGTTGCTTCCGCCATACTCTCGCCATTGTGGATTGCCTTGGCCAGAACTTTTCCACTATTTTTGTAATTATTTACGTATTTTTTGTCGTTGCTGCCTGAAATATGTTTCCCACTTTCCTGCCTTCTGTGCGCTCCCCCACTGTCTTGTTTTCTCGGACAGGGACTGTGATTTTATTAATTTCTGTGTATTTGTGCTTAATGATCCTCGCGTTTACTGGTCTTGTTAACCTAACCGCCTCACAGTCACAATAAAAAAAAAACGGGGCTGCAGCTCCGCTTCCGCAAAATCTGTCGTCAACTTCCTGCTAACTTCCTGAATGTCATCTGCATTTGCGCTTGTGTCTGCGTGGGGATTTGTGGGTGGAGTTCTGTGGTGTGGTGGTGGTGGTGTGTTAGTGGTGGTGCTTGCTTATTATTGGATTTCCTGTTGTTTGTTCACTGTTGTGGTTTTGTCTGGTCTGTGTGTGTGTAGTTGTGCATTGTGGTGTTTTTGTCCGGTTTGGTCTGTGTGTGTGTGTAGTTAAGTGGTGGTTGTGCGCGTGGCTGTCTTGGTGTGTGTGTTTGTGTGCAAATTGCAAAATGGCTGCACCAGTGCATGGCAGGAGGTGGGACCATGAGGAGACCAAGGCCCTCCTCATCAACATTAAGCGCAGCGAGGCGGTGGCAGTGCTGTTTGGCAGCTCCTCCTGCTGCAATGAACTTTATTGGGCCTAGATAAAGAGGAGGATGGAGCGAGCGGGCCACCATCGCACAGTTGGACAATTGAGGTCCAAATGGAAGGCACTCAAGCAGTCCTTCGTCAGAGAGAGGATTGCTGCTGCCGAGCGGAGGGCACCGCTGTCCAACCCCCACCTACTACTGGCGCATCCGCAGAGTATGGGTCCAAGCAGGCCGGCCCCCATTTTTGCAGAGGTATATGCCTGGTAAGTTATACTTATCCCATCATCAAGCTCAACTAAATATGAAGACAAGGATGTGTACCGAAAATGAAGCTATCTCTTTGTGGTCTCATGCAGAAACAAACAAATCCTGACATTTAGCCTGCAATCCTATGCTTGCTGAACTTGGACAGAAAAAGGTCCCATCATCTTCCGGCCACTTTGGCTGGTTGAAGAAGGGATGCTGGGAACTGCATAGGGGTGGACGAAAGTCCCTTACCTTTCGCCGAAGCTTGTTCGCGATGGGGGGGAGGCACTTCGCTGCTCCCCCCGTGAAGTTCAGGCTGGGGGGGAGGCTTCCCACCTCACCCCGGCCGAAATTCAGGCCGGGGAGGAGGCTTCCCGCCTCGCCCGGCCGCGAACTCGAAAGTTAAAAAAAAAACAACAACGTCCCCTGATAGGCTACGTGACGATTCAAGTAGCCTATCACGGCTAGATCTGCAAAGTCAGCCGTGATAGGCTACGTCAATCGTCACGTAGCCTATCACGGGTGACTTTAAAAAAAAAAAAAAGTACGTACGCTAATGGCGGCCCCCATAGGGAGCCGCCATTCGCGTTCCTTATTTGGTCGCTGTAGTCTACGTAAATCTTTACGTAGACTACGGCGACCAAATAAGGAACGGGAATGGTGGCTCCCTATGGGGGTCGCCATTATCCGTACGCACTTTTTTTTTTTTTTTAAAGTCACCCGTGATAGGCTACGTGACGATTTACGTAGCCTATCACGGCTGACTTTGCAAATCTAGCCGTGATAGGCTACGTTAATCGTCACATAGCCTATCACGGGGGCTTTTTTTTTTCTTTTATTGGAATGGCGGCGGCGGCAGCCGGTCGAAAGACTGGCTGCCGCTCCCGCCCCGCACGAACACCCACCGAACCGCCGGCCGGACCCGCCACCAGGAGGGACATTCAGCGAAGGTAAGTCCCGTCCCGGGGGGGGTGCGGGGGGTGGGGTGTGTGTGGAGGATTTCTCCCCGAAACTTGTTTGGGGGGCCAAACACGTTGGCGCTCGGCCCCCCGAAGTTTCGGGGAGAAATTCTCCGCCATTCCTAACTGCATTGTTTTTCCCTGTACAACCACATGCATAGGATTATGCGGGCCTGGCTACTACAACTCATATTACACACTGACACACTGTCCATTTCCAGGGAAATGCTGCTGCTGCCAGTCTCTGCAGTGCACACAGGGGGACTGGCACCAGCCCAGCAGCAACAGGGCCAGCCTCTCGGTGTCGTCTTCCTTCTTCATGTAGTGATTGCTGAATTTTTGCACCCCACCCACCCCACCTTTCTACCAAGACATTGGCACTCAAGTCAACTCATGAGCAAGTGTTCATCTGAGACCTTGGAGATCTGGGTATAGTCCACTCAGCCATGGAAGCTCGCTGGGTGACTTTGGCCCTGTCAGAAAGCCCCAGCCTACTACCTCAGTGTTGTTGTTGTCAGCGTTAATGGAGAGGAAGAGGCCAATGTGAGCCGCCTTGGGTTCCTTGCGCTAGGAAAAAAGGTGGCATTTATGCAATGCATCACTAGAATGAACAGATACCATGGCATTGCAAATGTAGAAGTGGGGTGACTAGAAGTTCAATCCTGTGCATGTTTACAGAAGTCCAACAGTCCCCATCACACCAAAACTGTCAGTACTGTATAATCTTCCTCCCTAATTATCCCCTCATCATTAGACCTTGTGGTGGGAGGACAGAATCAGTGGTCCTTATGGTAGTGGGGATGGTGATAGACAGATCAATCAGTGACTGTGGTTTTGTTCACTCACCACATATATAAAGGCATTCATTCTGTTACTGTGACATCCCACAGCTGCGCATCGTGCCTTGCTGGTGGAGGAGGCACTGAGGGCCACGGAGAGGGAGAGGACAGAGGAGGAGGAGGAGGAAGAGGAAGAGGAAGAGGAGGAGGAAGAGCCAGCAGTGAGAGGAACAGCATCTGTGGAGGAAGGCCACTACAGAATGGCACCTGACCTGAGCTAACAACTCTGCCTGCAAGATGCATATTACCACTGTTCTTTATTCTTAGGGATGGGGGAGAATTTCTCCCCAAAACTTCGGGGGGGCGAATGCCAACGCATTCGGTCCTCCGAAGGTTGTTCGGGGAGAAATTCTCCGCCCCCCCACCCCAGGATGGGACTTATCTTTCACGAATGTGCCTCCCGGCAGCGGGTCCCGGTGGCAGTTCGGCAGGTCTTCGTCAGGGGCGGGGGCGGCAGCCGGTCTTTCGACCGGCTGCCACCGCCGCCATTACAAGAAAAGTAAAAAAAAAAAAGCCCCTGTGATAGGCTACGTAACGATTAACGTAGCCTATCATGGCTAGATTTGCAAAGTCAGCCGTGATAGGCTACGTTAATCGTCACATAGCCTATCACGGGTGACTTAAAAAAAAAAAAAGCAAGTACGGCTAATGGCGGCCCCCATAGGGAGCCGCCATTCACGTTCCTTATTTGATCCCTGTAGTCTACGTAAAGATTTACGTAGACTACAGCGAAAATAAGGGCAACGCTATTTGTGTGTGTGTGTGTGTGTCTTTACGTAATCTTGTGTGTGTATGTCTTTACGTAATCTTTACGTAGACTACAGGGACCAAATAAGGAATGCGAATGGCAGCTCACTATGGGGGCCGCCATTTGCGTACGCGCTTTTTTTTTTTTTTCAAAGTCACCCGTGATAGGCTACGTGATGATTAACATAGCTTATCACGGCTGACTTTGCAAATCTAGCCGTGATAGGCTACGTTAATCGTTACGTAGCCTATCACAGGGGCTTTTTTTTTTCTTTTGAAGTTCGCAGCCGGGGAGACGGGGCGCTTCTCCCCAGCCTGAATTTTGGCCGGGCAAGGCGGGAAGCCTCCCCCCCAGCCTGAATTTCGGCCGGGCGAGGAGGGAAGCCTCCCCCCCCAGCCTGAACTTCGGGGGGAGCAGCGAAGCGCCTCCCCCCCACCGCAAAGCAAGCTGCGAGACCAGGTAAGTGACTTTCGTGCATCCCTATTTATTCTTCTCTTTCTACACACAGGTGACGACCTTCGAAGAAGGATGGAGGCCCTGGAGCGGGAAAGCCATCCTCCTCCTACGAGCCGAGGCCTGCAGCCACAGCCAGCCAGCCCAACGTTGTTTTTGAATTGTTGAATTGTTGAATTGTTCCTGTGTTTTGTTTTGATCTGTTCTGTTTGTATATAAAGTTCTTTCTAAAAAATAGGTTACAATTCCTTGGTTCAAGTCCACAGATATAATTTCTTAAATCTGGATCATTGTACACAATGATCTCTGTGTTTGCTTACTGTTAACCGCAACAAGAATGCCTCCCCAGAATCCCAGCCAAACAAGAACAGCTGCTGTAAGCTTCCCTCATAGGGAGATGGACAGTCCGCATCCCTGATGTTATGAATGAATGCATTCAAGACGAGGCTGGACAGCCATCTGCCAGGGATGCTCTGACTTGGATACCTGCATTGAGCAGGGGGTGGACTCGATGGCTTTGTAGGCCCCTTCCAACCCTATGATTCTGTGGCTCTACGATTCTATGAAGTATGCTTTGTTTTACATGTAGGTGCATATCACATACATGTAAACTGGACGCATACCAGAGGGATATTTTTACATAGAGCTCTCGGTGCTTAGGAAAACCCAGAAGCTGAGGGAGTCCAGGGAGAGACCACAACAAGGTCTTTGAAAGCAATTCCGTGATTTATGAAAGAATTTTAAATGAATTAAAAGCACACATCAACATCAAGAGAAATAGAACTATACATACATTCGGGGAATCAGAATCATACTAACATTCAGAGGGGTAAAGACACACATATACAGTCGATAGCGGAGTACACTGGGATGCATAGAGAACTCTGTGTGTGTGTGTGTGTAGTAGGGATGTACGCTGTTGCATAGTCTGCCACACACAGTCAGGTAGCGCAACTGGATTCAGCATGTGAGGTATTATAAAGCTCCGCCACATATCGCCAGTGCTTTGGGCTCTGCCCAGGCCAGACAGGGACTGCAGGTTTGGACAAAGTTCTGAGGGACACCTCAGTGTGACCACTCACAAATTGTCTCATTCTGCCTCATTGTCCCTCAGAACTCTGGCTCACATTAGCAGCAGTGTCATCATCCCAGGGGTCCTCCTCGTCACTTGATGACTGCTCTACTCTGCTGCTGACAGCTGGTGGGGGGGGAGGTGCTCCTTGGGAATCCATCCCCTGTTGGAGCGTATGAAGGCGAGGGTGGAGACATGTTGTGGCGTGAGTCTGCTTCGGTGGGCGGTGACAATGTTGCCAGTGGTGGAGAAAAGCCTTTCAGAGGCCACACTCGAGGGAGGTCAAGATAGATGCCAAATGGCGATTTTGGTCAGATGTGGCCAAACGCCACGTTTTGTATCCCAGTATAGGAGAGGATCACTCTCTGGGCTGATCTGTGTTCCCGAGAAACTCTCTCTTGAATAACCTTCAAGTTCCCGGACAGCCACATCATAGGCTGATGCTTTCCTGGCTGCTTTGGCACATTCCCCCTGCCTGCGCCCACTTACACCAAGCTCCCCTGCCATTGAGGAGTAAAAGCTGAACTTGAGACAAGATGCCCCTGTGTCTGACTCTGTTTGTTGTGTTGGTGGTGCAGGTGCTGTGGCGTCATCATCGCCCCTCCTGCTGGTGATGGTGCTACTGCCGCAGATATTGTCTTCAGGGGAGGTAGTAGTCCTACTAGCCTCACCCAGCTCCTTCTCATCCAGCCCATCTCTCTGGAAGCACTCCATGACTTTCTCAGTCAAATATTTTTTTAAACTTTGGAAGTCAGGGTTGTCGTTTGGAGGCTCCACACTTGTTGAGCTATCCCTGAACCGTGGTTCAAGGAATGCAGCAGCAACGTATTTCATGTCCCCCCTGATTGAAGTTATGCGTTTGTTGGTGCCCAGCTCCGCAGAAGGAATTCTGCAAGCCTAACTGCAGAATTGGGGAATAATTGACTGCCTTCAGCACTGGTGCGCTCACAAATCTCAGAATGGCGTTTTCTCAGCACCCCGTCTATGATCCTCAGCACAGGTAGCACTTGGCCCAGTGTGGCATAGTCTGCACTCAGTACTGCTGTGCATTCATCGAAAATTTTTAAAATGTCCACCAGGTCTTGCATCCAGAGCCACTGATGTGGTGTTTCCAAAAAAATTTGGAGTGGTGTTGCTTCTCAGTGATGTAGTCATTTATAGCTGGTCTCTGCTCACAGAGTCTCTGAAGCATATGCAATGTGCTGTTCCAGCGTGTGGACACATCCAAAATGAATTTGTGTTCTGGAAGGCCACGGCTACGTTGGATGGCGCCGATTGCCTCCATTGCTGAGCAGGACTGCCTGAAGTGGGCGCAAATGGATCGGGCCACCTTAAGTAGCTTGCCAATTTTAGGGGAGGCATTGCTCAATCCAGAATGCACCACAAGGTTCAAGCAGTGCGCAACGCACGGAATGTGGTTTAGCCGTGCAATGCGGGCTGCTTTTAGGTAGTTTGAGGCATTGTCTGTTGCTACACAGCCCACTGTAAGATTTAAGGGGGCCAACCAGGACTGAACAACACCACTGATGCTGCTGCTGACGTTTTCCGCTGTGTGTGTCCCTAAGAGCATTGTGAGGGACAATGTCGCTGTTCTACGACTCAGTCGGCTGCTCACACTGATGGATACCCATTGCGTGGTGACACACAGATAAGACTTTGTTTGGTTACTTGTCCATGTGTCACTCGTTAAATTTACACTTCCTCCAACTGCACATTTCAAATCCTGTTGGAGCACCCGTCTGATTGCAGAAGCCAGGGCTGGAATGGCTACGCCA
Source organism: Heloderma suspectum (assembly GCF_057233095.1). Taxonomy (NCBI): domain Eukaryota; kingdom Metazoa; phylum Chordata; class Lepidosauria; order Squamata; family Helodermatidae; genus Heloderma; species Heloderma suspectum. Next base: position 12,312,365 of record NC_139459.1, read on the forward strand.
CTAATGTAGTGACGAGAGGGGACATCCCACCGAGGGCAGATGCTCTTAATAAAGGTCAAAAAGTCTTCATCTTCCACCAGGGAGAAGGGAAGCATACGTGCTGCAATGGCCACTGTCAGGAGGTGGGTCCACAGTCATGCCTGGGCACTGTCAGAGGGTAATTTCTGTGTCAGCGCAAGGCATTTCTCCAGTGAGACCTGCCTCTTAGCGAAGCTGCCTTCTGTGCCCTTCCCACCCAGACCACTTCGCGTGAGGTCTTTGGAAGATGAGGCAAAGGCGGTACTGTTCTTTTTGGATGGTTGTGGCTTCCCGTTGCTATCTTTGGGCACAAGAAGTGGATGATGCACCTCCGTGTGTCGCCTCATGGCAGACGTGCCCACTCGTGGACAGCCCCCTTCTTTTCCTAGCTGCACATGGCTTCGACAAATATCGCACATCACGACATAGCGGTCGTTCTCTGCATATTTGAAGAAGCGCCACACATAGGAGCTCACCCTGCCACCACCATTTCTTCTTTGGGGAATGGGGCTTTCGGTTCCAGATGAGGTGGCATCTGGAGCTGCATGTTTCCACTCATCTGTGGATGGTGTTGTTGGTGGTGTTGTTGATGGTGCTGACCAGTGCTTGGCAGGGGACGTTTGTTCCTGAGGTTTGGGATTGCTCCCGCAGAACGCAGAAGGCTGGAAGTGGATAACAGAGTCAGACCCAGTCTCAGCAGGGACATCATTGATATAGAAGAGCTCCTCATCATCTTCGCTGTCCGGATCACCGATGACGCTAAGTCCTCCGGCCATTTTTCAAAATCACCTGAGCCGCTGCCCACGAGGTGATCATCAGCAGGCAGCTGTGGACCTGGTTCACCTGTCCCACTTCCGCTGTCTGATGCAGGGAGGACGGTTGTGGGCGTCTCTGTAAAGATTCAAAATAGATAGAAGCAGAGTTTCATGAGAAATGCGACTTTTACACATGAGTAATAGCCAAGAGAATAAAACTGTGTTGTTGTAGCAATCTGTGAAACATAGCTTGGAGGACTTGCAATCAATCCACATGACACAAGGTGCAGTTGTAAGCTACTCCTGCACTACCGAGCACTGAGAAAACACATTAGGTGCAAAAAAAAAATGTACTGTACAGACATGGAAACTCAACGAGAGTTATCTAAACGTGTCCTCACTGGTGAAAGTCTGAAAAGCATGGGGGAGGAGATATCTGGCTCCCTTGCAAGGTCCTCTCCTTTCATCAGCTCTATTATACCATTGTGTGGGACTCATCACCCACAGGGCTGGCCCAATGCGTTTTGCTTCCTGAGGCAAAGGGTAAAATGGCACCCCTCCATCCTATATAGGGCGATAGCGGAATCTTACTTGAACAGTGACAATGGGAGAGCCTCTTCCACCACACCAGAGGACAACAAGCTGGCTGAGGAGCTGCAAGGCAGTCTGAGGAGCACCCCCAGTTCTGTGCCACAACACCTCGCTGCTCCCTAACGATAGGGCTGGTCCTGACCTGAGCACATACTTGGCGAATCCCACTGCCTTTTTCCAGGGTGCATTTGTGGTCCCCCAGGAGCAGTGCCTGATTAGTCAGGCCCTCTTTTTGTAGTAGCCATATCGGGGGTCAGACTAAAGAGACTAAATAAGTCTCTGACTCAGATTTCTGCAACATTTTAAAAACCATCCTCAGAAATGTAATTGCTTAATCAATTCACATTGCAGCTCTAGTTAAAAGAGATCAAGCCCAAACAAGGCAGCAAACTATGATGAATGGCTTTGGAGACAAAGCAAGCATAAAACACTGAAGTGTTTTCCCACCGAAAAGGTGTATCGTTTGAGAAAGTATTGCAGTTCTTTTAAAGACTTGGGGTTTTCTTTAGTACTGGAGCACCATGTAACATTTAAATAATATGAAATATGTTCACAGCAATGAATATGAATGAATGTAAAACAGTTGTGTATGTTTTGTTGTGTTGAAGAAGAAGATCCCTTCCCCAAATGCTCCCCTCCAAAGGTTTTGGACTTCAACTCCCATCAGGCCCAGCTGGCATGACCAATGGTCAATAATGCTGGGAGTTGTGGCCCCAAACATATGGAAGGCTGCAGGTTGCAGAAGGCTAATGTAGGGACTATTCAAATATTCAAAGATATTTATTTGTATCCAGATATTCACAAGCACCTGTGGTGACAGAGTCTTACCAGATTCATCCTTTGGAATGAGGTAGATATCTTGACTTTCATCCCACCGCTGCAGAGTCTCCTTGGGAACATTTTCATCCGCTTTGGGTTTGGAGACACTGCCCTTCCACTCACCATCCAAGAACTTTCTTCCTCTTCCTCTGGAGTTGTGGCCGGTTGTGCCTGTGTCACTTTCTGTAGCGGAAATTGGTGGTGTGCGCTGCTTACGGGTGCGGGGTGGGCTGGGGCTGGGGCCGCTGTCGCTGCTGGTCACACCTTGGGCTTCCTCCACTTCCATCTCATTATTACAATACCGCTGAAATGCAACCTCAGCAGTGTATGTTCTTGCCAGGCGTCCACGCCTCTTTTGAGTGCCGGATTGACAATGGGTTCCTCTTTTCTCCATGTTCATGTCTCTGGGCAGAAGGAGACATAAATGCATGTGGCAAAGCTGAAATCATGTGAACAGCCTACAATCGCAGATATAGTACAGTGTAGAAGTAGTTACCCTCCAATCCAGCCATTCAGTGCTAACTAAATAGGGGCATATTGTACAGCAGACTAGGCTGAAAAGCCCAGGATGGAGGATGTGGTCCATCCATGCCCAGGAGGATGGGGGATGGAGTCCTTCCAGCTCCCCCCCTCCCCCCGCCCCAGAAAGAAATACATAGGCAGGCACATGGGTGAATCCTGGAAAGCCCAGGAGGATGGGGGATGGAGTCCTTCCAGCTCCCCCCCTCCCCCCGCCCCAGAAAGAAATACATAGGCAGGCATATGGGTGAATCCTGGAAAGCCCAGGAGGATGGGGGATGGAGTCCTTCCAGCTCCCCCCCTCCCCCCACCCCAGAAAGAAATACATAGGCAGGCACATGGGTGAATCCTGGAAAGCCCAGGAGGATGGGGGATGGAGTCCTTCCAGTCCCTCCCCCCGCCCCAACCCACTCAGAAATACATAGGCAGGCACATGGGTGAATCCTGGAAAGCCCAGGAGGATGGGGGATGGAGTCCTTCCAGTCCCTCCCCCCGCCCCAACCCACTCAGAAATACATAGGCAGGCACATGGGTGAATCCTGGAAAGCCCAGGAGGATGGGGGATGGAGTCCTTGCAGGATGCCTTCCCCCCCAGTTCCCCCTGCTCCTCCATCTCACCCCAAAATCACTAAGCATAGGGGCACATTCAGGTAAAGTAAACATACCTTCACTGTAATAAAGAAAAAAGAAAAAAGGTTGAACTGCAGTGCCGTAGAACGCGGGGATGCAGAGAAAGAAACACCCTCCTTGCAGCAGCTGGGACAGAGCAGCAGCGGCGCCTGTTCTAGTCTGTCTCTGGACTCTGGAGTCTAGCTTGGAGCAAGTGAGGCTGCATGACCGCCGCCCTATGTGAACTAAAGGAGGGAATCCAGGGGATAAATGGTCGATGAGTTCCCTCCCCTCAATGACGTTATCTTCCTGGTGGGGTGGGGGGGTGGCCTGGAGGGATCTCGCTCTCGTGACCTCACCTGACCTGAACCTGACCTCACACAGACAATAAAAGTATAAAACAAAAGATGAGGCTATGCAGCTCAGCCTCAGGGCAGGCAGGCTACGTGCACTTCGTGACCTCATCCCTCCCAGCGAAAGAAAGTCACGTCGTAGCAGGAAAGGAAACTGCATGTTTATTAAATAGTTTCGTGAAATCCCTTTCGCCATCTTTCGTCCTAATTGCAAAGTTGCCTTCGTAAATACCTTCGTAAAACTTTCAGCAGATAAAAAAAAATAAAGTGCCGCGTGAGCTCACGTTCGGGTAGACCAGGGCGCCCCGTCCCGGGATAGGGATTGGCAATTCCTAAGTCCACGTATTGGGCTGGTTGCCTGCTCTGGATGGGGTTGCACTACCTCTGAAAGAGCAGATCTGTAGTTTGGAGTTCTTCTGGATCCATATTTGTTATTGGAGACCTAAATGACCTCAGTGGCTGTATGCCCTGGCCATGGGCTGCTAAGGTTTGGAGATGCCAAGATAGTGATAAGCCAGATCCAGGTTTGCTTACAAGGAGACTTTACTGAGTACTTACAGCACAGTTGTACCCGATGGTTGGATCAGACAGCTTCTCTGAACACAGAGCCAAGGGGTACAATGGGCTTTATGCCATACATGTTAGCAGTGAGGCAGCATGACAGCAGAAGCATTAATTAGCGTTCATCTGAAACTTTCCCAGCACAGGCTAACAGTACTTGTTCAGACAATCAGTACTGTTAGCCGGATGTGGAGGTAAGCCATTTGTGTGGCTGCCTTTACCGATAGGCTATGTAAAAACAATCAGAACGTTCCTAGCACAGCCACCTGTAAACATAGCCTAAACAGAGCCTCACTTCTCAGGCGCATCCTAGGCCCTGATAAGACCAGTGCTCGTTAGCATGGAATGTGCTGAGGTGGCGATCTTGACCTTTGACTCATCTTACCAATCAAGAGGCCTACTAGCAGGAAAACTGCAGCTGATGCACTAAAATCAGAGAGCATTATGGATCTCTAAGCCCCTCTAAATCTACAGGCCTGGGGCCAATGCAGTGGCCTGGAGCGCCCATTACCAACTTCAATTAGTATGCCAACTATGCTCATTCCTGAATAGGGATGACCTAGCCACAGTGATCTATGCACTGGTGACCTCATAATTAGACTACTGTAGTACACTCTATGTGGGGCTTCTTGTGTCTGGTTCAGAAGCTGCAGCTAGTGCAGAATGCAGCAGCTAGGATGTTCACTGGGACACCCAGCGATGCTCACATAAGATCTGTATTAAAAGAACTGCACTGGCTGGCAAATAGGTACCGAGCCATGCTCAAGGTTATGTTATTGTCCCACAAAGCCTTGGATAACTTGGGACCAGGATACCTAGCAGAGCACCTTCCCTTATATATACCCAGGCAACCCTTAAGATCATCAGAGGAGGCCTTACTGGTCATTCAGAAACTAACTGAGTGTTGCCATGCAATACCTCGATGGAGGGCCTTTTCAGTAGCTGGACCCACCCTTTGGAAAAACCTCCCCTGTGCAGTGCAGGTGGCATCTTTCAAATGTCTCCTGAAAACACACTTGTGGGGGTTGGACTCAGTGGCCTTGTAGGACCCTTCCAACCCTACTATTCTACAACCCAGGGTTTCCCTGGCTTGTAATTAAGCTAATTATGCTGCTCCATCTTATTGCTTCTTGTACTGCTCTTAAGGTAATTTGGAATTGTTTGCAATATTGTATGTTAAATATGATTTTAATATTTATATGTAAACCACTTCAAGATTTTATTATATTTAATGATCTCTCTCTCTCTCTCTCTCTCTCTCACACACACACACACACACACACAAATAATTTCCCCCCAGTATTTATTGTGAGTTTTAACAAAACAAAACAAAACAAACTGAAAACATAACAAAACCAAAAAAATAAAAAATACAACAAAATACTCTAAAATCCTCAGTTTCAAATATTACAATATCCAAGAAAGAAAGAAAAGGGGGGAAAAGAGGGGGTGGGGGGAAGGAAGGTTACACATACACTTCAGTAAAAGCAGACTAAATATCCACACATAAGTCCATCTGCAAGTTACACCTATATACCACTCTTTCAAATGTTGCTAGTGTTGTTAGGTCTTCAGTCCATTGTGCTATAGGCGGTGGTCTTTTATCCTTCCAGTATCATCTTTTAGCAACCAAAAGGGTGCAAACCATGTGTTACATTCCAAGAAGCAGGTAAGTAATTTAAAAGAACATTTACAGCAGTAAATATTAAAGAGCTTTCCAATACAAAATTTATCCATAGAATAACTAGGGATGTACGAAACCACTTACCTGTTTCGTAAGTGGCATCTGCGGTCAGGGGGAGGCGCTCTGTCCCTCCCCTCGGAATCCTCCCCAGCTGGATCCGCTCCTCAGTGACTCTGTGGAGCCGCAGGCCAGGTGCATCCGCAGCCGGACATCCGGCTGTGGCAGGTCTGCGGACGCAAATGGCGGCCAGCGTAGCGGCTGCCATTTGCGTCCCTTCAATGAGCCATGATAGGCTACATAAATATTTTATGCCCACCCCACCACTGCTGGAGCCGCCACCGCCGTAGCCACTGCCGGAACCACCGCCACCAGAGCCACCACCAGAGTGGCTGCTGCCGCCAGAGCCGCAGCCAGGTAGGCTCCGTTCCGGGGGGGGTTCCACGGGGTGGTGGGGTGGGTTGCTCTGTTCCACCACAGATTCCGGGGGGCCGAATTCACTGGAATTCAGCCTCCCTGGGATCTGTGGCATAATTCTCTGACATCCCTAAGAATAACTTCCTCCCAAAAGGAGGCAACCGTTCCATTGGGCATTTCCAAAACATATGAATAGGAGAAGCACTTACTGCATTACACCTCCAACAATTAGCCAAACCTCACAAGCCTTTATTAAAAATACATTGTGGCATCCAATAGACCTGAAACAAAAGATTTTGCTGAATAAGGCATAGCTGAAGATCCATTGAAATGCCTGATGCAGATGCCAAGATGACAGTCCATTGATTAAACAAAATAGGACGTTTCAATTCCCTGTTCCATTCCTGCTGTAAACCACTTATATCATATTTATTCATTGATAATAAATGTTTATAAACATGAATTCTGGGTCGATATATCTGATCAGCTTCAATAAGGATTTCCAAAAGCGAAGGAGACTCCGACCGAGGCAGTAAAAGCAGCAGGACCAAATCTAGATACCAACAAATGTTTCAATTGCAAATATTGCCATTCCACTGAAGCTGGCAGATCAAATTGATCATGCAAAGTTGAATATAACAAAAACTCATCATGAATCAATTAATTAATTAATTTAACTCGATCACCCACATGTGTCCCAGTTCATGTTCTGAAGGGACATGGTGTGGCTATTCGGGGCTCCTCATTGCTCAGAAAGGAGACTACCTGGGAACTCTAGGTATGCCACCTCGAATTTCATCATGGGAGAAAGAGTTGACAAAAATAAAATAAATAATAAGCTGTGTACACCTGCCCTAAATGAAAGAGCAAAGAAGATAAAAAGAAAGAGAACATCAGACTCACATTGTCATGAGTTCTATAAAGGTCTTAGTGATCTCTTGGCCCAAGCTAATCCCTCTGTTCCATGGAGACCACTCTTTTGAAAAACCTATTGGAAAACAAAATTAAATTTGTATCCTTGGCACTGTTAAAACTTACGCTTGTTTATGGCTTGAGAAAGCCATAGTCATTAAATCCATAAGGTTGGCATATTACAATATTAGGCAATTTGCTAGGGGATAAAATGAAAATACTATTCTGCTTAAGCCTATTTGGGCCTGGGGATTTGTCAACTTACTATTGTTCTTCATTTTAGGGAGCTGATAAGGGCAGCTCCTAAACATTCAGAATGATTGCATCTATTCAAAATCCCCACTGTGTAAGAGAGAAAGAGATACTTGGGTGACATTATAACACTGGACAATAGCCTACGAAGTAGTGTATCGGCCGGGTTTAATAGGACTAGAACACAAGGCCTTCAGACTTAAATCTATTACAAATGGGAAATTAAATTAATATTTCTGTACATGACTTTGTGAAACAGAACTTACAGCTGAGCTGAAAGTACTCAAAGCTTTCAGTAACATTTTCTGAAATGTGCCCTCCTCTTTAAATAATTTTTTTCAGCAATGTTCCAGAAGATAATTGTTTATGTTGCTCCCAAATATGATTGGTTATATAGTGCAGTAACATCATCCCATTCATGTGATGACCCCTGATACGGTACTAATTATATAGAGCTCGTGGACGTGAACAAAAGTGCTTGGACAGGTTTGTGCAAACACATCCATATTGGATCCTTGTCCTCCTTGGCTTATAAAAACCAGCAGGAAGGGAACACCTGGCTGGGCTAGGGAGGTGATTAATGCCTCCTTGAGAGAGGGAGTAGTCCCAGGCCACCTGAAAGAGGCAGTGGTAAGACTACTCCTGACAAAATCCTCCTTAGACTCAGAAAGCATTAATAATTACAGTCCAGTGGCAAATGTTCCATTCCTGGGAAAGGTCCTTGAGTGGGTGGTTGCAAGCCAGCTCCAGACACTCTTGGGTGAGACCGATTATCTGGATCCATTTCAGTCAGGGTTCAGGCCTGTTCTTGGAATGGAAACAGCCTTGGTTGTCCTATATGATGACTTATGTTGGGAGAAAGACAGGGGGAGTGTGACATTGTTGATTCTTCTTGACCTCATGGCAGCTTTTGACACCATCAACCATGTATCCTTCTGAGAAGACTGTCTGAGCTGGCAGTGGGAGGCATTGCATTGCAGTGGTTTCACTCCTACTTGGAGGGTCGGCTCCAGAAGGTGGTGATTGGGGAACATTGCTCAGCACCATGGATTCTCCATTAAAGGGTACTACAGTCATTATTTTTGTGCCCCATGCCATTCAACATCTACATGAAATGGTTCCGTGCAGTCATCCAGAGTTTGGGAGTGTGTTGTCATAGTGTGCTGATGACATGCAGCTCTGTTTTTTATTTTTATTAGGAATGTGCAAACCCACCCCTGTCTGGGTTTTCCAGGCGCCCACCCAGCCCCTGCCCCTGTTCACCAGTACCTGGGCTGTACTTGAGCCCCTCCCACACTCAGTGAGCAGCCCGCACTCACCCCAGCGGCCTCATTGAGCTCCATGGTAGCCATTTTTTGAATATTAAAATGGTGATTGCAAAAATGTGCATATGTGCAAAAATGTGAATACTTGCGCATGCACGAAAATGTTGTCATGCATATGCAAATATGCACATTTGCAAAAATGCACTTTTTTGTATACACAAATATGTGCATATTTGTGATCACCATTTTATTTTTCAAAAAATGTTGACCACGGAACTCAACGAGGCTGCTTGGGTGAGTGCAGGCCACTTGCTGAGTGTGAGCAGGGGGCGAGCAGGGTCAGGGGCTTGGCAAGCAGGGCTCAGGGGTGCAGAATTCCGGGATGGAATTGGGTGCCTGTGCCATCCCTGCTTTTCATCTTCTTCAGGTGAGGCTGTGGATGTGGTGAATCAGTGCCGGGCTGTGACAATGGACTGGATGAGGGCTAATAAACTGAAACTCAATCCAGTCAAGTCTGAGATGGTGTTGGTGGGAGGTTCTGCTGACCGTATGGAGGGTGCTCAACCTTTTCTGGATGGGGTTGCACTCCCCACAAAGGAGCAGGTCTGTAGCTTGTGGATGCTCCTGGAACCATCTTTGTCACTTGAGGCTCAGGTGGCCTCAGTGGCACCGAGTGCCTTCTACCAACTTCAGTTGGTGGCCCAGCTTTGCCCCTATCTTGACAGGGATAACCTGGCTTCAGTTGTCTATGCTCTGGTAACTTCCAGGTTAGATTACTGCAATGGTCTCTACATCAGGCTGCCTTTGGAGATGGTTCAGGAGCTGCAGCTTGTGCAAAATGTGGCAGCCAGACTCATAACGGGGACCAGAAGCTCTGCACGTATAAGACCGACTCTGGCCAGCTTGCCCTGGCTGCCTATATGCTTCTGAGCTCAATTCAAGGTGCTGGTTTTAACCTATATAAAGCCCTAAAAGGCTTGGGACCACAATACCCAATGGTCTCTCCCGAAATGAACTGACCCATACATACTCTATACACATACATGATGCTCTGAATCTAACGTCCTCCTCCAGGTGCCTCCTCTGAAGGAAGCTCGTAAGGTGGCAACGAGGGAGAGGGCCTTCTCAGTTTGGCCCCCTATCTGTGGAATGCACTCCCCAGTGAGGTCCGCCTGGCACCAACATTATTACCTTTTCAGTGCCAGCTTAAGACCTACCTCTTTCCCCAGGCATTTGGCAGCACATGGTGACTTTTAATCGGTTCTGGATATGTCTTTAGTTATGACTGACAGTTCAAAGTTGTTTGAGTTATATGTTGTTTGTGTATATTGTCTGTGTGCTTTTATGTAAATGGCTTTTAAACTTTGTATATTTTATTTTAATGCTTTGACTTCTGTAAATTGCCCAGAGAGCTTCAGCTATGGGGCAGTATACAAATGTAATAAATGATGATGGTGGTGATGATGATGTAACACTGAAGTACACAGCACTTAACAAGAAGCGAACAAAAGGACAAGTTAGTTACAAACCAAAATTCACCACAGTAAGGCAACAGATAATTTCTTGTGAACTGCCCAGAGAATTTTGGCTATTGGGTGGTATAGAAATGAAACAAACAAACAAACAAATAAATAAAGGGAGGAGAGCAAGATGGTAGGTAGTGGGAAGATATGTAGTCACTTCATGTTACATATAGTTAGGCTTAGTTCCAGTAGATAATGAGAACTATGTGTTTGGGGCAAAGGCTTTACAAAAAAGAAAAGAAAAGTGGGTTTATTGAAAAGGTGGGTGTGAAGGTCTGAGGCCTACAGAGGCAAAGGGAAAAAATGGTTGGGCTTATAGGCCTGGAGTCTTCTGTTGGGAGGGGGTGACCCTGAGAGAAGTAGTTTTATTTCTCCAGTTAAATATTAATTTAATTTCTCCACTTAAGTTTCATTTCTTCAAGTTTGAAGCAGTACTTTTGTTTTTTGAGGGAGAAGGGATATAAAGAAAGCAAGAGAGCCAGTAAGATCAGAAACCACCAGAGCCTGAAGTGAGAGCAGAGCAGAGTCTGAAGAGTGAGCAGGAAGAAGAAGCCTAGAAAAGTCTAAGGACAGCTTTTGTTGTTTATTCAGTCAGTCGCTTCTGACTCTTCGTGACTTCATGGACCAGCCCATGCCAGAGCTTCCTGTCGGCTGTCGCCACCCCCAGCTCCCCCAAGGTTGAGTCCGTCACCTCCAGAATATCATCCATCTACCTTGCCCTTGGTCGGCCCCTCTTCCTTTTGCCTTCCCCTTTCCCTAGCATCAGCATCTTCTCCAGAGTATCCTGTCTTCTCATTATGTGGCCAAAGTACTTCAGTTTTGCCTTTAATATCATTCCCTCAAGTGAGCAGTCTGGCTTTCTTTCCTGGAGTATGGACTGGTTTGATCTTCTTGCAGTCCAAGGCACTCTCAGAATTTTCCTCCAGCACCACAGTTCAAAAGCATCTATCTTCCTTCGCTCAGCCTTCCTTATGGTCCAGCTCTCGCAGCCATAGGTTATTACGGGGAATACCATTGCTTTAACTATGCAGACCTTTGTTGTCAGTGTGATGTCTCTGCTCTTAACTAGATGCTTGATAAGGACAGCTAGGGTAAAGAAATTTGCATTTTGCAACTTTTATTTTTCTTTTAATGCCTTTGTTATCACTCAGCTCTATTGAGTAAATAACTTTAGTTTCAATTTGTTTGCTTTAAATCTACTAGTAAACTGTTGTGGTTAAACCCTATGTCTAGAGTGTCAGTCACCCCATGTCTACAGCCTAAACCCCACATTACTGGGAAGGGGAAGTTTAAAAGAAGGAAGGTGGGACTCTTAAGGAGGCAAGGGATCCTTAAAGGGTTGCTGAGGGGGTCTGGGTCTTAAAGGGAACATTGACAGTGGATTTGGAGATGGATTCATAGGAATACAGAAACATGGGAAGCTGCTTTATACCGAGTCACACCATTGATCTATCTAGCCTACTATTCTTGACACTGACTGGCAGTAGCTCTCCAGGGTTTCAGGCAGGGTTGTTGTTGTTGTTTTATTTGCTAGCCTGCCTGGAGGTGCCAGGGATCAAACCTGGAACCTTCTCCACGTGCTGTAGCACAAATGTTAAGGATTGTTATGGGTGGCATGTGGCATGGTATATCACTCAGGGGTTGACTAAAAAATAGTAATAGCCATCTAATTGCCCACAGTAGGGATGGATCAGAAGTTTATTTTGCTTATTTTTTATAAGACTGAAAATGTGCACATTTCTTCATAAATGGGACTATAAGAACTGTAGTTTTTGGTTTTAAAGGAATGTGAGAGAAAGCAAAACAGACCGATTAATCCACCCAGGCCCAGGGCTTTGAGTGTTTAGCTCTTAGAAGTCTGGGGTTGAATGTTTGTGGTGCTGAATTAGGGTTGCCACCTCTTTTTTCTGACAGTCTCCCCATCTTTGATAGCTACATGGCAGGCAGGAAGGAACAACATGGCCCTCTTCATGCTGTTAATACCTCACTCCTCTGGAATAAGTTGCCACTGGGTGTCCATCAGGCCTCATCATCGCAAGGTTTTAGGAAGGCCTTATTTGTTTTCTCTGGCCTTCTCCTGGACATGACCTCTGAGAAATATTGGCTCAGATCTAGTTGTTATTCTTCCGGTTCAGCACCTTCCCCCAGGGTCATCCCATTGTTAAATTTCTGAGGGGCGACTGTGAATACATCTTGACTCTTAGATGTATCCACAATAGAATACCGGGAAGCCCAGTATCCTTCCCTGAAATATACTTTCCTGAATATACTTCCCTGAAAGCCCTGGTGTGAGGGGGCAGTGTTGTGTCCAGCCCCAGGGAGGGGGTGGAGCTAGTGCTGGGCCAAAATCTGTCCTCCAGTGTCCTGAAAGTTTTCTTCGCCCATGAAAGAGGCTTCCATTTTTTATTTTATTTTTATGCCTCATTCTCAGGGAGTTCTATAATCAATTTTGAATTTATTTTGGTAGTGTTTTTGAGCTTCTGAGGTGGCTGAGGGTGGTGTGTGTGTGTGTGTGTGTGTTTAATTTCTATTACACATCTCTCCATTCCTCTGCAGCCTCCCAGACTGCCTGCATTTCATGATCTGAAGAAGCCCTATTGGAGGAATTACCTCATTATGTCTTCCCCTGGGCTTTAATTGAAGTGCAAGAAGCTGAGGATACCACAGACTAGGGGTGGACGAAAGTCCCTTACCTGTCCTCGAAGGACGTTCGCGGTGGGGGGGAGGCGCTTCGCTGCTCCCCCCGCGAAGTTCAGGCCGGGGGGGGGAGGCTTCCCGCCTCTCCCTGGCCGAAATTCAGGCCGGGGAGGAGGCTTCTCACCTCTCCCCGGCCAAAATTCAGGCCAGAGAGGAGGCTTCCTGCCTCGCCCGGCCGCGAATGCGAAAGTTTTTTTTAAAAAAAAAAAACGCCCCCTGATAGGCTATATGACGATTAACGTAGCCTATCATGGCTAGATTTGCAAAGTCAGCCGTGATAGGCTACGTCAATCGTCACATAGCCTATCACGGGTGACTTAAAAAAAAAAAAAAGTGTATACGGATAATGGCGGCCCCCATAGGGAGCCACCATTCGCATTCCTTATTTAGTCGCTGTAGTTTACGTAAATGTTTACGTAGACTACGGCGAAAATAAGGGCAACGCAAATAGCGTTGCCCTTATTTTCGCCGTAGTCTACGTAAATCTTTACGTAGACTACAGCGACCAAATAAGGAACGGGAATGGCGGCTCCCTATGGGGGCCGCCATTATCCGTATACACTTTTTTTTTTTTTTAAGTCACCCATGATAGGCTACGTGACGATTGACGTAGCCTATCACGGCTGACTTTGCAAATCTAGCCGTGATAGGCTACGTCAATCATCACGTAGCCTATCAGGGGGCGTTTTTTTTTCTTTTTCTTTTATTGCAATGGCGGCGGCGGCAGCCGGTCGAAAGACCGGCTGCCGCTCCCGCCCCGCTCGAACACCCGCCCAACTGCCGGCCGGACCCGCCGCTGGGAGGGACATTCGGCGAAGGTAAGTCCCGTCCCGGGGGGGGGTGCGGGGGTGGGGGGGGTTTGGAGGATTTCTCCCTGAAACTTGTTCGGGGGGCCGAACACATTGGCGCTCGGCCCCCCGAAGTTTCGGGGAGAAATTCTCCGCCAACCCTACCACAGACTGCTGGAGAGATTATTGTACAATGTGTACCATCTCATAAGTCAGGTACACACAAAACCTCCAAACCTAATACATGAGGATTTCTCCAAAATTTTGTTCACCTTTTGATTCCTCTTTGAAAGCAATTCATTTTCTATCAAATTGAATGGAAATGGTTGAAAAAAATGTGGAAATCTTTTGATAAGTATTTACTAAAATTTGCAAATTTCTTCATACAACGGAGAGAAAGAAGTTGAGATTTTAAAAACATGAAAACAGGAGAAAGCAAAACTGAACATTTCATCCATCTGTTGTCTAGAGAACACTCCATATATAAGCAGCTTCATCTGAATTCTAAAGGATTGCAGTCTGGGATTGTAACGGCAGACTAAGGGCTGCTTTCCATTTAAAACAAACATTTTTTGTTTCTTTTTAAAAAACCCAGGAAATAAGCAATAATCAAGATGAGTTAGAGGTACAGGAATGTAGTGAGAAGGCAGCAATTTGGACTATTAGACACCATTATGATAACTGCTAATAATGAAAAGGAACATCAACTGGCAAATGTAGTCTAAACAAAAATATATTTTTTGGAGCGAATCACATAAATGGCTAAAACACACAGGTTTAATGAATATGTCCCCATAAAACTGTAAGAAAGACAATTCTCCTTTCTGGCACTGTGTTTATATTTACATCACCGATACAATTTAGATTTACCCTGGGATATGCTTCAGAGACAAACGGCTTTCCTGTAGAGAAATATTATCTGTGCAATCAGCCATTCACAACTGGATGCTGGAGAGAAGCATGCTTGATGCTTTCTTAATCCACTTAAATGATCAAAGGTGCTTGTAAAGTTTGTAAGTGAAGCCCAAATGTAAGGGGCAGTATCCAGTACTGCCCCTGCACTAGCAGGAATGACTGCCAGTACAAAGGGCAAGTTTGCTTCGTAGTGCAATGAAACAAAGCCCCAAACGACTGCTTCTGAAATGGGACAAGTCAGCAGAGGTTGCAGAAGGGAGCTCTGCTGACTTGTCTCATTTTCAGAAGCAGTAGTTTAGGCAGGGTAGTTTCTTGGATTGCACTAGCAAGCACACATTTCTCATTGCGCTATTGGGCATTCCTCTTATATTAATGGGTTCAGAGCTGGCAGGTTGCTAGCACAGGATACTGTCCAAGAAGTCAGCATGCTGTTGTTGTTTTTTGACAATACACACTCACTGACATGTACATCAGGCTGGCTAATTTTGTATTTAGGGACTTGCTGGATCACACCAGAGGTCCATCTAGTCAGAATCCTGTTCCAGCATGAACCTCCAGGCACCCTACAAGCTGGTCATAAAAGCAACAGGCCTCCCCTGCTATATGTCTTCAGCAGTGGTATTCAGAGGTATACTTCTCCTGAGTATGGATGCTTACTTTAGCTGCCATGGCTGATAGCTGTTGAAAAATATACCATTGATACATATGCCTAATATCATAACCCTTTGCAGGTTTACTCAGATGTAAGTCCCACTGAGTACAGTGGGGCTTGCTCCCAAGTTAAGTGTGTGTAGGATCATAGCCTTTTTAACAGCTGCCTAAACTAGTGGCGCTGGTTTGAAACTCAACATTAAAAAAAACCCACAATCATGGCATCTGGCCCCATCACTTCCTGGCATATAGAAGGGGAAGAAATGGAAGCAGTGACAGATTTCTTCGGCCCCAAGATCACCGCAGACGGTGACTGAAGCCATGAAATTAAAAGACGCTTGCTCCTTGGGAGGAAAGCTATGGCAAACCTAGACAGCATAGTAAGAAGCAGAGACATCGCCTTGCCGACAAAGGTCCGTCTAATCAAAGCTATGGTTTTCCCAGTAGCAACGTATGGCTGTGAGAGCTGGACCAGAAGGAAGGCTGAGCGCCGAAGAATCAATGCTTTTCAACTGTGGTGCTGGAGAAGACTCTTACGAGTCCCCTGGAGGTCAAATCAGTCCATCTTAAAGGAAATCAACCCTGACTGCTCATTGGAAGGACAGATACTGAAGCTGAAGCTCAAATATTTTGGCCACCTAATGCGAAGAGAAAACTCTCTGGAAAAGACTCTGATGCTGGGAAAGACTGAAGGCAAAAGGAGAAGGGGACGGCAGAGGATGAGATGGCTAGATAGCATCACGGATGCAATGAATATGAACTTGAGCACGCTCCGGGAGAGAGCGCAGGACAGGAAGGCCTGGCGTGCTATGGTCCATGGGGTCACGAAGAGTTGGACATGACTTAACGACTGAACAACAACAACAACAAACTAGTGGCCATCACCACATCCTGTGGCAGTGAGTTCCATAAGTTAACACAGAATGGTTTGAAATATCCTTTTGCTAGAGGGTTGCATTAGAGCCAGGGTAACATGGTGCTTGCAGGCACCAGTGCAAGCCTGGACACCTAACTTGGCTCCCAATGCAAGGTGCCTGACCTGTCCCAATGTTTATTTCTTGATGTAAGGAATTAACACATTTTCTTACCAGAAGCTGGGATCACTTCGAATCAAAGTGAGGGCCTCCAGCCACTGCCATCGTCATGTCCCATGGCCATGGATGACTCTGATCCAGGCGTAGGGCTCAGATACATTCTTCAGAAATAAAGGCGGTGGGCAGCGGCAGGCTGATGCTTTCCTCTGAAGCATGCTCAGCCCACAAGAAAAAAAAAGGGGTGAAAGAAAGAAAGAGGAACTCCTGTCACTTCTGTCTGATAAGCTGGGAGATGTGGCTAAAGAGAGCAGTGGGTGGAGGTTAGGATGAGTATGGGGGCTAGGAAAGGCACCCATCAGGGTGGCTGGCTGAGGGAAGCCATTAAAAGGCCAGCATGGGGGGGGGGTGAAAAACAGCAGGAAGTCAGGAAGGACTGGGGGAAGCATCTGGGAGCAATTGAAGGGGGTTGTTTACTTGTACAGTATGCCTGAACCAATGGGGTCTGCATGTATATGAGAAACAGAGACGGAGAGAGAAAAGATTTAGGCGGGCATTTGAAGGGATCCTGAAAAAGAGTGTGTTTTTTCATGTGCTTGCAGCCAGGAGCAGAATGGAGGAATGTATATGTATGCATGTATGTATGCATGTATGTATGCATGCATGCTGGATACATGCTCTCTCTCTCTCTCTCTCTCTTTCTGGGATATAGCTTCTTGCTAACTCCAGCTGCAGACCATCAAGAGTACTGGCTTGTACATTTGTAGGAACTTGCCTAGGAAATTGGCACAGTGGCATAACCTGCTTTAGGCTGTTGGGCAGGGGTTAAACAAAAGTCCACCCATGCTAGTAACATACATTTTTGCTCCTCAGACAGGAAGGCAGGCAGGTTTGGGCTTCAGGTGAGACAAGGTCTAACCAATTATAACAAGGTGCCCATTTGCCCCTAAGGACAAAAGGAAGCTGAAGGTGTGTGGGTAAAACAAAGGTCAGAAAGACCTACAACTCCCAGCATTCTGCAGCATGGTTGACTGAGGAATACTCAGAGTTGTAGGACTTTTTTCTGTCTAAACATGTGTATAGGTTGAACTCTTAGAAACAGAATGCAATTTCTATAATTTAAGTTGTTGAATCCCTAACCCTCTGTGAAAGTGCCAAATCCATGCAGAATTTTGCATGCACTATTAGTTAGCCCTCAAATGACTTCTGTTAGCCAGACCAAGTGGCTTTCACACCCATGTAAAGGGACCCAAGAGCTGTAAAGCAAATACTGAGTCACACCAAGGCAATCTGCACCATCATTCTCCACCCCCACCCCAACTGCTCTGTCTGTTTTGTAACCTGAAGCTGCTGTTTCCATTGGAAACAATGCTGGCCAAACTAAGAGAGTTTTATCAACAGAGCAAGCTTAATAAGAATGGAAGGTAAGAGGTCTACCATATGGCACTGAATTCAGTGTTTGATGACTTGGGGCTTAGCGGAGGCAGATTGTCATGAAGCTGATACTGAGCATATTCCATGAGTTCCCAAGAAAAACATTTAAAACCTTAACAAGGGTTTCCTAATTAATCAAAGCTTAAAGGCCAGATTTTGCTGGCCTGCTAAAAAACCTAGTTTTTAAAAAATAAATATATAAATACATGCACCAGTTGCTAGGTACAAAACTGTTAGCTTCTTCCTCTGCTTGTGCTCACATCTTTGCAGTGAAAGCTTTAAAGCAACTTTTAAGGAGGGGGGGGAGTTAATTAAATTCAGATGGAGTGTGTCAAGGGTTGTCAAGATCTCAGTGAGTGCTTTAATCAAAAACATAAAACCCTTGTTGGCGAGAATGGGTAGCAATTAAAAGCCTTTTGCAAGAAAGGGGGAAAAAGGGGTCTTGATGATCAAAAGCGTACCACATTACCAGCGTTCATCAATTTGTCAGGCATCAACTGTCAAAGCCATTGAAAGTAACTAAGTTGGCATTAACACCATGTGAAGCTGGAACACCAAAGGAAATAGCGGCCTGCTGCACTGATGGCTTTGTAATGTTCCAAAAGGAATACATACATATGGACCTTCAGGGATTTAGCAGGACATTCCATCTGGGTGGGTTTGGGATGTGGCTTCCATCCAAGGATCCGACTCCCTGCATAGTAAGATGCATCAGAGCTATGATGTGCACTTGCTGCCATAATACTCTCCTCTCTGCTACGATAGCAGTGGAGACCACGTTGAGAGAGAGGCAGGCTGTGCCAATGGGAGTTGCTTCTCAGAATGCCTCCTGTCTCTTGGATACACAAGGGGCCTTCTCGCTCAGTGTTCGACAACTTGGTGCCCTCTGGATGTGTTGGATTGCAATGCCCATTGGTCATGCTGGCTGGGAATGATGGGAGTTGTAGTCCAACACATCTGGAGGGTGCCAGGTTGGAGAAGGCTGTTCCAGCTGGAGAAAATGGAATTCGAGGGAGTCCATCCTTTCCCTTGCACGCTGTTATCTGGCTCCACTGCCACCCACTACAGTGGGAAAAACGTGGCACACGCAAACTCTGAGAGACAACAGTGTGAGAGAGAAGAGCCACCCCAGCAGGAGAATTCAACATATGCCTTAGAATTTAGGAATGGGCGGATCTGCCTTTTTTGCTTTCTTCTGCATTCAAATTGGTTAAATCTCCATTTCTTTCCCTTTTTTTTCTATTTTTATTTCCTTAATGTGAAATAATTCATGAATTTTGGTAAATTCTCATTAAAAAAAAATTAACTGCAATGAAATTTCTCACCCATCTGCACCAGCCAAAATTCAATAGCTACAGCTTTTCCCAGCATGGAGAGAACCATGCTGTAGCTGCCTGCCATGTAATTAGGCTTGTCTGTCAGAAAAAGAAGAGGTGGAAACCCTAATTCTACACTAATTCGATTGAATACACAGGGATTCAAACCCAGGCTTTGAAGAGCTAAGTATAAAAAGTCCTGGGCCTGGATGGCCAAATCTGTCAGTTTTGGTTTCTCCCTTTTTATTTTTATTTTTTTCTCGACCAAATATGAAGAAATTTGTTAATTTTGGTAAATTCTTATCAAAACCAAACTGAAATGTAATTCTCATTCATCTCTACTAGAATGTTCCCTGTAGGCCTATCTTAGAGGTGTGCCCATCAAGGAGATCTTCTTGGGGGCAGCTAGGAAGCTCCAGTCATAAAAATGGCAGGGAGATATGTTTTGCAATACACTCATATGGATGAGGAGAGGAGGTGAAATACCGAGTGTCACCCTTTGTACACCTGACTCCAATGTCCCCTATGAGATAATCACCACTATTTCCACCACACAAAAAAACAGTCTTTAGTGGATCCAAGTAGCACTGCTAAACATTTTATCAACAGAGAGTAAATGAACAATACAGTATTGCAAAATGGGTGGATATCATGTCCCCACTGCAGAACCCAGGATTTCTTCAGAAGAGAACAGGAAGACCTTGATTCCTATAAGATTGGGCCAAAACATCTAGGATGCAGCAAAGCCATCAAACAGAGAAGCAAGCAAGCAAGCTGAAGTCCATTCCCAATGGGTCACTTATGTCACTGCACCACCGGATGTCTGAAACCTGGAAATGCATGTAGCTTTCTCATCTGGATGAAATGTGTATGGTGACAAGAAGTGTGCATTACTTACACTTGAATGTTGCATCTTGATGAAAGCCACCCTCTGGTTTGGATTGGATAGACAGACCATTGCATAGATGAGAGCCCTGCCTTGTGGGCGTAAGAGGAGAAGATGGCAGCCTACATGGCCCCATCATTTTGCCATCTTCATCCTCACTTCCCTCTGTCCCCTCCCCCTCCTTCCCTTTGAACCAGTACTACAGTGTGAATCTGCATTTTCCAGAGTAACATTATAGTTATTTGTTTGTAAGAAGAAGGATCCATTTAGGGATCAATGACATCTTTGGAGCAGGGCAGCCTCTCCTCAAACCAGTGTCCTCCAGATCTTTTAGACTACAACAACTCCCAGGATTCCTGATGATAGACTATGCTGGCTGGAGTTTATGGGATTTGGAGTCCAAAACATCTGGAGGGTTGGGGAATTCTGACACAGGGGGATATGAGTTCGTAGGAGGAGTGAGATGGGTTTGGAAGTTAATTTCCAAAGCTGAAACTGAAGGACGTGGGAGGCCTTCTTTTTCATTTAAAATTCTGTCGTACAACATGGGGCTCAGATGGACAAGCATGGCTTGAGCTGGGAATGATTAGAAACCTGGAACCTCTTGTATTGTGATGAGTTAATGGGAAATTCTTCCGTTGGGATAACAAAGGGGAAGAATCAAAGCATCTTGAAACATATCTAAGGAAAATGATGAAATATTGTCTTGGCAAGATCAGCAATCATGTAGGTTTATAGCATCCACCACCCAACCTGCTATGATTTATTATTTATTTAAAGCATTCATTTTTAATCCTTCAAATCTCCAAAGATTCCCCCAAAGAAGCTTACAGATCAATAAAAAAAAAAACATTCTCTTCCCTAAGGCTTACAATCTAAAAGACATGACACAAATGGGGGAGAAGGATGAGGAGGGAGGGAGGAAAAAGCAAACTTGGGCACCAGTTCTTTAGAGTTACACTTCTTATACAGCGACCACGTAGACTGATGGAGGGGCTGCTGCTGCTGGGGGAGAGCCAAAGCCGGCTTGTTTCTCAGCAGAGTCAGTGGAATAGCCCTGCTTCCCTTCTCTCCCTCTGTTCTGCAGTCTTATGGAATGGCTGCTCCTAGGGGGATATTGAGGGAGAGCCAAAGGCAACTGGTCTCTCAGTGGATCAGGTGGTACAGTCCTGCTTCCTTTCCCTCCCTCAGCCTGATGGAATGGCAATAGCTTGAGTTGGACTGGGTTGCACATTAGGCTGCTATGGCTCGGATTGGATGAAGTTGGCTTGGGAATGTTGGCTTGGGATGAAGTTGGCTTGGGAATCTCTATTTCTAGCTGGCTGATTGAAATAAGTTTTTCAGGTGCTGAAAAACCAAAAGAAGCTTTGAGAATTAGCTCATATGTAGTGGCAGGGATTCAGAAAGGGATATAACCTCAGGACATGATGTAAACATAGGGATTATTCTAAGACATTGGATGTCACTTCTGAGAAATATTTGAACTTCCTTTTGTTCTTAAGGATAAAGAAGATTCAAAGTCTCTTTCACACACAGCAGTCAGTTTCATGAGGCAGACTCTACATCTGCTGATAAAGATGCATTCTACACTGAGTGCACGCACACACGCACACGATGATAAGCATAGCAGATCCATAGCATCATCTAGTGGTGAAGATCATGGCTGCAACTCTTCACATATTTTTTCTTTTTCTTTTCCTAGGAGTAGAGCTGAGGCAAAATTTCTCAGAAGACATTGTTCTGAGAAAAAGCCTGAGATTTTTCTTCTTCTCACTCTCCTGTCCCCCCAAATAAGGCTACTTTGCAGAAATGTATCTAAATATTCCCCACCATTTTTATGTGTAGTGGACACTGGGCAGTATCCAATGCTGCCACTGTGCCAGCACAAAAGAATGCTAGCACAATGTCATTAGTGTTTGCTAGGCAATAGGGAAAAGTGGTGAATTGCCAATGAATTTCAGCAGCAAACAATACCACTGAATTTCAGTGGTAAGCTGTGCCACCAAATTTCAGGGGCAAATCACCATTTTTTCCCCCTTTGTCTAGCAAGTTCTAATGACTTTAGGGTAGTATCCATTTACAGTAGCACAGTGTCTTTAGTGCTACTGCTGTGACAACACTGGATACTTCCTAATGCCCCATAAAAACACTAGGTCTGGGGCATTGTGGAGGATGCCAAATGGTGGCCATGGTGCCAACACAGTTGCTGCTCATGCTTGAACTAGCCACCAAAAACAAAACAAAACCAACCTTAGGGGAAAATTTAATCTAGAAGAAACTAGATCAGCAAAGCTTTCGACAAAGTGCCCCATGATATCCTGATGAGCAAACTAGCTCAAAGTGGGCTAGATGAAACAACGATCCGGTGGATCCACAGTTGGCTACAGAATCGGACTCAAAGAGTGCTTATCAATGGGACCTTCTCAAACTGGGGAGAGGTAATGAGTGGGGTACCGCAGGGCTCAGTCCTGGGCCCAGTGCTCTTCAACATTTGTATTAATGACTTGGAGGAGGAGGTGCAGGGAATGCTGATCAAATTTGCAGATGACACAAAATTGGGCGGGATAGCTAATACTTTGGAAGACAGAAACAAAATTCAAAGTGGTCTGGATAGACTGGAGCGCTGGGCGGAAAACAACAGAATGACATTTAATAGGGATAAATGCCAAGTTCTGCACCTAGGAAAAAGAACCCAAATGCACAGTTACAAGATGGGGGATACGTGGCTCAACCACACGACAAGCGAGAAGGATCTTGGAATTGTTGTCGATCACAAGCTGAATATGAGCTAACAATGTGATGTGGCTGCAAAAAAGGCAAATGCTCTTTTGGGCTGCATTCATAGAAGCATCGCTTCCAAATCCCGGGAAGTACTAGTTCCCCTCTACTCAGCACTGGTTAGGCCTCATCTGGAGTACTGTGTCCAGTTCTGGGCATCACACTTTAAGAAGGATGCAGACAAACTGGAGAGGGTTCAGAGGAGGGCAACAAAGATGATCAGGGGACTGGAAACAAAGCCCTATGAAGAAAGACTGAAAGACCTGGGCATGTTTAGCCTTGAGAAGAGAAGACTGAGGGGAGATATGATAGCACTCTTCAAGTACTTGAAAGGTTGTCACAGAGAAGAAGGCCAGGATCTCTTGTTGATCATCCCAGAGTGCAGGACATGGAATAATGGGCTCAAGTGACAGGAAGCCAGATTCCGGCTGAACATCAGGAAAAACTTCCTGACTGTAAGAGCAATACGACAATGGAACCAATGACCTAGGGAGGTGGTGGGCTCTCCCATACTGGAGGCCTTCAAGATGAGGCTGGACAGCCATTTGTCAGGGATGCTCTGACTTGGATTCCTGCATTGAGCAGGGGGTTGGACTCGATGGCCTTGTAGGCCCCTTCCAACCCTACTATTCTATTCTATGATTCTATGATTCTAGATGAGGAGATAAAGCAGGGCTGGGCAACTTTGGGAGGTCCAGGAGCCATTTTACCCCTGGACACAGGCACACACACAGGGGCACACCTCCCCTGAACAATGGTGGAAAAGTATATAACAATTTTAAAAATGGCATCTGGATTATCTATGGTGTGCCCAAAGGGTCAAAATTAGTTTGTTTCCAAGCTAATTTTGACCCTTCTGATGCTGTGTAGTAGCTACAGAGCACTCAAAAAAACCACTTCAAAAAAATAGCCTTTCCCAATGCCTTTTTTATTATTATTTGGGGGCACAAAGCCTGTGAACTGCATGTTGCCCACCCCTGAGAGAAGGGAAAGCTTTCCAGTAGAACAATATTGCACTGGTTTGTCATGGGGCAGAATTAGGGGTTGGACAATAGATTTCTAGAAGAATCCATTCTCTTCTGTGGACCCATATTTTCTTGGACATATCCTCTAGAGTACCTCTCTGTTCCCAAAATTGTTGAAGCAGGGATGGCAGAGAAGCCTCTGGACAGACCAGTGGCACAGTGTCCCTAACATCCTCAGTGCTGATGTGCAGGACTATGGTAGTGTCCAGGGATGGCAAGAACGAGTGTTGTGCCGAAAATTTGTCCCACATTTTTTCAGCCATTCTCATTCAATTTGATAGAAAAGAAATGACTTTCGAAAAGAAATTCAAAGGAGGAGAAATTTCAGAGAATTTCTCATGGGTTGGGTTGGGCTTCTTGTGCTTACCTTATTTATGAGGTGGCTGAGGAGCGTGCGTGAGTGTCCTGTCTTCCATTGAACAATAATCTCTGTGGCAGCCTGTAGCCTCCTCAGCTTCCCACACTTCAGTGAAAGCCATAATGAGGAGGACATCATGAGGCAATTCCTCCCATGGGGCCTTCTCGGTCCAGGAAGTCTGGGTGGCCTGGGAGGCTGCAGAGCAATGAAAAGATGTGTAATAGAGAGAGGAAACACACACAGCACCCTCGGCCACCTTGATTAGGCAAGCTCAAAAACCAAAAGAAATTCAAAATTCTGACTCAGAAAAGTGGGAGCCTCAACATAGTTGATCCTGTTGCCACTTGCAGGGGCCGTGCTAGAAACCAAAAACCATTGGAGGAGGAGGAGGAGGGAGAGGGAGAAGGAGAAGGAGAAGGAGAAGAAGCAACAGCAGCTGTGCTACAGCCCCTGCCAATAGTGAGCTCTATCTCTTTTTTTCTGACAGGTTCCTTATCTTTAATAGCTATGTGACAGGCAGGGACGACATGGTCCTATCCATGGGAATAGCTGTACCTATTGAATTTGGCCTGTCCAGATGGGTGAAAATTGCAGTTTATTTTTGATAAGGATTTCCCCTCACCCCCCAAAATTCCATCTAAATATGGATGGAAAGAACTTGAGATCTAAAAAAAAAAAATCGAATGTGGGAGACAGAGAAATTGTCAGATGTCTATCCAGGCCTAGGGCTTTGAGTGTTTTGCTCTTAAAAGTCTGGGTTTGAATCCCTGTGTATTCAACCATGCTAGTGCTGAATTAGGGTCCCCCCCCCCTCTTTTTTCTAACTAGGGCTGGGCAAGTGGGCCATTTTCAAGCTTGTCACTGTTCTCCCTTTTCCACTTCAATGCTCATTCTGTCACATTTTTGCTCCCAAATATGAGCATCTCTTTTTTTCCCGCAAACAGGAAAAATGTGCAGTCACAAGCTTGAGAATGTGTGAGCTTTCCCACTTCCCAAAAGCCACCACATTCACATTCACATTTGTGGTTGTGAGTGAGGCATTTTCAGCTGTTTTCCAAAAAGCCATGAAATTCTTCTACAGCTGTATTTCTGACAGGCTCCTCTTCTTTAACAGGTATAGGACAGGCAGATCGAAGCTGGTCATCTTCATGCTGGAAGTAGCTGTACCTATTAAATTTCACTGGTGGAAATAGTAGGGATGTTAGATAATTCTGCCAGACTGCCACGAACTCCAGTGAGGCTGGATTCTAAAGAATCCGGCCCCCTGGAGTCTGTAGCAGAATGAAGCAATCCCCCCCGCCACCCCACGAAATTTACCCAGGATGGAGCCTACCTTTGTCAGCTGTCTGCTGCCCCGCAAATGGCTGCCCCGGTCTGCGGCCACCATTTCCTCTCTACTTTAGCCGTGATAGGCAACATAAGTATTTACATAGCCTATCACAGCAAACACAGGGATGCCATTTGTGTCCCTGCTTTTTGCCATGATAGGCTACGTAAATATGTAGCCTATCATGGTTACCGCAGGGACGCAAATGGCGGCCACTATGGCGGCCGCCAACTGCGGCCACAGCCCAGCAGTGGATGGAAGTCCGGCTGCGGGTGGCCCCAACTGGCGGCTCCCCGGGCTCCCCGCAGAGCAGAGCTGTCCAGGCAGGATTCCGGGGGGGGGGGAGGGACGGATCGCCTCCCCCCCAGCAGACGGCCCCAGTGGAATGGAGTAAGTAATCTGTACACCCCTAGGAAATAGATGCAAATGTTGCTTTAGTTCATTTTTGATAAATTTACCAAAATTCACAAAGTTCTTCATATTCAAGAGAGAAAGAACTTGAGATTATTATTTTTAATGAATGTGGGAGAATGCATCTTGCCTATCCTTACTCTAGACACTGCTGTGTATGCTCACAGCAACATTAGGGTGCCCATGTTTCCTATTAGAGAGCAGTCCTCTAATAGAAGGCATTGAAGGCACAAGCTGAATATGAGCCAACAATGTGATGTGGCTGCAAAAAAGGCAAATGCTATTTGGGGCTGCATTAATAGAAGCATAGCTTCCAAATCCCGGGAAGTACTAGTTCCCCTCTACTCAGCACTGGTTAAGCCTCATCTGGAGTACTGTATCCAGTTCTGGGCACCACACTTTAAGAAGGATGCAGACAAACTGGAGAGGGTTCAGAGGAGGGCAATGGAGATGATCAGGGGACTGGAAACAAAGCCCTGTGAAGAGAGACTGAAAGAACTGGGCATGTTTAGCCTTGAGAAGAGAAGACTAAGGGGAGACAGGATAGCGCTCTTCAAGTACTTGAAAGGTTGTCACAGAGAGGAAGGCCAGGATCTCTTCTCGCTCATCCCAGAATGCAGGACACGGAATCATGGGCTCAAGTTATGGGAAGCCAGATTCCGTCTGAACATCAGGAAAAACCTCCGGACTGTTGGAGCAATACAACAATAGAACCCATTGCCTAGGGAGATGGAGGGTTCTCCCACACTGGAGGCATTCAAGACGAAGCTGGACAGCCACCTGTCAGGTATGCTTTGACCTGGATTCCTGCATTGAGCAGGGGGTTGGACTCGATGGTCTTATAGGCCCCTTCCAACCCTACTGTTCTATGATTCTTCGATTCTATCCTCTCTTTGAAGGGATGTCCAACTTTAAAGCTAAGCAACCATATGAAGAGAAACCAGGTCCAGGAGCCTTGAAAGTACCCACCAACACTTAGCACCTGGAATAGCAGACTGAGCAGGCGCACAGGTCAACTAGTCATGGTCTTCCCCATTATGCTGAGATGTATTGCATTTCTTTGTAAATTATCTCTAAATTTACATTATACTGATAAGATAACATATCCAAAATGTATGCAAACCTGTAACCACTTTTGTCCTCCTGGTTGGTGATGTGTAAGTGGCCACCCTAAGCAGCATCCATTTCTTCAGGGAGGCCTTAATAAGGGCCATTGGGGGGTCTCCTTGCCCTCGCAGCCCTTGGTAATGATAAAGATAAGGTGCTGCAATAGAGCCTGAAGCTCTATTGTTGGTGATATCAGTGATGATGTATAGCCATATGCGAGGGTCTCAGGTTTAATTCCTGCCCAGATCAAATCCAGAGCTCAGATTGTTTTGATGGACATCTAGAGAATAGCTGCCAAAATAAACTGTTTGCTCTGAATTATTTTGGGAGCAGATTCAGATGGGTCTGCTTGTAACTCATTTTAAAAGGGATGGCACATTTTTCTTCTAATGCCTGGTTGCGGAAAGGAAAGCAACAGTGTTTATGTTGCTTGTAGCCAAGCATAATTGTTCAGAAAATGGCGTCCTTTTTTGCTCTCCATTGTGTTATATACAAAAGTAGCATCTGTAATTCTGGCCAGCGTATGCAGGAATAAAACTGCCTGGCAGATGGAACTCAGTGTTAAATAATATTTCAGTGAAAGCTGAGAAAGAAATTGGGTGTGTGCAAAAATGTGATGATATTTCAAAACCCTGTGATGTTCAAATGTTCAATTCTGAGCCATTATTTGCCTCTGTGGCTGCAACACAACATATCCTAAGGAGTGCCTTGAAGTCTCTGGATGGTTTGGGTTGGGGGCTGCCCTGTCTCCCAAACTCCATTTCCTATCAGTGAAATAAGAGGGTTAATGAGTGACTTCACAGACTCGCTGTGCTGAATACCTACTGTAATGAGCATTGCTTCCCTCACTAATAAAATGTGAGATGAAAACAACAGCAATTATAATGTGGTTACATGGACTACAATAGGGCTTGAACTGTTCATTAACAGTGACAGTAACTTTCCTTGGGATTAGGGATGTTGGAGAATTCCACCATGGACTCCAGTGAGGCTGGATTCTTTAGATTCTTTAGATTCCAGCCCCCCGGAGTCTGTGGCAGAACGGGGCAATCCCCCCCGCCACCCTTCGGAATCCCCTGGGATGGAGCCTACCTGGCGGCGGCTCCGGTAGTGGCTCCGGCAGCAGCAGCAGCTCTGGGTGGTCTTCCGGCCGCTGCTGGGCTGCAGCCACAAATGGCGGCCACTACACCGGCCACCATTTGCGTCCCTGCCAAGCCGTGATAGGCTACGTAAGTATCCACATAGCCTATCACGGCTAACACAGGGACATCATTTGCGTCCCTGCCTTTTGCCATGATAGGCTACATAAATATATACATAGCCTATCATGGCTAACTAATGCAGGGACGCAAATGGCGTAGCGGCTGCCATTTGCATCCCTGCGGTAGCTGTGATAGGCTACATATATATTTATGTAGCCTATCATGGCGAAAGGCAGGGAAGCAAATGGTGTAACGGCTGCCATTTGCGTTCCTGCCTTTTGCCATGATAGGCTATGTAAATATATATGTAGCCTATCATGGCTATGGCAGGGACGAAAATGGCGGCCGCTACAGCGGGTGGGACGGTGGCTGCTACGGTGGCTGGATGGGCTCAGAGGAACAAGGTAAGTGTTTCATACACCCCTACTTGGGATGAGTCTGTGGGTCATTTATGCTCATGCAAAGGGTCTGACTTAATCTCCATATTTAAGGTTGGAAAAGAATTTTCCTCTAGGTAGGTCAGATGGACAAATCTATTTGGCAGAGATGAAGAACTTCAGGCCTGGGGGACAAATCCAGCCTCCCTGGGGGGCAAATCCAGCCCTCTGAGGTTCTCCAGATGGCCACAGCCCTTCCCCCTGCCCCCACACCCTTTGGGGGGCTTCCTGGCCTTTCTGCAGGTTTTTTTTACCCATTCTAAAAGGTTGAAATGCCTCTCCTAGTTACTGGCAGTAAAAGCTTTAATCTAAAATATGCTGGCATTTTGTAGAGCTGTGCGTAGGGTTGGATGAAAGGGACTTACCTGGTCCTGCAGCTTCCTTCGCGGTGGGGGGGAGGTGCCTTGGTTCTCCCCCCAAAGTTCAGGCGAGGGGGGGAAGCGCCCCGCCTCACCCGGCTGAAATTCAGGCCGGGGGGGAGGCGCCCCATCCCTCGCTGCCGAAATTCAGGCCGGGAGGAGTGCCCCGTCTACCCGGCCGCGAAAAAAAAAAGAAAGTAAAAAACACACACACACACCAGTGATAGGCTACGTAACGATTTACGTAGCCTATCACGGCTAGATTTCCAAAGTCAGCCATGATAGGCTATGTAAATCGTCACGTAGCCTATCACGGGTGACTTTGAAAAAAAAAAAAAGCGCGTACGCAAATTTGCGTTCCTTAGTTTGGCACGTCTAGTCTACGTAAAGATTTACATAGACTACGGCGAAAATAAGGGAACGCTATTTGCGTTGCCCTTATTTTCGCCGTAGTCTACGTAAATCTTTAGGTAGACTAGACGTGCCAAACTAAGGAACGCAATACGCGCTTTTTTTTTGCCAGCACAGCATAGATAAACAGGAGCAACTTGGAACTATGCCAGACGTTTTTCAGAGATGTTCAGTGTTCTCTGCTCCATTTGTTTAAATCACCAATCAGGAATATTTTAGTCCCTTGGGTCTAGATTCCATTAGAGAGAAGCTCTTGGGGCTACTTTCCCGTAGCGGGCCATAGGCAAAAGTGGTGGGGCTTTAAAATCCCCCCCCCAATTCCATCTTTATCGATTTACAGTAGGGAGCATGCCTACTTAGAAGTAAGCATGAGCAGCATGTCTACTCAGAGGTAAGCAGGACAAGCCCCTGCAGGACAAAGCTCAGAAGGAAGCAGGGCTAAATCACACAGCAGCACATTCAAATAGCATTTCTACTCAGAAGTATGCATGAACAGCATGTCTCCTTGCAAGTAAGCAGGGCAAGCCTCTGCATGGCTACTTAGAAGTAAGCAGGACAAGGCTCAGAAGGAAGTAAGACTGAATCAGTCAGCAGCTTCCTCCTGTGTCCCTGCCCCTGGCCCTGCCCCCTCTGTCCTGCAGGGAGAAGCTCTTCTCTCTGATCAGGAATTAGTGCTTTGCCCTGCTAAGTACTGAAAAAGGGAGCCAGGCTGCAGCAGGGGAGTCTGGTGGCTCTGATTTTGGTGAGGCTGTACATCCATTCTGGGTTTCAGCCACAGCCAGCCAGAACTCTAATGGTGCTATCCAAGGTGCTGAACCCTATCCCCAAAAGAGGTTCAGCACCTTGGATAGCTCCCTTAGAGTCCTGGCTGGTTCTGACTAACAGGCACAATGGATTCTTAGCTCCACCAACATCAGAGCCACCAGCCTCCACTGGGCTGAAGGTTCCCTATCCCTGGTTTCACGTATCACCTCCTTCAGCAGATTCGCAAAGGCGTCCAACAAAGACTGCCAGGTTAACTCTCCAAATGACCATCAACAATTGGTAGGGAGGGATGAGTCTGTCAATTCTGGTTCCTTTCACTTTGTCATTTTTCCAGTCTTATGTTCAGCTCATTCTGAACCATTTTTTAAAAAGTTTGTATGAACATTTCATCATGAGCATTTGTATGCATTTCTCCCAATGCATGCATTTTTGTACATAGTTTTACC
Source organism: Heloderma suspectum (assembly GCF_057233095.1). Classification (NCBI taxonomy): domain Eukaryota; kingdom Metazoa; phylum Chordata; class Lepidosauria; order Squamata; family Helodermatidae; genus Heloderma; species Heloderma suspectum. The sequence continues at coordinate 12,342,984 of NC_139459.1, forward strand.
TAATGCACACATATTTGCAAGCGATTTAAGAAATAATGCATTTTTTAGTATTGTTGTTCAGTCGTTAAGTCATGTCCATCTCTTCGTGACCCCATGGACCATAGCACGCCAGGCCTTCCTGTCCTCCGCTCTCTCCTGGAGCGTGCTCACTCAGGTTCATATTCATTGCATCGGTGATGCTATCTGGCCATCTCATCCTCTGCCGTCCCCTTCTCCTTTTGCCTTCAATCTTTCCCAGCACCAGGGTCTTTTCCAGTGACTTTTCTCTTCGCATTAGGTGGCCAAAATATTTGAGCTTCAGCTTCAGGATCTGTCCTACCAATGAGCAGTCAGGGTTGATTTCCTTTAGGATGGACTGATTTGACCTCCTTGCAGTCCAGGGGACTTGTAAGAGTCTTCTCCAGCACCACAGTTCGAAAGCATTGATTCTTCGGTGCTCAGCCTTCCTTATAGTCCAGCTCTCTCACAGCCATACATTACTACTGGGAAAACCATAGCGTTGATTAGACGGACCTTTGTCGGCAAGGTGATGTCTCTGCTTCTTACTATGCTGTCTAGGTTTGCCATAGCTTTCCTCCCAAGGAGCAACAAGCGTCTTTTAATTTCATGGCTACAGTCACCATCTGTGGTGATCTTGGAGCCCAAGAAGATAAAATCTGTCACTGCTTCCATTTCTTCCCCTTCTATATGCCAGGAAGTGATGGGGCCAGATGCCATGATCTTTGTTTTTTTAATGTTGAGTTTCAAACCAGCTTTTGCACTCTCCACTTTCACCCTCGGTAAGAGGCTCTTTAGATCCTCTTCGCTTTCTGCCATTAGGGTGGTATCGTCTGCGTATCTGAGGTTGTTGGTAATTCTCCCAGCAATCTTTATTCTGACCTGTGATTCATCCAACCCAGCGTTTCTCATGATGTACTCTGCATATAAGTTAAATAAGCAGGGTGACAATATGCAGCCTTGTCGTACTCCTTTCCCAATTTGGAACCAATCAGTTGTTCCATGTCCAGTTCTTACTGTTGCTTCTTGACCTTCATACAGGTTTCTCAGGAGACAGGTAAGGTGGTCTGGTACTCCCATCTCTTTAAGAATTTGCCACAGTTTGTTGTGGTCCACACAATCAAAGGCTTTGGCATAGTCAATGAAGCAGAAATAGACGTTTTTCTGGAATTCTCTTGCTTTCTCCATGATCCAGCGAATGTTGGTGATTTGATCTCTAGTTCCTCTGCTTCTTTGGAACCCAGCTTGTACTTCCAGTAGTTCTCAGTTCACATACTGCTGAAGCCTAGCTTGTAGGATTTTGAGCATAACCTTGCTGGCATGTGAAATGAGTGCAATTGTACAGTAGTTCGAACACTCTTTGGCATTGCCCTTCTTTGGAATTGGAATGTAAACTGACCTTTTCCAGTCTTGTGGCCACTGTTGAGTGTTCCAAATTTGTTGGCATATTGAGTGCAGCACTTTAACAGCATCATCTTTTAGGATTTTAAATAGCTCAGCTGGAATACTGTCATCTCCTCTAGCTTTGTTGTTAGTAATGCTTCCAAAGGCCCACTTGACTTCATTCTCGAGGATGTCTGGCTCAAGTTCAGTGACTGCACCATCATGGCTATCAAGAACATTAAGATCTTTCCTGTATAGTTCTTCTGTGTATTCTTTCCACCTCTTCTTAATCTCATCTGCTTCTGTCAGGTCCTTGCCTTCTTTGTCCTTTATCATGCCTGTCTTTGCACAAAACGTTCCCTTGAGATCTCCAATTTTCTTGACGAGATCTCTAGTCTTTCCCATTCTATGGTTTTCCTCGATTTCTTTGCATTGTTCATTTAAGAAGGCCTTCTTGTCTCTCCTTGCTATTCTCTGGAACTCTGCATTCAGTTGGATATATCTTCCTCTTTCTCCCTTGCTTTTCGCTTCCCTTCCTTCCTCAGCTACTTGTAAAGCCTCCTCAGACAGCCACTGTGCTTTCTTGCATTTCTTTTTCTTTGGGATGGATTGAGTTGCTGCCTCCTGAACAGTGTTACGGACCTCCGTCCATAGTTCCTCAGGCACTCTGTCTATTAGGTCTAATCCCTGAAATCTATTCCTCACCTCCACTGTATATTCATATGGGACATAATTTAGGTCATACCTGAATGGTTTAGTGGTTTTCCCTACATTCTTCAATTTAAGCCAAAATTTAGCAACAAGAAGCTCATGATCTGAGGCACAGTCAGCTCCAGGTCTTGTTTTAACTGACTGTATAGAGCTTCTCCATCTTTGGCTGAAAAGGACATAATCAATCTGATTTCGATATTGACCATCTGGTGATGTCCATGTGTAGAGTCATCTCTTGTGCTGTTGGAAAAGAGTGTTTGCTATGATCAGCGTGTTCTCTTGACAAAACTCTATTAGCCTTTGTCCTGCTTCATTTTGTACACCAAGGCCATGCTTGCCTGTTATCCTGGGTATTAATTAACTTCCTTCTTTAGCATTCCAATCCCCTATGATGAAGAGGACATCTTTTTTTGGTGTTAGTTCTAGAAGGTGTTATAGGTCTTCATAGAACCGATCAACCTCAGCTTCTTCGGCCTCAGTGGTTGGGGCATAGACTTGAATTACTGTGATGATGAATGGTTTGCCTTGGATTCATACTGAGATCATTCTATCATTTTTGAGATTGTACCCCAGTACTGCTTTTCCCACCCTTTTGTTGACTATGAGTGCTACTCCATTTCTTCTAAGGGATTCTTGCCCACAGTAGTAGATATGATGGTCACCTGAATTAAATTCGCCCATGCTTGTCCATTGTAGTTTGCTGATTCCCAAGATGTCAATGTTCAATCTTGCCATCTCATGTTTGACCACCTCCAGCTTACCTTGATTCATTGATCTTACATTCCAGGTTCCTAAACAATATTGTTCTTTACAGCATCGGACGTTCTTTTCACCACCAGACACATCCACAGCTGAGTGTCCTTTCGGCTTTGGCCCAGCCACTTCACTCTTTCTGGTGCTACTTGGAAATTCCCTCTGCTCTTCCCCAGTAGTATATTGGACACCTTCCAACCTGAGAGGCTCATCTTCCAGCATCATATCTTTTATCCTTGTGATACATTCCATGGGGTTTTCTTGGCAAGAATATTGGAGTGGGTTGCCATTTCCTTCTCCATTGGACCACATTTTGTCAGAACTCTCCGCCATGACCTGTCCATCTTGGGTATTTGCACATCATAGCGAGCCCCTTCACCACAACAAGGCAGTGATCCATGAAGGGGATTTTTTAGTATTATCTTTCACAAATATAAAAATGTCTACTTTTTCCCAATGTATACATTTTTTGATGGGAGAACTTCATTTTGCAATATTTAAAAAGAAAAAAAAAGGAAGAGGAGAAATGGGAATTTTGAAGGTAACTGATTTTTGTTTCATGTATTTGTTGAAGTGAGGAATCAGGTGAGTTTACATTAAGGTGTGAAGGAAACGAATTTCTCTTCCATCCCTACAACTGAGTAATCTGATCTGGAAAATACAGTAGTATGTCCACAGCATTCTATGCCTGGGGGGAAGTAACAGATAAACACTGAAACATACATGGAAGAAGCATTTAAACAAGTTAAACTGTTTCAGCTGTTTCCTGGTGCCAATGATTATGTTCACAAACTTTTTCTCACAACTGTATATAGGAATAACCAAACCTTAAACCTCAACAAAACCAAGATTATAGCAACCAGCTTGATTGATAACTGGCAAATAGAGGGAGAAAATGTGGAGGCAGTGACAGACTTTGTATTTCTAGGTGGAGAGATTACTGCAGATGCTGACTGCAGCCAGGAAATCAGAAGACATTTACTTGTTGGGAGGAGAGCAATGACAAATCTTGATAAAATAGTGAAGAGCAGAGACATCACACTGACAACAAAGACCTACATTGTTAAAGCAAAGGTATTCCCTGTCGTAACATATGGCTGTGAGAGCTGGACCATAAGGAAGGCTGAGCGAAGGAAGATAGGGTGGACTGGCTCCACCAGGCATGTGGACAGGAGGAGAGTGGTTGGCCCTCCTCAGCCGCTGCCAAGCATGTCTCTCACTGTCTCTATGTGGCTGTTCTCATGACAGAGTCCATTGTGAGAGAACTCTGCAAAGCAGCAAAGCGAAGCCAAGACACCTCTGCCTCCCACCCGAGTATTCGAAGGGCCATAGAAGGGCCACCCCATTGGGTTCCTGCTGGTAGTGTTTAATTGACCACTCTGTGAAGCAGATGCTGAACTAGATTGACCTTTGGTCTCATTCAGTAGATCTCTTCTTATGTTATTTTGTTCCCAGCTCAACAAAACTCATTATGGAGTTAAGGGAGAGGACATGCCAGAGTTTCATCAGAGTCCTCTCCATTCACACTGCATTCAGTTGTTTGGTGAATTTTAAATATTTCATCATACCTTATATTGGATTTTATTCTCTGTTCTGTAAGCCACTCAGAAATATGGTTAACAGCAACTGCTGGAATAACTTGCTGAACTTAGAAGCAGTACTTTACATTTGTTTCTGACTAGAGATGAGTGAGAAATTAACTCAGTTGAGGTGTGTGTGTTTTAATGGATTTACCTGATCTGCATCTCCCAGAACTGATAACAGAGACAGACACAATTTCTGGCTAGAAATCCATACATCTTTGGGCTTGTGGTCATCCCACAAAAGAAAAAAAATGTGTTCAACAACGTGCATGCATTTGAAAAATGCACCAAAAAAACTGTACATTTCTAAAATGCTTTGGTGAATGGGGGAATGTATCCATTAATGTGTCCAGTTCAAAAGTGCACACAAAAATGTGGACAGCTTTTCCCCCCTGTAAAAAATAAATCTGCATGGAATGGACTTGAAGGAGAGGGTTAGGAAGTACACATACACACACACACACGAGAAATGTGCCCATCCCTATTTCTGACCAGGTGGACATTTTGTACAAAAACACAGGATGTCCCACAGACCTCTTCATTAGCTCAGAGACATCTGGTATGTCCTGGGCTTTATTTGTTTGTTTTGAAGTTGTCTTTCAGTAGGGATGGACAGACACCACTGCGTCCATGCTCAGCCAGTGCTCCAGCCACCACTGCTGCCACTCACCGAGGTGAGCCTGGCCATGTGAGCCCCTGGAGGGCTCAGTGACCCTTCCACTTGTGTCTGGGCCTAGCTCGCGTGCATCTTTCCTCTGCCCATTCTCCTTTCCAGCCACCATTTTGATGCAAGATGGGGGCTCTTGTGTTTTGGACATCTATTGTTGCACACAATTGTGGCCCTGAAGAGCCAATTCTGCAACAATAGACTTAGGAAAAACAACAGCCCCCACCTTGTGTTAAAATTAGGGGTGTACAAATTACGTACCCTGTTCCATCCGGGGTGTCCGGGGTGGGGGGGGGAAGCGATCCATCCCTCCCCCTGGAATCTTCCCCAGCCAGCTCCACTCCACAGCGAGTCTGTGGAGCCACCGGCCGGGGCCACCCGCAGCCAGACCTCCATCCGCTGCCGGGCTGTGGCAGCAAATGGCGACCGCCGTAGCAGGCACCATTTGCATCCCTGCGTTAGCCATGATAGGCTATGTATATATTTACGTAGCCTATCATGGCAAAAGACATGCATGCAAATGGCATAGCAGATGCTATTTGCATCCCTGCTCTTTGCCGTGATAGGCTACATAAATACCTACGTAGCCTATCACGGCTAATGCAGGGACGCAAATGGCATAGCGGCCGCCATTTGTGTCCCTGCATTAGCCATGATAGGCTATGGTACAATACTTATGATACTACGATACTTTATTGCTTAAAGCCATAGGCCACCACAGTGTACATTAAAGAGAGAGAGAGAGAGAAAGAAAAAAACAAAACAGTACAGTCACATATTTGTATATACATAAATTCATACATCCAACAGAATCATCCCTAGTAGGCTGTTTGAGCTTTGGCACGTATTTTCCTTGCTGCCAAGGCAAATTTTGCTACCTGGGCAGTGGTGAAAGCATCAGTGCCAGAAAGAAGGACACATATCTTTTCTAAAGGTGTTCTATTTAGGAGGCTCTGGGTAGGGATGTCAGAGAATTCTGCGATGGATCTTGGTAAGGCCGAATGCCAGTGCATTCGGCCCCCTGAAATCCATCGCAGAACGAAGCCCCCCCCCCACGAAAGGCGCGCAAAATGGAGCACTTACCTGCTCCTGTCCGTGCTGCTTTGCAAATGCAAAAATTCACTTCCTCCTCTTCAATTCAATTCTTGAATGCTCCTCTTCTTCAATTCAAGTCAGCCGTGATAGGCTACATAAACATTTACGTAGCCTATCACGTTTTTTAAAAAAAACCTAGCCGTGATAGGCTACGTAAATCTTTACATAGCCTATCACGTTTTGTTTTGTTTTTTTTAAACTGGAAATGGCAGCGGCGGCAGCCGGTCGGAAGACCAGCCGCCGCAGCTGCCACAGCTGAACTGCCACTGGAGCCGCCACCAGAGCCGCTGCTGCCAGGAAGATCCGCTCAAGGTAAGTCTCGTCCCGGGGGGGGCGGGGGGGTGGGCCATTCCACCACCAATTTCGGGGGGAAGAATGCGCTGGCATTCAGCCTCCCCGAGATCCGTGGTGGAATTTTCGTACATCCCTAGGTCTGAGAGGGTGGAGATGACAGCTGTTTGCATGTGAATTCTAGCCCTATGAAGTGTCCATCAGCTATACAATTCGGTGCTGCATGGTTTGAAGGTGTTTGAAGGTGGGGCGGGACAGTGGCCCTTTTTTCCAGAGGCTGTGCAGGAAGGCGGGGTGGTAAATTTATTTCTGCTGTAACTTTTTGAAGTTTGGTTTGAAAGAATCCCAGCTCAGTTAAATTTGATTTTCCTAAAGAGGTGAACTTGAGAGGCTCAATAGCAGAAAGTGGCAAGGAGGATGGTGTCAGGCAGTGCTGCAGCTGTATTGCGATTTGCTCATCTGCAGCCTTTTTCTCCAAGGAGTTTAAATTAGATGGTTTCAGTAATCCTGTGTAGGTGATATCATCTGATTGTAGAGCTGGAACCTGAAGAGGCTTTTGCGAAGGGTCCAAAGCAGGGTGGCCTTCGGCTAATCTTTTCAACAGTGCATGGAGCCTGGTAGTAATTGACTGTTGTTCCATGGCAGGTCATAGAATGTATCAATTAAAGCTTCTTCTTCAGGTATCACAGAAGTAAATGGTTGTTCAATTGGAGAGAATTCTTCACCAGAGTCTATATCATAGTGGCTCTCAGTCCAGTGGGCCATACAGAGAGGGTTCTTATTCGTATGCCTGGTAAAATCTAACTCTTTGACTCTAATCTCATTATCATCATGATCTAGATTTATTACATTGTTAGAGTCAAAGTTTATCAGAGTTGACTGTTTTCTGACAAAGGGGGTCAGAGTCAGGAGGGTCTCTTTTCTATAGGTGTCAGTATCCTGACATTTCACAGACAATCCTTCAATCGAAGGTTGGGTCCAGGTGTCTTTTGTCTTTTCACCGTAAAATATTTACGTAGGCTAAAATGGCGACTCAAAAAGGGACGCAAATAGCGCCCGCTACGCTATTTGCGTTCCCCTTTATTTTCGCCACCATAGTCTACGTAAATATTTACGTAGACTAAGACGGCCAAAAAGAAGGAATGCAAATGGCAGTGGCCGTAGCCACTGCCATTTGCGTACATGGGTTTTTTTTGTTTGTTTGTTTTAAAGCCAGCCATGATAGGCTACGTAAATCTTTACGTAGCCTATCACGTCGTTTTTGTTTGGTTTGTTTTTTTTACAACACTGCAAATGGCGGCGGTGGCAGCCGGTCGGAAGACCAGCCGCCGCCGCCGAAGCCACCGCCAGAGCCGCTGCCACCCGGAAGATCCGCCCCAGGTAAGTCTCGTCCTGGGGGGATCCGCAGGGGGGTGGGGGGGTGGCAGGCCGTTCCGCCACAGAGTTCAGGGGGCCAAATGCACTGGCAGAATTCTCTCAGTGCACCACCCCATGGCGGAATTCTCTGCCATCCCTAAGTTTGAGACAATTCGCTGCTTGGCCTTGGAAAATTACAGAAGACCAGCAGGTATTTTAGAAGTGTTATAGATGGGTTTGCTGCCAAAAGGAATTTAGTCATGCAGATAATTCCATCTATATCTAGGCCCCCAGGCGGGGGAGAATCATTAGGTAGTAATTTTACATCAGCTGGGTTGAGTGACAAAAGGTAATTACTGCTTGTGGGTCAGGGTCCTCAACTACTGGGGGTAGAGCAGGAAGATGCAACAAAGAGTTTTTCTTCCTCCAAGAGCTCTGAGCCATCTTTACCTTGTTAGGGCTATCATTTTTTCCCTGAACTTTGTTGTCCATGAGTCTAAACAATCTCTTAAAATTAAAATGACTATTAGAAGTACTGTAGCAGGATGCTAGCTTCTTTTCCCCCTTGTTAGGTTTACCGCCCCTCTGGGAATTTTTCTGAGTCAGGGCTTCTCTCTTGGGTCTTCTCCCAGTTTTTCTCTTGGCATTGCTAGAAGGGCTAGGAATTGTTTCTTTAGCTCCCAGTACTGTGGGCTCCCTCATTATATCCGCCCTTGCTTGGGTCCCTGTTGGAGCTTCTAGGGAATCAATTTGTGTGCTGGCTTGAACACAACTTTTCCTACCAATTTCACACTTTTGTGGGACAGAACCCATAGCCCAGAGTAACTTAAGAGAAGGTTCTAAAACCAGACCCATTAGGTCTCTCAGAATTTGCTTAGATTCTATATTTGATCATTTAATATCTGAAATATCTCATAGGAGGAACTGCAACGTATTTGCAAATAGCATATTTTGTGTCCCCATGACATCAAGGCAAACTGAGTCCAGGGAAGGGTTTAAAAGTGCCTGAGGGTTTAAATATTCCTCATAGGCAGGAGCAAAAATAGTCCCTTCCTCTTGTAGCACATCTGAGTCTGGGTCAGATTTTTCTAAATAATTCTCCTGTTCTGTAGTCCTAAGTTCAGAGGGAGGTATCGAACCAATCAGAGTTTAGTGATGGGATTCTGAGCTCTGTGGCATATTTGGATAGGCTATGTATATATTTACATAGCCTATCATGGCAAAAGGCAGGCACACAAATGGCATAGCGGATGCTATTTGCATCCCTGCTCTTTGCTGTGATAGGCTACGTAAATATATACATAGCGTATCACGGCAAAAGGCAGGCACGCAAATGGCATAGCGGACACTATTTGCATCCCTGCTCTTTGCCGTGATAGGCTACATGAATACTTATGTAGCCTATCATGGCTAAAGTAGGGAGGGAAACGGCGGCCGCAGACTGGGGCAGCTATTTGTGGCCACAGACCAGTTAAGCAACTGGACCAGACGGCCAACAAAAGGTAGGGTCTGTCCCGGGGAAATTTCGCGGGGTGGCGGAGGGGATTGTTCCATTCCACCATGGACTCCGGGGGGGGAGTCTTTAGATTCCATAGTGGAATTCTCTAATATCCCTAGTTAAAATGGCAGCTGCTAAGGAAGACGGGCGAGGAAGGACGTGCATGAGTGGGTGGGCCCAGTAAGTCCTGTTGCCCTGCCAGCATTGTTGCCGCCATGGTAGCGAAGATTGGGGAGGGGGAGAAGGAAGTGCCATTCGCCTCTCCTCTTTGCCCCCATCCTGTTGTCAACCTCCCTCCCCCCACTGGCACTGCTGTTGCTGCAGTAGCCAAGCTGGAAGGAGGAGAAGGAAGCCATGGTGCCGGCAGCGAAGGGCAAGCTGATCCCCAGGCACTGAGGATCCCATGGCTCAGTGTGCCGGGTTCAGGAGGCTGAGTGTGGGGGAGGCTGCCAGCCTCCCAGACCCAGTTGGGCACCTGCAACAACCCTGTCTTTCATTGACATCATTCTCGAAGTGGTTGACATGCAACAGGTAATAATACAAAACACACAAAACTCTCTCACACACACCAGCAGCCCTCAGTTATCTGGTGATGGATGATGGGGACTGGGTAAACTTCCCTTTGATTCTGCAATCCCAGGATAACTGAGAGTTGGTGTCATATGTTCTTTCCAGAAAAAAGATAGAAGGAAACTCAGCACAGCTGCCCTTTCTCTGGGGGATGATTAGGGCCAAGTTGGTTTTTCCTTTACCTTGATGCTCTTCCTAGGAGGCAGGGGGCACACCCTTCCAGTAGACCCTGGTCCCTTGGCAGGCAGCAGAAGCCAGACTGTACTTCTCTGGAGTCTTAGGGCAACTTTGGATGGGGGAACAGACAAGCGAGAAATTGTGCTTTGCACAATGCTTACCAGGGCTGTGCACCGCCTTGTTACAAAGTCCAAATAACAAGGCGAAGCGAGCTGTTTTGGAGCAAAAGCCTTGTGATAGTTCAGAGCAGTACCGAGGTGCCCTGGGGCGAAGCGCCCCCCCCATGAAGCGCCTCCTCCGCCTCGTATATTCGGAGCCCTACTGACCACCTCAGCAGTTCAGACAGGCTGTCTCCAAAATGTATCAACTTCTCAGTGCTCACATGGAGGGTCATGAGGAGGAGGAGGAGGAGGAGGAGGGGGAGGGGGAGGGGGAGGGGGGAGGCAAGCAGATGTAAGGAGCTGGGAAGACAAGCACTGGAGGAGGAGGAAGTGTGCTTTGGCAAATAGGAACCCGCAGCCAGAACCAACGCTCGCAATCTCCAATCAGAGAGAGCATTGGCGGAAGGAGGTATATACTTTGGCAAAAGGCTGCATTCAGTAGGGATGGCGGAGAATTTCTCCACGAATCTCGGGGAGGCCGAATGCGCCGAAATTGGCGGTGAAATTCTCCCCCCCGCCCCCCCCGGGATGGGACTTACCTCCCTCGAATGTCCCTCTCGGCGGCAGGTCCCAGCGGCAGTTCGGTGGCGGTTCGGCGGGGGTGGGGGCGGCGGCCAGTCTTCCGACCGGCTGCTGCCGCCGCCATTACAAAGTGAATTTTAAAAAAAAAATACCACACCCATGATAGGCTACGTAACGATTAATGTAGCCTATCACGGCTAGATTTCCAAAGTCAGCCGTGATAGGCTACGTAAATCATTACGTAGCCTATCACGGGTGACTTTGGAAATCTAGCCGTGATAGGCTACATTAATCGTTACGTAGCCTATCATGGGTGTGGTGTGGTGTTTTTTTTTAATTCACTTTTGTATTTCGCAGCCGGGGAGACGGGGCGCTTCTCCCCGGCCTGAACTTCGGGGGGAGAACCGAAGCGCCTCCCCCCCACCACGAAGCAAGCTGCGAGACCAGGTAAGTGACTTCCGTACATCCCTAGCATTCAGTCATTGCGCTAGCTGTGTCTTTGGGAGAGAGAGCTGGTGTGAGCAGATGATTGTGCGTGTGTATGCGAGTGCATTCCTAGGAGTTGTTCCTTCAATTTATTCAATTTTGATCACCATTAGGCTTTCCTCAGAATTTAAATTAAAAGGAAACAGCTTGGTTGTACTGGGAGCATTCCCTTCTCTCGCTCCGTGATCATCTGTCCCCATTGGGTAGGGATGGCGGAGAATTCCGCCACAGATTTGAGTGAGGTCGAACGCACTGGCATTCAGGCCCCTGGAATCCGTGGCGGAACGGCCTCCTGCCCCCCCACCCGGCGGAACCCCCCAAGATGGCACTTACCTGGGGCAGATGCAGCGGATGTGGCGGCAGAAGGTGTGGGGGCAGTGGAAGGTGCGGTGGCAGTGGGGGCGGCAGGTGCGGCAGTGGCGGGGGTGGCAGGTGCAGCGGGGGCAGCGGGGGCGGTGGCAGGTGCGGCAGTGGCAGGCGTGGCGGCAGTGGCGACGGGGCGGCAGGGGTGGCGGTGGGGGCAGCAGTTGCGGCGGCGGTTGGTGTGGGGGGGCAGTGGGGGTCAGGGGCTGCTGGCCTCCTGGCCAGCCGCAGCTGGGCGCAGCATACGCAAATGGCATCGGATATGGCAGCCGCCATTTGCGTTCGCTATTTTTAGCTGTTCTAGCCTACTTAACTATTTACGTAGGCTAGAATGGCAAAAAATAGCGAATGCAAATGGCAGCCGCCGTAGCAGTCACCATTTATGTATGCGTTTTTTTTTTACTTTGCCATGATAGGCTACGTAAATATTTACGTAGCCTATCACGGTTAAGTACAGGGACGGAAATGGCGGTGGCTACGGCCGCCACCATTTGCGTCCCTGCTGCCCAGCAGCTGGATGTCCAGCTGCCGGCGGAGCTGGCCGGCGGCTCCGCAGAATCCCCGTGGAGCAGAGCCGGCCAGGCAGAATTCCGGGGGGAGGGATGGAGCGCCTCCCCCCCATTGAGGATTCCGGGGGGAGGGACAGGGTGCCTTCCCCCCCACCGAGAAGCAGATCCACGAAACGGTAAGAGACTTTCATACATCCCTACCATTGGGACAGTGTCTTTTGCAGCACCTCTTCCAGCTGCTTTCTCCTATATCTTTGTACCACCAACTCATTTGTTATTTGTATTTGATTAGATTCTATTTCTCCTTTCCATATTTTTTCAAACTAACATAGCTTTTCCTTGCAAATTGCTGCCATGCCATGGTCCCCCTCCTCCACCATTCCTGTGTTTGTTTGTTTATCTCGATTTTGGACTCCGGAAAAGGCTGCGTTTGTTGTGTAACGTTGTATGTCGAGCCTTCCTTCTGCTTTCTCCATTCAATTTTCTTGTCATTTTTGTCAGTCTATGTCTCTGTTAGATTTTTATAAACCTACTCTTATTTAGATTTAAAAAAACAACATTGACTTCTGGGCATGTCCCCCCTCTTTATGTCATATTCAAGCATTCAGTTTTTTCTTTCTTTCTAAATCCCTAAAGAAAGACATATTATAGCAGCCTATGTGTGTAGTATTTGTCCCCTCACCACCATGTTGAAATGAACCATCTGATCTGTGTCTTCTCTGTGTTGATCCTCCCAAAATAGAAATTAAAGAAGGGTTTTTGTTTTTGTTTTTTTAAAGGATTTGATTTGGCTGTTTTCTAATCACCTGTGTTGCCCTGTATTTCTTGAAGTTGAAATATGAACATCAAATATAAAACAATAAATTACAGACACCTGCCATTTGCTTAGGTAGTTCTGCTTTTCGTGAGCTCTTGTGTGTCTGTGTCCATGTATGTGTGCGTGCTAGGTTGTAGGGATGGCGGAGAATTTCTCCCCGAAACTTCGGGGGGCCGAGCGCCAACGTGTTCGTGTTCGCCAACGTCTTTGGGGGGCCGAGCGCCAAGCGCCAAACCCCGCACCCCCCCCGGGACGGGACTTACCTTCACCGAATGTCCCCCCCGGTGGCTGGTCCGGCCGGCGGTTTGGCGGGTGTTCGAGCGAGGCAGGAGCGGCAGCCGGTCTTTCGACCAGCTGCCGCCGCCGCCATTGCAATGAAAGGAAAAAAAAAAAACACCCCCTGATAGGCTACGTGACGATTCACGTAGCCTATCACGGCTAGATTTGCAAAGTCAGCCGTGATAGGCTACGTGAATCGTCATGTAGCCTATCACGGGTGACTTTAAAGAAAAAAAAAAGAGTGTACGGATAATGGCAGCCCCCATAGGGAGCCGCCATTCCCGTTCCTTATTTGCGTTGCCCTTATTTTCACCGTAGTCTACGTAAACATTTACGTAGACTACAGCGACCAAATAAGGAACGCGAATGCCGGCTCCCTATGGGGGCCGCCATTCGCGTACGTGCTTTGTTTTTTAAAGTCACCCGTGATAGGCTACGTGACGATTCACGTAGCCTATCATGGCTGACTTTGCAGATCTAGCCGTGATAGGCTACGTGAATCGTCACGTAGCCTATCAGGGGGCGTTTTTGTTTTTTTGTTTTTACTTTCGCGTTCACGGCCGGGCGAGGCGAGGCGCCTCCCCCCCGGCCTGAATTTCGGCCGGGCAAGGCGGGAAGCCTCCCCCCCCGGCCTGAACTTCACGGGGGGACCAGCGAAGTGCCTCCCCCCCACCGCGAACGGCCTTCGACGACAGGTAAGTGACTTTCGTCCACCCCTACTAGGTTGTAGTCCCACAAACACTGTACATCCAAATTTCAAAGCAGTGTTGAAAAAGTACAAGACACATAGTATTTATATTAATTACCTTCTTATTTGAATAACAGTCCACTGTGTAGCAAAGCAATTCAGAGCAATATGAAGCACCTTCAGGGTGTTGTCAGGGGCAGAGGTGGGGAGAATTTGCAGCTTTGGGAGTTTTCCTGGAAAAAAATCAGATTTCACCTGCACCTTTCACACAAGCTAGTGGGCCAAAGTGCCTGGAATTTGGCAAGTGGGATGCCCTCAAGGGGGGCTGGGAGGGGGCCAGATTTCACACACATCTGTGGAAACAGGGAGAAGTTACTGCTCTTTGCTTTCTGTTTCCTTGGAAAACCTCAGATTTCACCAGTGCCTTGCACACAAGCCAGTGGGCCAAACTGCCTGGACTTTGGTGGGTGGGGTGCTCTCGAGGGGAGGCTCAGGTGTCACACACATCCGTACAAACGGGGAGAAGTTATAGCTCTTTGCTTTTGGAGTTTTCCTGGAAAAAAAATCAGATTTCACCAGCTCCTTGCACACAAGCCAGTGGGCCAAAGTGCCTGGACTTTGGTGAGTGGGATGCTCTCAAGGGGGGCTGGGAGGGCCACATGTGTGCATGGAAACAGGGAGAAGTTACAGCTCTTTGCTTTGGGAGTTTTTGTGGAAAAACTCAAATTTCACCTGCACCTAGCACACAAGGTGCTGGGCCAAACTGCCTGGGCTTTGGGGGGTGCAATGCCCTGGAGGGGGGCTGGGAGAGGACAAGGTGTCATGTGTGTGTGTGAAAACAGGGAGAAGTCACAGCTCTTTGCTTTGAGAGTTTCTGTGGAAAACATCAGATATCAACTCTGCCTAGCACAAAAACCGCTGGGCCAAACTCTCTTAAATTTTGCAGGTGGCCCCCTCTCCAGGGGTGTGGAGAGGTCTCCAAATTTCACACCTGTATCGTTATGACCATTTGTGTTTTCCCATGCAAGTCAATGGGAAAACGCCCAAAATCCGTGATCCAGATATCCGAATCTTGCTTTGGATTCAGATCCGAGTTGGATCAGTAGGGGTCCAAATTGGTCCAAGGCAGATCGGGGTGGCTTTGGATGATCCGAAGTGGCATCCAAAGTGGATCAGGGGGTCCATGCACAGCCCTACTTACCAGTACATGGAAGGTGTTGCATCTCACTTGTTTGGCAATCTTTGAAAAAGGAGGCGATGCCCAGGGTTTCTGCAAAAATGCAGAGGCCTCTGGCACAGTCTCTTCGTTAGCTCTGGAATGGGTGCTGCTATGTGGAGAAGGAAGCTTGAGGCACAGGCTTCCCAGTCAAAGCCAAATCAGCCACTTGGCTTCCCTCCCAGCTAGCCATATTAGCCACAGCACTGTCTTGTTCCACACATTATCATGTCATTTTGCTTGCCTTTCCTTTTTCTGGCTGAAACCTTAAGACATGAGAGCTGTCTCAGCTTGAAGTGCTATTCTGGTTTTGTACAAGGGATGGCAGTAGAAGAAAGGAAATCACAGTACACCTTGTGCTCAAGAATGAAAATCATCTCATCCTTATGATGTCACTCAGAAAACTGTTAAGGAGCCAACTGCAGTCCTTGATCAAGCTCAATGCTCAGTAAGAAAGGAATTCAGTCTTGCAGACTAGGGATGGGCGAACAAGCTAGATACTCCAAGCATCGGCTCACTGCTCATCTCTCCTCAATTTGCACTCTTGTTTGTGATCACTATTTGTTTTGCATCAAGGGGGCAATTGTGCCAAATGAACAGCAATCGAACATGAAAGTTGCACAAAAAATCCCAAAATTTGTGCAAATTTCCCCCATTGATGAAAGCATGGGTGATTTGAAAATTGTGTGACTTTGGAAATTTGCACAACTTGATTGGGAGAATTTGCTCAAATTGAATGCAACCACATGCTAGACGAGTTGTGAATATTTTCAGCAGGTGCGTTCTGCTTGTGCTCACATTTGGGGTTGTCAACAAGGCACACTCACATGTTTTGTGAGAGAAACAAAATTCTGTTAAAAGCTACATGGTGGTTCTTGCCCTTGGGCTTTTGGTTTCAGGGCAAGAAGTACCATGACAGATTTAATTGGGGTAGGGGCAAGTTCAATAGTCTCAGGGGCCAAAACCCACATCAGGTTTCAAAGGCCTGTTCTTAGGATGATGCCAAATGGAATCATGAGAAGCAGGATGTTTCTAAAGCCAAGCCAAAAATGCCTTCCCTCAACTTCGCTATCTGCAAAGTTGGACAGGGGGGTCATTTCTGTGATTTTGGGGATGGCAGCATGAAAAAGGATAAAGTGTATTACAAATTTGCTAGTGGTGGTGATTGCCCCCTCAGGAATGCTAATGGCTGGTACCCCCACCCCACCCCTCTTCAGAAAGAGAGCAGGAAGCACTGGATTCACTTTGACAAAATCTTCAATAATGCTATGCCCTTACTCCATTGCCACCACTCCCAGGACCATGAAACAGGTGGTAGCACAGGTGGTAGCAACATCAAAAAGTTGAGTTGGGGGTCAGTTCTACTAAAGTAACTAAAGCTTTCCTCCCTGGAGCACCCCCCCCCCTTCCAGGTTTGAAGTAAATAAGTTTTGACTGCAATGTTTGTCTCAGCCATAGTTTGCAAACATGGTTTGTCTTTTATATTCCACAATAGCTGGTGAACAGTTGAAATTAATTTGTTCTCACAAATTCTCCTTTTGCATAGATTGCCGTGAGATATTATCTCTGTGTCCACTCAAATGTGCTCTAAATTTCAGCTATCTGTGATGTCACCCAAACTTGTAATTATCTTGCTTGAAACATAGATTTTTGAGGCTTACAGTACTCAGAAGCAAGATAAAGCAAACATTATTTCCCTCAGTTCTCCTACGATCCAAAATTAGGGATGTTGCGGGAGTCCAAGAGGGGGGTGGAGTTCAGTGGATTCCCCCTGCTCGGCATACTGGTCTCCAGCCCACAGACCACCATGCTTGCCCGACTTGGTGCATGCCGAGTCAGGCAAGTGTAGCGTTCCCTGCTCCCGTGCTGAGCTGCCGTTTAGCACAAAATGGTGTCTTGTTCTTTTTATGTAATGGGGCTTTTTACACAGATGGTTGTAAAGGGGCCATTTGGCCAAAATTACAATGGTGGCTTGGTGAGGGAGCAGGGTAGTCCGCAGACTGGCCGGTGGGCGGTGGCTCATGTGGAGTGGCAAACAGTGTAGAGCAGCCAGTGGTGTGTGAGGTGGACTCATCAAGTGGTGTGTGAGGTGGACCCAGGTGAGTTTCCCCATCCCTACCCAAAATGGAATACAAGATTCTTCTACAGCCTAGAATGGAAGACAAGATAAGAGGGGGTTTCAGCTAAAGCTATTTTTAGTACAAGTGTTGGACAATAATTGCTGTTCACACAGAGTTAAGCAAATGCAAGGGAGATTTTTAAGGCTTCATGGACCAGCAGGCAAGCCCAGTGAAGCTCCAAAGTCTTGGGAGGGAAAATATGTAACCACAGAGCTCAATGAGAGTTCTCCTATTATTAATCTGTATTTTACAACCTATACTATTTGTCTTTTTTTTTTTTTTTCAGGATTTGACATTCAATGGTATTTAGTAACACTGGATTACAAAATACAGTTTAGTACTTCCGGAAGCAGCAGCAAGCATGAAAAAAGAACAGAGGGGCCTGGCATTTTGCTGTGCTCTGGGTGCAAGTCACTCTGGGAAATGTAGTTTCCCAAGGCCACCTGTAATGTCAGTATACCTTCAGGAAACCACAATTCCCCAGGGCTACTCATATCTGAGGTGACCATTACAAGGCCCACATTTCCAATTCCAATAATATGAATTTAGTGATAATCTCCAGATAATAGGGGGCAACCCTCTGTGTGCTATGCCAAGCTGCATTCAGGGAGAATGGGAGGAAGAATGAATGAATAATATCACTCCAGCAGAGAAACCAAACTACAGAGAGAAGGAAGGCAACGTGTAGCAGTTAAGCAAAGTTATTGGCTGGGCCTTTCTTGATTTTCTTCTGTCATCAAGAATTTTGGTAATTCATGTCTTGATCTCTGCATGTCAACATTCTCTCTCTCTCTCTGTCTCTCTCTCTCTTGCCTTTGCCTTTGTCTGTAGAATCAGAAAAAAAAATCAATTTGTATTAGCAACCGCCAAAATCATATTTCCCATTTTATTAGCATGTAATTTTATGAATGCTGTTGAAAAATCTCCCTTCCTTAATGAATTCTTTTTTCATCTGCCCTTAATATAAAACTTCCAAATCTCATTAGCACAAGCAGTTGTTTAATAAAAATAATGGCATTAATAAAGTACAACTGAAAATTTCTGATACAATTAGATATGGGAACAAACAGTCATCACTAGTGCATGAAAATATGTATGGTTTTGTAAAGTATGCATTTGTCTTTATTATTTTAAATAGTTTCAGACGTGTGTGCATGTGTGTGTGTGTGTGGTTGCAATTTTTAGTGAATAAAATAGAGATGCAAATAATAATAATAATAATAATAACAACAACAACAACAACAACAGTAATAATAGAAGTCCAGAAACATACTACTAAAACTATCATTCCCCTGAACATGAGCAACAGAATGCCAATCTGTTTGAAAGCAAAACAGGGCCACCCAAAAATAAGATAATGGTTTCCAGATGAGGCAGTTTATCTAGCTCCATTTCAGGCATGCTTCAGGCCTGGTTATGAATTATGATTCAAAGTCTACTTTGGTTGCCTGGTTGATTGATGATGATATCTGCCAGGGATGGGAAAGGAGAAGTTTATCCCTTTGGTTCTGCTGGACATCTCAGCAGCTTACAGTTACAGTACCATCGACCATGGAATCCTTCTGAGGCTAGGACTTGGAGGCAACTTTTTTACAATGGCTCTGGTCCTTCCTGGAGGTGTGATTTCATAAGGTGGTACTAGGGAACAATGGGTCATCCCATGGAGTTGGTTGGTGGGGGATGCAGGACGGATAACATGAAGCACAGCACACAGTTAAACTATGAAAATTTCTAGCATAAGATGTAGTGATGACCACTAATTGGCATGGATTTCAAAGGGGGTTGAATCAATTCATGGAGGATAAGGCTATCAGTGGCTACTAGTCTTGATGGCTATGTGCTACCTCCAGTCCCAGATGCAGCATGCCTGTGTACGCCATTTGCTGGGGAACATGACCAGGAGGGTGCTCTTGCACTGATTTCCTACTTCTGGGTTTTCCACAGCAACAACAACCATCAATGAGTTTCTAGGACCTGTGCGAGCATCTGTGGCCTACAGAATATTTTCAGGCTTGAAGGCTTCTTCTCACACTTACAGGTGGTATCAAGTTTGTGGTCCTACCAAGGCAAATGAAGCAGATATATTTGGAAACAGGCTGCAGCAGGCTCAGCAAGCAATCTCACTCCCTCACCATAATGTCATAAGGACATCAGAAGAGCCCTTCTGGATCAGACCAGGATCCATCTAGTCCAGCATTCTGTTCTCACAGTGGCTGACCAGCTGCCTACAGGAAACCACAAGCATGGCATGAGTGCAACAGCACCCTCCAGCCCATGTTCCGCAGCAACTGGTGGGCATAGGCTCAGTTCCTCTGGTTCTAGAGGTAGCACATAGCCATCAGGACTAATAGCCATTGATAGCCCTTTCCTCCAGGAATTTGTCTAACCAGGTACTTGGCATGCCTCCTATACACACACACACACAACCCTGCCCCCAGTTCCAGACATGACATCAAAACAGGAGTTTTATTTGAGACCCTGATGATGGGGGCTGGGGGGGGGTGGGCACAGAGAGGCTTCTTTAAGCTTGGTAGGTCATAAGCCAGTGGAGGTTCCCTGCTGAAATCTCCCTTTCATGAATACATGGCGCTGTTTTGGCTGGGTAAGGATTGGTCATAAGAACATCAGAACATAAGCAGAGCCCTGCTGGATCATACCAAGGGTCCATCTAGTCCAGTATTCTGTTCACACAGTGGCGGACCAGCTGCCTACAGGAAACCATAAGCAGGGCATGAGCGCAACAGCACCCTCTTGCCCATGTTCCCCAGCAACTGGTGTGCATAGGCTCACTGCCTCTGGCACTGGAGATAGCACATAGCCATCAAGACCAGTAGCCATTGATTGTGGCTACTAGTCCTTGTGTCCACATGTCCTTGTGACATTACACACACACACACACACACGTATATAAGGAGTTTATAAGTATAATAATGGATTATTGTTATAATTCTATGTTTATGCTGAGTATCTCTAGGGTAAGAGTGAGATGATTGGCTGAGTGAGTGAGAAAGGGAGCGAGTGAGTGAGTGAATGGGGGGGAGGGGGAAGTGTGTGTGCTATACAAGCTGTGTCCTGGGCTTGTGTGAGTCAGACAGGGTTTAGACAGGGATATGATTTGATAGGGATATAGGATTGAGAACTGAGAGAGAGCGGCGGGGGCGGGGAGGTCTGTGGTGATTTGTGAAGTGCTTGAATGTATGATCTAGAGTACTGTCTATTAGAGAACATATATTGATAGAGTCATTGAGAGTTACTGATTTACCATTCAACAACTTATTGCTGTAATTAATACAAGTGTCCCCACTCCCATTTAACCAAATCCTGTGCCTTCCGTTCTAGGCTACGTAAAGGGGAAGGTAATAAAGGGAACACTACAGGTGAAAATATAAACAAGTGTGTCCTCACAGATAGAAGTCTGAGTGTGGGTTGGACCTGAGCCTTAAAGGTCCTGGTGGGAGCATGGTTGTGTGTGGAGAAGACGTGTCTGCTTGGGGGTGAAAAAAGCCCTTAGAGAGGGGATATTCTCACTAGAAGGCAGGAATGCCACAGTCCTCGCGCTCCTCCTCATTTATTTATTTATTATTAAATTTATTTATTATTAAATTTATTAATCGCCCAACTGGCTGGTCACCCAGCCACTCTGGGCGATGTACAACATACAATAAAACAGTTTAAAATAATAAAATGCTACAATAAAAACATTTTCTAAAATACCCTAACCCACCCCAAATGCCTGCCTGAACAACCACGTTTTTAATGCACGACGGAAGCTTATGCATTTCTTCATGCTGGTTTGTGTCACCACCCCCTTTTGGGTTGTTCAGTCAATCTACCCTGATTCTGTTGCAGGTTGCAGCTGTGGCATAGTGGGAGGACAAGGAGAAGAGCTGGAACCAGCTACCAGGTCTGTTGGATGGCCCACCTGCTCCCCATCAAACATAGTAGCAGAACCAAAAAATATTTAGGATTGTGGCAAGAAAAGAGAAACCTCTAAAAAGTGTATGTGTGTGTGGAGATTATATATATATATATATATATATATATGTGTGTGTGTGTGTGTGTGTGTGTGTGTGTGTGTGTGTGTGTGCGCGCGCACGCGCGCGCGTGTTTGGCTGTTGAGGTAATGGAGGGGGGAGAGGAAAAAAATGCCATAAGAGAAATAGGGAAAATTCACTCCTCCACAACCAATAATGGCAAGAGTCCTCTGGAGTGCTCAACCAACCCTTTCCTTCAAGCAAACATAATTCATCAAGATTTGATTTTATTTTTCCCCTGAGAAGCACACTGGGACAAGTCTTGTGGCATCTTAAAACCACAGATAACAATACAATCCTATGCATGTTTACCCAGCAAGAAATCCAACTGAGTCTAATGAGACTTACTCCCAAGTAAATGTGCATAGGACTGTAGCCTTATTGTGGCAGAAGCTTTATGTTTGCTTGCTTGCTTCTTTGCTTGTTTATTTGCTTGCTTGTTTGCAAGGAATCTCAGCCAAGGATGACAGGAGTTGTGTGCTGTTATTCTTGCTTAAAGGAGGGAATAAGAAAGAAAGACACTGGAAGAGTTTCTGAAGAGGGAGGCAGAATTCCCAGGATCACAGGTCATATAATCAGATGCAAGGAGCAGTGGCTAGGGATGAGTAAGAACTTTGTTTGGTCCACATTCAATGTGAACCTACCAGATTCACAGTTCCTGACCTTAAGCATGAACCAGAGTGCAGTTATAAATCAATATTTGTACTTTCCAAATCTTGCGATGGAATTTGCAAGTTGTTACAAAAAATAACTAGCTGTCTGCTCAGATCTAAGTTGTCTCAATTAGGGATGTATAAGAAATTCATTCATTTTTGATCAGAATTTACCCATTTCACAGTAGGAATGGCAGAAAAATCTGTTTGCAGGGTGGAGGTTTCCTAGGTTTCCTAGGTTTGGCCCCCAGACTTAGTTTTGATTCCTGCTGTGGCACCCAACTGTGGAGAGTTGAGCCAGTTTGTGGATTTTTCAAGAAATTAGGGACATTTTTCTCCCACAGGTTCTGAAATTTGGGCAAATTTGCAAGCAATTTGCATGAAATACAGTCACATTAGTGCAAATTCAGCCATAATTTGCACAAATAGCTCAGCAATGTGTGCAAATCGCAGACATTTGCTCAAATTGCTCATACAATTGCTCAAATTGCTCAGAAGTTTGTGCAAATTACAGAACATTCAGGGGACAAAATGTGAAAACAAAGTTCCTGGAGTAGCTTGGCTCGAAAACGCAAAGTGAGTTGTACATGCCACAGAACTCAGTTGAGTCAAAGAAGAACCAGATTTCCCAGCAATGGATGTCCTGAGTTCACACCTCCCGATCTGAACATGGACTTGAACACAATCTGCAGTTGAAGTTTGTACATTTCCAAGGTTGCTGTGTGATTCATGGACCAAAAAAGAAAAAGAAAAAAAAAAGTGAGCATGAAAAAATACAGACTCTTGGAAAATGCACACAGACCTGCTTCAATCAATGGGAAAATAATGCGTACATGTAAAAATGCACACATTTGATGCTTGCATTTGGAAAAAAATACACACAAAATATGCATGGATTTTCATGCCAAAGAAACAACAACTCCAAAACAAAAGCTCACAATCTGATACAGATGAATTTTCATTTTAATAATAATAATAATAATAATAATAATAATGCAATCTGATATGAACATGAGATCAAATGAACTTTGAGGTCAAACTTGGAGAATTTTGATGAGCTTGAGCTTTTCTTGCAGGGACATCTCTAGTTCCTATATACCTTAAAAAAAAATAATGAGGGGGGGGGGTTGTAGGGATGTGCAAATCAACAAAACTCGAGTTGACTGAAGTTCTCTAAATTCCATCTTGAAGTAGGGATGTTATGGGAGTCTGAGAGGGGAGTGGAGTCCAGCGAACTCCCCCCCTCCCTCAGCCTCCTGGACCCCACTTGCTAAGCTGCCATGTGCTTACTGGGCCATCCGCCAAGTTGCCAAGCTGTCTGCGATCCCCCAGCAGCTGCCCCTCACTGAGCTGCCAGTTTGTGAAAAAATGTGGCTTGGTGTTTTCCATGAAGGTAATGTTGTGTAAATGGTGGCCGTAAAGGGACCATTCATGCAACATTGGTTCTTTTTTAGGCCTGTAATGTTGCATAAATGGCCCCTTTATGGCCACCATTTGTGCAACATTACTTTTACAGAAAACCCCAAGCCACCATTTTTTCACAAAATGGCGGCTCAGTGATGGGATAGGTGGCTGCCGGATGTGTTTGCTATGATCAGCGTGTTCTCTTGGCAGAACTCTATTAGCTTTTGTCCTGCTTCATTTTGTACACCAAGGCCATGCCTGCCTGTTATCCCGGTGTTTTCGTGACTTCCTCCTTTAGCATTCTAATCCCCTTTGATGAAGAGGACATCTTTTTTTGGTGTTAGTTCTAGAAGGTGTTGTAGGTCTTCATAGAACCCATCAACCTCAGCTTTTTTGACCTCAGTGGTTGGGGCATAGACTTGAATTACTGTGATGTTGACTGGTTTGCCTTGGATTCGTACTGAGATCATTTTTGACATTGTACCCCAGTACTGCTTTTCCCACCCTTTTGTTGACTATGAGTGCTACTCCATGTCTTCTAAGGGATTCTTGCCCACAGTAGTAGATATGATGGTCACCTGAGTTAAATTCGCCCATGCTTGTCCATTTTAGTTCGCTGATTCCCAAGATGCCGATGTTCAATCTTGCCATCTCATGTTTGACCACCTCCAGCTTACCTTGATTCATTGATCTGACATTCCAGGTTCCTAAACAATATCGTTCTTTACAGCATCGGATTTTCTTTTCACCCCCAGACACATCCACAGCTGAGTGTCCTTTTGGCTTTGGCCCAGCCGCTTCACTCTTTCTGGCGCTACTTGGAAATACCCTCTGCTTCACGGCTGACTTTGGGGGGGGAAAGCACGTACTCAAATGGCGGCGCCCATGGCCACCGCCATTTGCATATGCGCTTTCCCCCCCCCCAAAGTCAGCCATGATAGGCTACATAAGGATTTACGTAGCCTATCACAGTGTTTTTTGAAAAACTAGCTGTGATAGGCTACGTAAATATTTACATAGCCTATCACGTTTGTTGTTGTTGTTGTTTTTTACTGGGAAATGGCGGCGGCGGCAGCCGGTTGGAAGACCGGCCACTGCTGCCGAACCACCGCCGGGAACCGCTGGGAGCCTCCGGGAGCCGCCAGGAGCCGCCGGGAGCCGCCAGGAGCTGCCGGGAGCCGCCAGCTCCAGGGACATTTGCCAAAGATAAGTCCCATTCCGGGGGTGGCGGGGGGGTGGCGGACCATTTCTCCACCAATTTCGGGGGGCCAAATGCGTTGGCATTCAGCCTCCTGGAGATTCGTGGAGAAATTCTCCGACATCCCTAGCTTCCCCAGTAGTATATTGGACACCTTCCGACCTGAGGGGCTCATCTTCCGGCGTCATCTCTTTTAGCCTTGTGATACGTTCCATGGGGTTTTCTTGATAAGAATACTGGAGTGGGTTGCCATTTCCTTCTCCAGTGGACCACATTTTGTCAGAACTCTCTGCCATGACCTGTCCGTCTTGGGTGGCCCTGCACGGCATAGCTTATGGCTTCACTGAGTTACGCAAGCGCCTTCGCCACATATTAGTTGTGCACATTTTTTAATGAACACATTTTTTAAATGTGCACATTCTTCCCCCATGATTAAGGTATATTTCTGCACATTGTTGGAATGTACACATTTTGAAATGTATGCATTTTTCAAATGTACACATACAGTTGAACCGGGGGGAGGTCTTTGAATCACATTGCTAGCTTGGAAATGTATGGACTTCAACCACAGATTGCATCAAAATCCATGTTCGGTCCAGAAGGTACAAATTGGCAAATTGCCCAAAACCACTCTTCTGGCACCCCAATAATATGCACTTATTTTCATAGGGATGTTGGAGAATTCCACCACGGACCCCAGTGAGGGTCCACGGACCCAATGACCCCATTGGGGTCCATGGTGGAATGGAGCACTCAGCTCTGCTCCCCTCCGGAATCTGTCCAGGCTGGCTGCTCCACGCAATGATCCTGCAGAGCCGGCCTCCAGCTCCACAGCACTGGCAATACGGCCGGCCACCATTGCCGTGCCATATCACTGTGCCAAGTCCAGAAGCAAATGGCGTACACTACGCCATTTGCGTCCCTGGTTTCATGCGATAGGCCACGCAAATTATATTTACGTAGATATTTGCGTATCCTATCGCGTGAAAAAACAGGAATGCAAATGGCATAGTGGACACCATTTGCATCCAGACTTAGCACAGTGATATGGCACAGCAATGGCGGCTGGCCGTATAGCCAGCACTGCGGAGCTGGCAGCCAGCTCTGCAGGATCATCTCGGAGCTGGCCTGGATGGATTCCGGGGGGAAGGATGGATCGCCTCCCCCCCCACAGACCCCCCCAGCCAGAACAGGTTAAGTGATCCACCCACCCCTATATTTTCATAGGAGTTCATTTCCTTGTTCAGCTGCTCATTAACTCTTTTTTTTTTAATTGTCCATGCAAGATTGCAAAAATTAAGGGGGCTTCTCAAGCACCTGGAGGGAAAGGTGGTTGGTGAGCTGCCTTTGGCTTGGTGTATTCCTGAGTTTCCTCATTCTAGCCCCCCACCCCCACCCCGCTGCAGCAACTCATCTTTGGAATAAAAAAATCCAAAGAAATCCACAGAGCGCTTTCATTAATGACATTTAGGCAGCAGGTTAAAATGTTTCTATTTAACAAGGCTTTTAACTGACTGCTCTACCATTTTACCTTTTTACTGCTTTAATAGTTTGGGGAGGGGGTTTAATGGCTGCTTAATGATTATTCTGCAGCTTGTTCTCATCTTTATTATCTTAGGTTTTTTAGTATTTTCATTGTTTAATTTTATTGGGGGGGTTATTTTTTATTTGCATTGCTCTGGAGCCATGTGTAGAAGAGTGACTTGTAAAATGTCTTAAATAAATAAATTGTGTGCATGGGAAGGATACAATTCCAATGGACAAGGGGGATCCTTGTCTTTCTTTCTTTCTTTCTTTCTTTCTTCCTTTCTTTCTTTCATAGGCCCAGTTTCTCTGATTGATCCCTAACACGAACTCTTCTAGCTGACATATGTAGTCCACTTTCCCATTTTCATCTACCCCTGTTGTAGAGCTGGTACAAATCTCCACTCAGTGGGACTACTGGCTATTTCTCTTCTCTGCCCTCCAGGACACAAGGTGATCCCACCCTCACTTATAGTCTTGGCCACTTTTTTCAGACAGGGCCCAAGTATGATGGGGGCAGGGGAAAAGAACAATACACGTTATCAGGGCCCAGATATCCAGGGGGTGGGGCTTGCTCAGCCTGCAAGCCCATTACCATATGGGAAAAATGAGGCTAAATTGTAGATTGTGCTTGAGGCTTTTTATGGAAGCTTCTTTCCACATATTATGTACCTATTGTCTAGATCAGGGCTGTTGAAATTCTTTCAGTCAGAGGGCCAAATTCAGTTTCAGAAACACTCTTGGGGGACATGTCCTAGTGGTGGGTGGAGCCAAGGGGAAACAGAGAGGCAATAATCCCAAAATTCCAGCATATTGTAGCTTAAAAGTTCTTACTGCCAGTCAGTAAGTAACTCAGCCTTAGGAGAGGCATTTCAACTTTTTAGAATGGGGGGAAATGCACATAAACTGGGAAACGATGATATGATCCATGGCCATGGAAAAGGGGATGGGGCCATCTGGAGAACCCAAAAGGGCCAGATGGGGTCAGGGGACCGCAGGAGAGCGGGATTTGGCATGCCATTCGGAGGTTCAATGCCTCTACTCTAGATCTTGTGAAGATTGCTGGAGCCAATTAGAAGCAGTACTGGAGCAGAACAAGTGGCATTTTGAACAGTGAGTTGCTGGCCCGGGCCCTTCTCTAGAATGGAGAGAGGGTGCTTGTGCAATTCAACTATGACTTGCAGTTGAGAGAGACAGCTTTGTGCTTCCCTATGTGACATGGTTTGCCCACTCCCTGCTGGAATGAAGACACCAGAAAGGTAAAAGGTAACAGCTGTTATTTCTGAAAACAAGAATTTCCAATGAAGCAGATAAGCATATAGGTGAAGTGTGGGCACCATCATTTTCAGTTTTCCTTGATTTCTATTTATTTATTATTAAATTTATTAATCGCCCATCTGGCTGGTCACCCAGCCACTCTGGGCGATGTACGACATACAATAAAAACAGTTTAAAACAATAAAATTCTACAATAAAAACAATTGCTAAAATACCCTAAACCACCACAAATGCCTGCCTGAACAACTACGTTTTTAATGCACGACGGAAGCTCATTAAAGAGGGGGCATGACGGAGTTCCCTAGGGAGGGAGTTCCACAGAGTGGGGGCCACCACAGAAAAGGCCCTCTCCCTCGTCCCCACCAGTCTAGCTGTCCTGGCTGATGGGACAGAGAGAAGGCCATCTGAGGCTGATCTTGTTAAGCGGCCTGTCTGGTGCTGCTGGAGGCGCTCCTTAAGATAGGCTGGGCCGGAACCATATAGGGTTTTAAAGGTCAAAACCAACACCTTGAATTTGGCCCGGAAAACAACTGGTAACCAGTGCAACTCCTTCAGCACTGGAGTGATGTGATCTCGCCGGCGGCTGCCTTTAATCAGGCGAGCCGCCGCGTTCTGTACCAGCTGCAGTTTCCGAACCGTCTTCAAGGGTAACCCCACGTAGAGCGCATTACAGTAGTCTAAACGAGAGGAGACCAGGGCATGTACTACCGATGGGAGCAGATGGTCAGGAAGGAAGGGGCGTAGTCACCGTATCAGATAGAGTTGATACAGCGCTGTCCGGCTCACAGCTGACACCTGAGCCTCCATGGACAGCTGGGAGTCCAAAATGACCCCCAAGCTGTGGACCTGGTCTTTCAAGGGTAGCTGTACCCCATTCAACACCAGGTCAACATCCCCCAGCCTCCTCTTGTCTCCCACCAAAAGTACCTCGGTCTTGTCAGGGTTCAGCTTCAGCTTATTCCTCCCCATCCAGCCACTCACCGTCTCCAGACATTTGGACAGGGATTCTACGGCCAACCTTGGTGAAGATTTAAACGAGAGGTAGAGCTGCATGTCATCCGCATATTGATGACACTGCACCCCAAACCTCCTGATGATAGCCCCCAGTGGCTTCACATAGATGTTAAATAGCATCGGGGAGAGGATGGAACCCTGTGGCACCCCACAAGTAAGTGGCCACAGGTCCGAAACCTCCTCTCCCAGTGCTACCCTCTGGTACCTGCCGGAGATGAAGGACCAGAACCACTGCAATACAGTGTCCCCAATGCCCAACCCCTCCAGGCGGTCCAGGTGGATACCGTGGTCAACGGTATCAAAAGCCGCTGAGAGGTCGAGGAGAACAAGGAAGGAGCATTCACCCCTATCCAGAGCCCTCCTCATATCATCTACCAAGGCGACCAAGGCCATTTCTGTCCCATGCCCAGGACTGAAGCCCGACTGAAATGAGTCTAGATAATCAGTTTCTTCCAAGTGTGCCTTCAACTGCACCGCCACCACCCGCTCAATCACCTTGCCCAAAAATGGCAGATTTGAGACAGGGCGAAAGTTGTTCAAAACTTGAGGATCCAAGGAGGGCTTCTTTAAGAGCGGTCTTATCACTGCCTCCTTGAGGGCTGATGGCATCACTCCCTCCTCAAGGGAGGCGTTCACCACCGCCTTGATCCCCTCACCCAGTCTCTCTCTGCAGCTCATAATGAGCCAAGATGGGCAAGGATCAAGTAAGCTGGTGGTCGGCCGTACCGATGAAAGCACCTTGTCCACTTCATCAGGAGGAAGAAGCTGGAACCGATCCCACAAAACCGGTTTGCCACAGGCCGCCTCTTGCTCACTAACTGTATCCACAGCGTGCAGAGTAACACACCTAATCTGATCAATTTTAACTGCAAAGTGACTTGCCAAGGCCTCACAGGAGGCCTTAGAATGCTCCAGTGGTTCTGGAGCCACAGGACCGACCAGGCTCCGGACCACTTGGAACAGCCTCCTGGAACAGCACTCTGCAGATGCTATGGAGGCAGCATAATATTCCTTTTTTGCTGCCTTCACCGCCACGTGATAGGCTGAAGATACAGCTCTAGCCTGTGTCTGATCGTCTTTGGAGAGAGACTTCCGCCACCGGCGCTCTAGCCGTCTCACCTCCTGTTTCAGAGCTCGTAACCACGGATTGAACCATGGTGCAGTCCAAGCCCTGTTCAGGGGGAGAGGGTGTTTCGGAGCCACCTGATCTAATGCCCCAGTGATTGCGGCATTCCAGCCACCCACCAGGGTCTCGACCGAGTGGCCGTTGGCGTGCCCCAGAGAATCCCCAAGCACGTTCAGGAATCCATTTGGATCCATAAGACGCCTGGGGCGGACCATTTTAATGGGTCCTCCATCCCTGCGGAGGGGTTGTGGAACTGAGAAGTCCAACGTCACCAGATAGTGATCTGACCATGACAAGGGGGTGGTGGATATACCCCCGACTTCCAGATCACTCCCCACTTCTCCAGAAACAAACACAAGGTCTAGCACATGACCGGCTACATGGGTGGGCCCAGTTAGAATATGGTGCAGCTCCCAGGAGGCCATGGTCTCCATGAAGTCCCGAGGTGCTCCTGTGAGGATGGCCTCCGAATGTACATTGAAGTCCCCCAACACCAATAAGTTAGGGGACTGCACACGCACATCAGAGACCACCTCAAGCACCTTGGCCAGGGAGTCAATCGTGCAGTGGGGTGGACGGTACATGAGCAGAATCCCCAGACTGCCCTTCGGGCCCAACCTCCAGTACATGCACTCAGCAACCTTGGTCTCCCGGAGAGGGGGTCTGGTGAAGACCAAGGACTCTCGGTAGATAACAGCCACTCCCCCTCCCCGATCCCCAGCCCTCAGCTGCTGTGCATACGAAAATCCAGCTGGACACATGGCTGCAAGGGTTGGAGCAGCAGCCTCGGCCAGCCAGGTCTCCGTAATACATGCCAGGTCTGCACCCTCATCCAGGATCATGTAGGGATGGCAGAGAATTTCTCTCCAAAACTTCGGGGGGCCGAGCGCCAACGTGTTCGGCCCCCCGAACAAGTTTCGGGGAGAAATTCTCCGCAACCCCTGCCCCCCGCACCCCCCCCCGGGACGGGACTTACCTTTGGCAAATGTCCCTCCTGGCGGCGGGTCCAGCTGGCGGATCATCAGGTCTTCGCCGCCATTCCAATAAAAGTTTTAAAAAAAACACACCCCCGTTATAGGCTACATGACGATTAACGTAGCCTATCACGGCTAGATTTGCAAAGTCAGCTGTGATAGGCTACGTAAATCGTCACGTAGCCTATCTAGGGATGGCGAAGAATTTCTCCCCGAAACTTCGGGGGGCCGAGCGCCAACGTGTTCGGCCCCCCGAACAAGTTTCAGGGAGAAATCCTCCGCCCCCCCGCCCCCCGCCCACCCCCCGGGACGGGACTTACCTTCCCTGAATGTCCCTCCCGGCGGCGGGTCCAGCTGGCGGTTCGTCCGGTGGTCGAGCGGGGCGGGAGCGGCAGCCGGTCTTTCGACCGGCTGCCGCCCCCGCCATTGCAATGAAAGGAAAAAAAAAAAGTCCCCTGATAGGCTACGTGACGATTGACGTAGCCTATCACGGCAAGATTTGCAAAGTCAGCCGTGATAGGCTACGTGAATCGTCACGTAGCCTATCATGGGTGACTTTAAAAAAAAAAAAAAAGTGTGTACGGATAATGGCGGCCCCTATAGGGAGCCGCCATTCCCCTTCCTTATTTGGTCGCTGTAGTCTACGTCAATGTTTACATAGACTACGGCGAAAATAACGGCAACGCTATTTGCGTTGCCCTTATTTTCGCCGTAGTCTACGTAAACATTGACGTAGACTACAGCAACTAAATAAGGAACGTGAATGGCGGCTCCCTATGGGGGCCGCCATTCGCGTACGCGCTTTTTTTTAAAAAAGTCACCCGTGATAGGCTACGTGACGATTCACGTAACCTATCACGGCTGACTTTCCAGATCTAGCCATGATAGGCTACGTGAATCGTCACGTAGCCTATCAGGGGACGTGGTGTTTTTTTTTTTTTACTTTCGTGTTCGCGGCTGGGCGAGGCGGGAAGCCTCCTCCCCGGCCTGAATTTCGGCCGGGCGAGGCGGGAAGCCTCCCCCCCCGGCCTGAATTTCGGCCGGGCGAGGCGGGAAGCCTCCCCCCCTGGCCTGAACTTCACGGGGGGAAGCGAAGCGCTCCCCCCCACCGCGAAAAAGCTGCGAGAAAAGGTAAGTGACTTTCGTTCACCCCTAAGCCTATCACGGGTGACTTAAAAAAAAAAAAAAAGCGCGTACGGCTAATTGCGGCCCCTATAGGGAGCTGCCATTCCCGTTCCTTATTTGGTCGCTGTAGTCTACATAAAGATTACGTAGACTACGGCGAAAATAAGGGCAACGCAAATAGCGTTGCCCTTATTTTCGCCGTAGTCTACGTAAAGGTTTATGAAGACTACAGCGACCAAATAAGGAATGCGAATGGCAGCTCCCTATGGGGGCCGCCATTTGCGTATGCGCTTTTTTCTTTTTTTTAAGTCACCCGTGATAGGCTACGTGACGATTTACGTAGCCTATCACGGCTGACTTTGCAGATCTAGCCATGATAGGCTACGTGAATCGTCACGTAGCCTATCACGGGTGTGTGTGTTTTGTTTTTACTTTTAATTTCGCGGCCGGGCGAGGCGAGGCGCCTCCCCCCCGGCCTGAATTTCGGGCAGGCGAGGCGGGAAGCCTCCCCCCCCGGCCTGAACTTCGCGGGGGGAGCAGTGAAGCGCCTCCCCCCCACCGCAAAAAGCTGCGAGACCAGGTAAGTGACTTTCGTGCACCCCTAGGATCATGTCATGGATGAGGGAGGTTTTCTGGGTAACAGACCTGGCATTGCAGAGCAGGAAACGAAGGCCAGAAGATGGGGTCTACGCCTCCCCCAGCCATCCTTTGGCTCTGGACAGGCCCGGAGCAGGGGACAGATACTACACATCTCTCCCTTGTTCCCGTTACCTGGCATGGCCTGCCCCTAGCACTCTGCCAGCGCCTGCCGCCCAGCCTCGGTATCTTCTGGACCCCAACACTCCCCCCACTGCCTCCAACAGGTGGACACATGCCCCCTCGCTCCCGCCAATCAGGCAGGCTACCCACCCCTAAAAACACAACAAATCTCTCTCTCTCTCTCTCTCTCTCTCTCTCTCTCTCTCTCTTTTTCCCCAATGTGATGCTCAGTTCATCTTGAACTTTGAGAATTTCTCCAGTCTTTAGTAGGGTTGCTGGAGAAATTTGAGATGAACTAAAATGAGCTTGGATTTCTAAGAATCTGATCTGTGGAATCTGCTGTGGAAAGACCCCCTCAGGCCGCACAGAGTCCATGGACTTTTGGATGTGTGTGTTTGTTTATTTTACTTTCCCAAAATTTATGCATATAAATTCATAGGAAAATATGTAAGTTTCTGCTGAGGAAACGTTGAATGGAATGGGGGACAATATCCTAAATGTTACGTACCAAGGTAAATTATGTAAATACTTACATAATTATTTGTGCATTTTTCTGCATGATGAAAAAAATGCATCTGTCTGTGGGTAGGGGTGGACGAAAGTCACTTACCTGTCCTCGAAGATTTCCCGCGGTGGGGGGGAGGCGCTTCGTTGCTCCCCCCGCGAAGTTCAGGCCCTGGGGGAGGCTTCCCGCCTCGCCTGGCCGAAATTCAGGCCGGGGGGGAGGCTTCCTGCCTTGCCTGGCTGAAATTCAGGCCGGGGAGGAGGCACCTCTCCTTGCCCAGCCGCGAACTAAACAGTTAAAAAAAAAAAACGCCCCCGTGATAGGCTACGTGACGATTAACGTAGCCTATCACGGCTCCATCTGCAAAGTCAGCCGTGATAGGCTACGTAAATCGCCACATAGCCTATCATGGGTGACTTTAAAAAAAAAAAGAAAGCATGTACACAAATGGCGGCCCCCATTGGGAGCCGCCATTCGCGTTTCTTATTTGGTCGCTGTAGTTTACGTAAATGTTTACGTAGACTATGGCGAAAATAAGGGCAACGCAAATAGCGTTGCCCTTATTTTCGCCATAGTCTACGTAAACATTTACGTAGACTACAGCGACCAAATAAGGAACGGGAATGGCGGCTCCCTATGGGGGCCGCCATTATCCATATGCGCTTTTTTTTTTTTTTTTTAAGTCACCCGTGATAGGCTACATGGCGATTTACGTAGCCTATCATGGCTGACTTTGCAAATCTAGCCGTGATAGGCTATGTTAATCGTCACGTAGCCTATCACGGGGGTGTTTTTTTTTTTTCTTTTATTGCAATGGCGGCGGCGGCTGCCAAAGATCGGCTGCCGCCCCCGCCCCTGACGAAGACCCGCCGAACCACCGGCCGGACCCGCCGCCGGGAGGGACATTCGGCAAAGGTAAGTCCCGTCCCGGGGGGGGTGCGGGGGGCGGGGTGTGTGGAGAATTTCTCCCCGAAACTTGTTCGGGGGGCCGAACACGTTGGCGCTCGGCCCCCCGAAGCTTCGGGGAGAAATTCTCCGCCATCCCTATCTGTGGGTGGACAATGGAACAAAATAGACCTGACAATCTGCAAAACATAAACGGAGCAGATTTTATACCTTTTGTACATCCCTAGTCTTAAGTTGGGTTTGTCCTGGATATTGAGTTTTTTATTTCTTTTAAGTTAGAATGAAAACCCATGGGCAGTTTTGTTTACAGTTTTCCTCATGCAGGCAGTTTAGTGGGTCTTTTTCCTAATCTACGCATTTATCCAAGCATTTTTTTAATGTTATTTTCCCTCATATACACATTTTGTATGCATTTCTTGATTGGTGAACATCATGGCAGAATTTTTAGAGAACTGTGAATTTTGAAGGATAACTGAGTTTTGGTTCACAAGTGTGAAATTCAAATGCAAACTAAACACATTTTTCCCCACCCCTAATTGAAATAGGTCTAGAAAATTAGTTCCATTTAAGAGACCATAGCGTGGCACAGCCATCACTTACTTGAGTCCCTTGCTCTAAAAGGGGATACTTGCAACTGACCGATACTTGTTCTAACTTCTAATCCTCAGTGTCCACCTTCTGAATCCATCTCCTGAATCCTGAATCCATAGGATTCATTCCATGGCTTCTCCCCTTGCCCCCTCCCCCCAGTTTGGAAACTGTGTCCATCAAGGATTCCAGTTTGGCCTACAACCACTAGTTTCTAACCCCCTAATCTTAATGGATCTTCCTCCTGACTTTGCTTGCATTTCAAATGTACATATTTACTACTCTAGGTGGTGTTTTCATTATTCCCCATCCATTTTAATGTGTGTGTGTTTTTGTGGGATGGTAGAACTGCAGGAGATGCTTTAATAGAAACTCTAGTTGAGTTCAGCTGGCACCAAGCAGGGTTTTAAAAACCTTTCGACTGTCGGGAAGGGTCGCTTCCAAGTGTTCTGTTTTTAAATATACAACCTCAAGGTTATGCATTATTTACTGTACAATTTGTCTGATCATTATTCATGGCTCTTGACATTAGCAGTACCAGCTAAAATGCTGGGAAAGCCCCAGCCATTTACTGGAGTCCCTTCCTCTTTTACTGTGTATTATGAATCACTCAGTGAATTATTAAGGGGCAGATCTGTATTTTTATGATGGTGGTGCACTGGCCGCTTCAGCTAATATTCCTAATGTCACGCTAAAAGGCTGAAGAGCTGACAAAGCCAAAGCAAGTTAGGAAAAGCACTCCTTGGTTTTGTTGGAATGAGACAATGCCGAGTGATGTGCATCTTCTTCTAGCACTCAAAATACATTCAGTGCCATTCCTACTGAGCCAAAACAAGGATGTTGCTTCTTTTGACTGAGCACCATCAAAAACCACAGATTCCCCAGGTGACCATTGATCTGTTGCATTGATACCCAAGCAGTCTCTTCTAATGGACAGCTTTGCTAACCATTCAAGAGAACTCAGTCCAGTGATTTCTGCCAAAACACTGTTTTGCTTCTTCACCAATGTCAGCTGCAGTTGTCATAGATAGAATACACAAGGCCCTGCTTTTTTGTGTAGTATCAAAGGTTCACGTGGTGGTGCCTAAATCCAGATCTTTTTCAATCCTGGTATACTCCCTCTGGTTCTCCTGCCAGACCAGGGAACCCTACATGGATAGTTCAGTACTAATGTTTTAGTAGTGATGAGGGATGTAAGAACGTTTCATTTTCACTCACCAAACATGCAAACATACCCCACTCAAAGCTCCAAATGTGATCGCAAGCACAAGCACATTTCCACCAAAACTGTTCACAAATTGCTGAACATGAGCTCATGTTCAATTTGTGCAACTTCCCCAGTTCGAGCATGCACAAATTTCCTAATTTGTTCAAATTTCCCCCTTTAAAGTGACAGGCCCACTTTAGTCTACAGAGGAAAGCTGTGCAAATAAGGAGATGTGTGCACATTTGGGGAATGTTGCACAGATTTCTCATTCCTGCTGGTCCATTTGCTCAATTTTCCTGTGCGCACAGAGTGAGCAGTGATCATAATCCTGAACATGAATTGGGTTTGTGTTTTCTCCTTGGTGTCGCTTTTCAGATTGAGGCCAACGTAGCTGGACTTATGGCAATGAATGATTAGATGAGTGACTCTACTTCTGCATAAATAATATGATGATTTGATTTCCTTCTGCAACAGCCAATGCAGTTTGATTGATGGGGAGTTAAGAGAACATGGTGCTTGATGAAAAGGTTGCTGTCGATCTGGGGTGTGGAATTCAGTTTCTTGCCATCCTACTGTAGATTTCATATATGTAAACTCTCAAAGGAGCAGGAGGTAGGGGAGAGGAATATGTACTTGGCATTAATGTGAAAGTTAATATTGTGGAATTTGGTTAGATTACAAGAGAAGAACTGATGCAACAGGATGAAAACAGCATGATGTTCACTGATGTGTTGCAACTAATCAAACTTCCTAGTAAAGGTCAAGGATGAATATATGTTGGATTTGGAAAGACTTGGTTAACAACACTGACTTCAGAATTGGTGTAAACATACGTACAGCTGCCCAAATGTGCCTAGCAGCCAAGTGGAAGAATACCATTGTGGGTGCAATTGTGGGTGCCGTCTAGATGGCCATAGGATTTTTTGGTTTCTGGGAATCCGAGCTCTCCGAGGTTGGTTCCCAGAACCCCAACTCCCCTCCTCCTCCCCCGCCACCTTGTAGGCAGGACAGTTCATCCCCAGCTCCACGCTCAAAAGAGCAGCATGGAGCTGCCGAACTGGGGGTGTTCCTAGGGGTGGGGAGGGGTGTGCGGAAGTGCCATTATGACACTTCCTTTGCCCCATCCAGCCTCCCCCGCCAGCTCAAGGCACCCTGGCTAGACAACTAAAATCAGCCATCTAGCTGAAAATGAAAGGTGGCTAGAGTGTGGAGGAGAATATCTCCTCTGTGCTCAGCCTGCCCTGCATTGGATAGTTGGCCACCTCCGAGTTTGGAGAGGCTGACTAGCCCCATAGGACTGCACCCGCCACCATCGATTTCTGAATGGTATGGTAGAGTACAGGATATTTGATTACAGAATCAAAACTGACCAAGTACTGTCTGTTTCCCGCCTTCCAGCTGAGCAGAGCAGAGCAGAGCAAGCTGCTCCAGCTGGTCCAGGGACTACAGAAGCAGGCAAGCTCCCAGAGAGCGAGCGAACAGGGGGAGCAAACAGGAGTTGGCCAGGGGAGTTGCAGTGGTTGAAGAGACAAAGGAGACAAAGGAGACAGAGGCTAAGAGGTAAGTGGGTTGCAGGAAGCCCAGGGCGCTGCCCTTTATCCTTCTGACTGGCTGTGAGCTCACCAGGAGCTTCTGAGAGCTCCAACTGAATTGGAGGGGTGTGGCCTGAGTACTCCCAGCAGCTGACTGGGCGGGAAGCTTCAGTCTGTTTCCCGCCTCCCAGCTGAGCAGAGCAGAGCAGAGCAAGCTGCTCCAGCTGGTCCAGGGACTACAGAAGCAGGCAAGCTCCTAGAGAGCGAGCGAACAGAGCAAGCGAACAGGGGGAGCAAACAGGAGTTGGCCAGGGGAGTTTGGCAGGGGAGGTCAAGGGGGAGGCCCCTAACATTTTTTTTTTAACTACCTTTTTCCCATTTATTTGTCTTGTAACACACACTTCCACACCAGTGGGACTCTGCTTTTAACCTCTACTGAGTAGAGAAGCAGGCACAGGCTAGTCTAGAACAATCACAAAGCTAGACACAAAAAGGGAAAAGGGGCTATGGAAGGACAAGACTCTCCAGTGGTGGTGACCTGCAAGGTGTGTGCCATGTTTGTTTTCTTGCCTGAGAACAACATGGCCTACACCTGCAACAAGTGCAAGTTGATCACGCTGCTGGAGGAAAAAGTAAGTGGACTGGAGCGGCGACTGTCAACCCTCCGGGGAATAAGAGAACACGAAGAGTTCTTGGACAGAATGGGGGAACTACAGCAGCAAAGGGCAGACCAGAAGCTTGAAGAGCAACAGCAAGATGAGGCAGAAGTGGGAAATGCTGAGGAGAAGAAAAATGGAGTAGAGGATACTCCTTGGAAAACGGTGACAGTTAGGAGAAGAAGAACTAGACGCCACTCTGCACCAGTGGAAGCGGTGGAGCTGTGGAACCGATTCCAGGTACTTGCAGATGAGACTGGAGGACAGCCTGCAGAGGAAGAATCACAGGGGAACCTGCATGAGAGTGAGCAAGAGGCTAAAGGTCAGTCAAACAGAGGCGATGAAACCCAGGCCTACAAGAAGAAGAAGAGAAGAGTGGTAGTAGTGGGAGACTCCTTGCTGCGTGGGATCGAGACCCAAGTATGTCGCGAAGACCCGTGGACTCGCCAGGTATGTTGTCTCCCTGGAGGACAGATTAGAGACGTGACTGAAAGGTTGCCTGCACTCATAAAGCCCACTGACAGGTATCCCTTTCTTCTCATCCATGTGGGAACAAATGATACCGCCAAGCGGAGCTACGACGAGATCACGTCAGACTTTGAAGCTTTGGGAAGGAGACTCAAGAACTTTGGGGCCCAGATAGTTTTCTCATCCATCCTCCCAGTAGTTAGAAGAGGGATAGAAAGGGAACGAAAAATACTCCGGGTGAATGACTGGCTACGAAGGTGGTGCCGACGAGAGAGATTTGGATTCTGGGACCACGGGCTATACTTCCTGGAAGATGGGCTGTTGGCTAGGGATGGGTTGCACCTCACAAAGGCTGGGAAGAATGTGTTTGGCCACAGCATGAAGAACTTCATCAGGAGGGCTTTAAACTGAATCCTACGGGGAAGGGAGATGTAATGTTGGGGGTAACAATGGACGAAGGCTCATGCACTGCAATGGAGAGAACAGCGCTGATAGCGCCCAATAATAGTCTTCAGACACATGTAGGAAGAAAGCCAGACTATGAAGCACATGGTCTTCGATGTCTATATACTAATGCCCAGAGTATGGGAAACAAACAGAACGAACTTGAACTCTTAATACAGGAGGGAAATTATGACTTGATAGGTATAACTGAGACTTGGTGGGATGACTCTCATGACTGGAATACAGCAGTTGAAGGATATAACTTGTTCAAAAAGAACAGGAGGAACAGAAAGGGAGGCGGGGTTGCACTGTATGTGAAAAATACATCTCTCTGCACAGAAATACAGGAGGAGGAGCTTGGTAGCCCCATCGAGAGCATCTGGGTTGAAATAAATGGAGCAAAGAATAAAAGGAACCTGGTGGTCGGAGTCTACTACCGGCCACCCAGTCAAGGAGAAGCCAAGGATGAAACTTTTGAAAAGCAAATAGCCAATGTTTTAAGGAAGCATGATGTAGTAGTAATGGGGGACTTCAATTTCCCCGATATTTGTTGGGAGACAAATTCTGCAAAACATGGCCCCTCCAGGAAATTCCTGACTTGTGTGGCGGATAACTTCCTCCTACAGAAAGTAGAGGAAGGAACTAGAGGATCGGCTATCCTTGACTTGATCCTAACCAACAGAGATGACTTAGTGGATAAAGTAGCAGTTACAGGAACTCTGGGGGAAAGCGACCATGTTGTACTTGAGTTCTTGGTTCTAAGGGAAGCAAAAGCCGAGTGTACTCAAACGCGTACCCTGGATTTTAGGAAAGCTGATTTTAATAAACTCAGAACAATGATCAGTAAGGTCCCATGGCAAGCAATGCTAGCGAGAAAAGGAGTCCAAGATGGGTGGGAACTTTTAAAAAAGGAAATTCTCAAGGCACAATCACAAACAATTCCAACAAGAAGAAAAGGTGGCAGACAACAGAAGAAGCCAATGTGGCTTCACAAAAAGCTTAGGGATGACCTGAAAACAAAAAAGGACACATATAGGAAGTGGAAAGAAGGCCAAGTAACAAAGGAAGAGTACAGGCAGGTAGCACAGAATTGCAGGGATGGCATCAGGAAGGCTAAAGCGGAGAACGAGGTGAGGTTAGCGAGGGATGCTAAAAACAACAAAAAGGCTTTCTTCAGCTACGTGCATAGTAAAAGGCAGAGGAAAGAAATGGTTGTTCAGCTATTAAATAAGGATGGCAAAATGATAACAGATGACAAAGAAAAGGCAGAGGTGCTCAATTCCTACTTTGGCTCAGTCTTCTCCCAAAAGAGGGTCTATGACCCCCCTGGCAAAGGCGAAGTACAGGCTGAAGGGGCAGGATTGCAGCTTGAGATCGACAGGCATATGGTCAAGGAACACCTCATTACTTTGAATGAGTTCAAATCTCCAGGGCCAGATGAACTGCATCCTAGAGTAATAAAGGAACTGGCAGAAGAACTCTCAGAACCGCTGTCTATTCTCTTTGAGAAATCATGGAGGACGGGGGAAGTGCCAGATGACTGGAGGAGGGCTAACGTTGTCCCTTTCTTCAAAAAGGGTAAAAAGGAGGAACCTGGGAACTACAGACCAGTCAGTCTGACATCAATCCCTGGGAAAATTCTGGAGCAGATCATAAAGCAATCCATCTGGAAGCACCTTGACAACAATGCCGTGATTACTCGAAGCCAACATGGATTTGTCAAAAACAAGTCCTGCCAGACAAATCTGATCTCATTTTTTGATCAAGTCACCTCCCTTGTAGACCGTGGGAATGCTGTAGACATCATATACCTCAACTTCAGCAAAGCTTTCGACAAAGTGCCCCATGATATCCTGATGAGCAAACTTGCTCGAAGTGGGCTAGATGAAACAACGATCCGGTGGATCCACAGTTGGCTACAGAATCGGACTCAAAGAGTGCTTATCAATGGGACCTTCTCAAGCTGGGGAGAGGTAACGAGTGGGGTACCGCAGGGCTCAGTCCTGGGCCCAGTGCTCTTCAACATTTTTATTAATGACTTGGAGGAGGAGGTGCAGGGAATGCTGATCAAATTTGCAGATGACACAAAATTGGGCGGGATAGCTAATACTATGGAAGACAGAAACAAAATTCAAAGTGATCTGGATAGACTGGAGTGCTGGGCAGAAAACAACAGAATGGCATTTAATAGGGACAAATGCCAAGTTCTGCACCTAGGAAAAAGAAACCAAATGCACAGTTACAAGATGGGGGATACGTGGCTCAACCACACTACGAGCGAGAAGGATCTTGGAATTGTCGTCGATCACAAGCTGAATATGAGCCAACAATGTGATGTGGCTGCAAAAAAGGCAAATGCTATTTTGGGCTGCATTAATAGAAGTATAAGCTTTCAAGTCATGTGAAGTCCTAGTTCCCCTCTACTCAGCACTGGTTAGGCCTCATCTGGAGTACTGTGTCCAGTTCTGGGCACCACACTTTAAGAAGGATGCAGACAAGCTGGAGAGGGTTCAAAGGAGGGCAACAAAGATGATCAGGGGACTGGAAACAAAGCCCTATGAAGAGAGACTGAAAGAACTGGACATGTTTAGCCTTGAGAAGAGAAGACTGAGGGGAGATATGATAGCACTCTTCAAGTACTTGAAAGGTTGTCACAGAGAGGAAGGCCAGGATCTCTTCTTGATCATCCCAGAGTGCAGGACACGGAATAATGGGCTCAAGTTACAGGAAGCCAGATTCCGGCTGAACATCAGGAAAAACTTCCTGAGTGTCAGAGCAATACGGCAATGGAACCAATTACCTGGGGAGGTGGTGGGCTCTCCCACACTGGAGGCCTTTAAGACGAGGCTGGACAGCCATTTGTCAGGGATGCTCTGACTTGGATTCCTGCATTGAGCAGGGGGTTGGACTCGATGGCCTTGTAGGCCCCTTCCAACCCTACTATTCTATGATTCTATAAGTATAGATGACCAACTAACAGACAACAGGTAAATAAGAGAATTGAAAATGGAGTTTATATGTAATGCTCTGGAACAGCAAATATCAGGGTAATATTTGTCTTTACATTTTATTGTCCTATTGTAGAGCAGATGTCTATTTTTAAGTATTTATTATTTATTATTATTCTATTATAGGTTTCTTACTTTCTCCTATTATTTTGTATTCATCCTGCCAGTGTGGCTTAAATTAATGCAGAGGGGGATATTCTAGGATAATGTGGAGAAGCATCATACTATCATCAAAGCAAACAACTTAATGGTGGCAAACATCTATGAATCAGGCCAACAAATCTGTTGCGGATGTGAGACTTGAACCCAGCTCTCTAGCTCCACAGGAGCCCTACAGAGAGGGAGGTGCTCTCTGCATGATTAGAGACTAAAATACTGAATAGAGAATGAATATGGAGTTGGCCCACTCTAATTCTGTAGGACTGTTCTGGGGCAAGTGATTTAGGATTGCTTCCAGCATGTGTAAAGCTTTCCTCTTGAGACATTAAAATGCCAGCGGAGTTGTAATGTCTGTGCATTTTAAAAGAAGCTCCAGATTCCTGGAAAGATTCATTTTTCAAGCCTGCCTAATTAGTATGCTTTAAATTTAAATAGCATGAATTAATTGCCGAGAACATTTCTGGGGAGCGTGGTGCTAAAATAAAAGCACATTAAATCGCGATGCTTTTGCAGACGAGCACTGGAGGTGTTCCACCCGCCCCTGCTCATCTTCCTGACAGAGGGAATGTAGTGTATTATTTTCTTATTAATTCTCCGTTTAAAGGAGTCTTATGAATAGTAATACGGAAGTAACAAAAGCTGTTAAATGTGGTGAGAGATGAAATTCACCTCACACCTCCAGTGTGCAAAATTATGTAGATTGCCAGTTATCTGAGGGGAAGGAAGATGAGGAAAATCTCTCCCCAGTAACACAGAGACTGTAACTGAATGACTGCATTAGCACTGTTTGGGCCTTAACCCTGGACTAGTTCTCACTGAGGTGGTGGTGAAGTATGGGGGGGACGGGACTGCAGTACAGCCCCACTCCGAATTATAAAACTTTACCTGACCAGTTGCTGCAATTGTTTCCAAGTGTCCTCTTCCTTCTGATGGAGGCAAACAAGCTGTCTGGGTTTACAGAGAGCTCAGGGTGATAAAGCGGCAGGGTTGACAAGTAGAACTAGAATGGAGGAAAATTCAGGACAAATTTGACCGCACAGCCTAGAGCCCATCTTAAGGCTTACACAGTGGTGATAGAGGCAGCCAAGAAATGGCAGTATCCACACAGATGATTCAGTATGGGTGCAACGGAAGTGGAAAAATATTCTTCCACGCTACAATTGCATACACACAGAGTCATCTGAAAGAGATACTGAAAAGTCTATTCCAGCAAGGACCAGTTAGAGTAGAGGAAGAGGACTCAGTTGCTTCGTGCCAGTTTTGCTTAACACTTTGTGGAAGAAATAACTCACATCTGCTCCAACTTAGATGCCATAGTTGTAGCAGTTCCTAATGATTTCCCTCTAGCATCTGCTTGTCTATTTGTGTTCTACAGATTGAAATTGTTACAGCTTGAAGATGTGAACAACATCCTTGGTAGTGTGAAATCAACCACTTGAGCACTTGACCATTGCCCTTCTTGGTGGATAGCTCTCTGTCCCTCCTAGGGTAGAGGCAGTGGAGGCTGGCTGCAATTTGCACAAATCTCTCTCACACCCAGAAAAATGCAAAAAGACCCTAGAGTTCAGGAAGAACCTGTGGCTTGGCTTAGAAATGCAAGCCAAAGTCAGGCACACCGCAGAACTCCAGACACCCCAAAAGGGCTGGATTTCCTGGTGATGGACATCCCTCCTGGGGATAACCCAAGGACCTAATGCCATAGTCCGCATGTGTAAGCTACAACTAGGCATGGATGGATTCACCCCAGTCTGTCTCGCATGCCACTCACTGGACCCGTGCTGCTGGCTGCCCAATACCTCACCGAACTCCCATTTTTGCGTAAAAATGGTGACTTGTTCTTTTATATAAAGTCCCATTTGTGCCAATGACAGCCATAAAGCAGCCATTTACACAAATTTAGCAATGTAAATGGTCCATTTACACCTGTTCTTGTTGTTGTTCAGTCGTTCAGTCATGTCCGACTCTTCGTGACCCCATGGACCATAGCACGCCAGGCCTTCCTGTCCTGCGCTCTCTCCCAGAGCGTGCTCAAGTTAGGGATGGCGGAGAATTTCTCCCCGAAACTTCGGGGGGCCGAGCGCCAACGTGTTCGGCCCCCCAAACAAGTTTTGGGGAGAAATCCTCCGAACCCCCCCCGCACCCCGCACCCCCCCCCCCAGGACGGGACTTACCTTTGCTGAATGTCCCTCCCGGCGGCGGGTCCGGTCGGCGGTTCGTCGGGTCTTCGTCTGGGGCAGGAGCGGCAGCCGGTCTTTCGACCGGCTGCCGCCGCCGCCATTCCAATAAAAGAAAAAAAAAACGCCCCCGTGATAGGCTACGTGACGATTAACATAGCCTATCATGGCTAGATTTGCAAAGTCAGCCGTGATAGGCTACTTAAATCGTCACGTAGCCTATCACGGGTGACTTTAAAAAAAAAAGCGCGTACGGATAATGGCGGCCCCCATAGGGAGCCGCCATTCCCATTCCTTATTTGGTCCCTGCGTAAAGATTTATTTGGTCCCTACGTAAAGATTTACGTAGACTACGGCGAAAATAAGGGCAACGCTATTTACTATTTACTATAACGCTATTTAAATAAGGGCAATGCTAAAAATAAGGGCTATTTGCGTTGCCCTTATTTTCGCCGTAGTCTACGTAAATCTTTACATAGACTACAGTGACCAAATAAGGAACATGAATGGCGGCTCCCTATGGGGGCCGCCATTAGCGTACGCGCTTTTTTTTTTTTTTTAAGTCACACGTGATAGGCTATGTGACGATTAACGTAGCCTATTAACGTAGCCTATCACAGCTGACTTTGCAGATCTAGCCGTGATAGGCTACGTTAATCGTCACGTAGCCTATCACGGGGGCGTTTTTTTTTAAAAAAAAAAACTTTCGAGTTCGCTGCCGGGCGAGGCGGGAAACCTCCTCCACGGCCTGAACTTCGTG
The DNA here is from genome assembly GCF_057233095.1 of Heloderma suspectum. Classification (NCBI taxonomy): domain Eukaryota; kingdom Metazoa; phylum Chordata; class Lepidosauria; order Squamata; family Helodermatidae; genus Heloderma; species Heloderma suspectum. The sequence continues at coordinate 12,387,722 of NC_139459.1, forward strand.
GGGGGAGCAGCAAAGCACCTCCCCCCCACCGCGAACAAGCTTCAACGACAGGTAAGTGACTTTCGTCCACCCCTAGCTCAAGTCCATATTCATTGCATCAGTGATACTATCTAGCCATCTCATCCTCTGCCGTCCCCTTCTCCTTTTGCCTTCAATCTTTCCCACCATCAGGGTCTTTTCCAGAGAGTTTTCTCTTCGCATTAGGTGGCCAAAATATTTCAGCTTCAGCTTCAGTATCTGTCCTTCCAATGAGCAGTCAGGGTTGATTTCCTTTAGGATGGAGATATGACCTCCTTGCAGTCCAGGGGACTCGTAAGAGTCTTCTCCAGCACCACAGTTCGAAAGCATCAATTCTTCGGTGCTCAGCCTTCCTTATAGTCCAGCTCTCATAGCTGCTTTACGGCTGCCATTTGTGCAAAAGCGCGTTTATGTGAAATAATGAGCTGCCATTTTTACACAAAATGGAGGCTCAGCAGACCAGCAGAAACTGCCACGTTTGCCTGAATCAATGCACACCGAGTTCTGCAAGTGTGGCGGTCCATGGACTGGAGTCCTGGAGGCTGAGCAGGGGGTACCCCACCGCCCTCTCCGACTCCCACAACATCCCTAGCTACAACACTCAAGCATTTTCACACTCAGTGAAAATGTTGCTGCTGACATTTGCTTAAAATAGACTCACATAAGGCTTAGAATCATAGAATCATAGAATACAGGGTTGGAAGGGGCCTATAAGACCATCCAGTCTACCCCCCTGCTCAGTGCAGGAATCTAAGTCAAAGCATGCCTGACATATGGCTGTCCAACTTCATCTTGAATGCCTCCAGTGTGGGAGAGCCCACTACCTCCCTAGGTCATTGGCTCCATTGTCGTATTGCTCTAATAGTCAGGAAGTTTTTCCTGATGTACAGCCAGAATCTGGCTTCCTGTAACTTGAGCCCATTATTCCATGTCCTGCACTCTGGGATGAGTGAGAAGAGATCCTGGCCTTCATCTCTGTGACAAACTTTCAAGTACCTGAAGAGCGCTATCATATCTCCCCTCAGTCTTCTCTTCTCAAGGCTAAACATGCCCAGTTCTTTCAGTCTCTCCTGATAGGGCTTTGTCTCCAGTCCCCTGATCATCTTCATTGCCCTCCTCTGAACTGTCTCCAGTTTGTCTGCATCCTTCTTAAAGTGTGGTGCCCAGAACTGGACACAGTACACCAGATGAGGCCTAACCATTTCTGAGTAGATGAGATCTAGCCCTTCTCTGTGGTAAGGCATCCATCCTTTTGTTAATTCTATCCTATTCCAAGCCATTTCTAACCACACTGCTATTAACACATGGGGTCATCTCCACCCCCTCCCTGCTTTAAAGTCTGCTGGTAGTACCTCCTATACCAGAGGCAATGAGCCCATGCACACCAGTTGCTGGGAAACAGGTGTGGGAGAGTGCTGTTGAGCTCATGCCATTTGTGGGTTCATAGAATCATAGAATAATAGGGTTGGAAAGGGCTTACAAGACCATCGAGTCCAATCTCCTGTTCACTGCAGGAACCCAAGTCAAAGTATCCCTGAGAAGTTGCCATCCAGCTTCATCTTGAATGCCTCCAGTGTGGGAGAGCCCACTACCTCCCTAGGTCATTGGTTCCATTGTCGTATTGCTCTAACAGTCAGGAAGTTTTTCCTGATGTTCAGCCGGAATCTAGCTTCCTGTAACTTGAGCCCATTATTCCATGTCCTGCACTCTGGGATGATCAGGACCTATCTCACAACCTTTCAAGTGCTTGAAGAGTGCTATCATTAGGGATGTCAGAGAATTCCGCCACGGATCTCGGTGAGACCGAATGCCAGTGCATTTGGCTCCCCGAAATCCATGGCGGAACGGCCTGCCACCCTCCCGGCCCCCCACGGATCCCCCTCCAGGACAAGACTTACCTGGGGCAGATGTTCTGGATGGCGGCGGCTCCAGCGGCAGCTTCAGTGGCGGCGGCTGGTCTTCCGACTGGCTGCCGCTGCCACCATTTGCAGTCTGGTTGTTTGTGTGTTGTTGTTTTTTACATAGACGTGATAGGCTACGTAAAGACTTATGTAGCCTATCACGTCTGAGTTAAATAAAAACAAAACACGCATACGCAAATGGCAGCGGCTACAGCTGCCACCATTTGCATTCCTTATTTTTCGCCATCTTAGTCTACATAAATATTTATGTAGGCTAAAACAGCAAATCAAAAAGGAACGCAAATAGCACCCACTACGCTATTTGCATTCCCCTTTATTTTCGCCGTAATAGTCCACGTAAATATTTACTTAGACTAAGATGGCGAAAAATAAGGAACGCAAATGGCGGTGGCCATAGCCGCCGCCATTTGTGTACGCATTTGTTTTTTGTTTTTTTAACCCAGACGTGATAGGCTATTTAAGTCTTTACGTAGCCTATCACGGTTGAATAGAGGGATGCGAACGGCGGTGGCTACGGCAGCCGCCATTTGTGTCCCTGCAACCCAGCGGACGGATGTCCAGCTGCTGGCGGAGCTGGCTGGGCAGGACTCCAGGGGGAGGGATGGAGCGCCTCCCCCCACCACCACGAAGCAGATCCGTGAAATGGTAAGTAACTTTTGTACATCCCTAGCTATCATGTCTCCCTTCAGTCTTCTCTTCTCAAGGCTAAACATGCTCAGTTCTTTCAGTGTCTCCCCATAGGGCTTTGTCTCCAGTCCCCTGATCATCTTGGTTGCCCTCCTCTGAACCCTCTCCAGTTTGTCTTCATCCGTCTTAAAGCTTGTTGTTGTTGTTGTTGTTTGCAGGGATAGAAGTGCTCCCAACCTTCTAAGAGGCCTTTTAACTAACCCAGGCTATTTGTTTGTTTTCTCCCCTCTTCTCAGTGATTAACCCTACATACGCGTTAAGAACTAGTTCCTCAGAGCCTTTTATTCAAAAGAGATTTTTAGAATGGAATTAGCTGCCAGATCCGATAACTATCACTTAAAATGATATAGCTGGCCTGTGCTCTAACAAGAGACTATCAAGATGAATGCATGTCATAATACATGATTAATGGCCTAATCTCTGTGAGTATCTCCCTCTTCCCACCACCGGCACTTAAAATCACATCTTTTAGCCACTTTTCCTCAATCTAACAGTCAGCATAACAATCAGCGGGTTGAAAGGGGGCAGCTCAGAGATCTAATTATTTCGTGATTCGAAGGTAGCCCTCCCATTAAAAGAAGATATCAGATTAAAGGAAGAGATACAGGAAATTAACATGGGTAGCATTTGATTATTTCACTTTCCAGATCCTTATTCTTTGTTCTCCCGTTTTAGGCTGTTGGTCTGTAGGAAGAAAAGAAGGCAATGTCACACACCCAGACATCCTCACAGAAGCAGCTTCTACCTGTATCGAGGCTATAATATGTGAAGGGGAGTTATACCTTCTCCATGTCTCATAGGTCTGCTGTTGAAGGCCTACCCTGTGGTGGAGAACCTCAGGCCAAGGGGCCAAATTGGGACCAGATGGGCTCCCAGTCCAGCCATTGGGGTTTCTCCAGAGGGACACAACCCCTTTGCCATGTCCCGCTCCCTTTCTTCTAACTACCAATTTGGGGATGGTTTCCTGGATTCTGTGCTCTTTTTTTCCCCGTTGTAAAAGATTGAAAAATGCCTCTCGTAAGGCTTAGTAACTGACAGTAAGATCTTTCAGCTAATATGCTGGCATTTATATTTGGCACCACTCTTCTTGCCTTTCACCCCACCCACCTCTGCAACGTGGCCCCCAAGAGCTTCTCTGAAATGGAATTTGGTGCTCAGGATGAAAGAGTTTCTGTATTTCTGGTTTAACTAGGGATAGACAAGCCTACCCCCATCCGGGATCAGTGGGCACCTGCTGAAACATTGCCCCTGCTTGATCCTCACCCCTGGACCCATGCTCCAGCCCCCATGAGCTTGCCAAGCCACCCGCGCTCACCCTGGATCCCATCCATGAGTGCCTGCCATTTTGCCGAGCTTATTTTTACAGAAAAAAAGAGGTCATTAAAAATGTGCACATTTAAATATGCACAAATTTGGGCCAGGAAAGCTTGATATACGCAACATTAGAGGTATGAATGGGCCATTTATGCCTCTAATATTGTGTAGATCAGCCATCCCCAGACCAAATGTTCACATATTTAAATATGCACATTTTAATGACCTCCCTTTTCCTGTAAAGTAAGCTCGGCAAAATGGCGGGTGCTTGCGGATGGGTCTGGGTGAGTGTGGGGAACGTCCAGGAGGGCATGAGTGGGGGGTGAGAGAGGCCAGAGGCTTGGTGGGCACAGTCCGGGGGTGCAGTCCAGGAGGAGCCCGATGGACTCCCAGACCCAATCAGGCATCCGCGCCATCCCTAGGTTTAACTCAGAGAGCAAAAGCACAGCCCACTCGGTACTATGGCCAACCCCCAGGGATAAGTCTACTGCTTGTGCCATCTGTCTCCGATGATAAAATGATGGCAGTTCTTGTCAACATCCTGATTAGGGATTGGCAAATCTGCTGACTTCACTTTCTCATGCCTTTGCATTTTTTTAAATCTCAAGTTTTTCTCTCTCCCTAATATAAATCACTTTTTGAATGGTGGCAGTGGAGGCTGGTGGCTCTGTTGTCAGTGGGGTGGATCTGCTCCGGGTTTCATTCAGAACTAGTCAGAACTCTAAAGGAGCTATGCAAGGAGTTCTGACTGGTTCTGAATGAAACCCGGAGCAGATCCGCCACCCCACTGACAACGGAGCCACCAGCCTCCACTGCCTGTTGGTAAATTCTTATCCAAAATGAACTGAAATAAATTCTCACCTATCTGCACCTGCTAAATCTACAAGGTACAACTATTCCCAGCATATAGATGGTCTTGTAGGCCCCTTCCAACCCTACTGTTCTATGATGCTATGAGTCTATGGTTGAATACACAGGGATTCAACTACAGACTTTTAAAAACTAAGTACTTTTAAGAACTAACTAAAAACCAATTTTTGGTTTCTCTCACATGCACTATATATTTCAAGTTCTCTTTGTCTCAAATGTGGAAAATTTTGTGAATTCTGGAAAATTCTTATCAAAGCTGAACAGAAACAAAATTCTTACCCGTCCCTACACCTTTCTGGCCACAATTTGTGGTGGCAATCCTAGAGCTACAAAGGGCTGGTGGGGACCTGACAGCCACAGCTCCCCCCTCCCCCGTGCCCAGTTTGCAGGGTGTGTGTTGGGGATGGTGGAACAGAAAGCGTCTGGAGAAAGGGAGGCTGACAGAGATGAGAGGAACCAGAAATTCTTCTGCAGGTTAGATTTGAATCCAAATCCCTGAAGATTTTCAGGCAATGTAAAGCTCCCTTATTTCCAGGGCCCCCCCAAGGTACTTTTCCAAGGGTGGCTTGGGAGAGTTATGCCAACATCACCAGTGAGATCTATTATGCATCTCCAGTGAGATCTGTTTTGGTTTGGGATTGCACCCTTAGTTTGCCAAGGAGAATTTGCTTCAGGCATTGGTTGGACCAGGAGAGGGGGAAGCCACCCTCCATCCCCCAAGACTTAATTGTCTTGTCTTTCTTTCTTTCTTTCTTTCTTTCTTTACATTTTAGGTGTCTTACATTAACACATGTTGTGGTCTCACAGCACTGTGGCCCTAGATAAAAGCTAACAATTGAGAATTTGAAAATTAAGATATCACTAGTGCAATATTTGCTCTATTTCTCAAGAACAGCATACTGCATTTTCCTGATGGAATAAGGCCTAGAACATTCATCTCTGCCCCTGCCACCTTCCCTTTCCCCTCCCCATTAGCCATAGACCCAAGCTCTTCTCAGGCGCTACTCTGATTTAAGAAGCCTTCTCACTAGGCCCACTCACAATACCATTTCTGGCTATGGGTCTGATTTGGCCTGCATCGTTTGTGGCCTTCAAAGGAGTATATTTATTACACCAAAATGTGATGATAAACATTTGATTCAGGAATAGGAATATAGAAACATAGAAAGCTTCCTAGGGATGTCAGAGAATTTTGCCACAAATCTCGGGGATGCCGAATGCCAGCGCATTCGGCCCCCTGAAATCGGTGCCGAAACAGTCTACCCCTCCTGCCCCCTGCCCCCCTGGGATGGGGCTTACCTTGGGCGAATCCTCCTGGCGGCGGCAGCTCCGGAGGCGGTTTGGCAGCAGTGCAGTGGTGGCGGCAGCAGCCGGTCTTCTGACCGGCTGCCGCCGCCGCCATTTCCAAAAAAAAAAAAAAAAGAAACGTGATAGGGTACGTAAAGATTTACGTAGCCTATCACAGCTAGATTTTTAAAAAAATACCGTGATGGGCTACGTAAATGTTTACGTAGCCTATCACGGCTGAGTAAAAAGAAAAAGAAAAAGAAAAAGAAAAACCGTGCGTACGCAAATGGCGGCGCCCATGGGCGCCACCATTTGAGTTCCTTATTTTGGCACATCTAGTCTACGTAAACATTTACGTAGACTACGGCGAAAATAAGGGGAACGCAAATAGCGTAGGGTCTACGCTATTTGCGTTCCCCTTATTTTCGCCGTAGTGTATGTAAATGTTTACGTAGACTAGACGTGCCAAAATAAGGAACGCAAATGGCGGCGCCCATGGGCGCCGCCATTTGCATGCGCGCGGTTTTGTTTTGTTTTTTACTCAGCCGTGATAGGCTACGTAAACATTTACGTAGCCTATCACGGCTGACTGCAGGGATGCAAACGGGGGCGGCTATGGCCGATGCCATTTGCGCAGCCCGCCAGCCAGGATTCGAGGGGGAGGGACGGAGCACCTCCCCCCCGGCCAGAATTTCAGGGGGAGGAATGGAGCACCTCCCCCCCACCTCGAATCAATTTCGTGAGAAGGAAGTGACTTTCGTACATCCCTACCTTATACCGTGTCAGACCATTGGTCCTCTAGCCCAGTACTGTCAACGCTGACGGTCTCATCCTATCTTACCTCATGGAGAGAACAAACCTATGTCTAGGGATGGCAGAGAATTTCTCCCCGAAACTTCGGGGGGCCGAGCGCCAACGTGTTCGGCCCCCCGAACAAGTTTCGGGGAGAAATCCTCCGCACACACCCCGCACCCCGCCCCCCCCGGGATGGGACTTACCTTCCCTGAATGTCCCTCCCGGCGGCGGTTCCGGCTGGCGGTTCGTCCGGTGTTCGAGCGGGGCAGGAGCGGCAGCCAGTCTTTCGACCGGCTGCCGCCCCCGCCATTGCAATCAAAGAAAAAAAAAAAAACCGTCCCCTGATAGGCTACGTGACGATTCACGTAGCCTATCACGGCTAGATTTGCAAAGTCAGCCGTGATAGGCTACGTGAATCGTCACGTAGCCTATCACGGGTGACTTTAAAAAAAAAAAAAGCGCGTACGCGAATGGCGGCCCCCATAGGGAGCTGCCATTCCCATTCCTTATTTGGTCGCTGTAGTCTACGTCAATGTTTACGTAGACTACGGCGAAAATAAGGGCAACGCTATTTGCGTTGCCCTTATTTTCGCTGTAGTCTACGTAAAGATTGACGTAGACTACAGCAACTAAATAAGGAACGCGAATGGCGGCTCCCTATGGGGGCCGCCATTCGCGTACGCGCTTTTTTCTTTTTTTTTTAAAGTCACCCGTGATAGGCTACATGACGATTCACGTAGCCTATCACGGCTGACTTTCCAGATCTAGCCGTGATAGGCTACGTGAATCGTCACGTAGCCTATCAGGGGACTTTTTTTTTTTTTTTACTTTCGTGTTCGCGGCCGGGCGAGGCGGGAAGCCTCCTCCCCGGCCTGAATTTCGGCCGGGCGAGGCGGGAAGCCTCCCCCCCCGGCCTGAATTTCGGCCGGGCGAGGCGGGAAGCCTCCCCCCCCGGCCTGAATTTCGGCCGGGCGAGGCGGGAAGCCTCCCCCCCCGGCCTGAACTTCGCGGGGGGAGCAGCGAAGCGCTCCCCCCCACCGCGAAAAAGCTGCGAAAAAAGGTAAGTGACTTTCGTTCACCCCTACCTATGTCCCCTAGCCAGCATCTAGGAGAGAGAGGATTTTTCGGTTTCCAAGCTCTGAGCTCATACACAGCGCTATGAGCTCGTGGCTGGGAAACCGTGCTCCCCGCCCCCTCCCCATCATAGCCAGGGCAGAGAGAACCGTGGCAGCTGCCCCTCTGTGCCTGTCTGTGCTCTAACATGGAACATGTACAGGGTGAAAAGTGGGCATTCCCGGGGGTGGGATGTGGAGGAGGCTGCAGAAGCTGTTTTAGACAGCTTCTTATGCGGTCTCCAGCCCTGTTCCCAGCCCCTCCCTGAAGCCGCACTTAGGGCGCAATCCTATGCAGGTTTAGACAGAAGGAAGTCCTACAACTCCCAGCATTATGCTGGGAGTTGTAGGACTTCCTTCTGCCTAAACCTGCATAGGATTGTGCCCTTAGACACTTGAAATTGGCCATCTAAGTAAAATTCTAGGGCAGCCAGAGCACAGAAGGAATCCTATCTTCTCCATGCTCCAAACACCCTGCATTGGGTAGGTGGTCACCGCCACCTATGGGTGTATGAACCCCACTACATCCAGTCTGGGAGGGGTCCACGGAGGGGAAATCTGGGCCGCTTGGGGCCATGAAGATTCCCCAGGAGCCTTGCTGCATCTGTCGGATTTCGTGGGGTGGATCACCAGGACTCGTCTTCTCCACGCTGGCTGTTAAGGAAGGCCTTGACAGCCACTGTGGAGAGGAAGAGCCTCGGGCAGCACCCCAGTGCTCTCTCCCCAGGCTCCTTGAGAGGAAGCTGTAGGGCCCCAGGCCCGTAAGCAAGCTAACAGCAGTTTTAGACTCTCTTAGAGATCCCTAATGCTTTGGTTCGTATTAGTTGCAATCCCTTGCAGTTGGGCCTCTTGGCTCCAAGAGCTGCAAGACGAGTCCAAGGCTGGTGTTAGCACCCCTCCACACATTCCATGCTAATGAGCTCTGGTACCATTTATCTTATCAGAGCCTAGGATGTGCCTGAGAAGTGAAGCTCTGTTTATCTTAAGGCACAGGCGCCCATGCTGAGAAAATTACGATAGTCTTGCTTCTGCCAAATATGTTTCTAAGCACTGTTAGGCTATGCTGGGAAAGTTGTAGATGAACTCTAGTTAATGCTTGCACCTGTCATACCACCTCACTGCTTTGCCTGAACAACATGTATGATCTAAAAGTCATCTTGCAGCGCAGCTCTTGGTTCAGAGCTTTGTCTGATCCAACCATTGGGTACGCCGGTGTGCTGTGAGTACTCAATAAATGTATGCTTGCAAGCAAACCTGGATCTGACTTATCACTTTCTTGGCACCTCTAAATCTCAGCAGCCCACGGCTGGGGCATACAGAAGCCAGGGTGAGAGTCAAGCCCTTGGCAGCCGGTGCAGGGAAGAAGTGCCTCGGTGGATCCCCAGCACTCTCTCTCCCTGGGCTCCTCGAGAGGAGGCCAGGGTGAGAGCACTGGGGGCTGCTGAGGCCCTTATTCTCCATGCCAGGAAAGGCCTCAGCGGCACTGACAGCTGCCCCGCGGGAAATCCGAGGGACCCGGAGTTGGGTGGGGCCATTCTGCTGCAGACTTTGCAGGTCGGATTCTTCAGCATCTGTCCTGATGTGACTCCGCCATCCCTCCCTCCAACTTCAAAGGAAGTTGGAGGGAACCGTCTATCTAAATAGGATTGTGTCCTTACTGCCTCAACCTATCTTACTTCGTATGGTTATTGTAGGGATAAATAGATGAAAAATTACGAACTGTGTTGTAAAGTGAAATATTTTATAGAAATTAAACGTACAAAAAGAAACCACTATCTGGGGAAAATCATAATTTCTAGTGTTGACAATGACATTTTGAATGTGAAACTTCAACTTCAAAATTCTAATTATCTTTTTTTGAATCCTGCACATGACTTCATAATTCAAACTCCAAGTGCTTTCGAAGTGCTGGTATCTCTGGTGGTTGCTTTGGCAGGGATCAGATATGAAATCTCATACATTATCAGCTGTCAAAGGCTAACACCATTGCATGGTAACTATCAAATACTATCAAATACTACAATTGCATGCCAACTGTCAAATACTAGCAAATATCTATTATTAAAATGAAATCTCCTATCTGAGGATATCAAACAAAAATTCAGTGAATATTCAGCAAATATCTAAGTATTCAGAGATTATCAAGAGAACATTCAGCATCACAATTCACAGAGGGGAATTTGGAGAGCAAATTTGTTCCAGCTCTAATCACTGTTCAGCTGGCAACACATATCCATTATCTTCAGATTAAAGTGAAGAGCTTTTGATATGACAAGCAGGAAGTTCATCCTGCTTCTCATCTGACAGTTAATTCCCCTTGCCTCACAAAGCAACAGTGAAGTACAAGTGTTCATTTTGTCACACTAGCTTTCTCCCAGCTGATTTCTGCTCCCTTCCCTTCTTGCATTAATCTTCAGATTGTCTTTAAAGTGAGAGGGTAGATTATTATGTCCTTGGCAAATTTGTAAAGCACTTTTAAGTAATTGATACAATCTGACTGGCGGTCAGAGAGAATTCTGAACAATTCCATCAATCTGTTTTCAAGAGCAAGAAAGCAAGCTGTGGAGAAGGGTAGAGGAATGAATGTAATCATTTTCAACAATAACGTGGTAACAATCAATCCTTTATTTGGATTTGTTTAGATTTCCACATGTAGTTAAGGAACGTGTTAATATTTTTGAACGGTAAATTGCATGATGCAGCATTTAGTAAGATGGTAGATTGTTTTCATTCACCTATTTTCACAGCTCTGTCCGATCCGTGGTTTGTATCCAAGGTCTGCCTTCCTTGATAGGGCTCACATCTTAATTTGGGGGGATTTGCCACCCCCACATACCACAGCTCACAGTTAGCAGGATCTCCCAACTCCCTACGTAGCAATTTCAGGAGGCTGGAAGGGCTGTCGTGGGATGGAGGGGGCAAAGAATCCACTTCTGGCAGTGTAGTTAATCCAGCTTCAGTCTGGATCCAACCCCATATTTAGGGCTGACACGAGGATTGCTGAACTAAAAATTATGACAACCCTAGTGGTGTGGGGGGGGAGTGGGGGGTGTTGCCCATTCTGAGTGGATCACACCTGCCATATTTCAGATGAATAGCTGGTTTCCTCCCATTTCTGTTCATGGTATTTTAAATAAAAAGTCTGCACAAAAATTCATATAGACACGTGCATTTTGATGTACATTTCTCCTAATATGCACAGATTTATGCAAACTTTCCCATAATCTATGCAGTTCATGCACTTTTCTTTTTCTTTTTCTTTTTTAATTGGTGAACCGCTCACAAAACTTGGAAAATGTGTGAATGTTGTACTATAACTACCGTGTTTCATCTTGTGTATTCATTCAGGAAGTGTGAATTAAGTAAATTCACATTAAAATGAGAACCAAATGTATTTTTTCCCCATCCCTACACTTCAGTTGACTAAGCAGGACTGAAAGGCCCTTCAAGAATTGCCACAAACCAGAAACTTCTGAGAAGGGAAAGTGACTTTTCTTTAATTCGCTACATTTTCTCTGCCCCTTCCAGCTTTTGTTAGTAGTAACAATGAAAGATGATTGGAAAGCTAAAGCCAGAAGCCTCTTCAATTTTTCAAATTGATTTAATCTGATGAAGAAAGAAAGCTACGTTTTGTTAAAGTATATTATGATAAAGAGGAGCGGGTAGATTCTCGGCATGAATCTGAAAGCAAATTACACATGCCCATACACACACACACACACACACACACACGACGATGTATTTAACCAGACAAGTAATTATGTTGTGGTGTTACAATATCCCCTGCTTCAGATTAGAGAGAGAATTCAATTATCACTCCATTAGCTCAAAAAATAATTTCAGTGATACATTTAAACTGAATTCATTTATTCCAAACCATGTCCTAGTGCATTTCTGAATTAACCTTTATGCAATCTGCTGATTAGAATCTACAATCAATACTCTTACTTAAAAATCTGCATTAACTAGGCACATTTTGATTTATGGTCACATATTCAGCGTTATTGATTTTTTATTTCCCTCCTAAATTATTTTATAAATCATTTTTTTTAATTTTCCAGTTCAGATAGGCTGTTTTCTCATCCATTTGAATTACATTAGTGTGTGTGTGTGTGTGTTTGTGTGTGTGTGTTTTCTTCTCCTTGTCTGAAGGGGAATATAGACATTTGGTAATGTTTTCCTTACTGTTTGATGAGAGGAAATATTGGTTCGATAGACATGAAAGAGTAAGCATAGAACCACTTACTAAATCAGTAATTTGTATTGCCCTGTGAAATGCAAGGAGAATCTTCCCAAACTGTTGCACCTGGTCAGAAATCCTGCAGCAGGTGATAGTAAGAGTATCCTCACCATTTGGAAAGACTGTTAAAAAGATGTGCCTACTAGGGTTGGCACAGGCATCCAATTGGGGCTCAAAGCTCAGCGATTTCTTGCCAGCTTGGCCCCCCAGACACCAGTCATCGCACTTGCCCAACTCAGCTCACACTGAGACGGGCAGGTGCACAGCTGCCCACTCCCTCGCTGAGCCACCATTTTGTGTAAAACGGGCAGCATGGCCATTTTTGTCAATAGCCATTTACACAAATGGGGGCCATAAAGAGACCGTTTACACAACATTATAGGTGTAAATAGACTATTTACGCCTGTAATGTTGCATCAATGGCCCCTGAATGGCCCCCATTTGCGTAAGAGGTTATTTACAAAAAAGGCTGAGCTGTAGGCAGCCATGCGCTGCTTGCTGGGTACTCACGGACCACCCAGCAGCTTGCCACACAGCCGGCGGGGGTTAGGTGAGTGGCACTTGATGCGGAATGGGGTGGGTTTGCCCATCCCTAGTGCTGGTGAATTGCATGTCATAGTAAGTTACAATTGTACATGACAGCCTGAGTTCATCCAGAATGGACAGAAATGACCATTTTACCACTTGCTATCACATATACCTGTCCTTGAGTTGTGGTATAATTCTCCTCACCACATGGCTGGATGATAATGGCTGTGTATCTGCACAGTATGTAAAATTGCCCTTATGGCTTGGCAAGGTGGTAAGATAGGTTATCTACTAGGGATGAGAAATGGTGATCTCCAGCCATAGAGAAGACTATCCATTCCTGTCCCAGTGACAAGCTGTCATTTGGTTATGCGCAGTAATAGAATTACTGTGAGCAGAAACGTCTTTTACCAGGGAGTTGAACATGGTGGGTAAATTTCAGCAGTCCACAGATGGGAGTCCAGGAGGCCAAGCGGATGCGGGGGAGGGTGTCCACCAGACTGAACCCCCCTCTTGGACTCCTGCAATATCCCTAACAGGCACTAGTAACCTCAAGATTGGATTACTGCAATGTGCTTTATGTGGAGCTACCCTGAGGCTGCTCCAGAAGCTGGGCCCAGTGCAGGACGCAGCAGCTTGGCTGTTGTCAGGAGCTGCCCCTTCCCAGCATGCAACTCCTTTCCTTGGGAAACTGCACTGGCTGCCCATTCACTACCAGGCCAGATTGAAGATTTTGATACTAGAGTACAAAGCTCTAAACAACTTGGGACCAGGATACCTGAGAATGTGCCTTCTCCCTTACCAACCTGCCCAGTCACTGAGGTAATCAGGAGGCATGCTCTTGGTTGGTTCCTCATGGACCTATGGCCTTTTTGGAGTCCACCAGGAGAAGAACCTTCGGTGTGTTGGCCCCTTTCTTTGGAATTCCCTGCCCTTGGAGGTCAAGCAGGCAGCAACACTGTGTTGCTTTGGGCACCTCCTGAAAACAATTCTGTTCCAGGAAGCATTCCTTAAATTATCAGCCACAGTTTTTATTGGTGTTCTGTTCTTCATAATTTTAATATGGTGTTTTAATCTTTATCTTTTTTTTACTATTGTACCTCTTATGTTCACTGCTCCAGAATTAGGGATGTATGAAATTGGCCTTACCTGGCTCTGCCGGGTTCCTCTGGGGGGGGAGGCACTCCGTCCCTCCCCCCAGAATCCTCGCCAGGGGGGAGGCACTCCGCGCCTCCCCCCCGGAATCCTGGCCGGCCGGCTCCACTCCGTGGGGATTCTGCAGAGCTGCCAGCCGGCTCCGCCAGCAGCCGGACATCCAGCCGCTGGCTAGCAGGGACGCAAATGGCGGCAGCCATAGCCACCGCCGTTTGTGTCCCTGTAGTCAGCCATGATAGGCTATGTAAATCTTTACGTAGCCTTTCACATCTGACTTTAAAAAAGAAAAACACACACACGTACACAAATGGCAGCGGCTATGGCCGCTGCCATTTGCATTCCTTATTTTGGGCCATCTTAGTCTACGTAAATATTTACATAGACTAAGACGGAGAAAATAAGGGGAACGCAAATAGCTTGGCAGATGCTATTTGCATTCCCCCTTATTTTTGCCGTCTTAGTCTATGTAAATATTTACGTAGACTACGATGGGCCAAAATAAGGAACGCAAATGGCGGCGGCCGTAGCCGCCGCCATTTGCGTACGTTCATTTTTTTTTTTAAGTCAGACGTGATAGGCTACGTAAAGATTTACATAGCCTATCACATCATTTTGGTTTTTTTTAACCTAGCCATGATAGGCTATGTAAATCTTTACATAACCTATCACGTCTCTCTTTTTTTTTTTAACACTGGAAATGGCGGTGGTGGCAGCCGGTCAGAAGACCGGCCACTGCAGCCGCCGCCACAGCCACCGCCACCACCCAGAAGATCCGCCCCCGGTAAGTCTCATCCCAGGGGGGATCCGTGGGGGGGCAGGGAGGTGGCAGGCCGTTCCGCCACGGAGTTCGGGGGGCCAAATGCACTGGCATTCGGCCTCACCAAGATCCGTGGCGGAATTCTCTGCTATCCCTATCCAGAATCTGTTTTAGATGGGAAGCAGTATAGAAATGTTGTAAATAAATAAATAAAATGCTGTAGGTGAGGTCTTATGTTGTTCAGGCCTTCCATCAGGGCTGGCACCAGGGTTGGGTGGGGCCATGACTTTCTACCACCAATGCTCCCTGAGTGCTTCCCAGGCCCCTGCACTGATATTCCCCATCATTCTTCCCTCCTGAGATGCTTCTTGGTACCCCATCAGCTGCCTTCTCTTCTTCAAGGTGGGCATGTGAATTTACCCAGCGAAAGTGCTCATGAATCCAATGCCAGCCTCCTTCTCCGGGAAACATAATCAGCTCAGAGAAGCGAATGATGCACCCACCATTTTTATGTCCCACAATGCAATGCCCAGTATGGTATCGCTGTTGCCAAAACCAACAGCATACCAGCATGCCTGGAAAAGAAGATGGTTGACTGCATGAGCAAGCCAGCATGAACATCATGGTGGGCAAGCTGGCCTGCCACTGCAGTAGTGGTGGTGCCAGAATTGGTGGGCTCTTCTGAGGCAACTATCTGATGATGCTAACCATGGCACTGACCCTGATATAGCTATAATCTCTTCTGGATGATGTGCATCATAATATAATTTGATTTGTGCTGTGTGGACTCTGTCACTACAGATGTCTTGATCATTCATATTCCTTATAAGAACCTAGCAGGACTTGTGCTGATCTATCTAGTCAGCACTTGCTTGCCACAGGGGCCAACCAGAAGCCTCCAGAAAGCTCAGTGGCAGAGCATGAAGGCCATATAATCATCCTTTTCTGTTGCTTTCTAACAACTGGTACTCATTTGCCTCCTACCACTGCACGTGGAGGTTTCATATCACTACTAAAAGCCATTGAGAGTCCTCTCCTCCTCCATGGAATTTTAGTCTTGTATTATTTCAGTGGGAAGTCTTCTATGGGTTTTGCATTCCTTCAACATAATGGGTCGACCTTAGAGCATCGCTAAACATGTGAGCCATACACATGTAGGGCTATTGCCCTGGCTAATTTATTAAGTATCTGAAGGCCTGTACTTCCAAGTTCTTCATTTATTTTTAATGACTCCTTAGATCTCTCTCTCTCTCTTTCCCCAGAGCAGGTTGAAAATCAAAAAGGCGGCAATCTGCTTGAAAGGAACAAGTAAATTGTAACTGTTGAGTTCGACGCAGAACACAAAAAGGGAAGGATTTTGTATTCATTGAACTAGCCACTCTCTGAGCTTTGCTGCTTCATTTTAATCTAAAGCCATTCCACCTCCTCTTTTTCTTTTGTCTTAGCTGAGTCAATTATAACCACAGATTGCTACATGGAATTCTAGAGCAAGGGAAACTGTTAACACCTACCCACTCTGGCACGAGATCACACTAAACAGCTGATTAAAATGCAGGCATCAGCTCTGATTGGTAACATGAGGCAAAGGGCTTGGATTTACTTCCAGCTCATTTAATTACAGAAATCAATGAGTTCTCAGAACAGAGCTATGCAGAGGGAAAATGAACCTGACCTGACCAACATTTCATTTTAGATTACAAGATATTACTAGGAACGCTACCTTGAGAACCTATTACATTCCAGGAGCGTTTCGACAAAATGGAATGGTGGTAGTAGAAGTCAGGAAGATCATTTATCCAGCCATATGGAAGTTCTTGTTATTAGGTTTCTTTAAGAATTCATGTTGAAAACCAAAAAGAAAAAGAAAAAAGAAGAAGGCTAAAGGAGAAAATAAAATCAGGAATAGGATTATCAGGGTTTGCTTGGACTGTTTTCTTCTGGCACACCTTTTCATCACAACATAAATATTGTCCCACATGCTAAAGCAGCCATTATTAAGACAATAGCAAAATGGTCACACTTCTTACTTGTCTTGCGTGTTTGGAAAGAGGCCTTCTATATTGCAAGGACCTTTGCCATGGGAATGCAGTGTGTTGCAGGGGGTTCTGGGCATGATCTGGAGCATACCCATAGCTTGGCTAGGTGGGGCTTTCCAATGCCCCATGTGAATAGAGGGGGTGGGTTTGGACATAACTCTAAACTATCGTTTAGGGGCATGTCCCTCCCCATGGTCTTCCTCCAGCATGGTCACAAGTAGAAGATTGGAAATATCTGCTTTCATTTTCAACTAACCGCATTTTTTTTTGTCATTTCATCCACCAAACCAGTGCGAATTCTGGTTGATTTCCACTGTGGTTTCTCTGAACAAGTTCAAACCATGGTTTGTTATCCTGGCTTGTTCAGATAAACCCTAGTTTAAACTAACTACAGTTTCTGGACTGGACAGAATGTGGTTAGCTGATCTCCTCTCTGCCTACAGTGCATGGCTACACTGTAGAAGAATTGGGAGGAGCAGGCCCATGTACATAATGCAAAACTATGATTTAGCATTACATCCAGGTCAGAGTGTGACCTACAATACACCAATAATATTTTGTGACTGCAGTCTGCAGGGGAACATCTGTAGAGGTGGACACAAGCTGCCATTCACTCCAGGACAGTTTTCCAGTAGTTACTAACCTTCTCATTGTGGAACTCATTGTTAAGTGTCTGAGAGTTCCCAGGAAATGGTTTGAAAACCACTGCTTCATAACAATTGTCGCTTGGGGACAATCACGCGTCATTAATGTATGCAATTCACTGCCACAAAATGAAGTGATGGCCAATTGCCTAGATGGCTCTCCAAAGGGGGTTCATCATGGAGGATTGGTCCATTAATAGCTAGAGCTGTGATGGCTCTATGGATGCTCTATATTCAGAGACAGTACGTCACTGAATTCCAGTTGCTTGAGAGACATCCATGTCCTGTTACATCTAGGTTACGCTACTGTAATGCAGTCTATGTGGGGCTGCCGCATGATTAGAAGCTTCAGCTAGAAGATGACTGGAAGCTTCAGCTGGTGCAGAATGCAGTTGCCCAGTTGCTGGTAGCCGCCAAGTAATGGAGCATAGAAGATCTATTCTGCATCAGCTGCACTGGTTGCCAATAGGTTTCTGGGCTCAATTCAAGGTGCTGGTAGTTACCTCTAAAGCCCTAAATGGTTTCTACATCTATATGAATCTTCCTGAGCCCTAAGATCATCCGTAGAGTCTCTGCTGAAGTGCCCACCATTAAGATCAATGAGGCTGGTAGAGATAAGAGGCAGGGCCTTTCCAGTGGTGGCTTCATCCCTGTAGAACTGCCTCCCACAGGATGTGCAGTTAGGTCCCTCATTGGTTAGTAATTTAATGAAGTTGTTCCGCTGATAGTGTTAAAACTGCTGCTGCGCTCTTTTTATGTTCTCATGAAATGGTGTTGGGCTGGATGGTTTTAGCTTCATTATGTGGGTTGAATTGTATTTTATTGTAATACTGAGGGCCTCAGGCCATAAAAAGCTGTATATAAATACTAAAACAAACAGTGGCAGAGGGCTATTGTGCTTTGTGCCAAAGACATCTAGTTGGCCACTGTGGGATTCTGAACTAGATCAGGACTGGGTAATATGTGGCCCTCCAGATGTTGCTGGACTGCAGCTCCCAACAGCTCTCACTTTTTGGCTATGCTGGCTGGGGCTGATGGAAATTGCAATCCTACAGTATCAGGAGGGCCACATGTTCCCCAGCCATAGATTAGATTAATCTTATTGTCTGATTGCGTAGGGGGCTTCTATATTATTATGATGTGTAGAAACAGCGAGTTGGCCAGAAATGTACATGCTCCAGATATGGTCTGAAAATGCCCCTGCCCTCCCAAAATGATGACCCAGTTTCACTGGCTCCCCCCCTGCAATCATCTGTGCCTCACTTAAGGGAAGGACTGGTAGAGAACAAGCTTTGCATGCAGAAAGGCCCAGTTCCAATCCCTGGCCTCTCTCTCCATATAGGTCTGGGAATGACTCTGGTCTGGAAACCTCAAGAGCCACTTCCAGAGAATGTGGACAGTACTGAGCTAGATGGACCAATAGTCTGAGTGCCTGTTTTAATTCTGGGTCTGTATGAAGGGAATTAATGCAACCTCCAAGTTGCATTACTGCAATGCGCTCTACATGGGGCTGCCTTTGACGATGGCTCAGACGCTGCAACTGGTACAAAATGCAGTGGCCAGATTGATAACTGGGACTAGAAGGTCCGAACATATAAGACCAATTCTGGCCTGCTTGCATTGGCTGTGTATGTTTCTGAGCCCAATTCAAGGTGCTGGTTTTAACCAATAAAGCCTTACATAAGGCTTGGGACCACAGTACCTGACCGAGTGCCTCTCCTGGCTTGAACTGACCCATACACTACACGAAACATCTAAAGTCCTCTTCTAGGTGCCTACTTCAAGGGAGGCTCAGAAGACAGCAACAAAGGAGAGGGCCTTCTCCGTGAAGCCCCCCCCCCCCCATCGTAGAATGATCTCCCCGATGAGGTCTGGCTGCAACCAACATTATTATCTTTTTGGCGCCAGGTCAAGACTTTTCTTTTTTCCCAGGCATTTGGCATCATCTGATCCTGGATTTGTTTTAATTGATCCTGGGTTTGTTTTATGGTTCGGCTGATTGCTCAAGGCTGTTTTTAAGTATGCGTTGTCTCTGTGTACACTGTCTGTGAGGATTTTTTTATGTTTTTAAATTTTGCATGTTGTATTTTTGATGTTTTTAACCTTTGTAAACTGCCCAGAGAGGTTCAGCTATGGGGCAGGATAGAAATGTATATCATCATCATCATCATGAGGAGGAGGAGGTGGAGGATGCTGGAGAAATTTGATACAGGCTAAAAGGAGCTCAGATTTCTAAGAATCCAGCCTATGGACTCCACTGGGGACTGCCTTCCTCAGGCTACACGGAGTCCAAGGACTTTCAGATCTTTTTTTTTTCTTCTTTTTTTTTACTTTTTCAAACTTTACACACGTTGTAGGAAAATACATACGTTTCTGCTGAGACTGGTAAATATACGCAAGGAAAAGTTGAATGGAATGAGGGACAATGCGCGAAATGTTACGCACTAAGGCAAATTTCGTAAATCATGTAATTTACATAAATTATGTAGATGGTGTAAATTGTTGCAAACCCTCTTACAGAATTATTAGTGTATTTTTCCACACAACAACAACAACAACAAATGAATCTGTCTGTGAACAGACGACGGAACGAAATGCACCTGACAATCCGTGAAACACAGATGGAGTGGATTTTACACAGTCTCTACATTCCAGCAGCAGCAGCAGCAGCGTTATCATATACAACTAATACAACACGCTTATCATATACAACTAAGGATGGATGAATCTGCCAATTTTTGATTCGCTCCGTTTATCATTTTTCTCATATTAAGTTTTGTTTGTCCTGAACTTATATGTGTGTGTGTGTGTGTTTGCATGAAAACGCAAGTGCATTTCTGCGCATATTTCTCCTAATGCATGCACTGTTGTAGGCTATTTTGCTGAATATGCACTTTTTACAAGAGGTTTTCTTACTATAATGCATTTATTTCTAACTAATATGTAGGGATGGCGGAGAATTCTGCCACGGACTCCAAGGAGGCTGGATTCTAAAGAATCCAGCCCCGCGGAGTCCGTGGCGGAATGGAACACTTACTTCTGCCTCCCTGTGGAATCCTCTTCGGCCAGATCCTCTGGCTCCAGATTGCCAGCGATACAGCCACCATGCCGTATCGCTGGCTGAAGGGGACTGACTGCGGATGCAAATGGCATCTGGGATGCCGTTTGCGGCCGTAAAGATCTTAGTTTAAGGTAAATTTATTTATTTATTTATTTCTATACCGCCCAATAGCCGAAGCTCTCTGGGCGGTTCACAAAAATTAAAACCAAACAACACACAATAAAACAATTTAAAATATATAGAACATTAAAACCACAATATAACAATACAACCACAATAAAACCTAGCAGAAGTACAGGAGTTTAAAATACAGATTTAAAACAGCAAAGATAAAAATTTAGAAAGCTAAAATGCTAAAATGCCTGGGAAAACAAAAAGGTCTTCACCTGGCGCCGAAAGGAGTACAATGTAGGCGCCAGGCGAACCTCACTAGGGAGCCCATTCCAGAGCCGGGGTGCCACAACAGAAAAAGCCCTCCTCCTAGTAGCCACCCGCCTCACTTCCTTTGGCAGGGGCTCACGGAGAAGGGCCGCTGATGATGATCTTAAGGTCCAGGCAGGCACATATGGGAGGAGGCCATCCTTCAGAGAACCTGGCCCCAAGCCGTTAAGGGCTTTGAATGTTAACACCAGCACTTTGAATTGGGCCCGGAAATGGACTGGCAGCCAGTGCAGCTGGAAAAGTACTGGCGTAATATGAGCTCGCAGGCCAATCCCTGTTAACAATCTTGCTGCCCTATTTTGGACCAGCTGAAGTTTCCGGACCGTTTTCAAAGGCAGCCCCACATATAACACATTGCAGTAATCCAGATGAGAAGTTATCAGAGCATGGATAACTGTAGCTAGGCTATCTCTGTCCAGATAAGGGCGTAGTTGGTATACCAGCCTAAGCTGATAAAAAGTGCTCCGTGCCACTGAGTTCACCTGTGTCTCAAGTGATAGAGCCCTGTGGAACCCCATGTCACAATTGCCATGGCACAGAGCAATAATCCCCCACCACCACCTTCTGGAATCGGCCATCCAAGTAGGAGCGGAACCACTGTAGTGCAGTGCCTCCAACTCCTAACCCAGACAACCTATCCAGAAGGATACCATGGTCGATGGTATCGAAAGCCACTGAGAGGTCCAGGAGAATCAACAGGGTCGCACTCCCCCTGTCCCTCTCTCGGCAGAGGTCATCCCACAGGGCGACCAAGGCAGTTTCCATTCCAAAACCAGGCCTGAAGCCCGATTGAAATGGATCTAGATAATCCGTTTCATTCAAGAGTGCCTGGAGCTGTCCTACGACCACCCGCTCAAGCACCTTGCCCAGGAAGGGGATGTTGGCCACTGGCCTATAATTGTTAACATCCTCTGGGTCCAGGTTAGGTTTTTTCAGGAGTGGTCTAATTACCGCCTCTTTTAAAGCGGCAGTAGGGATGGCGGAGAATTTCTCCCCGAAACTTCGGGGGGCCAAGCGCCAACATGTTTGGCCCCCCGAACAAGTTTTGGGGAGAAATCCTCTGCACCCCCCCCCCGCCCCCCGCACCCCCCCGGGACGCGACTTACCTTCACCGAATGTCCCTCCCGGTGGCTGGTCCGGCCGGCGGTTTGGCGGGTGTTCGAGCGAGGCGGGAGCGGCAGCCGGTCTTTCGACTGGCTGCCGCCGCCGCCATTGCAATGAAAGAAAAAAAAAAAAACGCCCCCTGATAGGCTACGTGACGATTCACGTAGCCTATCATGGCTAGATTTGCAAATCTAGCCATGATAGGCTACGTGAATCGTCACGTAGCCTATCACGGGTGACTTTAAAAAAAAAAAAAAAGTGTGTACGGATAATGGCGGCCCCCATAGGGAGCCGCCATTCCCGTTCCTTATTTGGTCGCTGTAGTCTACGTAAATGTTTACGTAGACTATAGTGACTAAATAAGGAACATGAATGGCGGCTCCCTATGTGAGCCGCCATTCGCGTACGCGCTTTTTTTTTTTTTTTTAAAGTCACCCATGATAGGCTACGTGACAATTCATGTAGCCTATCACGGCTGACTTTGCAGATCTAGCCATGATAGGCTATGTGAATCGTCACGTAGCCTATCAGGGGGCGTGTTTGTTTTTTTTTACTTCCACGTTCGCGGCCGGGCGTGGCGAGGCGCCTCCTCCCCGGCCTGAATTTCAGCCGGGCAAGGCGGGAAGCCTCCCCCCCGCCCGAATTTCAGCCGGGCGAGGCGGGAAGCCTCCCCCCCCAGCCTGAACTTTGCAGGGGGAGCAGCAAAGCGCCTCCCCCCCACCGTGAACGGCCTTCGACGACAGGTAAGTGACTTTCGTCCATCCCTAAGCGGCAGGCACCACTCCCTCTCTCAAGGAGGAATTTACAACCTCCTGGACCCAGCCGGACTACCCCTCCTTGTTTGATTTAATAAGCCATGAAGGGCAAGGGTCAAGCACACAAGTGGTTGATCCGACTTGGCCAAGCACCTTGTCCACATCCTCAGGCCTCAGTAACTGAAACTCATCCAATAAAACTGGACCAGACGGTGCTCTGAACGCCTCTACCAATGGAACTGCATTAATGGTGGTGTCCAATTCATGACGAATCTGAGCGACTTTATCCTCAAAGTGCCATGCAAACTTGTCACAGCATGCTACCGAGGGTTCCACCGTCTCTCTCCCTGGCCCAGAATGTAACAGGCTGCGAACCACTTGGAAAAGCTCCGCTGGACGACACTGAGAAGATGCAATGCTGGTGGAAAAGAACTGCCTCTTTGCCACCCTCACCGCCACAGAGTAGGCTCGATAGTGGGCTCTTACCTGTGTTCATAAATGGCTGCATTTAGCTTAAACTAAGACCATTACAGCCGCAAATGGCGTCCTGGATGCCATTTGCGTCCCTGCTTTTCATTCACACGATAGGCCACACAAATATTTGCGTAGCCTATCACGTGAAAAAAAAAAGCAGGGATGCAAATGGCATCCAGGATGCCATTTGTGGCCATAAAGGTCTTAGTTTAAGCTACATGCAGCCATTTATGGCTGCATCTACCTTAAACTAAGACCTTTACGGCTGTAAATGGCATCCTGGACATCATTTGCGTCAGCAGTCAATACCCCTTAGCCAGCAATATGGCATGGCAGCCGTATTGCTGGCGCTTCAGAGCTGGCTGGCGGTTCCACGGAATCGCTGCGGAGCAGAGCCGACTGAAGAGGATTCTGGGGGGAGGAACGGATCACCTCCCCCCTGGGGGCGGATTCCTCATGGACTGGCAGGTAGGGAATCCGCCCATCCCGACTAATATGCACATTTGTGTGTGCACTTTCCCTACTGCTTGTATGTTTTTGTTGTATTTTGTTTTATTTTTTTGGAACTGCTGTGTTGCAAAACTTGGAGAAGTGTGAATTTCAATGGATAACTGAGTTTCGGTTCGTGCATTGTTTGGAAATTAATTACAGAATTAGGGAAGTTTGCATTAAAGTGCAAACTGAATGAATTTCTATCCCATGCCTACGTACAACCTCCTCTGCTGTTCTGTCCAAGACCAGTTTCAGGATGGAGCACTTTAATAATGAACCACCCAGAAAGTAAATTGCCTGAAGAGCTTTGGCTATTGGGAGGTATGCAAATGTAATAAAAAAAAACTAAATGGAACCACTGAAGAACTGAATTACACACAGTCTTAAATAATGTTGGAGTAATTTAGTTATTGATTTGGATGAGGATCACCTGAGTTCCCACCTCCCTGTTCTCATGAGGTTTTTTGGCCAAGATACACATGGGAGCCAATCCAAACACTTGTCTGAAGGTTTAATCAATTTGGGTTGGGTAGGGGTTTCTTAGAAATGTTTAGCAAGTCAAACAATTTCTGAACTTCGAGGTATAGAATTAAAACATCAGGGATAAAAAAGTGAAAAGGTAAAGGCCTCAGTGAAATGAAGCAAGTGCAAAGTGAGTGATTAAACAAAGGATTAAGCGAGGAAGGCTAAGTTAATTAACTGCATAAAGAAAGAGATAACAGGTAAGATGACATTTTTCTTTATGAAAGGAGGCCTATACAGCTAACAAGCCTGCCTTCAAAGTAGCACCCTTGAAATTCCCTTGGATAATGAGCATGAAAGGGGAAAAGGTTCCATGTTTGAGAATTGATGATAATCATTAATTTCAGTGGCTAGGAAGGTTTCCATTTAGTGAAATCAAGGATAGGAGATCTTGTACAGCTCCCATATTTCACTGAGCCATAGTAAGCAGGGCTATGCACAAAGTTTAGTGCTTGTATTTCTTTACCATCTTCCTTCTATGGCATATGCATGCTGTAATGGTTCAAAAGTGCATCTAACTGAAGAGGAGAAAAACATGTTCCCATGGTGGAAGTAAACCAAGATCATGACGTTTCCAAACATTTGACACCCGGAACATAGTTCTATTCCTGGCTTTAAATTGGAGGCCCAGGGAACTTCTTAGCTCAGAAAGATTTTATTTATTCATTCATTTATTTACATTTATAGATTGCTGTATTTGCTAGGAAGCCATCAAGGCAGTGTGTGACTAGCAGACATCGTCTGGCTCCCCTGTTATGCATTTCTCTTATCCGGATTATAGAAGAAACAGAGGGAGAAGAACTGTAGTACAGTGGCAGAACACACGTTTTGCATGCAGAAGGTCACAGTTTCAGTCCTCCGTATTGCCTGGCAAGGCTGGGAAAGACTCCTGTCTGAAAACCTGAAAAGCCACTGCCAGTCAGTGGAGCTTGTACTAAGTAGGGGTAGTGCAGATGCCTAATGGGATCCAGGAGTCCATTTGACTCACTCCACCCATGCCCCTGAACCCAGCTCAGCGAGCCACTGCCCCCACCCATGGAGCCACACAAGTGGCTGGGACTTACCAGACCCCACAGCCACCCATCCTCCATGCAAGCATCCATTTTAACGCAAGATGGGGCTCTGTATTTCGCATAGATCTAATGTTCCCCCTTCTTGTGTTAATGTTGCACACTACAGCAGCTGTAAAGGGCCATTTCCCCCAACACAATGTTGGGAAATTGTCTCTCTATGGCTGCCACTGTGCTCAAGATTAGATCTACAAAAAATACAGAGCTCCGTCTTGCATTACAATAGAGTCTCGCATGGAAGACGGGCAGCTGCAGGGTGCAAGAATCCTCCTAGAGTGCCCACCAAGCTCAGACCAGGGGGATTCCATCCATCCCTAGTACCAGGGTAGACTGGTCGATGGTCTGACTCAGTATTATCCACCTTCCTATGTTTTTAAGGATAGGTGGGCATCCTTCTGGCAACTGTGGGATGGTCCCATTAATGTTTCCTCTGTGCATCTCTTCCTCCACACTGCCACCTTCTTCCATGGAAATTTGAGAATGATATAAATGTAGGGGTGTATGAAACCCCGCTTACCTGGCTCCGCCGGTTTCCGCAGGTGGGGGGAGGCGCTCTGTCCCTCCCCCCAGAATCCTCGCCAGGCGGGGAAGCACTCCATGCCTCCCCCCAGAAACCTGGCCACCGGCCGGCTCCAGCCGCCTGCAGCCGGACATCTGGCCGCTGGGCAGTCCTGCAGGGACGCAAATGGCTGCTGTCATAGCCACCATCATTTGCATCCCTGTAGTGAGCCATGATAGGCTATGTAAATATTTACATAGCCTATCACGGCAGGGGGAAAACCTCAGTGTACGCAAATGGTGGTAGTCGCCGCCATTTGCGTAGGCTGTTTTTTATTTCCCCTTGCAGTGATAGGCTACGTAAATATTTACGTAGCCTATCACAGCAGGGGGGGGAACCCAGCATACGCAAATGGCGGTGGCTACCGCCATTTGTGTATGCTGGGGTTCCCCCCCCCCACCGTGATAGGCTACGTAAATACTTACGTAGCCTATCACAGCCTCCACAGAGACGCTAATGGCATCCCTGCATTAGCCGTGATAGGCTACGTAAGTATTTACATAGCCTATCATGGGTGAAGAAGGAGGAAGCGAATTGTGGCCGCAGGACGGCTGCCATTCGCACAGCAGCACAGATGGGAGCACGTAAGTGCTCCATTTCACACGCCTTTCGTGGGGTGGGGGCGGTGGGCACTTCGTCCCGCGTGCCTTTCGTGGGGTGGGGGTACGGGGGCTTTGTTCTGTGATGGTTTTCAGGGGGCCGAATGCACTGGCATTCGGCCTCACTGAGATCTGTCGCGGAATTCTCTGACATGCCTATATAAATGATATTTCCAGCTTTGGAATATTTACCAAAATCTCTGAGCATGGGAGGGGCTCGAGTGCAGTCCGGGGACCAGCAAGTGGGGGCAGGGGCTGGGTGGCCATCCAGAAAACCTGGACAGGGGTGAGTTTGCACATCCCTAGTCAAAGGAGGATCCCGAACACTCATCTGTCCTGTACTGATCTACATCTTTGAAGGCTTCAACATACCATGTCTTTGATGGAGCGTTTGCATTGGCCAGGTCTCCTTGAAGTCCATACACCCATCATTTCACTTTGTGTTCTTCATACTAAAACCCTAATTGATGCAAATTTTATTATGAAACTTCAGTGTTTATTACTGGCTCAGGGGACTATGTTAATATAAGAGAAGGGGCCTGCTTCTGCAACATTTGAGGCTTCTCCATGAAGATCCCAAGGTCCTCTGATAGCAGTAGCAGAGCCGCCTAACCATGAGGTTGAGTTACCAGCTGATCAGTGGGACGGGGTCTTCTCCTGTGCTTTTATCAGTAGCTTGGACTGCAAACTCAGCAAGTGGAACTTTTGATGGCATGGGTAGAAATTAGGGATGTCAGAGAACTTCGCCACGAATCTCGGGGAGGCCAAATGCCAGCGCATTCGGCCCCCTGAAATCGGTGGCGAAATGGTCTGCCACACCCCCCCCGGGATGGGACTTACCTTGTGCAAATCTCCCTGGCGGCGGCGGCGGTTCGGCGGCAGTTCGGCGGCGGCAGTTCGGCGGCGGTTCGGCGGCAGTGGCTGCTGCAGCAGCCGGACTTCCGACCAGCTGCTGCTGCCACCATTTCCAAGTTAAAAAAAAAAAAAAAAACGTGATAGGCTACATAAAGATTTACGTAGCCTATCATGGCTAGATTTTTAAAAAATACCGTGATAGGCTACGTAAATGTTTACATAGCTTATCACGGCTGAGTTAAAAAAAAAAAAACGCACGTACGCAAATGGCGGCGCCCATTGGCGCCGCCATTTGCGTTCCTTATTTTGGCACGTGTAGCCTACGTAAACATTTGCATAGACTACGGTGAAAATAATACAGCAAATTATTTTTGCTGTAGTCTACGTAAATGTTTATGTAGACTACACGTGCCAAAATAAGGAACGCAAATGGCGGTGCCCATGGGCGCCGCCATTTGCGTACGTGTGGTTTTGTTTTTTTTTAACTCATCCGTGATAGGCTATGTAAACATTTACGTAGCCTATCACAGCTGACTGCAGGGATGCAAACGGCGGCAGCTACGGCCGCCACTATTTGCGTTCCCGGTCGGCAGGATTCACAGCGGGAGGGACGGGGCGCCTCCCCCCCGGCCAGAATTTTGGGGGAGAGGGATGGGGCGCCTCCCCCCCAGCCAGAATTTCGGGCGGAGGGACGGAGTGCTTCCCCCCCACCGCGAATCAAATTTTGGATCAGGTAAGTGACTTCCGTACATCCTAAGAAATATGATAACCTGCTGATAACTAGGGGTGGACGAAAGTCGCTTACCTGTCCTCGAAGGACATTCGTGGTGGGGGGGAGGCGCTTCGCTGCTCCCCCCGCAAAGTTCCCGCCGGGGAGGAGGCTTCCCGCCTCGCCCGGCCGCGAACGCGAAAGTTAAAAAAAAAAAAACTCCCCCTGATAGGCTACGTGATGATTCACGTAGCCTATCACGGCTAGATTTGCAAAGTCAGCCGTGATAGGCTACGTCAATCGTCACGTAGCCTATCACGGGTGACTTTAAAAAAAAAAGCGCGTACGCTAATGGTGGCCCCCATAGGGAGCCGCCATTCGCGTTCCTTATTTAGTCGCCGTAGTCTACGTAAATCTTTACGTAGACTACAGCGACCAAATAAGGAACGGGAATGGCGGCTCCCTATGGGGGCCGCCATTATCCGTACACACTTTTTTTTTTTTTTTTAAGTCACCCGTGATAGGCTACGTGACGATTGACGTAGCCTATCATGGCTGACTTTGCAAATCTAGCCGTGATAGGCTACATAAATCGTTACGTAGCCTATCAGGGGGCTTTTTTTTTTTCTTTTATTGCAATGGCGGCGGCGGCAGCCGGTCGAAAGACCGGCTGCCGCTCCCGCCCCACTCGAACACCCACCAAACCGCCAGCCGGACCCACCACCGGGAGGGACATTTGGCGAAGGTAAGTCCCATCCGGGGGGGGGTGCGGGGGGCGGGGGGGTGCGGAGGATTTCTCCCCGAAACTTGTTCGGGGGGCCGAACACGTTGGCGCTCGGCCCCCCGAAGTTTCAGGGAGAAATTCTCCGCCAACCCTACTGATAACTGCAAATGGCAGGGGTAGGGGTGTGCTTCACATTCACATCCCAAAACTGAATTGGGGTGATTCAGACAGATTCATGAGATGTCCCAGTTGAAGCAAGTTTCCTCCAAAGTGGATTGATTCCAAATGTGAGACAAAGACACATCCCCCCCCAAAAAAGACCTTATAAGCTTCTCCCCAAACTCTCCATATAATGAAAATGCAAGGGCAGGGAATGGGGGGAGGGATAGGAGGGCTGCCATTTTATGACTAACAGCTCTGGCTTCTAATCACAGTGGAAGGTTTTACCAGGGCTTTCCAATTCCAGTGCTTTTGGGGAGGTGCTGAAGGAATATATCACATGTATCCAGTGTTCAGTGCTCTTCACTAGTTCTTTCTCCTAGGAGCAAGAACATTAAAAGAGGTTTGGTGGAGTCTGTGAGATCTGGGAGGGTGTAACTTTGGGTGCTTGCTTGGAAAATGCTGGATGTTCAAGTCCTTCTGCTCCACACCCACCATCCACCCCTGCCCTATTGCACTCTCTGTGACTTTGGTGCCAATTGAGCTGAAAACACCCCTTCATGGATCACTGCCTTGTTGTGGCGAAGGGGCTTGCGTAACTCAGTGAAGCCATAAGGTACGCCATGCAGGGCCACCCAAGATGGACAGGTCATGGCAGAGAGTTCTGACAAAATGTGGTCCACTGGAGAAGGAAATGGCAACCCACTCCAGTATTCTTGCCAAGAAAACCCCATGGAACGTATCACAAGGCTAAAAGTGATGATGCCGGAAGATGAGCCCCTCAGGTCAGAAGGTGTCCAATATACTACTGGGGAAGAGCAGAGGGTATTTCCAAGTAGCGCCAGAAAGAGTGAAGCAGCTGGGCCAAAGCCGAAAGGACACTCAGCTCCTTTCTGGTGGTCTGGTCTGGTCTGGTGGTCTGGTGGTGAAAAGAAAATTTCTGGTGGTCTGGTGGTGAAAAGAAAATCCGATGCTGTAAAGAACAATATTGTTTAGGAACCTGGAATGTCAGATCAATGAATCAAGGTAAGTTGGAGGTGGTCAAACATGAGATGGAAAGATTGAACATTGACATCTTGGGAATCAGCGAACTAAAATGGACAGGCATGGGCGAATTTAATTCAGGTGACCATCATATCTACTATTGTGGGCAAGAATCCCTTAGAAGAAATGGAGTAGCACTCATAGTCAACAAAAGGGTGGGAAAAGCACTACTGGGGTACAATCTCAAAAATGATCTCAGTACGAATCCAAGGCAAACCATTCAACATCACAGTAATTCAGGTCTATACCCCAACCACTGATGCCGAAGAAGCTGAGGTTGATCGTTTCTATGAAGACCTACAACACCTTCTAGAACTAACAACAAAAAAAGATGTCCTTTTCATCATAGGGGATTGGAATGCTAAAGTAGGAAGTCAAGAAATCACCGGCATAACAGGCAGGCATGGCCTTGGTGCACAAAATGAAGCAGGACAAAAGCTAATAGAGTTTTGCCAAGAGAACACGCTGATCATAGCAAACACTCTTTTCCAATAGCACAAGAGACGACTCTACACATGGACATCACCAGATGGTCAATATCGAAATCAGATTGATTATGTCTTTTGCAGCCAAAGATGGAGAAGCTCTATACAGTCAGTCAAAACAAGACCTGGAGCTGACTGTGGCTCAGATCATGAGCTGCTTCTTGCAAAATTTTGGCTTAAATTGAAGAATGTAGGGAAAACCACTAAACCATTCAGGTATGACCTAAACCATATCCCTGATGAATATACAGTGGAGGTGAGGAATAGATTTCAGGGATTAGACCTGATAGACAGAGTGCCTGAGGAACTATGGACGGAGGTCTGTAACATTGTTCAGGAGGCAGCAACTCAATCCATCCCAAAGAAAAAGAAATGCAAGAAAGCACAGTGGCTGTCTGAGGAGGCTTTACAAGTAGCTGAGGAAAGAAGGGAAGTGAAAAGCAAAGGAGAAAGGGGAAGATATATCCAACTGAATGCAGAGTTCCAGAGAATAGCAACGAGAGACAAGAAGGCCTTCTTAAATGAACAATGCAAAGTAATCGAGGAAAACAACAGAATGGGAAAGACTAGAGATCTCTTCAAGAAAATTAGAGATCTCAAGGGAATGTTTTGTGCAAAGATGGGCATGATAAAGGACAAAGAAGGCAGGGACCTAACAGAAGCAGATGAGATTAAGAAGAGGGGAAAGAATACACAGAAGAACTGCACAGGAAAGATCTGAATGTCCCTGATAGCCATGACAGTGCGGTCACTGAACTTGAGCCGGACATCCTACAGAGTGAAGTCCAGTGGGCCTTAGGAAGCATTACTAACAACAAAGCTAGCAGAGATGACAGTATTCCAGCTGAGCTATTTAAAATCCTAAAAGATGATGCTGTTAAAGTGCAGCATTCAATATGCCAACAAATTTGGCACACTCAACAATGGCTGCAAGACTGGAAAAGGTCAGTTTACATTCCAATTCCAAAGAACGGCAACGCCTTTAAGTGTTCAAACTACCGCACAATTGTGCTCATTTCACATGCCAGCAAGGTGATGCTCAAAATCCTACAAGCTAGGCTTCAGCAGTATGCGAACCAAGAACTACCGGAAGTACAAGCTGGGTTTCGAAGAGGCAGAGGAATCGCCAACATTCGCTGCATCATGGAGAAAGCAAGAGAATTCCAGAAAAACGTCTATTTCTGCTTCATTGACTATGCTAAAACCTTTGATCGTGTGGATCACAACAAATTGTGGCAAATTCTTAAAGTGATGGGAGTACCAGACCACCTTATCTGTCTCCTGAGAAACCTGTACAAGGGTCAAGAAGCAACAGTAAGAACCAGACATGGAACAACCGAGTGGTTCCAAATTGGGAAAGGAGTACGACAAGGCTGCATATTGTCACCCTGCTTATTTAACTTATATGCAGAGTACATCATGAGAAATGCCGGGTTGGATGAATCAGAGGTGGGAATTAAGATTGCTGGGAGAATTATCAACAACCTCTGATATGCAGACGATACTACCCTATAATGGCAGAAAGCGAAGAGGATCTCAAGAGCCTCTTGTTGAGGGTGAAAGAGGAGAGTGCAAAAGCTGGTTTGAAACTCAACATTAAAAAAATGAAGATCATGTCATCTGGCCCTATCACTTCCTGGCATATAGAAGGGGAAGAAATGGAAGCAGTGACAGATTTTACTTTTTTGGGCTCCAAGATCACTGCAGATGGTGACTGTAGCCATGAAATTAAAAGACGCTTGCTCCTTGGGAGGAAAGCTATGGCAAACCTAGACAGCATAGTAAGAAGCAGAGACATCACCTTGCTGACAAAGGTCCATCTAATCAAAGCTATGGTTTTCCCAGTAGTAATGTATGGCTGTGAGAGCTGGACTATAAGGAAGGCTGAGCGCCGAAGAATTGATGCTTTCGCACTGTGGTGCTGGAGAAGACTCTTACGAGTCCCCTGGACTGCAAGGAGGTCAAATCAGTCCATCCTCAAGGAAATCAACCCTGATTGCTCATTGGAAGGACAGATACTGAAGCTGAAACTCAAATATTTTGTCCACCTAATGCGAAGAGAAAACTCCCTGGAAAAGACCCTGATGCTGGGAAAGATTGAAGGCAAAAGGAGAAGGGGACGGCAGAGGATGAGATGGCTAGATAGCATCACTGATGCATTGAATATGAACTTGAGCACACTCCGGGAGAGAGCGGAGGACAGGAAGGCCTGGCGTGCTATGGTCCATGGGGTCACGAAGAGTCGGACACGACTGAACGACTGAACAACAACAACAACGAGCTGAAAACAACAACAAAAAGCCTTAAGCTGTTTTTCATTCATTATAACTCCTTAGCCAACGCACCTATCTTTTAGGTTTCTTCCCTAGGACACCTCTATGACATATGCTATGTTCATAGAACCTGCCAAGAACAACAACAAAAACACAACCCATGAGATAAAATTGATTAGTCTCCTTAGGCAAAAAACAATGGTGCACCTATCCTTGTGAAACGTTAATTTTCTTTTTTTTAGCTCTATGCTAGATGTCATTTTCACTCCCAAACTGTAATGGCTGCTCTTGCAGAAACTACCTGAACCTATTCATCTGAAATATGGATATTTCAATCTATTCAGAAGGGAAAACTATTCCTGTAAATGCCAAGAATTAAAAATGTTATAAGCCGTTTTATTTATTTATGTATTTTTATTTCATTTCTATACTGCCCAATAGTTGAAGCTTTCTGGGCGGTTCACAAAAATTAAATAATAAGTTCCCTTAAATAATAAAAAAGCATGTAGCACAAAACACCATGCTCCTATTTGTCTGAAATTTGGCATACATAAAGGACTACTATGCCTGCAAAGGCCATCTAATTCCAATAAAAGGGACAATTTTTTTTCTGTTTGTTGCTTTCCAAGGATGGTCACTTGGAAGCAAGGAGATGTGGATTTCTGAATCAAGAATCAGATCGGAGTCAGAGCAGGTGGCTTCAGAATCAGTCTGAGCCATATCAGTCTGTTTTCTAAAGTGCCAACCCAAGATCTGACCTGAATATTGAGATTACATCCCCCTGTACAGGAGCTAAGTCTGGGGGGGAGTGGGTGCCAACTGTGCAATAATGCTGCTATTTAACTCATGCTAGCAGCACCAATTGATTGTCCTTCGATGCCTTAGTATCCCACCATCAGCAGTTAGGCAGACATCATTATATGGTTTTACCTTGGGGAGGAGGCCATTTGTATTTTGTGCCTGAGGCCTCCAAATATTTCAGCCTGCCTCTGTTATTCACTGGTATTCAAGGCTTTTCTCCATAGAGATCCTAGAATGCAGTAAGCCAGGGGGTAATGCCAGCCAGGGAATATTTAGACAAATATATTGAAGGAAAACCGGTAGATTCAATATCTTTTCAGATACCAGTCTCTCGTGGCTTCCATTGTTGACTCTGTTCATGAAATCTCTTAAAATGGCTATACAAGGCAGCATAAACAAAGCCACTGGAACGGAACATTGCTCTCAGGAAGTGTTGCATTTCTTTGATTGTTTATTTATTTCCCCTAAAGAATCAGGATATCCCTGAATTTTAAGCACACATATGTGCTTTCCATGGGATTAGTGCATCTTCTGCATGTATCTATCATGCAATTCTTTATATCTGAAAGTGCGGGAGAATCTTGGTTTGGCTGGAAGCACAAGTCCCAGTGGAATGGTACTAGAGCTTGAGGGGAGATGTGTGGGGGTCTAGAAGTGGCCCTTAGTTTGGAATGGGCAAACACATGACCTTTGAGCTCATTGAGGTTCTCTATATTCTTTCTCAATGTTCATTTTGCCTCATTTGCCTTCCTGAAAGTGAGAGTCTTTTTTTCTGATTGGGAAAATATGCATTTCCCCCATGGGTGAACATGTGAAAATGTGCATTGGGGTGGGGGATTTGCACATGTGTACAAGTGCATATATGTGGACACATGTTCAGGAAATTGCAAAAATTTCCCAAAATTTGCATTCTTGCTCACATTTGCATTGGGGGTTGTGAATGGGACATATTCACGTGATTTGTGAACAGGAATGGAATTCTCATCTATCCCTAGGTTGAAGCCAGGTGTGAGGAACCTCTTCAAGCCCAAAGACTGAAGTCAATTCTGGAGAAGCTCTCAGAGGCTACATTCCGATGGTGGGTGGGGTCAAAGGCAAAGTGGGCAGGGATGAAGGCAAAAGGGGTCAAGCCAAAATACAACAAAACAAAACCCCAGCATATCACAGTTTGAAGTTCTTACTGCCGGTAGGGATGTGCGAGCCCACCCGCACACAGCCCCTGCCCCCTGGTCCCTGGATTGCCCTCAACTTCAACTCAAGCCTCTACCGCATTTGGTGAGCAGCCTGCACTCACCATGGTGGCCTCATTGAACTCTGTGGTCACCATTTTTTGAAAAATAAAATGGTGATTGCAAATACGTGCATTTGCATTATTGCGTACCATTTTATTTTTCAAAGAATGGTGACAGTGGAGCTCAATGAGGCCACTGGGGTGAGTGCAAACCACTCACCAAGCATGGGCAAAAAGAACGGCAAAAAAAAAAAGCTGCACAAAAGCTGGGAAACCAACAAACATTATGTGGCTGCAAGAAAGGGGATGGACATGGACCAAGTTAAGGGACTGTGTTTCCTCAGACCTAAAGTTCCCCATCCTTGGTCTAAGCAGAGCTGGGAAGACAGGCAGAGAGAGAGAGAAAGAAAGAGAGAGATAGAGAGAGAGAGGGAGGGAGGGGGAGAGAGAGGGAGAGAGAGAGATTGAGACTGGAGCATATGCAATACATCTGGAAAGAGTGAGCTCTTAGAACACCCTTCCACACTGGCTGGAGATGTTGGGAGTTGTAGTCCAATTAATGCAGAGGTTGGGGAAGGCTAGCTTAAAAAGCACATGGAGAGCTTTGTGGGCAAAAACACAATTTGCTGTTATCCAGGCAAAGAAAATAGTATGATCTGGAAACATGTATAACTAGCCCAAGGGGAGCCAATGAGTAGAGGAGGGAGATATTCTGGAATCTGGGTGGACAATGTAACTGTTTCAGCCTTCTGACTGGCTTTGATCTATAAAGCCTTACACGGCTCAGGACCACAGTACTTGATAGCATGCCTCTTTCGGTATAAACTGACCTGTACATTGCGCTTTGCACCTAAGGCCCTCCTCTGGGAGTGTCTTCCAAGGGAGGCTCAGAGGGCAGCAACAAGGGAGAGGGCCTTCTTTGCAGTGGCCCCCTATTTATGGAATAATCTCCCTGATGAGGCCTGCCTGGCACCAACAATGTCATCTTCTTAGCACCAGGTTAAAATTGCTCTCTTCTCCCAGGCTTTTGGCAGCATATAAGGAGTCTCTTTGATTGTCTTTGTTTGATGGTTTTAAATTGTTTTAGATATATGTTGTTGTTGTTTGTGCTATTTGTTCGATGTCATTATGTGAATGGTTTTATGCTTAATATAATGCATTTTAATGTTTTTTTAAAATTATGTTTGTGAATCGCCCAGAGAGCTTCAGCTATGGGGCAGTATAGAAACATAATAAATGAAATGAAATGATTATAACCTTGAGCAGCTCAACAAAGTGAAGGGCCCATGTAATCTGCCATGCTCTTTGCAACACTGGCCAGCCAGATGTCCCCAGGAAGGCCACATGCAGGAATTGAAGGCAAGAAGATACACTGAGATATATTATCTCTGAACATCAGTGTTCCATTTAGCTATCATAGCTGGTAATCAATGATAGTCATCCTATCCTCATGGATTTGTCTAATTACTGAGCATTATTGCCACATCCTATGGGGGATCAGAAGACTGTGCAAAACCTATCCAAACAGTGAAAGAAGGCCTCTGACCTAAGTTCCTTGTTTTGTCTTCTGTATGATATTCTGTAACTCCATTGGGTGGTGGTAGGGGATGAGAGCCAACTCAAAATGACAAAGCACACACAAAATCTACCTCCAGCGTCAAAATCAATAAGGCACCAGGTTTTGTTGTAAATAAGGAAGCCAAGGTTCATTTATCAGTTCCGTTTTGCTTTCTAAATACAAAGAGGCAGTCCGGGTTGATCTTGCCAAAATATTAAACTCAGACCCCTGCTGTTTCTTCATTCCAGAACAATTAAAATGATGAAAAATGGCTTAAGTTTCAAGGAGAATTCAGCTTGTCTTGTTCAATGCACATTAGGATGCAAAGCTGAGCTTCTCTCATGTCAAGTCTCTCTGCAGGGGTCTTTAACTACCAAAGGGAAAAGAAAGGAACCTGTGTTGGCCTACAGAGCATGCTCTGTACTTACTCCCAAGTGGTTTGCCAAGGAAATAGCCAACCCTAGCTCAGTCATGCAGAGGGGGGCAGTTTGTGATATGAGGCAGAGGGCTGATCATGAAAGTGGAATCTTTTAAAATCCTTCAGGATGGAGTGATGGTTGAAAGTTTCAATCTTTCCAAATTCCAGTAGAAACAGCACATCCCAGTCTAACGTGCAGTTTGGAACATAGCTATCCATCCAATCAGATTTCAACTCTGAGTGTTGAAACACAG
Source organism: Heloderma suspectum (assembly GCF_057233095.1). Lineage (NCBI taxonomy): Eukaryota > Metazoa > Chordata > Lepidosauria > Squamata > Helodermatidae > Heloderma > Heloderma suspectum. The sequence goes on from NC_139459.1 coordinate 12,424,675, forward strand.
TTCTCAGCTCAAAAAGAGCATATCAAAATGCATTTAAAAATGCATATTTTAAAATAAAATGGTTTATAAATGCATACTTGGGCATACAGTATGTTGAGAAGTATGTCTTGGAAGAGAAAATTGTTCAAAATGTGGATTTAAAATACTTTTTTAATGCAAATCTTCATACAGATTCCTTTAAAAAATGACAACTGGCAGATGAATAAGGAAATGCATGTGTTCACCTTTAAGTGAACACATACAAAAGTGACATGGAGAGGAAACAGTTGGATACATCTATCCCCATCAGAATGTGTCCCAACTCACTCTTTGAATCCCAGCCTATGATAGAAAAAATAACACATAAATAATTTAGGGAATTCAGTGCGACAACGTGTAGTGATGACCAGTAGCTTAGGGAAAAGGTTATAGCTCAGTCAAAGAGCACATCATTAAAAAAAAAAATACAACATTTGTATAACACTCCACATCCAGACAGATTCCATTGTTGAACCAGCCAAAGTTGATAAAAGGCACTCTGAACCTCACAGCCACTTGGGCCTCCAGCAACAGTGATGGATCTAGGAGTACCCCCAGTAGGGATGTACGAAAGTGACTTACCTGTTCACAGATGTGATTCATGGTGGGGGGGAGGCGCTCCGTCCCTCCCCCCAGAATCCTCGACGGGGGGGAGGCGATCCAGTCCTCCCCCCTAGAATCCTGCCCAGCCGGCTCCACTCCGTGGCGGCTCCGCAGAGCAGCCAGCCAGGGCCGTCCACAGCCAGAGTTCCGGCCGCGGATGGGCTGCTGTGGACACAAATGGCGGCCGCCATAGCGGCCGCTGTTTGCATCCAGCCAAGCTGCCATGATAGGCTACGTAAGTATTTACGGCTTACCCTGCCCAAAAAAACCCAGCATACGCAAATGGCGGCGGCTACGGCCACCGCCATTTGCGTTCCCTATTTTTTTCCGTTCAAGCCTATGTAAATATTTACGTAGGCTATTACGGTGAAAAAAAGGGGAATGCAAATAGCTCCCACCACGCTATTTGCATTCCCCTTTTTTTCACCGTAATAGCCTACATAAATATTTACGTAGGCTAGAACAGCAAAAAATAGGGAACGCAAATGGCGGCCGCCATAGCCGCCACCATTTGCGTACGTTGGGGTTTTTTTTGGGGGGGGGGGTTAGCCGTGATAGGCTATGTAAATACTTATGTAGCCTATCACAGCTGCAAGGATGCCAATGGTGGCCACAGCAACCCGGCCACGGCCAGCCAGGAGACCGGCCGCCGGAGCCGCCGCCACCGCCGCTGGAACTGCCGCTGCTGCCGCCACATCCACCCCAGGTAAGTTTCGTCCCAGGGGGATTCTGCGAGGGGGGGGCAGGAGGCCATTCCACTATGGATTCCAGGGAGCCAAATTCTAAAGAATCCGGCCTCACTGGAATCCGTGGCGGAATTCTCTGCCATCCCTAACCTGACTACAAACCTGATCTTTCAGGGGGAGTGTAGCCCAAAAGAGGCAATGAACTTATCTCTCAGACTCAGGAACCACTCACCCACAGGGCTTCCATCTTACCAGGATTCCATTTCAGTTTATGGCCCTCATCCAGCCCATTACTGAATCTAGGCACTGATTCAGGACTTGCACAGCCTCTCCTGATTCAGATGTCACAGGGAGATAGAGCTGCATGTCATCAGCATACTGATGGCATTTGGCTCCAAATTCCCTAATAACCACTCCTGGTGGCTTCATATGGATGTTAAACAACACTGGGGACAAGATGTTAACCTGTGGGACCCCATGGCTCAGTTGCCAAGGGGCCGAGGAATAGTCACCCAATGTTACTGTCTGAATTCAGCCCCGTAGGTAGGACTGAAACAACTGTAGTACAGTGCCTGCAATACCCATCTCACAGAGTCAATCCTGGAGGATACCATGGTCGATGGTATCAAAAGCCGATGCGAGGTCAAGCAGAATTAACAGGGCTGCACTTGCCCTGTCCCTCTCTCAATAGAGGTAATCTATCAGGGCAACCAAGGCTGATTCAATCCTGTAACCAGATAAAAACCCACACTGGAATGGGTCTAGATAATCAGTATCCTTCAAGAGTGCCTGCAGTTGCTTCGCCACAACCCCCTCAAGTACCCTCCCTAGAAAAGGGGTATTTGCAACTGGATTGTCTAATACCGTTGGGTCCAAAGTGGGCTTTTTCAGGAGTGGTCACAGTACTGCCTCCGAGGACAGCAGGAAGCACCCCTTCCCAAAGAAAAGCATTTATCACTCCCTAGACCGGTCCTTTGCATGCAGAAGGTCCTAGGTTCAAGACCCAGCAGTTCTGGGCAGGGCTGGGAAAGACTCCAATCTGAAAACCTGGAGAGCTTCTGGCAGTCAGTGTAGGCAGTACTGAGATAGATGAATCAATGGTCTGACTTGGTATACACAGTGGAGGCTGGTGGCTCCTATTTCAGTGATGCAGTGAATCCACTCTGGGTTTCAAAACCCTTAAGGAGCTGTCCAAGGTACTGAATCCATTTTAGGGATAGGGTTCAGCACATTTAATAGCTCCTTTAGAGTTCTAACTGGGTTCTGACTGAAGCCCAGAGTTTTTTTCTCCACCCCATTGAAATATCAGTCACCAGCCTCCACTGAAATATGAGTCACCAGCCTCCATAAGACTGGTCCCTATGTCCCTATGCTCCTAGACGGCTTTTAAAAAAGGTTGAGGACAGGTCTATCAAAGCCTATTTTTTTGTGAGGGATGAGGTCCCCCCTCAGTTCAATTTGTGAATGGATCATCAAATATGAGTTTTTTCAGAGATGTTTGGGGAGGGGAAAATGAGTTTTCCCCCACGAGATCTAAATTAATATGTAACATCAGGTGTGCTGCATGAAACAGGGTTTTGTTTTGTTTTTAAATCATATTATTTTTTGCTCCAGGTCCAGGTAATAATCTCAAAAACCTCCACATGGGCAGGATCTTATTTTCCATTCTGAACTGTAGAAGAACTTGGACGGAGATCATGTTTGAGTCATATTTCTTCCAAAGATTACAAAGTGGGCAAATCTGTGGCATCACTAGTGGTTAGCCTTGACAAGTTCATTGAGCCTTCAAGCTCAAAGGCTTGATATACCTCTCAACATTAGTTGCTGGGGCAAAAAACAGGGGAGAGCTGTGATGTGAACCAAGGGCTACTTCTTATGTTATTTCTAAGGTACATGGTTAATGAATACAGTAGGTGCTTTCTTAGCAGAGACGTTCCAGAAGTCAAAATCAGCTTGGAAGCCATGTCTCTCTGAGCTGGAAGCATTGTTTGTGCACCTGCTGTTTTTCCTTGGATATGAAGGAGATGTGCATTCTGACATGCATTCTGTCTGCTCAGAGACTCTCTCTGCTTCATATATCCCAAGGTCTAATCCTAGAGCACTGAATGACATTCCTGTATCTCAAACACTTCCCCAATACACATCCTAGAAAAGCATAAGACTGGAGACCACAGAGAGAAATGGCATTTAAACCCTGATGAGCAATTCCGTGAAAGAAAAATAAAATACTAGTCAACATGGTTGCAGAAAGAAGACAGGTAATTTCACATACATACCCTGGGGGTGGGTGGGGTGGAGGTACACTTAGCAGGACTCAACCACATTCCATGTCTCCCTGCCCATCAGCAAATAAAATAAAATAAATCATGTGATTTTTCCAACAGGCATTTGCAGGAAGGTAATCTTGTCCTCTGAGCATTGCTTAGTAATTTATTTAATATAAGTGATTCATAAATACTGTTAAATAAATAAAGTGTGAAATTTGCATCCATTGTTTTGCACGTGGTGGATGCGCCGGTTTGATTATACTATTTATGCAATTTGCTCTCACAAGAGGTGGTGATGGCCCTTGGCAATGGAGACTAGACAAATTCATGGAAAAAGAGAGGTTTATATGGAATGGCTCTATGGAATCTCTATATGCAGAGGCAAAAATATGCCAGTTAATAGCAGCAACTGGATGGAAGGGGGGAAACAGGAGGAGAGGGTATTGCCTTCATGACCTGCTTATGGGCTTCCTGAAGTCATCTGGTTGGCCTGGCCAGTGTGATAAGGACGCAGGACAAGGTGGACCTCTGATTGGATCCAGCAGGGTTCTTCCGATAGTCTTAGGACTCCAGCTCTAAGCTGCCTTCCTTGCTGCAATTGCTGCTTCGGTCCTCTAGATGGCAGGATACAACTGGCACGAACAGAGATCACTGCCCCGCTGTTCACCTTAAATAAAATAACAATAAAAAAGGCCTGAATTAGATTTGATTCTCCTATCAGCAGAAGCTTAAAACAGAGGCGAAACAGGGTCTGTTCTGAATACTTTTTTTTATGTGCTTGCTGTTGCCAGGGCAACCATTTCCCTTGGTATCCTAAACGCTGAGCCTCTCTGACACTTTTCTGATTCCAGTTCTCAGAAAATTAAGACTGTGTCACAGCATCAATGCAGGGAGAAACTATTAGGGAATGAGAACGTTGTTTGAAAATAGCAGCGCCAGACTCTTGAGTCTGAAATTGTGGCCTTTTCCTAGAGTCCTGGTCTAAATATGTGCTGTGTGCAACTTCATATTTAAGAAAGGCTCTAATTTGGAGCTCCATTAATGAAGGCTGTGGTAATCACAGAAAATGAAGGGAGGGGCGTGGGGATCAGATTCAATCTGAAAGCAAAGAAAAGGTTGACAATATCAAGGATAATTTGTGTAAAGCAAAGAAAGAAAGAAAGAAAGAAAGAAAGAAAGAGGCAAGCCCTTGTGGAGTTTCTGAATCCCCCAGAGAAATTTCACTCACCTTGTCAAAATGCTTTTGATTCAACATTCTTCAGATGTTTCTCCCAAGAGAGACACCCTAAATTTGCATCTTTTTTTCCTTTTCTTTTTTTGGCTTTAGTTGAATATTGTGGCAGCAGTTCTAAACCTTTTGTACAGTTTGGAGAAATACCAGAAGGAATTTGGCTCTTTGCATTTGGCCATTTCTCCCCCATCCCCTCCCTAAGTCCCACCCCTCCAGACACCCTCCTCCCCTTCCTGATCTATGACCCCTTCCATCGTTCTCATATTTCAAAAGTGTGACGTATCACTTCATGGCGACGGTGCCTCACTTCTCTTAGGAGAGGTGTAGGGGGCTGCAACTTGTCTCACATGCCATGGGAGCAGCAAACCCTGCTCCTTAATCCTCACTGTTTTGGAAGAGCTTACAATGACTCAGTGGTGTTAGGAAAGAAAAAAGGCACCTTTTTCATGTTCAGAAACACTATTTTCCCCCTTTGTTGTTACTTCATGTCAGTGTCCGTGCTTTGGAGGGCCCTTGGGCAAGACACCCTCCATGGGCCCCCTCCCTTAGTGAGTCTACCTTCTCACCACCATTGTCACCACCTGCTCTTGTTCCTCGTCCTCTTTTTCCTCATTGTCACCTCTTGCTTGCTTGTGTGACAGCTGACAGACAGAGAGCGAGTGAGCAAGCAGGTGGCATCTACTGTTCCTTCTTCTCACCATCTCCATTGTCTGGGTCAGAATGAGAGGCAAATGAACAAGCAGATTGCAATGGTGAAGAGGAGGAGCAAGTCCAGTAGGTTCTTCCCAGTGGGCCCCTCCCAGAATGTGGGCCCTGGCAGTTGTGCAAGCATGCCTACCCTTGACACTGGCCCTTCTTACATATTCCAGTTCTGGTACTGGGAAGAAAAAAAAAAAGATAGGGTAAGAGTGGACCCTGGTGAGCCTTGGCATGCATCTAGTCCTGCCTTTGGACCAATAGTCCCACTCTTAAGAACAGCTGAGATGCATACCTCATTCTTATTTCCTGTAACAGGCTTTGACTTGAGTCATCTTCTCTCCCACGTTACTGTAGATGAGACTCTGGCTTGATTCCAGAATTGAATTTGCAAGTCTGGGTTTTGGAGTAGTGGGAAAGAAGGAGAGATGGGTTTGCTGCTGGTAGGTATTGTGGGGGAAGAGCTGAAACTTTGGTTGGGAAAGACTGGAAGTGTGGATTTAAGAGATGGCTCTGCTGTTTAATCTGGTAATCTGGTGGATAAGGATATGGAGATGAGAGAGCTGGGTTTCTTTTCTTTTTAATCAGGTATGGGGGGGGCACAATCCACCCCACCTGGTATTTGGGTTAAATGTAAAAAGGGCATTTCAGGAAGAATGGTCTCTTAATGACAATGGAACCAATTACCTATGGAGGTGGTGGCCTCTCCCATACTGGGGGCATTCCAGATGAAGCTGGAAAGCCATCTGTCAGGGATGCTTTGACTTGGATTCCTGCACTGAGCAGGGGGTTAGACTCGATGGTCTTATAGGCCCCTTCCAACCCTACTATTCTATGATTCTATGAAACTTGAGCTGGGACCTAGTGGGACCAGTTCAATGTAGAACTGGCTTGAAGCTATTAAGGTGGTAATCAGTGTGAGATCCAGTGTGGTATAGTGGTGATAGTATTGGACTGGGAGCTGGGAGATCCGGGTTCTAGTCCCCACTTGGCCATGGAAGCTCACTGGGTGAATTTGGGCCAGTCACACTCCCTCAGCCCAACTTACCTCACAGGGTTGTTGGTGTGAGGATAAAATATAGAGGAGGAGGATCATGTAAGCCACCTTGGGTTCCTTGCAAGAGAAAAAAAGATGGGACATAAATGCAGTAAATAATAATAAGAAATAATCAGCACTTCAAATTGTGTCCAGAAACAACTTGGCAACCAGTGAAGCTCTTAACTACTGATGATGATTCAATGATTGAATTGAATCATTCAGTTCTAGACATACCAGTTAATACACTTGCAACCGTTTTTGGACCAGTTGAAATTTTAGCTTTGAAGTCTTTGATGGAGCCCCACATAAAGCACATTGTTGTTGTTGTTGTTGTTATCATGTGCCATCACTGTGCGCATCAGTGCAAAGATTATAGAAGTGCAGGTCCCTGCTCCATACAGCTTACAATCTAAAATTCAACACATTCAATTTTATTTTAGCACTGTTATTATATAGCCCTACCAGTGTTCATGACATCGAGAGCCAGAGTATGAACTCTCTCCCTGAGGAGTTTATAATCTAAATGCAATACAGGGGAAACAACAGAGGCAGGGAAGCAATATGCAAGTGTTTCAGTTACACACACTTAGGCTTTGTTACAGGCTGTGTTACGGCAAGGCATAGGAAACTGGGGGACAAGCCAAAAGCTTGGTGTAAGAAGTTAGGTTTTGAGGAGGGTTTTGAAGGAAGCAAGAAGAAGGAAACGGGTGTTCTGGAAGGCACTGGAAGCCACTTCCAAGCATACCAGGCAGCAAAGGGTTTAACACTTTTAAAACTTTGTGTCAGCCACAGCAGCTATCTAAAAGCAGTGGTGTTCATTCCTACATGCCTGCTAAACTAACACAATAGCAGTACAATTCCTTGCCCCCTTCCTCTTCCCCTCCTCTCTATCGCACACACAAGCCACCCCCTATCCCAGTGTTTCAAGGAAAACACAAATAGAAATACATTAAGCATACTGGTTGCTGTATACAACACTATTTGCTACTTACAACAAAAAGACACAAACATTTCTGAAGGCGACTTTGCCAGCACAGGAACAGTAATTCATTCTCCTCACCTGAGGAGCTAGTAATGATGACTTCAAGATGCAAAAAATACAAGGCATTGCTTTATAAGCTGGACCAGAACCCCCACTCCGTGCATGTGTGCACACACACACACACACACACACACTGACTTCCTTGTCCCAACACTGTGTCTATAAGCTGTGTCTAAACCTGACTTTCCGTTCACACTGCCTGCAGGAAGCGCCATGCCCATTTATTTTTTATTTATTTTTTATTAAATTTATTAATCGCCCATCTGGCTGGTCACCCAGCCACTCTGGGCGATGTACAGCATACAATAAAACAGTTTAAAACAATAAAAATTCTACAGTAAAAAACATTTTCTAAAATACCCTAACCCACCCCAAATGCCTGCCTGAACAACCACATTTTTAAAGCACGACGGAAGCTCATCAAAGAGAAACCTCCCTCAGCACCCACAAGGCTCCCTGCCCCCATTGGACTTTGGTTATTTGTTTGTTTGTTTGTTTGTTTGTTTGTTTATTTATTTATTTATTTTAAAAAATAAACCTTTACTAGTCTTCCAGGCATATTGCAAACTTAAGGGTTGGTCTCCTGCCATTTTTATTTCCCCAGAATGCCTTTGGGCCCCACATTATTCTGAAGAAGAAAGAAAGAAAGAAAGAAAGAAAGAAAGAAAGAAAGAAAGAAAGAAAGAGAGAGAGAGAGAGAAAGAGAGAGAGAGAAGGCTTGGAGGGTGACCAAGAGAGAGGGGGGCTTGGAGGGTGACCCAGACAGAGGGGGGTCTTGGGGGGTCACCCAGAGAGAGAGAGAGAGGGAGAGAGAGAGAGAGAGAGAGAGAGAAGGCTTGGAGGGTGACCCAGAGAGAGGGGGGCTTGGAGGGGGACCCAGAGAGAGAGAGAGAGGGAGGGAGAGGGGAGAGGGAGAGAGAGAGAGAGAGAAGGCTTGGAGGGTGACCCAGAGAGAGGGGGGCTTGGAGGGGGACCCAGACAGAGGGGGGTCTTGGGGGGTCACCCAGAGAGAGAGAGAGAGGGAGGGAGGGGGAGAGAGAGAGAGAGAGAGACGGCTTGGAGGGTGACCCAGAGAGAGGGGGGCTTGGAGGGTGACCCAGACAGAGGGGGGTCTTGGGGGGTCACCCAGAGAGAGAGAGAGAGGGAGGGAGAGGGGAGAGGGAGAGAGAGAGAGAGAGAGAGAGAAGGCTTGGAGGGTGACCCAGAGAGAGGGGGGCTTGGAGGGGGACCCAGACAGAGGGGGGTCTTGGGGGGTCACCCAGAGAGAGAGAGAGGGAGGGAGAGAGAGAGAGAGAGAGAGAGAGAGAGAGAGAGAGAGAGATCTAATTCCCATGAGTTGGATCTGGTATTGCAAGCAACATTCTAAATCTTTTCTTTTGGAGGAGTTAGAGGAGCCTTCTGCTGCCATCTGTTGGGATAGCATATACTGCATGCTACATTTCTGTATTTCAACACTTTCCATTTTTTCTATATTTCATCACTCTTTTTTTCTTTCTTTTTTTACATCTTGTCAGAGGAAACAAGGGGCCACAACTCACTGACTGCATCCTTTCTATTAACCACTAGTCAGGCCAAAGGACTTCCACTGGTACTAGAGCATTGGCAGAAGTGGGAGGTTTTGAACTTGAGGATATCATCGTGGTCTTGTCTATGCTACTAGGCTGTTGTTGTCATTCTGAGTAAGTACTGTCGCTTTGCCATGTTTCAGGTGTGTGAGAGAGTGGGGGACTGCCACCCACACATCCAAATTGCGTTCCCAGGGTTTTCTGGATGGGAGCTTGAGCCAGAAGAACTGAACATTTCAAAGGAGAACATAACTCCTAGACACTGAACCCAGCCCTAGCATCTGACCAAGAGTTACAGAAATAAATATGGACATGATCCACCCACACAGGTGAAGCAGTATTACTCAGAATGGGAAGGCAGTGTATGTACCTCTCTAGGGCCTCAGATTGCACATTACTCCCACTCTGGACAAATTTGTTTCAGGAAATTGGCCTGAGGACCTGTCCACACATACATACACACCAAATTTTAGTCACATCTCCGTGATAATGAAAAATAATTATACTTCCTTCCTGATTTTGCCTAAAAGCCGATGAGAACTAGAACAATGCTCGTTTTCTAGCTATTTGGGAAGTAAGACTTGCTGCAGATCCAGGTGCAAGTGTCCCTTTTCCCCTTTCCAAGCTTTCTTGGCGGCGCTGCACATCAAGAGCCTCTGACGTAATCAAAAATGGATACTATTGGGATCTCAGGCATCTCTCTCCAAAGTGGGAGACATTTATTTTGCGATAATGCCATGACTTTGTCTCCATCTTGCACGTAGGATGATTGATGGAGAGGCAATCATTCTGTCTCTTGGATATTGATACAGTAGTGTGACAGACATTCACGGTTCCACTGTGTAATGCATGAAATCAAACCTCTCCCTTTCCAGCACAGTCTTGGTGTTCATATTACATTTGCAATCTTTTCCCTTTTGGAGGAAGATTGGCCTTTATGTGTATTATTATTATTATTATTATTATTATTATTATTATTATTATTCCTGCTACTGCTGCTGCTACACCATCAATGTTTGCCATCTGTATGGTACTTTACAGGTCAGGATGATATAAAATTGGCAGGTCATTGCTCCAAGGAACTTACAGTCTCTGGCAAGGGTAGGCAGCATGTGTCCCTTGGGCTTCGTGTGACCCTCAGTGTAATTTCAAAAGACCTCTGCAAATTTTCAGGTCAGA